>NC_140171.1:179555390-180755390 GCF_963971535.1 Notolepis coatsorum
GAGTCCGTGAATGAAGAACGGCACAACCAGGACTCTGGTCTCCAGGGCTGGGGATCTGTCCGGCCTTATAGCTTCATTTTGCACACAAAAGTTTGAAAAGTAGAGAAAAAACAAACAAAGAAAAAACTGTTTCATTCCATATCTGGAAAATCAGTTTTACGGTAGCATCAAAAAGACATTAGCCTGATTGATGAAAAAAATAATAAACGTCAGACTCGTTCAGCATCAGCCACTACTTGGGAATTGTTGGAAACATTTCAGTCCTGCTGCCAGAGCCTGGGTCCAGAGAGGGGGTCCAGAGAGGGGGTCCAGAGAGGGGGTCCAGAGAGGGGGTCTGGGTCCAGAGAGGGGGTCCAGAGAGGGGGTCCAGAGCCTGGGTCCAGAGAGGGGGTCCAGAGAGGGGGTCCAGAGAGGGGGTCTGGGTCCAGAGAGGGGGTCCAGAGAGGGGGTCCAGAGAGGGGGTCCAGAGAGGGGGTCCAGAGAGGGGACGTAGAGAGAGAGAAGTGACGGACTGAGGCAGTAAAGATGATGGACGGGGATGATGATGTTGTTTCATAGAAAGACATCTGTGCAGCGCATCCTCGCGGCCGCTCAGCGGCGGAGCAGCACCAGATGTGCATCCAAGACGCTGTCAGCAGGAAGAGTGATGAGGTGCGAGCGAGCAGGCGGCATGTGATCTGCACATTTAAAAACGCTTCCTGGAACAGGGCCTGAGAACAGTTCAACGTTTCATCTTGGCATTAGATGGTGCTAGTTGCTTTGCTTAGAAGAATTGCCCAATGTAGAGTAGATTCCAATTGAACATGCGTCCATTTGAAAATGTCCTTATTGTTAGACCTTCATGAAGCCTTTTACAGGCCAAGAAATGCTTGGGCCTTATTTATCAAATCACTGCCCCATGACCTCGGGTCGATCCAGAAGACATGTGTGAATGAATGAATGAAAACTTTATTTAACAGATTGCAGAATGGGTACAATACAGTACGGCTCAATACACACAATTGTTAAGGGGATGCAGACCAGAGAAAGACTTTCGTCTTGTTTACATCAGGGTCCCCCATTTTCAACTCATATAGACATTTATGACATACACGACATACATGACATTTATGGCATACGGACATACAGGTATTAAATACATTTTAGTACTGATACATTTGTGACATAAACGGTATTCAAATATACAGTACTGTTACCCCTAGATCCTGACAGAGTATATACATATGATACATTACATACATATGATACATATGATGTAATCTACCAACCTATGGGTTGTTCCTAATTCATATATATTGCCGTTACTGATGGAAACATTTCCCTTTGAATTTCAGATGGAGAAATCATCAGTCAGATCAAAGGCACGAACCTGGCGCTGGCTGAGATCAAGGAGCTTCTGAAGCAGCAGGTGACTCCGGCTCTCTGCTTCGGACGGATGCTATTCATTCATGCATTCTGTATCAGAGCTAAAGGTTTCTGTACTTTCTTCTAGATCAGAGAGATTGTTTTCCTGAAGAATACCGTTATGGAGTGCGAGGCCTGTGGTGAGTGATGAAGATTGATTGCAATTGATTGATTGAAAATTGTATGAACAGATTGCAGAATGGGTACAATACAGTACGGCTCAATACACACAAATGTTAAGGGGATGCAGACCAGAGAAAGACTTTCCTCTTGTTTACATCAGGGTCCCCCATTTTCAATTCATCATAACATGACATACACAACATACAGATAGACAGTACTGCTACATCTATACATTTATGACATACCAGATCTACAAATACAGTACTGTTTGTGATACAAAAATAGTCTAAAAAAGGGAGTATATATACATTTGACGAAGAAACTGTACATTGGAGGAGGTTGGGTGGGTGGGGTTGGGGGGGGTAACTGTACATTGGAGGTGGTTGGGTGGGTGGGGTGGGGTGGGGGGGGGGGTGGGTAGGCGTGTGGGGGGGGTAACTGTACATTGGATTATCCACGAAACCTTACTTGGTCCCAAGAAGAGGGTCTCGTGTATTATTGGGTTAGGACATTTACTGTACATTGGAGGGGGTTGGGTTAGGACATTTACAGGGGCCAGTTTCGGATTGCAGTCTCCCGTAGGTGCTCTTTGAGAGTGGTTTTGAAAGTGGGTAGTGATTCACATTCCTTTACAGCTTTGGGTAGGGCGTTCCACATTGTTGTGGCATAATTGCGAAACGTGTTTAGTCCCTTGTTTGAGCCGAATCTGGGTTTAACATGATTTGTGGAGCTCCCTCTGGTGTTGTGATCGTGGTATTCACTGACCTTTGGGAAGTATTTTGACATGTACATGGGTACCTTGGTCGTGTAGTGTATCTTGTAGACCAGGCCCATTGCAAGTTGCTGTACTCTGTCGTCTACTCTAAGAGTACAAAGGGAATTACCATGACACATCAGAAACATCATTACCATGACACATCAGAAACATCATTACCATGACACGTCAGAAACATCATTACCATGACACATCAGAAACATCGTTACCATGACACATCAGAAACATCATTACCATGACACGTCAGAAACATCATTACCATGACACATCAGAAACATCATTACCATGACACATCAGAAACATCATTACCATGACACATCAGAAACATCATTACCATGAACATCAGAAACATCATTACCATGACACGTCAGAAACATCATTACCATGACACGTCAGAAACATCATTACCATGACACATCAGAAACATCATTACCATGACACATCAGAAACATCATTACCATGACACGTCAGAAACATCATTACCATGACACGTCAGAAACATCATTACCATGACACATCAGAAACATCATTACCATGACACGTCAGAAACATCATTACCATGACACGTCAGAAACATCATTACCATGACACATCAGAAACATCATTACCATGACACATCAGAAACATCATTACCATGACACGTCAGAAACATCATTACCATGACACGTCAGAAACATCATTACCATGACACATCAGAAACATCATTACCACAACATGTCAGAAACATCATTACCATGACACATCAGAAACATCGTTACCATGACACGTCAGAAACATCGTTACCATGACACATCAGAAACATCATTACCATGACACATCAGAAACATCGTTACCATGACACGTCAGAAACATCATTACCATGACACATCAGAAACATCATTACCACAACATGTCAGAAACATCATTACCATGACACATCAGAAACATCGTTACCATGACACGTCAGAAACATCATTACCATGACACATCAGAAACATCATTACCACAACATGTCAGAAACATCATTACCATGACACATCAGAAACATCATTACCATGACACGTCAGAAACATCATTACCATGACACGTCAGAAACATCATTACCATGACACGTCAGAAACATCATTACCATGACACATCAGAAACATCGTTACCACAACATGTCAGAAACATCATTACCATGACACATCAGAAACATCGTTACCATGACACGTCAGAAACATCATTACCATGACACATCAGAAACATCATTACCATGACACGTCAGAAACATCATTACCATGACACATCAGAAACATCGTTACCATGACACATCAGAAGCATCATTACCATGACACATCAGAAACATCATTACCATGACACGTCAGAAACATCATTACCATGACACGTCAGAAACATCATTACCATGACACATCAGAAACATCGTTACCATGACACGTCAGAAACATCATTACCATGACACATAAGAAACATCATTACCATGACACATCAGAAACATCATTACCATGACACATCAGAAACATCATTACCATGACACATCAGAAACATCATTACCATGACACATCAGAAACATCGTTACCATGACACATCAGAAACATCATTACCATGACACGTCAGAAACATCATTACCATGACACATCAGAAACATCATTACCATGACACATAAGAAACATCATTACCATGACACATCAGAAACATCGTTACCATGACACGTCAGAAACATCATTACCATGACACATCAGAAACATCATTACCATGACACATCAGAAACATCATTACCATGACACATCAGAAACATCATTACCATGACACGTCAGAAACATCGTTACCATGACACGTCAGAAACATCATTACCATGACACATCAGAAACATCATTACCATGACACATCAGAAACATCATTACCATGACACATCAGAAACATCGTTACCATGACACATCAGAAACATCATTACCATGACACGTCAGAAACATCATTACCATGACACATCAGAAACATCATTACCATGACACATCAGAAACATCATTACCATGACACATCAGAAACATCGTTACCATGACACATCAGAAACATCGTTACCATGACACGTCAGAAACATCATTACCATGACACATCAGAAACATTGTTACCATGACACATCAGAAACATCATTACCATGACACATCAGAAACATCGTTACCACAACATGTCAGAAACATCATTACCATGACACATCAGAAACATCATTACCATGACACATCAGAAACATCATTACCATGACACATCAGAAACATCATTACCACAACATGTCAGAAACATCATTACCATGACACGTCAGAAACATCATTACCATGACACATCAGAAACATCATTACCATGACACATCAGAAACATCATTACCATGACACGTCAGAAACATCATTACCATGACACATCAGAAACATCATTACCATGACACATCAGAAACATCATTACCATGACACATCAGAAACATCATTACCATGACACATCAGAAACATCATTACCATGACACATCAGAAACATCATTACCATGACACATCAGAAACATCATTACCATGACACGTCAGAAACATCGTTACCATGACACATCAGAAACATCATTACCATGACACATCAGAAACATCATTACCATGACACATCAGAAACATCATTACCATGACACGTCAGAAACATCATTACCATGACACGTCAGAAACATCATTACCATGACACGTCAGAAACATCATTACCACAACATGTCAGAAACATCATTACCATGACACATCAGAAACATCATTACCATGACACATCAGAAACATCATTACCATGACACATCAGAAACATCATTACCATGACACATCAGAAACATCATTACCACAACATGTCAGAAACATCATTACCATGACACATCAGAAACATCATTACCATGACACATCAGAAACATCATTACCATGACACGTCAGAAACATCATTACCATGACACATCAGAAACATCATTACCATGACACGTCAGAAACATCATTACCATGACACATCAGAAACATCATTACCATGACACATCAGAAACATCGTTACCATGACACATCAGAAACATCATTACCATGACACATCAGAAACATCATTACCATGACACGTCAGAAACATCATTACCATGACACATCAGAAACATCATTACCATGACACATCAGAAACATCATTACCATGACACATCAGAAACATCATTACCATGACACATCAGAAACATCGTTACCATGACACATCAGAAACATCGTTACCATGACACGTCAGAAACATCATTACCATGACACATCAGAAACATCATTACCATGACACGTCAGAAACATCATTACCATGACACATCAGAAACATCATTACCATGACACGTCAGAAACATCGTTACCATGACACATCAGAAACATCATTACCATGACACATCAGAAACATCATTACCATGACACATCAGAAACATCATTACCATGACACGTCAGAAACATCATTACCATGACACATCAGAAACATCATTACCATGACACATCAGAAACATCATTACCATGACACATCAGAAACATCGTTACCATGACACATCAGAAACATCGTTACCATGACACATCAGAAACATCATTACCATGACACGTCAGAAACATCATTACCATGACACGTCAGAAACATCATTACCATGACACGTCAGAAACATCATTACCATGACACATCAGAAACATCGTTACCATGACACATCAGAAACATCGTTACCATGACACATCAGAAACATCGTTACCATGACACGTCAGAAACATCATTACCATGACACGTCAGAAACATCATTACCATGACACATCAGAAACATCGTTACCATGACACATCAGAAACATCATTACCATGACACATCAGAAACATCATTACCATGACACGTCAGAAACATCGTTACCATGACACATCAGAAACATCATTACCATGACACATCAGTCAATAGTCAATCGAGTCAATAGTCAGCAGAGCGTACACTGGAAGAAAAAAAGCTGCAAGAAAACGGCAAATGTCTGGCATCAATGGTTGCCAAATACTTACTGTCAAATTACAGTAAAATCAAATACATTAACAGATTACAACCTCTATTTAATGTATTTGTATGGCATTTACACTTAAAGTAGAAAAACAAAAGTAATCTGTAAAATAATACAGTGAATTTCCCGTGAAAAAACATTTCTTTTTTACAGTGTATTTTTGATTTGAGCTTTGGTATCTTAATGATATCAAAATAGATGTTTGTAATTTTTCATCCAGCACACAGTACGTATACTAATTTAGCGTCCAATGAAATGCTTTCTAGAATGACATGTACAGCACATTGTAACTGAGCTAGAACTCTGCTTCTTTAACTAAATTGAACAAATGTTCAATGTTAGCTTGCTAGCTAACGTTACTAATGTTGCATAATGTTGCTAACCTATGTTGCTAACATTAGCTTGCTAGCTAATGTAATGCACATTCAGCACTATTGGCTACTATAAATGCCAATCAATATCCACAACAAGTCCCTCCCTAAGTTTCCTGTTTTTACAGGAAACACATTCTGCCATTTCATGGGAACTTTAATTAATTAGTTTTTGCACTAATTTGAGCATAAATCCAGTTTCTTAGCTACAAAGAGCATCAGATGATCCTGTTGTCGTGTTTCTTTAATTAACCTCCTGCACTGATGCGTTTGGCCTACAGGTGCAGCATGCAAATTGATAGCAAATTGGGTCCAAAACACCTTACCAAAAGAAAAGAAAAAGATCAACCCTTTCACTACCACACTACCAAATGGTTAACCCTTTCACTGCGACAATACAGAAGGTTAACCTTTTCACTACCACACTACAGAAGGTTAACCCTTTCACAACCACACTACAGAAGGTTAAGCCTTTCACTACCACACTACAGACGGTTAACCTTTCACTACCACACTACAGAAGGTTAACCTTTCACTACCACACTACAGAAGGTT
The DNA here is from genome assembly GCF_963971535.1 of Notolepis coatsorum. Lineage (NCBI taxonomy): Eukaryota > Metazoa > Chordata > Actinopteri > Aulopiformes > Paralepididae > Notolepis > Notolepis coatsorum. Next base: position 179,562,638 of record NC_140171.1, read on the forward strand.
AACCTTTCACTACCACACTACAGAAGGTTAACCCTTTCACAACCACACTACAGAAGGTTAACATTTCACTACCACACTACAGAAGGTTAACCTTTCACTACCACACTACAGAAGGTTAACCTTTCACTACCACACTACAGAAGGTTAACCTTTCACTACCACACTACAGAAGGTTAACCTTTCACTATCACACTACAGAAGGTTAACCTTTCACTACCACACTACAGAAAGTTAACCCTTTCACAACCACACTACAGAAGGTTAACTCTTTCACTACCACACTACAGAAGGTTAACATTTCACTACCACACTACATAAAGTTAACCCTTTCACAACCACACTACAGAAGGTTAACATTTCACTACCACACTACAGAAGGTTAACCCTTTCACAACCACACTACAGAAGGTTAACATTTCACTACCACACTACAGAAGGTTAACCCTTTCACAACCACACTACAGAAGGTTAACATTTCACTACCACACTACAGAAGGTTAACCCTTTCACAACCACACTACAGAAGGTTAACCTTTCACTACCACACTACAGAAGGTTAACATTTCACTACCACACTACAGAAGGTTAACCCTTTCACAACCACACTACAGAAGGTTAACATTTCACTACCACACTACAGAAGGCTAACCCTTTCACAACCACACTACAGCAGGTTAACCTTTCTCTACCACACTACAGAAGGTTAAGCCTTTCACTACCACACTACAGAAGGTTAACCTTTCACTACCACACTACAGAAGGTTAACCCTTTCACTACCACACTACAGAAGGTTAACCTTTCACTACCACACTACAGAAGGTTAACCTTTCACTACCACACTACAGAAGGTTAACCTTTCACTACCATACTACAGAAGGTTCACTACCACACTACAGAAGGTTAACCTTTCACTACCACACTACAGAAGGTTAACCTTTCACTACCACACTACAGAAGATTAACCTTTCACTATCACACTACAGAAGGTTAACCTTTCACTACCACACTACAGACGGTTAACCCTTTCACTACCACACTACAGAAGGTTAAGCCTTTCACTACCACACTACAGAAGGTTAACCTTTCACTACCACACTACAGAAGGTTAACCCTTTCTCTACCACACTACAGAAGGTTAACCTTTCACTACCACACTACAGAAGGTTAACCTTTCACTACCACACTACAGAAGGTTAACCTTTCACTACCACACTACAGAAGGTTAACCTTTCACTACCACACTACAGAAGATTAACCCTTTCACTACCACACTACAGAAGGTTAACCTTTCACTACCACACTACAGACTGCAATGTTGTGAATGACTCTGTGATGTGTTTGGTACAACGTGGCTCCTGATCCCAGGTTAGGAGGCTGTTCCTCTGACAGCCCTGCAACACGAAGCAGAATCAGAAATCAGAAAGGTCTTTAATGCCAAGTAGTTTAAACACATACAAGGAATTTGATTTGGTCATTTTTGGTGCAACATTAGTTCTGTTCCGTTAGTGGCTCTGCTTGGCATCACACTGCACTCGCTCGCGTACGTGCACGCGCACTGAATAAACCACAAATGTACCTTTAATACCAGTATTAGTCTGACCACACCCCTCATCAGCTTACCTTCATAAGCAGGTGTGTGGTCACCTGCTCTCCTCCTTCTCGCTTTCACCACAAGGAAGTGCCTCGGTAGTACCCCACTTGACGTGTTGTTGTTAGGGGAAAGGTAGTTAGTTTACAAGGAGTGATACGTTGACATCATATCTTTATTTTCTCTCTCACTATTTTTCGAGAAAATACGGCGATATTGTCTTCGTACTGGAGTGTCTAGAAGATGATGATCATTCTAAAAACCCTCCACCGGTTTTCGTATTGGGAGCACGCCGCTGCATGCTTCTCAACTGCAGTTCCTTGCTGTGTTTGTTGGGGTGAAACCTGTCAGGCCACAGCTGAACTGTCGGACATGCCGCTGTTGTGAGAAGCGGTGCGTTCCAGGTTGGGTGAGTAGTGTTTGCTGGCGGGCTCCACTTGTCTGTTAGTGCTATGGGGGCTACTTGACAAAGTTTATGGAAACCGGCCCCAGGCTAGGGTCCTTTGTTCAGCCACCTAGGCAACAGAAGGCCTTGGTCTGAAGACCATTATAGTTTTAACTAGTGGGCCGCGACCATTGACACTGGTGATCCCTGTGTGTTCTGGACGAGTGGATTCTCTCTGTCACCGTGTTAAGGCCCCATCTTTCATATCCAAATGAGAGTATTCCTTCACGAGGGGATATGTGCATGTAATGTGCGATAGCGGCAGATTCATGTTCAAAGTCAGCTACACAGGCCAGTTGGTACTGTGCTGATTCCGTCGGGTGTGGTAAAGTCACCGTTGTGAAGCGGTGTTGACATCTTGTTTTCTCTCTTCTCTTAAAAAGTGAGGAGAGGTTCAGAACGGCGGCCTGTCTGGGTGAGTGTTATGTCATTGTTTACATGTTCATAGCTTACGGTTAGCCAGTCAGCTGTTAACTGCTGCGTTAGCCTGCTGGATCGCTGCATGGCCTGCTTAGGGCCTACTATTAGCCAGTCAGCTGTTAGCTGCGGGGCTAGCATGTCGTGGTCGCTAGGTAACGTTAGCTTGCTGCTATAGGCCATGGCTGGCGCGGGGTAGCTTAGCTTCTCGCGCGCCGCCGTGAGCTCGCTTCTGATCGCGTGCGTCGTTAGCTCGGCGTCTCGCAAGCAGAAGCAGTAGCACCCGAACGGTTGGAGCGGCCGTTAGCTTGATGCTATTCTGTTGAACGTGCTTTGATTTTAACATGTTTTACACTCTTGACCGCGACGTCATCCTTGACAGGGGATGTTTCGTCGACCCTGCCCTGAGCCTGGACGGCAAGGTTGCATCAACGGGGGACTGTAGTACGGGTTGGGGCGGTGACGCTACCCAGTTCGGACAACACAGGAGCGGCTGTGTTCCTACGGTGTCTGTGACTGCACTTCGCTGATCTGCGTTCCGGGTAGGAACGGGGTTGACCAGACCTCATAACACGTCTTCTGGTTTTACTTTGCTAAATGTATTGTGAATAACGGTGTTTTTTCCCAAAACGTGTGTTGTTGCAATGCATTTAGGATACGTTGCGGGTTATGTGTGAGCTGTTTTTTGTCACTGGCAGTTAGCTTCTCCGTGAAAATCGGGATGTAATGATCTGGTTGTTGTGTGAGAAACATCATGGTGTTTATATGTACCGTGTACTCACAACTAAGGTAACTAACCTATGAAGCTATGCTTGGTGACAAGTGAGTAAAAGAATGTTCTTTCTCAGACTGTAATGACAATGAACAGTGTGTTCACACATTAACAGGTTTTCCTGTTTTAACTGGCCGTATTGAGGGTAAAATAGGAGGATTGTGTTTCCCCCCCGGTTCCCTGGGGACTTTTTCATCCTCCTATCAGACATGTTGTGCATTAATTGTGTCTTTTGTGTGGTAGGGATACGATGTAACTCTTAGCTTGATTGCTGAGGTTGTGCTAAATCTGCTGGAGAAACTTATTTCCTAAAGGGAAATTGGTTTGGTTGCTGTCATGTGTGCTTAGCAAGGCCTGTGGTCGATACTAATCAAGAATGATGTATTCTCTCATTATGAAAAAAAACGGCGTTCCTCTGTTGAGTGTTTTTGCCATTTTTTGTAGGTGATGATGGGTTGTGTGTGTCATGTGACCTACAACTGGGTTGTACTGGCCACAGAAGCACATGTGTATGTTGGACCGGGGTTCTTAGAGCCCTCTCTATTCTGTGTTTTTCCTTAGTAAAAATCAGATAGCAGGTTAGCTCATGCGCTGTGTGGAGCTGTGAAACGCTTCATAGAGCTGACTATGACTGTGTCATATTCTCTTTTTGTCGTTACATCGTATCATGGGTGTGGGGTCGTAAAGGGGTGAACTGGTAACCTTTCCTCTCCCCATTATTCTGTCGGTCAGGGGTACACCCCCTGTCCTTCAAGGTTCCCGTCACGTGGCGGTTCGGCACGTTACGGGGGGGGGGGGGGGGGGGGGAGGGAGTTCCTGGTCCCACGGCCTGGTATATTGGGCGTGTGCACCGCAGGAATTCCCCCGCCATAGAGTACGTCACCGTGCGCGTCTCTGTTGGTAGGACTTCCGTGTGCTGTTCAGGTCCATGTGATGGATCTGTTTTCAGGGGGGGTGGTCAGGGCTCCTCCTCACCAAGCGCCTATTCAGGCCTTCTGTGAGTTCGGACTCCTTCTTCCATGTGAGGAAGCCTCCATCAGAGTACAGAGCCTTCCTCCTCAGATTGTCAAAGTGAGTGGACCCTCTAGAAGGGTCCTTTTCTATTGTATGTATATTCGATTCAATTCGTTTATTGAGTGTGTATGGGTTCAGTGCCTCTTCCCCGGAGGCCCTAAAACCAGTTTTTTACATGGCTCAAGGTGCAATATATTCTTTTCAATCTGTACAGCTCGCGTGGGAAGTCTCTCTGGGGATCCCCGTCTCTTTCCTATGGGAGGGTGGTGGGATGTAAAAATGTGAACATTTTTTACCCCGGCTGTGTAGACTGGGATACATACTGTTGATGCTTCCTTCTTTCTATTCCAGAAGTGTTGGAGTTAGGGAGTGTCACACCCCTCTTGTCGTTCCCCTGGGCGCCTTGGGGATTCAATGACAGGTCTAAATAGCCTGTTCATTGATGGGGGTGTGTCCCGACGCACGTATAGTGCTAGCTCGCTGTAAACAGGCGATTGACTGGCACGCCTTGGTTGCTTGTGGTTGAAACAGCGTTTTTATAAAGCAACTGAGATGGGGGTTTTTCCTCTTCCGACGACCACATCCCATGACCTGGGTGGGTTGTCGACGGATTCTCGTTCATGTCTGGGGGATGATGACGGGATGGATCTGAACATATGTGGTGGGGTCTCACGCCCTTGGGGTGGGCCACCAGGCGCGGTTCGTCCGAACGTCTGGGTGGCGCCTTCTTTTCATGTTAAGATCAACACGCATATCTGCCCTTCTCCTGGAGTAGGCATGTCGGCGTGGTTAGGGCACGGGACTGGTTCTGGTCACGCTGGTCCAGATCAGTTGAACCCGTTGTCCGCCGGGGATGCAGATCTGCTGTTCTGGTACCCTGAGGGACTTGGGCTTTTTTCAGGGGGAAAAATGCCAGGTCGGTCTGGGTGTCACAGGGTTAAGCGCTATGGAGACCCTGGTTGGGTATGTTTTTACTCAGCACTGTCGTCATGGCTTACAGCCATGCCATTCTGTACGCGCTCGATCTCGTCGGATCTCGGCCGCTACACAGGTTGGTCCTGGTTAGTACTTCGTTGGGAGACCGCCTGGGAATACCAAGTACGGTGTGCTTAGGGGCTGGTTCTCCATTATTTTTCGCTCCTCTCTCACGCATGGCGAAGAGGGGCCTGTGGGGGTGGTTTTTTGACCTCCTCTGGTGACCCTGTGCTTCCCGTACCGCCAGGCCCGGTCCGAAGTGATGTTTGCGACCCGTAGGCCTGGGTTAACCCTTTTTGGAAACTGAAACACTTGTACTGCGGTATAGCCGGTGTATACCCGCAGGTGTGTTTTGGAGTTTTTTCTTGAGGGGTTATAGGAACAACCACCGCATTGGGTAACACCGAGGTGGTTGATTCCCTGGTGTGTTGGTGCAGTGTCAACTCCCGGGTTCACCGTTTGAGGGTGCCCCTGCACGTTCATGACGTCTGCCAATCGTGTCAGCCTTCTCTGCCTCGACCCCTCTGGGTGGGGGTTTTTAAATGGAGGCTTGGTCATGCAACAACGCCAGCATACGCCCCTTCCGCCGGGGCAGCTGTGTTCAGCTGTCCCCTCTGGCGCCTGTCTCGTCCGCAGTCTCCAGGCTAGGGTTAACAGCCTGTTGCCTGGTTTTTCCCCGGTGCGCTGCCTGCTTCCGTTGGTTAACCTTTTTTGTGTGCTTACGGCCATGCTGACTGTCTGTTCTGCAGGGTCAGTGTGCCAGGCGGTGTACTGTTGGGGGGACGGGGCCCGCTCGGCTTACGGCCATACCGACCTGAACACGCCCGATCTCGTCCGATCTCGGAAGCTAAGCAGGTTCTGGCCTGGTTAGTACTTGGTTGGGATACCGCCTGGGATTACCAGGTGCAGTAACTGGGGGGCCTTTGTCCGAATACGCTGGCGATGTGGGGGGCGGGGCACTACGTGCCCACCTGGTGGGGTCTTGATGCTGGCATCATGGACTTCTCCGGGCCCCCATTCCAGGGAGTCCAGTCCTTTTGGTGGGTCTGGGTCTTCCTTCGCGCTCCGCTGCTACGGCCTTGCCACGGGGTTGGGTTTGCCCTTGACCCCGTGATTCTGGGGGCAGTAACGAGGTTGTTCCTCCGTTCGTTCCCGGGTGGCATGCGGGTTGTGCGTGTGTGTAGTCGTGGGGTCAAGCCACGGTCTGCTCACCCTGTGCGTTAAGTTGCTTGAGTGCCTCTTCGCACGGTCGGGTCCGTCGCCTTCCCGTGAAGCCCCTAATAGGGGGGATGCCCTCCATTAGGGGGGGTCGGGGGGGCTCGGCCCTCCCTGTTCTGATGGTTTTGGGGGGCTGTCAGCGGGGTGTATTTGTCAGCCAGCGGCTCCGCTTGGCCTCCCATTGTGCAGTGTGATGCCAAGCAGAGCCACTAACGGAACAGAACGATAGGTTATGACTATAACCAAGTTCTGTCAGTTAGTGGTGACGCTTGGCATCAGACGGCCGCTGCAGCCCTTGACCTCACCTTGTGGTGAAAGCTTGGGAAGGAGGAGAGCAGGTGACCACACACCTGCTTATGAAGGTAAGCTGATGAGGGGTGTGGTCAGACTAATACTGGTATTAAAGGTACATTTGTGGTTTATTCAGTGCGCGTGCACGTACGCGAGGGAGTGCAGTGTGATGCCAAGCGTCACCACTAACTGACAGAACTTGGTTATAGTCATAACCTATCGTTAACGGACAGACAATTACGGTAGAATAAAATAAAAACGTAGAATAAAATTAAATTGAATATAAATTAAATTAAAATAGAAACACAATAGAATATAACATTTATTATAAAATAAAATAGGCCAGGGCTGTACGATGCGGTCAAGTATATTATACACTAATTAAAATAAAAAATAACAATACAGTGGGATGGAATATTTAACAGGGCTGTGCAAAAAAAAAAAAGGTATGAACAGTGACGTATAGAAGAGTTTTGATTGTATATACAAATATATAGTCCAGTGAGGGTGAAGTATTTTTAATGCACTGCAAAGATCACTCAGGATGGTTAGAATGTCCTGACACCTGTACTTGGTGCTGATTGGCTCTCTCTCCCTCCCCAGGGATGGGTGGAGTGCAGCCCCGCCCCTCCTGTAACCCCAACCCCTGCCATCCAGGGGTGAAGTGTGTGGAAACCGCAGGGGGCATCACGTGTGGGCCCTGCCCCAACGGCACTGTGGGCAACGGAACCTACTGCACGGACGTGGATGAGGTGAGTCCAGGCTCCCAATTGAAACGTGCACCTCCACTGTGGCCCTTCATAAAGCCTTTAACCCTTTCACTGCCACACCACAGCCGGTTAACCCTTTCACTGTGACAACACAGAAGGTTAGCCCTTTACTGTCACACAACCCACTGCCATGCTCCATCATTAGGAGCTACATCACCGTCGGTTGTGTGATAGTAAAGGGTTAACCTTCTGTCGTGTGGCAGTGAAAGGGTTAACCTTCTGTCGTGTGGCAGTGAAAGGGTTACAGGAGCCCGTACAGCCCACTTATTTATCAAGTAGTCTAGTTGCAAAACGTCTGTTCGCTAAAGTACATGCATAGGTGCAGCCGTGAATTAGAGGGTGCTGATTGATTAAAAGACATTTGACACATCTGTGTCATGTTTATTTGATTAGATACGTTACCTCTCAGCCTTTTAGTCTCTTTCAACGTGTTATGTACTGTGACACATATTGATAAATAAGGCCCAATTCAGAATAAATGATCAACTAAAGACGAAAACTATAAGCGTTGGTTTGCCACCTCTACAGGACCCCCCCCCCCCCCTGATTAGTGTCTAAGTTCAAAGTTTTTTTTTTGTCTACGTACTTGACTTCTATTTTATACTTGCTATACTTATTTTATTATCTATTTTTGTCTAGCACAGTCTCTGGAGCGAAACAGAAAGAAGCATTTTGTATAAAAGTATTCTGTACTTCTGTATGACAACTAATAAAGAAACTTGAAACTTGAACTTGAAACAAATGTTTTGTCTATAAATCATTAGATTCGATTATTCGATTAGATAAAAATGTATTGTCATCATACAGCACAAGTACATACAGGGTAAATATAGAATATAAATGCAAATATGAACATAAATATGCTTACATTTGACAATCATCTGAGTAGACATCTGCACCAAAAGCAGACACTGATGAAAGATTATTAAATGTTACTTGTCCTTTCAGACAAGTTATGTTTTTATTGCTTTTTGCTACCGGGCAGTTCGGTACAGAGAGAGAGAGAGAGAGAGAGAGAGAGAGAGAGAGAGAGAGAGAGAGAGAGAGAGAGAGAGAGAGAGAGAGAGAGAGAGAGAGAGAGAGAGAGAGAGAGAGAGAGAGAGGAGGAATGGGAGATAGACCGGGGAAGACATTCGGCAAAGATCACCGGGTCCGGGAGTCGAACCCGGGTCGGCCGTGTGGCACCGCAGTGCTGTATGCGGTGCGTCACTCAGGCGCCCCTGGTGATAGATGATTGACTGACCCCTGTGACCTGTGACCTGTGACCTCTGTAGTGTGCCGTGAAGCCCTGTCACATCCACGTCCGCTGCATCAACACGTCCCCCGGGTTCCGCTGTGGTCCTTGTTCCACCGGGTACAGCGGCCCGCAGGTCCAGGGGGTGGGCCTGGCCTACGCCACCGCCAACAAGCAGGTACTGGTGATAATATACTGTACTATACTGTACTATACTGTAATACACTGTAATATACTGTACTATACTGTAATATACTGTAATATACTGTACTATACTGTACTATACTGTAATACACTGTAATATACTGTCCTATACTGTAATATACTGTAATATACTGTACTATACTGTACTATACTGTAATACACTGTAATATACTGTACTATACTGTAATATACTGTAATATACTGTACTATACTGTAATATACTGTACTATACTGTACTATACTGTAATATACTGTACTATACTGTACTATACTGTAATATACTGTACTATACTGTAATATACTGTACTATACTGTACTATACTGTAATATACTGTACTATACTGTAATATACTGTAATACACTGTAATATACTGTACTATACTGTAATATACTGTACTATACTGTAATACACTGTAATATACTGTACTATACTGTAATACACTGTAATATACTGTACTATACTGTAATATACTGTAATATACTGTACTATACTGTACTATACTGTAATACACTGTAATATACTGTACTATACTGTACTATACTGTAATATACTGTACTATACTGTAATATACTGTAATACACTGTAATATACTGTACTATACTGTAATACACTGTAATATACTGTACTATACTGTACTATACTGTAATACACTGTAATATACTGTACTATACTGTAATATACTGTAATATACTGTACTATACTGTACTATACTGTAATACACTGTAATATACTGTACTATACTGTACTATACTGTAATACACTGTAATATACTGTACTATACTGTAATATACTGTACTATACTGTACTATACTGTAATACACTGTAATATACTGTACTATACTGTACTATACTGTAATATACTGTACTATACTGTAATATACTGTAATACACTGTAATATACTGTACTATACTGTAATATACTGTACTATACTGTAATATACTGTACTATACTGTACTATACTGTAATATACTGTACTATACTGTAATACACTGTACTATACTGTAATATACTGTACCATACTGTACTATACTGTGATATACTGTACTATACTGTAATACACTGTACTATACTGTAATATACTGTACTATACTGTAATACACTGTACTATACTGTAATACACTGTACTATACTGTAATATACTGTAATATACTGTACTATACTGTAATATACTGTACTATACTGTAATACACTGTACTATACTGTAATACACTGTACTATACTGTAATATACTGTACTATACTGTACTATACTGTAATATACTGTACTATACTGTAATACACTGTACTATACTGTAATATACTGTACTATACTGTACTAGATGTGTAATATACTGTACTAGATGTGTAATATACTGTACTAGATGATAATACTGTACTAGATGTGTAATATACTGTACTAGATATGTAATATACTGTACTAGATGTGTAATATACTGTACTAGATGTGTAATATACTGTACTAGATACTGTACTAGATGTGTAATATACATACTGTACTAGATGTGTAATATACTGTACTAGATATGTAATATACTGTACTAGATATGTAATATACTGTACTAGATACTGTACTAGATGTGTAATATACATACTGTACTAGATATGTAATATATTGTACTAGATATGTAATATACTGTACTAGATATGTAATATACTGTAATATACTGTACTAGATGTGTAATATACTGTAATATACTGTACTAGATGTGTAATATACTGTACTAGATATGTAATATACTGTAATATACTGTACTAGATGTGTAATATACTGTAATATACTGTACTAGATGTGTAATATACTGTAATATACTGTACTAGATGTGTAATATACTGTACTAGATATGTAATATACTGTAATATACTGTACTAGATGTGTAATATACTGTACTAGATGTGTAATATACTGTAATATACTGTACTAGATGTGTAATATACTGTAATATACTGTACTAGATGTGTAATATACTGTAATATACTGTACTAGATGTGTAATATACTGTACTAGATATGTAATATACTGTAATATACTGTACTAGATGTGTAATATACTGTACTAGATGTGTAATATACTGTAATATACTGTACTAGATGTGTAATATACTGTAATATACTGTACTAGATATGTAATATACTGTAATATACTGTACTAGATGTGTAATATACTGTACTAGATATGTAATGTACTGTAATATACTGTACTAGATGTGTAATATACTGTAATATACTGTACTAGATGTGTAATATACTGTAATATACTGTACTAGATGTGTAATATACTGTACTAGATATGTAATATACTGTAATATACTGTACTAGATATGTAATATACTGTAATATACTGTACTAGATGTGTAATATACTGTACTAGATATGTAATATACTGTAATATACTGTACTAGATATGTAATATACTGTAATATACTGTACTAGATGTGTAATATACTGTAATATACTGTACTAGATGTGTAATATACTGTAATATACTGTACTAGATGTGTAATATACTGTACTAGATATGTAATATACTGTAATATACTGTACTAGATGTGTAATATACTGTAATATACTGTACTAGATGTGTAATATACTGTAATATACTGTACTAGATGTGTAATATACTGTACTAGATATGTAATATACTGTAATATACTGTACTAGATGTGTAATATACTGTAATATACTGTACTAGATATGTAATATACTGTAATATACTGTACTAGATGTGTAATATACTGTACTAGATGTGTAATATACTGTAATATACTGTACTAGATGTGTAATATACTGTAATATACTGTACTAGATGTGTAATATACTGTAATATACTGTACTAGATATGTAATATACTGTAATATACTGTACTAGATGTGTAATATACTGTAATATACTGTACTAGATGTGTAATATACTGTACTAGATGTGTAATATACTGTAATATACTGTACTAGATGTGTAATATACTGTAATATACTGTACTAGATATGTAATATACTGTAATATACTGTACTAGATGTGTAATATACTGTAATATACTGTACTAGATGTGTAATATACTGTACTAGATATGTAATATACTGTAATATACTGTACTAGATGTGTAATATACTGTAATATACTGTACTAGATGTGTAATATACTGTAATATACTGTACTAGATGTGTAATATACTGTAATATACTGTACTAGATGTGTAATATACTGTAATATACTGTACTAGATATGTAATATACTGTAATATACTGTACTAGATGTGTAATATACTGTAATATACTGTACTAGATGTGTAATATACTGTAATATACTGTACTAGATGTGTAATATACTGTAATATACTGTACTAGATGTGTAATATACTGTAATATACTGTACTAGATGTGTAATACACTGTACTAGATATGTAATATACTGTAATATACTGTACTAGATGTGTAATATACTGTACTAGATATGTAATATACTGTACTAGATATGTAATATACTGTAATATACTGTACTAGATGTGTAATATACTGTACTAGATATGTAATATACTGTAATATACTGTACTAGATGTGTAATATACTGTACTAGATATGTAATATACTGTACTAGATATGTAATATACTGTACTAGATATGTAATATACTGTAATATACTGTACTAGATGTGTAATATACTGTACTAGATATGTAATATACTGTAATATACTGTACTAGATGTGTAATATACTGTACTAGATATGTAATATACTGTACTAGATATGTAATATACTGTACTAGATATGTAATATACTGTAATATACTGTACTAGATGTGTAATATACTGTAATATACTGTACTAGATGTGTAATATACTGTAATATACTGTACTAGATGTGTAATATACTGTAATATACTGTACTAGATGTGTAATATACTGTAATATACTGTACTAGATGTGTAATATACTGTAATATACTGTACTAGATGTGTAATATACTGTACTAGATATGTAATATCTATCTAGGTCGTCCTTGGACGGGCCCTCCATCGGTGCTTCCAGTCATCCCGATCCTCCATGCATCTGGCTAGCTCGCCGGTGCTTTCTGTTCCCACATCTCTCCTGAGTACGTCCACATAGGTTAACGTGGGACGTCCTCGTGATCGATGCCCGTGTGTTGGTTCCCACAGTACAAGTTTGCTGGTTGGCATCTCATGGTGTCTCTGGCAGTGACCTGCCAGCCTCATTCTCCTGACTGCCACTTTATCGCTCACCTTTAGCACCCCCCCATACAAGTTTGCATTAGTGACATGCTCATCCCTGTTGATGTTGAGCACCACACGCATCATTCTGGTGTAGCACCCATCCAAGGACTTCTGCAGGGTGGGCTTCAAGGTCCAGCATTCACTGCCATACAAAAGGACAGACTCAACTGTTGCATGAAAGAAGTTGAGCTTGATTTGACGGGGGAGGTTGGATTTCCACACACTGGTCATGCCGTTCAGAGCCCTCCACGCAAGTGCCTTCCTCACTTTAAGGTCTTGCTCGGACGTATACTGTAATATACTGTACTAGATGTGTAATATACTGTAATATACTGTACTAGATGTGTAATATACTGTACTAGATGTGTAATATACTGTAATATACTGTACTAGATGTGTAATATACTGTAATATACTGTACTAGATGTGTAATATACTGTAATATACTGTACTAGATGTGTAATATACTGTAATATACTGTACTAGATGTGTAATATACTGTAATATACTGTACTAGATGTGTAATATACTGTAATATACTGTACTAGATGTGTAATATACTGTAATATACTGTACTAGATATGTAATATACTGTAATATACTGTACTAGATGTGTAATATACTGTACTAGATGTGTAATATACTGTAATATACTGTACTAGATGTGTAATATACTGTACTAGATGTGTAATATACTGTAATATACTGTACTAGATGTGTAATATACTGTAATATACTGTACTAGATGTGTAATATACTGTAATATACTGTACTAGATATGTAATATACTGTAATATACTGTACTAGATGTGTAATATACTGTAATATACTGTACTAGATGTAATATACTGTACTAGATGTGTAATATACTGTACTAGATGTGTAATATACTGTACTAGATGTGTAATATACTGTAATATACTGTACTAGATGTGTAATATACTGTAATATACTGTACTAGATGTGTAATATACTGTACTAGATGTGTAATATACTGTAATATACTGTACTAGATGTGTAATATACTGTAATATACTGTACTAGATGTGTAATATACTGTAATATACTGTACTAGATGTGTAATATACTGTACTAGATATGTAATATACTGTACTAGATATGTAATATACTGTAATATACTGTACTAGATGTGTAATATACTGTAATATACTGTACTAGATGTGTAATATACTGTAATATACTGTACTAGATGTGTAATATACTGTACTAGATGTGTAATATACTGTACTAGATGTGTAATATACTGTACTAGATGTGTAATATACTGTACTAGATGTGTAATATACTGTAATATACTGTACTAGATGTGTAATATACTGTACTAGATGTGTAATATACTGTAATATACTGTACTAGATGTGTAATATACTGTAATATACTGTACTAGATGTGTAATATACTGTAATATACTGTACTAGATGTGTAATATACTGTAATATACTGTACTAGATGTGTAATATACTGTACTAGATATGTAATATACTGTACTAGATATGTAATATACTGTAATATACTGTACTAGATGTGTAATATACTGTAATATACTGTACTAGATGTGTAATATACTGTAATATACTGTACTAGATGTGTAATATACTGTACTAGATGTGTAATATACTGTACTAGATGTGTAATATACTGTAATATACTGTACTAGATGTGTAATATACTGTAATATACTGTACTAGATGTGTAATATACTGTACTAGATATGTAATATACTGTACTAGATATGTAATATACTGTAATATACTGTACTAGATGTGTAATATACTGTACTAGATGTGTAATATACTGTAATATACTGTACTAGATGTGTAATATACTGTACTAGATGTGTAATATACTGTAATATACTGTACTAGATGTGTAATATACTGTAATATACTGTACTAGATGTGTAATATACTGTAATATACTGTACTAGATGTGTAATATACTGTAATATACTGTACTAGATGTGTAATATACTGTACTAGATGTGTAATATACTGTACTAGATATGTAATATACTGTACTAGATATGTAATATACTGTACTAGATGTGTAATATACTGTAATATACTGTACTAGATGTGTAATATACTGTACTAGATATGTAATATACTGTAATATACTGTAATATACTGTACTAGATGTGTAATATACTGTAATATACTGTACTAGATGTGTAATATACTGTAATATACTGTACTAGATGTGTAATATACTGTAATATACTGTACTAGATGTGTAATATACTGTAATATACTGTACTAGATGTGTAATATACTGTACTATATGTGTAATATACTGTAATATACTGTAATATACTGTACTAGATGTGTAATATACTGTACTAGATGTGTAATATACTGTACTAGATGTGTAATATACTGTACTAGATGTAATATACTGTACTAGATGTGTAATATACTGTACTAGATGTGTAATATACTGTACTAGATGTGTAATATACTGTACTAGATGTAATATACTGTACTAGATGTGTAATATACTGTACTAGATGTGTAATATACTGTACTAGATGTGTAATATACTGTACTAGATGTGTAATATACTGTACTAGATGTAATATACTGTAATATACTGTACTAGATGTGTAATATACTGTACTAGATGTGTAATATACTGTACTAGATGTGTAATATACTGTACTAGATGTAATATACTGTACTAGATGTGTAATATACTGTACTAGATGTGTAATATACTGTACTAGATGTGTAATATACTGTACTAGATGTGTAATATACTGTACTAGATAGTAATATACTGTAAGCAGCTACAATGTTCTTGGGTGTAATCTCTGTCTTCACCTCCAGGTGTGCAGGGACGTCAACGAGTGCGAGGCGCCCAATAAAGGAGGCTGTGTGGAGAATTCTGTCTGTGTGAACACCCCTGTGAGTATATACTGTATACTACACACTATATACTGTATACTACACACTATATACTGTATACTACACACTATATACTGTATACTACACACTATACTGTGTGAACACCCCTGTGAGTATATACTGTATACTACACACTATATACTGTATACTACACACTATATACTGTATACTACACACTATATACTGTATACTACACACTATATACTGTATACTACACACTATATACTGTATACTACACACCATACTGTGTGAACACCCCTGTGAGTATATACTGTATACTACACACCATACTGTGTGAACACCCCTGTGAGTATATACTGTATACTACACACCATACTGTGTGAACACCCCTGTGAGTATATACTGTATACTACACACCATACTGTGTGAACACCCCTGTGAGTATATACTGTATACTACACACTATACTGTGTGAACACCCCTGTGAGTATATACTGTATACTACACACTATATACTGTATACTACACACTATATACTGTATACTACACACTATATACTGTATACTACACACTATACTGTGTGAACACCCCTGTGAGTATATACTGTATACTACACACTATATACTGTATACTACACACTATATACTGTATACTACACACTATATACTGTATACTACACACTATATACTGTATACTACACACCATACTGTGTGAACACCCCTGTGAGTATATACTGTATACTACACACCATACTGTGTGAACACCCCTGTGAGTATATACTGTATACTACACACCATACTGTGTGAACACCCCTGTGAGTATATACTGTATACTACACACCATACTGTGTGAACACCCCTGTGAGTATATACTGTATACTACACACCATACTGTGTGAACACCCCTGTGAGTATATACTGTATACTACACACCATACTGTGTGAACACCCCTGTGAGTATATACTGTATACTACACACCATACTGTGTGAACACCCCTGTGAGTATATACTGTATACTACACACCATACTGTGTGAACACCCCTGTGAGTATATACTGTATACTACACACCATACTGTGTGAACACCCCTGTGAGTATATACTGTATACTACACACCATACTGTGTGAACACCCCTGTGAGTATATACTGTATACTACACACCATACTGTGTGAACACCCCTGTGAGTATATACTGTATACTACACACCATACTGTGTGAACACCCCTGTGAGTATATACTGTATACTACACACCATACTGTGTGAACACCCCTGTGAGTATATACTGTATACTACACACCATACTGTGTGAACACCCCTGTGAGTATATACTGTATACTACACACCATACTGTGTGAACACCCCTGTGAGTATATACTGTATACTACACACCATACTGTGTGAACACCCCTGTGAGTATATACTGTATACTACACACCATACTGTGTGAACACCCCTGTGAGTATATACTGTATACTACACACCATACTGTGTGAACACCCCTGTGAGTATATACTGTATACTACACACCATACTGTGTGAACACCCCTGTGAGTATATACTGTATACTACACACCATACTGTGTGAACACCCCTGTGAGTATATACTGTATACTACACACCATACTGTGTGAACACCCCTGTGAGTATATACTGTATACTACACACCATACTGTGTGAACACCCCTGTGAGTATATACTGTATACTACACACCATACTGTGTGAACACCCCTGTGAGTATATACTGTATACTACACACCATACTGTGTGAACACCCCTGTGAGTATATACTGTATACTACACACCATACTGTGTGAACACCCCTGTGAGTATATACTGTATACTACACACCATACTGTGTGAACACCCCTGTGAGTATATACTGTATACTACACACCATACTGTGTGAACACCCCTGTGAGTATATACTGTATACTACACACCATACTGTGTGAACACCCCTGTGAGTATATACTGTATACTACACACCATACTGTGTGAACACCCCTGTGAGTATATACTGTATACTACACACCATACTGTGTGAACACCCCTGTGAGTATATACTGTATACTACACACCATACTGTGTGAACACCCCTGTGAGTATATACTGTATACTACACACCATACTGTGTGAACACCCCTGTGAGTATATACTGTATACTACACACCATACTGTGTGAACACCCCTGTGAGTATATACTGTATACTACACACCATACTGTGTGAACACCCCTGTGAGTATATACTGTATACTACACACCATACTGTGTGAACACCCCTGTGAGTATATACTGTATACTACACACCATACTGTGTGAACACCCCTGTGAGTATATACTGTATACTACACACCATACTGTGTGAACACCCCTGTGAGTATATACTGTATACTACACACCATACTGTGTGAACACCCCTGTGAGTATATACTGTATACTACACACCATACTGTGTGAACACCCCTGTGAGTATATACTGTATACTACACACCATACTGTGTGAACACCCCTGTGAGTATATACTGTATACTACACACCATACTGTGTGAACACCCCTGTGAGTATATACTGTATACTACACACCATACTGTGTGAACACCCCTGTGAGTATATACTGTATACTACACACCATACTGTGTGAACACCCCTGTGAGTATATACTGTATACTACACACCATACTGTGTGAACACCCCTGTGAGTATATACTGTATACTACACACCATACTGTGTGAACACCCCTGTGAGTATATACTGTATACTACACACCATACTGTGTGAACACCCCTGTGAGTATATACTGTATACTACACACCATACTGTGTGAACACCCCTGTGAGTATATACTGTATACTACACACCATACTGTGTGAACACCCCTGTGAGTATATACTGTATACTACACACCATACTGTGTGAACACCCCTGTGAGTATATACTGTATACTACACACCATACTGTGTGAACACCCCTGTGAGTATATACTGTATACTACACACCATACTGTGTGAACACCCCTGTGAGTATATACTGTATACTACACACCATACTGTGTGAACACCCCTGTGAGTATATACTGTATACTACACACCATACTGTGTGAACACCCCTGTGAGTATATACTGTATACTACACACCATACTGTGTGAACACCCCTGTGAGTATATACTGTATACTACACACCATACTGTACACACACATACTGTACACACACATACTGTACACACATACTGTACACACATGCTATACACACCATACTATACACACACACACACTATACACACATACTATACACACATACTACACACCATACTGTACACACACACTATACACACATACTATACACACCCTACTGTACACACATACTATACACACATACTATACACACCCTACTATACACACATACTATACACACATACTACACACCATACTGTACACACACACTATACACACATACTATACACACCCTACTGTACACACATACTATACACACCATATTGTAAGAAGAATATATATTACACACACAGTCTGTGTAAGTACATGTACATGCGCCAGGAATTAAAATGAAACAAAACGTTTAGACATGAGAATGTATGCACAGATGAATTATAGCATTATAGAAATTATAGGATTATAGGAATTTCTACAATGGATGCAGAACTATGTGCATATAGCAGGGTGACGCTTGATAAGAGGAGTGTTTCCAGGATATTTCAAGACTCATATGAACAGAAACAGATGAAAAATACAAGACCGATGCAATAAGATAAGATAAGATAAGATATTCCTTTATTGATCCCCTTGGGGAAATTCAGGCATCATAGCAGCATGGGGGAAGGGGGGGGGGGGGGGGGGTACAGGTAGTAAAAACAACACAAGCAGTGTAAACGAATAGGTCAATATAATTTACTATCTAACTAACTGAAATATATATTCACAGTGTCACATAAGGTGCAGTATGCATCAGGTAGTGTTATAATTTACTATCTAACTAACTGAAATATACATTATTCACAGTATCACAGTATCCACATGAGGTGCAGTATGCCTAAGGTAGTGTTATTGTCCTCCTTGGGTTCCTATTAGTCCCAGGTCAATGTCTGGCAGCAGTCGCTGCCCCCTGTTGTGGAGCCTGGAGGCCGCTAGTCGCTGCCAATAGGTATATATAGCAGTTATGCAAATGATGGAGATTGTGTTACATTGAGTCGAATACTATCCCAGAATGAGGTGCAGTCAAATGTTTAATCTAATCTTGACCATTGTCAAATTGGTTGTCTAGTACAGTATAAGTACATTGAGTAGACACTTGTGTGTGTGTCATCAGGGCTCCTTCAGGTGTGGCCCCTGTAAGACGGGCTACATCGGGGACCAGCGACGTGGCTGCAAGCCTGAAAGGGCCTGTGGTAACGGCCAACCCAACCCCTGCCACGCCAGCGCCGAGTGCATCGTCCACCGGGAGGGGAAGATAGAGTGCCAGGTGAGATTTAAACAAATAAATATGACAGAAAAAAACATTTGACTTTTTTGCTCTTCTTATATCTAAGTTCTATTCGAGCAGTTATTGACTGCACATGCTATATCTAGCACATAAATCTATGAGTACATGAACCAATCTTTTCTCCACGCACAGTGTGGTGTCGGATGGGCTGGCAACGGCTACCTTTGCGGGCCTGATATTGACATCGATGGTATCCCTGATGAGAAACTGCAATGTCCTGAGACGAACTGTGGCAAGGTGAGTCACTTTCATGACCCTGTGCAGAGGAGGGGGCCTGTGGAAAACAGACACAGAGCAAAAGACTCAAACAGAACAGCAGAAGTTAATCGTCCGCAAAGAGGTGTTTTATGGTGACTGCTTTATAAGGGTGGTGGATAGTTCTCGTCTTTTCTGAACTGAAGTGTCTTTCTCTTTAGGATAACTGTCTAACGGTCTTTCTCTTTAGGATAACTGTCTAACGGTCTTTCTCTTTAGGATAACTGTCTAACGGTCTTTCTCTTTAGGATAACTGTCTAACGGTCTTTCTCTTTAGGATAACTGTCTAACGGTCTTTCTCTTTAGGATAACTGTCTAACGGTCTTTCTCTTTAGGATAACTGTCTAACGGTCTTTCTCTTTAATATAACTGTCTAACGGTCTTTCTCTTTAGGATAACTGTCTAACGGTCTTTCTCTTTAGGATAACTGTCTAACGGTCTTTCTCTTTAGGATAACTGTCTAACGGTCTTTCTCTTTAGGATAACTGTCTAACGGTCTTTCTCTTTAGGATAACTGTCTAACGGTCTTTCTCTTCAGGATAACTGTCTAACGGTCTTTCTCTTTAGGATAACTGTCTAACGGTCTTTCTCTTTAGGATAACTGTCTAACGGTCTTTCTCTTTAGGATAACTGTCTTTCTCTTTAGGATAACTGTCTAACGGTCTTTCTCTTTAGGATAACTGTCTTTCTCTTTAGGATAACTGTCTAACGGTCTTTCTCTTCAGGATAACTGTCTAACGGTCTTTCTCTTTAGGATAACTGTCTAACGGTCTTTCTCTTTAGGATAACTGTCTAACGGTCTTTCTCTTTAGGATAACTGTCTAACGGTCTTTCTCTTTAGGATAACTGTCTAACGGTCTTTCTCTTTAGGATAACTGTCTAACGGTCTTTCTCTTTAGGATAACTGTCTTTCTCTTTAGGATAACTGTCTAACGGTCTTTCTCTTTAGGATAACTGTCTAACGGTCTTTCTCTTTAGGATAACTGTCTAACGGTCTTTCTCTTTAGGATAACTGTCTAACGGTCTTTGTCTTTAGGATAACTGTCTAACGGTCTTTCTCTTTAGGATAACTGTCTAACGGTCTTTCTCTTTAGGATAACTGTCTAACGGTCTTTCTTTTTAGGATAACTGTCTAACGGTCTTTCTCTTTAGGATAACTGTCTAACGGTCTTTCTCTTTAGGATAACTGTCTAACGGTCTTTGTCTTTAGGATAACTGTTTAACGGTCTTTGTCTTTAGGATAACTGTCTAACGGTCTTTCTCTTTAGGATAACTGTCTAACGGTCTTTCTCTTTAGGATAACTGTCTAACGGTCTTTCTCTTTAGGATAACTGTCTAACGGTCTTTCTCTTTAGGATAACTGTCTAACGGTCTTTCTCTTTAAGATAACTGTCTAACGGTATTTCTCTTTAGGATAACTGTCTAACGGTCTTTCTCTTTAGGATAACTGTCTAACGGTCTTTCTCTTTAGGATAACTGTCTAACGGTCTTTCTCTTTAGGATAACTGTCTAACGGTCTTTCTCTTTAGGATAACTGTCTAACGGTCTTTCTCTTTAGGATAACTGTCTAACGGTCTTTCTCTTTAGGATAACTGTCTAACGGTCTTTCTCTTTAGGATAACTGTCTAACGGTCTTTCTCTTAAGGATAACTGTCTAACGGTCTTTCTCTTTAGGATAACTGTCTAACGGTCTTTCTCTTTAGGATAACTGTCTAATGGTCTTTCCCTTTAGGATAACTGTCTAACGGTGCCCAACTCTGGCCAAGAAGATGCGGACCAGGACGGGATGGGAGACGGCTGCGATGACGATGCCGACGGCGATGGCATCCTGAACACACAGGTTCACGCATTGACCATTTCAGTGACCATTTTCGCAGTGATACATATTTTGCACTTTCAACTTTGAATAAAGTGATGGGGAGTGACACCCATTTTGAACCCTTTCACTACCACACTACCAAAGGGTTAACCCTTTCACTGTGACAACACAGAAGGTTAACCCTTTCACTGCCACACGACAAATGGTTAACTGTCTGTAGTGTGGTAGTGAAAGGGTTAACAATTCACATATCGCTGCAGTCAGGTGAAAATCCTGTATCTCCAATGTGAATTCATGTTTTCACTTTTGTTATGCTATATAGTACAAACGCTGTTGTGTAGTTTACAGTATATAGGTACACACACTGTTGTGTAGTTTACAGTATATAGGTACAAACACTGTTGTGTAGTTTACAGTATATAGGTACAAACACTGTTGTGTAGTTTACAGTATATAGGTACAAACACTGTTGTGTAGTTTACAGTATATGGTACGAACACTGTTGTGTAGTTTACAGTATATAGGTACAAACACTGTTGTGTAGTTTACAGTATATAGGTACGAACACTGTTGTGTAGTTTACAGTATATAGGTACAAACACTGTTGTGTAGTTTACAGTATATAGGTACAAACACTGTTGTGTAGTTTACAGTATCTAGGTACGAACACTGTTGTGTAGTTTACAGTATATAGGTACAAACACTGTTGTGTAGTTTACAGTATATGGGTACTGTTGTGTAGTTTACAGTATATGGTACAAACACTGTTGTGTAGTTTACAGTATATGGGTACTGTTGTGTAGTTTACAGTATATAACACTGTTGTGTAGTTTACAGTATATAACACTGTTGTGTAGTTTACAGTATATGGTACAAACACTGTTGTGTAGTTTACAGTATATGGGTACTGTTGTGTAGTTTACAGTATATAACACTGTTGTGTAGTTTACAGTATATGGTACAAACACTGTTGTGTAGTTTACAGTATATGGGTACTGTAACTGAGGGGTACAATTCCCTGACTGTATTACTAGATATGATACTTACTACCACTACCTTTGTACTTAATATTCGGCCACCCAGTACTCGGCATTAATATATTATGATGAACACTGTCACGTAGATGAAACGGATCCAACACAAATGTACGAATTAGAAATAGGTCTTTATTTCTACACAGCGATGGTGTGTAGAGCAAGCACTTAATCAAATCAATCACATTTATGAATGGGAATTAGTATGCACTTTTATGGCAAGAGTATTCGTCGGTATATCAATAGAGAATGTCCAATCTCTGAAGGCGCAGGTGGTACATATACGACCTGGAATAGTTTAAGGAATAACAGCAATGATACTTTAATGATTATAGGCTGGATACACTAGGGGGGGTTAATCCGGTCGCTTGTAAGCCGACAGGAGTAGGAAGGGGGGGGGGGTAGAATCCGGCTGCCTCATCCGGCCAAGGGTATCCCAGGTGAACCCACTGTAGTGCCGTTCAATGCGCCGGCGATCCTTGGACCACAGATGAAAGCAGATGGACTCTTTGTGGGCCGGCGTCCTCCGGTCCACGGAGGAGAGACGTGAAGCGACCTCGTTTTGCAGAGCGTCTCCTCACCTTGCGTCCTCTCCAGGGGGGGGGGTTCCAACACACGGCAGTGTCGGGGGTCTTTATCCATGGAATAATCAACGTATACAAAGCATAATCCGTGCCTGGGAAGGCGGGCTGTCGTCGGTAGAATAATCCGGTATACAGGTCCACTCGCTCGTCGGCTCTGGGGCTCCTCGGGTGCAGCTTCACGTGGGGTCAACCACCCTGGATAAGCAGCCAGTTTTCTGCCCGAAACGATGGGGTGCTGACTACGGTAGTATTCTCACCGCATGAAGCACTATATATTAACAGACTATTATTAGCTTAATAGACTACGTCCAACTCGACGATATAGTGCCAAATATGACTATTCAAATATTAATATACACGATGTCTCAATACCGATGGTAGGCGAACTTGGCCTTACTCCCACACGTGGCGTCGCGGGGAGGCTTTACGTCTGTGACTCTATTGGAGGGTAAGAAACTGGACTGAAAAGGAAGTCCTACTTTAGTAGCGCAGTATATATACGCACTATGAACAAATAGTCCCATTAGTGGTGCGGTAGCCAGATTCCTACGCGGAACTAGGACTTGTTCGTACATGTTGAGCGGTACGTTTGAACTGGGTCTGGGGGTATGGCAGCCTGGCACCAAGGTCTCGACCAATAGTAGAATGGAGACTATTATGGGATGTTCAGTAGGCTAGAATGGATATTCAATGCATATTGTACAAGGAATATACAAGGGATATCAGGGAATATTAGAGAATATACAAATACAATTAAATATATATATATAAATAAATATATATATTCGGTTTAATCTGGCCCTTCACAACAGCCACCCCCTGATTGGTCCCAGACCTAATCAGTTAAACAGAGACAGATTAATCGCGTTGTCTATTTACACATAAGGGTTTGCTGTAGGGGTCAGTCAACTTCACAAAGTCATAGGGTTATAGGGTCATGGTCATCATCGATTGTGTCTGGGAGTCGGGGCAGTTCTATGAGCCTCGCCACGGGACGGGTGTAAGTGCGACCCTGGACAAGCACTTCAGCTGCTCGGACCTTGCCGTCGGCACCGGTGATCACTTTGCTTACGCGGCCGGCCGGCCACATAGCTCTGGGCAGTGATTGATCAATAATCATGACGGCTGTTCCTTCTGTCAAATTGTCTCTCTCCTTTACCCACTTCTGGCGGGTCTGTAGAGACGGTAGGTAGTGCAGTAGGAAACTGCTCCAAAACTTGTCGGCTAATACTTGGCTGTACCTCCACATTCGTCGGCCGTTCGCTTCTTCAGGCCGGTACATTGTCTGGGGTAATGCAGGATCTAGCCGCCCCATCAGGAGTGTGTTGGGGTCTGCGGAGATAACAGTGCTCAATCCACAGAACACAGGCTTCTTATTCTCAGCCTCCTCCTGACTGGCTTCCCTCGGGATAGGCGTGGGCCACTCTCCTTCCGGGAGCTTTAGGAATGCTGGGCCGTCACTGTAGACATTGCGACGGGTGAGGTCATCTAGGGGCATTCCCCGGGTGATGACGTCAGCTGGGTTCTGTTTTGTATCAACGTAGCGCCACTCTGTTTCTCCGGTTAACTCTTCGGTTAAGTCTTGAATCTCGGTGACTCTGACTCCCACGAAGACTTTGTACTTGCATGAGTCCGATTTGATCCAGGCGAGTACTGTCGTGGAATCTGACCACAGGATTGTTCTAGACACCGGTATGGTGAGCTCACGTTGGATGAGCGTGGCTAGGTGCGCTCCGGCTAGGGCTGCGCAGAGCTCTAGACGTGGGATAGATTGTTGCTTGCGTGGGGCTATTCTCGAGCGGGCGAGGACAAATGCTGTGTAGATCTCTCCCCCCTTTTCTTGGGCCCGCAAGTAGGCTACTGATCCGTATGCGACCTCTGAGGCGTCACTGAAGACGTGTAAGTCCATTTTACATGTCTCTGGCCTCACCGTGGGTGGGAAGTAGCTTCGGCGCATATTAACGCCTGGGAGTGAGTGGAGCTCCATCTCCCACTCTCTCCAGGTGGATGCAAGGTGTGCGGGAATGGGGTCGTCCCAGCCCTGGTCCTTGTCCCACAATGCTCGTACAATCATTTTTGCCCTGGTGGTGTACGGTAGAATACATCCTAGCGGGTCATATTGTCGGGCGAGTGTTGTGTACACACTCCGTCTGGTGGTCGGCGCCGCCGCCGGCCTTCCCTGGTCCGTAGTCAGGGGCTTGTGTCTGTAGTGAAGCGAATCTGTTTTGAATCGCCACACCAATCCCAGGGTCATCTCCTGGGCTTCTCCCGGGATTGTAGCCATCCAGGTCTCGCTGCTGGCTGCCTTGTCCTCGGAGGAGAGGCTGCGCAGTACTTGCGGATCGCTGCTGGCCCACTGCCTGAGATCAAAGCCGCCTTTGATCAATGAGGCGCGGAGTTTAATCAGGAGAGCCTCGGCTTCTTCCTGGGTTGAAAGGCTTTGTAGACAGTTGTCTACGTAGAAGCTGTTCTTTACGCTGTGTCGGACCTCTTCGTCCGCTGCTGGGTCCTCTGCTACATGTTTCTGTAGTGCAAATGTAGCACAGCAGGGGCTGCACGTCGTTCCGAAGGGGAGGACTTCCCATTGGTAGATGGCTGGGTGCTCATCTCCTGGCTTCTCTCTCCATAGGAACCGTAACAGGGGCTTGTCCTCCTCTACTAATCTCACCTGCAGGAACATTCCTTTAATGTCCCCGCTGATGGCCACCTTTTCCTGGCGGAAGCGGAGTAGAACGCCGAGTAGGGAGGGGCCGAGTGTGGGACCGGGCAGTAACTCTTTATTCAGATTTTGGGATCCGATCTGGTAGCTGCAGTTAAATACTATGCGGTCTTTACCGTTGTGATGGACCTTGTGGTGAGGCACGTACCACGATTCAGTGGTCTGGTCAGCCTCTGTAATGTCCATCTTTGTGACGTGTCCCGCTGTGATGAGCTTCTCAATCTCAGCACGGTATACACTCTCTTGGGCGGGGTTCTTGGCTAAGCGCCGCTCCGTGTTCAGCAGGTACCGTTCTGTGGCGTCTGTCTTGGCGTGGAAAGTAGGCATTCCTTCTCGCCGCAGGAGTGGCGTGGCGTATCTCAACACGCCGTTGACCGGGACTCTCTTGGTCCCTGTCTCGAGGAGGTGAATGGCGTAAATGTCATCTTTAGAGCGAATGTCTTTCTTTCCGTTCTTAAAGGGCATTTGTTCCAAGGTCCATAACCGCTCTACGTGTTGCAGGAGTGCGGTTTCTCCCTCTGTGACTCGGGAGTGGAGACATCTAGTGGCTGTACTTCGGTTGAGAGATTTGGCGAGCGGGCCTTGGAGAGTCCATCCCAAACGGGTCTCGACTGCTGCAGGACAGCCTCGGGGTCCGGTATGAACCCGGTCTATCGGGACAATGAGGTCTGCATGGTCGGAGCCTATCAACAGGGTCGGCATAGCATTGTCTATGAGCGGGATCGGTAACTTGCGCAGATGTACATATTTCTCCATCAGCTTGGCGACGGGGTATGTGTACCGCGACAGTCCTATTTCTTGGCTGGTGAAAGCGTCTGTAATCTGGTACCGTCGCTCAGGCTGGCCGCTTGCTGCGATAGAGAATGAGACATTCTCGCCCTTTATCGTCTTCAAATCTCGTCTTATTGTCCGAATTGTCATTTGGGTTTCGCTTCCCTGCAGCCCTAGCTGGGCCGCAGCGGAGGCGAGCAGAAGGGTCTTCTCTGACCCGTCATCGAGGACGGCGTAAGTGTCCAGGACTTTATTCTGGTAGCTTAGTGTCACACGCACTACTTTTAGGAGTACTCGGGCTCCACTGCTGCTGGCGGGATCGATGTACATGACGCTCGCTTTGCTGCTGGATGGTGCGGGTGAAGGGCGCCGTCTGTTACTGTCGTGAAGTATGTCCAGATGGGCTCCGTCGCACTTGGTGCACCTTTTCTTTAAGCGGCATTCGGCTGCCATGTGTGAGCGCGCACAGCGGAAACAGCGCTTGTTGGACTTTATCCATTGACTTGCTTCCTCCGCGTTCAGCTTGGGGAAGGAGTCACATTGCGCTAGCCAGTGTTCTTTCTCACAGTAGGGGCACACTATCTTCCACTTCTCCGTTCTGGAGGGGGTACTGTGGCTCCTGCTGCTCGGTACTGACTCCGATTGGTTCCTCACAGTCACCGATCTTCTTCCATCATTTAGTCGTCTGGTTCCTTCTCTGGAGCCAGGGGTGCTCCGTCCGAATGTATCTAGCCGTAGGCTGCTGACTTCTCTCGCCAGGAAGTCTGCTAGATCGAGGAGGTTCGGTTCGGGGCCATTCGGGTCTCTGTGGTCTCTCTGCCGCCTAAAACGCTCCTGTCGAGCGGGCGGCAGCTTCTCCAAGATCCTTTCCACATTTGAGTTGGCGTAAAGTTCATGCCTCCCCTTCTCTCTCTGCGCTCCCAACATCCCTACCAGGGACTGCACTCTGATGGACAGGTCGTCCAGTGCTCGATTGTCTATTGCTGGGGGTAAGCGGTCGATGTGTCGGATCTCCTGGATCACGTAATCCCATATGCGCCCATACCTCTGGTCCAATGCTACCAGCGCTGCTGTGTATGGGGTGGTGGAAGTCGCGTAGGCGAGCGCTATATTATGTGCGCGGGGTACCTTTAAGTGCTTCAGTAGGATAGCGTATTTATGGCGTTCATCCAATACATCCACCAACATGGTCTCCAGACACATGCGGAGTTCTGTATACTGGGCCCGGTTCTCTTGGGTGAAGTCGGGTACCATAGGCGTGCCAATGTATGACGCTGACTGTGGATACATCGGCGAGCGTTGGGGGAGAGGCCTCCTAGGCGAGTCTCCTCCCGCTCCTTGGTATGGGCTGGTACCGGCAGTGTACCATGGCCCGCTTGTCCAGGTGCTGTTCCTCGGTGCGGGTCGTGCGTCGTGCTCACCCGGGTATAGAGTCGGGGGTCTGTAGCGCAGCTCCGCGGGAGTATAGCCTGGGCTGTACCGGACCTCCTGGTCCGGTAGAGTACTGTGCTGTCGTCGGGCGTGGTTCTCCTCCTCTTCCTCTTCGTCTTCAGTTAGGTCATCCAGTGCTTGTAGTCTCTGGTTTAGCCTCTCCACAGGATATGCTGCTCCTTCCCGGTTGCTAGGTCTCGCTTGGACCGGTGGGGGGAGGTGGTCTGTGGGGGGTATAGACCTCGTCTGTTGGTCAAGTTCAGGGTTGTTTACTCGGCTAGGGGATGCCGCCCTGGAGGTGTGTCTAGACTCTAGTGGCCTACTCTCTCTTCCCAGGAGCAGTCGCATTTTTATCTCCTCTCCCTCCTCCAGAGAAAACACCTCAAGGCCTCTCTCTTATCCGCTTGGAGACGTCCGTACCAGCCCTTACAGCTCGTTTCACCGGAGCCTAGATCTGCACTCGCTGGAGAACGCTCAGACGTTTTGGCCTTTTTCTTCTTTCTTTTTACAGCAGAATCCTCAACTCAACTCGACTTTTGACCGTAATATGGATCTAATAAGCTGGGCTTTTACAGCGATTGATCGCATATTCTCTACAAGGAAGCGGAATGCGGATGACCCATTATGCCCTCTTGGGAGCTATCAGGCGGGATACACCATAAATTCATACGGGACCTGGCTCGCAATATGCTTTTTCCCACTGGAGATAAACGACGTTGAGGACGTATATCTTCTAATTGTCATGCTGCTCGGCCTGGGCACCGTCAGCTGCTGGATCTGGTACTGTCTGAAGCTAATTCGGAAGAAGTTGATTTCCCTGGCCATCGGGATCAAGGAAAACCTTATGGAACTGTTTAAGAAGATCGCTGATCTAAGTACCCTGCGCGGTGATGAACAATTGAGCTCCAAGACCATGTTGGAAAGAGGCGAACTCTATCATGTAGACGAACAGTCATGCTTGAAGACAATTCTTGAGAGACTTGCTTCTAACCATGCGGAGGAACTTTCGCGGTCACAGGCCATACTGGACATCACGTCGGAAATTAGGGACGTGAAAATAAAAATGCCACCGTACCGTAATAGGGGATACGACGATGGTGACGATGATTAGACAAAATTTACCTGATTTTAACTATATGCGGCATATCTGCCTCGAGCTGCATGTTATCACCCCCCCCCCCCCTCCCCCTTCCCACACCCTCCTTATCCTTTCTGCTGTGGAACGGACCGAGGCCAAGGTCAACGCGGAGGAGTTGACTCTCCGGCGATGTGTGATTCTGGGAAAGAGGAGACGGTCTGTACTAGCTGGAAGCGATAAGATTGATGAGGCCCCCCCCTACCCCCACCCCCCCACCCACCCCCCCACCCCATCCGCACCTTCTGTTGTGACTCATCTGGCGCCACAGCCATACGTAGGCTGCCTCTGATGCGCGACGGTGGGGGCCCCCCCTTGACTGCTCCACAACCAAATTCCTTACCCGAATTTCCAATGCCCCCCCCCCCCCCCACTCCGCCCTCCCTCCAGTTCACCAGGCGCGATCCACTGTGTTCACATGGTGGAATGCAGCCGACTATCGCATACAGTGTCTCAGGCCTCCTGTAATGCTGACATGTGTCAACAAATGTACATGTCTGTTGAATTTATGCTGTGCCATTGTTACTGTAAAAATTTAATGATTGTGTTGTTGTTGTTAATATCATTTATGAGACGTTGAGCTGTATGTGTGTGTCACGAATTTCCCCAAGGGGATTAATAAAGGAATATCTTATCTTATCTTATCTTATCTTAGACGAGTTCCTGGAGCCTCTGGCGGAGGGAGAGGGTGTTGTCCGTCTGATCAGCTGTTCTATTAGTTGCGCTTGCTGTCTGTCGCGCTCTGCGTCCCGTAGAGCACCAGCAGCTGCTCGCTGGCTGTCTGCTCGGTCTCGGGCCACATTCTCTTCTCTCTGAATGCGTCTTATTTCTAGACGTATATGCTCTTCTTCGCTCCGCTGCTGGATCTGCAGTCGGTCGCGTTCAGCAGCGGCGTTCAGGCTGATGAGGAAGGCCTGCTGTAGGGTCCTCTCTGCCTCGCTGGGAGAAGGCGGTTGTATAGGGGAGCCTTCCCTCGGGGTACTCCTTGCGGAGCCTTGGAGCTCTATCTCCACGGTGCTCTCCCCGTCTTCTTCCGTGCCGAGTTCTCTCTCGGTAGCGTTGTATTCCTCCCGGGACTCATCGGGGACTACTTCTTCAGTACTGGCGGGGTGTGAAGTCATGTCTGGTTCCCACTGGTCCCCACCGTGAACTTGGTCAGTTACATTAGAACCCGTAGGGGCCTCTATGGTCGGGGTAGTCTGGGCGTTGGGGTTAGACATACTTTTACTTTCTAGTTTTACCGCGTTTACTGTTAGTAGAAGACTAGGTTGTTGACTGACAGCGTAAGCCTCTAAGTACTGAGGGAGCCGTCGTTCGCGCTGCGGGCGTTGGTTAGGAGGATCGTTTCGTGGAGTGTTCATCATAGGCCATTTCAATATTAATAACACTATATTAATATTACACTAATTACCCTCCGGCTCGAAGGACCAATTGTAACTGAGGGGTACAATTCCCTGACTGTATTACTAGATATGATACTTACTACCACTACCTTTGTACTTAATATTCGGCCACCCAGTACTCGGCATAAATATATTATGATGAACACTGTCACGTAGATGAAACGGATCCAACACAAATGTACGAATTAGAAATAGGTCTTTATTTCTACACAGCGATGGTGTGTAGAGCAAGCACTTAATCAAATCAATCACATTTATGAATGGGAATTAGTATGCACTTTTATGGCAAGAGTATTCGTCGGTATATCAATAGAGAATGTCCAATCTCTGAAGGCGCAGGTGGTACATATACGACCTGGAATAGTTTAAGGAATAACAGCAATGATACTTTAATGATTATAGGCTGGATACACTAGGGGGGGTTAATCCGGTCGCTTGTAAGCCGACAGGAGTAGGAAGGGGGGGGGGGGTAGAATCCGGCTGCCTCATCCGGCCAAGGGTATCCCAGGTGAACCCACTGTAGTGCCGTTCAATGCGCCGGCGATCCTTGGACCACAGATGAAAGCAGATGGACTCTTTGTGGGCCGGCGTCCTCCGGTCCACGGAGGAGAGACGTGAAGCGACCTCGTCTTGCAGAGCGTCTCCTCACCTTGCGTCCTCTCCAGGGGGGGGGTTCCAACACACGGCAGTGTCAGGGGTCTTTATCCATGGAATAATCAACGTATACAAAGCATAATCCGTGCCTGGGAAGGCGGGCTGTCGTCGGTAGAATAATCCGGTATACAGGTCCACTCGCTCGTCGGCTCTGGGGCTCCTCGGGTGCAGCTTCACGTGGGGTCAACCACCCTGGATAAGCAGCCAGTTTTCTGCCCGAAACGATGGGGTGCTGACTACGGTAGTATTCTCACCGCACGAAGCACTATATATTAACAGACTATTATTAGCTTAATAGACTACGTCCAACTCGACGATATAGTGCCAAATATGACTATTCAAATATTAATATACACGATGTCTCAATACCGATGGTAGGCGAACTTGGCCTTACTCCCACACGTGGCGTCGCGGGGAGGCTTTACGTCTGTGACTTTATTGGAGGGTAAGAAACTGGACTGAAAAGGAAGTCCTACTTTAGTAGCGCAGTATATATACGCACTATGAACAAATAGTCCCATTAGTGGTGCGGTAGCCAGATTCCTACGCGGAACTAGGACTTGTTCGTACATGTTGAGCGGTACGTTTGAACTGGGTCTGGGGGTATGGCAGCCTGGCACCAAGGTCTCGACCAATAGTAGAATGGAGACTATTATGGGATGTTCAGTAGGCTAGAATGGATATTCAATGCATATTGTACAAGGAATATACAAGGGATATCAGGGAATATTAGAGAATATACAAATACAATTAAATATATATATATAAATAAATATATATATTCGGTTTAATCTGGCCCTTCACAACAGGTACTGTTGTGTAGTTTACAGTATATAACACTGTTGTGTAGTTTACAGTATATGGTACAAACACTGTTGTGTAGTTTACAGTATATGGGTACTGTTGTGTAGTTTACAGTATATAACACTGTTGTGTAGTTTACAGTATATAACACTGTTGTGTAGTTTACAGTATATAACACTGTTGTGTAGTTTACAGTATATAACACTGTTGTGTAGTTTACAGTATATAACACTGTTGTGTAGTTTACAGTATATAGGTACTGTTGTGTAGTTTACAGTATATAACACTGTTGTGTAGTTTACAGTATATGGTACAAACACTGTTGTGTAGTTTACAGTATATAACACTGTTGTGTAGTTTACAGTATATAACACTGTTGTGTAGTTTACAGTATATAACACTGTTGTGTAGTTTACAGTATATAGGTACTGTTGTGTAGTTTACAGTATATAACACTGTTGTGTAGTTTACAGTATATAACACTGTTGTGTAGTTTACAGTATATAACACTGTTGTGTAGTTTACAGTATATAGGTACAAACACTGTTGTGTAGTTTACAGTATATGGGTACTGTTGTGTAGTTTACAGTATATAACACTGTTGTGTAGTTTACAGTATATAGGTACAAACACTGTTGTGTAGTTTACAGTATATGGGTACTGTTGTGTAGTTTACAGTATATAACACTGTTGTGTAGTTTACAGTATATGGTACTGTACTGTTACAGGACAACTGCGTGCTGGTGCCCAACGTGGACCAGAGGAACGTGGACGAGGACGACTTCGGCGACGCCTGTGACAACTGCCGCGCCGTGAAGAACAACGACCAGAAGGACACGGACGTGGACAGACTGGGGGACGAGTGCGACGAGGACATCGACGGCGATGGTTAGCGTGAAAACCCAGCCTGCAGAGAGACACACAACAATGCCCCATGTGACCTCCTACAGTATCTGCACTTTGCGAAGCACTGATACCTGGTCTGCATTGTTAACACATAATATAGTAATATAGTTCAAAAACAGTGTATCGTATTGGGTATCCTTAAAAAATTGCATTTTGGTCAAACTGATCATGATCGAAAGATACGCGCCTCTCACTCTGAAAGCTTTCGACCGGTTCAGTTTGAGTGGCACATTGGCTCTATGGGGATGGCTGTGTTGGGGAGGTAGTTAAGTAGAAGTATAAATCTTTATTTGTCATCAGATTAACACACACACACATGCGCTGGGCGACCCACAGGAACACACAGACACACATGCACTGAGTCGCTGGCGAAATGTTCTCTGCACCTCCCATCCCGTCGTCCTTCTTACCAAGGGCAGCCGGGAGCAGACAGGCGTCAACGTGAGCCGCGCCCCGGGGACCAATCCAAGTGCTCCTCTCCGCCTTCGTCAGGGACGCCACAGCGTCAGCGATCTGTTGTGCATGTTTTTCCATTGGGTTTCTCTTATCGGGGGGAAACCCTTGCGAGCACGGGGAGAACATGCAAACTCCACACAGAAAGGCCCGGGAGATACCCCACCTGGGTAACTGGCAACACGGCAACCTGGTCCCCAAGCGCGAATCGAACCCACAACCTTCTAGTTTAGTTTACTCAGTTTATTTGATCAGGGACAGTGCATATCAATCAACAGTTATACATTTATAAATGAATTCCAAATTAAAAACTGTAAATATGCCAACATTAGCAGGGTTGCTAGTTTTTAGTTGTAGCTGTGAGGCGACAGTGTTAACCACTACACCACCGTGCCACTAGAGGGAGACAGTGTTAACCACTACACCACCGTGCCACTAGAGGGAGACAGTGTTAACCACTACACCACCGTGCCGTTAACTACATGTCGTTCAATTACTAGTTTAAGGGCTTGTGTCCACAGCCGACGTTTTATGAGTTGTCAGCTCCTTTCTGTCATTCATTTCTATGCTGGAGAAGCGTCAGGCGCGCTCCTCTTCCCAGAGCCGCGCCTCGCGTTTTATGAGCTCTCGGCGGCAGCGTTTTTGGTCAGAGCGCTCTCAGCGCATAAAGTTGAAACTAGTTAAACTTTTTGGAAAGGAGCGCGCTCATCAATGTAACTCATCGAGGAAGGGGCGGAGCCGCGGCTGGCGCGAGCTCTGTGGAGACCCAGAAAAACGCTCTGAGGCTTTTTTTTTTTTTTTCAAAGCGGTCCGCCTTGAAAAAAACTTCCCTGGTGGACATGTAACGGATATGTACCGCGATAGTGTGACCAGAGACGTGGCTGGCTCAGTAGCGGTACATAGAAGTAAAACTCACTCCCCTGATCCTCAGAGACAGGATAGACATGGTTAGTTAGAAGGGAATTCCTTTCTTGGCGCAGCGGTTTGCGATGCGTGGCCCCGGAAATATACAGTAAAAATATACAGAAATATACAGTAAGTGTAATATTGAACAATGTTGGTTTAAAAGTAAAAGTCCAGGAAGATGGTAACTGTCACCCTGTGCTCAGTGATGCAGTGAGGCACAGTGATGCGTTGTATAGTCTGATGGCTGTCGGAATGAAGGACTTCCTGTGCCGTTCAGTGCTGCATTTAGGTAGTGTGAGCCTGGCACTGAACATGCTCCTCCTGTCAGCCAAGTCTGTGTATAGTGGGTGGGAGGGGTTTTCCCTGATGGCCTGGAGCTTAGCGAGGCTCCTCCTCTCCGCCACCACCGAAGTGAACTACTTTGGGTCATGTAGTTTATGTAGTTAATTACTTTGGGTCATGTAGTTTATGTAGTTAATTACTTTGGGTCATGTAGTTTAGGTAGTTAACTACTTTGGGTCATGTAGTTTATGTAGTTAATTACTTTGGTCATGTAGTTTATGTAGTTAATTACTTTGGGTCATGTAGTTTAGGTAGTTAACTACTTTGGGTCATGTAGTTTAGGTAGTTAATTACTTCGGGTCATGTAATTTAGGTAGTTAATTACAGGCTACTTATTTACCTAGAAATGCAGCATTTTCCTAATTCCATCTGAACAACTGATTCCAGTGCTCTCCTTAAAACACACCCTTGGGTAGCTTAAGTGAGGCCCTGGTCACTAAATCAAACACACCCACACTTTACTCTGCGTAACTATATGGGATTCCAGACTCAGATTGTGGATTTTGTTTTTTGGACCGACTTGGGAAGCAGGACTATGGGTAAAACAAACCCTCAGAGGGTAAAACAATCACTTAGGAAACATTCCTTCAATTGTCATTATCTACAGCCAGAACATTAGATTGTTGTCATTCATTGCTAAAGAAGAATATTTGTGCACCTTTAGGTTGTGTACAACATTCAAACTCAAAATGATTTGGGTTTAATGTACAACTGTAAAAAGTATTGTCTGTCAAAGAAAGAACAAGTGACATGGCTAATGGCTATTCATCTGAAGCCCCAGTTACAGTAATAATAACTCATCAGCTTGTAAGATGTTCTATATATTGAGTGCTGCAGAATGCGGTTGACATGTAACACATCCCACTGTACTCTCTCTCAGGCATCCTCAATAATAAGGACAACTGCAAAAGGGTGCCGAACGCCGACCAGATAGATCGCGACGGGGACAAAGTGGGAGACGCCTGTGACAGCTGTCCCTATGTGCCCAACCCAGACCAGGTGAGGAGGCCCTCTGCCCTGCTGGACCCACCATAAGTCAGTTACAGACTCTTCAGGTTGCAGCAGTGTATCATCTTGGCAGATACAGGAACTCAAGGGTTGAAGGAGAGGAACCTACAGTCCTGTAACACACGCCTTGTTCATGTTCACAACACAGAGATTAACGTCCTCTCCCTCCTCAGCTGGACCAGGACAATGACCTGATCGGGGACCCCTGCGACACCAATAAAGACAGGTATTGATCTTCTTCTTTAACCCTCAGTTACCCAGAGAAGAGCTTTTTTGTAGTAGCGTTGTAGTTGTAGATCTAGGTTAACTGTGTCCTGGTAGATCTAGGTTAACTGTGTCCTGGGGTAGAGTAGTAGTAGATCTAGGTTAACTGTGTCCTGGAGTGGTAGTTGTAGAGTAGATCTAGGTTAACTGTGTCCTGGAGTAGAGTAGTAGTAGTTGTAGCGTTGTAGTTGTAGATCTAGGTTAACTGTGTCCTGGTAGTTGTAGAGTAGTAGCTGTAGTAGTAGTAGATCTAGGTTAACTGTGTCCTGGAGTGGTAGTTGTAGAGTAGAGTAGATCTAGGTTAACTGTGTCCTGGAGTGGTAGTTGTAGAGTAGTAGTAGCTGAAGTACAACCACACACACACACACACAACACAATAAACACACATACACACTAAACAACGATGCATACAGGATTATTTATGACTATTTTTAAACTGAATCATTTTATTCTTATTATTTGCTAGATCCAAATGTGAAACACTGTGATTATTTGTTCATGAACTACAGGAGTATTACTGAATAGAGAGCCTATTAAGATGCTAGATCCTAATGTGAAACACTGTGATTTGCCATATCTTGCTATGCTCGCTCATGCCTGTATTTTTTATGTCCGTTCTATTTTATAATTTTTTGACTATTTTTAAACTGAATCATTTTAAACTATTTTTACTATTTGTGTTACTGAAAACTGTAAGCGGAGAGCCTATTGGGATGCTAGATCCTAATGTGAAACACTGTGATTCTACCCGTCTATCTTTTTATGCTCGCTTATGCCTGTATTTTTTACTGTTGTGAAGCACTTTGAACTGCAACCTCTGTATGAAAAGTGCTATACAAATAAAGTTATTATTATTAACCCTCAGTTACCCAGAGAAGATCTTTAACCCTCAGTTACCCAGAGAAGATCTTTAACCCTCAGTTACCCAGAGAAGATCTTTAACCCTCAGTTACCCAGAGAAGATCTTTAACCCTCAGTTACCCAGAGAAGATCTTTAAAGGGGAACTATCTTATAAATGGCCTTTTTGAGTGTTTAGCATTGTTTCCTAGCTATGTGAACTTATATTAATATGATCTGTCTCAAAATTCTCATATTGGCGCATTCTTCCAATTCTCCTCTCACAATATTCACCCTCACTGAACTGAGTCATTTGAAAATGTGCCCTATATGTGATGTCAGAGAGACACCGCTGCATGTTAATGTTCAGGGGGGCCGGCCCGGTGCAGTGGTTTAGGAGCCCAGGCTGCATGTTAATGTTCAGGGGGGCCGGCCCGGTGCAGTGGTTTAGGAGCCCAGGCTGCATGTTAATGTTCAGGGGGGCCGGCACGGCGCAGTGGTTTAGGAGCCCAGGCTGCATGTTAATGTTCAGGGGGGCCGGCCCGGTGCAGTGGTTTAGGAGCCCAGGCTGCATGTTAATGTTCAGGGGGGCCGGCACGGTGCAGTGGTTTAGGAGCCCAGGCTGCATGTTAATGTTCAGGGGGGCCGGCCCGGCGCAGTGGTTTAGGAGCCCAGGCTGCATGTTAATGTTCAGGGGGGCCGGCCCGGCGCAGTGGTTTAGGAGCCCAGGCTGCATGTTAATGTTCAGGGGGGCCGGCCGGCGCAGTGGTTTAGGAGCCCAGGCTGCATGTTAATGTTCAGGGGGGCCGGCCCGGCGCAGTGGTTTAGGAGCCCAGGCTGCATGTTAATGTTCAGGGGGGCCGGCCCGGCGCAGTGGTTTAGGAGCCCAGGCTGCATGTTAATGTTCAGGGGGGCCGGCCGGCGCAGTGGTTTAGGAGCCCAGGCTGCATGTTAATGTTCAGGGGGGCCGGCCCGGCGCAGTGGTTTAGGAGCCCAGGCTGCATGTTAATGTTCAGGGGGGCCGGCCCGGCGCAGTGGTTTAGGAGCCCAGGCTGCATGTTAATGTTCAGGGGGGCCGGCCCGGCGCAGTGGTTTAGGAGCCCAGGCTGCATGTTAATGTTCAGGGGGGCCGGCCCGGTGCAGTGGTTTAGGAGCCCAGGCTGCATGTTAATGTTCAGGGGGGCCGGCCCGGTGCAGTGGTTTAGGAGCCCAGGCTGCATGTTAATGTTCAGGGGGGCCGGCCCGGCGCAGTGGTTTAGGAGCCCAGGCTGCATGTTAATGTTCAGGGGGGCCGGCCCGGCGCAGTGGTTTAGGAGCCCAGGCTGCATGTTAATGTTCAGGGGGGCCGGCCCGGTGCAGTGGTTTAGGAGCCCAGGCTGCATGTTAATGTTCAGGGGGGCCGGCCCGGTGCAGTGGTTTAGGAGCCCAGGCTGCATGTTAATGTTCAGGGGGGCCGGCACGGTGCCGTGGTTTAGGAGACCAGGCTGCATGTTAATGTTCAGGGGGGCCGGCCCGGCGCAGTGGTTTAGGAGCCCAGGCTGCATGTTAATGTTCAGGGGGGCCGGCACGGTGCCGTGGTTTAGGAGCCCAGGCTGCATGTTAATGTTCAGGGGGGCCGGCCCGGCGCAGTGGTTTAGGAGCCCAGGCTGCATGTTAATGTTCAGGGGGGCCGGCCCGGTGCAGTGGTTTAGGAGCCCAGGCTGCATGTTAATGTTCAGGGGGGCCGGCCCGGTGCAGTGGTTTAGGAGCCCAGGCTGCATGTTAATGTTCAGGGGGGCCGGCCCGGCGCAGTGGTTTAGGAGCCCAGGCTGCATGTTAATGTTCAGGGGGGCCGGCCCGGTGCAGTGGTTTAGGAGCCCAGGCTGCATGTTAATGTTCAGGGGGGCCGGCCCGGCGCAGTGGTTTAGGAGCCCAGGCTGCATGTTAATGTTCAGGGGGGCCGGCACGGCGCAGTGGTTTAGGAGCCCAGGCTGCATGTTAATGTTCAGGGGGGCCGGCCCGGCGCAGTGGTTTAGGAGCCCAGGCTGCATGTTAATGTTCAGGGGGGCCGGCCCGGCGCAGTGGTTTAGGAGCCCAGGCTGCATGTTAATGTTCAGGGGGGCCGGCACGGTGCCGTGGTTTAGGAGCCCAGGCTGCATGTTAATGTTCAGGGGGGCCGGCACGGTGCCGTGGTTTAGGAGCCCAGGCTGCATGTTAATGTTCAGGGGGGCCGGCCCGGCGCAGTGGTTTAGGAGCCCAGGCTGCATGTTAATGTTCAGGGGGGCCGGCCCGGCGCAGTGGTTTAGGAGCCCAGGCTGCATGTTAATGTTCAGGGGGGCCGGCCCGGCGCAGTGGTTTAGGAGCCCAGGCTGCATGTTAATGTTCAGGGGGGCCGGCCCGGCGCAGTGGTTTAGGAGCCCAGGCTGCATGTTAATGTTCAGGGGGGCCGGCCCGGCGCAGTGGTTTAGGAGCCCAGGCTGCATGTTAATGTTCAGGGGGGCCGGCCCGGCGCAGTGGTTTAGGAGCCCAGGCTGCATGTTAATGTTCAGGGGGGCCGGCCCGGCGCAGTGGTTTAGGAGCCCAGGCTGCATGTTAATGTTCAGGGGGGCCGGCCCGGCGCAGTGGTTTAGGAGCCCAGGCTGCATGTTAATGTTCAGGGGGGCCGGCCCGGCGCAGTGGTTTAGGAGCCCAGGCTGCATGTTAATGTTCAGGGGGGCCGGCCCGGTGCAGTGGTTTAGGAGCCCAGGCTGCATGTTAATGTTCAGGGGGGCCGGCCCGGCGCAGTGGTTTAGGAGCCCAGGCTGCATGTTAATGTTCAGGGGGGCCGGCACGGTGCCGTGGTTTAGGAGCCCAGGCTGCATGTTAATGTTCAGGGGGGCCGGCCCGGCGCAGTGGTTTAGGAGCCCAGGCTGCATGTTAATGTTCAGGGGGGCCGGCCCGGCGCAGTGGTTTAGGAGCCCAGGCTGCATGTTAATGTTCAGGGGGGCCGGCCCGGCGCAGTGGTTTAGGAGCCCAGGCTGCATGTTAATGTTCAGGGGGGCCGGCCCGGCGCAGTGGTTTAGGAGCCCAGGCTGCATGTTAATGTTCAGGGGGGCCGGCCCGGCGCAGTGGTTTAGGAGCCCAGGCTGCATGTTAATGTTCAGGGGGGCCGGCCCGGTGCAGTGGTTTAGGAGCCCAGGCTGCATGTTAATGTTCAGGGGGGCCGGCCCGGTGCAGTGGTTTAGGACCCCAGGCTGCATGTTAATGTTCAGGGGGGCCGTATAGCTCAGTGGTTTAGGAGCCCAGGCTCAAAACAGCTCGAGATCTTGAGGTAGAAAAATGCTGTTTTTGAGGACTTGATTAGAAATACAAAACAATGAATAAAAAAAATATATATATTACAGAGGTGTTCCATAGACTCACAGGAATTGTGTAAAAGTGCCCAAATAGTGAAAGAAATAGTAAAATAGTTCCCCTTTAACCCTCAGTTACCCAGAGAAGATCTTTAACCCTCAGTTACCCAGAGGAGATCTTTAACCCTCAGTTACCCAGAGAAGATCTTTAACCCTCAGTTACCCAGAGAAGATCTTTAACCCTCAGTTACCCAGAGAAGAGCTTTAACCCTCAGTTACCCAGAGAAGATCTTTAACCCTCAGTTACCCAGAGAAGATCTTTAACCCTCAGTTACCCAGAGAAGATCTTTAACCCTCAGTTACCCAGAGAAGATCTTTAACCCTCAGTTACCCAGAGAAGATCTTTAACCCTCAGTTACCCAGAGAAGATCTTTAACCCTCAGTTACCCAGAGAAGATCTTTAACCCTCAGTTACCCAGAGAAGAGCTTTAACCCTCAGTTACCCAGAGGAGATCTTTAACCCTCAGTTACCCAGAGAAGATCTTTAACCCTCAGTTACCCAGAGAAGATCTTTAACCCTCAGTTACCCAGAGAAGATCTTTAACCCTCAGTTACCCAGAGAAGATCTTTAACCCTCAGTTACCCAGAGGAGATCTTTAACCCTCAGTTACCCAGAGAAGATCTTTAACCCTCTCTTACCCAGAGAAGATCTTTAACCCTCAGTTACCCAGAGAAGATCTTTAACCCTCAGTTCCCCAGAGAAGATCTTTAACCCTCAGTTCCCCAGAGAAGATCTTTAACCCTCAGTTACCCAGAGAAGATCTTTAACCCTCAGTTACCCAGAGGAGATCTTTAACCCTCAGTTACCCAGAGAAGATCTTTAACCCTCCGCTACACGCTCATACAGTTACTTACCTTCACACCTGGGAGCTGGACGACCGTTTCTTACTCTTGGTCAAAGAGCAGCTCCACTG
The DNA here is from genome assembly GCF_963971535.1 of Notolepis coatsorum. Lineage (NCBI taxonomy): Eukaryota > Metazoa > Chordata > Actinopteri > Aulopiformes > Paralepididae > Notolepis > Notolepis coatsorum. Next base: position 179,604,788 of record NC_140171.1, read on the forward strand.
GAGTGCCTTGCTCAAGGGCATTCCAGCTACAGTATATAGTACTTGTTGAGGGACACACATTCCCTGACACGTTGTATTACATTAGAGCAAATACTTTGTACGTTTACTGTTCAAAAAGCGAACAAAGGGATTAAAAGGAGATGTATTTCTATCGTCGGGGTTAACTTATGGAACAATGCTGAAATACGTTTAAGAACGAGTCATTTGCTTTTAAATAAATAAAGGTTTGTGTAGCTATTTCTGAAGGTTACAAATGTGAATAATTTTTTAGGCTTCACTTGGTAAGAACGTAGGAAAGGCCTGTACTGTATTGTGCTTCAGCCTGTACCTGTTCAGTCACTGACACAATCAAAGACCGCCGACGTTGACCATCTAACGCCATCTCTCTCACCCAGCGACGGCGACGGCCATCAGGACTCCCGGGACAACTGTCCGGCGGTCATCAACAGCTCCCAGCTGGACACCGACCGGGACGGCAAGGGGGACGAGTGCGACGACGACGACGACAACGACGGCATCCCTGACCTGCTGCCCCCCGGCCCCGACAACTGCCGCCTCATCCCCAACCCCCTGCAGGAGGACTCGGACGGTGGGTGTAGCTCAGACTGCGTCTCCACGGCCTCTGTTCAGGTCTGGAGGCAGGAGGGGGAGGGGCTGCAACACACTCACAGTTACCTGGGAGCTGCTGTAACAACAACACAGTTACCTGAGAGCTGCTGTAACAACAACACAGTTACCTGAGAGCTGCTGTAACAACAACACAGTTACCTGGGAGCTGCTGCTGTAACAACAACACAGTTACCTGGGAGCTGCTGCTGTAACAACAACACAGTTACCTGAGAGCTGCTGCTGTAACAACAACACAGTTACCTGAGAGCTGCTGCTGTAACAACAACACAGTTACCTGGGAGCTGCTGCTGTAACAACAACACAGTTACCTGGGAGCTGCTGTAACAACAACACAGTTACCTGGGAGCTGCTGCTGTAACAACAACACAGTTACCTGGGAGCTGCTGCTGTAACAACAACACAGTTACCCGAGAGCTGCTGCTGTAACAACAACACAGTTACCTGAGAGCTGCTGCTGTAACAACAACACAGTTACCTGGGAGCTGCTGCTGTAACAACAACACAGTTACCTGAGAGCTGCTGTAACAACAACACAGTTACCTGAGAGCTGCTGTAACAACAACACAGTTACCTGAGAGCTGCTGCTGTAACAACAACACAGTTACCTGAGAGCTGCTGCTGTAACAACAACACAGTTACCTGAGAGCTGCTGCTGTAACAACAACACAGTTACCTGAGAGCTGCTGCTGTAACAACAACACAGTTACCTGAGAGCTGCTGCTGTAACAACAACACAGTTACCTGGGAGCTGCTGCTGTAACAACAACACAGTTACCTGGGAGCTGCTGCTGTAACAACAACACAGTTACCTGGGAGCTGCTGCTGTAACAACAACACAGTTACCTGGGAGCTGCTGCTGTAACAACAACACAGTTACCTGAGAGCTGCTGCTGTAACAACAACACAGTTACCTGAGAGCTGCTGCTGTAACAACAACACAGTTACCTGGGAGCTGCTGTAACAACAACACAGTTACCTGGGAGCTGCTGCTGTAACAACAACACAGTTACCTGAGAGCTGCTGCTGTAACAACAACACAGTTACCTGGGAGCTGCTGCTGTAACAACAACACAGTTACCTGGGAGCTGCTGCTGTAACAACAACACAGTTACCTGGGAGCTGCTGCTGTAACAACAACACAGTTACCTGGGAGCTGCTGCTGTAACAACAACACAGTTACCTGAGAGCTGCTGCTGTAACAACAACACAGTTACCTGGGAGCTGCTGCTGTAACAACAACACAGTTACCTGAAAGCTGCTGCTGTAACAACAACACAGTTACCTGGGAGCTGCTGCTGTAACAACAACACAGTTACCTGAGAGCTGCTGCTGTAACAACAACACAGTTACCTGAGAGCTGCTGCTGTAACAACAACACAGTTACCTGGGAGCTGCTGCTGTAACAACAACACAGTTACATGAGAGCTGCTGCTGTAACAACAACACAGTTACCTGGGAGCTGCTGCTGTAACAACAACACAGTTACCTGAGAGCTGCTGCTGTAACAACAACACAGTTACCTGGGAGCTGCTGCTGTAACAACAACACAGTTACCTGAGAGCTGCTGCTGTAACAACAACACAGTTACCTGAGAGCTGCTGCTGTAACAACAACACAGTTACCTGGGAGCTGCTGCTGTAACAACAACACAGTTACCTGGGAGCTGCTGCTGTAACAACAACACAGTTACCTGAGAGCTGCTGCTGTAACAACAACACAGTTACCTGAGAGCTGCTGCTGTAACAACAACACAGTTACCTGGGAGCTGCTGCTGTAACAACAACACAGTTACCTGAGAGCTGCTGCTGTAACAACAACACAGTTACCTGAGAGCTGCTGCTGTAACAACAACACAGTTACCTGGGAGCTGCTGCTGTAACAACAACACAGTTACCTGAGAGCTGCTGTAACAACAACACAGTTACCTGAGAGCTGCTGCTGTAAAAACAACACAGTTACCTGGGAGCTGCTGCTGTAACAACAACACAGTTACCTGAGAGCTGCTGCTGTAACAACAACACAGTTACCTGGGAGCTGCTGCTGTAACAACAACACAGTTACCTGGGAGCTGCTGCTGTAACAACAACACAGTTACCTGAGAGCTGCTGCTGTAACAACAACACAGTTACCTGAGAGCTGCTGCTGTAACAACAACACAGTTACCTGGGAGCTGCTGCTGTAACAACAACACAGTTACCTGAGAGCTGCTGTAACAACAACACAGTTACCTGAGAGCTGCTGCTGTAACAACAACACAGTTACCTGAGAGCTGCTGCTGTAACAACAACACAGTTACCTGAGAGCTGCTGCTGTAACAACAACACAGTTACCTGAGAGCTGCTGCTGTAACAACAACACAGTTACCTGAGAGCTGCTGCTGTAACAACAACACAGTTACCTGAGAGCTGCTGCTGTAACAACAACACAGTTACCTGGGAGCTGCTGCTGTAACAACAACACAGTTACCTGAGAGCTGCTGCTGTAACAACAACACAGTTACCTGAGAGCTGCTGCTGTAACAACAACACAGTTAACTGAGAGCTGCTGCTGTAACAACAACACAGTTACCTGAGAGCTGCTGCTGTAACAACAACACAGTTACCTGGGAGCTGCTGCTGTAACAACAACACAGTTACCTGAGAGCTGCTGCTGTAACAACAACACAGTTACCTGGGAGCTGCTGCTGTAACAACAACACAGTTACCTGAAAGCTGCTGCTGTAACAACAACACAGTTACCTGGGAGCTGCTGTAACAACAACACAGTTACCTGGGAGCTGCTGCTGTAACAACAACACAGTTACCTGAGAGCTGCTGCTGTAACAACAACACAGTTACCTGAGAGCTGCTGCTGTAACAACAACACAGTTACCTGGGAGCTGCTGCTGTAACAACAACACAGTTACATGAGAGCTGCTGCTGTAACAACAACACAGTTACCTGGGAGCTGCTGCTGTAACAACAACACAGTTACCTGAGAGCTGCTGCTGTAACAACAACACAGTTACCTGGGAGCTGCTGCTGTAACAACAACACAGTTACCTGAACACAGTTACCTGGGAGCTGCTGCTGTAACAACAACACAGTTACCTGGGAGCTGCTGCTGTAACAACAACACAGTTACCTGAGAGCTGCTGCTGTAACAACAACACAGTTACCTGAGAGCTGCTGCTGTAACAACAACACAGTTACCTGGGAGCTGCTGCTGTAACAACAACACAGTTACCTGAGAGCTGCTGCTGTAACAACAACACAGTTACCTGAGAGCTGCTGCTGTAACAACAACACAGTTACCTGGGAGCTGCTGCTGTAACAACAACACAGTTACCTGAGAGCTGCTGCTGTAACAACAACACAGTTACCTGAGAGCTGCTGCTGTAACAACAACACAGTTACCTGGGAGCTGCTGCTGTAACAACAACACAGTTACCTGAGAGCTGCTGCTGTAACAACAACACAGTTACCTGGGAGCTGCTGCTGTAACAACAACACAGTTACCTGGGAGCTGCTGCTGTAACAACAACACAGTTACCTGAGAGCTGCTGCTGTAACAACAACACAGTTACCTGAGAGCTGCTGCTGTAACAACAACACAGTTACCTGGGAGCTGCTGCTGTAACAACAACACAGTTACCTGAGAGCTGCTGTAACAACAACACAGTTACCTGAGAGCTGCTGCTGTAACAACAACACAGTTACCTGAGAGCTGCTGCTGTAACAACAACACAGTTACCTGAGAGCTGCTGCTGTAACAACAACACAGTTACCTGAGAGCTGCTGCTGTAACAACAACACAGTTACCTGAGAGCTGCTGCTGTAACAACAACACAGTTACCTGAGAGCTGCTGCTGTAACAACAACACAGTTACCTGGGAGCTGCTGCTGTAACAACAACACAGTTACCTGAGAGCTGCTGCTGTAACAACAACACAGTTACCTGAGAGCTGCTGCTGTAACAACAACACAGTTAACTGAGAGCTGCTGCTGTAACAACAACACAGTTACCTGAGAGCTGCTGCTGTAACAACAACACAGTTACTTGAGAGCTGCTGCTGTAACAACAACACAGTTACCTGGGAGCTGCTGTAACAACAACACAGTTACCTGGGAGCTGCTGCTGTAACAACAACACAGTTACCTGGGAGCTGCTGCTGTAACAACAACACAGTTACCTGAGAGCTGCTGCTGTAACAACAACACAGTTACCTGGGAGCTGCTGCTGTAACAACAACACAGTTACCTGGGAGCTGCTGCTGTAACAACAACACAGTTACCTGAGAGCTGCTGCTGTAACAACAACACAGTTACCTGAGAGCTGCTGCTGTAACAACAACACAGTTACCTGAGAGCTGCTGCTGTAACAACAACACAGTTACCTGAGAGCTGCTGCTGTAACAACAACACAGTTACCTGAGAGCTGCTGCTGTAACAACAACACAGTTACCTGAGAGCTGCTGCTGTAACAACAACACAGTTACCTGGGAGCTGCTGCTGTAACAACAACACAGTTACCTGGGAGCTGCTGCTGTAACAACAACACAGTTACCTGAGAGCTGCTGCTGTAACAACAACACAGTTACCTGGGAGCTGCTGCTGTAACAACAACACAGTTACCTGAGAGCTGCTGCTGTAACAACAACACAGTTACCTGAGAGCTGCTGCTGTAACAACAACACAGTTACCTGAGAGCTGCTGCTGTAACAACAACACAGTTACCTGGGAGCTGCTGCTGTAACAACAACACAGTTACCTGAGAGCTGCTGCTGTAACAACAACACAGTTACCTGAGAGCTGCTGCTGTAACAACAACACAGTTACCTGAGAGCTGCTGCTGTAACAACAACACAGTTACCTGAGAGCTGCTGCTGTAACAACAACACAGTTACCTGAGAGCTGCTGCTGTAACAACAACACAGTTACCTGGGAGCTGCTGCTGTAACAACAACACAGTTACCTGGGAGCTGCTGCTGTAACAACAACACAGTTACCTGGGAGCTGCTGCTGTAACAACAACACAGTTACCTGAGAGCTGCTGCTGTAACAACAACACATTTACCTGGGAGCTGCTGCTGTAACAACAACACAGTTACCTGAGAGCTGCTGCTGTAACAACAACACAGTTACCTGAGAGCTGCTGTAACAACAACACAGTTACCTGGAGCTGCTGCTGTAACAACAACACAGTTACCTGGGAGCTGCTGCTGTAACAACAACACAGTTACCTGGGAGCTGCTGCTGTAACAACAACACAGTTACCTGAGAGCTGCTGCTGTAACAACAACACAGTTACCTGAGAGCTGCTGCTGTAACAACAACACAGTTACCTGAGAGCTGCTGCTGTAACAACAACACAGTTACCTGGGAGCTGCTGTAACAACAACAACAGTTACCTGGGAGCTGCTGCTGTAACAACAACACAGTTACCTGGGAGCTGCTGCTGTAACAACAACACAGTTACCTGAGAGCTGCTGCTGTAACAACAACACAGTTACCTGGGAGCTGCTGCTGTAACAACAACACAGTTACCTGGGAGCTGCTGCTGTAACAACAACACAGTTACCTGAGAGCTGCTGCTGTAACAACAACACAGTTACCTGAGAGCTGCTGCTGTAACAACAACACAGTTACCTGAGAGCTGCTGCTGTAACAACAACACAGTTACCTGAGAGCTGCTGCTGTAACAACAACACAGTTACCTGAGAGCTGCTGCTGTAACAACAACACAGTTACCTGAGAGCTGCTGCTGTAACAACAACACAGTTACCTGGGAGCTGCTGCTGTAACAACAACACAGTTACCTGGGATCTGCTGCTGTAACAACAACACAGTTACCTGAGAGCTGCTGCTGTAACAACAACACAGTTACCTGGGAGCTGCTGCTGTAACAACAACACAGTTACCTGAGAGCTGCTGCTGTAACAACAACACAGTTACCTGAGAGCTGCTGCTGTAACAACAACACAGTTACCTGAGAGCTGCTGCTGTAACAACAACACAGTTACCTGGGAGCTGCTGCTGTAACAACAACACAGTTACCTGAGAGCTGCTGCTGTAACAACAACACAGTTACCTGAGAGCTGCTGCTGTAACAACAACACAGTTACCTGAGAGCTGCTGCTGTAACAACAACACAGTTACCTGAGAGCTGCTGCTGTAACAACAACACAGTTACCTGAGAGCTGCTGCTGTAACAACAACACAGTTACCTGAGAGCTGCTGCTGTAACAACAACACAGTTACCTGAGAGCTGCTGCTGTAACAACAACACAGTTACCTGGGAGCTGCTGCTGTAACAACAACACAGTTACCTGAGAGCTGCTGCTGTAACAACAACACAGTTACCTGAGAGCTGCTGCTGTAACAACAACACAGTTACCTGAGAGCTGCTGCTGTAACAACAACACAGTTACCTGAGAGCTGCTGCTGTAACAACAACACAGTTACCTGAGAGCTGCTGCTGTAACAACAACACAGTTACCTGGGAGCTGCTGTAACAACAACACAGTTACCTGGGAGCTGCTGCTGTAACAACAACACAGTTACCTGGAGCTGCTGCTGTAACACAACACAGTTACCTGAGAGCTGCTGCTGTAACAACAACACAGTTACCTGGGAGCTGCTGCTGTAACAACAACACAGTTACCTGGGAGCTGCTGCTGTAACAACAACACAGTTACCTGAGAGCTGCTGCTGTAACAACAACACAGTTACCTGAGAGCTGCTGCTGTAACAACAACACAGTTACCTGAGAGCTGCTGCTGTAACAACAACACAGTTACCTGAGAGCTGCTGCTGTAACAACAACACAGTTACCTGGAGCTGCTGCTGTAACAACAACACAGTTACCTGGGAGCTGCTGCTGTAACAACAACACAGTTACCTGGGAGCTGCTGCTGTAACAACAACACAGTTACCTGGGAGCTGCTGCTGTAACAACAACACAGTTACCTGAGAGCTGCTGCTGTAACAACAACACAGTTACCTGAGAGCTGCTGCTGTAACAACAACACAGTTACCTGGGAGCTGCTGCTGTAACAACAACACAGTTACCTGAGAGCTGCTGCTGTAACAACAACACAGTTACCTGAGAGCTGCTGCTGTAACAACAACACAGTTACCTGAGAGCTGCTGCTGTAACAACAACACAGTTACCTGAGAGCTGCTGCTGTAACAACAACACAGTTACCTGAGAGCTGCTGCTGTAACAACAACACAGTTACCTGGGAGCTGCTGCTGTAACAACAACACAGTTACCTGGGAGCTGCTGCTGTAACAACAACACAGTTACATGAGAGCTGCTGCTGTAACAACAACACAGTTACCTGGGAGCTGCTGCTGTAACAACAACACAGTTACCTGAGAGCTGCTGCTGTAACAACAACACAGTTACCTGAGAGCTGCTGTAACAACAACACAGTTACCTGGGAGCTGCTGCTGTAACAACAACACAGTTACCTGGGAGCTGCTGCTGTAACAACAACACAGTTACCTGGGAGCTGCTGCTGTAACAACAACACAGTTACCTGAGAGCTGCTGCTGTAACAACAACACAGTTACCTGAGAGCTGCTGCTGTAACAACAACACAGTTACCTGAGAGCTGCTGCTGTAACAACAACACAGTTACCTGAGAGCTGCTGCTGTAACAACAACACAGTTACCTGGGAGCTGCTGTAACAACAACACAGTTACCTGGAGCTGCTGCTGTAACAACAACACAGTTACCTGGGAGCTGCTGCTGTAACAACAACACAGTTACCTGAGAGCTGCTGCTGTAACAACAACACAGTTACCTGGGAGCTGCTGCTGTAACAACAACACAGTTACCTGGGAGCTGCTGCTGTAACAACAACACAGTTACCTGAGAGCTGCTGCTGTAACAACAACACAGTTACCTGAGAGCTGCTGCTGTAACAACAACACAGTTACCTGAGAGCTGCTGCTGTAACAACAACACAGTTACCTGAGAGCTGCTGCTGTAACAACAACACAGTTACCTGAGAGCTGCTGCTGTAACAACAACACAGTTACCTGGGAGCTGCTGCTGTAACAACAACACAGTTACCTGGGATCTGCTGCTGTAACAACAACACAGTTACCTGAGAGCTGCTGCTGTAACAACAACACAGTTACCTGGGAGCTGCTGCTGTAACAACAACACAGTTACCTGAGAGCTGCTGCTGTAACAACAACACAGTTACCTGAGAGCTGCTGCTGTAACAACAACACAGTTACCTGAGAGCTGCTGCTGTAACAACAACACAGTTACCTGGGAGCTGCTGCTGTAACAACAACACAGTTACCTGAGAGCTGCTGCTGTAACAACAACACAGTTACCTGAGAGCTGCTGCTGTAACAACAACACAGTTACCTGAGAGCTGCTGCTGTAACAACAACACAGTTACCTGAGAGCTGCTGCTGTAACAACAACACAGTTACCTGAGAGCTGCTGCTGTAACAACAACACAGTTACCTGGGAGCTGCTGCTGTAACAACAACACAGTTACCTGGGAGCTGCTGCTGTAACAACAACACAGTTACCTGGGAGCTGCTGCTGTAACAACAACACAGTTACCTGAGAGCTGCTGCTGTAACAACAACACAGTTACCTGGGAGCTGCTGCTGTAACAACAACACAGTTACCTGAGAGCTGCTGCTGTAACAACAACACAGTTACCTGAGAGCTGCTGCTGTAACAACAACACAGTTACCTGGGAGCTGCTGCTTTAACAACAACACAGTTACCTGGGAGCTGCTGCTGTAACAACAACACAGTTACCTGAGAGCTGCTGCTGTAACAACAACACAGTTACCTGGGAGCTGCTGCTGTAACAACAACACAGTTACCTGGGAGCTGCTGCTGTAACAACAACACAGTTACCTGGGAGCTGCTGCTGTAACAACAACACAGTTACCTGAGAGCTGCTGCTGTAACAACAACACAGTTACCTGAGAGCTGCTGCTGTAACAACAACACAGTTACCTGAGAGCTGCTGCTGTAACAACAACACAGTTACCTGAGAGCTGCTGCTGTAACAACAACACAGTTACCTGGGAGCTGCTGCTGTAACAACAACACAGTTACCTGAGAGCTGCTGCTGTAACAACAACACAGTTACCTGAGAGCTGCTGCTGTAACAACAACACAGTTACCTGAGAGCTGCTGTAACAACAACACAGTTACCTGAGAGCTGCTGCTGTAACAACAACACAGTTACCTGAGAGCTGCTGCTGTAACAACAACACAGTTACCTGAGAGCTGCTGCTGTAACAACAACACAGTTACCTGAGAGCTGCTGTAACAACAACACAGTTACCTGGGAGCTGCTGCTGTAACAACAACACAGTTACCTGAGAGCTGCTGCTGTAACAACAACACAGTTACCTGGGAGCTGCTGCTGTAACAACAACACAGTTACCTGGGAGCTGCTGCTGTAACAACAACACAGTTACCTGGGAGCTGCTGCTGTAACAACAACACAGTTACCTGAGAGCTGCTGCTGTAACAACAACACAGTTACCTGAGAGCTGCTGCTGTAACAACAACACAGTTACCTGAGAGCTGCTGCTGTAACAACAACACAGTTACCTGAGAGCTGCTGCTGTAACAACAACACAGTTACCTGGGAGCTGCTGCTGTAACAACAACACAGTTACCTGAGAGCTGCTGCTGTAACAACAACACAGTTACCTGAGAGCTGCTGCTGTAACAACAACACAGTTACCTGAGAGCTGCTGTAACAACAACACAGTTACCTGAGAGCTGCTGCTGTAACAACAACACAGTTATCTGAGAGCTGCTGCTGTAACAACAACACAGTTACCTGAGAGCTGCTGCTGTAACAACAACACAGTTACCTGAGAGCTGCTGCTGTAACAACAACACAGTTACCTGATAGCTGCTGCTGTAACAACAACACAGTTACCTGAGAGCTGCTGCTGTAACAACAACACAGTTACCTGGGAGCTGCTGCTGTAACAACAACACAGTTACCTGGGAGCTGCTGCTGTAACAACAACACAGTTACCTGAGAGCTGCTGCTGTAACAACAACACAGTTACCTGATAGCTGCTGCTGTAACAACAACACAGTTACCTGAGAGCTGCTGCTGTAACAACAACACAGTTACCTGAGAGCTGCTGCTGTAACAACAACACAGTTACCTGGGAGCTGCTGCTGTAACAACAACACAGTTACCTGGGAGCTGCTGCTGTAACAACAACACAGTTACCTGGGAGCTGCTGCTGTAACAACAACACAGTTACCTGAGAGCTGCTGCTGTAACAACAACACAGTTACCTGAGAGCTGCTGCTGTAACAACAACACAGTTACCTGAGAGCTGCTGCTGTAACAACAACACAGTTACCTGAGAGCTGCTGCTGTAACAACAACACAGTTACCTGGGAGCTGCTGCTGTAACAACAACACAGTTACCTGAGAGCTGCTGCTGTAACAACAACACAGTTACCTGAGAGCTGCTGCTGTAACAACAACACAGTTACCTGAGAGCTGCTGCTGTAACAACAACACAGTTACCTGAGAGCTGCTGCTGTAACAACAACACAGTTATCTGAGAGCTGCTGCTGTAACAACAACACAGTTACCTGAGAGCTGCTGCTGTAACAACAACACAGTTACCTGAGAGCTGCTGCTGTAACAACAACACAGTTACCTGATAGCTGCTGCTGTAACAACAACACAGTTACCTGAGAGCTGCTGCTGTAACAACAACACAGTTACCTGGGAGCTGCTGCTGTAACAACAACACAGTTACCTGGGAGCTGCTGCTGTAACAACAACACAGTTACCTGAGAGCTGCTGCTGTAACAACAACACAGTTACCTGAGAGCTGCTGCTGTAACAACAACACAGTTACCTGAGAGCTGCTGCTGTAACAACAACACAGTTACCTGAGAGCTGCTGCTGTAACAACAACACAGTTACCTGAGAGCTGCTGCTGTAACAACAACACAGTTACCTGGGAGCTGCTGCTGTAACAACAACACAGTTACCTGAGAGCTGCTGCTGTAACAACAACACAGTTACCTGAGAGCTGCTGCTGTAACAACAACACAGTTACCTGAGAGCTGCTGCTGTAACAACAACACAGTTACCTGAGAGCTGCTGCTGTAACAACAACACAGTTACCTGGGAGCTGCTGCTGTAACAACAACACAGTTACCTGAGAGCTGCTGCTGTAACAACAACACAGTTACCTGAGAGCTGCTGCTGTAACAACAACACAGTTACCTGGGAGCTGCTGTAACAACAACACAGTTACCTGAGAGCTGCTGCTGTAACAACAACACAGTTACCTGAGAGCTGCTGCTGTAACAACAACACAGTTACCTGAGAGCTGCTGCTGTAACAACAACACAGTTACCTGGGAGCTGCTGCTGTAACAACAACACAGTTACCTGAGAGCTGCTGCTGTAACAACAACACAGTTACCTGAGAGCTGCTGTAACAACAACACAGTTACCTGGGAGCTGCTGCTGTAACAACAACACAGTTACCTGAGAGCTGCTGCTGTAACAACAACACAGTTACCTGGGAGCTGCTGCTGTAACAACAACACAGTTACCTGAGAGCTGCTGCTGTAACAACAACACAGTTACCTGGGAGCTGCTGCTGTAACAACAACACAGTTACCTGAGAGCTGCTGCTGTAACAACAACACAGTTACCTGATAGCTGCTGCTGTAACAACAACACAGTTACCTGAGAGCTGCTGCTGTAACAACAACACAGTTACCTGAGAGCTGCTGCTGTAACAACAACACAGTTACCTGAGAGCTGCTGCTGTAACAACAACACAGTTACCTGAGAGCTGCTGCTGTAACAACAACACAGTTACCTGAGAGCTGCTGCTGTAACAACAACACAGTTACCTGAGAGCTGCTGCTGTAACAACAACACAGTTACCTGAGAGCTGCTGCTGTAACAACAACCTTTAAAATAATGTGCTAAATAAATAAAATAAACTAAACTAAGGAAGGAGGGATAGAGGGAAGGAGGGATAGAGGGAAGGAAGGAAGGAGGGATAGAGGGAAGGAAGGAAGGAGGGATAGAGGGAAGGAGGGAAGGAGGGATAGAGGGAAGGAAGGAAGGAGGGATAGAGGGAAGGAAGGAAGGATGGATAGAGGGAAGGAAGGAAGGAGGGATAGAGGGAAGGAGGGAAGGAGGGATAGAGGGAAGGAAGGAAGGAGGGATAGAGGGAAGGAAGGAAGGAGGGATAGAGGGAAGGAGGGAAGGAGGGATAGAGGGAAGGAAGGAAGGAGGGATAGAGGGAAGGAAGGAAGGATGGATAGAGGGAAGGAAGGAAGGAGGGATAGAGGGAAGGAGGGAAGGAGGGATAGAGGGAAGGAAGGAAGGAGAGATAGAGGGAAGGAAGGAAGGAGGGATAGAGGGAAGGAGGGAAGGAGGGATAGAGGGAAGGAAGGAAGGAGGGATAGAGGGAAGGAGGGAAGGAGGGATAGAGGGAAGGAAGGAAGGAGGGATAGAGGGAAGGAAGGAAGGAGGGATAGAGGGAAGGAGGGAAGGAGGGATAGAGGGAAGGAAGGAAGGAGGGATAGAGGGAAGGAAGGAAGGATGGATAGAGGGAAGGAAGGAAGGAGGGATAGAGGGAAGGAGGGAAGGAGGGATAGAGGGAAGGAAGGAAGGAGGGATAGAGGGAAGGAAGGAAGGAGGGATAGAGGGAAGGAGGGAAGGAGGGATAGAGGGAAGGAAGGAAGGAGGGATAGAGGGAAGGAAGGAAGGAGGGATAGAGGGAAGGAGGGAAGGAGGGATAGAGGGAAGGAAGGAAGGAGGGATAGAGGGAAGGAGGGATATGGCTTCATGACATTGAAACAAAACACACAAATCCAAGGAAAAGGTTGTGATGTAATCACTCTCTGTAAACAACTACCTCCAAAAAAAACGACCTCAAATCCACCATCCTCCCTTCCGCAGGCGACGGCGTGGGAAACGTGTGCCAGTTTGACTTTGACAACGACACCATTGTTGACACCATCGACGTGTGTCCAGAGAACGCCGAGGTCACCCAGACCGACTTCAGGGAGTACCAGACGGTGGTCCTGGACCCTGAGGGAGACGCACAGATCGACCCCAACTGGGTGGTGTTGAATCAGGTACGGTGTGACGTGACAAACAGCAAAGTGAATGAATGGAAGTCAAGATGCTGGTGTTCCTCTCTGAGGCGTCACACATGTTCCCTGAAACAACGACCCCCTTTCTCCTGCAGGGCAGAGAGATCGTCCAGACCATGAACAGCGACCCCGGCCTGGCTGTGGGTAAGGACACGCACAGCGGGCACAACAGCAAACAACTTTGTCCTTTGCTAAAAAAAAAAAAAAAAACATATTTGAATTGAAAAGATGTAAATTATGACAATGGATTTTTACTAGTGCTTTAATTAACTAATTAATCTCACAATTTTCTGTAATTAATCTAGATTAATCTAAATAAAAAAATCGCATTTTTCTACTTAAGACCGAAGCTTGTAACAGATATTTACTTGAGTAAAATCATGGAATTAATGTAAAATCAACACAAAGAAAGTATATTTAGATTCAAAGACTATTTTAATAGCTTTCTTTGAATACAGTTTCTCTCCTGTGAAATACAAATGTTCAACAAAACCATCAACATTGACTCAGCTAGACCGCTTTCTTATATTATATTGAACAATTTTCACTCCATAGATTAATCTAGATAAAAGAAAATGTAACGCTTTAAATCATTTTAATTAATCTCCAGAGTTAAAGCATTAATTTTGACAGCCCTAATTTGTACATGTTGTGTTTCAGAAGTAATAGCACTTCAGATCATCAGCCCATGTTGACTGCCAGCAGGGCGGCGCCAGGCTCTCCCCCGTCTCTAGCTTGGCAGAGTTGGCCATATCTTTTTCTTTCTTTTTTCTACCTTCTCTTTCTCCTATTTTTCTCTGTTTTCTCCCCGTCCCAATTAGTCGTTGTGCCAATTCCTCCCCTCCCCTAACTGGCTGTTGTTCGCATGTTCTCCTACGAGTCGGTACAAGGGCGTCCCGAGTCGATCGCACGCTTCCTCCGATACGTGCGCCGTCAAGCCAGTGACACTCTTTTACACTTGGCAGCGAGGACTCTCATTGGTGGAGTGTAACACGTGGGAGGGCACGCTATCTCCACCAAGTCCTGCCCCGCTGAGCAAGCGCCGAGACCTGACCTGTAGGCGTCGCTGTCCACAACGCCAGATTACCACCCGCCAGCTTCCCCACCCCCTAATACTGCCAATTGTATTAGTATGAACGACCAGCCAAGCTGGTAGCAACGCAGAGAGCTGGGCTCGAACCCAGCATCTCCTGCGTTGGTGACGAGCGCAATCTCCGCTACGCCACCTGACCGCCCGGAGTTGGCCATATCTAAATGGTTTTCATTTAATTTAATTGTATTTTGTTTCGCACACGGTAGTGTATTACAGTACATTACAAATTCCTATAATTCATTTAGTTATTTTTTTTTTTTTGATCTTTTTCCCCCTCCATTTTCCTCCGATTTTTCTCCCATCCCAATGTTAGTCGTTATGCCAATTCCCAATCCCCTTCCTGGTCGCTGCGCACTTACCCCCCACAGTCGGTCTGGGAGAGTGGAGGCTATCACGTGCTTCCTCCGACACACGTCCAGCCAATCACTGCTTTTTTTCACCTGGCAGCGCGGACTCTCACTGAGAGGGCGTAGCGTGTGGAAGGATCACACTACCCCACTTAGATCCTATCCGCGCTTAGCAGGCGCCCCGACCGAACTGTAGGAGTCGCTGTTTACAACGACCCGGACCCACCCTGCCAGCTTCTCCCACCCTCTAATACTGCCAATTGTATTAGTGTGAACGACCAGCCAAGCTGGTGACAACGGCAGGAGCTGTGAGCTGGATTCGAACAGGCGAATCCAGCCGCTCCGGGGTTGGTGACGAGCGCAGTCTCCGCTACGCCACCTAACCGCCTCATTTAGTTATTATAATCAAATACACCCATAAGCGAAAAGGAGCAGGAACAAGAATAAATTCGTATTAACACCAGCCCCCCTATCCAATTAAATAAAATCTTTTTGATGGTCGGCGCATACAACAACCATCACTTGCACTAAAGTGCAAATTTAAACAAATCCAAAACAGAACAACTAGAACAAAAAAAAACTAGCAACGAATGAACAATCAAACATGTAAGAAAAGCAAAAGATAAGCAAAAGAAGAAAGAAAAGAAAAAAGTTCCGTCAGGTATTTCTATTTAACCCTTTCACTGCCACACGACAGAAGGATAGCCCTTTACTATCACACAACCCACGGCGATGCTCCATCATTAGCATCATTAGCTCCGCATCCGCGGAGCTAATGATGCTAATGATGGAGCATCGCCGTGGGTTGTGTGATAGTAAAGGGCTAACCTTCTGTATTGCCGTGTGGCACACGCTCGTGACGCGGCGCTGCTTTGTGTGACTCCCTCCAGGCTACACGGCCTTCAGCGGTGTGGACTTCGAGGGCACCTTCCACGTGAACACGGTGACGGACGACGACTACGCCGGCTTCATCTTCGGCTACCAGGACTCGTCCAGCTTCTACGTGGTGATGTGGAAGCAGGTGGAGCAGATCTACTGGCAGGCCAACCCCTTCAGGGCCGTGGCGGAGCCCGGCATCCAGCTGAAGGTACCTCCTGTGCCAGCCCTTCTACTGACCCCCCTTTCACTACCACACTACAGACGGTTAACCCTTTCACTACCACACTACAGAGGGTTAACCTTTCACTACCACACTACAGAGGGTTAACCTTTCACTACCACACTACAGAGGGTTAACCTTTCACTACCACACTACAGAAGGTTAACCTTTCACTACCACACTACAGAAGGTTAACCTTTCACTAACACATTACAGAAGGTTAACCTTTCACTACCACACTACAGAGGGTTAACCTTTCACTACCACACTACAGACGGTTAACTTTTCACTACCACACTACAGAAGGTTAACCCTTTCACTACCACACTACAGAAGGTTAACCCTTTCACTACCACACTACAGAAGGTTAACCCTTTCACTACCACACTACAGAAGGTTAACCTTTCACTACCACACTACAGAAGGTTAACCTTTCACTACCACACTACAGAAGGTTAACCTTTCACTACCACACTACAGAAGGTTAACCTTTCACTACCACACTACAGAAGGTTAACCCTTTCACTACCACACTACAGGTTAACCTTTCACTACCACACTACAGAAGGTTAACCTTTCACTACCACACTACAGGAGGTTAACCTTTCACTACCACACTACAGAAGGTTAACCTTTCACTACCACACTACAGAAGGTTAACCTTTCACTACCACACTACAGGAGGTTAACCTTTCACTACCACACTACAGGAGGTTAACCTTTCACTGCCACACTACAGAAGGTTAACCCTTTCACTACCACACTACAGAAGGTTAACCTTTCACTACCACACTACAGAAGGTTAACCTTTCACTACCACACTACAGAAGGTTAACCTTTCACTACCACACTACAGAAGGTTAACCTTTCACTACCACACTACAGAAGGTTAACCTTTCACTACCACACTACAGGTTAACCTTTCACTACCACACTACAGAAGGTTAACCCTTTCACTACCACACTACAGAAGGTTAACCCTTTCACTACCACACTACAGAATGTTAACCTTTCACTACCACACTACAGAAGGTTAACCCTTTCACTACCACACTACAGGTTAACCTTTCACTACCACACTACAGGAGGTTAACCTTTCACTACCACACTACAGAAGGTTAACCTTTCACTACCACACTACAGAAGGTTAACCTTTCACTACCACACTACAGAAGGTTAACCTTTCACTACCACACTACAGCAGGTTAACCTTTCACTACCACACTACAGAAGGTTAACCTTTCACTACCACACTACAGAAGGTTAACCTTTCACTACCACACTACAGAAGGTAACCTTTCACTACCACACTACAGAAGGTTAACCTTTCACTACCACACTACAGCAGATTAACCTTTCACTACCACACTACAGCAGGTTAACCTTTCACTACCACACTACAGAAGGTTAACCTTTCACTACCACACTACAGAAGGTTAACCTTTCACTACCACACTACAGAAGGTTAACCTTTCACTACCACACTACAGAAGGTTAACCTTTCACTACCACACTACAGACGGTTAACCCTTTCACTACCACACTACAGGAGGTTAACCTTTCACTACCACACTACAGGAGGTTAACCTTTCACTACCACACTGCAGAAGGTAACCTTTCACTACCACACTACAGAAGGTTAACCCTTTCACTACCACACTACAGAAGGTTAACCCTTTCACTACCACACTACAGGTTAACCTTTCACTACCACACTACAGAAGGTTAACCTTTCACTACCACACTACAGAAGGTTAACCTTTCACTACCACACTGCAGAAGGTTAACCTTTCACTAGCACACTACAGAAGGTTAACCTTTCACTACCACACTACAGAAGGTTAACCTTTCACTACCACACTACAGAAGGTTAACCTTTCACTACCACACTACATAAGGTTAACCTTTCACTACAACACTACAGAAGGTTAACCTTTCACTACCACACTACAGAAGGTTAACCTTTCACTACCACACTACAGAAGGTTAACCCTTTCACTACCACACTACAGGTTAACCTTTCACTACCACACTACAGAAGGTTAACTTTTCACTACCACACTACAGAAGGTTAACCTTTCACTACCACACTGCAGAAGGTTAACCTTTCACTACCACACTACAGAAGGTTAACCCTTTCACTAGCACACTACAGAAGGTTAACCTTTCACTACCACACTACAGCAGGTTAACCTTTCACTGCCACACTACAGAAGGTTAACCTTTCACTACCACACTACAGAAGGTTAACCCTTCACTACCACACTACAGAAGGTTAACCTTTCACTACCACACTACAGACGGAACCCTTTCACTACCACACTACAAATAACTCCTAGAAACACCCTCTCGTTCTAAAATAACTCCTAGAAACACCCTCTCGTTCTAAAATAACTCCTAGAAACACCCTCTCATTCTAAAATAACTCCTAGAAACACCCTCTCGTTCTAAAATAACTCATAGAAACACCCTCTCATTGTAAAATAACTCCTAGAAACACCCTCTCATTGTAAAATAACTCCTAGAAACACCCTCTCATTCTAAAATAACTCCTAGAAACACCCTCTCATTGTAAAATAACTCCTAGAAACACCCTCTCATTGTAAAATAACTTTTAGAAACACCCTCTCATTCTAAAATAACTCCTAGAAACACCCTCTCATTGTAAAATAACTCCTAGAAACACCCTCTCATTGTAAAATAACTCCTAGAAACACCCTCTCATTCTAAAATAACTCCTAGAAACACCCTCTCGTTCTAAAAGTTAACTAAATCACATTTGTTCCAACTCTTTGTCAACACAGCAGTTCCTATGTAGGCCCATTAAGTAAAGTTTGACCAATGTCACCAATATATTCCGCTATAAAGTAGAGTCTATGCTGTACTTGTGAAACACACTGCTCTCCCTGCAGGCCGTGAAGTCGAACACGGGGCCGGGCGAGAACCTGCGTAACTCCCTGTGGCACACGGGAGACACCAGCGACCAGGTGAAGCTGCTGTGGAAAGACGCTCGTAACGTGGGCTGGAAGGACAAGACCTCCTACCGCTGGTTCCTCCAGCACCGGCCGGCCGACGGCTACATCAGGTACTGTTTAATTGGCAGAGTCAGCGGGAGGGTGCCATGGTAACTGAATATAAGTATGGCACATCACAGTCTAAAGGGTGCCATGGTAACTGAATATAAGTATGGCACATCACAGTCTAAAGGGTGCCATGGTAACTGAATATAAGTATGGCACATCACAGTCTAAAGGGTGCCATGGTAACTGAATATAAGTATGGCACATCACAGTCTAAAGGGTGCCATGGTAACTGAATATAAGTATGGCACATCACAGTCTAAAGGGTGCCATGGTAACTGAATATAAGTATGGCACATCACAGTCTAAAGGGTGCCATGGTAACTGAATATAAGTATGGCACATCACAGTCTAAAGGGTGCCATGGTAACTGAATATAAGTATGGCACATCACAGTCTAAAGGGTGCCATGGTAACTGAATATAAGTATGGCACATCACAGTCTAAAGGGTGCCATGGTAACTGAATATAAGTATGGCACATCACAGTCTAAAGGGTGCCATGGTAACTGAATATAAGTATGGCACATCACAGTCTAAGTGGCCTCTCTCCTGTTGCACCTGTTCAGGGTGCGTTTCTACGAGGGTCCTCAGATGGTGGCAGACACAGGCATCATCATAGACGTCACCATGAGAGGAGGCAGACTGGGCGTCTTCTGTTTCTCCCAGGAGAACATCATCTGGGCCAACCTGCGGTACCGCTGCAATGGTAAGGTCTCCCTCCCTCGCTGACACTGCTCAGCTAACCGTGAAGAAGTCGCAGCGGTCTTTTAGGGCATTAACCCTTTCACTGCCACACGACAGAAGGTTAACCCCTTTCACTGTGACAATACAGAAGGTTAGGTTAGGTTTACTTTATTTGATAAGGGGGGACAGCGTACATTAATAAAACATTTTACAAATGTAAATGCACCCAATTTGAGCCAAAAGGCTCATTTCCATTGGCAGTCCCCCTGCCAGAAGGTACAGGCTCAAATCCTGTGTGAAAAAGGGTTAGCAATGCGGATGCGGAGCTAACGATGCTAATGATGGAGCATCGCCGTCGGTTGTGTGATAGTAAACGGTTAACCTCCTGCTGTGTGGCAGTGAAAGGGTTAAGGGAATTCGGAGAGGTCTTATAAACCTCAAACTGGTCTTAAATGTAAATAAAACTAAATTCACGATTCGAGATACAAAAAAACATGGACTACGATGATTTACATATTCCAACTGCAAATATTGAAAGGGTCACGGAATACAGAATATCTGGGAATCTGGCTTAACGACAAATTCACATTTAACCCTTTCACTGCCACACGACAGAAGGTTAACCCTTTACTATCACACTAATGATGGAGCATCGCCGTCGGTTGTGTGATAGTAAAGGGCTAACCTTCTGTATTGTCACAGTGAAAGGGTTAACCGGCTGTCGTTCAAGTTTCTTTAATAGTTGTCATACAGAAGTACAGAATACTTTTATACAAAATGCTTCTTACTGTTACGCTCCAGAGACTGTGCTAGACAAGATAAGTATGAAATAAAATAGTATAGCATGTAAAATAGAAGTAAAAATAGAGGTCACAGTGTTCAGTATAGACATATGTACAATGTTCGATGCAGAATAGACGTAACTTAGTTACCATACAATATATAATATACTATGCAGTGTACTAATATACAATACTATATAGTGCAAAGCAGAAATGGGATGAGGTACAATTTAGGTACAATTTACAGTAAGGTGTACGAGTTGTAGTGCAAATCCTTTACCAATAAATATAAAGTGTGTTTAGGTGATCTAAAGTGTGCAGAGTGGGTGCTGCAGTGTGTTGTTTGTTTAAAGTGAGTGTGTGCGTGTGGTTGTGTGTGCTGTGTGCATTTGATGGTTGTTGCATAGTGTTTATTGTTCGTTGAGCAGCCTGATGGCCTGGGGATAGAAGCTTCTTCTGAGTCTTTCTGTGCTCGCCTTAAGACTCCGGTATCGCTTGCCTGACCGCAGCAGTTCAAAGAGGCAGTTGTTCGGGTGGCTGGAGTCCTTGATGATTCTCTTAGCCTTACCCCTGCACCGCTTGTAGTAAATGTTCTGGAGGGTGGGGAGCCCCCCTCCAATTGTGCGTTCGGCTGAACGTGTCACTCTTTGTAGTCTGCTTCGGTCTTGTGCAGTGCTATTCCCAAACCAGGAGGTGATATTGCCAGTCAGGATGCTCTCTATTGTACATGAGTAGAAGTTCTTAAGGATCTTCTGGCTGACTTGGAACTTCCTTAGGCACCTGAGGAAGTAGAGGCGTTGTCGTGCCTTCTTCACAACACTGTCAATGTGCGTGGTCCATGTCAAGTCCTCGGATATGTGGGCTCCAAGGTACTTGAAACTGTTCACTCTCTCCACCGGTGCCCCGTCGATGCTGAGGGGGCTGTAGTCCTTGACCCCCGACCTCCTGAAGTCCACAATCATCTCTTTTGTTTTGCTGACATTCAGGGAGAGGCAGTGTGGCAGTGAAAGGGTTAAGTACCACATCTGTAACCTTACTAGCAAAATCTGGACCATGGGGATGTAATTTACAGACACGCTGTTGTCACAACACTCCCCTTATTTAGACCCACTCTGCCCTGAGGCTTATCACTGGTGATTAACTACAACACTCAGCTCTTAGACTCTGAGGCTTATTACTGGTGATTATCTACAACACTCAGCTCTTAGACTCTGAGGCTTATTACTGGTGATTATCTACAACACTCAGCTCTTAGACTCTGAGGCTTATTACTGGTGATTATCTACAACACTCAGCTCTTAGACCCACTCTGAGGCTTATCACTGGTGATTATCTACAACACTCAGCTCTTAGACTCTGAGGCTTATTACTGGTGATTATCTACAACACTCAGCTCTTAGACCCACTCTGAGGCTTATTACTGGTGATTATCTACAACACTCAGCTCTTAGACCCACTCTGAGGCTTATTACTGGTGATTATCTACAACACTCAGCTGTTAGACCCACTCTGAGGCTTATCACTGGTGATTATCTACAACACTCAGCTCTTAGACCCACTCTGAGGCGTATTACTGGTGATTATCTACAACACTCAGCTCTTAGACCCACTCTGAGGCTTATTACTGGTGATTATCTACAACACTCAGCTGTTAGACTCTGAGGCTTATTACTGGTGATTATCTACAACACTCAGCTCTTAGACCCACTCTGAGGCTTATTACTGGTGATTATCTACAACACTCAGCTCTTAGACCCACTCTGAGGCTTATTACTGGTGATTATCTACAACACTCAGCTCTTAGACCCACTCTGAGGCTTATTACTGGTGATTATCTACAACACTCAGCTCTTAGACTCTGAGGCTTATTACTGGTGATTATCTACAACACTCAGCTCTTAGACTCTGAGGCTTATTACTGGTGATTATCTACAACACTCAGCTCTTAGACTCTGAGGCTTATTACTGGTGATTATCTACAACACTCAGCTCTTAGACTCTGAGGCTTATTACTGGTGATTATCTACAACACTCAGCTCTTAGACTCTGAGGCTTATTACTGGTGATTATCTACAACACTCAGCTGTTAGACCCACTCTGAGGCTTATCACTGGTGATTATCTACAACACTCAGCTCTTAGACCCACTCTGAGGCTTATTACTGGTGATTATCTACAACACTCAGCTCTTAGACTCTGAGGCTTATTACTGGTGATTATCTACAACACTCAGCTCTTAGACCCACTCTGAGGCTTATTACTGGTGATTATCTACAACACTCAGCTCTTAGACCCACTCTGAGGCGTATTACTGGTGATTATCTACAACACTCAGCTCTTAGACTCTGAGGCTTATTACTGGTGATTATCTACAACACTCAGCTCTTAGACTCTGAGGCTTATCACTGGTGATTATCTACAACACTCAGCTCTTAGACTCTGAGGCTTATCACTGGTGATTATCTACAACACTCAGCTCTTAGACCCACTCTGAGGCTTATTACTGGTGATTATCTACAACACTCAGCTCTTAGACTCTGAGGCTTATTACTGGTGATTATCTACAACACTCAGCTCTTAGACTCTGAGGCTTATTACTGGTGATTATCTACAACACTCAGCTGTTAGACCCACTCTGAGGCTTATCACTGGTGATTATCTACAACACTCAGCTCTTAGACCCACTCTGAGGCTTATCACTGGTGATTATCTACAACACTCAGCTCTTAGACCCACTCTGAGGCTTATCACTGGTGATTATCTACAACACTCAGCTCTTAGACCCACTCTGAGGCTTATTACTGGTGATTATCTACAACACTCAGCTCTTAGACTCTGAGGCTTATTACTGGTGATTATCTACAACACTCAGCTCTTAGACTCTGAGGCTTATTACTGGTGATTATCTACAACACTCAGCTCTTAGACTCTGAGGCTTATTACTGGTGATTATCTACAACACTCAGCTCTTAGACCCACTCTGAGGCTTATTACTGGTGATTATCTACAACACTCAGCTGTTAGACCCACTCTGAGGCTTATTACTGGTGATTATCTACAACACTCAGCTCTTAGACTCTGAGGCTTATTACTGGTGATTATCTACAACACTCAGCTCTTAGACTCTGAGGCTTATTACTGGTGATTATCTACAACACTCAGCTCTTAGACCCACTCTGAGGCTTATTACTGGTGATTATCTACAACACTCAGCTCTTAGACTCTGAGGCTTATTACTGGTGATTATCTACAACACTCAGCTCTTAGACTCTGAGGCTTATTACTGGTGATTATCTACAACACTCAGCTCTTAGACCCACTCTGAGGCTTATTACTGGTGATTATCTACAACACTCAGCTCTTAGACTCTGAGGCTTATTACTGGTGATTATCTACAACACTCAGCTCTTAGACCCACTCTGAGGCTTATTACTGGTGATTATCTACAACACTAAGCTCTTAGACCCACTCTGAGGTTTATTACTGGTGATTATCTACAACACTCAGCTCTTAGACTCTGAGGCTTATCACTGGTGATTATCTACAACACTCAGCTCTTAGACTCTGAGGCTTATTACTGGTGATTATCTACAACACTCAGCTCTTAGACTCTGAGGCTTATCACTGGTGATTATCTACAACACTCAGCTCTTAGACTCTGAGGCTTATTACTGGTGATTATCTACAACACTCAGCTCTTAGACCCACTCTGAGGCTTATCACTGGTGATTATCTACAACACTCAGCTCTTAGACCCACTCTGAGGCTTATTACTGGTGATTATCTACAACACTCAGCTCTTAGACCCACTCTGAGGCTTATTACTGGTGATTATCTACAACACTCAGCTCTTAGACTCTGAGGCTTATTACTGGTGATTATCTACAACACTCAGCTCTTAGACTCTGAGGCTTATTACTGGTGATTATCTACAACACTCAGCTCTTAGACTCTGAGGCTTATCACTGGTGATTATCTACAACACTCAGCTCTTAGACCCACTCTGAGGCTTATTACTGGTGATTATCTACAACACTCAGCTCTTAGACCCACTCTGAGGCTTATTACTGGTGATTATCTACAACACTCAGCTCTTAGACTCACTCTGAGGCTTATTACTGGTGATTATCTATAACACTCAGCTCTTAGACTCTGAGGCTTATCACTGGTGATTATCTACAACACTCAGCTCTTAGACCCACTCTGAGGCTTATTACTGGTGATTATCTACAACACTCAGCTCTTAGACTCTGAGGCTTATTACTGGTGATTATCTACAACACTCAGCTCTTAGACTCAGAGGCTTATTACTGGTGATTATCTACAACACTCAGCTCTTAGACCCACTCTGAGGCTTATTACTGGTGATTATCTACAACACTCAGCTCTTAGACTCTGAGGCTTATTACTGGTGATTATCTACAACACTCAGCTCTTAGACTCTGAGGCTTATCACTGGTGATTATCTACAACACTCAGCTCTTAGACTCTGAGGCTTATCACTGGTGATTATCTACAACACTCAGCTCTTAGACTCTGAGGCTTATTACTGGTGATTATCTACAACACTCAGCTCTTAGACTCTGAGGCTTATTACTGGTGATTATCTACAACACTCAGCTCTTAGACTCTGAGGCTTATCACTGGTGATTATCTACAACACTCAGCTCTTAGACTCTGAGGCTTATTACTGGTGATTATCTACAACACTCAGCTCTTAGACCCACTCTGAGGCTTATTACTTGTGATTATCTACAACACTCAGCTGTTAGACTCTGAGGCTTATTACTGGTGATTAACTACAACACTCAGCTCTTAGACTCTGAGGCGTATTACTGGTGATTATCTACAACACTCAGCTCTTAGACTCTGAGGCTTATTACTGGTGATTATCTACAACACTCAGCTCTTAGACTCTGAGGCTTATTACTGGTGATTATCTACAACACTCAGCTGTTAGACCCACTCTGAGGCTTATTACTGGTGATTATCTACAACACTCAGCTCTTAGACCCACTCTGAGGCTTATCACTGGTGATTATCTACAACACTCAGCTCTTAGACCCACTCTGAGGCTTATTACTGGTGATTATCTACAACACTCAGCTCTTAGACTCTGAGGCTTATTACTGGTGATTATCTACAACACTCAGCTCTTAGACCCACTCTGAGGCTTATTACTGGTGATTATCTACAACACTCAGCTCTTAGACTCTGAGGCTTATTACTGGTGATTATCTACAACACTCAGCTCTTAGACTCTGAGGCTTATTACTGGTGATTATCTACAACACTCAGCTCTTAGACTCTGAGGCTTATTACTGGTGATTATCTACAACACTCAGCTCTTAGACCCACTCTGAGGCTTATTACTGGTGATTATCTACAACACTCAGCTCTTAGACCCACTCTGAGGCTTATTACTGGTGATTATCTACAACACTCAGCTCTTAGACTCTGAGGCTTATTACTGGTGATTATCTACAACACTCAGCTCTTAGACCCACTCTGAGGCTTATTACTGGTGATTATCTACAACACTCAGCTCTTAGACCCACTCTGAGGCGTATTACTGGTGATTATCTACAACACTCAGCTCTTAGACTCTGAGGCTTATCACTGGTGATTATCTACAACACTCAGCTCTTAGACTCTGAGGCTTATTACTGGTGATTATCTACAACACTCAGCTCTTAGACTCTGAGGCTTATCACTGGTGATTATCTACAACACTCAGCTCTTAGACCCTGAGGCTTATTACTGGTGATTAACTACAACACTCAGCTCTTAGACTCTGAGGCTTATCACTGGTGATTATCTACAACACTCAGCTCTTAGACTCTGAGGCTTATTACTGGTGATTATCTACAACACTCAGCTCTTAGACTCTGAGGCTTATTACTGGTGATTATCTACAACACTCAGCTCTTAGACTCTGAGGCTTATTACTGGTGATTATCTACAACACTCAGCTCTTAGACTCTGAGGCTTATTACTGGTGATTATCTACAACACTCAGCTGTTAGACCCACTCTGAGGCTTATTACTGGTGATTATCTACAACACTCAGCTCTTAGACCCACTCTGAGGCTTATTACTGGTGATTATCTACAACACTCAGCTCTTAGACCCACTTTGAGGCTTATCACTGGTGATTATCTACAACACTCAGCTCTTAGACTCTGAGGCTTATTACTGGTGATTATCTACAACACTCAGCTCTTAGACTCTGAGGCTTATTACTGGTGATTATCTACAACACTCAGCTCTTAGACTCTGAGGCTTATCACTGGTGATTATCTACAACACTCAGCTCTTAGACCCACTCTGAGGCTTATTACTGGTGATTATCTACAACACTCAGCTGTTAGACCCACTCTGAGGCTTATTACTGGTGATTATCTACAACACTCAGCTCTTAGACCCTGAGGCTTATCACTGGTGATTATCTACAACACTCAGCTCTTAGACCCACTCTGAGGCTTATTACTGGTGATTATCTACAACACTCAGCTCTTAGACTCTGAGGCTTATTCCTGGTGATTATCTACAACACTCAGCTCTTAGACTCTGAGGCTTATTACTGGTGATTATCTACAACACTCAGCTCTTAGACTCTGAGGCTTATTACTGGTGATTATCTACAACACTCAGCTCTTAGACTCTGAGGCTTATTACTGGTGATTATCTACAACACTCAGCTCTTAGACCCACTCTGAGGCTTATTACTGGTGATTATCTACAACACTCAGCTCTTAGACCCACTCTGAGGCTTATTACTGGTGATTATCTACAACACTCAGCTCTTAGACTCTGAGGCTTATTACTGGTGATTATCTACAACACTCAGCTGTTAGACCCACTCTGAGGCTTATTACTGGTGATTATCTACAACACTCAGCTCTTAGACTCTGAGGCTTATTCCTGGTGATTATCTACAACACTCAGCTCTTAGACTCTGAGGCTTATTACTGGTGATTATCTACAACACTCAGCTCTTAGACTCTGAGGCTTATCACTGGTGATTATCTACAACACTCAGCTCTTAGACCCACTCTGAGGCTTATTACTGGTGATTATCTACAACACTCAGCTCTTAGACTCTGAGGCTTATTACTGGTGATTATCTACAACACTCAGCTGTTAGACCCACTCTGAGGCTTATTACTGGTGATTATCTACAACACTCAGCTGTTAGACCCACTCTGAGGCTTATTACTGGTGATTATCTACAACACTCAGCTCTTAGACCCACTCTGAGGCTTATTACTGGTGATTATCTACAACACTCAGCTCTTAGACTCTGAGGCTTATTACTGGTGATTATCTACAACACTCAGCTCTTAGACCCACTCTGAGGCTTATTACTGGTGATTATCTACAACACTCAGCTCTTAGACCCACTCTGAGGCTTATTACTGGTGATTATCTACAACACTCAGCTCTTAGACCCACTCTGAGGCTTATCACTGGTGATTATCTACAACACTCAGCTCTTAGACTCTGAGGCTTATTACTGGTGATTATCTACAACACTCAGCTCTTAGACCCACTCTGAGGCTTATTACTGGTGATTATCTACAACACTCAGCTGTTAGACTCTGAGGCTTATTACTGGTGATTATCTACAACACTCAGCTCTTAGACTCTGAGGCTTATTACTGGTGATTATCTACAACACTCAGCTCTTAGACTCTGAGGCTTATTACTGGTGATTATCTACAACACTCAGCTCTTAGACCCACTCTGAGGCTTATTACTGGTGATTATCTACAACACTCAGCTCTTAGACCCACTCTGAGGCTTATTACTGGTGATTATCTACAACACTCAGCTCTTAGACTCTGAGGCTTATTACTGGTGATTATCTACAACACTCAGCTCTTAGACCCACTCTGAGGCTTATTACTGGTGATTATCTACAACACTCAGCTCTTAGACCCACTCTGAGGCTTATCACTGGTGATTATCTACAACACTCAGCTCTTAGACTCTGAGGCTTATTACTGGTGATTATCTACAACACTCAGCTCTTAGACCCACTCTGAGGCTTATCACTGGTGATTATCTACAACACTCAGCTCTTAGACTCTGAGGCTTATTACTGGTGATTATCTACAACACTCAGCTCTTAGACCCACTCTGAGGCTTATTACTGGTGATTATCTACAACACTCAGCTCTTAGACCCACTCTGAGGCTTATTACTGGTGATTATCTACAACACTCAGCTGTTAGACTCTGAGGCTTATTACTGGTGATTATCTACAACACTCAGCTCTTAGACTCTGAGGCTTATCACTGGTGATTATCTACAACACTCAGCTCTTAGACTCTGAGGCTTATTACTGGTGATTATCTACAACACTCAGCTCTTAGACCCACTCTGAGGCTTATTACTGGTGATTATCTACAACACTCAGCTCTTAGACTCTGAGGCTTATTACTGGTGATTATCTACAACACTCAGCTCTTAGACTCTGAGGCTTATTACTGGTGATTATCTACAACACTCAGCTCTTAGACCCACTCTGAGGCTTATTACTGGTGATTATCTACAACACTCAGCTCTTAGACTCTGAGGCTTATTACTGGTGATTATCTACAACACTCAGCTCTTAGACCCACTCTGAGGCTTATTACTGGTGATTATCTACAACACTCAGCTCTTAGACCCACTCTGAGGCTTATTACTGGTGATTATCTACAACACTCAGCTGTTAGACCCACTCTGAGGCTTATTACTGGTGATTATCTACAACACTCAGCTCTTAGACCCACTCTGAGGCTTATTACTGGTGATTATCTACAACACTCAGCTCTTAGACCCACTCTGAGGCTTATCACTGGTGATTATCTACAACACTCAGCTCTTAGACTCTGAGGCTTATTACTGGTGATTATCTACAACACTCAGCTCTTAGACCCACTCTGAGGCTTATTACTGGTGATTATCTACAACACTCAGCTCTTAGACCCACTCTGAGGCTTATTACTGGTGATTATCTACAACACTCAGGTCTTAGACTCTGAGGCTTATTACTGGTGATTATCTACAACACTCAGCTCTTAGACCCACTCTGAGGCTTATTACTGGTGATTATCTACAACACTCAGCTCTTAGACTCTGAGGCTTATTACTGGTGATTATCTACAACACTCAGCTCTTAGACTCTGAGGCTTATTACTGGTGATTATCTACAACACTCAGCTCTTAGACTCTGAGGCTTATTACTGGTGATTATCTACAACACTCAGCTCTTAGACTCTGAGGCTTATTACTGGTGATTATCTACAACACTCAGCTCTTAGACCCACTCTGAGGCTTATTACTGGTGATTATCTACAACACTCAGCTGTTAGACCCACTCTGAGGCTTATTACTGGTGATTATCTACAACACTCAGCTCTTAGACCCACTCTGAGGCTTATTACTGGTGATTATCTACAACACTCAGCTCTTAGACCCACTCTGAGGCGTATTACTGGTGATTATCTACAACACTCAGCTCTTAGACTCTGAGGCTTATCACTGGTGATTATCTACAACACTCAGCTCTTAGACTCTGAGGCTTATTACTGGTGATTAACTACAACACTCAGCTCTTAGACCCACTCTGAGGCTTATCACTGGTGATTATCTACAACACTCAGCTCTTAGACTCTGAGGCTTATTACTGGTGATTAACTACAACACTCAGCTCTTAGACCCACTCTGAGGCTTATTACTGGTGATTATCTACAACACTCAGCTCTTAGACTCTGAGGCTTATTACTGGTGATTAACTACAACACTCAGCTCTTAGACCCACTCTGAGGCTTATCACTGGTGATTATCTACAACACTCAGCTCTTAGACTCTGAGGCTTATTACTGGTGATTATCTACAACACTCAGCTCTTAGACCCACTCTGAGGCTTATTACTGGTGATTATCTACAACACTCAGCTCTTAGACCCACTCTGAGGCTTATTACTGGTGATTATCTACAACACTCAGGTCTTAGACTCTGAGGCTTATTACTGGTGATTATCTACAACACTCAGCTCTTAGACCCACTCTGAGGCTTATTACTGGTGATTATCTACAACACTCAGCTCTTAGACTCTGAGGCTTATTACTGGTGATTATCTACAACACTCAGCTCTTAGACTCTGAGGCTTATTACTGGTGATTATCTACAACACTCAGCTCTTAGACTCTGAGGCTTATTACTGGTGATTATCTACAACACTCAGCTCTTAGACTCTGAGGCTTATTACTGGTGATTATCTACAACACTCAGCTCTTAGACTCTGAGGCTTATCACTGGTGATTATCTACAACACTCAGCTCTTAGACCCACTCTGAGGCTTATTACTGGTGATTATCTACAACACTCAGCTGTTAGACCCACTCTGAGGCTTATTACTGGTGATTATCTACAACACTCAGCTCTTAGACCCACTCTGAGGCTTATTACTGGTGATTATCTACAACACTCAGCTCTTAGACCCACTCTGAGGCGTATTACTGGTGATTATCTACAACACTCAGCTCTTAGACCCACTCTGAGGCTTATCACTGGTGATTATCTACAACACTCAGCTCTTAGACTCTGAGGCTTATTACTGGTGATTATCTACAACACTCAGCTCTTAGACCCACTCTGAGGCTTATTACTGGTGATTATCTACAACACTCAGCTCTTAGACCCACTCTGAGGCTTATTACTGGTGATTATCTACAACACTCAGGTCTTAGACTCTGAGGCTTATTACTGGTGATTATCTACAACACTCAGCTCTTAGACCCACTCTGAGGCTTATTACTGGTGATTATCTACAACACTCAGCTCTTAGACTCTGAGGCTTATTACTGGTGATTATCTACAACACTCAGCTCTTAGACTCTGAGGCTTATTACTGGTGATTATCTACAACACTCAGCTCTTAGACTCTGAGGCTTATTACTGGTGATTATCTACAACACTCAGCTCTTAGACTCTGAGGCTTATTACTGGTGATTATCTACAACACTCAGCTCTTAGACTCTGAGGCTTATTACTGGTGATTATCTACAACACTCAGCTCTTAGACTCTGAGGCTTATTACTGGTGATTATCTACAACACTCAGCTCTTAGACCCACTCTGAGGCTTATCACTGGTGATTATCTACAACACTCAGCTCTTAGACTCTGAGGCTTATTACTGGTGATTATCTACAACACTCAGCTCTTAGACCCACTCTGAGGCTTATTACTGGTGATTATCTACAACACTCAGCTCTTAGACTCTGAGGCTTATTACTGGTGATTATCTACAACACTCAGCTCTTAGACTCTGAGGCTTATTACTGGTGATTATCTACAACACTCAGCTCTTAGACCCACTCTGAGGCTTATTACTGGTGATTATCTACAACACTCAGCTCTTAGACTCTGAGGCTTATCACTGGTGATTATCTACAACACTCAGCTCTTAGACCCACTCTGAGGCTTATTACTGGTGATTATCTACAACACTCAGCTCTTAGACCCACTCTGAGGCTTATTACTGGTGATTATCTACAACACTCAGCTCTTAGACTCTGAGGCTTATTACTGGTGATTATCTACAACACTCAGCTCTTAGACTCTGAGGCTTATTACTGGTGATTATCTACAACACTCAGCTCTTAGACTCTGAGGCTTATTACTGGTGATTATCTACAACACTCAGCTCTTAGACTCTGAGGCTTATTACTGGTGATTATCTACAACACTCAGCTCTTAGACTCTGAGGCTTATTACTGGTGATTATCTACAACACTCAGCTCTTAGACTCTGAGGCTTATTACTGGTGATTATCTACAACACTCAGCTCTTAGACTCTGAGGCTTATTACTGGTGATTATCTACAACACTCAGCTCTTAGACCCACTCTGAGGCTTATTACTGGTGATTATCTACAACACTCAGCTCTTAGACCCACTCTGAGGCTTATTACTGGTGATTATCTACAACACTCAGCTCTTAGACTCTGAGGCTTATTACTGGTGATTATCTACAACACTCAGCTCTTAGACCCACTCTGAGGCTTATCACTGGTGATTATCTACAACACTCAGCTCTTAGACTCTGAGGCTTATTACTGGTGATTATCTACAACACTCAGCTCTTAGACCCACTCTGAGGCTTATTACTGGTGATTATCTACAACACTCAGCTCTTAGACTCTGAGGCTTATTACTGGTGATTATCTACAACACTCAGCTCTTAGACCCACTCTGAGGCTTATTACTGGTGATTATCTACAACACTCAGCTCTTAGACTCTGAGGCTTATTACTGGTGATTATCTACAACACTCAGCTCTTAGACTCTGAGGCTTATTACTGGTGATTATCTACAACACTCAGCTCTTAGACTCTGAGGCGTATTACTGGTGATTATCTACAACACTCAGCTCTTAGACCCACTCTGAGGCTTATCACTGGTGATTATCTACAACACTCAGCTCTTAGACCCACTCTGAGGCTTATTACTGGTGATTATCTACAACACTCAGCTCTTAGACCCACTCTGAGGCTTATTACTGGTGATTATCTACAACACTCAGCTCTTAGACTCTGAGGCTTATCACTGGTGATTAACTACAACACTCAGCTCTTAGACCCACCTTGTGGTGAAAGTGAAGAAGGAGGCGAGTAGGTGGTCAGACGGATGTTGGGAGGTAAAGGTACATGGTGGAATTTTTTATTCAGTGCTCGTGCACGAAGTGAAGTACAGTGCAGAAGAACAGGTGCTGAGCGAGACCCATTAACGTCATAGAACTGACAACGGTGACAATCCTTGGTATCTGTACATTCATAAAGCTCTGCTCTGTAAACGACCCTCCTATATGTCATCTATGTTGCACTGGAATACTGGTCACAACACGTTCCAGTGAGAGTTCTCGACACGTCTTACTACTGAGCGTGGAAACACTGCTTTTTCGCAAAAACTAAACTAAAATGTTGTTCCCTTGTCTCTCTTGGACATGTTAGATGTTCGATCAATGGGCGCTCACTGTCGACCTGTAGCTGCTCACTTGATTCTGTTCTATCGTATGATGCTGCTAGTACCGTACTGTATTTATATTGTCCTTCGGCTGTATACACTTTTTTAACAGTTTATTGCTATCTTTTTAAACATGTGTTTGGATCTGTTGATGCCATCATGTAAACTCTGCATCATTGAAAATGAGGGTCCCCCTCAAGTGACTCCTGAGTTTAAAGACATTATCCCATAAAACAACATGTGATGGGAGGTAGCCCATAGCAACAAGCCATGTGATGGGAGGTAGCCCATAGCAACAAGCCATGTGATGGGAGGTAGCCCATAGCAACAAGCCATGTGATGGGAGGTAGCCCATAGCAACACAGCCATGTGATGGGAGGTAGCCCATAGCAACAAGCCATGTGATGGGAGGTAGCCCATAGCAACACAGCCATGTGATGGGAGGTAGCCCATAGCAACAAGCCATGTGATGGGAGGTAGCCCATAGCAACACAGCCATGTGATGGGAGGTAGCCCATAGCAACACAGCCATGTGATGGGAGGTAGCCCATAGCAACAAGCCATGTGATGGGAGGTAGCCCATAGCAACACAGCCATGTGATGGGAGGTAGCCCATAGCAACAAGCCATGTGATGGGAGGTAGCCCATAGCAACAAGCCATGTGATGGGAGGTAGCCCATAGCAACACAGCCATGTGATGGGAGGTAGCCCTTAGCAACAAGCCATGTGATGGGAGGTAGCCCATAGCAACAAGCCATGTGATGGGAGGTAGCCCATAGCAACAAGCCATGTGATGGGAGGTAGCCCATAGCAACACAGCCATGTGATGGGAGGTAGCCCATAGCAACAAGCCATGTGATGGGAGGTAGCCCATAGCAACACAGCCATGTGATGGGAGGTAGCCCATAGCAACAAGCCATGTGATGGGAGGTAGCCCATAGCAACAAGCCATGTGATGGGAGGTAGCCCATAGCAACACAGCCATGTGATGGGAGGTAGCCCATAGCAACAAGCCATGTGATGGGAGGTAGCCCATAGCAACACAGCCATGTGATGGGAGGTAGCCCATAGCAACAAGCCATGTGATGGGAGGTAGCCCATAGCAACAAGCCATGTGATGGGAGGTAGCCCATAGCAACAAGCCATGTGATGGGAGGTAGCCCATAGCAACAAGCCATGTGAAGGGAGGTAGCCCATAGCAACAAGCCATGTGATGGGAGGTAGCCCATAGCAACAAGCCATGTGATGGGAGGTAGCCCATAGCAACAAGCCATGTGATGGGAGGTAGCCCATAGCAACAAGCCATGTGATGGGAGGTAGCCCATAGCAACAAGCCATGTGATGGGAGGTAGCCCATAGCAACAAGACATGTGATGGGAGGTAGCCCATAGCAACACAGCCATGTGATGGGAGGTAGCCCATAGCAACAAGCCATGTGATGGGAGGTAGCCCATAGCAACAAGCCATGTGATGGGAGGTAGCCCATAGCAACAAGCCATGTGATGGGAGGTAGCCCATAGCAACAAGCCATGTGATGGGAGGTAGCCCATAGCAACAAGCCATGTGATGGGAGGTAGCCCATAGCAACAAGCCATGTGATGGGAAGTAGCCCATAGCAACAAGCCATGTGATGGGAGGTAGCCCATAGCAACAAGCCATGTGATGGGAGGTAGCCCATAGCAACAAGCCATGTGATGGGAGGTAGCCCATAGCAACAAGCCATGTGATGGGAGGTAGCCCATAGCAACAAGCCATGTGATGGGAGGTAGCCCATAGCAACAAGCCATGTGATGGGAGGTAGCCCATAGCAACAAGCCATGTGATGGGAGGTAGCCCATAACAACAAGCCATGTGATGGGAGGTAGCCCATAGCAACAAGCCATGTGATGGGAGGTAGCCCATAGCAACAAGCCATGTGATGGGAGGTAGCCCATAGCAACAAGCCATGTGATGGGAGGTAGCCCATAGCAACAAGCCATGTGATGGGAGGTAGCCCATAGCAACAAGCCATGTGATGGGAGGTAGCCCATAGCAACACAGCCATGTGATGGGAGGTAGCCCATAGCAACAAGTCATGTGATGGGAGGTAGCCCATAGCAACACAGCCATGTGATGGGAGGTAGCCCATAGCAACAAGCCATGTGATGGGAGGTAGCCCATAGCAACAAGCCATGTGATGGGAGGTAGCCCATAGCAACACAGCCATGTGATGGGAGGTAGCCCATAGCAACAAGCCATGTGATGGGAGGTAGCCCATAGCAACACAGCCATGTGATGGGAGGTAGCCCATAGCAACAAGCCATGTGATGGGAGGTAGCCCATAGCAACACAGCCATGTGATGGGAGGTAGCCCATAGCAACACAGCCATGTGATGGGAGGTAGCCCATAGCAACAAGCCATGTGATGGGAGGTAGCCCATAGCAACACAGCCATGTGATGGGAGGTAGCCCATAGCAACAAGCCATGTGATGGGAGGTAGCCCATAGCAACAAGCCATGTGATGGGAGGTAGCCCATAGCAACACAGCCATGTGATGGGAGGTAGCCCTTAGCAACAAGCCATGTGATGGGAGGTAGCCCATAGCAACAAGCCATGTGATGGGAGGTAGCCCATAGCAACAAGCCATGTGATGGGAGGTAGCCCATAGCAACACAGCCATGTGATGGGAGGTAGCCCATAGCAACACAGCCATGTGATGGGAGGTAGCCCATAGGAACACAGCCATGTGATGGGAGGTAGCCCATAGCAACACAGCCATGTGATGGGAGGTAGCCCATAGCAACAAGCCATGTGATGGGAGGTAGCCCATAGCAACAAGCCATGTGATGGGAGGTAGCCCATAGCAACACAGCCATGTGATGGGAGGTAGCCCATAGCAACAAGCCTTGTGATGGGAGGTAGCCCATAGCAACACAGCCATGTGATGGGAGGTAGCCCATAGCAACAAGCCATGTGATGGGAGGTAGCCCATAGCAACAAGCCATGTGATGGGAGGTAGCCCATAGCAACAAGCCATGTGATGGGAGGTAGCCCATAGCAACAAGCCATGTGAAGGGAGGTAGCCCATAGCAACAAGCCATGTGATGGGAGGTAGCCCATAGCAACAAGCCATGTGATGGGAGGTAGCCCATAGCAACAAGCCATGTGATGGGAGGTAGCCCATAGCAACAAGCCATGTGATGGGAGGTAGCCCATAGCAACAAGCCATGTGATGGGAGGTAGCCCATAGCAACAAGACATGTGATGGGAGGTAGCCCATAGCAACACAGCCATGTGATGGGAGGTAGCCCATAGCAACAAGCCATGTGATGGGAGGTAGCCCATAGCAACACAGCCATGTGATGGGAGGTAGCCCATAGCAACAAGCCATGTGATGGGAGGTAGCCCATAGCAACACAGCCATGTGATGGGAGGTAGCCCATAGCAACACAGCCATGTGATGGGAGGTAGCCCATAGCAACAAGCCATGTGATGGGAGGTAGCCCATAGCAACACAGCCATGTGATGGGAGGTAGCCCATAGCAACAAGCCATGTGATGGGAGGTAGCCCATAGCAACAAGCCATGTGATGGGAGGTAGCCCATAGCAACACAGCCATGTGATGGGAGGTAGCCCTTAGCAACAAGCCATGTGATGGGAGGTAGCCCATAGCAACAAGCCATGTGATGGGAGGTAGCCCATAGCAACAAGCCATGTGATGGGAGGTAGCCCATAGCAACACAGCCATGTGATGGGAGGTAGCCCATAGCAACAAGCCATGTGATGGGAGGTAGCCCATAGGAACACAGCCATGTGATGGGAGGTAGCCCATAGCAACAAGACATGTGATGGGAGGTAGCCCATAGCAACAAGCCATGTGATGGGAGGTAGCCCATAGCAACACAGCCATGTGATGGGAGGTAACCCATAGCAACAAGCCATGTGATGGGAGGTAGCCCATAGCAACAAGCCATGTGATGGGAGGTAGCCCATAGCAACACAGCCATGTGATGGGAGGTAGCCCATAGCAACACAGCCATGTGATGGGAGGTAGCCCATAGCAACAAGCCATGTGATGGGAGGTAGCCCATAGCAACAAGCCATGTGATGGGAGGTAGCCCATAGCAACACAGCCATGTGATGGGAGGTAGCCCATAGCAACAAGCCATGTGATGGGAGGTAGCCCATAGCAACACAGCCATGTGATGGGAGGTAGCCCATAGCAACAAGCCATGTGATGGGAGGTAGCCCATAGCAACAAGCCATGTGATGGGAGGTAGCCCATAGCAACAAGCCATGTGATGGGAGGTAGCCCATAGCAACAAGCCATGTGATGGGAAGTAGCCCATAGCAACAAGCCATGTGATGGGAGGTAGCCCATAGCAACAAGCCATGTGATGGGAGGTAGCCCATAGCAACAAGCCATGTGATGGGAGGTAGCCCATAGCAACAAGCCATGTGATGGGAGGTAGCCCATAGCAACAAGCCATGTGATGGGAGGTAGCCCATAGCAACAAGCCATGTGATGGGAGGTAGCCCATAGCAACAAGCCATGTGATGGGAGGTAGCCCATAGCAACAAGCCATGTGATGGGAGGTAGCCCATAGCAACAAGCCATGTGATGGGAGGTAGCCCATAGCAACAAGCCATGTGATGGGAGGTAGCCCATAGCAACAAGCCATGTGATGGGAGGTAGCCCATAGCAACAAGCCATGTGATGGGAGGTAGCCCATAGCAACAAGCCATGTGATGGGAGGTAGCCCATAGCAACACAGCCATGTGATGGGAGGTAGCCCATAGCAACAAGTCATGTGATGGGAGGTAGCCCATAGCAACACAGCCATGTGATGGGAGGTAGCCCATAGCAACAAGCCATGTGATGGGAGGTAGCCCATAGCAACAAGCCATGTGATGGGAGGTAGCCCATAGCAACACAGCCATGTGATGGGAGGTAGCCCATAGCAACAAGCCATGTGATGGGAGGTAGCCCATAGCAACACAGCCATGTGATGGGAGGTAGCCCATAGCAACAAGCCATGTGATGGGAAGTAGCCCATAGCAACAAGCCATGTGATGGGAGGTAGCCCATAGCAACAAGCCATGTGATGGGAGGTAGCCCATAGCAACAAG
Organism: Notolepis coatsorum; assembly: GCF_963971535.1. Classification (NCBI taxonomy): domain Eukaryota; kingdom Metazoa; phylum Chordata; class Actinopteri; order Aulopiformes; family Paralepididae; genus Notolepis; species Notolepis coatsorum. The sequence continues at coordinate 179,643,777 of NC_140171.1, forward strand.
CCATGTGATGGGAGGTAGCCCATAGCAACAAGCCATGTGATGGGAGGTAGCCCATAGCAACAAGCCATGTGATGGGAGGTAGCCCATAGCAACAAGCCATGTGATGGGAGGTAGCCCATAGCAACAAGCCATGTGATGGGAGGTAGCCCATAGCAACAAGCCATGTGATGGGAGGTAGCCCATAGCAACAAGCCATGTGATGGGAGGTAGCCCATAGCAACAAGCCATGTGATGGGAGGTAGCCCATAGCAACAAGCCATGTGATGGGAGGTAGCCCATAGCAACAAGCCATGTGATGGGAGGTAGCCCATAGCAACAAGCCATGTGATGGGAGGTAGCCCATAGCAACACAGCCATGTGATGGGAGGTAGCCCATAGCAACAAGTCATGTGATGGGAGGTAGCCCATAGCAACACAGCCATGTGATGGGAGGTAGCCCATAGCAACAAGCCATGTGATGGGAGGTAGCCCATAGCAACAAGCCATGTGATGGGAGGTAGCCCATAGCAACACAGCCATGTGATGGGAGGTAGCCCATAGCAACAAGCCATGTGATGGGAGGTAGCCCATAGCAACACAGCCATGTGATGGGAGGTAGCCCATAGCAACAAGCCATGTGATGGGAGGTAGCCCATAGCAACACAGCCATGTGATGGGAGGTAGCCCATAGCAACACAGCCATGTGATGGGAGGTAGCCCATAGCAACAAGCCATGTGATGGGAGGTAGCCCATAGCAACACAGCCATGTGATGGGAGGTAGCCCATAGCAACAAGCCATGTGATGGGAGGTAGCCCATAGCAACAAGCCATGTGATGGGAGGTAGCCCATAGCAACACAGCCATGTGATGGGAGGTAGCCCTTAGCAACAAGCCATGTGATGGGAGGTAGCCCATAGCAACAAGCCATGTGATGGGAGGTAGCCCATAGCAACAAGCCATGTGATGGGAGGTAGCCCATAGCAACACAGCCATGTGATGGGAGGTAGCCCATAGCAACACAGCCATGTGATGGGAGGTAGCCCATAGGAACACAGCCATGTGATGGGAGGTAGCCCATAGCAACACAGCCATGTGATGGGAGGTAGCCCATAGCAACAAGCCATGTGATGGGAGGTAGCCCATAGCAACAAGCCATGTGATGGGAGGTAGCCCATAGCAACACAGCCATGTGATGGGAGGTAGCCCATAGCAACAAGCCATGTGATGGGAGGTAGCCCATAGCAACACAGCCATGTGATGGGAGGTAGCCCATAGCAACAAGCCATGTGATGGGAGGTAGCCCATAGCAACAAGCCATGTGATGGGAGGTAGCCCATAGCAACAAGCCATGTGATGGGAGGTAGCCCATAGCAACAAGCCATGTGAAGGGAGGTAGCCCATAGCAACAAGCCATGTGATGGGAGGTAGCCCATAGCAACAAGCCATGTGATGGGAGGTAGCCCATAGCAACAAGCCATGTGATGGGAGGTAGCCCATAGCAACAAGCCATGTGATGGGAGGTAGCCCATAGCAACAAGCCATGTGATGGGAGGTAGCCCATAGCAACAAGACATGTGATGGGAGGTAGCCCATAGCAACACAGCCATGTGATGGGAGGTAGCCCATAGCAACAAGCCATGTGATGGGAGGTAGCCCATAGCAACAAGCCATGTGATGGGAGGTAGCCCATAGCAACAAGCGTTGTGATGGGAGGTAGCCCATAGCAACAAGCCATGTGATGGGAGGTAGCCCATAGCAACAAGCCATGTGATGGGAGGTAGCCCATAGCAACAAGCCATGTGATGGGAAGTAGCCCATAGCAACAAGCCATGTGATGGGAGGTAGCCCATAGCAACAAGCCATGTGATGGGAGGTAGCCCATAGCAACAAGCCATGTGATGGGAGGTAGCCCATAGCAACAAGCCATGTGATGGGAGGTAGCCCATAGCAACACAGCCATGTGATGGGAGGTAGCCCATAGCAACAAGCCATGTGATGGGAGGTAGCCCATAGCAACAAGCCATGTGATGGGAGGTAGCCCATAGCAACAAGCCATGTGATGGGAGGTAGCCCATAGCAACACAGCCATGTGATGGGAGGTAGCCCATAGCAACACAGCCATGTGATGGGAGGTAGCCCATAGCAACAAGCCATGTGATGGGAGGTAGCCCATAGCAACAAGCCATGTGATGGGAGGTAGCCCATAGCAACAAGCCATGTGATGGGAGGTAGCCCATAGCAACAAGCCATGTGATGGGAGGTAGCCCATAGCAACAAGCCATGTGATGGGAGGTAGCCCATAGCAACAAGCCATGTGATGGGAGGTAGCCCATAGCAACAAGCCATGTGATGGGAGGTAGCCCATAGCAACAAGCCATGTGATGGGAGGTAGCCCATAGCAACAAGCCATGTGATGGGAGGTAGCCCATAGCAACAAGCCATGTGATGGGAGGTAGCCCATAGCAACAAGCCATGTGATGGGAGGTAGCCCATAGCAACAAGCCATGTGATGGGAGGTAGCCCATAGCAACACAGCCATGTGATGGGAGGTAGCCCATAGCAACAAGTCATGTGATGGGAGGTAGCCCATAGCAACACAGCCATGTGATGGGAGGTAGCCCATAGCAACAAGCCATGTGATGGGAGGTAGCCCATAGCAACAAGCCATGTGATGGGAGGTAGCCCATAGCAACACAGCCATGTGATGGGAGGTAGCCCATAGCAACAAGCCATGTGATGGGAGGTAGCCCATAGCAACAAGCCATGTGATGGGAGGTAGCCCATAGCAACAAGCCATGTGATGGGAGGTAGCCCATAGCAACACAGCCATGTGATGGGAGGTAGCCCATAGCAACAAGCCATGTGATGGGAAGTAGCCCATAGCAACAAGCCATGTGATGGGAGGTAGCCCATAGCAACAAGCCATGTGATGGGAGGTAGCCCATAGCAACACAGCCATGTGATGGGAAGTAGCCCATAGCAACAAGCCATGTGATGGGAGGTAGCCCATAGCAACAAGCCATGTGATGGGAGGTAGCCCATAGCAACAAGCCATGTGATGGGAGGTAGCCCATAGCAACAAGCCATGTGATGGGAGGTAGCCCATAGCAACAAGCCATGTGATGGGAGGTAGCCCATAGCAACAAGCCATGTGATGGGAGGTAGCCCATAGCAACAAGCCATGTGATGGGAGGTAGCCCATAGCAACACAGCCATGTGATGGGAAGTAGCCCATAGCAACAAGCCATGTGATGGGAGGTAGCCCATAGCAACAAGCCATGTGATGGGAGGTAGCCCATAGACACTCTGAAATACGTAGAAGTGCAATTAGATAAATGGGGCATTAGTATATGTATAGCTACCTTCATTTATATAGTACTTTTATCCAAATCGCAAAAACCACGTGTGACAGATGGTATCGGACTCCTCTGCGTTGTGTATTAAATGTCGATGCCCCGAGGGAGAGTTGAACCCGGGTCTCCCGCGCCGCGGGTGACAACATAGAGCGCTGCACTAAGAGGTGAAGTCACTCCTGGATACTGTACCTATGTGTCTGTTAACCCTGTTATGGGGAAGTGAGTTTAACTCATGGGTACCGTATCTATGTGTCTTTTAATTAACCCTGTTATGGGGAAGTGAGTTTAACTCCTGGGTACCGTATCTATGTGTCTTTTAATTAACCCTGTTATGGGGACGTGAGTTTAACTCCTGGGTACCGTATCTATGTGTCTTTTAATTAACCCTGTTATGGGGAAGTGAGTTTAACTCCTGGGTACCGTATCTATGTGTCTATTAACCCTGTTATGGGGAAGTGAGTTTAACTCCTGGGTACCGTATCTATGTGTCTATTAACCCTGTTATGGGGAAGTGAGTTTAACTCCTGGGTACTGTATCTATGTGTCTATTAACCCTGTTATGGGGAAGTGAGTTTAACTCCTGGGTACTGTATCTATGTGTCTATTAACCCTGTTATGGGGAAGTGAGTTTAACTCCTGGGTACTGTATCTATGTGTCTTTTAACCCTGTTGTGGGGAAGTGAGTTTAACTCCTGGGTACCGTATCTATGTGTCTATTAACCCTGTTATGGGGAAGTGAGTTTAACTCCTGGGTACCGTATCTATGTGTCTATTAACCCTGTTATGGGGAAGTGAGTTTAACTCCTGGGTACTGTATCTATGTGTCTATTAACCCTGTTATGGGGAAGTGAGTTTAACTCCTGGGTACCGTATCTATGTGTCTATTAACCCTGTTATGGGGACGTGAGTTTAACTCCTGGGTACCGTATCTATGTGTCTATTAACCCTGTTATGGGGAAGTGAGTTTAACTCCTGGGTACCGTATCTATGTGTCTTTTAACCCTGTTATGGGGACGTGAGTTTAACTCCTGGGTACTGTATCTATGTGTCTATTAACCCTGTTATGGGGAAGTGAGTTTAACTCCTGGGTACCGTATCTATGTGTCTATTAACCCTGTTATGGGGAAGTGAGTTTAACTCCTGGGTACCGTATCTATGTGTCTTTTAATTAACCCTGTTATGGGGAAGTGAGTTTAACTCCTGGGTACCGTATCTATGTGTCTATTAACCCTGTTATGGGGACGTGAGTTTAACTCCTGGGTACCGTATCTATGTGTCTATTAATTAACCCTGTTATGGGGAAGTGAGTTTAACTCCTGGGTACTGTATCTATGTGTCTATTAATTAACCCTGTTATGGGGAAGTGAGTTTAACTCCTGGGTACCGTATCTATGTGTCTATTAACCCTGTTATGGGGAAGTGAGTTTAACTCCTGGGTACCGTATCTATGTGTCTATTAACCCTGTTATGGGGAAGTGAGTTTAACTCCTGGGTACCGTATCTATGTGTCTATTAACCCTGTTATGGGGAAGTGAGTTTAACTCCTGGGTACTGTATCTATGTGTCTATTAACCCTGTTATGGGGAAGTGAGTTTAACTCCTGGGTACCGTATCTATGTGTCCTTTAACCCTGTTATGGGGAAGTGAGTTTAACTCATGGGTACCGTATCTATGTGTCTTTTAATTAACCCTGTTATGGGGAAGTGAGTTTAACTCCTGGGTACCGTATCTATGTGTCTTTTAATTAACCCTGTTATGGGGACGTGAGTTTAACTCCTGGGTACCGTATCTATGTGTCTTTTAATTAACCCTGTTATGGGGACGTGAGTTTAACTCCTGGGTACCGTATCTATGTGTCTTTTAATTAACCCTGTTATGGGGAAGTGAGTTTAACTCCTGGGTACCGTATCTATGTGTCTATTAACCCTGTTATGGGGAAGTGAGTTTAACTCCTGGGTACCGTATCTATGTGTCTATTAACCCTGTTATGGGGAAGTGAGTTTAACTCCTGGGTACCGTATCTATGTGTCTATTAACCCTGTTATGGGGAAGTGAGTTTAACTCCTGGGTACTGTATCTATGTGTCTTTTAACCCTGTTGTGGGGAAGTGAGTTTAACTCCTGGGTACCGTATCTATGTGTCTATTAACCCTGTTATGGGGAAGTGAGTTTAACTCCTGGGTACTGTATCTATGTGTCTATTAACCCTGTTATGGGGAAGTGAGTTTAACTCCTGGGTACCGTATCTATGTGTCTATTAACCCTGTTATGGGGAAGTGAGTTTAACTCCTGGGTACTGTATCTATGTGTCTATTAACCCTGTTATGGGGAAGTGAGTTTAACTACTGGGTACTGTATCTATGTGTCTTTTAACCCTGTTGTGGGGAAGTGAGTTTAACTCCTGGGTACCGTATCTATGTGTCTATTAACCCTGTTATGGGGAAGTGAGTTTAACTCCTGGGTACTGTATCTATGTGTCTATTAACCCTGTTATGGGGAAGTGAGTTTAACTCCTGGGTACCGTATCTATGTGTCTATTAACCCTGTTATGGGGAAGTGAGTTTAACTCCTGGGTACTGTATCTATGTGTCTATTAACCCTGTTATGGGGAAGTGAGTTTAACTCCTGGGTACCGTATCTATGTGTCTATTAACCCTGTTATGGGGAAGTGAGTTTAACTCCTGGGTACTGTATCTATGTGTCTATTAACCCTGTTATGGGGATGTGAGTTTAACTCCTGGGTACCGTATCTATGTGTCTATTAACCCTGTTATGGGGACGTGAGTTTAACTCCTGGGTACCGTATCTATGTGTCTATTAACCCTGTTATGGGGAAGTGAGTTTAACTCCTGGGTACCGTATCTATGTGTCTTTTAATTAACCCTGTTATGGGGAAGTGAGTTTAACTCCTGGGTACCGTATCTATGTGTCTATTAACCCTGTTATGGGGAAGTGAGTTTAACTCCTGGGTACCGTATCTATGTGTCTTTTAATTAACCCTGTTATGGGGAAGTGAGTTTAACTCCTGGGTACCGTATCTATGTGTCTATTAACCCTGTTATGGGGAAGTGAGTTTAACTCCTGGGTACCGTATCTATGTGTCCTTTAACCCTGTTATGGGGAAGTGAGTTTAACTCCTGGGTACCGTATCTATGTGTCTATTAACCCTGTTATGGGGAAGTGAGTTTAACTCCTGGGTACTGTATCTATGTGTCTATTAACCCTGTTATGGGGAAGTGAGTTTAACTCCTGGGTACCGTATCTATGTGTCCTTTAACCCTGTTATGGGGAAGTGAGTTTAACTCCTGGGTACCGTATCTATGTGTCCTTTAACCCTGTTATGGGGAAGTGAGTTTAACTCCTGGGTACTGTATCTATGTGTCCTTTAACCCTGTTATGGGGAAGTGAGTTTAACTCCTGGGTACTGTATCTATGTGTCTATTAACCCTGTTATGGGGAAGTGAGTTTAACTCCTGGGTACCGTATCTATGTGTCTATTAACCCTGTTATGGGGAAGTGAGTTTAACTCCTGGGTACCGTATCTATGTGTCTATTAACCCTGTTATGGGGAAGTGAGTTTAACTCCTGGGTACCGTATCTATGTGTCTTTTAACCCTGTTATGGGGAAGTGAGTTTAACTCCTGGGTACTGTATCTATGTGTCTATATTAACCCTGTTATGGGGAAGTGAGTTTAACTCCTGGGTACCGTATCTATGTGTCTATATTAACCCTGTTATGGGGAAGTGAGTTTAACTCCTGGGTACCGTATCTATGTGTCTATATTAACCCTGTTATGGGGAAGTGAGTTTAACTCCTGGGTACCGTATCTATGTGTCTATTAACCCTGTTATGGGGACGTGAGTTTAACTCCTGGGTACCGTATCTATGTGTCTATTAACCCTGTTATGGGGAAGTGAGTTTAACTCCTGGGTACCGTATCTATGTGTCTATATTAACCCTGTTATGGGGACGTGAGTTTAACTCCTGGGTACCGTATCTATGTGTCTATTAACCCTGTTATGGGGAAGTGAGTTTAACTCGCAGCCCGCTTACTGCCACAGTCACTTCTCAACACACGTTCATCGTGACGGTGGATATTACTCACGGACCTCGGTTACACACGGTTCGGTACGCACCTCGGTTTTGAACTCACGGTTCGGTACAGGTTTTCGGTACAGTGGGGGAAAATGTGTCTTTCCATGTTCCACTCAGGGGTGAGGTAGTGTGCAGTAACTAACTGTACTTAATGTAGGGCTGTCAACGAATATTCTATGTTGAAGTTAATAATCTACTTGTGGGGCACCCAAGTGGCCACCCATGTAACGCCGCGGCGAAGCGGCCGACCCGGGTTCGATACCCGGACCCGGCGTCCTTTGCCGAATGTCTTCCCCCCGCTCTGTCTCCCGTTATTCCTCTCTCTCTCTCTACCGGACTGCCCGGTAGAACAAATAAAAAATCGACCAAAAACATAATTAAAAAAAATAATAATTATAATCGACTTGTCAAAATAAAATAATAATAATAATTATATTACCGTAGATTGTGAAAAAGAAAACAGCCCCCGGTGGTGGGCGATCGTTAGTGGTCAACATACCGTTGTATTCGTTCGGTACACAGCCACACTGAACCTAAGGTCCAGTACTGAAACGGTTGCGTACGGATACGTGTACCTTTACACCCCTAATGGGAATCAACCGCTCTATACCTCCTGCAGCCACTGCCGCTTATTTAGATAAATAAATAAGAAATATATGATATCTTCCATAATCATGTGTGAAATGTAAAAAAACTTATTTTGAATGTCTGCACTTTGTGCTCATTTTATGTCTATTCTATTGCACTATTTTACTCTGTCTATTTTATCTTACTATTTTTATTGTTGTCTATTTAAAACTGAATCAAACCATAAACAAGGTGGCCTGTTGGGATGTTAGATCCTAATGTGAAACTGTGATTTTATATGTCATTTTATGCCTGTCTTTTTTGTTTCTGTTGTGAAGCACTTTGAGCTGCAGTTTCTGTATGAAAGGTGCTCTACTAATAAAGTGTGTTATTATAAATGAGAACAGACACGACCTCTTGCCCTCCTCTTCCTCTCCAGACACTCTTCCTGAGGACTTCGACACATACAGGGCTCAGCAGGTCCGACTAGTGTCCTAATGAAGCAAGAGAAGAGGAGAAGAACACCGGGACACAAGGAACTCCGGGAGCACATTCCAACACACAACTAGGTCTCCGGAGACGTCCTCCGTTAGATTCGGGAGCACGATTCACCAGATTTTTCGTCAATTGTACCACATAGTGTGTCTTATCGAACTCTAAAGTTCCTTACAGGTAACTGGCGTTAACCCTTTCACTGCCACACGACAGCCGGTTAACCCGTTCACTGAATACAGAATGTTAGCCCTTTACTAGCACACAACCGACGGCGATGCTCCATCATTAGCTCCGCGGATCGGTTGTGTGATAGTAAAGGGTTAACCTTTTGCCGTGTGGCAGTGAAAGGGTTAAATGAACACTTCATCCAAAAAATAAAGCTGATTTATTATACTCATAATCTGACACATATCCCAAAACTATAAATCGGTTTTGTACAAATTAATTTGGTTTCAGAGTTATAGTTTTAATTTTCATCATTTCACTGAGATATTTATTGATTCCTGGAATAACATACATCAAAAACATCTTAACTCTTTAACTCAATAACGCCTCAAACCAAATTAACTTGTACACGACAGTTTATAGTTTTGGGATATGTATGAGATTATGGGCATCATATATAAATAAGATTAACCTCTTCTGTTCTGAATGTGTTTCTGTCTTCAATAATGTTGCCATAAGAACACCTTAGATTAGAATATTACAAATGTTTTAACAAATCTGAGAGCTGTCAATTGTACATTTATCTTTCAACATGATTTTTTGAAGAAAGAAATATTTGTCAGTTCTAACTGTTGCCACCTATATGAATAAATTTAGATTTTGATAAAATTTTCTAACAAAAGTGATTATCTTCTACACCACTTTTAAAACTGTTTTTGTGGAAACTAAAATGATCTTGTTACAAATATTTTGAATATGGAAAGGAATACAAAATCACAAGCATGCACATATATGCAAAATAATCTTTAAAAAAAAGAAAACATGGAAATACAGATGACAAATGATAACGAGGACAAACTACCACTATGGATGAAATGTCCACATTTAGCACACAATGCTATTGTAAAATGACACTGGACAGTTTTAATCTATATATTCTGCGAATCATGGCTATGTACAGAGAAACTTCCACATTCAATTTCATTGACATTTTTAGTTAAAAACAAAAGGTTCATAGGAGCTTCACACAGCAACAAATAAATACTACAAATGTTATATACTATGACTTACAGGACAACAGTGACAGAATACTATTCCCACTAGAAGCTTAGAATGGAATTTAAAGCACGTGTCTTCTGGGACTTTATACTCCTGGATTGTAGATAAATCATTTTAGGAAATATTATTAAAGAGACATGTTCAGAGATCTGAGAAGCAGCAGTGAGTAGAAACCAGGCAACAAAGCTACTGTTTTACAATGAATCAGAATCGAGGAATCCACTTTGATCTCCATACAAACCACTTAATTTAGACCCAAAATCGTATCTTCTATTCATTAGAGCTTCACGTTTTCCTCATTAGTGTCATACTGTACTTTACTGTACAATAATTCCAATCACAAAAGTACGGGGTCATTTCATGGTCGCCCGACAAACACCTGCGTTCAGATTCTATGTGCATGGAGCAGGTCACTAATAGTGAACGGTTCAGATTCATGGAGGCCACTATCGGGGTAATAGTGAACGGTTCAGATTCATGGAGGCCACTATCGGGGTAATAGTGAACGGTTCAGATTCATGGAGGTCACTATCGGGGTAATAGTGAACGGTTCAGATTCATGGAGGTCACTATCGGGGTAATAGTGAACGGTTCAGATTCATGGAGGTCACTATCGGGGTAATAGTGAACGGTTCAGATTCATGGAGGTCACTATCGGGGTAATAGTGAACGGTTCAGATTCATGGAGGTCACTATCGGGGTAATAGTGAACGGTTCAGATTCATGGAGGTCACTATCGGGGTAATAGTGAACGGTTCCTTTCCAACATGACAGGAACACAAGCTGCACTGGAAGAAGCCCTTTCTGGTTTTGCATCCGCCCCAAAAATCTTCAGATTAAAATAAATAAATAAGAGTAAACAAGATAAGCTAATTTGGAATTTACAAAGAAAAATAGCACAGATCTTTTTTTTTTGTAATCTCTGGAGTAAAGCTGGCATCAAAAACAGTCAGCATTCACATGATCGGGCACAACAGTCCCTGCTACAAAGCCACAAATAAAGTGCAAAGCAAGTAGCAGACTAAACATTAGAAAAGATACACTTAACGTCATGTAAAAACATGACATGATGGGCAAAATATAAAATAAAAGTGAGGTTTTTAAATATGCTCCACTTGAGCCTAGTTAGATGAGAATCCTATACACGTGACAGATCAGAATCTGCTCATAGTCGTCTATCGTGTCATGCTTCATAAGATATGGTTCAAGTTCCGGTATGCAAACAATTAGTGCAAGTGCCGATATCCTCAGTCAATGCCAGAGCAGGAGAGAATTAGCTTCCATTTTCTTTGCCAGACAATAAGAGTACACCGAGAGGAGGCGGCGGGACGGTTATCGTGGTTTACGGGAAACTATCATTTACACTCATATGTAAATATGTAACGTGATGCTACGTTAGGAGGGGTTCGGTGCGAACGCAAGCGTGACTCTTGGTGAATCCAGAGAGGGGACAACTTAAAACGCAGAGGAGTCTCGTCCAATATGGGACTGAAAGATCGAATGTCATTTGGTCTAACAGACAAGACATTGTCACACAAAATACATTCTTTCAGCGACAATGAACTTGTGTTACGCAGAGATGGAGGTAACGAGAGTCACTTATCAATACACTTTGAGGAAGTTGTCGAAGAGGAAAAAGCCACACATGCATCCTTTAGGTGACGGCTTTATCTTCACATGTAGAGCGTCGTGTCGAATCAAACCTGCGTAGCTAGAGAGAAGGCCTTCGTTCAGAGGGTTCGACTTTCGTTTTTAGTCATGCATTTTGTTTCAGCTATAGCGTATGTACAAGTATATTCTGAGTGTATATATTCTTCAACATGGAAAGATGAACGGAAAATAAAAAGAAAGCTAAACACATGTACGCCGAATGTTCATCTGAATGGCATACTTGGCCTCATCCGCTTCAGTTTGGCTCAAACGGATACTCTTTAACACTTTCAGTGCCCACCACGTGATAAGACGTTTTATCAGCCCAATGGCTGAATGCCCACCACGACAATTAGCGTTTTATTTTTTTATTAGCGATCTGAATTCATATATCATCAACCGAGTCTCCCGTTGGTATGCAGCCCCTGTAGGAGCTCAGATGTGAAAAAAGCACCCCCTATCGTCTCCCAGATGGTAATGCACCCTTTTGGAATGGACTCAATGAAAATGGATGAGAAAAGAAAAATCCGGAATCCACATTTTACTTCTCAGGCATGTACCCCGAGCCGATCGGATTCATTGTGGAGCCTCAGAACAGCGTGGAATATGTGTTTACAGTATGTAGCGTTGGATCAATAAAAGCAATCGATTTTTGGAATGGCGATCAGGAATTGGAATGATCTTTTTGGAGAACATCTGATCTGAGGTAAGGAATCTATTTTACAAGTCTTGGGATAATCAGAGTTGTATTTGCTGAGATCTCAGCGTTCGCCCTGTGTGTGTGTGGGCGATCGCTTTGAGGAAATCAGAGAATCGATTTTTCAGATGGCCTATATAGCGTGCATACGTACACATATACTATCGATAATCTAGCGTTTATTTGAAAACTATTCATAAATAGGCCGAAAAATGACAACGTTCTAGAATATTCCAGTACAGGGCGATTATCATGGAATATTTATATTTTCCTTGAAAACGAGGGCTTTTCAAAATGCTATAAAACGAAAATGAACCGATAAAAAAACAATCCGCTTCGACAATGTTGACTGGAAAACGAGTCATTGATAAGCGACGGGCAGATTAGACACAGTCATAATTTAAAACATAGATTAGGCGTTATTAACGCTAACATTGAAGTGGATGGTGGACATTCAAGCAGTAAATCAAGATTAAGCTTGGGCTCTGAAAGTGTTAAGCAAACTTTTGAAATGTTTAGATATATTCTATATAATAATATATGTGTTTTATATATTTGTTTCAGTGATTTAATGGCCAGATTTCTTCTTTTCCATCTCACTTGCATAGGAACCACAATTCTATTGGAGGCAAACAGAACCACTGATGGGTCGTGTTACTGTACAATAGACGATGATCGTGTAGGCTGAAAAGAAACGTCTCCAACGTTTGAGGTTTTGTAATAAATGAACTGCGATTCCTTTTTTCACGGCGGTAAATGTTTCCGTAAGGGGTTTAGTTTAGGTAAAGCAAATGATAAGCACACATTTTCTGTACATTGATTGATTGATTGATTGAAAAGTTTATTAACAGATTGCAGAATGGGTACAGTACAGTACAGCTCAATACATACAATTGTTAAGAGGATGCAGACCTGAGAAAGACTTTCGTCTTGTTTCCATCAGGGTCCCCCCCCATTACAATATTAAAAACATGATCCCATACATCTATGAAAAGTTCACAGGGAAACTCTGACAAAAGGCAAAGGCAGATCCGTTTTGTTCCTTACTGAAATCCAACTCCTAAAAAGTGAACATGGTGTCATGCGAGCTGTAGAGTTTACAAGTGTGTGTGTGTGTGGCTGGTCCTACAGCTATCGGCTCACTTTAACCGCCCGAGTTTGACAGTTGACAACTAGCAGAACTGGCGTGGATGCTAGTGTGTGTCGTCTAAAAAGCAAATTCTTTACATTTACAAAAGCTACACAATTTCTAAATCTAACCTATTCAATATCTATAAGTTGCTTTGCGTTGTATTTTAAATATACAGTTATGAATCAATAAGGGATGTAGTGCGATATGATATCAATATGTAAATCTGGCAGAAATGTGTGTAAACACTAATCACCATTGAAAAGGTGGTGTAAACAATTTGTATACTCTACATCCCTGATTTGATGCTGTAACAGCAAGCTTTTGTAACAATCTCTGCTGTGTACAAAGCAGAATGGAAGGGGGACGCTTTTAATCATGTAAATTCTAAATAGTCCAACACTACCTTGTTATATAAAAACTAGATATTTTGTAAGTAGTATGTGGAGGGGCAAGAAAACGTGTTGACTGCATTTTTGTTAGAGTTTCCCTTTCAAGGAGCAGAAAGCCTCCCCATATTTGCACCCTCCTTCTCATACTTTGAACCAAACATTTGTTTTTTATATATATATATACACATATATATATATAAAACATCAAGAATTTGGCTATAAATCGTACCAGTACAAAATACAGTACATTGATTTGTCAAACCTTACACAACATAACCACAAATATCACTGACCAAGAGTAAAGTTCCTTTCAAATACAAGAAAATGTTACAAGGTTTACGAAAACACATTGTCACATTAGACACTGAAGTATGATTATAATACTCATGTAAGGCAAAATCAGGTGATATCACAGTGACAAGTTCAAAAAGGTTTCTGGCGATTTTCTGTTCCGTTGCTTAAAAATAGTTACCTTCCTTGAAAGGAAGATCACTCAGAACCAGCAAAAACAAACTAATAAAAAGAAAATTGAAAAAATAAGCGACATTTGCTAAGCCAACTATGGAAGTATCTGAACATTTAACATTTTTGAAAATTCAATTAAGCGTAAAACCAAAAGATTTCAGGACAATGTAACATTTTCTGGGCTAGCGAGAACGAGTAATATTTGTGGACTTAATTGAATGTGGTAACATCTACACGGCCTCTGTCAGGAGACCGGCACGTTAAAGAGCGTAGGAGCAGTTATGGGGAGGTTTTGCACTCCGTTGACCAAGAAAATGTAAACACGGCATGTAGGTAAGTAAATCACTACATACAAATCACATCAGTGCAATTTGTACAATTATGACTACAGCGGAAAGCATTTTGGCATCAAACTTAAATTATGAAATGAAATATATAAAATGTTCAATTTAATAAATAATTCAATAAATAAAAAATTAAAACATGTACAAAAAAATACATAGAACATCAAACTTATGACACATGACAAAAATATAAACATTTGGTTGTCAAAAAATAAAGCTTTGGTGAAATATAAAGCCGTTATGGTGTATGATGGGGAAACCAAGTCCTTTGGTTCCAGGGTGGAACAACCTGGCTGTGACTCTTAACAGAAACACCCCGAGCCAGCACTATGTACATGTCGAGACCCAAACACATCAATGGATAGTCTAGCAAGACACCAAACATTGTTCCTCCAAGTCGCCTGGGAGAACGACACGGAGCCGACGTGCTTCATGTACCTTCCTCTTTTTATTTAAAAAAGAAAGAAACACATGGCGGTCAGGTGGCGTAACGGAGATTGCGTTCGTCACCAAACCCTGGAGCGGCTGGATTCGCCTGTTCGAATCCAGCTCACAGCTCCGGGGTTGTCACCAGCTTGGCTGGCCGTTCACACTAATACAATTGGCAGTATTAGAGGGTGGGAGAAGCTGGCGGGGTGGGTCCGGGTCGTTGTAAACAGCGACTCCTACAGTTCGGTCGGGACGCCTGCTAAGCAAGAAACACAGACTGACATGAATCCCACGTGACGCAGCTGAGGGTAATTTTTCCCACGCGAGCTGTATAGATTGAAAAGAATATATTGCAACATTGAGCTATGTAACACTTGGGTTAGGGCTCTCCGAGGAGGAGGCACTGAACCAATACACACTCAATAATCGAATTGAATCGAATACACACACAATCGAGCAGAACTCCTTTTTGAAGTTCTACTAACCTTGACAATCTGAGGAGGAGGCTCTGAAACTCTGAGGAGGCTCCCTCACAGGGAAGGAGAGTCCGAACTCACAGATGGCACTTCTCCCCGAGGAGGAGCTTCGTGAGGAGGAGCTCTGACAACTCCCTGAAAAAGATCCATAACATGGACCTGAACAACCCACGGAAGTCTTACCAACAGAGACGCGCTCAGTGACGTACTCTATGACGGGGGAATTTCCGCGGTGCACACGCCCAATCTTCCAGGGCGTGGGACCAGGAAACTCCCCCCCCCCCCCCTCTTACCCTGTAACGTGCCGAACAGCAACGTGACAGGAACCTTGAAGGACAGGAGGTTTTAACCCCTGACCAATCAGAAAAGGGGAGGAAAGGATTACCAGTTCACCCCTTTACGACCCCACACCCATGATACGATGTAATGACAAGTAGAGCATGACACAGTCATGCAGCATCATGAAGCATCGAACAGCCTCACATAGCTCATGTGCTAACCTGCTATCTGATTTTTACTAAGGAAAAAACACAGAACAGAGAGGGCCCCCTTTAAGAGCCCCAGTACCAGACTTACACATGTGCTTCTGTGGGCCAAACCTAACCCAGTTGTAGATCAAAAGACACACACAACCCTTCATCACAACAAAAAATGGCAAAGTACACTCTTGCTACAGAGGAACGCCGTTTTTCATAACGAGAGAATACAGAATCCTCGATTAAGTATTGGCCACAGTCCTTGCTAAGCACACATGATAAGTGACCAAACAATCTTTTCTTTAGGAAAAAATAGTTTCTCAAGCGGAAAGCACAACCCCAGCAATTAAGCTGAGGGTTACATCGTATCCCCACAAACACAGTGACACAATATATTGTAACCAATATCTCTGAGAGGAGGGGGGGGAAGCCCCAGGGAAACCGGGGGGGGACACCCCTCTTATCTTACCCTTGATACGACCAAGGCGAACAGGCACCTCTGTTAATGTGTGAACATACTGTTCATTGTCATCACAGGCTGAGAAAAAGATTCATTCCTCAATCACATGTCACTAAGCATAGCTTTACAGGTTTAATTAACCCTCTTAGTTGTGAGTTCACCCACGGTACAAGTACAACGTTACATGACCACACATGTTCTCATCACAACCAAACCAGTTCATTTTTACACACGTAAAAAACAACGCAGATTCACTACAGAGAGAAGCTATACCAGTGACACATGTTTTGGAAACATCGTTATTACAAAACATTTAGAAGGGAAGAAAAGAAGAAGTGTTTAAAGTCCGGTCGGGACTCCTACCTTCACCCAGAACGCAGGCCGAGAGAACCGCAACACAGGTTAACGGGACACCGAGTTGAACCCAGCACCTCCTGCGCCGGTGACGGGGGTATGTCCACAACGCCACCCAGCCGCCGTTCTCCATGTTGACGAAGTCCTCGCTGGCACTGGCAACCGGGTGTAGGGTCGACTAACATCCTCTGTCAAAGATGACGTCGTAGTCAGAGTGTTTTAAGGCATGTTATAGTCACAGTATCGTTTCAACAGTGTAGCATTAAGCTAACAGCCGTCCAACTGATAGCAACAAGCTAACGTTTACTAGCCTGGTAAACACAGCGAGCTAGCGCCGCAGCTAACAGCTGACTGGCTAACACAGTAGGCCACAAACTAGCACGCCAGCTAAGCAGCTATCACCTGAACTGTACACAACGTCATAACAAGCCACACTTCAGACAGGCCGCTGTCCAAGTCCCTCCCCCCTAAGAGGGAAAAGAAAAAGAATGTCAAACACAGTTTTCAACGGTGATCCAGACATACAGCGGGGCCAGCACAATTCCCATTTCGGGCTGCAGCCGACTTTGAGCATGGAACTCCCGATAAAGAAGATCCTATGCCCACATTTCCTCATTAGGGTGTACTTTCACTTTTATGTGAAAGATGGGGCCTGCACGGGACAGAGAAGCATCCGCTCGTCCAGAGAATCCTGGGTTCACCAGGCCCTGGTCGCGGCCCACTAGATTGACCATCATGGGCTTCAGACAAAGATCCTCCGCTGTCGCCTAAGAGGCCGAACAGAAGACCCCAATCTGGGGCCGGCTTTCGTAAAAATTGTCAGCTAGCCCCCATAGCACTAACAGACAACTGGCGCTCGCAGGCAAAACATTACTCACCAGCTCGAAAACAACCAGTCTCTCACAACAGACGGTGCCTTCCACAGTCCAGCTGTATAACCGGAGGTTCAATTACCTATCCAGCCGCAGCAAGGAGGACTGCCGATGGAGAGTATATCAGCGCCCTAATACGTCGTAAGCCCCTAATACGAAAACCCGGTGGAGATTTAGAATGATCATCATCTTCCAGACACTCCAGTGACGAAGACAATATCGCCGTATTTTCTCGAAAATAGTGAGAGAGAAAATAAAGATATAATGTCAACGTATCTCCTTGTTCTTCTGTTTTCCTTCCTCCAGCTAATACTTTCTTCCTCGCCAAGTGATTGGTATACAGGCACTATATTGTGGATGAAATTTGAGAAGGAGATGAGTGTGTGGCCCCACCCCTGCTTATGTAGGCAGTAGATGGGGGTGTGGTCAGACGGATGTTGGTATGTAAAGGGACATTTTGAAATTTATTCAGTGCATATCCACTGAAGCGAGATATATGCAAACGATGCTGAGCGGAGCCATAATGAAATAGAACCGTCTGTAGTGTGGTAGTGAAAGGGTTAACCCTTTGGTAGTGTGGTTTTATTGATTGATTGATTGATTGATTGATTGAAAACGTTATTAACAGATTGCAGAATGGGTACAATACAGTACAGCTCAATACAAACAACTGCTAAGAGGATGAAGGCTAGAAAAAAACTTTTGTCTGAATACCAGCTGGTAGTGAAAGGGTTAATCCCCTTGGGGGACTTCAGGTGTGATCACAGCATGGGGGGGTATAGTAGTAATAGTAATAAGAACATAGTAATAATAGTGGAATCAGGGGCGTAGGTTTGATTTGAGTTTTGGTAGGGACACTTAATGTGAGTGCACAAAGTGCGTGAGCAGAATATTTCTTTGCACTAATTAGAGCGTAAATACTGTATATTGAGCTACAAAGAGCATCAGATGACATTGACTGTTTCTTTAATTAACCTCCTGAACTGATGCATTTGACCTGTGTGCACTTGCTGCATACAAATTGGGTCCAAAAAACCTTACCAAAAGAAATGAGATTTCAGACACAAACCATCATTCATACAACTGTGAGTACAGAAAAATAATAGTTGGTCAACATATTTTATTCCCTATTGTTGGAGAACTTCAAACGTACTTGCTGCTATTCAAAACTCTCTCTGTCGCTGATGACCCACTCATGAGAGTAACGTGACCAACGAGCTGGTGAAGCTCACTGGGACAGAGGGAGGGAGGGAGGAAAGTCCAGGTTGTTGATTGGATATTGCAGATAATAGGATAGCTTGCTGATAGGTTCTTGATACAGCTGTCAACCTACACCTTTGCAACAGATAAAAAGGCTCAGTTTTGCAAGACCTTGATGTTGTCAATTATAATACTAATGCTACAGTTTTCACTCTGCTATTATTTTGGTAGGGACAATTTGTCTTTCCATGGCTTTGGTAGGGACACGAGTGGAATGGCAGAGCTCAATCACTAATAATAATAGTATATACATGCTATATGTGGTAGTAGCACACTGCACCAGAGTCTGTGCAGTGTTTAGTATTAAGAGTCAAACAGTCCTAACAGTTCTCAAATTCTCCAGCCGTTAGTTTTCCAACTATTGGCAGCAGTCCATGCCCACAGTTGTGGAGCCTGATGGCTATTGGCATGAAGGACTGGCCGAGGTGGTTTGCAGTGTGTCGGGGGTGTTACGTTCTGGACACCGACCTCGGTCGGTGACCACCCACATTCCTGGCATATGTCACTGGGCTTGTCACCTGTCATTTCCCTGTCAATTAGTGCTGTCACTTAGGGGTGGTTCCTGATTGGCTGTCACGGGGGTGTGTGTGGAATGTTGGTATTTGGTCTCTATTTAACATACCTCTCTTCTGCTTGTCCATTGTCAGGTCTTCACTAATTGCGTTCGGGGATAACGCGGACGGTTCTACTGTGGACCTCCAATAAGCTCCCATTTACCTTATCTTACACTTGTGCTTTTAGCACTTGTTCTCTCTTAGAATTTACTCTGTGTTCTTACTATTAAAGTCGAACCTGTTCAAGAGTAAACACTCTCTGTCTCTGTGATTGCCTTCAACCATTGGAATTCACCTACCTGCATTCTGACAGAAGACCTGACCATCAGAATTCCATGGAGGCCATCATGGACACTCATCTGTGTCCTTGATGTGTCTCTACAGGTGGAGAGAGAGGACACTTGACCCTCATCTGTGTCCTTGATGTGTCTCTACCAGGTGGAGAGAGAGGAGACACTTGACTCTCATCTGTGTCCTTGATGTGTCTCTACCAGGTGGAGAGAGAGGACACTTGACTCTCATCTGTGTCCTTGATGTGTCTCTACAGGTGGAGAGAGAGGACACTTGACTCTCATCTGTGTCCTTGATGTGTCTCTACAGGTGGAGAGAGAGGACACTTGACTCTCATCTGTGTCCTTGATGTGTCTCTACAGGTGGAGAGAGAGGACACTTGACTCTCATCTGTGTCCTTGATGTGTCTCTACAGGTGGAGAGAGAGGACACTTGACTCTCATCTGTGTCCTTGATGTGTCTCTACAGGTGGAGAGAGAGGACACTTGACTCTCATCTGTGTCCTTGATGTGTCTCTACAGGTGGAGAGAGAGGACACTTGACTCTCATCTGTGTCCTTGATGTGTCTCTACAGGTGGAGAGAGAGGACACTTGACTCTCATCTGTGTCCTTGATGTGTCTCTACAGGTGGAGAGAGAGGACACTTCACTCTCATCTGTGTCCTTGATGTGTCTCTACAGGTGGAGCGAGAGGACACTTCACTCTCATCTGTGTCCTTGATGTGTCTCTACAGGTGGAGAGAGAGGACACTTGACTCTCATCTGTGTCCTTGATGTGTCTCTACAGGTGGAGAGAGAGGACACTTGACACTCATCTGTGTCCTTGATGTGTCTCTACCAGGTGGAGAGAGAGGAGACACTTGACTCTCATCTGTGTCCTTGATGTGTCTCTACCAGGTGGAGAGAGAGGACACTTGACTCTCATCTGTGTCCTTGATGTGTCTCTACAGGTGGAGAGAGGAGACACTTGACTCTCATCTGTGTCCTTGATGTGTCTCTACAGGTGGAGAGAGAGGAGACACTTGACTCTCATCTGTGTCCTTGATGTGTCTCTACCAGGTGGAGAGAGGAGACACTTGACCCTCATCTGTGTCCTTGATGTGTCTCTACAGGTGGAGAGAGGAGACACTTGACTCTCATCTGTGTCCTTGATGTGTCTCTACCAGGTGGAGAGAGAGGAGACACTTGACTCTCATCTGTGTCCTTGATGTGTCTCTACCAGGTGGAGAGAGAGGACACTTGACTCTCATCTGTGTCCTTGATGTGTCTCTACCAGGTGGAGAGAGAGGACACTTGACTCTCATCTGTGTCCTTGATGTGTCTCTACAGGTGGAGAGAGAGGACACTTGACACTCATCTGTGTCCTTGATGTGTCTCTACAGGTGGAGAGAGAGGACACTTGACTCTCATCTGTGTCCTTGATGTGTCTCTACCAGGTGGAGAGAGAGGACACTTGACTCTCATCTGTGTCTTTGATGTGTCTCTACCAGGTGGAGAGAGAGGAGACACTTGACTCTCATCTGTGTCCTTGATGTGTCTCTACCAGGTGGAGAGAGAGGACACTTGACCCTCATCTGTGTCCTTGATGTGTCTCTACCAGGTGGAGAGAGAGGACACTTGACTCTCATCTGTGTCCTTGATGTGTCTCTACAGGTGGAGAGAGAGGACACTTGACTCTCATCTGTGTCCTTGATGTGTCTCTACAGGTGGAGAGAGAGGACACTTGACTCTCATCTGTGTCCTTGATGTGTCTCTACCAGGTGGAGAGAGAGGAGACACTTGACTCTCATCTGTGTCCTTGATGTGTCTCTACAGGTGGAGAGAGAGGAGACACTTGACTCTCATCTGTGTCCTTGATGTGTCTCTACCAGGTGGAGAGAGGAGACACTTGACCCTCATCTGTGTCCTTGATGTGTCTCTACAGGTGGAGAGAGGAGACACTTGACTCTCATCTGTGTCCTTGATGTGTCTCTACCAGGTGGAGAGAGAGGAGACACTTGACTCTCATCTGTGTCCTTGATGTGTCTCTACCAGGTGGAGAGAGAGGACACTTGACTCTCATCTGTGTCCTTGATGTGTCTCTACCAGGTGGATAGAAAGGACACTTGACTCTCATCTGTGTCCTTGATGTGTCTCTACCAGGTGGAGAGAGAGGACACTTGACTCTCATCTGTGTCCTTGATGTGTCTCTACAGGTGGAGAGAGAGGACACTTGACTCTCATCTGTGTCCTTGATGTGTCTCTACCAGGTGGAGAGAGAGGACACTTGACTCTCATCTGTGTCCTTGATGTGTCTCTACAGGTGGAGAGAGAGGAGACACTTGACTCTCATCTGTGTCCTTGATGTGTCTCTACCAGGTGGAGAGAGAGGAGACACTTGACTCTCATCTGTGTCCTTGATGTGTCTCTACCAGGTGGAGAGAGAGGACACTTGACTCTCATCTGTGTCCTTGATGTGTCTCTACCAGGTGGAGAGAGAGGACACTTGACTCTCATCTGTGTCCTTGATGTGTCTCTACAGGTGGAGAGAGAGGACACTTGACTCTCATCTGTGTCCTTGATGTGTCTCTACAGGTGGAGAGAGAGGACACTTGACTCTCATCTGTGTCCTTGATGTGTCTCTACCAGGTGGAGAGAGAGGACACTTAACTCTCATCTGTGTCCTTGATGTGTCTCTACAGGTGGAGAGAGAGGAGACACTTGACTCTCATCTGTGTCCTTGATGTGTCTCTACCAGGTGGAGAGAGAGGAGACACTTGACTCTCATCTGTGTCCTTGATGTGTCTCTACCAGGTGGAGAGAGAGGACACTTGACTCTCATCTGTGTCCTTGATGTGTCTCTACCAGGTGGAGAGAGAGGACACTTGGCTCTCATCGGTGTCCTTGATGTGTCTCTACCAGGTGGAGAGAGGAGACACTTGACTCTCATCTGTGTCCTTGATGTGTCTCTACCAGGTGGAGAGAGAGGACACTTGACTCTCATCTGTGTCCTTGATCTGTCTCTACAGGTGGAGAGAGAGGACACTTGACTCTCATCTGTGTCCTTGATGTGTCTCTACCAGGTGGAGAGATAGGACACTTGACTCTCATCTGTGTCCTTGATGTGTCTCTACCAGGTGGAGAGAGAGGACACTTGACTCTCATCTGTGTCCTTGATGTGTCTCTACCAGGTGGAGAGAGAGGACACTTGACTCTCATCTGTGTCCTCGATGTGTCTCTACAGGTGGAGAGAGGAGACACTTGACTCTCATCTGTGTCCTTGATGTGTCTCTACAGGTGGAGAGAGAGGACAATTGACTCTCATCTGTGTCCTTGATGTGTCTCTACCAGGTGGAGAGAGAGGACACTTGACTCTCATCTGTGTCCTTGATGTGTCTCTACAGGTGGAGAGAGAGGACACTTGACTCTCATCTGTGTCCTTGATGTGTCTCTACAGGTGGAGAGAGAGGACACTTGACTCTCATCTGTGTCCTTGATGTGTCTCTACAGGTGGAGAGAGAGGACACTTGACTCTCATCTGTGTCCTTGATGTGTCTCTACAGGTGGAGAGAGAGGACACTTGACTCTCATCTGTGTCCTTGATGTGTCTCTACAGGTGGAGAGAGAGGACACTTGACTCTCATCTGTGTCCTTGATGTGTCTCTACAGGTGGAGAGAGAGGACACTTGACTCTCATCTGTGTCCTTGATGTGTCTCTACAGGTGGAGAGAGAGGACACTTGACTCTCATCTGTGTCCTTGATGTGTCTCTACAGGTGGAGAGAGAGGACACTTCACTCTCATCTGTGTCCTTGATGTGTCTCTACAGGTGGAGCGAGAGGACACTTCACTCTCATCTGTGTCCTTGATGTGTCTCTACAGGTGGAGAGAGAGGACACTTGACTCTCATCTGTGTCCTTGATGTGTCTCTACAGGTGGAGAGAGAGGACACTTGACACTCATCTGTGTCCTTGATGTGTCTCTACAGGTGGAGAGAGAGGACACTTGACTCTCATCTGTGTCCTTGATGTGTCTCTACCAGGTGGAGAGAGAGGACACTTGACTCTCATCTGTGTCTTTGATGTGTCTCTACCAGGTGGAGAGAGAGGAGACACTTGACTCTCATCTGTGTCCTTGATGTGTCTCTACCAGGTGGAGAGAGAGGACACTTGACCCTCATCTGTGTCCTTGATGTGTCTCTACCAGGTGGAGAGAGAGGACACTTGACTCTCATCTGTGTCCTTGATGTGTCTCTACAGGTGGAGAGAGAGGACACTTGACTCTCATCTGTGTCCTTGATGTGTCTCTACAGGTGGAGAGAGAGGACACTTGACTCTCATCTGTGTCCTTGATGTGTCTCTACCAGGTGGAGAGAGAGGAGACACTTGACTCTCATCTGTGTCCTTGATGTGTCTCTACAGGTGGAGAGAGAGGAGACACTTGACTCTCATCTGTGTCCTTGATGTGTCTCTACCAGGTGGAGAGAGGAGACACTTGACCCTCATCTGTGTCCTTGATGTGTCTCTACAGGTGGAGAGAGGAGACACTTGACTCTCATCTGTGTCCTTGATGTGTCTCTACCAGGTGGAGAGAGAGGAGACACTTGACTCTCATCTGTGTCCTTGATGTGTCTCTACCAGGTGGAGAGAGAGGACACTTGACTCTCATCTGTGTCCTTGATGTGTCTCTACCAGGTGGATAGAAAGGACACTTGACTCTCATCTGTGTCCTTGATGTGTCTCTACCAGGTGGAGAGAGAGGACACTTGACTCTCATCTGTGTCCTTGATGTGTCTCTACAGGTGGAGAGAGAGGACACTTGACTCTCATCTGTGTCCTTGATGTGTCTCTACCAGGTGGAGAGAGAGGACACTTGACTCTCATCTGTGTCCTTGATGTGTCTCTACAGGTGGAGAGAGAGGAGACACTTGACTCTCATCTGTGTCCTTGATGTGTCTCTACCAGGTGGAGAGAGAGGAGACACTTGACTCTCATCTGTGTCCTTGATGTGTCTCTACCAGGTGGAGAGAGAGGACACTTGACTCTCATCTGTGTCCTTGATGTGTCTCTACCAGGTGGAGAGAGAGGACACTTGACTCTCATCTGTGTCCTTGATGTGTCTCTACAGGTGGAGAGAGAGGAGACACTTGACTCTCATCTGTGTCCTTGATGTGTCTCTACCAGGTGGAGAGAGAGGACACTTGACTCTCATCTGTGTCCTTGATGTGTCTCTACCAGGTGGAGAGAGAGGACACTTGACTCTCATCTGTATCCTTGATGTGTCTCTACAGGTGGAGAGAGAGGACACTTGACTCTCATCTGTGTCCTTGATGTGTCTCTACCAGGTGGAGAGAGAGGACACTTGACTCTCATCTGTGTCCTTGATGTGTCTCTACAGGTGGAGAGAGAGGACACTTGACTCTCATCTGTGTCCTTGATGTGTCTCTACAGGTGGAGAGAGAGGACACTTGACTCTCATCTGTGTCCTTGATGTGTCTCTACAGGTGGAGAGAGGAGACACTTGACTCTCATCTGTGTTCTTGATGTGTCTCTACAGGTGGAGAGAGAGGACACTTGACTCTCATCTGTGTCCTTGATGTGTCTCTACCAGGTGGAGAGAGAGGACACTTGACTATCATCTGTGTCTTTGATGTGTCTCTACCAGGTGGAGAGAGAGGACACTTGACTCTCATCTGTGTCCTTGATGTGTCTCTACCAGGTGGAGAGAGAGGACACTTGACTCTCATCTGTGTCCTTGATGTGTCTCTACCAGGTGGAGAGAGAGGACACTTGACTCTCATCTGTGTCCTTGATGTGTCTCTACCAGGTGGAGAGAGAGGACACTTGACTCTCATCTGTGTCCTTGATGTGTCTCTACCAGGTGGAGAGAGAGGACACTTGACTCTCATCTGTGTCCTTGATGTGTCTCTACCAGGTGGAGAGAGAGGACACTTGACTCTCATCTGTGTTCTTGATGTGTCTCTACCAGGGTTAGGGTAACGTCTCATTCTCCATCTTTCTCTTTAATGTAACTCTCGCAACTAGGAGGGATTTTTCAAAAGGCTCATAAGGAATCTTAACAATACTCACCTCTGTGGTCATGAAGTGTTTTGAGAGGCTGGTCAAGGATCACATTTGTGCCTCCCTCCCCAGTGATATGGACCCTATGCAATTTGCATACAGGCCAAACAGGTCCACTGACGATGCGGTCTCCCAAGTACTACATAGCACCCTCTCTCACCTAGACTGCCAGAAGGGGGGCTATGTGAGACTGTTGTTCATTGACTACAGCTCAGCGGTCAACACCATAGTCCCCACCAGACTGGTGGACAAGCTGATCGAGCTGGGTATGAGCTCCGCTCTGAGCGCCTGGATACTGGACTTTCTGAGTGAAAGGCCCCAGGCGGTCAGGGTGGGGGGTCAGACCTCCAACACCATCCCCCTGAGCATCGGGTCCCCCCAGGGCTGTGTTCTGAGCCCCCTGCTGTACTCACTATACACACATGACTGTGTGGCCAAGTTCAGCTCCAACTCCATAGTTAAGTTTGCAGACGACACAGTCGTGGTGGGGCTGATCTCGGACAACGACGAGAAGGCCTACCGGGAGGAGGTTGAGGTGCCAGGACAACAGCCTGCTCCTGAACATTGGTAAAACCAAGGAGCTTATCGTGGATTTTAGGAGGAGACAGCAGGGGACACACACACCACTGAGGATAAATGGGGCTACCGGGGACAGGGTGAGCAGCTTCAAGTACCTGGGGGTCCACATCTTAGAGGATCTGACATGGACAACACACATAGACTCAGTCGTAAAAAAGGCGGGCGGCGCCTCTACCACCTGAGACAGTTAAGGAAGTTCAGAGTATCTGGGAAGATACTCCAGTCCTTCTACTCCGGAGCTATAGAGAGCATCTTAATAACATCTTAATAACAATAACGGATAACACAGAGGCCCTCTACAGGAAGGGACAGAGCAGGCTGTTCTTCCTGAGGAGACTCAGGTCCTTCAATGTGTGCAACAGACTGCTGCAGTCTTTTTACCAGTCTGTTGTGGCCATCATCCTCTTCTATGCTGTGGCATGCTGGGGAGGCTACATCAACTCAAGGGACACCAACAAGCTCAACAAGCTGGTGAGGAAGGCTAGCTCCGTGGTGGGAGTCGAGCTACCTAGACTTGAGGTGATGGCAGAGAGGGGGATGATAAGGAAGCTGGCTGCCATCATGGAGAACCCCTACCACCCCCTCTACGACGAGCTAGTCAAGATGAGAAGCTCGTTCAGCCACAGACTCATTCCCCCACGACACTCAACTAACCGCCTCGGACAGTCCTTTATACCAGCGGCCATCAGGCTCCACAACAGTGGGCAGCGACTAGCAGCCTCCAGGCTCCACAACAGGGGGCAGCGACAGCGACTGCTACCAGACATTGACCTGGGACTTATAGGAACCCAAGGAGGACAACCTACACTACCTTAGGCTTACTGCACCTTATGTGGATACTGTGATACTGTGAATAATGTATATTTCAGTGGATACCGTGATACTGTGAATAATGTATACTCAGTAGATAGTAAATTATAACACTACCTTATGCATACTGCACCTTATGTGACACTGTGAATAATGTGAATATTTCTTCAGCTAGTCAGATAGTAAATTATATTGACCATATTGACCAAATTGTTTACACTGCCTGTGTTGTTTTTACTACCTGTACACTGTGTTGTTGTTTTACTACCTGTACCCCCCCCCCTCCCCCCCATGCTGCTATGATGCCTGAATTTCCCCAAGGGGATCAATAAAGGAATATCTTATCTTATCTTATCTTGACTGGAAACATCACTGCCTGGTATGGAAACAGCACGGCACAGGACAAGAAGGCCCTACAGAGAGCGTACTACGGGTATTGCACTACCTCCCCTGCAGGTTCTATACAACAAGAGGTGCAAATCCAGAGCCTGCAGAATAATGAAAGACCCTCACCACCCCAATAACAGCCTGTTCCAGCTGCTGAGGTCAGGCAGACGCCTGCGAACACCAGCAACTAGGACAGAGATACTTCGGCTCAGCTTCTTCCCCCAGGCCATCAGAGCCTTGAACACTGAACACTGAGTGCCACAGAACACTGAACTCTCCACACACAAGCACACATGAGCACACACACGACACGCACGCTGTACACGCTCACACACTAGCAGCCACTTTAACATGAACACACACACACATGCTGCACACGACCCACACGACCCTCAACGGTCACCTTACACAATGAAAAGGTCACTTTAAAAAATAAGAACGGGAGTGGTTCTTGTATAGTAAACAGAAGGATATAGCAAGCTAGCATAAGGACACATAGTATAACTGTAGATTGTATAGTATAGCATGTATAGTAGTGTATATAAGACCCAGTGCCTCATCCGTAGTTAACTGTGTATTGCACTATCACAGGACCTTAGCATGTCTTACCATGCTTTTGTAAACTTTATGTACATATACCTGTTATTATTATTACTTGTATTATTGCACATTGTATTATTGCACAAATGTCCTATTCTCATTCCTGTCTTATTACTTGTGTTGCACATCGCTGCGGGCATGACCCCCCCCATTTCACTGTATGCTTGTATGCCGTGACAAATAAAACTCTTGACTTGACTTGAACACAGCATTATGATGGCAAACTGAAAGAAACAAGGGGATTAAAAGAAGCTCTCTTGTTGGGCCCTTTCTGTGTGGAGTTTTCATGTTCTCCCCTGGGTGCTCCAGTTTCCTCTCACACCAGAAGACATGTTAGGTTGCCTCTCACACCAGAAGACATGTTAGGTTGCCTCTCACACCAGAAGACATGTTAGGTTGCCTCTCACACCAGAAGACATGTTAGGTTGCCTCTCACACCAGAAGACATGTTAGGTTGCCTCTCACACCAGAAGACATGTTAGGTTGCCTCTCACACCAGAAGACATGTTAGGTTGCCTCTCATACCAGAAGACATGTTAGGTTGCCTCTCACACCAGAAGACATGTTAGGTTGCCTCTCACACCAGAAGACATGTTAGGTTGCCTCTCACACCAGAAGACATGTTAGGTTGCCTCTCACACCAGAAGACATGTTAAGTTGCCTCTCACACCAGAAGACATGTTAGGTTGCCTCTCACACCAGAAGACATGTTAGGTTGCCTCTCACACCAGAAGACATGTTAGGTAGCCTCTCACACCAGAAGACATGTCAGGTTGCCTCTCACACCAGAAGACATGTTAGGTTGCCTCTCACACCAGAAGACATGTTAGGTTGCCTCTCACACCAGAAGACATGTTAGGTTTTCCTGCCGTTGCCCTTGAGCAAGGTACTGGCATTATAACTGCTTGGTCCCCAGGCGCTGCACCATGTGTGGCTGCCCACTGCCCCTAAACAGTAAGGAGGGGGTCAAATGTAGAGAACGAATTTCCCCAAAGAGATTAATAAAGGTTCATCTTAACATGTTACATGTCCTTCAGTGTGAGGACTTGAACAAGCTGTAGGATTAAGAGGTAACCATAACTAAGGGGTTCTAGTTATTGGTTGCAGTTGAAGGGGGGAAAAAACCTATTGAAAGCAGTTGTGGTCTCGACTGGCCTTGAAATAAAACTCCTATAAAAGTCCTTTTTGTCAGAGACCGAGTCAAGACTGAGTAAAAATGCAGTCTAGTCAGAGACGAAACAAGGAAAGCGAAGCATCGACTCATTGATTCATTGAACCATGATTTTGGTATCGATCACCATAGCAGCGATTGAAGCTTTGAAGCATTCCCTCCTAATAACATGCAATTCCTACCTTTTCCTGTGTTCTTACTGTTAATAAGTCATAATAAGACATTGAGATGTTTCCCATATGCTCTTAGAATGTTTTTATTTTGTTACGTCTTTTTTTGCAGGAAGTAAACCCAGCTGAGCGGGAACAGTTCCTGAAGTTCAGGGGTCATGCCCAGCACGGACGTCTCGACGAGCAACGCTGCGCATTTGATCCCAGCAGGAGTTCACCGCGTGCAGATGGAGTTCCTGTAGGTCATGTACCACAATAGTATTTGTCTTGGAGATGGGGACAACAACAGTATAGTTTATTTGTGTTTTCTACCAGGGTCCTGCCCCACAGATCGTTCTGACAGAAGTGACCCCCGAAGGGACCCCCGAAGCCTCCAGGAAGGCCCACTCCAGACCACCTTCTCAAACCCAGACAATGTGCAAAGAGTCGGGCTCCCCTAAAGCCCGGCCCAGATCTGCCTCCTTCAGCCCGGCCTCAGAGTACGAGAAGATGACAAATTCTCCAGCTCAGGTACATTTTCCACCTAAAATATCAGCATTCAATGAATTACTATTTTCCATTTCCCTTGATTCCTTATAATTTTACCATCAAATAATTCTCTGTTTTCATAGCATGATGATGATGATTATTATTGTGGACTGCCTTTATCGGCTATGACCCAGCAATGAAAGATCAGATTAGCCTTACTTGAACATGTTCTAAACAATTCAATATTGTTTTCATACAGATGAGAGTGAAGGTAACCATGACCTTCACTCCCCAACAGGTAACGCCATTGCTGATAGCTGGTATCACAGTGTGCCAATTGAAAATATTGTTAAAACCCTCAGGGTTACGACGTGACAATTCAGTTCTACATATGTGACTTTCTAATCTGTCACAGGGACATAAGAACGTCAGCCAGTCGTGTTCCTTCCCAGAAGTCTTCCTCACCCTTGGAGCCCCGGGAGACACCTTTGTGGTTCCTCTCAGCCCGTCACCGGGACGACCGCTCTCCCTCAACCTGAACCTGGTCCCGAGAGAGCACCGCCGGCCCGCATCCCTGAGCCACACCATGACCCCATCAAGATCCTGCTCTCCCAACCCAGGAGCGTGCAACCAGCCCCCACCTGCGAGCCCAGGAGCGCGTGACAAGCCCCCACCCCCACCTGCGAGCCCAGGGCCCTCATTTATCAACGTGGCGTACGCACAGATATGTGCGTAACCCGTACGTACGATCATTTCTAAGCAAAGTGTGGGATTTATCAATTTGAACTTGTGCTTGACTTTGTGCGTATATTTAAGCACAGGTCGGACCATGCGTACCTGGCGCCCGTTGGTAGAATATATTATTACAACAAGGAAATAAGCTTCTGTGCATTAGTTTCAACACTGGCATGTTCTGTATGAACCGTAATTCATTATAGTTCATTGTAAAATAGCAACAGTAGTGTAATTATGGTCAAAACCCTATAAATAGCATTTGGAATAATTGGTATTTTCTCTCAGAATGAATGCAGCATGGTTTATATAGCGTTATCGGAATATATACGGGGTGTACTGACTGACTGCGCTCGTTATTATTTTGCGCACAGACCGCAGAAACACGGGAACGTTTTGATTATATTTAAAAGGCTTTACATTAAACGAAACAAGTGGAATTTCGAAGCTGTAAGCAGAATACAAGTCATATGAACACCCACGATATAGTGTTCTTCCCCCTTCCTACTGTATAAGAAAGAATAAAAAACGCTTGCAATAATGTGTCTTAAATGAATGAAAAGCATTCATGCTCTGGACACAGAGCATATATCGTGTGGGTGATATGACTTGTATTATGCTTACAGAATTCCACGTATTTAGTTTTACAATGTCAAAGCCTTTTAATATAAATCAAAACGTTCCCGTATTTCTGCAATCTATGCGCAAAATAATAAGGAGTTGAGGTAGATACACACTCAGAACGTATTACATGCTGGTATGCTGATAGAGTAAACTATTATATGAATATGAATATGATATGATATAAGGTATACACTGGTCCGTCGCATACACTGGTATGCGCAAGTTACTGTTGCATAATGTAGGCTATGGCTGCTATTATATGTAATTCATATAGGCTACAGGTATATGATTTTTAGAGGCATCTATAAAGCACAACATGGGGGGGACCCTGATGTAAACAAGACGAAAGTCTTTCTCTGGTCTGCATCCCCTTAACAATTGTGTGTATTGAGCCGTACTGTATTGTACCCATTCTGCAATCTGTTAATAGACTTTTCAATCAATCAATCAAACCACCAACGCCAAACAGTGGTCAACGAATGGTCTTTATTAGTATTTTGAGCTGTCCAGGCAGAATTGCAGCAATGGTCTTAGGGAGCCGTTGATATCTGACATCACCGTGTACAAGTCAGCCTTTTATTTATCCCATAACACGCGTTGTGTCTTCTTGGTTCGGCAGCGCCTCTGTGAACAATCTCCTGTGAAGTTTCTCAGAGTTCCGCTCGGGTCAGTCCATTATTTCACATCCCATGGGGGGTGTTTCATCACTTTCATGACCATATATGGATAATCATGCACTAGCATTGACGGTAGAACAAAGAGGTATTTATCAACACGGAGGTGCGTAGGACCTGTGTACGCACGGTTGATAAATCCCGTTTTTTTTGTGCGTGCACACATTCTAAATTATGTGCTTACGTATAAAAATAGAATACTTTCTAAGAAAAATTGATAAATGAGGGCCCAGGAGAGCACAACAAGCCCCCACCCCCACCTGCGAGCCCAGGAGAGCACAACAAGCCCCCACCCCCACCTGCGAGCCCAGGAGAGCACAACAAGCCCCCACCCCCACCTGCGAGCCCAGGAGAGCACAACCAGCCCCCACCCCCACCTGCGAGCCCAGGAGTGCACAACAAGCCCCCACCCCCACCTGCGAGCCCAGGAGAGCACAACAAGCCCCCACCCCCACCTGCGAGCCCAGGAGAGCACAACAAGCCCCCACCCCCACCTGCGAGCCCAGGAGCGCGCAACCAGCCCCCACCCCCACCTGCGAGCCCAGGAGAGCACGACAAGCCCCCACCCCCACCTGCAAGCCCAGGAGCGCGCAACCAGCCCCCACCTGCGAGCCCAGGAGTGCGCAACAAGCCCCCACCCCCACCTGCAAGCCCAGGAGCGAGTGACAAGCCCCCACCCCCACCTGCGAGCCCAGGAGAGCATGACAAGCCCCCACCCCCACCTGCGAGCCCAGGTGCGCGCAACAAGCCCCCACCCCCACCTGCGAGCCCAGGTGCGCGCAACAAGCCCCCACCCCCACCTGCGAGCCCAGGAGAGCGTGACAAGCCCCCACCCCCACCTGCGAGCCCAGGTGCGCGCAACAAGCCCCCACCCCCACCTGCGAGCCCAGGAGAGCACAACCAGCCCCCACCCCCACCTGCGAGCCCAGGAGAGCACAACAAGCCCCCACCCCCACCTGCGAGCCCAGGAGAGCACAACCAGCCCCCACCCCCACCTGTGAGCCCAGGAGAGCACAACAAGCCCCCACCCCCACCTGCGAGCCCAGGAGCGCGCAACCAGCCCCCACCCCCACCTGCGAAACCAGGAGCACGCAACAAGCCCCCACCCCCACCCCCACCTGCGAGCCCAGGAGCGCGTGACAAGCCCCCACCCCCACCTGCAAGCCCAGGAGCGCGTGACAAGCCCCCACCCCCACCTGCAAGCCCAGGAGCGCGCAACAAGCCCCCACCCCCACCTGCGAGCCCAGGAGCGCGTGACAAGCCCCCACCCCCACCTGCAAGCCCAGGAGCGCGCAACCAGCCCCCACCTGCGAGCCCAGGAGCGCGCAACAAGCCCCCACCCCCACCTGCAAGCCCAGGAGCGAGTGACAAGCCCCCACCCCCACCTGCGAGATGACAAGCCCCCACCCCCACCTGCGAGCCCAGGAGAGCGTGACAAGCCCCCACCCCCACCTGCGAGCCCAGGTGCGCGCAACAAGCTCCCACCCCCACCTGCGAGCCCAGGAGAGCACAACAAGCCCCCACCCCCACCTGCGAGCCCAGGTGCGCGCAACAAGCCCCCACCCCCACCTGCGAGCCCAGGAGAGCGTGACAAGCCCCCACCCCCACCTGCGAGCCCAGGTGCGCGCAACAAGCCCCCACCCCCACCTGCGAGCCCAGGAGAGCACAACCAGCCCCCACCCCCACCTGCGAGCCCAGGAGAGCACAACAAGCCCCCACCCCCACCTGCGAGCCCAGGAGCACGACAAGCCCCCACCCCCACCTGCGAGCCCAGGAGAGCACAACCAGCCCCCACCCCCACCTGTGAGCCCAGGAGAGCACAACAAGCCCCCACCCCCACCTGCGAGCCCAGGAGAGCACAACAAGCCCCCACCCCCACCTGCGAGCCCAGGAGAGCACAACAAGCCCCCACCCCCACCTGCGAGCCCAGGAGCGCGTGACAAGCCCCCACCCCCACCTGCGAGCCCAGGAGAGCACAACCAGCCCCCACCCCCACCTGCGAGCCCAGGAGAGCACGACAAGCCCCCACCCCCACCTGTGAGCCCAGGAGAGCACAACAAGCCCCCACCCCCACCTGCGAGCCCAGGAGAGCACAACCAGCCCCCACCCCCACCTGCGAGCCCAGGAGAGCACAACAAGCCCCCACCCCCACCTGCGAGCCCAGGAGAGCACGACAAGCCCCCACCCCCACCTGCGAGCCCAGGAGAGCACGACAAGCCCCCACCCCCACCTGCGAGCCCAGGAGAGCACGACAAGCCCCCACCCCCACCTGCGAGCCCAGGAGAGCATGACAAGCCCCCACCCCCACCTGCGAGCCCAGGAGAGCACAACAAGCCCCCACCCCCACCTGCAAGCCCAGGAGCACGCAACAAGCCCCCACCCCCACCTGCGAGCCCAGGAGAGCACAACAAGCCCCCACCCCCACCTGCGAGCCCAGGAAAGCACGACAAGCCCCCACCCCCACCTGCGAGCCCAGGAGAGCACAACAAGCCCCCACCCCCACCTGCGAGCCCAGGAGAGCACAACAAGCCCCCACCCCCACCTGCGAGCCGAGGAGAGCACGACAAGCCCCCACCCCCACCTGTGAGCCCAGGAGAGCACAACAAGCCCCCACCCCCACCTGCGAGCCCAGGTGCGCGCAACAAGCCCCCACCCCCACCTGCGAGCGCAGGAGAGCACAACCAGCCCCCACCCCCACCTGCGAGCCCAGGAGAGCGTGACAAGCCCCCACCCCCACCTGCGAGCCCAGGAGAGCACGACAAGCCCCCACCCCCACCTGCGAGCCCAGGAGAGCACGACAAGCCCCCACCCCCACCTGTGAGCCCAGGAGAGCACAACAAGCCCCCACCCGCACCTGCGAGCCAAGGAGAGCACGACAAGCCCCCACCCCCACCTGTGAGCCCAGGAGAGCACAACAAGCCCCCACCCCCACCTGCGAGCCCAGGAGAGCACAACAAGCCCCCACCCCCACCTGCGAGCCCTCATCGAGACGCCATGAAGAAGAAGGGAAAGGGAAAGGAAAGAAAGAGAGAGTCAAAGGATGCTGGCAGGAAAAGGTAGCATTAGATTACATTACATAACATTACATTCACATCTATTGTCAAGAAGTTTGGCGTCCAACCAGAGTGCAAATTTAACAGTAAAGTGCAACAGTAATATACAATGTACAGGTGATTAACTCATTGAGTGCCACACCCTTTTCCCATCTTTACTCAATGGCGCCAGAGTTATTGACCATTTTAGCGATGTTTGCAGACCCATCGTGTGTTCTGTATTATAGCTATGGAGACAAAAGTATGGCTCATTTGACAGGCATTGTTCATAGTCCATCACTGACTAACGAGTTCATTTCTACATACTGTAGTTTGTGCGCTATTCCATGCTAAACATCGCCCCTTTCCAAAATAATCCAGTCTTTTTTCATAGATTGGTTGGGGTCGTAGGGGAGGTCTGGGGGGGGTTTGGTTGGGGCTCTGGGGAGGTCTGGGGGGGGTTTGGTTGGGGCCATGGGGGAGGTCTGGGGGGGTTTGGTTGGGGCCGTGGGGGAGGTCTGGGGGGGGTTTGGTTGGGGCTCTGGGGAGGTCTGGGGGGGGTTTGGTTGGGGCCATGGGGGAGGTCTGGGGGGGTTTGGTTGGGGCCGTGGGGGAGGTCTGGGGGGGGTTTGGTTGGGGCCGTGGGGGAGGTCTGGGGGGGGTTTGGTTGGGGCCGTGGGGGAGGTCTGGGGGGGGTTTGGTTGGGGCCGTGGGGGAGGTCTGGGGGGGGTTTGGTTGGGGCCGTGGGGGAGGTCTGGGGGGGGTTTGGTTGGGGCCGTGGGGGAGGTCTGGGGGGGGGTTTGGTTGGGGCTCTGGGGAGGTCTGGGGGGGGTTTGGTTGGGGCCATGGGGGAGGTCTGGGGGGGTTTGGTTGGGGCTGTGGGGGAGGTCTGGGGGGGGTTTGGTTGGGGCCGTGGGGGAGGTCTGGGGGGGGATTGGTTGGGGCCGTGGGGGAGGTCTGGGGGGGGGGTTTGGTTGGGGCTCTGGGGAGGTCTGGGGGGGGTTTGGTTGGGGCCGTGGGGGAGGTCTGGGGGGGTTTGGTTGGGGCTCTGGGGAGGTCTGGGGGGGGGTTTGGTTGGGGCCGTGGGGGAGGTCTGGGGGGGGTTTGGTTGGGGCCGTGGGGGAGGTCTGGGGGGGGTTTGGTTGGGGCTCTGGGGAGGTCTGGGGGGGTTTGGTTGGGGCTCTGGGGAGGTCTGGGGGGGTTTGGTTGGGGCCGTGGGGGAGGTCTGGGGGGGGTTTGGTTGGGGCTCTGGGGAGGTCTGGGGGGGTTTGGTTGGGGCTCTGGGGAGGTCTGGGGGAGGTTTGGTTGGGGCTCTGGGGAGGTCTGGGGGGGTTTGGTTGGGGCCGTGGGGGAGGTCTGGGGGGGTTTGGTTGGGGCCGTGGGGGAGGTCTGGGGGGGATTGGTTGGGGCGGTCTGGGGGGGGGGTTTGGTTGGGGCTCTGGGGAGGTCTGGGGGGGTTTGGTTAGAGCTCTGGGGAGGTCTGGGGGGGGGATTGGTTGGGGCTCTGGGGAGGTCTGGGGGGGTTTGGTTGGGGCTCTGTGACCTAGTTTTTTCACATTTCCGTACTGCTCACACATGCAGTAGGACAGTGATCACTATTACCTAGTCCTAGATCAAAAACACCAGTGGCCACATTTGTGTCAGTTCTATTGGAAAATACAAGATCAATTAGTGTGGATTTTGAAAAGTCTTTCACTCTATTATCTGCTCATCAGTAGATCATCTATATCTATATCAGAGACACTGAACACAACATAAATACAGAATTATGTCTGGATAAATACTAAGACTGTCCTCGACTCAACAAATTCTTACTCGATAAAGTCATAGGACTTGACGACTAACCTATAAATAGTCATAGGACTTGACAACTAACCTATAAATAGTCATCTACTGTATCTATACTGTTCTGTCTCTATATATCTGCTGTATCTAGCTGTTCTGTATCTACATATCAGTATCTAACTGTTCTGTTTCTATGTCGAGTAGATTTGACGTTATATTTGAATGTTTTATCCTTTCTCTACTCTATCAAGAGTGGAAAAGATTCAGGAGAGGCAGGTTCATTTTCCTCAAGTATTTTTTGTCTTTATTGAGTTATTTTATGTTACAGAGACGTAAAAAGAAAAGCAAGATGAAATAGGATTAAAATGTAACTGTATATAATGTGCCGTAGGATGCAAACCTGGCATCTTCAAAAAGTCACTTTTCAGGAATTAATTACAATGTATTTTCAGGGTACATACAGTAATGTAGCCAGGTCCAGGAATCAAACCTGTGACCTCAGGCTGGTGAAGAGCCCATGCTACCACCTTGCCAAGAGGGATATCACTGTGAAACTCACTGAGCACATGAAGGAACAATATTCTGTCCCACAGTGTTGTTGTGGTGCAGACTGGCTGCTTGGTGCAGTTACAACTATTATTATTATTATTATTATTATTATTATTATTATTATTATTATTATTATTATTATTATTATTATTATTATTATTATTATTATTATTATTATTATTATTATTATTATTATTATTATTATTATTATTATTATTATTATTATTATTATTATTATTATTATTATTATTATTATTATTATTATTATTATTATTATTATTATTATTATTATTATTATTATTATTATTATTATTATTATTATTATTATTATTAATAAACTATTATTACTACAACTGTTATTCACCTCAACAATGATTCTGTTTAGTGAATATTGACCTCTTGGAACAACAAGGTGGAATATGTGTCACTTCCCTAACCCAATACAAATATAGCATTTATCAACAAAGTATTTACCACACGCTTATTCTGAAAAGTCATGGATAGATGCATCTCAATACCGTCTGAAAAGTCTTGGATAGATTAATCCCCATACCGTCTGAAAAGTCATGGATAGATTAATCCCCATACCGTCTGAAAAGTCATGGATAGATTAATCCCCATACCGTCTGAAAAGTAATGGATAGATTAATCCCCATACCGTCTGAAAAGTAATGGATAGATTCATCTCCATACAGTCTAAAAAGTCATGGATAGATTCATCTCCATACAGTCTGAACTTCACTTGGACATTTCGAAGACCCTTCAGAGCAGATTAGTGGGAACTAGAGGGGAAATTAATGTAGAACGCATTTTCAGAGTGGATACACTTTTGTTAGGAGTGTTGAATCACTCACTGACGGACGTGAATTTGCCTCCTCGGACCCTTGACACGGTGCACTATCATGACACAGCAGAGATAAGGCTCAAAATGGGAACACCATCATCACTACATATACAAATAAACATCATCTAAAGAGAGAACCATGTCTCATTAAGGTTAATAAAGCCTTTATTCTGCACTTATTAACAGTTAACTATGCTTTTTGCAGCTACTGGATGTAAAGCAAGAACAATGCTTTATTAAGGACATCTTCTTTTATGCAACAGTGGAGTCTGTTCTCCTGTATGGCAGTGAATGCTGGACCCTGAAGCCCACCCTGCAGAAGTCCCTGGATGGGTGCTACACCAGAATGCTGCGTGTGGTGTAAAATGTAATATGTTACAATTGCACTATTTCTTTTATGTTGATGTGATTAGTAATGTTTTATGATGGAAACTAAAAACTAGAAATCAAATGTTTTTTAAAGAGCTGTTCAAATGTGTGTTTGTGTGCTTCACATTGTATTTATATGTAATTTCCTATTCAACATGTAGTGCTCCTTCCAGATGGGGGAGCTGTGGAAAACATAGTTAACTGTTAATAAGTGCAAAATAAATCATTTATTAACCTTAATAAGACATGGTTGTCACTTTAGATCCAGTAGTCCCAGTGTTCATAAGTACATAGTTAACTGCTAATAAATGAAGAACAATGATCTTTTAAATCTTAATAATAAAGCAACAAAAAAGCTTAGCAAAGGTTAACAATGTCAGAATAGTAAGTAGTTAGTAAGACTCAATACATTTGTTTGTAAATCATAAGGATTTTATTAATGTTCTTAAGCAGTCTAAATTGTGACCGAGCCCAGCAGTTCGTGGCACAAGTCTCCCTCTGTAATTTTTCAGGTATTTACAGATTATGAAAGTACAGAATGTAAGCTTTCAAATGATGTGTCATATAATGTAATCTGAAAATGTCTGAAGAAGATTATGCTTATTTGAATCTAGTTAAACCTCAAGTCTCACAGAGCAACAGAGAAAATCCAATCTAAAGTTTGGCTGCATTTTTAACACCTTGGCAGTCAGGTACGAGGTGTCACAACTGCCTTTTTTAAACAAAGATATACTATTTAGAGATACTTTAACTGTTACAGTAGCTGTTACAGTAAATATGTTCTTATACATTCAAACTGTGATAATATGGAAAGAAATTACCCCCATTTAAAACATTTAATAAATTTGCTCTCGATCTGACTTCCAGACATGAGTCTCTTACCGCTGGGCTTGGTCACAATTGTTAACATGTAATTTTTTTGTGCCATTTTCTTGTAATCTAACAATAAATGTGTTTAGGATGCTATTACTAACACTTATATAGTCTTATTAACACATAATAATACATATTAATCTAATCTATTTGTTTTTATAAAACATGTAATATTATTAAACATTATTAACTTAATTAATCAAACAATATACTGTTGACATTTCAATGTCGCTGCCTCAGGTTGCCTGGATTTGTCTGGCTTCTCCACCCATGCAGCATATATTTTTTTTTTATCCACTTTTTCTCCTTATTTTCTATTTTTCTCCCATCCCAATTTCGTATTGCCAATTCTCCCCTCCCCTGTCTTGAACGTTGCTGGACTATGCCTCCCACTGGTCAGCTGTAGTGAGGATAGAAGCCTTGCATCACGTGTCCCCTCCGGTACACGAGGAGGCAGCCTGTCGCATCTTTTCACCTGACAGCGCGGACTCTCAGTGGCGAGGAGTAACGTGTGGGAGGCTCACGCTGCCCCTGATACTTCCTGTCTCTGCTGTACAGGCGTCACCCAACCGACCTGTAGGAGTCCCTGTCCACAACGTCCGATCCCCACCCATCGACTTTCCACCCGCTACCTCTGCCAATTGAGATAGTATGACGACTGGCCCAAGCCGCAGGCAATGCTGACTCTGGGAGTCGAGACCGGAGTCTCTTGCACTGGTGACGAGCGCAGTCTCCGCTACGCCACCCAGCCGCCCTCCATGCAGCATTTGATAGTAAAATACCATTAAGACTAAGACTGAACTACAAAAGACTATATGAAACTAATCTAGACTAAGACTGAACTAAACAAGTATTTTTTACATTTATTTCTCTTTTTTTTAAGATTTTATTTATAGCATTTTCAGCTTTTTTCTGGTCAACGCAGGACCTTTTGGCCACGCAGGACCGACAGAGGAGATAGGGTGAAGCGGGAGGAGAAGAGGGGAAGACATGCGGCACATGGCCACCGGGTCGGGGAATCTAACCCGGGGCGACCGCTTCGTGACTCAGCGCGCTATGTGGTGTGCTACTGGAGCGCCCCTGTTTTTTTAAACTAGTAAAGGAGATCACCTGAATAACACAGTATCAAAGGGAATATTTCTGTGAACATTCTGTCAAAGCCTTAAGTGAAGTGGAGTCCAGTGTTTAATCTGGATGTGAACTAAGCTCCTTGGAGATCCTACTCTGAGCCCTGAGTTCCTCTTCATCATAAAACCACCCTACTCTGAGCTCCTCTTCATCATAAAACCACCCTATTCTGAGCTGAGCTCCTCTTCATCATAAAACCATCCTATTCTGAGCTACTCTTCATCATAAAACCATCCTACTCTGAGCCATGAGTTAATCTTCATCATAAAACCATCCTACTCTGAGCTCCTCTGCTGCCAGTGGTGACCTCAGAAAGCTCCAGGTGGTCCAGAACAGGGCTTAAAGTTGAAAATAGATAGTCTTTTAAATACACTTGTGCTGTTCAAGTCGGTCATGAGCAGTAAAACTCCTGTTTTTATACATAAACAGATTGTTTTTAGTAATACTGTGCATGATCATTACACTAGAGGTTCCAGTAATGGGCAGTTTGAATGACCAGGTACAAAAACCAACGCTTTAACGGAGATCTTTTATTTTTAGATCATTGACTCTTTGGAATAACCTGCCTCAAAATCTCTGCATTTACAGTAAATTAACTTTTACTGTAATCTTAAATTGTATTTAACACTGTAAAGTAGTTTTGTTTTGTTTTTTTGTTTTCTGTTTCTTTGCTCACATGTAATTTTTGCTATCTTATTTGTTAGTTACAGTATGCATTGTATGCATTGTGTGTTGAGTACTGACATTTAATCATTTTGTTTTGCAACAATAATTGTTTTTGTATGTTTTTGTGTGTGGACCCCAGGAAGACTAGCTGGTTGCTATGGCACCAGCTAATGGGGATCCTTAATCAAATCAAATCAAATACAAAAATTCTTCATCATAAAACCACCCTACCCTGAGCTCCTCTTCATCATAAAACCATCCTACTCTTAGCCCTGAGCTCCTCTTCATCATAAAACCATCCTACTCTTAGCCCTGAGCTCCTCTTCATCATAAAACCATCCTACTCTGAGCTCCTCTTCATCATAAAACCATCCTACTCTGAGCTCCTCTTCATCATAAAACCATCCTACTCTGAGCTCCTCTTCATCATAAAACCATCCTACTCTGAGCTCCTCTTCATCATAAAACCACCCTACTCTGAGCTCTGAGCTCCTCTTCATCATAAAACCACCCTACTCTGAGCTCCTATTCATCATAAAACCACCCTACTCTGAGCTCTGAGCTCCTCTTCATCATAAAACCATCCTACTCTGAGCTCCTCTTCATCATAAAACCATCCTACTCTGAGCTCCTCTTCATCATAAAACCATCCTACTCTGAGCTCCTCTTCATCATAAAACCATCCTACTCTGAGCTCCTCTTCATCATAAAACCATCCTACTCTGAGCTCCTCTTCATCATAAAACCATCCTACTCTGAGCTCCTCTTCATCATAAAACCATCCTACTCTTAGCCCTGAGCTCCTGCCTCTTCTCCAGGTCTGGCTTCAGCACTGGGACCAGGCAGGTTGCAGTAATCACGTCGGGCTTCAGCACTGGGACCAGGCAGGTTGCAGTAATCACGTCGGGCTTCAGCACTGGGACCAGGCAGGTTGCAGTAATCACGTCGGGCTTCAGCACTGGGACCAGGCAGGTTGCAGTAATCACGTCTGGCTTCAGCACTGGGACCAGGCAGGTTGTAGTAATCAGGCCTGGCTTCAGCACTGGGACCAGGCAGGTTGTAGTAATCAGGTCTGGCTTCAGCACTGGGACCAGGCAGGTTGTAGTAATCAGGTATGGCTTCAGCTCTGGGACCAGGCAGGCTGTAGTAATGCACCTCCTTCTTCTCCTCTCTTCTCAGGATTTTCCTCATGCGAGCCTGGAGACATAGCAGCAACAACTCTCACTAACTGGACTACAGCTCTCTCTGCATGAAGAAACAGACAGTAGGATGACATCATACTGTAGTATAAAGATATGTTCAGTACCTTGTAGTAGAAATAGATGGCAGTGTAGGCCAGCCCTACAACCAGCACCACAACAACATGTCTGATGATCAAAGCTGGCACAGGAGAGTCTGCAACACAAACATGTTGATATGACAACATGCACAACATCACAGCAGATCACATCACATCACAGCTGATCACAGCACAAAGCACTCTCATTAAAGACATGGTTAACCCTACAAGGTGCACCCGCAGTAGCACAGTCCTGACTGAATGTTTTCTACTATGTTCTCATTCTGTGCTGCAGTGAGCGCTCAGTCAGAAGTTGCTGTGTTACTTATATACTGTTTCAGTTTCAGTTTAGACTGTATTTGAACAGGGACAGCACACTAATTAATGAACATTACTGTAAATGTGTGAGACAGTGTTCGCCAAAGATCATTTTCAACTGTTGTCCCGGGGCCTGGTGTTAAAAAGCTGCTAAAAAAGAAAGCATAATATATATGGCATGCAAACAGTTAATTAAGAACAGGTTAAAAACACATGTAAAATATGTACAGCAGACATGTACAGACAATGTACAAACAATGATAAGACGTATTAGGTACACACGATCATACATGTAGGCAAGCAAGCAGACAGGGTTAGGGTTCTGAAGGGCTGTTGTGTTCACATCTGTAATAATTTCTTAACCATATTTTGAGATTGTGCTTGAATGATCTGTGTTTCAATATTGCAAATGTAAATTGGAATGGAGTTCCAGGTCTTGGCAGCTCTCACGGAGAGGGCTGACTGGCTAAATGTGCTTTTCCTTAGTGGAACAGCCAAGTCACCCGGTACAACAGTTCTGGTGAACCTGCTGCTGGGAGTGAAAACATCTGAACGTGGTGGTGGGGCTAGACCATGGAGGTGTGGCTAGACCATGGAGGTGGGGCTAGACCATGGAGGTGTGGCTAGACCATGGAGGTGGGGCTAGACCATGGGGGTGGGGCTAGACCATGGAGGTGTGGCTAGACCATGGAGGTGGGGCTAGACCATGGAGGTGGGGCTAGACTATGGAGGTGGGGCTAGACCATGGGGGTGGGGCTAGACCATGGAGGTGTGGCTAGACCATGGAGGTGGGGCTAGACCATGGAGGTGTGGCTAGACCATGGAGGTGGGGCTAGACTATGGAGGTGTGGCTATACAATGGAGGTGTGGCTAGACCATGGAGGTGTGGCTAGACCATGGAGGTGGGGCTAGACCATGGAGGTGTGGCTAGACCATGGAGGTGGGGCTAGACCATGGGGGTGGGGCTAGACCATGGAGGTGGGGCTATACCATGGAGGTGTGGCTAGACCATGGAGGTGGGGCTAGACCATGGGGGTGGGGCTAGACCATGGAGGTGGGGCTAGACCATGGAGGTGGGGCTATACCATGGAGGTGGGGCTAGACCATGGAGGTGGGGCTAGACCATGGAGGTGGGGCTATACCATGGAGGTGGGGCTAGACCATGGAGGATTTTAAAGACCAGACTGGCATTAGTTAACGTCATGATGTTGTCCCAGCTCAAGAGGGCATGCTTATCCAGGATATTGCAGTGGTGGTGATGGATAGGCTTCTGGTCCAGAACCTTCAGAGCCTGTTTGTACACAGATTGAATGGGTGCTAGAGTTGTTTTGCAGGCCTGGGTCCAGCTGGTAATACAGTATGTAAGGTGCGACATGATGATGGCATTGAAGTACAGTGTTGCTGCTTCAATGTTCAGACAGTTTCTGATGTATCTGAAGTTGGATAGATTTAATTTGACTGTTCGCGTGACCTTTTTGACCTG
Source organism: Notolepis coatsorum (assembly GCF_963971535.1). Classification (NCBI taxonomy): domain Eukaryota; kingdom Metazoa; phylum Chordata; class Actinopteri; order Aulopiformes; family Paralepididae; genus Notolepis; species Notolepis coatsorum. The sequence continues at coordinate 179,687,941 of NC_140171.1, forward strand.
TCTTTTAAATGTAAGGTTGCAATCTAGGATGATTCCAAGATATTTACATTCGGTCACCACTTGGAGCTTCTCTCCAGCAACCAAAACATCTGGATCAGGTGTATTAGATGATCTTTTTTCGAAGAACATACAGATGGTCTTCTCTGCATTCAGGGGGAGGCAACAGTGAGCCATTGAACTACCTGGATCATAGGTGTGTTAAGTACTTAAGTACACCATTTGACTACAAAACACTTGGATAGTGACAGATTGATGATTGTGTGTTATGTCCATGTGACACACAACCAATCAATCAGATTTCACACAGTGCGCTGTATATTGCCTAGTTAAATGAAGCCCTGCTTTTTAGTAAATCAAGTTACTTGAGTTTCTGGAGGAATCGTTTCAGCCCTAGTGGCAAAAGATGCACACTACAATAAAACAGGTTTTACACAAAATGACGCAGACAAGAACAGAACAGGACCCTACCCAAACCCAACTACACTAATTACGCTATCATTTGGAGCCGGCCCGTCTCGGGTAATAGGATCCGAGTGGACCTGTGACGCCCTCTAGTATGGAATGGCAGAATAACATTTCTAAAGTGAACTGCTCCTTTAACTATTTTAAAACAACAGTTCAGTCAGGTTACCTATGACAGAGAGAGAGATGAGCTCGCTCTCTGAGGAGAAGGTATGATTGAAAACATAGACGTGGTAAACACAGCTGTAGTTCCCTTGGTGGGTGTGGTCTGCAGTAAACAGGAAGTCGGCAGTGTGATTGACAGCTGGCAGGGTGTGGTTCAGGGTGGTGTTGGAGCCGGTGAAGTTGTGGGCAGTGTGATTGACAGCTGGCAGGGTGTGGTTCAGGGTGGTGTTGGAGCCGGTGAAGTTGTGGGCAGTGTGATTGACAGCTGGCAGGGTGTGGTTCAGGGTGGTGTTGGAGCCGGTGAAGCGGAGCTGGAAGAATCCTCCTGGGTACTGTGACTGGATGGAGCAGCTGATGGTGAAGTTGTAACCTTTGAGCTGCTTTTCAGAGACCGTGTAGTCAGAGAGGGAGATGATTGGCTGATGATACAGCAGATCTGTAAACATGGAGACAGAGAGGGAGATGATTGGCTGAAACAGCAGATCTGTAAACATGGAGGCAGAGACAGAGATGATTGGTTGATTGATTGGCAGATCTGTAAACATCCAATTACCACTGTTTAAACAAGCTAACCACCAGTACTAAACTAGTAGTAATAGTAATATAGTAATAGTATATACTACTATTCCAGGAGAAGTGGTATGAAGACTATACTTGGCTCCATTACAGCCCCTCCGTAAAAGGGGTCCTTCTGTTATTATTATAGACGTTTATTTCAGGGACAACGTACAAATAAAAACATTATTCTCCGAAGAGAAAAGATGCAATGCACTAGATTGTAGCTTTTGCTATTTTACATCTTCAGTCCCTTGTACATACAATATAAAACAATACAATAAAAACACACAATGTAAAACAAATAACAATACAATAAATACATACAATGTAAAACAATACAATAAAAACGTACAATGTAGAACAATACAATAAAAACATGCAATAACATAGTAAAAGAAGACCCTTCTTCTCATCATGCACCCCCCCCCCCCCTTAAGGGTACCCTACTACAAATGGGAACAGGGTTGACTAGCTAGCAACTGTCCTTTCAGGTGAGCTTTGAAGGTGACAATTGAGCTGCACCTCCTCATCTCTTCTGGCAGACTATTCTCAGTGGAACTGTCCAAACACAGTGTAGTGGAACGGTTTAACGCAATCAAGTGCTGACACTGTTCTTGTAGCTCTGAGTTTGTACGAATGTGTACAAAGTCGCACGATGAAGGAGGTGCCAAACCGTTAATGATGCTGTAGACCATACATGAGTCTGTAGTTGTCTGAGGTGTTATAGACCATACATGAGTCTGTAGTTGTCTAAGGTGTTGTAGACCATACATGAGTCTGTAGTTGTCTGAGGTGTTGTAGACCATACATGAGTCTGTAGTTGTCTGAGGTGTTGTAGACCATACATGAGTCTGTAGTTGTCTGAGGTGTTATAGACCATACATGAGTCTGTAGTTGTCTAAGGTGTTGTAGACCATACATGAGTCTGTAGTTGTCTGAGGTGTTGTAGACCATACATGAGTCTGTAGTTGTCTAAGGTGTTGTAGACCATACATGAGTCTGTAGTTGTCTAAGGTGTTGTAGACCATACATGAGTCTGTAGTTGTCTAAGGTGTTATAGACCATACATGAGTCTGTAGTTGTCTAAGGTGTTGTAGACCATACATGAGTCTGTAGTTGTCTAAGGTGTTGTAGACCATACATGAGTCTGTAGTTGTTAAGCTGTTGTAGACCATACATGAGTCTGTAGTTGTCTAAGGTGTTGTAGACCATACATGAGTCTGTAGTTGTCTAAGGTGTTGTAGACCATACATGAGTCTGTAGTTGTCTAATGTGTTGTAGACCATACATGAGTCTGTAGTTAAGGTGTTGTAGACCATACATGAGTCTGTAGTTGTCTGAGGTGTTGTAGACCATACATGAGTCTGTAGTTGTCTAAGGTGTTGTAGACCATACATGAGTCTGTAGTTGTCTAAGGTGTTGTAGACCATACATGAGTCTGTAGTTGTCTAAGGTGTTGTAGACCATACATGAGTCTGTAGTTGTTAAGGTGTTGTAGACCATACATGAGTCTGTAGTTGTCTAAGGTGTTGTAGACCATACATGAGTCTGTAGTTGTCTGAGGTGTTGTAGACCATACATGAGTCTGTAGTTGTCTAAGGTGTTGTAGACCATACATGAGTCTGTAGTTGTCTGAGGTGTTGTAGACCATACATGAGTCTGTAGTTGTCTGAGGTGTTGTAGACCATACATGAGTCTGTAGTTGTCTAATGTGTTGTAGACCATACATGAGTCTGTAGTTGTCTAAGGTGTTGTAGACCATACATGAGTCTGTAGTTGTCTGAGGTGTTGTAGACCATACATGAGTCTGTAGTTGTCTAAGGTGTTGTAGACCATACATGAGTCTGTAGTTGTTAAGGTGTTGTAGACCATACATGAGTCTGTAGTTGTCTGAGGTGTTGTAGACCATACATGAGTCTGTAGTTGTCTGAGGTGTTGTAGACCATACATGAGTCTGTAGTTGTCTAAGGTGTTGTAGACCATACATGAGTCTGTAGTTGGCTGAGGTGTTGTAGACCATACATGAGTCTGTAGTTGTCTAAGGTGTTGTAGACCATACATGAGTCTGTAGTTGTCTAAGGTGTTGTAGACCATACATGAGTCTGTAGTTGTCTAAGGTGTTGTAGACCATACATGAGTCTGTAGTTGTTAAGGTGTTGTAGACCATACATGAGTCTGTAGTTGTCTAAGGTGTTGTAGACCATACATGAGTCTGTAGTTGTCTAAGGTGTTGTAGACCATACATGAGTCTGTAGTTGTTAAGGTGTTGTAGACCATACATGAGTCTGTAGTTGTCTAAGGTGTTGTAGACCATACATGAGTCTGTAGTTGTTAAGGTGTTGTAGACCATACATGAGTCTGTAGTTGTCTGAGGTGTTGTAGACCATACATGAGTCTGTAGTTGTTAAGGTGTTGTAGACCATACATGAGTCTGTAGTTTTCTAAGGTGTTGTAGACCATACATGAGTCTGTAGTTGTCTAAGGTGTTGTAGACCATACATGAGTCTGCAGTTGTCTAAGGTGTTGTAGACCATACATGAGTCTGTAGTTGTCTAAGGTGTTGTAGACCATACATGAGTCTGTAGTTGTCTAAGGTGTTGTAGACCATACATGAGTCTGTAGTTGTCTGAGGTGTTGTAGACCATACATGAGTCTGTAGTTGTCTAAGGTGTTGTAGACCATACATGAGTCTGTAGTTGTCTGAGGTGTTGTAGACCATACATGAGTCTGTAGTTGTTAAGGTGTTGTAGACCATACATGAGTCTGTAGTTGTTAAGGTGTTGTAGACCATACATGAGTCTGTAGTTGTCTGAGGTGTTGTAGACCATACATGAGTCTGTAGTTGTCTAAGGTGTTGTAGACCATACATGAGTCTGTAGTTGTCTAAGGTGTTGTAGACCATACATGAGTCTGTAGTTGCCTAAGGTGTTGTAGACCATACATGAGTCTGTAGTTGTTAAGGTGTTGTAGACCATACATGAGTCTGTAGTTGCCTAAGGTGTTGTAGACCATACATGAGTCTGTAGTTGTCTGAGGTGATCAAAGCTCAGTAGCCTGTGTTTCTCGAGTATCCTGCAATGGTGGAAGTGCAAAGGCTTTTTGTCAAAAATGTTCAAGGTTTGCTTATACAATGAAGCAAGAGGTCTCAGACCTGCTTCACTAGCTTGTCCCCAGCATGTGATACAGTATGCCATGTGGGAGAGAATCATAGCGTGCATAAATGTCTTCATCTAAGGAGAGACCATTTCTGATGTGTCCGAAAAGATGACTGTCCAAACATAGTGTAGCGGAACGGTTTAACGCAATTGTGATGGAGCAGCTCCGTCACAGACTCCGAGCAGCGTGCATACACACACACACACACACACACACACACACACACACACACACACACACACACACACACACACACACACACACACACACACACACACACACACACACACACACACACACACACACACACACACACACACACACACACACACACACACATACACACACACACACGCACACGCACAAGCACACACACACACACACACACAGGCACGTGCACAAGCACACACACTCGCGCACGCACGCACACACACACACACACACACACACACACACACACACACACACACACACACACACACACACACACACACACACACACACACACACACACACACACACACACCATTCATCATTTCCCTTAGGATTGTACTGAGAACTGCAACCCCCCCTATCATTCACATCATATTGTTATTACATATTGTCATACATGCATACATTCATTCATTCATATTATCATACATACCTTCATATACATTATCAAACATGTATACATTCATTAATCTTATCATATATACATTCATTAATGTTATCATCCATACCTTCATATACATTATCAAACATACTTACATATTCATTAATGTTATCATACATGCATTCATACATATATACATTCATACATATATTTATTTAAACTAAATAAGACTTGTGCACATCTCGTTGGACCCCAACTGGAGGTGCAGGTCAGCGCAAGAGAGATGTATGAAGCTGAAAGAGGAGAACCTTCAACAGAAGGGACCGCACTCCTCAGGACTGAAGCTGAAAGAAGAGAACCTTCAACAGAAGAGACCGCACTCCTCAGGACTGAAGCTGAAAGAAGAGAACCTTCAACAGAAGGGACCGCACTCCTCAGGACTGGTTTAGCTTTTTATTTGTTTGGTGCCCAACGCGTTTCGCTTCCGCTTCCTCAGGTGCTATGATAAATATATTTATTTATTGGGTTATACTTATGTATGTATTTAATGGGTTGTTGTGGGGGTATCGGGGTTGCTGGTTGTTTGGTATGTTAATGTGTATAGGAAACGGCTAATCAATAGTTGTGTAGCATCTGTTTAGTTTTGTTAATTAATTATGTGTGGCACCTGTGGAGGGGGAGGAGTCCAGGCCCAAGGAAGTGGGTTCTTTCCCTGCAGCGGGTACAGAGTAGGTAACTGAGGGAAGCGGCATGAGTGTATTGTTAGTCTGTTTGTCATTCTGTGTCAGGCTTCAAATCTCAACTGACACTTTCTAGTCTCAAAGAATTTCAATGGAGTGGCGCATAGTTCATAGATAGAGCCTATAATAAACGCAAGACCACAACAGTTAAAGAAATTAGAATATGAGTGCAAAGGGTAGTAGATGCAAGACCATAACAGTTAAAGATATTAGAATATGAGTGCAAGGGGGCGGTTAGGTGGCGTAGCGGAGATTGCGTTCGTCACCAACCCCGGAGCTGTGAGCTCCGGGGTTGTCACCAGCTTGGCTGGCCGTTCACACTAATACAATTGGCAGTATTAGAGGGTGGGAGAAGCTGGCGGGGTGGGTCCGGGTCGTTGTAAACAGCGACTCCTACAGTTCGGTCGGGGCGCCTGCTAAGCGCGGATAGGACCTGAGTGGGATAGTGTGATCCTTCCACACGCTACGCCCTCTCAGGGAGGATCCGCGCTGCCAGGTGAAAAGAAGCGGTTGATTGGCTGGACGTGTGTCGGAGGAAGCACGTGATAGCCTCCACTCTCCCAGATGATCTGACTGTGGGGGGTAAGTGCGCAGCGACCAGGAAGGGGTTGGGAATTGGCATACGACTAACATTGGGATGGGAGAAAATCGGAGGAAAATGGAGGGGAAAAAAAAGATCAATAAAAAAAAAAGAATATGAGTGCAAGGGGTAGTTGATGCAAGACCATAACAGTTAAAGATATTAGAATATGAGTGCAAGGGGTAGTTGATGCAAGACCATAACAGTTAACCTCTTTAGCCCGGAGCCCTATTTTCTGAAAATCCGCCTAAAATACATACGTAAGTAAATGGAATATTGCTCCACTTCTACAAGGCCATTTGCATATTCTTGGTATCTAGGGACATCTATGGACCTCAGTGAATGTATTCCCAGTGTCAGATATATTGTGTCTATTACTAGGCTTGCTTAAATTGTGATGAAACAAAGGAGAATATGAATTATGATTTTTCTTTGCATCGTTCAGTACCTTCTTGAGATCATGTGTACAAAAAATCTAAGGACATGAATAAAAGGAAGATGATTTAACAGAAGGTTCTGTAGATACAGTACTGAATTCTCCCATGCAGACCAATGCAATTTGAAATATTATTATAGAATATAGAATAGCAGGCTTATAAATTACCTTATTATAGCCAATTCGCAACTTTATATATATATATATACATATATTATCGTTCAAATGACCTAGTTCAATTTGGATTTAATATCACCAGGCGTGCATAAGAACAGATAATGAAATCTACTGTAATCTACTGTACTTTTTTATTTTGATCAGGGTGCAACCGTTTTGAAACTAATTTCAAATCTAATTGTTGCTGCATGCTAAAAATAGGCAAGAGAAACTAACTGCACTGTCAATATGTCAATAACGTTAAGTGTTGTGGTTTATTATCCTGAATAATAAGAGATATACATTTTTTTATCTAAAAACGTGTCAAAACTGTGAAATCTCATAATTCAGCTACAGTGGGGAGTCCATTTGTGTGTATGTGTAGCGTGCCTGCCAGACAAATGCCAATCCTAAACTCTGGGAGGAGTAGCATTGTGAAAAAGTGGTGGAATAATAATAAAGAAGAATAGATACAATAGATGACAAGAGTGTGTGACCTTGTAACAAGCGTTACTTTATGAAGAAGAGGTCAAGGTGTTGTTAAATTATGTGTGGGCCCAATATGTTAAGATATGCTAATGTCAGCATATATGGGTCACTTGACCTTTAAGATCCCAGGTGTGGGTGTGGTTAGGGGTGGCCCCAATCCTCAGGGGGCATGGGTGGGTGTGGTTAGGGGCGGTCCTAGCCAACATGAGTCAGGTGTGGGGGTGTGGTTAGGGGTGGTCCTAACCCTTGGGGTCAGGTGTGGGTGTGATTAGGGGCGGGCCTAACCATCAGGGGACCTGGTGTGGGCGTGGTTAGGGGCAGTCCTAACCATCAGTGGGCATGTGTGGGCGTGGTTAGGGGCGGTCCTAACCATCAGGGGGTCAGGTGTGGGTGTAGTTAGTTTTCAAGTTTCTTTAATAGTTGTCATACAGAAGTACAGAATACTTTCATACAAAATGCTTCTTACTGTTACGCTCCAGAGACTGTGCTAGACAAGATAGTATCAAATAACATAGTATAGCATGTGGTTTAGAAGAAGAAAATGAGGTCACAGTGTTCGGTATAGACATATGTACAATGTTCTGAGTTACCATATAATATACAATACTATGCAGTGTACTAATGTACAGTACTATATAGTGCAAAGCAGAAATGGGATGAGGTACAATTTAGGTACAATTTACAGTAAGGTGTACAAGTTGTAGTGCATCAATAAATATAAAGTGTGGGGAGTGGGTGCTACAGTGTGTTTGTTTAAAGTGGGTGTGTGCTATAAAGTGTGTGGAGTGGGTGCTACAGTGTGTTTGTTTAAAGTGAGTGTGTGCGTGTGGATGTGTGTGCTATGTGCGTTTGGTGGTTGTTGTTGTGTAGTGTTCATTCATTGTTCGTTTAGCAGCCTGATGGCCTGGGGATAGAAGCTTCTTCTGAGTCTTTCTGTGCTCGCCTTGAGACTCCGGTATCGCTTGCCTGACCTCAGCAGTTCAAAGAGGCAGTTGTTCGAGTGACTGGAGTCTTTAATGATTCTCTTAGCCTTGCCCTTGCAACGCTTGTTGTAAATGTTCTGGAGGGTGGGGAGCCCCCCTCCAATTGTGCGTTCGGCTGAACGTGTCACTCTTTGTAGTCTGCTTCGGTCTTGTGCAGTGCTATTCCCAAACCAGGAGGTGATGTTGCCGGTCAAGATGCTCTCTATTGTACATGAGTAGAAGTTCTTAAGGATCTTCTGACTGACTTGGAACTTCCTTAGGCGCCTGAGGAAGTAGAGGCGTTGTCGTGCCTTCTTCACAACACTGTCAATGTGTGTGGTCCATGTCAAGTCCTCGGATATGTAGGCTCCGAGGTACTTAAAGCTGTTGACTCTCTCAACCGGTGCCCCGTCGATGCTGAGGGGGCTGTAGTCCTTGACCCCCGACCTCCTGAAGTCCACAATCATCTCCTTTGTTTTGCTGACGTTCAGGGAGAGGCTGTTTTCCTGGCACCATCCCGCCAGGACCTTGACCTCTTCCAGGTAGGCTCTCTCGTCGTTGGCAGAGATCAGGCCCACCACCACTGTGTCGTCAGCAAATTTGATGATTGTATTGCTACTCCGCTGAGCCACACAGTCGTGTGTGTACAGGGAGTAGAGGAGGGGACTCAGAACACAGCCCTGGGGGGCCCCTATGTTGAGGGTGATGGATGAGGAGGTGCAGTTGCCTGCTCTCACCACCTGGGGTCTGCCAGTCAGGAAGTCCAAGACCCACTGGCAGAGGTCATAGTTCAAGCCCAGGTCCCTGAGCTTGGCTATGAGTATGGAGGGGACTATGGTATTGAATGCCGAGCTGTAGTCGATGAATAGCATTCTCACATAGTTCCCCTGCCTCTTGTCCAGGTGTGATGCTGCTGTGTGCAGCACATGGGCTATGGCGTCCTCCGTGGACCTGTTGGGGCGGTATGCAAATTGCAGGGGGTCCATGTTGATGGGGAGGGAGGAGCAGATGTAGCCCTTTACTAGCTTCTCAAAGCACTTCATGGCTATGGAGGTGAGAGCTACAGGGCGGTAGTCGTTGAGGCAAGCAGGCTTGGATTTTTTGGGTACAGGGATAATAGTGGACTTCTTCAGGCAGGTGGGGATGACAGCCTGTTCTAAGGACAGGTTGAAGATGTCAGTGAATACTGGGGCCAGTTGGTCGGCACAGACTTTTAGGACGCGGCCGGGGATGCCGTCCGGACCTGCTGCCTTCCTGATATTCACTTTTTTAAAGGTCCGCCTCACCTCATGCTCTGTTACCCTGAACACTGCGCCTCCATCAGCAGCCGACCCCCCCCCCCCCCCCATTGCCGTGGCTTGTGAGCTGGTGTTGTTATTACCAGCATCAAACCTCGCATAGAAGGTATTGAGGTCATTTGCTAAGGAGATGTCACTGTTCAGTTTGAGGGAGGCGCCTTTGTAGTCTGTCATCGTTTTGAGCCCCTGCCACATAGCTCTAGAGTCAGCTTGTTCAAACTGGAGTTCAATTTTATCCCTGTAGCGCCGTTTGGCCTCTGACACTGTCCTCCTTACGTTGTATCGCGCCACCTTGTGGTCATTCATGTTGCCTGCCACTAGGCCGTCGTTGTATGCTTTGGTGCGCTCTCTCAGAGCTTCACGGACGGATTTGTCTACCCAGGGTTTTTGATTTGGGTAAACTCTCATTTTGGTAGTGGGGATTGTTTCTTCCACCATAGTACAAACATAGTCCAGCACTGTTTCCGTGTAGACATTAATGTTATCTGTGTCGCGGAACACATTCCAGTCTGTGCAGTCAAACTCAGACCGGAGCGTCTCCTCTGACATCAAATCCCATTTCTGCACCTCTCGCGAGACTACAGGAGTACTTTTGATTCTCTGTTTGTACTTTGGTGAAAGAAAGATTGACGCGTGATCTGATTTACCAAAGCCACTATCAGAATGAGCCTTGTAGCCACCTTTAAATTGCGTGTAACAGTGATCTAGGATGTTACGGCCTCTGGTGTTGCAAGTCACATGCTGATAGAAGTCAGGTAATACCTTTCTCAGATTGGCGCTATTGAAATCGCCCAGCACCAAAATGGCGGCGTTAACAGGGTTAGGGGTTGTCCTAACGCCAGGGGGGCATTGTGGGTGTGGTTAGGGGCGGTCCTAACCCCCAGGGGGACATGTGTGGGTGTGGTTAGGGGCGGTCCTGCTGATATTGTGAGAGGAAGGAGGGATCAGGCCTCCTAATATATTCTCCAAAACCAAGGACAGTTCAGCTGCAGTCGGTGTTTCCCAGTGGATTACTTTAGTTCTTTTCCTTTTGAAGATGTTGATCAACCCAGGACTGATCTCCTTCTGGACACTCAAAGGGTGGAGTGTGGTTGGACCCTACTGGCTCTAAAGAGCAGGGCTGCATGGTCTGGTAGGCCTGTACATGTATGTTGGTGCTAATGGACTGTAATGCTGACAGGACTGTTCTTATTGGTTTGATATGATTTTGTTGTACAGTATGTTGCTATGTGACGCCCCACTTAGTTTGCTCCTCTTTTTGTGGAATACAACACTTTGAATGTAACACTGTTCCAGTACTCTCATTCTTTATTGCTGACAGGTTTGTTTATTATTTCAAGCTTGTTACAACCTAAGTCACCTAATAAATTAACAATGCAGATGTAAACCACTGACAAAAATGTGTTTAGAGTTACCTGAGCAGATCACCTCCAGGCTGGAAGAGGAATTATAAGAGTCCACTGGTCCTCTACACTCCCTCAGTGCAGACTCAGAGCCAGAACAGTCAGTGTGAAACCACCATACAGGTTGTTCAGAACCAACCCTCCATTCTGTTGAAACAGCAAAGCCACATTCCAGCTGTCTGCACACTACAGCTGCTGCCTTCATGGTCCATGTCCATGATGATGGTCTGTGCTTGTTCTTGTGCTTTCCTACAGGTCTCCAGACTCCCTGGTGGTTGGTCTCCAGTCGCCCAGCACAGCGGCTGCCTCCGTCCACCAACCTCACATCATCAGGTTCTGCACAGAAACAAGAGAGAAACGACTACATTTAGAGGCATGTTTATCTGTAATAAAAAATGGGATGCCATAAATACTCCTAAATACTAATACAACTGAGATGATAATTGTTGGCCTCCTAGACTGCAGTGTATGTTTAAGGACACCTCCCTGAAATGTGAGAATTGTCTTATTTCACAGAAGCTCCACCATTAAAAACCTCTGCATGTTTTTCATCATTCTCTCTCATTTGATTGTCACGTCAAAGATATGACCAGAATTGCCTTCTTTCATCTTCGTAATATTTAAAACATCTGATCTCTATTAACCCTTGTATGGTGTTTGCATTTATGTTACTCTGGTGGACCGACAACATTATTGGGATTTTAAAACAATAAATCCAAAACAATTTATGTTAACTTTATCTCAATTACAAGCAATTTAAACGGCATATACTGTATGGTTAATGTTTCCCATTTACCTCTGCTAGATCACAATTATGTATAAAAGTGATATGTTTTTAACTTTTTTTGTGATAAAATGTGAAAAGAAAATCCATGATAATCGAGACATTAATTTAATAAATCACGTTTATCTTGAAAAATATGAATGAAATAAGGTGGAAGCAGACAGTGAAGGAACACAGTGACAATTTTTGTTACATTTCTACCATGTTTGCTTGTTTTCATCAACAATTTCCACAGTCTGGGGTCTAGTTACACCACATATGTAAGATAGATATGTAGGGGTGCACAGTGTGTTCTTTTATGTTCTTCACAGAAAATGAGACAAGGCCAATGACCAATACTAGGGGTGGAATGGTACACATTCGAACCGTACACCGTTCGGTTCGACCTCCACGGTTCGGGGCATGTGTGTATTGTTCAGTTCAGGGGATGCACAAAAATTTCTTTTTCTTCATTTGGCACAGAGAGGTGAAGCGCCAGCTGATGGCTGCAGCAGCAGGTGCTGAATGAACTATGAACTATAAACTAACCACCACAGAATTAACCACATCATCACTTATGAAAATAGTTGTGGGTATGATATTCTAAACTTTATTTATACCATTTTCAGCTTTTTTGCGGCCACGTAGGACCGATAGAGGGAGAGAGGGAGAACGGGTGGAGAGGTAGGGAAGACATGCAGCAAATGGTCACCGGGACTGGGAAACGAACCCGGGACGACCGCTTCACGACTCAGCGAGCTATGTGGTGTGCTACTGGAGTGCCCGTGTGGTTATGATATTACCTACAAACTAACCACCACAGAATTACATTACAAAGCATCACACCTCTGTTCTGCAATGCCAGGTAGTCCCATTCACACAGACGCTGGGGCAAACCAACCCTGGGAATTTCACTATTAACATTTACATTTACATTTGATCATTTAGCGGACGCTTTATCCAAAAGCGGGATACAAGTTTTGTACAACAAGACAGCAGGAAGGGTACAACTCTATCAGCCGAGTAACAATGTTCATGTTCAAGTGTTGAGTGCTATAGGTTAGTATATTAGGACAAGTGCATGACAGTAAGGTTAGTTAGGGTTAGAGTTTATTTTATTTTTCATTTCAGATAATGATTGAAGAAGTGCGTTTTTAGTCGACGCCGAAAGATTGGACGTGTTTCGGCTGTCCTAACTGTGGTGGGAAGTTCGTTCCACCATTGTGGGGCAAGGACCGAGAATAGGCGACTTCTCTTTGATGACCCTCTCAGAGCTCGGACAGGAGTAGGTCTGAGGCGGCCAGAAGATGCAGAGCATAGTGGTCTTGAGGGTGTGTAGTTAGAGACCATTGACCGGAGGTAGGCTGGAGCCGTACCCTTCGCTGCAGGCCGAGATCCGCTCAGAGACGTGGATGGGGGAGGAAAGAGAGGAAGAGTTGAGTATCATTGGCATAGCAATGATACGAGAAGGCATGAGACGTGATAATGTTACCCAGAGATTTAGTGTAGAGGGAGAAGAGAAGGGGTCCAAGGGCCGAGCCTTGGGGGACACCCGTCCGCACGGGGCGGGTGGCAGACAGGGTCCCTCTCCATGACACTTGGTAGGAGCGACACGAGGAGGATCTGATGGTTGACTGTGTCGAAGGCTATACCTGGTGCCGGCATAATGCTGCATCAACTTTCACCCCCCCATTCCGAGTTCATACCTCACATACTCAATATTAAATCAGCTTGATTGGGACATACCTATATTTCTTTTTATTAAAGAAATTAAATAAGGTTTTGAATATAGTCAGTAAATAAATAAATGAAAAGACTATACCAGTTATATCATTATTAAAAGTGTAAATCCTAATTAAACCAATGAGTAATTGATAATGCTTTCCATACCTGAGCAGGTGAGGCCAACAGTCCTGCTAGTTGAGCTGGTGTTTCTATCTGAGTCTGAGGTGAAACAGTCCAGGAGATCGGACTCGTTGCCTTTACACTGGAGTTCTTTGGTCCCGATTGGAGCCTCTCCCTCTCCATAGAGCGCCCCCTGGAGGGCTGGATGAGCCCCACAGCCAAGCTGCCTACAGACCACCTCTGCATCCTGCTTGTCAAAGTCAGCTTCACATAGTGACCTCCACGCCTGATCGGACTTCATCTCCACTCTGCCTGAACACAGACCAGATCCATTCACAAGCCTCACAGACTCTGTACACACACACACACACACACACACACACACACACACACACACACACACACACACACACACACACACACACACACACACACACACACACACACACACACACACACACACACACACACACACACACACGTCACACACACACACACACACACACACACACACACACACAGTCAGAGAGAAAAAAATTGTCAGAAACAGAGAGTGAGAGCAGAGCATGTCTGCAGAGTGTAGTACCAGATGGATACATTGGGGAATTAAAAAAAGGAATTAAAAACAGACTAGACACAGCGGATCAATTTAGCCACTTTACATATTGAGCGTCATTATGTCAAATGTCCTATGTCACTGGTAATACCGGTGTTGTCATGAGTTTATTAGTCATGGGAAATTTCACATCACCGCGCCAACCTTAGTACGGTCTCATTATTCGGACAAATCCACTCGCAGGCTAATGCATTGTCAGCTATTCACATCAGCCATCTGGTGTCATACAGCTGTCTTAACGGATGTATTGATTTTAAATGTTTTCTAATTACTCTGTTGCACTTGACTATGTTAATGTATGCTAACACTGAAATGCATGGCAATGTATTTAACCAGAAAGTATTATGATTAGAACTATTAAAAAATATATTTTCTTTAAATATATTTAAAATATTTGTCATATTGACCTGCTGAATCCGATTTGACAAAACTACCTGTAGGACTGCTGTAACACTACCTGTATGACTGCTGTTAAAACTACCTGTAGGACTGCTGTTAAAACTACCTGTAGGACTGCTGTCAAAAATACCTGTAGGACTGCTGTCAAAAATACCTGTAGGACTGCTGTCAAAACTACCTGTAGGACTGCTGTTAAAACTACCTGTAGGACTGCTGTTAAACTACCTGTAGGACTGCTGTTAAAACTACCTGTAGGACTGACATCAAAACTACATCTAGGACTGCTGTAAAAACGACCTGTAGGACTGCTGTCAAAACTACCTGTAGGACTGCTGTAAAACTACCTGTAGGACTGCTGTAAAACTACCTGTAGGACTGACATCAAAACTACCTGTAGGACTGCTGTAAAACTACCTGTAGGACTGCTGTAAAACTACTTGTAGGACTGCTGTTAAAACGACATGTAGGACTGCTGTTAAAACTACCTGTAGGACTGCTGTAAAACTACCTGTAGGACTGACATCAAAACGACCTGTAGGACTGCTGTTAAAACTACCTGTATGACTGCTGTAAAACTACCTGTAGGACTGACATCAAAACTACCTGTAGGACTGCTGTTAAAACGACATGTAGGACTGCTGTAAAACTACCTGTAGGACTGCTGTAAAACTACCTATAGGACTGCTGTAAAACTACCTGTAGGACTGATATCAAAACTACCTATAGGACTGCTGTAAAACTACCTGTAGGACTGCTGTTAAAACGACATGTAGGACTGCTGTAAAACTACCTATAGGACTGCTGTTAAAACTACCTATATGACTGCTATAAAACTACCTGTAGGACTGCTATAAAACTACCTGTAGGACTGCTGTAAAACTACCTGTAGGACTGATGTACAACTACCTGTAGGACTGCCATCAAAACTACATGTAGGACTGCTGTAAAAACTACCTGTAGGACTGCCATCAAAACTACATGTAGGACTGCTGTAAAAACTACCTGTAGGACTGCTGTCAAAACTACCTGTAGGACTGCTGTAAAACTACCTGTAGGACTGACATCAAAACTACCTGTAGGACTGACATCAAAACTACCTATAGGACTGCTGTAAAACTACCTGTAGGACTGCTGTCAAAACTACCTGTAGGACTGCTGTAAAACTACCTGTAGTACTGCTGTCAAAACTACCTGTAGGACTGCTGTAAAACTACCTGTAGGACAGACATCAAAACTACCTGTAGGACTGCTGTCCAACCATCAGATCGGGGAGGACCGAGCCCCCCCAACCCTCCCTAATGGAGGATACCCCCCCTATTGGAGGGTCACGGGAGGGCGACGGACCCGACCGTGCGAAGAGGCACTCAAGCAACTCAACGCACAGGGTGAGCAGACCGTGGCCTGACCCCACGACTACACACACGCACATGTTGTGGTCACCTCAACATTCGTAGTGTTGGTAATAAACACAGCTAGAGCACCTCCTACTTGATTCTAACTTACATTGCTTAGGTCTGAGTGAGACATGGCTAAAGAAGTCATCCCCTGAAGCCCTAGTATCCATGCCAGGCTACAATGTATTTAGGAATGACAGGAAGACTGGGAAAGGAGGTGGGGGAGTCCTACTGTACATCAGAGACACAATTGCCTGTAAAAAACTGGAATGGTCCACTGACTTTGAATGTGTTGGTGTAGAATCTGTTGGTGTGGAAATCACTCTCGCTGAACAAATGTCATTTACCCTGATATGTCTCTACAGAAAACCAGATGCAAAAGTTGAGTTTTACGACCAGTTAAAACATGTCCTAAAATCCTGCAACAAGGAAACAATAATCATAGGTGACTTCAATGTCAACTGGGACAGTAAACAGGCTAGAAAGAACTTAAAACAATCCATGGATGCCCACAGCTTTGAACAAATAATCAAACAGCCAACTAGAATTACCAAAACCTCCCAGACCAAAATAGATCTAGTTTTCACCAACCAACCGGATAGAATCACTAAGACCAACAACATGTTGACCGGTATATCTGACCACAATTTCATCTGTTTCACCAGGAAACTCAATAAAACTCGCTTTCTAAAAACATCCAAAAAATCTGCCACCTCATCAAACTACATCCCAAAAAACCTGCAACAGAGCTTTGAGGATGCAGTGAAAAAGCTTGACTGGCAGGAGATACTATCCTCCAATACCACAGAGAAAAACTGCACCCTCTTCACAACAAAAATCAAGGAGACGATGGCCTCCTTCTCTAGGAAGGGGAGCCAAAAAGTCAAAAAACAAACCCACCTCCCATGGCTAGATCACAGCTGCAGACAGCAATTGAAAGACAGGGACTCACTCCTCAAACAGAGCTTAAAGTCTGGACTGTCTATCGACAGACAGAGATTCACGCATGCTAGGAACAAGGTCACACAGACCCTCAGAAAGGCCAGAGCAAACTTCTTTATTAGTATAATTGAAGCAGGAAAAGGGAACGGCAAAAAAATCTGGCAAACCTTGAATAAACTCCTAGGCAAACACCAGAATCGGGAAAAAGACCCCCTAGAACTGAATGTGAATGACATACTAGTTAAAGACCCCACAGTACTGGCCTGCACCCTCAACGAACACTTCTTAAATAGTGTTCTAGACAGCACCAAACACTTTGCCCCCTCCAGTATCCTACTAAACCCAGTAACCAACACCCAGCCCCTCTTTGAACTGGAGGAGATAACAGAGCCTGAAGTGAAAAAGATCATTCTGGCTCTGAAAGGCTCCAAAGCCAAGGACGCCTACGGGCTCGACACTGATTTCCTCAAAACATACTCTGATGCACTCATTAAACCCATCACTCTACTAGTGAATCAATCAATCACCTCCAGGGAAGTTCCATCATCCTGGAAGATGGCCATGGTGACCCCTATCTTTAAATCTGGCAACAAGGCACTGGTGACCAATTATAGGCCCATCAGTATACTTCCTGTCATATCCAAAGTTGCAGAGAAGTGGGTGTCGAATCTCATGACTAAACATCTCGACTTGGGCCCCACCCCACTTAACCCAATGCAGTTTGGATTCCGTGCCCTTCACTCAACAGAGTCAGCCAACTGTCTGTTTGTTGAAAAGGTCAAGAGTGCACTAGATAGCAACAAGTATGTTGGTGCTGTCTTCTTAGACCTTAGCAAGGCTTTCGACTGTGTCAACCATAATATCCTCCTAACCAAACTAACTCACTTCAATTTCTCAGCTGCTACAATAGAATGGTTTAGATCCTACTTATCAAACCGAAAACAATGTGTCACGGTCAATGGCGCCAAGTCCCCATATCTAGACAACCCTGTAGGTGTCCCTCAGGGATCAATCCTTGGGCCCCTGCTATTCTCCCTGTATATCAATGACCTGCCAAATGTGTGTCCCGAACTCAATGTACAGATGTATGCCGATGACGCAGTCATCTACACACAGGGCAAGGACATAGAGTTGATTACATCTAGGCTCACATGCGCACTAGACAAGGTACAATGCTGGCTAAACAGCACCTGTCTCCTACTTAATGCGAAAAAGACTGTGTGCATGTTCTTTAGCAAGCGTCCAGAAACCATCAAGCGGTCCAATGTGTTCCTGAGGAAGGAGGGAAGGAAGGAAGAACTAGAACTTGTTTCCCACTTCAAATTCCTTGGGGTCATCTTGGACTCAAACCTGACCTTTAAGAAACACATAAAGAAAGTGAGGAACACCATCAACTTCAACATTTCCAACTTCAAACAAATACGGCCCTCCCTAACACTTGAAGCCGCAAAGACATACCTACACTGTATGGTCTTCTCTCACATTGAATATTGCCTTCTAAACTGGTCATTTACTGGGGCCACAGCCATGAAACCCATAGAACAACTCTACAACAGAGCATTAAAGGTATATGACAGGAAACAGTACTCATACCACCACTGTAAAATCCTGGATAAGCATCAAATTTTAAATTTTGAAAACCTCAGACGTTATAAAAGTTCCTGCTTTGTATAAATGCCTGCACAGATTAGCCCCTCCACCTCTCAAGGAGTTTATCCACGAGAAAAGGAACACTGGATTAGCCACTAGATCAAACACCAGCGGGGATTGTGAGGTCCATTTTAGAAAGACCGCCTTCAGCAAAAATTGTCTATCGATAAAGGGAAGTGGAACATGGAACAGCCTTCCGGTCCCCTTAAGGGAATGTCCCACCCTGTCCACCTTTAAGGTCCAACTCAGGAAATGGCTGTTAGACAGCCAAATATGCACTCATTAGGGATGTTAGTGATGTTGTACTGACTGAATGTCATGTTAGTGTGGTCATGTCAGTGATGTCAGTTTTTATGAATGAACGTTGTATGGTCCGTTTTGTGTTTGTTTTATGTTAGGACTACGGGTGGAAATTAGCCCTGTGCTATTCCCGGCATATTTACGTCCTTATCATGCTGTGATGTTATGCATACACATGTAAATGATGTTCATTAATTTGCATTGTCCTTAATAAACAAATCTTAATCTTAATCTTAACCCGCATGCCACCCGGGAACGAACGGAAGGAACAACCTCGTTACCACCCCCAGAAATCACGGGGTCAAGAGCAACTCAACCCCGTGGCAAGGCCGTAGCAGCGGAGCGCGAAGGAAGACCCAGACCCACTGAAGGGACTGGATCCCCTGGAAAACGGGGGCCCGGAGAGGTCAATGACGCCAGGCATCAAATCCCCACCAGGCGGTCACTTAGTGACACCGCCCCCCACATCGCCAGCGTATTCGGATAAAGCCCCTCCAAGAGCGGGCCCTTTCCCCCCAATAGCACACCGCCTGGCACACTGACCCTGCAAAACAGGCAGTCAGCATGGCCGTAAGCACACAAAAAAGGTCACCCCGCGGAAGCAGGCAGCGCACCGGGAAAACCAGGAAACAGGCTGTAACCTGAGCCTGGAGCACTGCAGACGAGACAGGCACCAAAGGAGTCAACTGAAAACAGCCGCCCCGGCAGAAGGGGCGCATGCTGGCGTTGTTGAACACCATGACAAAGTCTCCATAAAAAAAAACCCACCCAGAGGGGTTGAGGCAGAGAAGGCTGACATGATTGGCAGACGTCATGAACGTGCAGGGGCACACTCAACCGGGTAACCCGGGAGTTGACTCTGCTCCAACACACCAGGGAACCAACCACCTTGTCGTTAACCTATGCGGTGGTTGTTCCTATAACCCCTCAAGACAAAAAAGGGTTATTCCAAGTCTACGGTATCAACGAACTTTACTTCGGACCGGACCCGGCAGCCTAGGACGCACACAGGGTTACTAGAGGAGGTCCTGAAGACCACCCCGACAGCCCTCCCTCCGCCATGCGTGAGAGAGGAGCAAAGAAAAAAGAGAACCAGCCCCCATAACAGTGCCAGGTACAAAAGGGTACCCAACAAGGGTCTCCATAACGCCTAACCTTGTGACACCCCAGGCCGACCCGGCATTTTTCCCCCCGAAAAAAGCCCAAGTCCCTCAGGGTACCAGAACAGCAGATCTGCATCCCCGCCGGACAACGGGTTTAACTGATCTGGACCAGCGTGACCAGAACCAGTCCTGTGCCCTAACCACGCCGACATGCCTACTCCAGGAGAAGGGGCAGATATGCGTGTTGATCTTAAAACATGAAAAGAAGGCGCCACCCAGACGGTCGATGCGAACCGCGCCCGGTGTCCCACTCCAAGGGCGTGAGACCCCTCTACATATGTTCAGATCCATTCCGTCATCATCCCCCAGATATGAACGAGAATCCGTCGATAACCAATAACAGGTCGTCGGAAGAGGAAAAAACCTCCATCCCAGTTGCTTTATAAAAACGCTGTTTTAACCACAAGCAACCAAGGCGTACTAGTTACCCGCCTGATCTTTAACAGAACACCCCGAGCTAGCACTTAAGCATGCGTCGGGACACAACCACATCAATGAACAGGCTATTTAGACCTTTCAGTGAATCCCCAAGGCGCCCAGGGGAATGACAAGAGGGGTGTGGTGCTTCCTAAACTCCAACTCTTTTTAATAAAAAAGAAGGAAGCACCAACAGCATGAATCCCAGTCTACACAGCCGAGGGTAAAAACTGTTTACATTTTTACATCCAGTCACCCCTTCCACAGAGGATTTAGACCGAAATTCCCCAGAAAGCCTTCCCACGTGTGTCGTAGAATGAAAAAGCCATGGCAACTACGAGTCACGTGACCAACTGACTCAAGTTACACATAAAATCGAGCGTAGCGGACCCGTAAGTCCTACGCTCTAACCCGACACTTTGACACAACAGATCTTACGTAAAGATCTAACTCACGGAAGCCATCGTCATAGCAACGTACGTAGTGTCGTATGCTATGACGGGGGGAAACCCAACACACAACTCCTGTTTGTAATAGGAGCAGAGTCAGGACAACCCTTCCCCCCCCCCCCCCCCCCCAGCCAAGGCGCTTAACGGCTTGGCCCTGACTGGCCCAACAGGAGATGAGAAAACCCCCCTGACCAATCAAGTGGGAAGGAGGGGTTTATTCGGCACCTCCTCACAAAACCCTTCCCCCTACACACAATAACAACTGTAGTATATGAAACCTTTGGTAGAATGCTAATGAATAGCGCAAGCTAATACAATGCACGCTACCCACAGACTGTGAACAGGGTTTACAACAAAACCAAATCGTGTGTGTGTGTGAATCCTACACCCGCATTCCATGTTGTACATAGAAAAACACTGATAGAGAGTATAACGGCTAGGCCGTGGAACGTGTGTATACGAGCATTACTGCAACTAACACAACAGTGTTGTAGTTCAACATTACTTCGTGTGTAAGCAACAGACCATACAACCAGCTTCTACCTGCATGTGGAGCGTCAGGCCGAGATAGAAACCTTTCTATAACCGAGTGTATGCTGCAGACCTTGCTTAATCTCATAACACGAATGTAACTCATCCATCAATGTATACTAATGCAGATTCACACTTTGCAACCTCATCATATGTTTTGGTGAAGAAACACACAGTTTGTTTAACAAAAAATACAGTCCCCCTTCAGAGGGGACTTTTTATTTATGAAACAAATAATATGAGAGGCCGGGGAGGGGTAAACAGAGGGGACCGCAGGGGAAAAAAGTCACTGGGTCTAGTGGCGTCTGCTGCCTCGAGCCGCTCGGGCTTTGCCACCCCGAGAAGCCCCGGAGGGACGGTAGATAATCGGTTGCTGGTCTCGTCGATCCCTACCATCTCCTCCGGTCGTAGATGGGCCGGCTGCAGCAGCAGCACCGTCTCTCCTCCTGACCTTCTTCGCCGGGCCAGCAGTGGCGGTGGAGGCAGTAGCAGCCACGGCGGAGGTAGCTCGACGACGTGGAAGCCGTCTGACTCCACCGGCGATGACGGGAGGTGGAAAATGGGGTTGGAGCACGGATCTCTCCTCTGCCATCTCTCTGCATGTTGAGGTCATCAATTGCAGGGCCTTCCCGAACAGTCCAGCATCGGAGAGGGTGGCCGTCAGAAGAGGAGCTCTCTTCTTCTCCGGCACACGGGCCTGCTCCAGCCAAAGGTTGCGCTGGATCAGAGTTGCCAGGGCGCGCACTTTCCCAGCGGCTATGGCCTGCACCTGAGTCAGATGCAGGACAGCTCCTGCCGCCTGGGTGAGCTGATCCTGTTGGACATCAGTCAGCTCTGTGCCGCCCGTCATTATCCCGGATACAAATCTTGCCAGCTGTGCGACATTAGACGCAGCAGCCAGCGTTTGTGTACCAGCGATGAACGACTGGTCGCTCCAATACGCCAACCGCCTAGCCGATTTTCCTTGGAGAACCGGCTTGCATAACGGCTCCCACACCACATCCGGACAGAGGAGAGCGGCCATCGGCATATCAAGCCGTGGCACACCCTCTCTCATACCATCGACCAAACCCACCACCCGCGTAACTGGTACGTAGGCGGGAGTGAGGCCCATGATGTGGGACACCACCTGGCCCCGACGAACATAGGCCCCCATTGAGGGGAAAAATGGGTAGACAACGTCCACCCCTCTCACCGGGCGACGCTGCCAGAGATGACCTATTAGATCATCGGGGACAGGAGCAGGCAGTGGCTGCGGAAGCGGCACGCCGTTTGCAGCGGCCGCCACTGCCATAAGCTCGGGGAACAAAGCCTGCAGTTCCCCCTGCAGACTTTCCTCCACCGAACCCGCATCCCTCACATGCAGCAGGCTTCGACTGGTCAAGGAGCCACAGTCTGATGTGGCTGATAGTAGGGCATCCTGCCGATGAGGCAGAGGGGTTTCCCCGACATCCTCGAACAAGGCGCCCCAAGGAGTCATTTCACCCCCCTCCAGTGTTACCTGGACGGGTGGGATACTCGTCTCTACTGGGCCTTCAAACAAGAACCCGTCTGCCTCTACCATGCAAGTTTCCATCGGGCAGATAGAGACCGACACATCCTCGCTGGTCTCCAGCAATTCCCCAAACCCAGGCCGTTCGCGTCTACAGGACACCATCTTGCGACGGCAACGAGCAGACGCAAAAAGTTTACGTCTCAAATCCTCCGAAACCAAAGGAACCGGCCGTTCAACAACGGACGATTCCCCGGAACCAGAGCCAGGACCAGGCCATCGCAGAGGCAACGGCACCGGTGCACCGGCTCCTCGGAGAGGCAAACTACCCATCGGATGCCTACCGGGCGTGGCTGCTGACCACGAACGCGGCAACAGCCCCGCACCAGAACGCATGACGGAGGCGGGAATGGAGAACCGCTGGTGAAGAGTGGGTCTACGACTCTCCGAAGTAGACATTATGACTTAGATTTTTCTCTTGAATATTTATGAGAGAAGAAAAAAATAAGCACAATGTAAACAAGTCTCAACTTTCTTCAACTAGCAACCTCGTCAAGTGGGGATCTACCGAAGGCACTTCCTGACACACCTGCTTATGAAGGTAAGCTGATAGGGGTGTGGTCAGACGAATGTTGGGATGTAAAGGTTCATTGTGGAATTTTTTATTCAGTGCGCGTGCACGAGCGAGGTATAGTGCAGTAGTGACGCTGAGCGAGAGCCACTCCGACACAGAACTACCTGTAGGACTGCTGTAAATCTACCTATAGGACTGACATCAAAACTACCTGTAGGACTGACATCAAAACTACATGTAGGACTGCTGTAAAAACTACCTGTAGGACTGCTGTCAAAACTACCTGTAGGACTGCTGTAAAACTACCTGTATGACTGACATCAATTACTCATTTTCTAATTACTCTGTTGCACTTGACTATGTTAATGTATGCTACCACTGAAATGCATGGCAATGTATTTAACCAGAAATAATTATGATTAGAACTATTACAAAATATATTTTCTTTAAATATATTAAAAAGATTGGTCATATTGACCTGCTGAATCCGATTTGACAAAACTACCTGTAGGACTGCTGTAAAACAAAAAAAAGTCACTGGGTCTAGTGGCGTCTGCTGCCTCGAGCCGCTCGGGCTTTGCCACCCCGAGAAGCCCCGGAGGGACGGTAGATAATCGGTTGCTGGTCTCGTCGATCCCTACCATCTCCTCCGGTCGTAGATGGGCCGGCTGCAGCAGCAGCACCGTCTCTCCTCCTGACCTTCTTCGCCGGGCCAGCAGTGGCGGTGGAGGCAGTAGCAGCCACGGCGGAGGTAGCTCGACGACGTGGAAGCCGTCTGACTCCACCGGCGATGACGGGAGGTGGAAAATGGGGTTGGAGCACGGATCTCTCCTCTGCCATCTCTCTGCATGTTGAGGTCATCAATTGCAGGGCCTTCCCGAACAGTCCAGCATCGGAGAGGGTGGCCGTCAGAAGAGGAGCTCTCTTCTTCTCCGGCACACGGGCCTGCTCCAGCCAAAGGTTGCGCTGGATCAGAGTCGCCAGGGCGCGCACTTTCCCAGCGGCTATGGCCTGCACCTGAGTCAGATGCAGGACAGCTCCTGCCGCCTGGGTGAGCTGATCCTGTTGGACATCAGTCAGCTCTGTGCCGCCCGTCATTATCCCGGATACAAATCTTGCCAGCTGTGCGACATTAGACGCAGCAGCCAGCGTTTGTGTACCAGCGATGAACGACTGGTCGCTCCAATACGCCAACCGCCTAGCCGATTTTCCTTGGAGAACCGGCTTGCATAACGGCTCCCACACCACATCCGGACAGAGGAGAGCGGCCATCGGCATATCAAGCCGTGGCACACCCTCTCTCATACCATCGACCAAACCCACCACCCGCGTAACTGGTACGTAGGCGGGAGTGAGGCCCATGATGTGGGACACCACCTGGCCCCGACGAACATAGGCCCCCATTGAGGGGAAAAATGGGTAGACAACGTCCACCCCTCTCACCGGGCGACGCTGCCAGAGATGACCTATTAGATCATCGGGGACAGGAGCAGGCAGTGGCTGCGGAAGCGGCACGCCGTTTGCAGCGGCCGCCACTGCCATAAGCTCGGGGAACAAAGCCTGCAGTTCCCCCTGCAGACTTTCCTCCACCGAACCCGCATCCCTCACATGCAGCAGGCTTCGACTGGTCAAGGAGCCACAGTCTGATGTGGCTGATAGTAGGGCATCCTGCCGATGAGGCAGAGGGGTTTCCCCGACATCCTCGAACAAGGCGCCCCAAGGAGTCATTTCACCCCCCTCCAGTGTTACCTGGACGGGTGGGATACTCGTCTCTACTGGGCCTTCAAACAAGAACCCGTCTGCCTCTACCATGCAAGTTTCCATCGGGCAGATAGAGACCGACACATCCTCGCTGGTCTCCAGCAATTCCCCAAACCCAGGCCGTTCGCGTCTGCAGGACACCATCTTGCGACGGCAACGAGCAGACGCAAAAAGTTTACGTCTCAAATCCTCCGAAACCAAAGGAACCGGCCGTTCAACAATGGACGATTCCCCGGAACCAGAGCCAGGACCAGGCCATCGCAGAGGCAACGGCACCGGTGCACCGGCTCCTCGGAGAGGCAAACTACCCATCGGATGCCTACCGGGCGTGGCTGCTGACCACGAACGCGGCAACAGCCCCGCACCAGAACGCATGACGGAGGCGGGAATGGAGAACCGCTGGTGAAGAGTGGGTCTACGACTCTCCGAAGTAGACATTATGACTTAGATTTTTCTCTTGAATATTTATGAGAGAAGAAAAAAATAAGCACAATGTAAACAAGTCTCAACTTTCTTCAACTAGCAACCTCGTCAAGTGGGGATCTACCGAAGGCACTTCCTGACACACCTGCTTATGAAGGTAAGCTGATAGGGGTGTGGTCAGACGAATGTTGGGATGTAAAGGTTCATTGTGGAATTTTTTATTCAGTGCGCGTGCACGAGCGAGGTATAGTGCAGTAGTGACGCTGAGCGAGAGCCACTCCGACACAGAACTACCTGTAGGACTGCTGTAAATCTACCTATAGGACTGACATCAAAACTACCTGTAGGACTGACATCAAAACTACATGTAGGACTGCTGTAAAAACTACCTGTAGGACTGCTGTCAAAACTACCTGTAGGACTGCTGTAAAACTACCTGTAGGACTGCTGTAAAACTACCTGTATGACTGACATCAATTACTCATTTTCTAATTACTCTGTTGCACTTGACTATGTTAATGTATGCTACCACTGAAATGCATGGCAATGTATTTAACCAGAAAGAATTATGATTAGAACTATTACAAAATATATTTTCTTTAAATATATTAAAAAGATTGGTCATATTGACCTGCTGAATCCGATTTGACAAAACTACCTGTAGGACTGCTGTAAAACTAAAAAAAGTCACTGGGTCTAGTAGCGTCTGCTGCCTCGAGCCGCTCGGGCTTTGCCACCCCGAGAAGCCCCGGAGGGACGGTAGATAATCGGTTGCTGGTCTCGTCGATCCCTACCATCTCCTCCGGTCGTAGATGGGCCGGCTGCAGCAGCAGCACCGTCTCTCCTCCTGACCTTCTTCGCCGGGCCAGCAGTGGCGGTGGAGGCAGTAGCAGCCACGGCGGAGGTAGCTCGACGACGTGGAAGCCGTCTGACTCCACCGGCGATGACGGGAGGTGGAAAATGGGGTTGGAGCACGGATCTCTCCTCTGCCATCTCTCTGCATGTTGAGGTCATCAATTGCAGGGCCTTCCCGAACAGTCCAGCATCGGAGAGGGTGGCCGTCAGAAGAGGAGCTCTCTTCTTCTCCGGCACACGGGCCTGCTCCAGCCAAAGGTTGCGCTGGATCAGAGTCGCCAGGGCGCGCACTTTCCCAGCGGCTATGGCCTGCACCTGAGTCAGATGCAGGACAGCTCCTGCCGCCTGGGTGAGCTGATCCTGTTGGACATCAGTCAGCTCTGTGCCGCCCGTCATTATCCCGGATACAAATCTTGCCAGCTGTGCGACATTAGACGCAGCAGCCAGCGTTTGTGTACCAGCGATGAACAACTGGTCGCTCCAATACGCCAACCGCCTAGCCGATTTTCCTTGGAGAACCGGCTTGCATAACGGCTCCCACACCACATCCGGACAGAGGAGAGCGGCCATCGGCATATCAAGCCGTGGCACACCCTCTCTCATACCATCGACCAAACCCACCACCCGCGTAACTGGTACGTAGGCGGGAGTGAGGCCCATGATGTGGGACACCACCTGGCCCCGACGAACATAGGCCCCCATTGAGGGGAAAAATGGGTAGACAATGTCCACCCCTCTCACCGGGCGACGCTGCCAGAGATGACCTATTAGATCATCGGGGACAGGAGCAGGCAGTGGCTGCGGAAGCGGCACGCCGTTTGCAGCGGCCGCCACTGCCATAAGCTCGGGGAACAAAGCCTGCAGTTCCCCCTGCAGACTTTCCTCCACCGAACCCGCATCCCTCACATGCAGCAGGCTTCGACTGGTCAAGGAGCCACAGTCTGATGTGGCTGATAGTAGGGCATCCTGCCGATGAGGCAGAGGGGTTTCCCCGACATCCTCGAACAAGGCGCCCCAAGGAGTCATTTCACCCCCCTCCAGTGTTACCTGGACGGGTGGGATACTCGTCTCTACTGGGCCTTCAAACAAGAACCCGTCTGCCTCTACCATGCAAGTTTCCATCGGGCAGATAGAGACCGACACATCCTCGCTGGTCTCCAGCAATTCCCCAAACCCAGGCCGTTCGCGTCTGCAGGACACCATCTTGCGACGGCAACGAGCAGACGCAAAAAGTTTACGTCTCAAATCCTCCGAAACCAAAGGAACCGGCCGTTCAACAACGGACGATTCCCCGGAACCAGAGCCAGGACCAGGCCATCGCAGAGGCAACGGCACCGGTGCACCGGCTCCTCGGAGAGGCAAACTACCCATCGGATGCCTACCGGGCGTGGCTGCTGACCACGAACGCGGCAACAGCCCCGCACCAGAACGCATGACGGAGGCGGGAATGGAGAACCGCTGGTGAAGAGTGGGTCTACGACTCTCCGAAGTAGACATTATGACTTAGATTTTTCTCTTGAATATTTATGAGAGAAGAAAAAAATAAGCACAATGTAAACAAGTCTCAACTTTCTTCAACTAGCAACCTCGTCAAGTGGGGATCTACCGAAGGCACTTCCTGACACACCTGCTTATGAAGGTAAGCTGATAGGGGTGTGGTCAGACGAATGTTGGGATGTAAAGGTTCATTGTGGAATTTTGTATTCAGTGCGCGTGCACGAGCGAGGTATAGTGCAGTAGTGACGCTGAGCGAGAGCCACTCCGACACAGAACTACCTGTAGGACTGCTGTAAATCTACCTATAGGACTGACATCAAAACTACCTGTAGGACTGACATCAAAACTACATGTAGGACTGCTGTAAAAACTACCTGTAGGACTGCTGTCAAAACTACCTGTAGGACTGCTGTAAAACTACCTGTATGACTGACATCAATTACTCATTTTCTAATTACTCTGTTGCACTTGACTATGTTAATGTATGCTACCACTGAAATGCATGGCAATGTATTTAACCAGAAAGAATTATGAACTTTTACAAAATATATTTTCTTTAAATATATTAAAAAGATTGGTCATATTGACCTGCTGAATCCGATTTGACAAAACTACCTGTAGGACTGCTGTAAAACTACCTGTAGGACTGCTGTAAAACTACCTGTAGGACTGCTGTTAAAACTACCTGTAGGACTGCTGTCAAAACTACCTGTAGGACTGCTGTAAAACTACCCATAGGACTGCTGTAAAACTACCTGTAGGACTGCTGTTAAAACTACCTGTAGGACTGCTGTCAAAACTACCTGTAGGACTGCTGTCAAAACTACCTGTAGGACTGCTGTAAAACTACCTGTAGGACTGCTGTTAAACTACCTGTAGGACTGCTGTTAAAACTACCTGTTGGACTGCTGTCAAAACTACCTGTAGGACTGCTGTTAAAACGACCTGTATAGGACTGCTGTCAAAACTACCTGTAGGACTGCTGTCAAAACTACATGTAGGACTGGTGTAAAACTACCTGTAGGACTGACATCAAAACTACCTGTAGGACTGCTGTCAAAACTACCTGTATGACTGCTGTAAAACTACCTGTAGGACTGCTGTAAAACTACCTGTATGACTGCTGTAAAAATCATAGTGAAGTATTTTATGCGTTTGAAACTAGGGTTTGAAGTGTTCTGATAACTATATAATTTATTGTGCAACTTGAATGAAAATCACCTGTTGATGATTCAGTTGTGTAACTATGATAAAGAAAAATCTATTTTATGTCAAATATTGTATGCCCACACAAAGGTAATATATGAGACTTTACATTGCACCAGAAATAAAGGGTATAAGTTCCCCTGAATCATCAAAGGTATAAAACTTGATACCCACTCAAAGAATAAGCTCATAAAATGTAACACTATTTCCAGATGAACCTTTATCTATGTAGGCTTTAGAGGGTTAAATATATTTTTATATGGCGCTCCAGTAGCACACCACATAGCACGCTGAGTCGCAAAGCGGTCGCCCCGGGTTCAATTCCCCGACCCGGCGGCTAGTATGCCGCATGTCTTCCCCTCTTCTCCCGTTTCACCCTCTCTCCTCTATCGGTCTTGCGTGGCCAAAAGGTCCTTGGTTGACTATGAAAAAGCTGAAAACACTATAAATAAAATCTTTAAAAATATATATCTTTTTATATATGTTTGTGTTAAATTGTATCTGAATCAGGAGATTCTCTTCTCTCCGTCAAAATTTAAAGTGTATCTCTCCATCGCATACTGGCTGGCAGTGTGCGGAAGTATGAATATATTTAGAGTATTGAAATTAGTTTTCTCTAAGAAATGCATATCTGCTCTATATATTTCCTATTTCTATATTTCCTATTGTTTCTCTATCTACTCTAGTGCGCTCCCCAGATTGGGCAATGAGACAGACAACGCATAACGATAGGTTATGTATATAACCTAGTTATATGACTACTGGCTGAGCGTCCTGCTCTTCGCCATCGAGATATACCTCATCTCCAGTACCTAGTGTACTCCATCAACGAATAAAAACAATACACCCAGCACCTGCCAGGCCCGCCCTAGTGACGTACTATATAGCACTAGGCGTGGTCACCACTCGCTCTTCCTCGGAAAAAAACGTTTCCAAAGAAAAGTTTCCCCAAGGGACCTCAGGGCAAGCTAAGAGCAGGACGCTCAGCCAGTACTCATATAACTAGGTTATATACATAACCTATCATTATATTAGTTGTACTG
This sequence comes from Notolepis coatsorum, assembly GCF_963971535.1. Taxonomy (NCBI): domain Eukaryota; kingdom Metazoa; phylum Chordata; class Actinopteri; order Aulopiformes; family Paralepididae; genus Notolepis; species Notolepis coatsorum. The sequence continues at coordinate 179,718,261 of NC_140171.1, forward strand.
GCAAATCGCGTCCTGCTCTTCGCCATGGAGATATGGGGACAGAGCAGACGCGAGGACCGACAAATGCACCCCCTGAGGACCCGAAAGCCCACATCAGGGGGGAGGGGAGTCCCGTCACCCCATCCTTCCAGTCAACTCCACCCGAGTGCGAACAAGAGGGAACTAGAACCTCTTGAACGCACAGCACAGGCAGAACCACGTGTGACACAACACATTGTGGCCCACACCCACACACCCCTGCTACCCCACCAAAGGACGGGAAGCAGGAGAGGTTCCAGACCTCAGAACCGCCTGGGAGACAGAACCCCTGGTCATGTCCATGAGGTAAAACCTTACGAAGGGACCCGGTGAGGACCACGAAGCTGCAGCACAGATGTCCTCCACCGAAGCCCCACCCAGCAGGGCGGCAGAGGCCGCCACCCCACGAGTGGAGTGCGCCCTGACGCCCCCAGGGGGAGCCAGCCCGGCCAACGTGTAGCAAAGGGCAATGCCCTCGCACAACCAATGGGACAGGCGCTGTTTCGACAGTGCCTTACCAGCACGAGAGCCACCGTAACAGACAAAGAGCTGATCGGTAGCCCTGAGGCCCTGAGTACGGCTGAGGTAAATCCCCAAGCCCGGACCGGACATGACAGGTGAAGGCTCGCCTCCAACTCACTAGCGTGAGGAGGCGGATGAACGCCTGAACCATAATATCCCTGGAGCGGAAAGGACTCCGGATATTCTTTGGCACGAAGACTGGATTAGGCCCCAGAGTGGCACCGCTATCGAAACGAATAGACAGACACTCAGGCCGCACCGAGAGAGCACAGAGCTCACCCACGTGCTTAGCGGAGGTGACGGCCAGCAGGAACGCAGTCCCAAAGGCCTTGCTCAAGAGGCTCAAACGGGGCCCCGGACAACCGACCGAGGACCAATTGAAGATCCCAACTCGGAGTGAGAGAACGTTTCACCGGCTTAAGGCACCGAGCGCCAAGCAGTAAACGCTTCACAAGAGGGTGACCTTACACCACTCTTGGAAAATACGCCACCTACCCGCGTAACCCGCGATAGTGGAGGGAGCATGCGCGTTCCGGATGGTACCAACCACAGAAGGATCCATCCTCTCCAGACTCACCCTCTCACCAGCCAAACCATCAGCAGCTGGCCCAGCACAGGGAACTAACACAGAGACCCGTGCGCTTGAGAGAGGGCCCGCGATGACCAAGGAACAGACCATGACGGGATACCAAGAGCTGGATCAGGACCGGGAACCACACGGCTGCGCCCCGGTCCGGCGCAATCAGGATCAAGGACCTGCGCTCCTCAACGTACTCGCCACAACAACTGACCTAACAGATGTATGGGGAAAAGAATCCCAGGCGGCACGGCATCGGTCCCAGACCTGCCTGACTATGTCCGGACGTAATCCCCAACCGTCAGGGTGAGGACCGACCCGCGACATTACACCTGTACCCACATTCACCCTGCCGGGGATGTGGAGAGCCCTCAGGCCACGCAGATGGAGAACGCCCATAGCCAGCCGCCCGCCGCCGGGGCAGACGGGGGGAGCGTACTCCTCCCTGTCTGTCGATATACGACGCTGACGTCGTATTGTCCGTCCTGATCAAACACCGTTTGAGGATCAGAAGGACTGCTTTCAATACCAACACATTGAACATAGCGCAGACCGGGCAGCATGGCTTGCCAGCTGCCCCCTACTGCGTTGGCCCGACGCGTCTCCAGCGAGGGAGGCGTCGGTGAAAAACGTGACATGTGACAGCCTACTGCCCATGGGGACCCCTCTGGTGAGGACCCCAGGCCCTCCCCAGGGGGCGAGGTCCCCCAGTACTGACACGGGAACCTTAGCCGCTTCCACTTGCCTCTCACCGGGTCTATTTCCATACTGGAAAAGAACCACCTCCGTAACCTCCTCCTGGGGTGAAGAGGAGGCCAAGAGGGACCACGGAATGAGCAGATGCCATCATACCGAGCAGGCGTATCACGGACAGCGCCGTGACCGTCCTAGGACGGAACCTCCCGAGCGTGTCGACAACACGCTCTGAGAGGGATGCCCATAGCACTCCACCCGTTGACTGGGAAGAGGAGTACTCTACTTCCAGTCTACAGCAACCCCAGGCTGGTAGGAACCCTGCCTGGTATGAGACCTGACGATCCACCTTGACCGCCAAGGACCAGAACGTCGTCAGGGCAGAATACACTCCGTAACCCCTGACGACGCAGAGGCCCCAGTGCGGCTTCCACGCACTTGGTGAAGATGCGGGGAGCCAGAGAAAAACCGAACGGCAGCCTCTGGTACTCATACGCTAACCCTGCAAAGGAAGCGTAGGTAAGCCCTAGGATGGAAGATCGGGGATGCGAATACGCATCCTACAGGTCTATGGAGGAGAACCAGACCCCCACCTGACAGTGTTCAACAGGTAGGAGACGATCCAAAAAATGCTGAACCTTCCCATGGGACAGGTCCAGCATGGGTCTGACACCCCCCCCTCTCGATTTCTCAGGCACCAGAGAACACCGGGAGGAAAACGCCACGACGATGGCTTGCTTCGTCCACAAAGATTGGATCTCGTTGACCAGAGCTGTCACTGCTGGTGACCCTGACAATAGGGTCTGTACCAAATACAAGTCCCCGCCTCAGCGTTCTCTCCATCCACCTCGACATATGGTACTGCTGTAGCCATATGTGATGACACACCCAACGCACCCGCCGCCATGTGGCGCAGGTCCGCTAGGAACTGTAGATAGGCGGCCCGGTCCCACCCGCTGTGCGTAGCCAACCCTGGACCTGTGCGAGCAGAGCGTTCCGTGTTGGGACATCTGACCCTGACACTACCCACGAGGCAATCGCACCCAAGGGGGGACCCCGACAGAAAGGGCCGGTTTTATACGGGGGAAGCTGACATCAGTCTAGGTGACAAAAGCTCCCCCACTGAACACCCCTCCAGAACATGCTGAGGAGTTGTTCTGCAGCCGGACATGCAAGGTGTGAGGCCCCCATGGGTTCCTACACACCGTAGCCCTGCAGTGATATTACTACCACCCAAATCACGCGTGCCTGCGAGACCACTGCCAATCTTTCAGGAGTGGGAGGCACCAACATGATACCCGGCCTGGTGAAGGCGAGGTCGGGGAAGCCCGCACTGTGTGCCTCAAAAGGTTTCGAGCCCCCCTGCTGACAACACTTGTAGTTGACAGACGTAACACCAGGCTCAACCAAACACAGCTTATGGTGTGGGAGCCGCTTGACAGCACAACATTCTCACGGACAGACCCAGGCTCAGCTATCAACTGGGTGTCAGCCCCTGTCCCCATGAGAAGCGAAACGTGGGGCCGCATGCGCTTCAACGAAGGCTCGCGGCCCGCAGCCAAAGGAAACAAATCAGAGCCCCTTTTCCGCTGATGTTGGGGAAGGGAGTGATCGGAGAGCGGGCTGCTCGCAGCAGGACGGCGACGGCTTGTATATTCCAAGCCGAGCTCATCCAACATGGCCGATCCCTCGGCCGCCAAGGCTGTCGGCCTTGTGGACACCTGTTGATTCAACGCCCAGGATACCTCTGGCGGGGGAAAACATGGCCGCCTGTCGAGGGCCTCGCCATAGCCGCTGACGAGGCCGTGCTCTCACCTCTGGCTGCGCGGCATGAGGCGGTGTGGGGCCTAGGACAAATACCGCCCGCGCTCCAGCGGAAGACCAAGATCCTCTGCGGAGAGGGGAACCCTGAGCGGTTATAGCTTGCGGCTAGGTCAAAGCTAATAACGTCAACAACCTTGCGCGATGTGTCGACGTCGGCTGGCCCTCATGGCCCCGCCACCAGACACCATTTTTGACAGAAAAAACAGCAATTCGAACACAGTTACTAATCGCTGCCAATTCCATACCGTGGCGGTACAGGCTTTAGCAGCCCACCAGCCACTCGCCGGGCCGACCCACCTCATGGCGTCGGCCGGGCGGGGCACTGTTTCAACATGTCAAAAGCAAAGGACTGATGCTAACACGGAGCACCAGTGGTGGTTGCAACCAGCAACCTCCACTGTGGTGTGCACCATGAAGGGGTTAATGAATAAATTAACTAACACCACCAATATACTGTAGAATGGGCTAGCCCATGCACACAACGTTAAAGGGATGCGGACCAGAGCCAGTCCCGCATTCATTCATAATATTCACAACAGCACACCAGCCCTAGACCTCAGCCCATTTACCCATGAAGAGGTAAACAAAGCCCCCCCGCAATATTCCCCCAGTAGACACCGATTCACCGTCAGCATGAATGGTTAAGAGAAGGGAAGACTGTAATGTAGACAGACATTCCCGCAGCAGGGAGACAAAACAGAAACAGTAGCCCAACATAGAATAGCAGACCTTTTTAATATGTCACTGGAGCGCCGCCTTGTTCCAAGGAGCTTCAAGGAATCTACTATCATTCCGGTTCCCAAGAAATCACCTGTGACTTGTCTTAATGATTACACACCTATTGCTCTAACCTCAGTTTTAATGAAATGTTTAGAGCGGCTAGTGCTGAATTATATAAAAGGTCAGATTCCTACCTGTCTTGATCCCTGGCAGTTCGCCTACAAGAAAAATAGATCAGTAGATGATGCTATTTCCTTAGCTCTTAATCCTGTGTATGAACACTTAGATAAGAAAAACTCCTATGTTAGAATGCTTTTTATTGATTATAGCTCTGCTTTTAATACGCTTATTCCATCTAATCTGATCCACAAACTTCAGTGTCTGGGTCTATGCGACGCCATCTGTGAATGGATTCTTAGCTTTTTAATTTTGAGACCTCAAAGAGTCAGGATTGGAAACAATATGTCTGATGAACTTGTTTTAAGTACTGGTTCTCCACAAGGCTGCATTCTAAGCTCTTTACTGTTCTCTCTCTGCACTCATGACTGCACTGCTTCCTATGATAACAATCTGATAGTAAAGTATGCTGATCATACCACGGTCATTGGGCGTATAAACTCAAACGACAAGTCATTTTATAACAGAGGTACAGAACCTAGTTAGGTGGAGTGAGACCAATAACCTCACCCTGAATGCTTCCAAAACGAAGGAGCTAGTCAGCGATTTTAGACATAGCAAGGTATCCCATCTCTCCATTACCATAAATGGCTCAGAGGTGGAGATGGTGAGCAGTTTTAAATTTCTCGGGGTCACTATTTCAAATGACCTGAGCTGGCACTCCAATACCAGAACCATTGTTAAAAAGTCCCAGCAACGTCTTTTCTTTCTCAGGAAACTGAAAGAGTTCACAAATAACAGGGTGATTCTACACAACTTCTATCGCTGTGTGATCGAGAGCATCCTTACTTCCTCCTGTACAATATGGTTTGGTAACATCACAGACCAGGAGAAGAAATCTCTGAATAGAATTGTGCGTCTCGCACACAAGACAATCAGGTCTAGCCTGCCAGCTCTAGAAGAGATCTATGGTGCCAGGCTGCTTTCCCGTGCCTCTGGCATTATCAACGACCCCTCTGGTCACGCAGCCACAGGGCCTCTTTGTCCCCCTCCCCTCGGGCAGACGTTACCGCTCTATCACATGCTCTACCTCTCGGTTTACAAAGAGCTTTTTCCCCAGTGCTGTGCGGAGCCTGAATGTTTACACAGTGTTTGCTCATGTACCCGTATTCCAATGTGGATTCGTCCATACATGGCAATAAAAATCTTTGACTTTGACTTTGTTAGCCGCGCGCTCCAGGATAACGGGGAAAACAACAACATTTACCCATATATCCCGCTGCTTGTGCCAATACACAACTCGGTTGTCTCCCGGGACAACTCTAGCACATCACCAACGCCAGCATTGTCATGCCTAGTGACATCCCACAGCGGGGAACAGTAGAACAGTGACACAGCATTATAGCATTTAGTATTAGCAGCGCGCTCCAGGACAGCCTGGGAAACGTCCACCTCAGAGGGACGTTTACCCAAACATCCTGCCCCTGGCGCCGATATACAACTCGGTTGTCTAACAAAACAACACGCAGCAATACTAACACCAGCGTTAATGCCTAGTGGCGCAGATCCTACCTTGTGTGAGGTAGCTCGATAGCTACACCTCACACCTCTGTCTGCTGTCAACAAGACGAGGAGACTACAGACTCGACGCTGAGATGCATCGAAATGCATCCCGCTGCAGAGTCGCAGAACCCATACGAGCGCCGTCAGAACATGCCGCGAAGATTCCAGGGGTAGGCAAATCTCCGGTAAGCACTCAATATTACGTAATTTCTCTAAACTTTTCATGACAACTAGTTGCATAGGGTGCACGCATCCGCTATGATGGAAACGAAAATAGAGGAAGAGCGAGTGGTGACCACGCCTAGTGCTATATAGTACGTCACTAGGGCGGGGCCTGGCAGGTGCTGGGTGTATTGTTTTTATTCGTTGATGGAGTACACTAGGTACTGGAGATGAGGTATATCTCGATGGCGAAGAGCAGGACGCGATTCGCCAGTAGACTAATATAACGGACGATAGAGCCAGGCGCTTGTGGAGAGATCTATAGGGACCTTTTGTGTTTGAGTGTTTGTGTGTGTGAGAAGGGGGGGGGGGGTAAATTGGAGATATTGGTCCAAATATGAAGGCAACACCAACATGTATTCATTCTCCCCTCTCCCCCTCTCCCTCTGTGTGTGTGTGAGTTTTTTAACTGTAAGTTCAGTGAGTTCAGTCTAGTGTTTTTTATTTAATGTTCCGCTGTGATCACTTTTTCCTCTAACAGAATAAGCAGCTCTTTTGTCATTGTCAGCTCTTTGTTGTATGTTTTTACAGTGTGAGTTAAATACATTTCTGTGATACAGAAGCCTCTGTTCCTCTCCTTCCTTTAATGGAAAACCTGTGTGGGGATTTAACTGAAAGTTAAACTGAAAGATTAAAATGCCTGGACTCGTCTTTGTTTTTGAAATAAGAGAGAATACTTTGTGCAACATTTTCAACATTTTGTGTTGTGTGGATGACTTCTTGAGTGTCAAATAAACACCTGGATCTCCGTGGGGCGGGGCAAACATAGACCAATGAAAGCAGCTATCCCCACTGAGCCTAATGGCGCCACCCACGAGTCTCTATGACAATCAATTCACAAGATACGGAAAAGGGGCGGGACTTAAGTGTAGGGCCGGGGCAAACATAGACCAATGAAAGCCGATATGAGTCCAATGGTGCCACCCACGAGTCTCTTGAGTCTTCTTGAGATATGAAAGGGAATGTGGGTGTGGTTTCAGAATAGGGGCGTGTTTAACCCAGACCAATTCATGTATAAGTCTGTACTGAGTTCATTGACACCTCCCATAGTTGTGTGTCTGTGTGTTTCTCCAGTGGAAGTGTATGAGGCTTATTCATGGTCCTGTCTCTTTAAGAGAATTCAGCTACAGTGGGGAGTCCATTCATGTGCAAAAAAGTTATGAAATCATATGGCATTATTAGAAGGATTTCTTCTCTTGTGAATCGCTCCTGTCTTTTGACACTTTATTATAGTTTGATATACCCATATTTACCGTATTATAATATTATTTGGGCCAGTACTTTTCCTACTTCTCTTCATAAACTTTTTATATTGCAAAATAAATTCATAAGGCTTGCCACTACGTCTAATCAATCTGCTCCTCTTTTTAGGCAACTTAAAATACTATCAATCTTTGATATTATTGTATGCCAGATATGTATTGTTATGTTTAACTGCACCTTTAATTTAGATTTATTTCCTATTGTATTCCATAATTCTTTCATGCCAAACTCCAGTATTCATTCATATCCAACAAGGCAATCAAATAATATTCATCATCATTTCTTCCACACAACATTAGGTCAGTTCAGTATAAGATTTAGAGGTCCTACAATTTGGAATTCAAAACTCTCTATAATAAAAAAGTGCTAATCTATTTCATCACTCAAATCCAGGCTTAAATATTTGTTTTGACTAATTATTAATGTTGTTGTTTTTGTTATTATTATTATTATTATTATTATTAGTTAGATTATTATTATTATTATTATTATTATTATTATTATTATTATTATTATTATTATTATTATTATTATTATTATTATTATTATTATTATTATTATTATTATTATTATTATTATTATTATTATTATTATTATTAATATTATTATTATTATTATTATTATTATTATTATTATTATTATTATTATTATTATTATTATTATTATTATTATTATTATTATTATTATTATTATTATTATTATTATTATTATTATTATTATTATTATTATTATTATTATTATTATTATTATTATTATTATTATTATTATTATTATTATTATTATTATTATTATTATTATTATTATTATTATTATTATTATTATTATTATTATTATTATTATTATTATTATTATTATTATTATTATTATTATTATATTATAATATTATTATTATCTTAATATTATGAAACATTTTTATGAACTTATTTGACTTTCACTTAAAGGGGAACTATTTTACTATTTCTTTCACTATTTGGGCACTTTTACACAATTCCTGTGAGTCTATGGAACACCTCTGTAATATATATATTTTTTTTATTCATTGTTTTGTATTTCTAATCAAGTCCTCAAAAACAGCATTTTTCTACCTCAAGATCTCGAGCTGTTTTGAGCCTGGGCTGCAGGTCCGGTCCAGCCACTGTGTGCAGCTCATCTTCTATCTCAACATTAACATGAGCCTGGGCTGCAGGTCCGGTCCAGCCACTGTGTGCAGCTCATCTTCTATCTCAACATTAACATGAGCCTGGGCTGCAGGTCCGGTCCAGCCACTGTGTGCAGCTCATCTTCTATCTCAACATTAACATGAGCCTGGGCTGCAGGTCCGGTCCAGCCACTGTGTGCAGCTCATCTTCTATCTCAACATTAACATGAGCCTGGGCTGCAGGTCCGGTCCAGCCACTGTGTGCAGCTCATCTTCTATCTCCACATTAACATGAGCCTGGGCTGCAGGTCCGGTCCAGCCACTGTGTGCAGCTCATCTTCTATCTCCACATTAACATGAGCCTGGGCTGCAGGTCCGGTCCAGCCACTGTGTGCAGCTCATCTTCTATCTCCACATTAACATGAGCCTGGGCTGCAGGTCCGGTCCAGCCACTGTGTGCAGCTCATCTTCTATCTCAACATTAACATGAGCCTGGGCTGCAGGTCCGGTCCAGCCACTGTGTGCAGCTCATCTTCTATCTCAACATTAACATGAGCCTGGGCTGCAGGTCCGGTCCAGCCACTGTGTGCAGCTCATCTTCTATCTCCACATTAACATGAGCCTGGGCTGCAGGTCCGGTCCAGCCACTGTGTGCAGCTCATCTTCTATCTCAACATTAACATGAGCCTGGGCTGCAGGTCCGGTCCAGCCACTGTGTGCAGCTCATCTTCTATCTCAACATCAACATGAGCCTGGGCTGCAGGTCCGGTCCAGCCACTGTGTGCAGCTCATCTTCTATCTCAACATTAACATGAGCCTGGGCTGCAGGTCCGGTCCAGCCACTGTGTGCAGCTCATCTTCTATCTCAACATTAACATGAGCCTGGGCTGCAGGTCCGGTCCAGCCACTGTGTGCAGCTCATCTTCTATCTCAACATTAACATGCAGCGGTGTCTCTCTGACATCACATATCATCACATTTTCAAATGACTCAGTTCAGTGAGGGTGAATATTGTGAGAGGAGAATTGGAAGAATGCGCCAATATGAGAATTTTGAGACATAGATCATATTAATATAAGTTCACATAGCCAGGAAACAATGCTAAACACTCAAAAAGGCCATTTATAAGATAGTTCCCCTTTAAAAATAAAAGTATCCAATGATTTAATTCATGAGTTGAGGCCCTGTATAATTAATTTAGGATAATAATTTAGGACCTGCTCCGAGGTCATCAATCGGCACACATGCGATGCATGCATGCAATTCGTATCTGCGATTAACCCATCCCGTCGTCCTTCCCCCCCCAAGGGCAGCCGGGAGCAGACAGGCGTCAACGTGAGCCGCGCCAGGGGACCAATCCAAGTGCTCCTGCCCGTCTTCGTCAAGGACGCCACAGCGTTAGCAATCTGTTGTTGTGCATGTTTTTCCATTGGGTTTATCTTATCGGGGGGGAAACCCTTGCGAGCACGGGGAGAACATGCAAACTCCACACAGAAAGCACAGAAAGGCCTGGGAGATACCCCACCTGGGTAACTGGCACCATGGAAACCTGGTCCCCAAGCGGGAATAGAACCCTGGACCTTCTTGCTGTGAGGCTACAGTGTTAACCACTACACCACCGTGCCACTAGGGGGAGACAGTGTTAACCACTACACCACCGTGCCACCCATGTATAGGTCCATCTGGGTCTCTTGCCTCTACTCAGCACCTTTATATACACTTTCTGTCATGGTCAATGTTTAATTCTTACTGTTTTGCTGTAATGGTGCAAAATAAAGAAATCGGTGTGTATGTGTAGCGTCACTGTCAAACAAATGCCAATCCTACGCTCTGGGAGGAGTAGCATTGTGAGAAAGTGGTGGAATAATAATAAAGAAGAATATATACGATAGATGACAAGAGTGTGTGTGACCTAAGTCACCTAATGAATGAACAATGCAGATGTAAACCCACTGACAGTCATTGAGACAGAGGGTGAGACTGTAAAGATCAGCAGCTGAATGTGATGTTATTGTTTAGAGTTACCTGAGCAGGTCACGTTCAGGCTGAGAGTGGTAGAATAATAAGACCTCACTAGTCCTCTACACTCCCTCAGTGCAGACTCAGAGCCAGAACAGTCAGTGAGAAACTTCCATCCACGTTGTTTAGAACCAACACTATGTTCTATTGAAACAGCAGAGCCACAGTCCAGCTGCCTGCAGACTACAGCTGATGTCTTCATGGTCCATGATGACCACCACACGTCCTCTTCTACAGGTCTCCAGTCTCCCCAGTGGTTGATCTCCACTCTCCCAGCACAGCGGCTGCCTCCTTCAAACCTCACATCATCACGTTCTGCACAGAAACAAGAGAAACAACTACATTTAGAGGCATGTTTATCTGTAATAAAAAATGTGATGTAATTTAATGTGTTGCTCCTAAATGCTGATAAAACTGATTTTCATCCTTCTCTCTCATTTGATTGACACATCAAAGATCACCTTCATCTTCGTAATATTTAAAACGTCTGATCTCTATTAACCCTTGTATGGTGTTTACATTTATGTTACTCACCCAAAGTTCATGGGTCTGGTGGACCGACAACAATATTGGGATTTTAAAACAATAAATCCATAACAATTTATATAAAAATAAATTATATATGTTCATCTCAATTACGAGCAATTTGTTTCTGCTAGATCACATTTATGAATAAAAGTGCTATTTGTGATCAAATGTGATTAAAATAAAATCCAGCATAATCGAGACATGAATTTAATAAATCAGGTTAATCTCGAAAGAGATAAATGAAACAAGGTGGAGGCAGACAGTGAAGGTACACAGTGAACCTCTCCCCCATGCTGCTATGATGCCCTCAGTTCCCCAAGGGCATCAATAAAGGAATATCTTATCTTAGTGTTACCTGCTGATTTGTCACTTTGAACTGCATGGTATCTGGCCTCCTTGTGTGTATTTTATGCATGTATCCATACCTATTATTAATATTATTATTAGGGCTTTAGATAGAAGTCTACTTGAATACATCACTATTATTATTAGGGCTTTGGATTGAAGTTTACCTGAATACATCACTATTATTATTATTATTATTATTATTATTATTATTATTATTATTATTATTATTATTATTATTATTATTATTATTATTATTATTATTATTATTATTATTATTATTATTATTATTATTATTATTATTATTATTATTATTATTATTATTATTATTATTATTATTATTATTATTATTATTATTATTATTATTATTATTATTAGGGCTTTACATAGAGGTTTACCTGAATACATCACTATTATTATTATGGCTTTAGATAGAAGTTTACTTGAATACATCACTATTATTATTAGGGCTTTATATAGAAGTTTACCTGAATACATCACTATTATTATTAGGGCTTTAGATAGAAGTTCATCTGAATAAATCACCATTATAATTAGGGCTTTAGATAGAAGTTTACCTGAATACATCACTATTATTATTAGGGCATTCGATAGAAATGTACCTGAATACATCACTATTATTATTAGGGCTTTATATAGAAGTTTATCTGAATACATCACTATTATTATTAGGGCTTTAGATAGAAGTTCATCTGAATAAATCACCATTATAATTAGGGCTTTATATTGAAGTTTACCTGAATACATCACTATTATTATTATTATTATTATTATTATTATTATTATTATTATTATTATTATTATTATTATTATTATTATTATTATTATTATTATTATTATTATTATTATTATTATTATTATTATTATTATTATTATTATTATTATTATTATTATTATTATTATTATTATTATTATTATTATTATTATTATTATTATTATTATTATTATTATTATTATTATTATTATTATTATTATTATTATTATTATTATTATTATTATTATTATTATTATTATTATTATTATTATTATTATTATTATTATTATTATTATTATTATTATTATTATTATTATTATTATTATTATTATTATTATTATTATTATTATTATTATTATTATTATTATTATTATTATTATTATTATTATTATTATTATTATTATTATTATTATTATTATTATTATTATTATTATTATTATTATTATTATTATTATTAGGGCTTTAGATATAGGTTTACCTGAATATATCACTATTATTATTAGGGCTTTATATAGAAGTTTACATCATTTTATACATCATTATTATTATTAAATTAAACTATAATATAGAGGTATGTAACACTGCTACCTAAACTATAATATAGAGCTATGTAACACTGCTAACTAAACTATAATATAGAGCTATGTAACACTAGTAACTAAACTATAATATCGAGCTATGTAACACTGCTAACTAAACTATAATATAGAGCTATGTAACACTAGTAACTAAACTATAATATCGAGCTATGTAACACTGCTAACTAAACTATAATATAAAACAATGTAACACTTTTAATTAACTGCATCGCATACTACGGGATAACGGCATTTTTGGCAGAATGAAATGTAGGCTACTTGACATGACATGTCTGTTTTTACGGGGGGCAGCTGCATTGGGGGACGCAGGACTCATCCTGGCCACGCCGGGCGGGGTCAGTCTTAACCTAGTGTCCACCAGGTGTCAGCCATGCTCTGCTGTACTGGTCACCTGTAGGCCCCAGCATTCCTAGGAAGCTCACTGGCGGCTGCCTCGACAGACCTGGCCCAGAAGAATGGGTGTGGCAGACTTACCGTCACAGGGGGGGTCCACCCAGCGGGTGGGCCGTGACGGAGCTGTTTCGGACAGCTGGCCCTTGTGGCACCCTCTGTGACTTGTGCGTTTTGGAGTAACTGCGCCCCACTACGCATGGTCGGAGTCCTACCCCCTGCACCTCGTTAGGAGGGGCGGGGGGCCGGGACCCCACCCTGTGTTTTTTCTGATAGGTCTTGAAGGAGACCTCAGGGGGTGCATTTGTCGGGGCTTCGCGCCCTGCTTCGCCCGTTGTCCCATAGGCGAAGCAGAACGCGTAGCCAATGAAATATAACGAAGGTTATCCGATAACCCTAGTTATATGATTGGCGTAGCTTTCTGCTTTACACGCAGCCCTGAGGACCCACTGCTGTGTTTTGTTGAAATTCAGACTGGGAAGGGGGAGTTGACCGCCACACCTGGGCTATAAGCCGGCGTGGTCGGACAGATGGAAGGTGCATGTGAGAAGTTTCAAGTAGGTGCGCGTACGTGCGCGAGGACATCCCATAGGCGAAGCAGAAAGCTATGCCAATCATATAACTAGGGTTATCGGATAACCTTCGTTACAACAGGTGACCAAGTAGTCCAAGAGAAGCAGAACAGTCCCTGCGGGTTCGACATCAGAGCACTCACATTACTATCATTACAATATTTAGAATATCTCTGCAACGCTGCATGCTAGCTGCTTACAATGGTAGACACATTAGCTTACTGTTGTAGCTTTCCAAAGAGCCACCGGGTGTGATGATCATAGCCCTTTCAGAAGCTCTGTAATCCAGCATGGAAAAGCATTTTCTTTTAGGAGACTTTATAAAACGAATAAATCCAACATGTGAATGTCTTGTGTGGTCATTTATCCATTATGTCCATATTAGTGCCGTCAATCGATTAAAATATTTAATCTGATTAAATCGCATGATTGTCACATTAACTCATGATTAATCACATTTAATTTAATTGTCTAAATCTACCTTTTTCAAGTTGTAATACTCTTATCAACATGAGTCAATAAATGCTTGCTTTATGGAGCCATTTAACACAAAAGGATGACCCTCATGTATTGCAAATTTGCATCAAATTCAAAACAGAGTGATGCACAAAATAACTTAAAAGAAAATAATAATTTAAAACAATGAATAAAGGACTCACCCCCCCCCTCTCTCTCTCACAAGTTCACTCTGATTCCCCAACGCGTGGGGAGGATGTCTTAAGTGGATCAAACGATCACAGCTGGGATGCCGGCGATGAGGAATGTCACTATGAATGCGCGTTCCTGTCTAGGTCATCCTCATACAAGACACGCCTCCGAGAGCTCCTTATAAGCCAGGCTCTGTGCCGTTTGCAAATGAAATCGCAAAAAGTAGAGAGTTTAGACACTCATTAAATGCAACTGATGCGATGTAGCCGTGTACAAATGGTGGCGGAAGTGCTTTGCGACCGATCAAAATGAGATTAGATTAATGTATTGTCATCATATATACAAGCTACAGGTGCGGCTGGGTAGCGCAGTGGAGAATGCACTCGCCTACCACCGCAGAGACTCCCTACTAACACAATTGGCAGTGTTAGCGGGTGGGAAGCCGATGGGGTATGTGTCCTGGTCATTGTAAACTGCAGTTCCTACTGGTCGGTCGGGGCGCCTGTTCAGCAGGGAGGGGATCGGGGGGAAATAGCGTCAACCTCTGCATGTGTTACGTTCCCCCAGTGAGAGTCCTCGCTATCAGGTGAAAAGAAGCGGCTGGCGACTCCACATGTATCGGAGGAGGCATGTGGTAGTCTACACCCTCCCTAGGCCGACAGTGGGGCAATGCACGCAACGACCAGGAAGGAAATTGACATAACGACTAAATTGGGATAAAAAAAATTATTATAACATATATATTTTTTAAATATATATATACAGGCTACTACAGCTCATGGCCACCTGCCACAGTGCACACACGCATACACACGCATACACACACACACACACACACACTAGGGCTGACCCCTATTAATCGATCAGTTGACTAATCGATCGAAAGGGGCCGTAGTCGACTGGCCAACCTCTTAGTCGAATATAATAATTAAAAAAAATATATATATATATTTTTTATTTTTATTTTTTTTATTATTTTTTTCATAGAAGCGTGGCTAACGCTAATGGCACACATACCAGAGGCTAACTGCCTACGAAAACAGGCACAGAGGCACTGAAAGAGGATTTCACCCATCTAATGAACACACTATACTAGACAAATATCAAGATGTATCCATCAGTGGACCAATTGCATGCTTTTGCAGAGGACAAGAAGCCTTCAGTCGACTCCTTCAGACATTAAGCACCCCCCACAGCCCAAATGGAATGATATTTAGTGGAGAAACGGATCGTTAAAGCGGCAAATTAAAGACAATCAAGCGGAATTTTCTTCAGTCCTTCACAATGCCAAAGAGCTGCTGTGTTACGCGTTGTACTAATGACAAAAAAACAAAAACAAATCTGCAGTTTTATATAATACCAGTCGAGGAATCACGGAGGAAAAAGTGGCTGGCAGCTATCAAGAGAGCACACATACTGTAGATGCAGACGGGAGAGTCGACCAAAGCAGACCCTGGTCCCCCAAGTCAAATTCTACGTATGTCTGCTCTACCCATTTCATAACAGGTGAGAATAAGGAACAAATATTTATATAGTAAATTAAGTTGTATTGGCTGTGAGGCTGTAAACAGCAGATACATGTTAGCTGCTAGCTGATTGATTGATTAGCTAGCAGTCTCTGCTAGCTACTTCGCCATATAGTCCATTCTCAGTGTAGCCTACATGCCTTTTTCATTTTTATATGTTACTACTAGTATACTATTTATCAATCACATTCAGTGTTGTTGTCCTTGCTCTAAGGACTTGTTATTGTATAGTCGTATTGCTTGTCAGGATCTATGTGTTATGGTTTGTAACCGACCCCAATCGCACAACACAAGACAGGTATGAGAGTAAGCCAAAACAGGGCAAATCTTTATTATAGAACAAAAGGCGGAACAGTCCCTTTATGGGAGAACACAAAAACACTAGAGTCAAGGAAAACTGGAAAATGCGGCACTGTGCCTTTAAGAGGCGAACTGGCTAAGGGACTAGGGCTAAAGGACAGGGCCAGGGCTAAATGTCAAGGACCAGGACCAGGGGCACTGGAGAGGGGAACAGGGGAGAACACAAAAACACTAGAGTCAAGGAAATAAGGAAAATGCGGCACTGTGCCTTTAAGAGGCGAGCAGGCTAAGGGACTAGGGCTAAAGGACAGGGCCAGGGCTAAATGTCAAGGACTAGGACCAGGGGCACTGGAGAGGGGAACAGGGGAGAACACAAAACACTAGAGTCAAGGAAATAAGGAAAATGCGGCACTGTGCCTTTAAGAGGCGAACAGGCTAAGGGACAGGGCTAAGTGTCAGGGACAAAGGCTAAGGGCCAGGGCTACGGGCCAGGGCTGCTTACAGGGATGAGGACAGGGTTCCGACGGCGGAGGCCTGGCAAGGGGACAGGGGCCCGACGGCGGGGGCCGGGCATGGAGACAGGGGCCCGACAGCGGAGGCCGGGCAAGGAAGGCAGGGGCCCGACGGCGGAGGCCTGTCACGGGGACAGGGGCCCGATGGCGGAGGCCTGGTACGGAGACAGGGGCCCGACAGCGGGGGCCGGGCACGGAGACAGGGGCCCGACGGCGGAGGCCTGTCACGGGGACAGGGGCCCGACGGCGGAGGCCTGGTACGGAGACAGGGGCCCGACAGCGGAGGCCGGGGGGAAGAGGCGCCATCCTCCCGTGGAAATAGGGAGCGATGGCGCGCCGGCTTGACGTCTGGAGTGGGAACACTGGCAACCTCCCGTAGAGAATTAGAGAGCGAAGGCGGTGTCCCACTCCAGGCACGGAGATCCTATTCCTCCTCCTCGGGGGGGCCGGGCACGGAGACTTGACTTGACTTGAGACAGGGGCCTGACAGCGGAGGCCGGGGGGAAGAGGCGCCATCCTCCCGTGGAAATAGGGAGCGATGACGCGCCGGCTTGACGTCTGGAGTGGGAACACTGGCAACCTCCCGTAGAGAATTAGAGAGCGAAGGCGGTGTCCCACTCCAGGCACGGAGATCCTCTTCCTCCTCCTCGGGTGCTGCAGACGGGCAGCGCAGAACAAAGGGGTCCCAGGGGACCGGGGCGAAGAGACGCCATCCTCCCGTGGAAATAGGGAGCGATGCGCGCCGTCTTGACGTCTGGAGTGGGAACACCACTCCAGGCTTGGCACGGAGATCCTCCTCGGATGCTGCAGACGGGCAGCGCAGAACACAGGGGTCCCAGGGGACCGGGGCGAAGAGATGCCATCCTCCCGTGGAAAATAGGGAGCGATGACGCGCCGGCTTGACGTCTGGAGTGGGAACACTGGAAAACCTCCCGTAGAGAATTAGAGAGCGAAGACGGTGTCCAACTCCAGGCAAACGGCGACAGGTGGTGATGGCTGGCACGTCGTCTCACGCCGGAGACGCGGCAGGTGATGGTAACGTACAGGATGGTAACGTACAGAACTCCATGAACACAGAGTGAACACAGATACAGAACGACCCGACCAGGACTGGAAGGGAGGTCCAGGTATATAAAGCCCTCTGCGGCGCTAATCATAAACTATGACAGCTGCGTGAAGGTAGTCCAAGGGTGGGGGCTGGTGAAGAGTAGAGGAGAGTAAATCATCGCAAGGGTGGGGGCTGGTGAGGGAGAGTAGACAGGGAAAAGTTCAGGGAACAGGCGAATCCTCACAGTACCTCCCCCTCCACGGGAGCCACCGGGCGACCGAAACACTACCATGACGGGGCAGAACACTAACATGACGGTCAGAACACTAACATGACGGGGCGGAACACTAACATGACGGGGCAGAACACTAACATGACGGTCAGAACACTAACATGACGGGGCAGAACACTAACATGACGGGGCAGAACACTAACATGACGGTCAGAACACTAACATGACGGTCAGAACACTACCATGACGGGTCAGAACACTACGGAATCAGACAGCGGGGCAGGGGACAAGACAAGGCAACAAACAAAAAAAAACTGGGCCATGCTAGCAGGGGAAGCTACACCTAAAGTGGGGCTAGCAGAGGGACTGGGTAGCTGCCAGAGCATTGCTAGCTACAGGGCCTATGCTAGCTGTACTGCTACATTAGCATAGAGGCTGCGCTAGCTGCCGGAGCTAGGCTAGCAGACAGGGCTGGACTAGCAAAGGAGAACAAGCTAGCTGGAAGGACAGTCCTAGCTGTGGGGAACAGGGTAGCTAACAGGGGAGCTAACGAGGCTAACAGGGGAGCTAACAGGGGAGTCAACAGGGGAACTAACAGGGGAACTAACAGGGGAACTAACAGGGGAACTAACAGGGGAACTAGAGGGAGCTAGAGGGAACTAGAGGGAGCTAGAGTGGGTTAGAGGGAACTAGAGGGAACTAACAGGGGCTAACTCACATACACTGTCTGTGCTGGCTGGGGTCGTCGACTGGTCGGGTCGTACTGTTATGGTTTGTAACCGACCCCAATCGCACAACACAAGACAGGTATGAGAGTAAGCCAAAACAGGGCAAATCTTTATTATAGAACAAAGCGGCACAGTCCCTTTATGGAAGAACACAAAAACACTAGAGTCAAGGAAAACTGGAAAATGCGGCACTGTGCCTTTAAGAGGCGAACTGGCTAAGGGACTAGGGCTAAGGGACAGGGCCAGGGCTAAATGTCAAGGACCAGGACCAGGGGCACTGGAGAGGGGAACAGGGGAGAACACAAAAACACTAGAGTCAAGGAAATAAGGAAAATGCGGCACTGTGCCTTTAAGAGGCGAGCAGGCTAAGGGACTAGGGCTAAAGGACAGGGCCAGGGCTAAATGTCAAGGACTAGGACCAGGGGCACTGGAGAGGGGAACAGGGGAGAACACAAAACACTAGAGTCAAGGAAATAAGGAAAATGCGGCACTGTGCCTTTAAGCGGCGAACAGGCTAAGGGACAGGGACAAAGGCTAAGGGCCAGGGCTACGGGCCAGGGCTGCTTACAGGGATGAGGACAGGGTTCCGACGGCGGAGGCCTGGCAAGGGGACAGGGGCCCGACGGCGGGGGCCGGGCACGGAGACAGGGGCCCGACAGCGGAGGCCGGGCACGGAGGCAGGGGCCCGACGGCGGAGGCCTGTCACGGGGACAGGGGCCCGACGGCGGAGGCCTGGTACGGAGACAGGGGCCCGACAGCGGGGGCCGGGCACGGAGACAGGGGCCCGACGGCGGAGGCCTGTCACGGGGACAGGGGCCCGACGGCGGAGGCCTGGTACGGAGACAGGGGCCCGACAGCAGAGGCCGGGGGGAAGAGGCGCCATCCTCCTGTGGAAATAGGGAGCGATGACGCGCCGGCTTGACGTCTGGAGTGGGAACACTGGCAACCTCCCGTAGAGAATTAGAGAGCGAAGGCGGTGTCCCACTCCAGGCACGGAGATCCTCTTCCTCCTCCTCGGGGGGGGCCGGGCACGGAGACTTGACTTGACTTGAGACAGGGGCCCGACAGCGGAGGCCGGGGGGAAGGGGCGCCATCCTCCCGTGGAAATAGGGAGCGATGACGCGCCGGCTTGACGTCTGAAGAGAATTAGAGAGCGAAGGCGGTGTCCCACTCCAGGCACGGAGATCCTCTTCCTCCTCCTCGGGTGCTGCAGACGGGCAGCGCAGAACAAAGGGGTCCCAGGGGACCAGGGCGAAGAGACACCATCCTCCCGTGGAAATAGGGAGCGATGCGCGCCGTCTTGACGTCTGGAGTGGGAACACCACTCCAGGCTTGGCACGGAGATCCTCCTCGGATGCTGCAGACGGGCAGCGCAGAACACAGGGGTCCCAGGGGACCGGGGCGAAGAGATGCCATCCTCCCGTGGAAAATAGGGAGCGATGACGCGCCGGCTTGACGTCTGGAGTGGGAACACCGTAGAGAATTAGAGAGCGAAGACGGTGTCCCACTCCAGGCAAACGGCGACAGGTGGTGATGGCTGGCACGTCGTCTCACGCCGGAGACGCGGCAGGTGATGGTAACGTACAGGATGGTAACGTACAGAACTCCATGAACACAGAGTGAACACAGATACAGAACGACCCGACCAGGACTGGAAGGGAGGTCCAGGTATATAAAGCCCTCTGGGGCGCTAATCATAAACTATGACAGCTGCGTGAAGGTAGTCCAAGGGTGGGGGCTGGTGAAGAGTAGAGGAGAGTAAAACACACCCAGACCATATTCCATCTGTATTCCCTTCAACATCACAGTCTACACCATCTACGTCAACGAACATCAGTCGCCATGAGCGGCATGCAAAAAGGAACTCCTCTTCATACCATGGTAAGTGATATCATCTAGTTTTCAGTTATGTGCCAAAACCAATGGGTTCCTAAATTGCAGTTTCTTATTAGTATGGTTTTTATTTCATTTAAAGTGACTCCCCACAAGAGGCCTAAACGTTGCAGCCAAGACATCCAAGTTGAGGAAGCAGCCACACCTCCCATCACCGAGCAGTGTCTGTTTGACGAGATACAGTCTCTCAGAGAGGAGAGGGATGCAGCCAAGGAGGATGGTGACCAACAGAGAACCAAGGTCGAGTCAAGCTCCTTGACCGCTTCATCTGTGGACAGCAACGACACCAAATGCAAGATGATGACAGGTGTTACCTGGCCAGTGCTTCTGCACTTGTTTTCTTACTTGCACACAGAGAAGACAAGGAGCACCATTATCTCACCCATAGATCAGATATTTATCACCCTTGTCAAACTGCGTCACGACATGTCCTTTGACCTCATCTCCCACATCAGAGGTGTGTCAAAGGCAACAGTCATCAAAGTGTTCTGGACCTGGATAGACCTGATGTACGTCAAACTTGCCTTCTTGATTAGATGGCAGGACAGGGACCACATATTCTCAATCATCCCCCCAGTATTCAAAACAAAGTTTCCTCGTCTCACATCGATCATAGATTTGAAATTTTCATCGATGCACCCAGAAATCTTAAAGCTCGTGCTCAGTGCTATTCCTCCTACAAACGCCACGCCACAGTGAAAGTGTTCATATCGTGCAGCCCAGTGGGTCACATTAACTTTGTGTCCCAGGCCTGGAGAGGCAGAGCCTCAGATATCCACATTGTCAGGGAGTGTGGATTTTTTATTTATTTTTTTATTGATCTTTTTCCCCCTCCATTTTCCTCCGATTTTCTCCCATCCCAATGTTAGTCGTTATGCCAATTCCCAATCCCCTTCCTGGTCGCTGCGCACTTACCCCCCACAGTCGGTCTGGGAGAGTGGAGGCTATCACATGCTTCCTCCGACACACGTCCAGCCAATCAACCGCTTCTTTTCACCTGGCAGCGCGGATTCTCATTGAGAGGGCGTAGTGTGTGGAAGGATCACACTATCCCACTCAGGTCCTATCCGCGCTTAGCAGGCGCCCCGACCGAACTGTAGGAGTCGCTGTTTACAACAACCCGGACCCACCCCGCCAGCTTCTCCCACCCTCTAATACTGCCAATTGTATTAGTGTGAACGGCCAGCCAAGCTGGTGACAACCCCGGAGCTGTGAGCTGGATTCGAACAGGCGAATCCTAGCGTCTCCGGGGTTGGTGACGAACGCAATCTCCGTTACGCCACCTAACCGCTCTGGGGGGAGTGTGGATTTATAAACCCTGCGCTGCACATGCCCGGGGATCAGATCCTGGCAGACAGGGGTTTCACACTCGAGGATGACTTTGCATCTGTTTGCGGTGCACAACTCATTCTACCCCAATTTACGAGGAACAAGAAGCAGCTGTCTGCAGAGGAGGTGGAGAGAGCCCGGAAAATCTCATCAGTGCGGATCCACATTGAGAGGGTGATTGGACTCGTCAAGAACCGATACACAATACTAAAGGGTCCAGTTCCAATTCGCTGTATTCAGAGTCTAGCAGGTGAAGCCAATCGTGATCAATACAGCAGCATCGACAAGATCATCCGAGTCTGTGCTGCTTTGGTGAATCTGGGAGACAGCATTGTTCTCAAGGATTAGAGAGACATTTGTGATTGACCTGTGATACAGGTCTAGGATTATTATTGCAGATGTTTTGCGTTAGATCTCGCTGATAATTTGCACTATGAGCCATTGTAAGTAAAACAAGATTAAATCAGGGGGAAATAGTATAATAAGCAAAAGTATCTGCAAAAGATATTCTACTCAATATTTGATCAAATACAAGATATTTTCACTTGATACAATTACATTTTTTGCAGTGTACTGTCTTTGCCCTGTGAGCCAGATTACAATGATTGTGTTACAGCGTGTAGTAAATGTTTTGTGTAAATATTGTTAGACTATCTTACAAAAAAAACATACACAATAAAATTTAAGTGTAACTAAAATACATTTATTGTCAACATCCATCTCTTCTATGGTACAAAACAAGACAGCAAGAAGGGTACACCTCTATCAGCTGAGTAACAATGATCATCAAGTGTTGAGTGCTACAGTCAGGGTTCCCACACATTGCAAAATGAAATTCAAGGACTTTCAACTACTTTCCTAAGCACAATTCTTCATTTTAAAAGGACATTTAAAAGGATACAATTAATGTAACTGAGGGGTACAATTCCCTGACTGTATTACTAGATATGATACTTACTACCACTACCTTTGTACTTAATATTCGGCCACCCAGTACACGGCATAAATATATTATCATGAACACTCTCACGTAGATGAAACGGATCCAACACAAATGTACGAATTAGAAACAGGTCTTTATTTCTACACAGCGATGGTGTGTAGAATAAGCACTTAATCACTTAATTACATTTATGAATTGAAATAGTATGCACTTTTATGGCAAAGAGTATTCATCGGTATATCAATAGAGAATGTCCAATCTCTGAAGGCGCAGGTGGTAAATATACGACCTGGAATAGTTAAGGAATAACAGCAATGATACTTTAATGATTATACTAGATACACTAGAGGGGGTTAATCCGGTCGCTTGTAAGCCGACAGGAGTAGGAAGGGGGGGGGGGGTAGAATCCGGCTGCCTCGTCCGGCCAAGGGTATCCCAGGTGAACCCACTGTAGTGCCGTTCAATGCGCCGGCGATCCTTGGACCACAGATGAAAGCAGGTGGACTCTTTGTGGGCCGGCTCTCTCCGGTCCACGGGGGAGAGACGTGAAGCGACCTCGTCTTGCAGAGCGTCTCCTCACCTTGCGTCCTCTCCAGGGGGGGGGGTTCCAACACACGGCAGTGTCGGGGGTCTTTATCCATGGAATAATCAAAGTATCCAAAGCATAATCCGTGCCTGGGAAGGCGGGCTGTCGTCGGTAGAATAATCCGGTATCCAGGTCCACTCGCTCGTCGGCTCTGGGGCTCCTCGGGTGCAGCTTCACATAGGGTCAACCACCCTGGGTAAGCAGCCAGTTCTCTGCCCGAAACGATGGGGTACTGACTACGGTAGTATTCTCACCGCACGAAGCACTATATATTAACAGACTATTATTAGCTTAATAGACTACGTCCAACTCGACGATATAGTGCCAAATATGACTATTCAAATATTAATATACACGATGTCTCAATACCGATGGTAGGCGAACTTGGCCTTACTCCCACACGTGGCGTCGCGGGGAGGCTTTACGTCTGTGACTCTATTGGAGGGTAAGAAACTGGACTGAAAAGAAAGTCCTACTTTAGTAGCGCAGTATATATACGCACTATGAACAAATAGTCCCATTAGTGGTGCGGTAGCCAAATTCCTACGCGGAACTAGGACTTGTTCGTACATGTCGAGCGGTACGTTTGAACTGGGTCTGAGGGGTATGGCAGCCTGGCACCAAGGTCTCGACCAATAGTAGAATGGAGACTATTATGGGATGTTCAGTAGGCTAGAATGGATATTCAATGCATATTGTACAAGGAATATACAAGGGATATCAGGGAATATTAGAGAATATACAAATACAATTAAATATATATATATAAATAAATATATATATTCGGTTTAATCTGGCCCTTCACAACAATTAACATAAATGCTGTTTTTATTTACCAATTTTTTTTTATGAAACCAATTTCTGACAATTAGTTACACTTTAAATAAAGACATAGAATTTCTTGATTCAGAACAATTTTATGAATAAAACTTCAAAAGCGCTAAAAACTAAATTACAAACATCACAAAACAAACTGTTCAGACTACTGCTTGACCTTACTCTTAGAACCCACTTCACCCCTGCCCACTTTGACAACCTAGGATGGCTTAGAGTAGATGACAGACAGGCCCGGACTGGCCATCGGGAGCACCGGGAGTTTTCCCGGTGGCCTGGCCTGCACAGATAAAAAAAAAATTATATATTTAAAAAAAAGTATAATTCTTTTTTAATTATTATTATTTAAAAAAAAAATTTGCCAGGCCATTGTTTCTAGTTGTGGCGGTGGCGCGGCACGATAGTTAGATAACCTAGGTGGGATCACACACTCACGCGGATCACATACACACAATGGAGCCGTGCTGCCGCTTGTAATTGGTGGAGGCGGGACCAGGCGATACAACTGATTGACAGCGGAGGCTGCGAATGGAATGGCAGATCGCACTCAGATGCAGAATAACAGCCAGGCAGTGAGCCAGGTAGTGAGGGACTCGGGAGAGATACAGTAGAGCGAAAGTCAATTAATGTTGATGTCAAGATGGACAGTGGAAGAAAGAGAAAGGGTGGAGGAGAGAGGGATAAAACAAAGAAGAATAAAGGCCCTTACAGGAGAGAGTGGTTAACTGTATTATAATAGTAAATAGAAAAATATGTTGTGCTCTTGCTTTTTTCTTTTTGAAGGTGGAGAGAGTAGCATTGCTAGTGCCACAACAGTTTTATTTGAGGTTCATAACAGTACATTGTACTAAGCAATTGTTGGCTCATTAGTTTGTGATTCACATGCACTAAAATTCACCAGAATTCAGGAAATTAAGTCTTTGTAACAAAAAAAATCCTGGTGGGGGATCCAGTCCGGCCCTGACGACAGAGTACAGCAACTTAGTTAGGGTTAGACTAGGGATGTCCGATATTATCGGCCGACCGATATTATCGGCCGATATCGGCAGTAAAATGTGATATCGGAAAATATCGGTATCGGTAAAAAAATAAATAAAAAATAACATTTTTTTTTTTTTTTTTTTTTTTTACATTTATTTAACCTTTATTTACCCAGGCAAGCAAGTAAGAACCAATTCTTATTTTATTTATTGTCAAAAGTATGCATGTTGGTTTAATTCAACAACAAGAGATATGTAATGTTAATTTTAACTTTTTTAATGATCATATTTTGCACAGATAATGCTTACATTTAAAAAGCCTTTTGAATGCATCCAGTGAAATTATTAGTTACCTGAAATTATTCAGTTTTTTTGGGGGGAAACCCTGCATATATCGGTATCGGTTGATATCGGTATCGGTATCGGAAATTAAGAGTTGGACAATATCGGAATATCGGTATCGGTAAAAAAGCCAATATCGAGCATCCCTACAGTAGGTTAGACTTATTTTTCTTTTTTCTGCACTCCCACAATACCACGTCTTGCTTTTCGGTAGCCTTTAGAGGTTTAGACACCTGGGATGGAACCAGTCATCACAGGTGTCACAGCCAACCATGCTCTCTGATTCTGTTGTTGTTTTACACAAGCAGTAGACTGGAGTGCTTGTGCTGCTGGCCGCCTGTTGCTCCTGTTGGATGGGTAACACTGGTACCTGTGCCTCAACGTTTCTCTGCAGCAGTTCAGGAAACACAAATCCTGTCCAAAGACCCTCAAGGTGCAGCACAAGTTGGTCAGTGAAGGCCTCATTCTGTGCTACTCTAATGCACACAGCATCAATGGGAGACCAGATAAGAAGATCGGCATATGTACGTCTGGTCACGTACATTTGCAGCTGTACCTGGGTGTAGTAGGGGTGTTGAGGCTTTAGTGTAAAGTCCTCAGCCACACAGTAATCTTGTTGGTCTCTGATAGCGCCCAGACCAGCTCTCAGTTTATATGGGCATTTGATCTCCAGGATACCTTGCCCACAACACTCGCAGGAGATCAGGCCATCTGGGGACGCAGCCAGGAAAGATCTTATGGCCAGAGTGTGGCCCAGGATGGGTAATAGTGATCTCACTGGGCATGGTGTGTGGAGGTGGGGATCCAGACAAAATGTCTGCTAGATACTCATATGCGTTGTCCTCGTTATCGATGCCATATTTTATGGCTGCGATGTGGTCCAACCTCTTCCTGGTGGGGCTGCAATTGTCTCTGACCACGGACGGAGACATGGACTTTGACAGCCTGAGTTTGTGGCAGGAAGAGGCTGTGATGCGTCCAACACGCTGCTCATACCACACATTGCTCAGGCGCTGTGTGATCGTGGCCACATTGACATAATGCCAGTCTTCCTCACTGACTGACTTGAGTCGCCTGTATTGGTCGTCACACAGACTCCTCAATCTGTCATCATCTAGAGACCTGTACTCCTCCTTGTACAAGGAGCGTAGAGTCCGTGGAACTTGTGGTTGGGTAGCAACTGGCGTCTGCGCAATGAAGCGTGCCTGGAAATCAGTGAAAGAACAGGCTTAGAGGACACTGAAGCCAAGGTGTCCATGAAGGCCTGCTGTTCTCTCTCTGTGGGATTTGGGGGCAGTTGCTTCTTCTCCTTGACGTCCTGCTTACAGGAATCCTTGTAAAAGGCAACATCACAGATCCTTGCTGGCTGGACCGACTTTGTGAAGCACTGATTCCATTGGCAGGATTTGTCTGTGCCCACGGTCCTGGTGCAGCCGAGGCGGACGGCGGCCTCCACCTTGAATGGGTGGATGTTGAGTGGATGTTTGATCAGGTAGTGGTGCACATTTGGGTATTCGAGAGATGGCCAAGTCTTTGGATTGTTCTCCCAGTGGTCTGCAGGTGTCTTGTATGGACAAGATTGTAAGTCAATCAGTACTCATATCTCGCCTTAGAACTACCACAAAGGCTTTCAAAATAGTGGAATGCCATGTTGGCCTCAATATTATCAAAACAAATTAAATGAAAAGGTTATGAAATTAACAAGAGTGTGCTAAAAACATGTAATAAAAAAGGAGCTCCATGCATACATTTGATCAGTTTCTTCCCCCCATACCAAGATGGCGGCGGTCTCGTGACATCAGAGCGTCTTCGAGAATAGTCTATGTGCGTAATGAATGACCGCAGTAGGCTTATATTATTCGAATGACTTGTTTTATTAGGAAATCACAGATACTGCGCTGCCTATAGTAGTACAGTCCACCAGTCCGCTGCCCGACTCTGGTGGCCTTAATATGTGTACTGTATTTACTGTACCTATAGGGCAGAGCATATATATAGTATCTACTAAATCCTAATTAAACAAGTAATTCGAATAATATAAGCCTACTGTTCATTCATTAGACACATAGGCTACATAGTGTATTCCAATATCTGTTTTAATGATATATTTGAAAGAATGCAGGTTATAGCTGTATAAAACAAATGTCTGTCCCATTGTACCAATCAATGGGATATATTGCATGTTGGCTATAATGATTTTATAAAAAAGAGAGAGATTAAATGCATGGCCATATCAGTATTTATACATTCATGTGACATCACAGCATATTATTTGTATAGCCCAGTGTTTCCTGAAAACAGATATGTACAGTGTTCAGGTTATACATCTATCATTACACAATTACAACCAAAATAGGAAGAAATTATGTTGACCTCAGGGAGTTTTAATGCATAGTCGGTAGAACTGGCGAGCGGAGTGATAGACACAAGCCTTTTTTACACAGAAATGCAATAAATAATAATGCATTAAAGAAGACCCCTCATTCTGCCGGCTTTGCTTATTTACACTGAACCCAGCAAAGGCGGCACAATGCCACCACTGTGTGTAGATTCAGACAGAATGCCATGTTCCTGAGTCGTATAGGCGGATAGAAGCATCTTGGGTTGTGGTTCTGAAACAGGTCTCCAAGGAGGGAAGCACGAGGTGATAAACATGGAATATCTTCTAGTGTGGCATTACCTCTGCCCCCATTAAATGTTATGTCATGTAGCCTACATTTCCATCTGCCAAAAATGCCTTTATTCCGCAGTATGCGATGCAGTGTTGTGGTTTGTTCTGGAGACTGGTGTATGAGTCCATGGCAGCCCGGTGATGTACCGTGAGCTTTATACAAAACTCTCTAAGATAAAGATAGCATCTTCTCACCTTGCATATTATATTAATTGGACCTAAAATATGTAGCCTATTATCATTATCATTGTTATCATTATTATTATCAGTCTTTGTTACCACCTTTCATGTGACAACTGGTCGCTAGACGGAGCAATATTCCTGTGTGTTGGTGCGGCAGGATAGTGTTATAGGGCCAGGGGCGGACTGGGACACAAATTCAGCCCGGGACATTCAGACGCACCAGCCCATGCACCGGCCCCGAAACTGGCCCACACAACGGCCGTTATGAAATACTCGTCCAGTATTAAACAACCCAAGGCTGTGGCTAAGGAGTCAACATCAAGGAGACCAAATCTACACCCCGCCCCTAGATGTGCACAGTGCACACACACACACACACACACACACACACACACACACACACACACACACACACACACACACACACACACACACACACACACACACACACACACACACACACACACACACACACACACACACACACACACACACACTTACCAACATCTTAGTGCCTCATTAGCCTAGGGATTAAGGATACGTGAAGTATTAACTACACCATAATAATATTGAGGTTTTGATCCATAGAAATGTCTGTGCTACACAATTTCAGTTGTCTGTCTGTCTGTCTGTCTGTCTGTCTGTCTGTCTGTCTGTCTGTCTGTCTGTCTGTCTGTCTGTCTGTCTGTCTGTCTGTCTGTCTGTCTGTCTGTCTGTCTGTCTGTCTGTCTGTCTGTCTGTCTGTCTGTCTGTCTGTCTGTCTGTCTGTCTGTCTGTCTGTCTGTCTGTCTGTCTGTCTGTCACTCTCTCTGTCTCTCCCCAATTAAACTGTCCTACTCTACATCACCAGCATGTTTAGCAGTAAGTCACTTGTTCCTTCCTCTACTAAACAGGTTTGTAATTTTCAAATATTGTTCTGAGTCTTTTACTAGCAATTTTTGTTTTTAAATTCTAGCTTTTTCAGCTCCACCATTTCCTTTTTTTACAGGGGCCAATTTCGAATTGCATATCATTCTTGGTTGACACTGAAGTTAGTAAAATGCCATCCGAATTATGAAAAAGCTTTCTTGATGGAGAAACAGTGTATCAAAAATCTGAAAGAAGGAAAGATAGCCTACTGTTTGAAATTCTCCCAGTTGTTAGATTACTGCTTCCCTCTGCTGATCAGCTCTTCCACCTTAGAACTATATATCCAGGCAGCCTCACGTTGTTCACTAAGCACAACATTTGACGACACAGAATCTTCATTCAAACAGCAATGGCAACGCAGCTCGCACAGTAGAAGCAATCGTCCGTGTTATCTGATTTGGAGAGTATTCCTTCATTAAAAGGACAACAAAAAACGTCTCTGAAGGCTTATATTGTCAGAGAATAGGCTACGGTGTCAGAGAATTAGGAGAATTAGGAGAATTAGGCTACGCGGTATGCTCCAAATGGCATTGAGTTTCTCTCGTTCGATGTCACGGATAGGCTAGGGGACACAAATTCAGCCTGAGACGTTCAGAGTCGCTCCGGCCCGCACGCACCCGTGCACACACACTATTGTCACCTATGTGTGTTGTTGCGCTCTGGGTAGTGTATCTGTAGTAGAGCACTGTGTAGGCTACATCATCTGGACGGACAGTTTCTGTGCGAGCAAGCATGCGTACTAAGGAATTTAATCCTGCCGGCGCCACTGCCGGCCCACACACTGGCCCACACACCGGCCCACACACCGGCCCACACACCAACCCACACACCGGCCCACACACCGGCCCACACACTGGCCCACACACTGGCCCACACACCAGCCAGCACTCTGGCCCACACACTGGCCCACACCAGCCCACACACCAGCCCACACTCTGGCCCACACACTGGCCCACACCGGCCCACACACTGGCCCACACACCAGCCCACACACCAGCCCACACACCGGCCCACACACCGGCCCACACACTGGCCCACCCACCAGCCCAGACACCAGCCCACACACCGGCCCACACACCGGCCCACACACTGGCCCACCCACCAGCCCACACACCAGCCCACACACCAGCCCACACACCGGCCCACACTCTGGCCCACACACTGGCCCACACCAGCCCACACACTGGCCCACACACTGGCCCACACACCAGCCCACACCAGCCCACACACCAGCCCACACACTGGCCCACACACCAGCCCACACACCAGCCCACACACCGGCCCACACACCAGCCCACACGCTGGCCCACACACCAGCCCACACACCAGCCCACACACCAGCCCACACACCAGCCCACACGCTGGCCCACACACCAGCCCACACACCGGCCCACACACCAGCCCACACGCTGGCCCACACACCAGCCCACACCAGCCCACACACTGGCCCACACCAGCTATCACACACCAGCCCACACACTGGCCCACACCAGCCCACACACCAGCCCACACACCAGCCCACACACTGGACCACACCAGCCCACACACCAGCCCACACACCAGCCCACACTCCAGCCCACACACCGGCCCACACACCAGCCCACACACCAGCCCACACACCAGCCCACACACCAGCCCACACACCAGCCCACACACCAGCCCACACTCCAGCCCACACTCCAGCCCCCACACCAGCCCACACACCAGCCCACACACCGGCCCACACACCGGCCCACACACTGGCCCACCCACCAGCCCACACACCAGCCCACACACCGGCCCACACACCGGCCCACACACTGTCCCACCCACCAGCCCACACACTGGCCCACACACCAGCCCACACACCAGCCCACACACCGGCCCACACTCTGGCCCACACACCAGCCCACACACTGGCCCACACCAGCCCACACACCAGCCCACACACTGGCCCACACACTGGCCCACACACCAACCCACACACTGGCCAACACCAGCCCACACACTGGCCCACACACCAGCCCACACACTGGCCCACACCAGCCCACACACCAGCCCACACACTGGCCCACACACCAACCCACACACCAGCCCACACACCAGCCCACACACCAGCCCACACACTGGCCCACACACCAGCCCACACACCAGCCCACACACCAGCCCACACACCAGCCCACACACTGGCCCACACACCAGCCCACACACTGGCCCACACCAGCCCACACACCAGCCCACACACCAGCCCACACACCAGCCCACACACCGGCCCACACACCAGCCCACACGCTGGCCCACACACCAGCCCACACTCTGGCCCACACACTGGCCCACACCAGCCCACACACTGGCCCACACCAGCTCACACACCAGCCCACACACTGGCCCACACCAGCCCACACACCAGCCCACACACTGGCCCACACCAGCCCACACACCAGCCCACACTCCAGCCCACACACCAGCCCACACACCAGCCCACACACCAGACCACACACCGGCCAACACACTGGCCCACACACCAGCCCACACACCAGCCCACACACCAGCCCACACACCAGCCCACACACCGGCCCACATTAGTGGCCCACACACCAGCCCACACACCAGCCCACACACCGGCCAACACACTGGCCCACACACTGGCCCACACACCAGCCCACACACCAGCCCACACACCAGCCCACACACCGGCCCACACACTGGCCCACACACCAGCCCACACACCAGCCCACACACCAGCCCACACACCAGCCCACACTCCAGCCCACACTCCAGCCCCCACACCAGCCCACACACCAGCCCACACACCGGCCCACACACCGGCCCACACATCGACTCACACACCGGCCCACATACCGGCCCACACATCGACTCACACACTGGCCCACACACCGGCCCACACACCGGCCTACACTCTGGTCCACACATCGACTCACACACTGGCCCACACACTGGCCCACATACCGGCCCACATTAGTGGTCCACACATCGACTCACACACTGGCCCACACACCGGCCCACACACCGGCCCACACTCTGGTCCACACATCGACTCACACACTGGCCCACACACCGGCCCACACACCGGCCCACACACCGGCCCACAGACCATCCCACACACCAGCCCACACACCGGCCCACACTCTGGCCCACACACTGGCCCACACCAGCCCACACACTGGCCCACACACCAGCCCACACACTGGTTTCCTATTCAAGCCCGATCTGACTTTAAAGTGCTACTCCTCACCTACAACATTTTAAATGGGCTTGCACCGCTCTATCTATCCGATCTCATCTCTCGATACTCGCCCGCTCGTGCTCTGCGCTCACAAAATGCGGGGCGTCTATAGAAATCTGCCGGCCACAGAGCCTTTGTCTACCGCGCTCCCTACCTGTGGAACAAATTACCTGCCGTCGTCAGGGGCGCCTGCTCTGTCGAAGCTTTTAAATCCCTGCTTAAGACCCATCTTTTCTCTCTCTCCTTCAACCTACCCTGATCTCACCTGGTCGGGGACTGACCCTTAGATTAACCTTTTCCGCCTGTGCGGTCCGTCGGTGGACCGCAAAAAGGACACCTGGTCATAAATCAATATCTCCAGTTTGTTCTATAAAAGTAGCGATTTTATTTTCAAACTTATTCAAGTATAAACATCATAACCATGTCACAACAGCATGTATAATGTATATTATCATAAATATGTTAGTTTAGGAATAGGTTAAAGTGTTACTAGATAGATTTTCCTTTTCGAAATGTCTGTATATTTTGCGAGAGGCGACCATTTTGGAAAACCTTGAATCATGGGAATTGTAGTTTTTTGCTGCCATTTTGTAGTGGACATCCAGAGCTCTGGATCTGCGTTGGAACTTTTCAAAACTACACTTCCTGAACAGATCTATGGGGTTCAAGGTTCATAGTTCTGTATGCATTATTTTAATAACTCATATTATTCGGGATAATATACCACAAAATGTAACGTTATTGACAAATATTGAAATGCAGTTATTTTCTCTTCCCTATTGTTAGCATGCAGCAACAATTAGATCTGAAATTAGTTTCAAAACAGTTGCACTGTGGTGAAAATAAAAAAGTACAGTCGATTTCATTATCTGCACGCCTGGTGATACTAAATCCAAATTGAACTCTGCCATTTGAAAGATAATATATGTATATATATAAATGTGCGAATTGGCTATAATAAGGTCATTTATAAGCCTGCTATTCTATATTCTATAATAATATTTCAAATTGCATTGGTCCGGATGGGAGAATTCAGTACTGTATCTACAGAACCTTCTGTTTAATCATCTTCCCTTTATTCATTTCCTTAGATTTTTTGTACAAATGATCTCAAGAAGGTACTGAACGAGATCAGTGGCAGTTTCTAATGTTTGGTCATTATTAGCATGGTGTTATTCCCTGTCAAAGATGCAAAGAAAAATCATAATTCATATTCTCTTTTGTTTCATCACAATTTAAGCAAGCCTAGTAATATACACAATATTTTACTTTTCTGCAGACATGGGAGAACCTTTTTAACCTCTGTCTCTGTCTCAACCGGTCCCATGGAACAGCTTCATACTGCCTTCTGTCTGGCCTGCAGTGCTGAACCTTCTGAGTGGCTTCTCCTGCCCCCACGGGGCATACGGCCCTGAGCTATTGTCTTGTATCTCACCCTGTATCCATACGCTTGCAGTAGTTCTATCTATTACTCAATTTCACTATTTTCTTATATACTATGATTCTACTGTCACCATGTATCAGTGGAGGTTTCTCTATGACAACACGTGAAACACAAATTCACTCATAATTCATAATTATTATTAATTTACATATACCTATAAAAAAAAAAAAAAAATATATATATATATATATATATTTTTTTTTTTATTATTATTTTTTTTTTTATATAAATGTTTTCCTCTGTAAAAAAATGCCAGTGCATTTTTTTTTTTTTTTTTAATGGCCAAAATTGACAGCTCTGAGCATGCCTGCACTGCAGTATTGCCTGCAGTAATTATTCGTGAAGAATACTTCACAGGTGTGACCCTTTGTTAAATAAATAATATATAACAGCGAATCAAAATAGGCTATTAATTTCATCTAAGCACGGTCTGTGCAGTTAAACTCTTGCCACTGAATGGAGGATTGATTGATTGACAGCCTTGACATCCAATATTACACAGAGGTTGAATGATTGACAACCTTCAAAATCCAATCAGAGACTGTCTGCAAGTGGTGCCAGGAAGTCTGCAGCTGGACTGGCGTCAGTGTTCTACTATAGTCAACGTTGTGTTGCATCATCTGTTTGCCTGAAGAAGAACATTTATTTGCCTAATATAATCATTCATATTTTAATATCTTTATTCACTTGTTCAGTTATTGTTGTGCACTGCATCGTTTACTTGGATGATATATATATATATTTTTAAATCTCAGTTGAACTTGAAGACTAGTGTAGTTCTAACTAACTTCCTTGTTGTTGTAGCTGGCTAATAGGAAATTATTTTTGCAAAGAATTATGGATGCTCCTCCAAACATCGTAGATCGGATCATACAGGAATCTTTTCACACATTCTCC
Organism: Notolepis coatsorum; assembly: GCF_963971535.1. Lineage (NCBI taxonomy): Eukaryota > Metazoa > Chordata > Actinopteri > Aulopiformes > Paralepididae > Notolepis > Notolepis coatsorum. The sequence continues at coordinate 179,753,377 of NC_140171.1, forward strand.
TATGAAGAAAAGCTAAGAGTAAAAGCAGACGGGAGACCAAAACCTAATATCAACTTGAGTCAACAACTTGCGTCGGGAAAACAACGCCGTTTTCAACCAGCTAAGTATGATAAAGTGTTGTGGTTAACTGGGAGCATGCAAACAAATCGCACATATTGTTGGCCGTGCATTATGTTTAAGTCTCCTGCTGGAATAGGGTGTTCAAAGTTTGCAAGAGAAGGATTTGCGGATATACTGAATTTCGACAGGTCTGTAAGGATTCATGAGAAATCTAATGATCACGTCAGCGCTGAAGTACAATTAAGTCTGTTGGGAACAGTAAGAATTGATACTCTGCTTGATGAAGGAAAGCGTGTGCAGTTGACAAAGCATAACGACACGGTCCGTAAAAACCGCGACATTATGAAAAGATTGATTGATTCTGTGTCATTATTGGGTCGTCAGGAACAAGCATTTAGGGGGCACGATGAGACGTTAACGTCTGATAATAAGGGTAACTACAGAGAGATGATAGAACTACTGTCCCGTTATGATGATGTTTTAGCTGCGCATTTGAAATCGGCAACTGTATTTTCTGGGTTGTCTAAGACCATACAAAATGACTTGATTGAAGCTATAGCTGCAACTGTTCAAGATGAGATCAAAAGTGAGATTGCAGCTGCGCCGTTTTTTGCGTGGCAGATAGACGAGGCGACAGATATTTCTTGCAAAGCCCAGCTGTCAATAATTGTACGCTATGTCGATGCTGCAGGCATAATACAGGAACGTTTCATTGGGTTTTTTGATGTGTCAGGAGGCAGGGATGCTGAGTCTGTCTTTAATTTCGTTGACAGAGAGATGTCTAGTTATGATTACAAACAGAAACTTGTTTGTCAAACGTACGATGGTGCAGCTGTGATGGCATCTGCGTTGAACGGCCTTCAGGCTAAAGTAAAAAGAGTTGCGCCATATGCAGAATTTGTGCATTGTTATGCGCATCGGCTCAATCTCGTGCTGAGTCAGGGAGCAAAATGCATACCAGAGGCTAGGATCTTTTTTGCAAACCTGTCAGGTTTTGCAACTTTTTTCACCAAGTCGACAAAGAGAACAATTTTTTTGGAGGAAAGTGGTTGTTCTAAGCTTCCTAAAAATGCACCAACACGCTGGAACTTTTCGTCACGCGTTGTCAGCACAGTATTAAACAATCACGAGAAGCTAATCACAACTTTTGAGAGCATGATTGAATCGGACAGTGTGACAGATGAGGAGACTATCAGCGCTGCAACTGGGTTTATCAGAACGTTAGAAGATTTCGATTTTGTATTTATGTTACTCTCATATGAACAGATTTTCTGTGAGACAGCTGTGGTTTTTGATATTGTGCAACAGAAAGCAGCAGATGTTGTGTTTTGCAAATCAAGAATTGAGTCTCTTCTGTCCTTTGCAAAGGAGAAGAAGTCTGAGGCATCATTTCAAGCAGTATATGCAAAAGCTGCTGGGATGACAGAGGAGCCAGATAATCATCCCAGGAAAAGACGACGCAGAGGGAACGTTAAAGATCCCAAGCAGCATTTCAGGGATGTTTACATGGCTGTCTTGACCAACTTGATTGACCAGATCACCCAGCGTTATGTTAACATGGATAACACACGCTTCCTGGAGCTGCTTGATCCAGTGAAGTTTGATAGCATGGCGAAATATTTCCCCTTTGAGGCATTTGAGTGTCTAAAGAAAGGCTATGGGCATTTCTTTGATTCAGACAGGTTGAAAGCAGAGTTGCGACATCTGTACTCAGACAGACAGCTTCATATCAGCAAAGGCAAGTTGTGTGACCTCATAGCTTTTTTTAAAACAACTGAGCTGGACAAGGCAATGTCACAGGTGTATCAGCTCATGTGCTTAATTGCTACTATTGGAGTAACATCAGCTGGTGTGGAGAGGAGCTTTTCATGTCTGAAGCGTCTCAAGACATACTCCAGGAACACCATAGGACAGGAACGACTTAGAAACTTGGCAGTGATAGCAATTGAGAAGAGACTAATCAAGTCGATGGAAAAAAATCCTCGCTGGTATGACAGAGTGATTGACAACTTCACAAAGAAAGAAAGGAGGATAGAATTAATTTACAAGCTGTGAGGGAGAATCAATAACCATGTGACTTGAGTTGATTGATTCTCACCGGCACATAGTTTAGTTTAGGGACAGTGCATATCAATCAACAGTTACTGAACACACACACATGGACACAGGCACACTAATACACATGGACACAGGCACACTAGGACACCTTGATGGATCCATGAGGCTTGGATAAGCCTTGTGGACCCAACTCTTTAGATGAGGGAACGGGTACATACGCACACAATACGCGACCACTGATGGATCCGTAGGGCTTGGATAAGCCCTATGGACCCAACTCTTTAGATGAGGGAACGGGTACATACGCATACAATACGCGACCACTGATGGATCCATGGGGCTTGGATAAGCCCTATGGACCCAACTCTGACCACTAATAAAAACGTAACTACACTAACGTTATGAGAGCTAACATTGCTACCTACTGTACAAGTGCAGTGGTTTAGTGCATTTCCTACTTCCGGTTGCTACTGAACGGACATGTTTGTGCGGACCTGTTCTCCCAAACTGGTCAGCAAATGACTGTTCATTTTTACGTTATTATTTTTTAAACATTGATCTTAACTGATCACTGACTTTATTGCTTTTATCGTTATATATGCCTATGTTTGTGTACAGCACTTTGAGCTACATGACATGTATGAAAGGTGCTTTATAAATACTTACTTACACACACACACTCACGCACAGATGCACATGTTCATGCACACACACACACACACACACACACACACACACACACACACACACACACACACACCACTCATCAACATAAATGGCCCTCCCTGTGGGCGGAGGTGACTTTGATGATAGATAAGATAAGATAAGATATTCCTTTATTGATCCCCTTGGGCCCCTATGTTATTTTGTGTGACGCCATTTTGGATGGTATTCCAGACGCTTTTGTGACTGATGTATTGCCATGTTCCAGGGACGGTGGGGCTGTACCTGAGGCGGTGCATCCTACTCTGGCATGAATTAGGTTCAGTTCATTTTGATTTATTGATTCACTTTTGCTATATTTCTGAGATGGAAGAACGATGGTCACTTTGTTAATATGATAATTGAAGTTCAGTTCTTGTTACCTAAGATTTGATCCAAGGGGTTAGAATAATTATAATTACCTATTAGCTAGCTACAACAACTAAGTAACTCAATCTCTAGGAAAGATACGCCTAATATTAAGTTATAATACATAACATAATTAATTTTTTATTTGATTTGAAATCTTTATTTCGAACATGCAATGAATACAAACAAACAATAACAAAAGCAAAACACAACTCAATCTACATGTTCGAAAAGGAGTAGGAAGAAATATACACTTATTTAATCCTACCCCCTTTCCACTACTCAAATGAGTGTACTATTTAAAAACATAAAAAAGAAAAAAAAAATATATATGCAAAACAAAAAAACAAAAACTATATATGTAAAACATGTTCTGAGAGGATCCAGCGGGGAGATGTTCAAGAAGGTGGTGATGGGGAAGGTGGATGGAAAGAGAGGAAGTGGAAGACCAAGAAGAGGCTGGGTAGACGATGTCTGTGATTGGATTGAGAGGCGGAGTCACGGAGTTGGAGAGAAGAAGTGGGGACAGAATGGGTTGGAGAGTGATAGGCAACCTTCGGAACAAAGAAGCCACCTGATGATGATGATGAAAGAAATAAAATAAAAATGTAAACACCCGTGAATATCAAGTCCCTTCCTCATCCCTGTACCTTGTGAACATAATTTCCTTATACATCAGTTTGAATTGTCTCATGTTTGGACATTTCTTTAGCACCACATTTAGACTGTTCCACAGTTTCACTCCACATTAAATATAAGTAATTAAAATAAGGTAAAACCAATTGAAAAATAGCATATAATAAGTAGATAATAATAAATAATAATACAGAATACATTATATTATAAATCATAAATAATAAAGGGACAATAAAACTCCCAAACCACTCAACCTTCCACTCATATAACTGAGTGGAGTGTGTGAGTCAGAACTTTCCCTATTTGCTGTGACCTTGGCGTGGTGGGAAAGCTTATGATCTTAATATCTTGAGTACTATGAGCAGGACCTTGCTGTACTAGTACCAGGTGAAAGGTCAGACTAACAACAGCAAGAACAAATGTGAATTTAATTTAGGGTTAATATTTAGAGTGATATTATTCCTTTGCACCACTAGGTGTCAGTATAAGATAAGATATTCCTTTATTGAGCCCCTTGGATATAATCACAGGCCTATTACTGGGGTCCACACAAATCAATACAATACAATACAATCATTGTAAAATTATCATCTTTGGCTACATCCACATTGTATAAAATACTATTTGTGATAATTGCTAATATGCTTTTATGCCTTTTATGTTTTCCCAGATGAAATGACCTGTGTCCAACACCAGTCTTGATCTCTCCTGGAGAAGAAACAGCCCCCTGTGTCCCTCCCTCAACTGTCCAGCTGAAACAGAGGTCACCCAAACCCCCAGTCCCTCCCTCAATTCAGAGCAATGTGAGTATTTACTGATAACTGTTTAGAGGGGATGTTTTAAAAATATAATTTCTGCTCAATTTGGTCAGCAGCTGCCACTGGCTGTCACCTAATATGATTTCATCTGGTCAGGTGCGCTGTCACCTAATATGATTTCATCTGGTCAGGTGCGCTGTCACCTAATATGATTTCATCTGGTCAGGTGCGCTGTCACCTAATATGATTTCATCTGGTCAGGTGCGCTGTCACCTAATATGATTTCATCTGGTCAGGTGCGCTGTCACCTAATATGATTTCATCTGGTCAGGTGCGCTGTCACCTAATGTTAATATGTTTTCATCTGTGTCCACTGACCACTGACACACAGTGGGGGATGTTTTAAAAATATAATTTAATATATAATATAATATAATAATTTGTGCTTCACCTAAAAATTTGGTCACCAGCCTCCACTGCCATGTATGCATATGCTCACTACATGTATTTATTGCTCCATCTCCGCCCACTACAAACATGGGAACTCTCTAACCCCTGTCCCAACCCCCCCCCCATCTTTTTGAGTGGTTGTCTCGTAGTGCTGACTAAGGTGGTGGATGTCTCGGGGGCTTCGCCAAGATTGCAGTGACTGTTCTACGTGCACCACGGAGGCCATGGATCAGCTTCTTACCATCTTCTGTCCGTGGTCTGTCAACATGGTTCAGACGTGGAGTTCATTGCTGGGTTAAGTAATTCTATTCTATTCACATAATATGCTTACTACATATATATATTCTATTCACATATATGCTTACCACTTGTATCTATTACTATGTCTGCCCATCACAATCACACAAACTGTCTAACGCCTGTCCCGTCTCCCTGTCTCCCTGTCTCTGGCTGTCTTGGAGTGATGACTGGAGTGTCGGACGTCCCGTGATGATGACCGGGAGGATGTGACCCTCTGCGCCACCCCTTTGCCTCAAATAGATCCGCTATCAGCTCTATCTTTAATCTTTCAAAATGTTCAGTTGCTATCGCATTCACTCACTCACACATGTGAGTGCATGCTTTACCAACTGCTCACCTGTTTTGGCCCACACACCAGCCCACACACCAGCCCACACACCAGCCCACACACCGGCCCACACACTGGCCCACACACCAGCCCACACACCAGCCCACACACCGGCCCACACACTGGCCCACACACCAGCCCACACTCCAGCCCCCACACCAGCCCACACACCAGCCCACACACCAGCCCACACTCCAGCCCACACTCCAGCCCACACTCCAGCCCCCACACCAGCCCACACACCAGCCCACACACCGGCCCACACACCGGCCCACACACCGGCCCACACACCGGCCCACACATCGACTCACACACCGGCCCACATACCGGCCCACACATCGACTCACACACTGGCCCACACACCGGCCCACACACCGGCCCACACTCTGGTCCACACATCGACTCACACACTGGCCCACACACCGGCCCACACACCGGCCCACACTCTGGTCCACACATCGACTCACACACTGGCCCACACACCGGCCCACACACCGGCCCACACACCGGCCCACACACCAGCCCACACACCAGCCCACACACCGGCCCACACTCTGGCCCACACACTGGCCCACACCAGCCCACACACTGGCCCACACACCAGCCCACACACTGGCTTCCTATTCAAGCCCGATCTGACTTTAAAGTGCTACTCCTCACCTACAACATTTTAAATGGGCTTGCACCGCTCTATCTATCCGATCTCATCTCTCGATACTCGCCCGCTCGTGCTCTGCGCTCACAAAATGCGGGGCGTCTATAGAAATCTGCCGGCCACAGAGCCTTTGTCTACCGCGCTCCCTACCTGTGGAACAAATTACCTGCCGTCGTCAGGGGCGCCTGCTCTGTCGAAGCTTTTAAATCCCTGCTTAAGACCCATCTTTTCTCTCTCTCCTTCAACCTACCCTGATCTCACCTGGTCGGGGACTGACCCTTAGATTAACCTTTTCCGCCTGTGCGGTCCGTCGGTGGACCGCAAAAAGGACACCTGGTCATAAATCAATATCTCCAGTTTGTTCTATAAAAGTAGCGATTTTATTTTCAAACTTATTCAAGTATAAACATCATAACCATGTCACAACAGCATGTATAATGTATATTATCATAAATATGTTAGTTTAGGAATAGGTTAAAGTGTTACTAGATAGATTTTCCTTTTCGAAATGTCTGTATATTTTGCGAGAGGCGACCATTTTGGAAAACCTTGAATCATGGGAATTGTAGTTTTTTGCTGCCATTTTGTAGTGGACATCCAGAGCTCTGGATCTGCGTTGGAACTTTTCAAAACTACACTTCCTGAACAGATCTATGGGGTTCAAGGTTCATAGTTCTGTATGCATTATTTTAATAACTCATATTATTCGGGATAATATACCACAAAATGTAACGTTATTGACAAATATTGAAATGCAGTTATTTTCTCTTCCCTATTGTTAGCATGCAGCAACAATTAGATCTGAAATTAGTTTCAAAACAGTTGCACTGTGGTGAAAATAAAAAAGTACAGTCGATTTCATTATCTGCACGCCTGGTGATACTAAATCCAAATTGAACTCTGCCATTTGAAAGATAATATATGTATATATATAAATGTGCGAATTGGCTATAATAAGGTCATTTATAAGCCTGCTATTCTATATTCTATAATAATATTTCAAATTGCATTGGTCCGGATGGGAGAATTCAGTACTGTATCTACAGAACCTTCTGTTTAATCATCTTCCCTTTATTCATTTCCTTAGATTTTTTGTACAAATGATCTCAAGAAGGTACTGAACGAGATCAGTGGCAGTTTCTAATGTTTGGTCATTATTAGCATGGTGTTATTCCCTGTCAAAGATGCAAAGAAAAATCATAATTCATATTCTCTTTTGTTTCATCACAATTTAAGCAAGCCTAGTAATATACACAATATTTTTCTTTTCTGCAGACATGGGAGAACCTTTTTAACCTCTGTCTCTGTCTCAACCGGTCCCATGGAACAGCTTCATACTGCCTTCTGTCTGGCCTGCAGTGCTGAACCTTCTGAGTGGCTTCTCCTGCCCCCACGGGGCATACGGCCCTGAGCTATTGTCTTGTATCTCACCCTGTATCCATACGCTTGCAGTAGTTCTATCTATTACTCAATTTCACTATTTTCTTATATACTATGATTCTACTGTCACCATGTATGCATATGCTCACTACATGTATTTATTGCTCCATCTCCGCCCACTACAAACATGGGAACTCTCTAACCCCTGTCCCAACCCCCCCCCATCTTTTTGAGTGGTTGTCTCGTAGTGCTGACTAAGGTGGTGGATGTCTCGGGGTCTTCGCCAAGATTGCAGTGACTTTTCTACGTGCACCACGGAGGCCATGGATCAGCTTCTTACCATCTTCTGTCCGTGGTCTGTCAACAAGGTTCAGATGTGGAGTTCATTGCTGGGTTAAGTAATTCTATTCTATTCACATAATATGCTTACTACATATATATATATTCTATTCACATATATGCTTACCACTTGTATCTATTACTATGTCCGCCCATCACAATCACACAAACTGTCTAACGCCTGTCCCGTCTCCCTGTCTCCCTGTCTCTGGCTGTCTTGGAGTGATGACTGGAGTGTCGGACGTCCCGTGATGATGACCGGGAGGATGTGACCCTCTGCGCCGCCCCTTTGCCTCAAATAGATCCGCTATCAGCTCTATCTTTAATCTTTCAAAATGTTCAGTTGCTATCGCATTCACTCACTCACACATGTGAGTGCATGCTTTACCAACTGCTCACCTGTTTTACTGCAACACTACTATCACCGACATCTAAGAAGGGAGATCCCCCCTTGAATGGCCTTTCTAAGGTTTCTCTCCTCCACATTGCCTGTAGTGCATTTTTTCCTATTGCTAAGTTTTAGTGAGTTTTTCCTTACCTTCGCGTGGGGTATGTCTGGGAGTGTTGCATTTATTTTAATTTTTTGGACTTTATGGTGTTCTTGTTCTTGACCTATTGTGATGTTTCTTCTTGAATTGTTTAAAGAAGACGTGTCCGGCCCATGGGGACATTAACGTGTGTTGTCGGGCCTTACAAATACATTTGATTTTATTTGATTTTATTTATTAAATCAGCTTGATTGCGACATACTGTTTTTATTTAAAAACATGAAATAATGTTTTGAATATAGTCAGTAAATAAATAAATAAATGAATGAAAATACTATATTTAAACCAGTTATATCATTATTAAAAGTGTAAATCCTAATTAAACCAATGAGTAATTCATAATGTTTTCCATACCTGAGCAGGTCAGGCCAACATTCCTGCTAGGTGAGCTGGTGTTTCTATCTGAGTCTGAGGTGACACAGTCCAGGAGATGGTATTCGTTGCCTTTACACTGGAGTTCTTTGGTCCCGATTGGAGCGTCTCCCTCTCCATAGAGCGCCCCCTGGAGGGCTGAAGGAGCCCCACAGCCAAGCTGCCTACAGACCACCTCTGCATCCTGCTTGTCAAAGTCAGCTTCACATAGTGACCTCCACGCCTGATCAGACTTCATCTCCACTCTGCCTGAACACAGACCAGATCCGTTCACAAGCCTCACAGACTCTGTACACACACACACACACACACACACACACACACACACACACACACACACACACACACACACACACACACACACACACACACACACACACACACACACACACACACACACACACACACACACACACACACACACACACACACACACACACACACACACACACACACACAGTCAGAGAGAGAAAAAAGAGTCAGAAACAGAGAGTGAGAGCAGAGCATGTCTGCAGAGTGTAGTACCAAATGGATACATTGGAAAGGAATTAAAAACAGACTAGACACAGCGGATCAATTTAGCTGCTTTACATATTGAGCGTCATTATGTCAAATGTCCTATGTCACTGGTTATACCGGTGTTGTCATGAGTTTATTAGTCATGGGAAATTTCACATCACCGCGGCAACCTTAGTCCGGTCTCATTATTCTGACAAATCCACACGCAGGCTGATGCATTGTCAGCTATTCACATCAGCCATCTGGTGTCATACAGCTGTCTTAACGGATTTATTGAATTTAAATGCTCAAGAATGTTTTTTAATTACTCTGTTGCACTTGACTAAGTCTATGTTAATTGATTTCTGTCAAAACTACCTGTAGGAGGGGCGGTCAGGTGGCGTAGCGGAGATTGCGTTCGTCACCAACCCCGGAGGTGTGAGCTGGATTCGTAATCCAGCTCACAGCTCCGGGGTTGTCACCAGCTTGGCTGGCCGTTCACACTAATACAATTGGCTGTATTAGAGGGTGGGAGAAGCTGGCGGGGTGTGTCCGGGTCGTTGTAAACAGCGACTCCTACAGTTCGGTCGGGGCGCCTGCTAAGCGCGGATAGGACCTGAGTGGGATAGTGTGATCCTTCCACACGCTACGCCCTCTCAGTGAGGATCCGCGCTGCCAGGTGAAAAGAAGCGGTTGATTGGCTGGAGGAAGCACCTGTTAACCTCCACTCTCCCAGATGATCTGACTGTGGGGGGTAAGTGCGCAGCGACCAGGAAGGGATTGGGAATTGGCATACGACTAACATTGGGATGGGAGAAAATCGGAGGAAAATGGAGGGGGAAAAGATAAAAAAAAAAAAAACTACCTGTAGGACTGAAATCAAAACTACCTGTAGGACTGCTGTTCATAAGTTCAGTTAAAAATAAATATATATATAGAGAGAGCACACGTACAGATGACAAGTATAGTATGAGAAGGTAGACATGTATATTCATAATTCATTATGTGCCAATATTAAATCGATTTGCTTTGAAGGCACAACAATTGCATTTCCAAATAATATTAGGTTAGAAAAAACCTTTGCTGGATTGAATGTTACTTCCTTTAACTTACGGTTATGTCTATAACCATAGTTATATGAGTATGGCGGACGGTCTGCGTCCTACTGGAATACAACCCTGTATCAGTACTAGCACTGAATACATTTCCACATGCACCTTTACACCTATCCGCCTGGCCACACCCCCATCCGCTCCTATAAGCAGGGGTGTGGTCATACTAACAGCTCTTTCCCCAGACTTTCACCACAAGGCGAAAACCACAGTGTCCTCAGTGCGTCCGACGCAGAGCGTCCGCCATACTCATATAACTATGGTTATAGACTAGGGATGTCCCGATCCGATCACGTGATCGGGATCGGGGGCCGATCATGTGATTTTCCGAAGATCGGGATAGGCAAAAAAAAATAAAAAATCAGTTTAATTTTTTAGTTTTTTTTTTCTTATTTTTTCTTATTCAACAAACATGACCATGTTCACGTCTCTTAAACTCATACTGAGGCCGTAGTTTTGGTTTTAAATTGCATATCATCATTCATTTATTTATTGTCACACAGAGCAGAAGAATTTTGCCAAAACAAACGCATTTCCTTTGATTTAATTATACATCAAATGATTTATGTCAAGGATTGCAATGCCTCGCTTGAATGAAGTTAACTTTTCACCTGGATAACGATACAAAAAAATTCTTTTCTTTTTTGATCGGATCGGGAAAGATCGGTATCGGTAGATACTCAAAATCACATGATCGGGATCGGATAGGGAGCAAAACATTTTGATCGGGACATCCCTATTATAGACATAACCGTACGTTATATATCGTATGGCTACCGCTCTGCGTCCTACTGGAATACAGGAGCTGAGCAGAGCGGAAGCTCGACAAATACACCCGCTGAGGCCCCCCACAACCATCAGAACTGGGGAGGACCCGAGCCCCCCGGACCCCCCTAGTGGAGGACAGGAGGGAATCGGATCCGACTGTGCGAAGAGGGGTCTAGCAACTCAAACGCACAGGGTGAGCAGACCGTGGGACTTACCTCCACAGAAGAACCCACGACTACACAAACGCGCAACCCACACGCCACTAGGGAACGAACGGGAATCAAATAAAAAAAGCCGGTCACAACCCCCAACATCACAGTGTCAAGGGACTGGACCCCCCGGAAAAAGGGGGGCCTGATGAGGCCAATGACGCCAAAGCACCCCACCAGGCGGTCACTAGTGACACCACCCCCCACATCGCCAGCGTATTCGGACAGGGCCCATCCAAGAGCAGGCCCTTCCCCCCAACAGCACGCCGCTCCGAAGCACTCAAAAGGCTACACCCACAGCGGGACCAGGCAGCGCACCGGGGAGACAACCATCAAGAGGTTGATCCCTCAATCCAGGCAACAGGCCACTCGACCCGAGCCTGGATCACTGCGGACATGAAAGGTGCGGGGGCACACTCACAGGCAGACGGGGCCAAACCCGGCCTACCCCGAGAGTTGACTCCACTACCAACACACCAGGGAACCAACCACCCCCTTGGTTCTAACATGAGGTGGTTGTTCCTATAACCCCAAAAGAAAAACTCCAAAACACAACTGCGGGTATACACTGGCTATACCACAGTACAAGTGTTTCTGTTTTCAAGAAGGGGTTAACCCAGGCCAGCAGGTCGAAAATAAATACAGACCTGAGCCCGGCGGACCGGGACGTACACAGGGATGCCAGAGGGATTCCACAAGAACCACCTCAACAGCCCCCTCCCAGCCCCGCCAAGCAGGAGAAGAGAGGGGAGAAAAAGAATGGAGAAGGACCAGGCTCCTTTAGCACAGCGCAAGGTACAAGTTAAACTCTGAGGAGACTCCCTCACTGAGAGGGAGGCTCTGAACTCACAGAGGAGGCTCTGAAACTCTGAGGAGGCTCCCTCACTGAGAGGGAGGCTCTGAACTCACGAGGAGGCTCTGAAACTCCCTGAGGAGGAGGCTCTGAACACAACATGGACCAAGCAACAGTGAAGGATAACACGCAGTGACACAATCACGAACATCTCCATAACATCAACCCTGCAACGCCCGGGCCGACCCGGCATTTTCCCCCCGAAAAAGCACAAGTCCCTCAGGGTACCAGAACAGCAGATCTGCACCCCGGCGGGTTAACTGGATTGGTCCGCGCGACCACAACCAGTCCCGTGCCCTAAACACGCCGCCATCCCCAGTCCCAGGAGGGGGGCAGGTACGCGTGTTGATCCAAAACATCATAGACGGCGCCACCCAGACGGTCGGAACACAAGCACCGCGCCCGGTGGCCCACCCCAAGGCGTGAGACCCCCCTAGCAATGCTTGGATCTATTCCGTTAACACTCCCCAGAGACGAACGAGAATACGTCGAGACAAGCCTAGTAAACTGGCGCTTGGAAGAGACAACTCCATCCCAGTTCCCCCATAAAATGCTGTTTAATGATGAGCAACCAAGGCACGCAAGCCTTGTGGTTCCTATCAGAAGCACCCAGGGCCAGCACTACATACACGTCGAGACCCAAAACATATCAATGGTAATTCAAACAAGAACCCAGATACCGTTCCTCCAAGCCGCCTGGGAGAACGACAAGAAGCCGCCTTTTTACAGACAAAAAACACAGACATGGGTCCCATATGACGCGGCTGAGGGAAAAAACAACACGCTGTCAACCTGCTCCATAATAGAGGGGACGGGGCACCCCCAGAGAGACTTCCCACGTGAGCAATAAATCGAAAGTTTTACGTGATATTGAGCCATGTGATAAAAGGCTCAAGACACACATACACAGGGCGCAGCAGAACTCTTCAGTTCCCATGCACCATAACACCAACTTGACAACAACAGTGGTCCATATATGGAGCATGTAAGAACTCACGGAAGTCGGCAACCAATAAAAACGCACCCAGTGAGGTACCCTATAGCGGGGGAATCCCATGACTTAACAGACCATTACAGGCGAGGAGTCATGGAACTCCCTATCCCCCCCCCCCCTCTCCCTGCCCCGTGCCGCGCCGACCAATCAGTGTGGCAGGGCTGAATGACGGAGGGCCCAACCCCCTGACCAATCAGAAAAGAGGGGTTTATCAGGACACCCCCTCACGATCCCACACCCCGAATACGAAGGTAAACAAGCCAAGGCAGCTGAAACCTATGTAGCCAGCATGCTAACGGAGAAGCATATACCCTCAGGATAAGCTAACCCAACGCACGCTAGTCACAGACGACAACCCGTCTGCGAATAGGGTTTATAAACAAGGCCGAAGGTTTACGTGTGAACACAACACCCCCGTTTCATGTTTTAAGAAGAAAACACAGAAGATTGAGAGAGAGCCAAAAAACCCTGGGTACAAGCTAACATATGAGCACTTCCGTAGGCTAACACTCCAAGCTGTAGACTCAATGCCATTGTTTACCAATGTAACAGATTGCACACAACCCCTCAGACAACGGTAAACCTTACCATCATAAGAAGAAACAAATTTCTTCAGGATGAGGAAAGAAAAAACGTTCGACCGAGTGCTAGCCACAGGCCTTGCTAAGCACAACATATGTAGCGACCAGGCTAAATTACTAAAAGTCCTGCTCTCCTACCAATCCCAAACAAGCGAAGGTTCACACATCGTATCCCCAACATATATAGTGAATAAACACACAGTTTGTAACAAAAAATAGTCCCTCACCAGGAGGGACCCTTTATTTAATTCGAACAAAATTATATGATTGGGACGGGGAAGGGAACAGGGGTAAACAAGGGGAAAAACTAGCGGCGCCTGCCGCGAGCAGCGCAGTGTTTGCCCCCACGCGGAGTGGGCCCGGAGGGACGGTGTTGGAGTGCCTGGACACGACAATCCCTACCGTCACCTCCGGGCGTGGGTCGGCTGGCTGCGGCGGATGAGGCACCCTCTTCGCCCCGGGCCTTCTTGGCCGAGGGCCCAGCAGCGGTGGCGGTGGTGGCGGTGGCGACGGTCACGGATCCCCGACGGCGTAGCCTCCGTCGAACAGCACCGGCAGTGTCGGGTGGGGGAAAATGGGGCTGGAGCACAGCGCGCTCCTCCTCGATGTCCCTGCATGCAGCGGTCATCTGCTGCATGGCTGACCCGAACAGCCCAGCATCGGAGAGGGGGGCTGTGAGCAAGGGAATGCGTTTCCGCTCCGGCACCCGCGCCTGCTCCAGCCAAAGGTGGCACTGGGATAGGGTGGCCAGGGCGCGTACCTTCCCGGCGGCGATTTCCTGCAGCTGTAACAGGTGCAGGATGGCTCCAGCCGCCTGGGCGTGAAGGACGTGATGATGCTCGTCCAACGCTGACCCGCCCGTCATCATCCCCGACATGAAGCGCGCCAGCTGCACGATGTTAGACGTCGCAGCCAGGCTCTCCATCGCGGCGATGAATGACTGGTCACCCCAGTTGGCCAACTGCCTAGCCGATTTCCCTTGGGGAACCGGCTTCCGCAACGGCTCCCACACCACCTCGGGACAAAGGATAGATGCCATAGGGCTATCAAGCCGAGGCACCCCCTCCTTCAATCCATGGACCAAACCCGCCACCCGTGTGACTGGCACGTAGGCAGGGGTAAGGCCGGTAATGCGGGAGATTACCTGTCCCTGACGAACATAGGCCTCTATTGAGGGGAAGAATGGACAGACAACGTCCGTCTCCCTCACAGGACGACGTTGCCAGAGATGACCTATCAAGTCATCAGGGACAGGTGCAGGCAGTGGCTGCGGCAACGCCACGCCATTAGCGGCTGTGGCGGCCGTCATGAGCTCCGGGAACAAGGCACGTAATTCGCCATGCGTACCTCCCTCCTCGCAGCCTGCGTCCCTCCCGTACGGGAGGCGGCCACTCAGTGTGGCGCCACCATCCGACGGGGTTGATAGCAGGGCATCCCGTCCCCGAGTCGGAGGTTCTAACCCAACACCGAACGACGAGGGACCCCAAGGAGACATATCACACTCTACCACACCCTGAGGGGGAGAGTGATATGTCTCCACCGGGTCGTCAAACAAGAGCGCTCCCGCTCCCTCCATAAAATCCTCTGTTTCCATCGGACAAGGAGACCGAGCAGAAGCACCCTCGTCTGGCTCCAGCAGATCCCCAAAGCCAGGCCGTTCGCCCCTGCAGCTCACCATCTTACGACGGGAGCGAGCAGAGGCAAAGAGCTTGCGTCTCAGATCCTCCGCAACCAGAGGAGCCGTCGACCCATCGGCCGACGGCCCACCGACGGAGGAACCAGAGCTGGACCTAGGCCATCTCACAGGGGACGGCCTTGGTGCAACAGCTCCTCGGAGAGGCAAACTCTCCACCGGACGCCGCCCGGGTGCGTCTGACTGCCACGACCGTGGAGTCAGCGCAGCCCCACGACGCACAGCAGAGGCGGCAACGGAGAACCGCTGGTGAAGGGTGACGTTGCGAGCGCTTGAACCCTCAGAAGAAATCATTATAACTTAGCCTTTTCTCAAAATGTGTGAGAGAGAGACAAATAAAGAAATAATGTTTAAACAGCTCCTCTTCACAATTTCACTAACTCAAAGTGGTGTATACAGACACTCGCCGTGGTGAAAACAAGGAAGGAGCTGTTAGTATGACCACACCCCTGCTTATATAGGAGCGGATGGGAGGTGGATAGGTGTAAAGGTGCATGTGGGAATGTGGGAATGTATTCAGTGCTAGTACTGATACAGGGTTGTATTCCAGTAGGACGCAGAGCGGTTCATCTGGAAATAGTGTTAAATTTTATGAGCTTATTCTTTGAGTGGGTATCAAGTTGTATACCTTTGATCATTCAGGGGAACCTACCTTTTATTTCTGGTACAGTGTAAAGTATCATACATTACCGTTGTCTCTGACAAGAACAAGTTACAGGTTGAAAAAACCCTCAGCTCGGAACTAGGCAGAATCTGCACCTGGCTCGCTGATAACAAACTATCATTACACATGGGCAAAACAGAGTCCATTCTCTTCGGTTCAAATAACAAACTCAGTTACAGTGGGTGACAATATTGTCACAAGGAAAGATGAAATTACATACCTAGGTTCCATCCTAGAGGCTAATCTTTCCTGTGACAAAATGGCATCCAATGTAATAAAAAAAGTCAACCAACGAACAAAGATTCCTGTACCGGATCTCTTCTCTGGTGAACAAGAATACCCTGAAGACTCTGGCAGGAGCACTCATTCAAGGGTACTACGACTATGCTTGCACCTCATGGTACCAAAGCACCTCAAAGGCGCTAAAAACTAAATTACAAACATCACAAAACAAACTGGTCAGACTACTACTTGACATTACTCCTAGAACCGACCTCACCCCACTTTGACAACCTAGGATGGCTTAGAGTAGATGACAGAGTACAGCAACTTGCAATGGGCCTGGTCTACAAGATACACTACACGACTAAGGTACCCATGTACATGTCAAAATACTTCCCAAAGGTCACTGAATACCACGACCACAACACCAGAGGGAGTTCCACAAACCATGTTCAACACAGATTCGGCACAAACAAGGGACTAAACACGTTTATGCCACATCAATGTGGAACGCCAGCTGTAAAGGAATGTGAATCACTACCCACTTCCAAAACCACTCTCAAAGAACACCTACGGGAGACTGCAATTCGAAACTGGCCCCTGTAAATGTCCTAACCCAACCTCCTCCAATGTACAGTTTCTTCCCCCTCAAATGTATATACTCTCTTTTCAGACTCCTTTTGTACACAAACAGTACTGTATATTTGTAGATCTGGTATGTCATAAATGTCTAGATGCAACAGTACTGTCTACCTGTATGTCATGTATGTCTTATATGTTATGATGAAAATGGGGGACCCTGATGTAAACAAGACAAAAGTCTTTCTCTGTCTGCATCCCAATTGTGTGTATTGAGCTGTACTGTATTGTACCCATTCTGCAATCTGTTAATACAATTTTCAATCAATCAATCAAGCATACATAAAATAGATTTTTCTTTATCATAGTTACACAACTGAATCATCAACAGGTGATTTTCATTCAAGTTGCACAATAAACAATATAGGTGTCAGAACACTTCAAACCATAGCTTCAAACACATCAAATACTTCACTATGATTGTCATCATCACTGTCAATGCTGAGAAACATTAAATAACTTTTATATATGTTTGTGTTAAATTGTATCTGAATCGGGAGATTCTCTTCTCTCTGTAAAAATGTAAAGTGTACTGGCAGTGTGCGGAAGTAAGAATATATATAGGATATTTAAATTAGTTTTCTCTAAGAAATGCATATCTGTGTCCAATGCAAGAGGCTGCGGTCTCGACTCCCGGAGTCAGCATTGCTTGAGGCTTGGGCTGAGGGGTAAATTGGAGATATTGGTCCAAATATGAAGGCAACACCAACATGCATTCATTCTCTCTCCCCCCCCCCCCCCCCCCCTCTGTGTGTGAGGGTGTGTGTGTGTGTGTGTGTGTGTGAGATTTTGAACTGTAAGTTCAGTAAGTTTAGTCTAGTGTTTTTGATTTAACTTTCCGCTGTGATCACCTTTTCCTCTAACAGAATAATCAGCTATTTTGTCATTGTCAGCTCTGTTGTATGTTTTTACAGTGTGAATTAAATACATTTCTGTGATAAAAAAGCCTCTGTTCCTCTCCTTCCTTTAATGGAAAGCCTGTGTGGGGATTTAACTCAAAGTTAAACTGAAAGATTTGCTTCTGAAATAAGAGAGAATGCTTTGTGCAACATTTTGTGTTGTGTGGATGACTTCTTGAGTGTCAAATAAACACCTGGATCTCCGTGGGGCAGGGCAAACATAGACCAATGAAAGCAGCTATCCCCACTGAGTCTAATGGCACCACCCGCGAGTCTCTATGACAATCAATTCACAAGATACGGAAAAGGGGCAGGACTTAAGTGTAGGGCCGGGGCAAACATAGACCAATGAAAGCCAATGAGTCCAATGGTGCCACCCACGAGTCTCTTGAGTCTTCTTGAGATATGAAAGGGAGTGTGGGCGTGGTTTCAGAATAGGGGCGTGTTTAACCCAGACCAATTCATGTTTAAAAAAGAAAAATTATTTATCCTTTATTTATCCAGGAATGTCCCATTGAGATACAATATCTCTTCTTCTTGTATAAGTCTGTACTGAGTTGATTGACACCTCCCATAGTTGTGTGTCTGTTAGTGATGTTAAGATTCACCGATTTGCATCGGTACACCGGCATTAACGTTCAAGATGCGAGTGCACCGGTGGAAAAAGTGTGCATCGGCTACAATTCAGGTTGAACTCGCGATGCATCTATTGTAGCGTTATTGCATCGGTCAAAACCGATTCATTCATATAATTTCCTCTCATCCACTTCTGTCAGCACTCAGCAGAGACTATCTTTGCTTCGCTACTACGGAAGGCAAGAGACACGTCACAGTTATCAACAAACAGTGGAAGTCGAGAAGACCAACTGGCTAACGTTAGCCACTGTTAGCCGCTCAGCTAACGCCAAACTATCTAACGTTAACTAACTAATGTGACTCCGCAACACCAGTTGCATTAGTGAGGAAATGGGGGGGGGGGGTATATTGAAGTGGCTTGACAACAGATGTTCAAAGATAACATCACATTTATTGGCAAGTCGTTTCTCTATATCGCTTCCTCCAGGTTCCAACTGTGTTGACAAAATGCCATTCTGGTGTGGTCAGCTATGGCACATCAGAACGCTCAAACTCAAACGCGCTCTCTCTCTCTCTCTCTCTCTCTCTCTCTCTCTCTCTCTCTCTCTCTCTCTCTCTCTCTCTCTCTCTCTCTCTCTCTCTCTCTCTCTGGCCAAACGTTACAATATAAATACTTACTGGATAGTTGATGATAAACATTTAATTTCATTATCTGAAATATTATAAAATCATTAAGTCTGCTATAAGCCATTATCCCTTTGTGTGTGATTATTATTTTCTCACAGTAGTGTGTATATATAAATTGTGTGTGTTTTTAGAAACACAGTACTGTGCAAAAGTCTTAGGCACCCAAGAGTTTTTATATAAATTGTCTTACAGTAGATTATTTAATTTTTAATAATAATATAAGCTGCATATAAGGAATACAACCAAATCCTCTGTCATACCATATAATTGTATCATTATTTTGCATCGTGTTGAATCGCATCGTATCGCCCCGAATCGCATTATGTTGAATCAAATATATCGAACAGTTAACTGTATCTCAACAGGGGTGAATCGTATCGCATCGCCCGGTGCTTCAAATGTATCGTTAATGTATGTATGTAACAGTACTCATACCACCACTGTAAAATCCTGGATAAGCATCAAATTTTAAATTTTGAAAACCTCAGACGTTATAAAAGTTCCTGCTTTGTATATAAATGCCTGCACAGATTAGCCCCTCCCCCTCTCAAGGAGTTTATCCACGAGAAAAGGAACACTGGATTAGCCACTAGGTCAAACACCAGAGGGGATTGTGAGGTCCATTTTAGAAAGACCGCCTTCAGCAAAAATGTTCTATCGATAAAGGGAAGTGGAACATGGCACAGCTTTCCGGTCCCCTTAAGGGAATGTACCACCCTGTCCACCTTTAGGGGCCAACTCAGGAAATGGCAGCCAAATATGCACTCATTAGGGATGTTAGTGATGTTGTACTGAATGACTGAATGTCATGATAGTGTGGTCATGTCAGTGATGTCAGTTTTTATGAATGAACGTTGTAAGGTCCGTTTTGTGTTTGTTTTATGTTAGGACTACGGGTGGAAATTAGCCCTGTGCTATTCCCGGCATATTTACGTCCTTATCATGCTGTGATGTTATGCATACACTCATGTAAATGATGTTCATTCATTTGCATTGCAACGTATCGAGATGCGCATCGCATCGGCCTCAGTGATGGAGATGCACATCCCTAGTGTCTGTGTGTTTCTCTAGTGGAAGTGTATGAGGCTCAATCATGGTCCTGTCTCTTTAACTCAATGGGGGCCATCCACGTAATATTACGTGATTGCCCGACAACCGTTGGGTGCCAGACCACGTAATATTACGTGTTTAATTCATTTTTCTTTTTTTCCGACTTAAATATCCTATTTAATGCCAGGGACCAGTATGTTGCCGTTACGTGCAGTAATTATGCGCTGAGGGTGCAGTATCGGCCAGATTCTCCCAGGTGGCGGTATCGAGCTGCAGTAAACCCTGTCCCAAACCCTTGTGTTATACTGTAAGGTCTCCAGGCACAGATATTCAGCTAGAGGTTCAATCGGTCACATCAAAACGTCTATGCGACATCTGATCCATATGCTGTGATTGATTATGCCCTGGCCCTAATCGACATTGGATGTACCAGATGGCAATCAAACAATTGGAATATTATATTTGGAATAGTCCCGGCCACAGGTTACGTCAGGACTATCTGGCGTAAATTCTGGCTTGAATGTGCAATGTTCTCATACCGATCCAGCTGATGAGCATTTTTAGCATTCAATACTAATGGCGTTACTGGTAATCAATTATCAGAAACGACTTCCCCCGCCCCCCCCCCCCCCCCCCCCGCCCCCCCCTGCCCCTTTCATGCATTCATGGTGGAACATAATACCGATCAAATGCATTTGGATTTTTAACTCTAGCTTGTGTAGGGCCGAAACGCCAATGGATTTAACATTAGTAGCTTAGCGCCTTATAAGTAGCCTTGCAGGAATTATCCCAGATCATCACTCATATTCATCACGGTATAAAACGGGAACGTATTGATGAAAAAAATATTTCTTTATGGCATATTGAAGGGAAGGTTCATACTGTAAATCGACAATGACATTGGATACATAGCTATAATATAGAATATAGTTATAGCTCTACAAACAAGGTGACACACTCCTATCTTTTAAAGCATGCATTGGCATTGCTACGACAGGCCCGTCTAATAGCGTGGCACTGATTGAGTTAAGAGAATTCAGCTACATTCATGTGCAAAAAAGTTATGAAATCATATGGCCTTATTAGAAGGAGTTATTCTCTTGTGAATCACCCCTGTCTTTTGACACTTTATTATAGTTTGATATACCTATATTTACTGTATTATAATATTATATGGGCCAGTACTTTTCCTACTTCTCTTCATAAACTTTTCATATTGCAAAATAAATTAATAAGGCTTGCCACTACTTCTAATTAATCTGCTCCTCTTTTTAGACAACTTAACTTAAAATACTATCAATCTTTGATTAATAAATTATTGTTATGTTTATCTGCACCTTTCATTTATATTTATATCCTATTGTTTTCGATAATTCTTT
The DNA here is from genome assembly GCF_963971535.1 of Notolepis coatsorum. Taxonomy (NCBI): domain Eukaryota; kingdom Metazoa; phylum Chordata; class Actinopteri; order Aulopiformes; family Paralepididae; genus Notolepis; species Notolepis coatsorum. Next base: position 179,775,156 of record NC_140171.1, read on the forward strand.
AATGCCAAACTCCAGTATTCATTCATATCCAACAAGGCAATCAAATAATATTCATCATCATTTCTTCCACACAACATTAGGTCAGTTCAGTATAAGATTTAGAGTTCCTACAATTTGGAATTCAAAACCCTCTATAATAAAAAAGTGCTAATCTATTTCATCACTCAAATCCAGGCTTAAATATTTGTTTTGACTAATTATTAATGTTGTTGTTTTTGTTATTATTATTAATATTACTTAGATTATTATTGTTATTATTATTATTATTATTATTATTATTATTATTATTATTATTATTATTATTATTATTATTATTATTATTATTATTATTATTATTATTATTATTATTATTATTATTATTATTATTATTATTATTATTATTATTATTATTATTATTATCTTAATATTATGAAAACATTTTATGAACTTATTTTACTTAGGATCAGCTGCATTCCAAAGATTGGACCCTCTATACCTCACTGAGAACTGCCTAAGAGAAGTACCACAATAAGGTATATGCATAACCTAGATGACTGGGTGAACCACAACCAGCCCTAACCATAACCTAGAACACTGGGTGAACCACAACCAGTCCTAACCATAACCTAGATGACTGGGTGAACCACAACCAGCCCTAACCATAACCTAGATGACTGGGTGAACCACAACCAGCCCTAACCATAACCTAGAACACTGGGTGAACCACAACTGAATGGATGTATGAACTGTGCTCAATGTGTCACCACCTTTTCCTCTCATGTGTTACCTAAGAGAGACATTTGGAAATCAAGGATTACCCTGTGTGTGTGTGTGTGTGTGTGTGTGTGTGTGTGTGTGTGTGTGTGTGTATGTGTGTGTGTGTGTGTGTGTGTGTATGTGTGTGTGTGTGTGCGTGTAGACATGAGAGATATTCGCTCCTAAAGCTAAAATGCTCCTCATCTTCTCATGAGTGTGTTATGTAATCCCAGGGTCCCTGGTAAGAGGGTACATTATATACAGTATGTACCAGTGACTACTGTACCGGAACTAAATGGGGGGGATTCTATTTGGCCGTTATTAACCCATTCAACCCTCGCCCACTCGCCTCTCTCCTTCTTGCACACAGACACACACATCTGCCCCTACACGTACGTAATTCACACACACACACACACACACACACACACACACACACACACACACACACACACGCGCGCACACGCGCACGCACACACACACACACACACACACACACACACACACACACACACACACAAACACACAGACACACACACACACACACGCACACGCACACGCACGCACACACACACACACACACACACACACACACACACACACAGACACACACACACACACACACACACACACACACACACACACACTCTCCGTCGATCATTAAACAAGATAGAAGAAGCTGTGACCAGCTTATATGCTCACTGGCTCACTGTATAGCTTAATAGCTGTATGACATAAGGTACAGATTTAAAGGTGCCAAGGAGTGTGTGTGTGGGGGGGGGGGGGTGTGTTGTTAACACCCACAGGTTAAACTTGTAGTCACAGTGCTGGGACTAAGCAAAAAAAATCCAATGGCCCTAATGCAATGGGTCGGTTGGAGTTGTTTGTTGTTTGTTATGGGAGTCTGGGTTGAGGTGGGGTGGCAAGGAGAGCTGGCGTCTGTATCTGTATCTGATCTGTATCTGCACACTGCACACTTTGTTAGAATTGTATATTATTCATCTTGCTGTTATTTTATCTTATTTTATTCTATCCTATTTTTATTTTATTTTATATTACATTGGATGCTGCTATGGTCGAGGAACCACAAGCGGATTTCACTATTTTTTTGCTGTAAAAGGTACAGAATGATGTGACAATAAAAGGAATCTGAATCTGTTTTTCTAAAAGGGGGTCAAGGTATGGTCATTCAAGATGAGGTCATTCAAGACGAGGTCATTCAAGACAAGGTCATTCAAGACGAGGTCATTCAAGACGAGGTCATTCAAGATGAGGTCATTCAAGATGAGGTCATTCAAGACGAGGTCATTCAAGACGAGGTCATTCAAGACGAGGTCATTCAAGATGAGGTCATTCAAGACGAGGTCATTCAAGATGAGGTCATTCAAGACGAGGTCATTCAAGACTTGGTCATTCAAGATGAGGTCATTCAAGACGACGTCATTCAAGATGAGGTCATTCAAGACGAGGTCATTCAAGACGAGGTCATTCAAGACGAGGTCATTCAAGACGAGGTCATTCAAGACGAGGTCATTCAAGACGAGGTCATTCAAGACGAGGTCATTCAAGACGTGGTCATTCAAGATGAGGTCATTCAAGACGAGGTCATTCAAGACGAGGTCATTCAAGACGAGGTCATTCAAGACGAGGTCATTCAAGACGAGGTCATTCAAGACGTGGTCATTCAAGACGAGGTCATTCAAGACGAGGTCATTCAAGACGAGGTCATTCAAGATGAGGTCATTCAAGACGAGGTCATTCAAGACGAGGTCATTCAAGACGAGGTCATTCAAGATGAGGTCATTCAAGATGAGGTCATTCAAGACGAGGTCATTCAAGACGAGGTCATTCAAGACGAGGTCATTCAAGATGAGGTCATTCAAGACGAGGTCATTCAAGATGAGGTCATTCAAGACGAGGTCATTCAAGATGAGGTCATTCAAGATGAGGTCATTCAAGACGACGTCATTCAAGACGAGGTCATTCAAGACGACGTCATTCAAGACGAGGTCATTCAAGATGTGGTCATTCAAGATGAGGTCATTCAAGACGAGGTCATTCAAGATGTGGTCATTCAAGACGTGGTCATTCAAGATGAGGTCATTCAAGACGAGGTCATTCAAGACGAGGTCATTCAAGACGAGGTCATTCAAGACGAGGTCATTCAAGATGAGGTCATTCAAGACGAGGTCATTCAAGACGAGGTCATTCAAGACGAGGTCATTCAAGACGAGGTCATTCAAGACGAGGTCATTCAAGATGAGGTCATTCAAGATGAGGTCATTCAAGACGAGGTCATTCAAGACGAGGTCATTCAAGACGAGGTCATTCAAGACGAGGTCATTCAAGACGAGGTCATTCAAGACGAGGTCATTCAAGACTTGGTCATTCAAGATGAGGTCATTCAAGATGAGGTCATTCAAGACGTGGTCATTCAAGATGAGGTCATTCAAGACGAGGTCATTCAAGACGAGGTCATTCAAGATGTGGTCATTCAAGACGTGGTCATTCAAGACGAGGTCATTCAAGACGTGGTCATTCAAGATGAGGTCATTCAAGACGAGGTCATTCAAGACGTGGTCATTCAAGATGAGGTCATTCAAGACGAGGTCATTCAAGACGAGGTCATTCAAGACGAGGTCATTCAAGACGTGGTCATTCAAGACGAGGTCATTCAAGACGAGGTCATTCAAGACGTGGTCATTCAAGATGAGGTCATTCAAGACGAGGTCATTCAAGACGAGGTCATTCAAGACGAGGTCATTCAAGACGAGGTCATTCAAGATGTGGTCATTCAAGACGAGGTCATTCAAGATGTGGTCATTCAAGATGAGGTCATTCAAGACGAGGTCATTCAAGACGAGGTCATTCAAGACGAGGTCATTCAAGACGAGGTCATTCAAGACGTGGTCATTCAAGATGAGGTCATTCAAGACGAGGTCATTCAAGACGAGGTCATTCAAGATGTGGTCATTCAAGATGAGGTCATTCAAGACGAGGTCATTCAAGACGAGGTCATTCAAGACGTGGTCATTCAAGATGTGGTCATTCAAGATGAGGTCATTCAAGACGAGGTCATTCAAGACGTGGTCATTCAAGATGTGGTCATTCAAGACGAGGTCATTCAAGACGAGGTCATTCAAGATGAGGTCATTCAAGACGAGGTCATTCAAGACGAGGTCATTCAAGACGTGGTCATTCAAGACGTGGTCATTCAAGATGAGGTCATTCAAGACGAGGTCATTCAAGACGAGGTCATTCAAGACGTGGTCATTCAAGATGAGGTCATTCAAGATGAGGTCATTCAAGACGAGGTCATTCAAGACGAGGTCATTCAAGACGTGGTCATTCAAGACGAGGTCATTCAAGACGAGGTCATTCAAGACGTGGTCATTCAAGACGAGGTCATTCAAGACGAGGTCATTCAAGACGAGGTCATTCAAGACGAGGTCATTCAAGATGTGGTCATTCAAGACGAGGTCATTCAAGATGAGGTCATTCAAGATGAGGTCATTCAAGATGAGGTCATTCAAGACGAGGTCATTCAAGACGAGGTCATTCAAGACGAGGTCATTCAAAACGAGGTCATTCCAGACGTGGTCATTCAAGACGAGGTCATTCAAGACGAGGTCATTCAAGATGAGGTCATTCAAGACGAGGTCATTCAAGACGAGGTCATTCAAGATGAGGTCATTCAAGACGAGGTCATTCAAGACGAGGTCATTCAAGATGAGGTCATTCAAGATGAGGTCATTCAAGATGAGGTCATTCAAGACGAGGTCATTCAAGACGTGGTCATTCCAGACGTGGTCATTCAAGACGAGGTCATTCAAGACGAGGTCATTCAAGATGAGGTCATTCAAGACGAGGTCATTCAAGACGAGGTCATTCAAGATGTGGTCATTCAAGATGAGGTCATTCAAGACGAGGTCATTCAAGACGAGGTCATTCAAGACGTGGTCATTCAAGACGTGGTCATTCAAGATGAGGTCATTCAAGATGAGGTCATTCAAGACGAGGTCATTCAAGCCGGCTGCAATGTGGACCAAGCCTTGCATCACGTGTCCCCTCCGGTACTCGAGGAAGCAGCCGTCGCATCTTTTCACCTGCACAGCGCGATCTCTCAGCGGCGGGGGTCTGCGTGGGAGGGACACGCCGCCCCCGTTGCTTCCTGATTCTGCTGCGCAGGCGCACCAACCAACCTGTAGGAGTCGCTGTCCACAACGTCCGATCCCCACCCACCAGCTTCCCACCCTTAACACTGCCAATTGCGTTAGTATGAACGACCAGCCAAGCTGGTAGCAATGCGGAGAGCTGGGCTCGAACCCAGCATCTCCTGCATTAGTGCCGAGCGCCTTGCCCACTGCTCCGCCCGCGATATGACAATATTAAATAAATATTGGGTACAGTTCATTAACGATACACTTTTTAAACGTATCGTGGATATCGTGATGTTTCTCACAATCCCTCATGTCAGTTTATCTTTTTTTTAAAGATAAATTTTTTAGCGTTTATCGCTTTTTCCTGGTCAGACATGACCGACAGATACAGTGAGGGTGAAACGGGAGAGAGAGCAGGGGAAGACATTTGGCAAATAACGGCGGGTCCGGGAATCGAACTCGGGTCGGCCGATCCGCGACGCAGCGCGGTACATGGTGTGCTACTGGAGCGCCCCCCTCATGTCAGTTTCTAAGCCGCCGTGGCTGAGATGAGACAAGTTACTTTGGCGCAGCGCTCGTCTCTCCCTCACTTTCAAATAATTTTTTAAAGCATCTTCATGGTTTAATGCAGACATATGTTGCAGGGACTATTTTAATCGTCATGTTGGCGTGACTGTATGCTTCAAAGGGTTAAATCAAGCATTTTTAAGTGCTTTAGAGGAAATGTCAAAACATCATGATGTATATCGTGTATCGTGACATAGCCAAAAAATATCGTGATATCATTTAGAGACCATATGGCCCAGCCCTAGTTCGAACGTTCGTTCGAAAAACCCTGACGAAGCTCGAATCCCAAAAACAGGCTTCGGGGAAACAGCCTTAACACACAGTTCCCATCCTATTACCTCTTCTCTCATCTCAGAGAGACTGACCTCTAACTCTGTGTGACTGCTCTCCCCAGAGCCCCCCCCTTCCTGCTGTGATGGATGAGTTCTCCCCCCCCCTCTCTTCCTGCTGTGATGGATGAGTTCTCCCCCCCTCTCTCTTCCTGCTGTGATGGATGAGTTCTCCCCCCCTCTCTCTTCCTGCTGTGATGGATGAGTTCTCCCCCCCCCCCTCTCTTCCTGCTGTGATGGATGAGTTCTCCCCCCCTCTCTTCCTGCTGTGATGGATGAGTTCTCCCCCCCCCTCTCTTCCTGCTGTGATGGATGAGTTCTCCCCCCCCCTCTCTCTTCCTGCTGTGATGGATGAGTTCTCCCCCCCCCCTCTCTCTTCCTGCTGTGATGGATGAGTTCCCCCCCCCCCCTCTCTCTTCCTGCTGTGATGGATGAGTTCTCCCCCCCCCCATCTCTTCCTGCTGTGATGGATGAGTTCTCCCCCCCCCTCTCTCTTCCTGCTGTGATGGATGAGTTCTCCCCCCCTCTCTCTTCCTGCTGTGATGGATGAGTTCTCCCCCCCCCCTCTCTTCCTGCTGTGATGGATGAGTTCTCCCCCCCCCTCTCTCTCTTCCTGCTGTAATGGATGAGTTCTCCCCCCCCCTCTCTCTTCCTGCTGTGATGGATGAGTTCGCCCCCCCCTCTCTTCCTGCTGTGATGGATGAGTTCTCCCCCCCCCTCTCTTCCTGCTGTGATGGATGAGTTCTCCCCCCCCCCTCTCTTCCTGCTGTGATGGATGAGTTCTCCCCCCCCTCTCTCTTCCTGCTGTGATGGATGAGTTCTCCCCCCCCCCCCTCTCTTCCTGCTGTGATGGATGAGTTCTCTCCCCCCCCCCTCTCTTCCTGCTGTGATGGATGAGTTCTCCCCCCCCCCTCTCTTCCTGCTGTGATGGATGAGTTCTCCCCCCCCTCTCTCTTCCTGCTGTGATGGATGAGTTCTCCCCCCCCTCTTCCTGCTGTGATGGATGAGTTCTCCCCCCCCTCTCTCTTCCTGCTGTGATGGATGCGTTCTCCCCCCCCCCTCTCTTCCTGCTGTGATGGATGAGTTCTCCCCCCCCCCTCTCTCTTCCTGCTGTGATGGATGAGTTCTCCCCCCCCCTCTCTTCCTGCTGTGATGGATGAGTTCTCCCCCCCCCCTCTCTTCCTGCTGTGATGGATGAGTTCTCCCCCCCCTCTCTCTTCCTGCTGTGATGGATGAGTTCCCCCCCCCCCTCTCTTCCTGCTGTGATGGATGAGTTATCCCCCCCCCCCCTCTCTTCCTGCTGTGATGGATGAGTTCTCCCCCCCCCCCTCTCTTCCTGCTGTGATGGATGAGTTCTCCCCCCCCCTCTCTCTTCCTGCTGTGATGGATGAGTTCTCCCCCCCCTCTCTCTTCCTGCTGTGATGGATGAGTTCTCCCCCCCCCTCTCTCTTCCTGCTGTGATGGATGAGTTCCCCCCCCCCTCTCTCTTCCTGCTGTGATGGATGAGTTCTCCCCCCCCCCCTCTCTTCCTGCTGTGATGGATGAGTTCTCCCCCCCCTCTCTCTTCCTGCTGTGATGGATGAGTTCTCCCCCCCTCTCTCTCTTCCTGCTGTGATGGATGAGTTCTCCCCCCCTCTCTTCCTGCTGTGATGGATGAGTTCTCCCCCCCCCCTCTCTTCCTGCTGTGATGGATGAGTTCTCCCCCCCTCTCTCTTCCTGCTGTGATGGATGAGTTCTCCCCCCCCTCTCTCTTCCTGCTGTGATGGATGAGTTCTCCCCCCCCCTCTCTTCCTGCTGTGATGGATGAGTTCTCCCCCCCCCTCTCTTCCTGCTGTGATGGATGAGTTCTCCCCCCCTCTCTCTTCCTGCTGTGATGGATGAGTTCTCCCCCCCTTCTCTCTTCCTGCTGTGATGGATGAGTTCTCCCCCCCCTCTCTCTTCCTGCTGTGATGGATGAGTTCTCCCCCCCCCTCTCTTCCTGCTGTGATGGATGAGTTCTCCCCCCCCCCCCTCTCTTCCTGCTGTGATGGATGAGTTCTCCCCCCCTCTCTCTTCCTGCTGTGATGGATGAGTTCTCCCCCCCCCTCTCTCTTCCTGCTGTGATGGATGAGTTCTCCCCCCCCCCCTCTCTTCCTGCTGTGATGGATGAGTTCTCCCCCCCCCCTCTCTTCCTGCTGTGATGGATGAGTTCTCCCCCCCTCTCTTCCTGCTGTGATGGATGAGTTCTCCCCCCCTCTCTCTTCCTGCTGTGATGGATGAGTTCTCCCCCCCCCTCTCTTCCTGCTGTGATGGATGATTTCTCCCCCCCCCCTCTCTCTTCCTGCTGTGATGGATGAGTTCTCCCCCCCCCTCTCTCTTCCTGCTGTGATGGATGAGTTCCCCCCCCCTCTCTTCCTGCTGTGATGGATGAGTTCTCCCCCCCCCTCTCTCTTCCTGCTGTGATGGATGAGTTCCCCCCCCCTCTCTTCCTGCTGTGATGGATGAGTTCTCCCCCCCCCTCTCTCTTCCTGCTGTGATGGATGAGTTCCCCCCCCCTCTCTTCCTGCTGTGATGGATGAGTTCTCCCCCCCCCTCTCTTCCTGCTGTGATGGATGATTTCTCCCCCCCCCTCTCTCTTCCTGCTGTGATGGATGAGTTCTCCCCCCCCCTCTCTCTTCCTGCTGTGATGGATGAGTTCCCCCCCCCTCTCTTCCTGCTGTGATGGATGAGTTCTCCCCCCCCCCTCTCTTCCTGCTGTGATGGATGAGTTCTCCCCCCCCTCTCTCTTCCTGCTGTGATGGATGAGTTCTCCCCCCCCCCCTCTCTTCCTGCTGTGATGGATGAGTTCTCCCCCCCTCCCTTCCTGCTGTGATGGATGAGTTCTCCCCCCTCTCTCTTCCTGATGTGATGGATGAGTTCTCCCCCCCCCTCTCTCTTCCTGCTGTGATGGATGAGTTCTCCCCCCCCCTCTCTCTTCCTGATGTGATGGATGAGTTCTCCCCCCCCCCTCTCTTCCTGCTGTGATGGATGAGTTCTCCCCCCCCCCTCTCTTCCTGCTGTGATGGATGAGTTCCCCCCCCCTCTCTCTTCCTGCTGTGATGGATGAGTTCTCCCCCCCCCCCTCTCTTCCTGCTGTGATGGATAATTTCTCCCCCCCCCCCCTCTCTCTTCCTGCTGTGATGGATGAGTTCTCCCCCCCCTCTCTCTTCCTGCTGTGATGGATAATTTCTCCCCCCCCCCCTCTCTCTCTTCCTGCTGTGATGGATGAGTTCCCCCCCCCTCTCTCTTCCTGCTGTGATGGATGAGTTCTCCCCCCCCCCCTCTCTCTTCCTGCTGTGATGGATAATTTCTCCCCCCCCCCTCTCTCTTCCTGCTGTGATGGATAATTTCTCCCCCCCCTCTCTCTTCCTGCTGTGATGGATAATTTCTCCCCCCCCCCTCTCTCTTCCTGCTGTGATGGATGAGTTCTCCCCCCTCCCCTCTCTTCCTGCTGTGATGGATGAGTTCTCCCCCCCCCCTCTCTTCCTGCTGTGATGGATGAGTTCTCCCCCCCCTCTCTCTTCCTGCTGTGATGGATAATTTCTCCCCCCCCCCCCCCCTCTCTCTTCCTGCTGTGATGGATGAGTTCTCCCCCCCCTCTCTCTTCCTGCTGTGATGGATAATTTCTCCCCCCCCTCTCTCTTCCTGCTGTGATGGATGAGTTCTCCCCCCCCCCCTCTCTCTTCCTGCTGTGATGGATGAGTTCTCCCCCCCCCCCTCCTACTTTCACTTAAAAAGAAAAGTATCCAATGATTTAATTCATGAGTTGAGGCCCTGTATAGGCCCATCTGGGTCTCTTGCCTCTACTCAGCACCTTTATATACACTTTCTGTCATGGTCAATGTTTAATGCTTACTGTTTTGCTGAAATGGTGCAAAATAAAGAAATAGGTGTGTATGTGTAGCGTCACTGTCAAACAAATGCCAATCCTACGCTCTGGGAGGAGTAGCATTGTGAGAAAGTGGTGGAATAATAATAAAGAAGAATATATACGATAGATGACAAGAGTGTGTGTGACCTAAGTCACCTAATGAATGAACAATGCAGATGTAAACCCACTGACAGTCATTGAGACAGAGGGTGAGACTGTAAAGATCAGCAGCTGAATGTGATGTTATTGTTTAGAGTTACCTGAGCAGGTCACCTTCAGGCTGTCAGAGTAAGAATCAGACCTCACTGGTCCTCTACACTCCCTCAGTGCAGACTCAGAGCCAGAACAGTCAGTGGGAAACAGCCATACACGTTGGTGAGAACCATCACTCGGTTCTATTGAAACAGCAGAGCCACAGTCCAGCTGCCTGCACACTACAGCTGCTGCCTTCATGGTCCATGACCCCGTGACTCCTGGTCTCCAGACTCCCTGGTGGTTGATCTCCACTCTCCCAGCACAGCGGCTGACTCTGACTCCCCATGACCACCAGCGGCTGCCTCCTTCCAACCTCACATCATCATGTTCTGCACAGAAACAAGAGAAACAACTACATTTAGAGGCATGTTTATCTGTAATAAAAAATAGGATCTCATTTAATGTATTGCTCCTAAATGCTGATAAAACTGATTTTCATCCTTCTCTCTCATTTGATTGACACATCAAAGATCACCTTCATCTTCGTAATATTTAAAACGTCTGATCTCTATTAACCCTTGTATGGTGTTTACATTTATGTTACTCACCCAAAGTTCATGGGTCTGGTGGACCGACAACAATATTTGGATTTTAAAACAATAAATCCATAACAATTTATATAAATAGATGATATATATGTTCATCTCAATTACAAGCCATTTAAACAGCATATATGCTTAATGTTTCACATTTACCTCTGCTAGATCACATTTATGAATAAAAGTGGTATTTGTGATCAAATGTGATGTCTGTTAAAAGAAAATCCAGCATAATCGAGACATGAATTTAATAAATCAGGTTAATCTCGAAAGAGATAAATGAAACAAGGTGGAGGCAGACAGTGAAGGTACACAGTGAACCTCTCCCCCATGCTGCTATGATGCCCTCAGTTCCCCAAGGGCATCAATAAAGGAATATCTTATCTTAGTGTTACCTACTAAGCCCCGCCAACACCCCCCCCCCCCCACTCCTACCCCCCCCCCCCCCCCCCCCCCCAACCACCTCCAATGTACAGTCCCACCCCCACCTACCCAATCCAATGTACAGTTTCTACGCCTAATGTATATACTCTTTTCTTTCTGGACTCTTTTTGTATCACAAATACAGTACTGTAATTGCAAATCTGGTATGTCATAAATGTATAGATGTAGCAGTACTGTCTATCTGTATGTCATGTATGTCATATATGTTACGATGAATTGGAAATGGGGGACCCTGATGGAAACAAGACGAAAGTCTTTCTCTGGTCTGCATCCCCTTAACAATTGTATGTATTGAGCTGTACTGCACTGTACCCATTCTGCAATCTGTTAATAAAGTTTTCATTCATTCATTCATTCATACTGATTTGTCACTTTGAACTGCATGGCATGGCCTCCTTGTGTGTATTTTATGCATGTTTCCATACCTATTATTAATATTATTATTAGGGCTTTAGATAGAAGTCTACTTGAATACATCACTATTATTATTAGGGCTTTGGATTGAAGTTTACCTGAATACATCACTATTATTATTATTATTATTATTATTATTATTATTATTATTATTATTATTATTATTATTATTATTATTATTATTATTATTATTATTATTATTATTATTATTATTATTATTATTATTATTATTATTATTATTATTATTATTATTATTATTATTATTATTATTATTATTATTATTATTATTATTATTATTATTATTATTATTATTATTATTAGGGCTTTACATAGAGGTTTACCTGAATGCATCACTATTATTATTAGGGCTTTAGATAGAAGTTTACCTGAATACATCACTATTATTATTAGGGCTTTATATAGAAGTTTACCTGAATACATCACTATTATTATTAGGGCTTTAGATAGAAGTTTACCTGAATACATCACTATTATTATTAGGGCTTTAGATAGAAGTTTACCTGAATACATCACTATTATTATTAGTGCTTTAGATAGAAGTTTACCTGAATACATCACTATTATTATTAGGGCTTTATATAGAAATGTACCTGAATACATCACTATTATTATTAGGGCTTTAGATAGAAATGTACCTGAATACACCACTATTACTATTATTATTATTATTATTATTATTATTATTATTATTATTATTATTATTATTATTATTATTATTATTATTATTATTATTATTATTATTATTATTATTATTATTATTATTAGGGCTTAAGATATACGTTTATCTGAATACATCACTATTATTATTATTATTATTAGGGGCTTTAGATAGTGTTTTACGGAATGCATTACTATTATTATTATTAGGGCTTTAGATAGAAATGTACCTGATTATACAATGGCATGAAAATATTTGTATTCTGATTGGCTGAAACAGTCAAGTTAGATGTTGTTATATCGTATAACAAACTCCACCTGACCCCAGATCCCTCCCACAACCGAATTACTTATTTTAACTTTTTTTTCTGAATGAGTCCGCCATAGATAGACAAATGGAAGTATGAATATCTTTTGAACGAATCCTCCAAAAAAGATACAGTCAACTGGAATATGTTAGTTTGTTACACATATGTTGGATTATGTAATTGGTTTGGCATGACCCATTGTGAAACAAAAGAAAAATTGCGGACTTAAAAAGAAAAAAAAATTGCTGTCGATTTGATTATTGTCTTTTTTTTGTCAGACCATTGGATCTACTATTGGATCTACTTTCTCTGTGGACGGTTTTGTGAATAAATCTCCATCATGCTTAAATTACTGTGTGTTTATTGTATAGCAATAAGGTTGGGTGAATTGGGCCATTGTGTAAAAGCATTACATCACTTGAAGTTGTGTGTTATACTCATTAGATCAGTCCTAGGGGGGTATCGTCGGGCCTAACAACCGCCCCTAGGCGTGATCTAATGAGTATAACACACTCCAGCGCGTGATGTAATGCTTAAATATATCACTATTATTATTACGGCTTTAGATAGAAGTTTACCTGAATACATCACTATTATTATTAGGGCTTTAGATATAAGTTTACCTGAATACATCACTATTATTATTAGGGCTTTAGATAGAAGTTTACCTGAATACATCACTATTAATATTAGGGCTTTAGATAGAAGTTTCCCTGAATACATTACTATTATAAAAAGGGCTTTAGATTGAAGTGTACCTGAATACATTACTATTAGTATTATTAGGGCTTTAGATAGAAGTGTATCTGAAGTTTCAAGTTTCTTTAATAGTTGTCATACAGAAGTACAGAATACTTTTATACAAAATGCTTCTTACTGTTACGCTCCAGAGACTGTGCTAGACAAGATAAGTATGAAATAAAATAGTATAGCATGTAAAATGGAAGTAAAAATAGAGGTCACAGTGTTCAGTATAGACATATGTACAATGTTCGATGCAGAATAGAAGTAACTGAGTTACCATACAATATACAATATACTATGCAATGTACTAATATACAATACTATATAGTGCAAAGCAGAAATGGGATGAGGTACAATTTAGGTACAATTTACAGTAAGGTGTACGAGTTGTAGTGCAAATCCTTTACCAATAAATATAAAGTGTGTTTAGGTGATCTAAAGTGTGGAGAGTGGGTGCTGCAGTGTGTTGTTTGTTTAAAGTGAGTGTGTGCGTGTGGGTGTGTGTGCTGTGTGCATTTGATGGTTGTTGCATAGTGTTTATTGTTCGTTGAGCAGCCTGATGGCCTGGGGATAGAAGCTTCTTCTGAGTCTTTCTGTGCTCGCCTTAAGACTCCGGTATCGCTTGCCTGACCGCAGCAGTTCAAAGAGGCAGTTGTTCGGGTGGCTCAAGTCCTTGATGATTCTCTTAGCCTTACCCCTGCACCGCTTGTTGTAAATGTTCTGGAGGGTGGGAAGCCCCCCTCCAACTGTGCGTTCGGCTGCTTCGGTCTTGTGCAGTGCTATTCCCAAACCAGGAGGTGATGTTGCCAGTCAGGATGCTCTCTATTGTACATGAGTAGAAGTTCTTAAGGATCTTCTGACTGACTTGGAACTTCCTTAGGCGCCTGAGGAAGTAGAGGCGTTGTCGTGCCTTCTTCAAAACACTGTCAATGTGTGTGGTCCATGTCAAGTCCTCGGATATGTGGGCTCCGAGGTACTTGAAACTGTTCACTCTCTCAACCGGTGCCCCGTCGATGCTGAGGGGGCTGTAGTCCTTGACCCCCGACCTCCTGAAGTCCACAATCATCTCTTTTGTTTTGCTGACGTTCAGGGAGAGGCAGTTCTCCTGACACCACTGTCACAGATTCTCTACCTCTTCCAGGTAGGCCCTCTCGTCGTTGGCAGAGATCAGGCCCACCACTACTGTGTCATTAGCAAATTTGATGATTGTGTTGTTGTTCCGCTGTGCCACACAGTCATGTGTGTACATGGAGTAGAGGAGGGGGCTCAGAACATAGCCCTGGGGGGCCCCTATGTTGAGCGTGGTGGATGAGGAGGTGCAGTTGCCTGCTCTTACCACCTGGGGTCTGCCCGTCAGGAAGTCCAAGACCCACTGGCAGAGGTCATAGTTCAAGCCCAAGTCCCTGAGCTTGGCTATGAGTTTGGAGGGGACTATGGTATTGAATGCTGAGCTGTAGTCGATGAACAGCATTCTCACATAGTTCCCCTGCCTCTTGTCCAGGTGTGATGCTGCTGTGTGCAGCACATGGACTATGGCGTCCTCCGTGGACCTGTTAGGGCGGTATGCAAATTGCAGGGGGTCCAGGTTGATGGGGAGGGAGGAACAGATGTAGCCCTTCACTAGCTTCTCAAAGCACTTCATGGCTATGGAGGTGAGAGCTACAGGGCGGTAGTCGTTGAGGCAAGCGGGCATAGATCTTTTGGGTACAGGGATGATGGTGGACTTCTTCAGACAGGTGGGGATGACAGCCTGTTCTAAGGACAGGTTAAAGATGTCAGTGAATACCGGGGCCAGTTGGTCGGCACAGACTTTTAGGACGCGGCCGGGGATGCCGTCCGGTCCTGCTGCCTTCCTGATATTCACTTTTTTAAAGGTCCGCCTCACCTCATGCTCTGTTACCCTGAACACTGAGTCTCCATCAGCACCCCCCCCCCCCCATTGCTGTGGCTTGTAGCCTGGTGTTGTTATTCACAGCCTCAAACCTTGCATAGAAGGTATTGAGATCATTTGCTAAGGAGATGTCACTGTTCAGTTTGAGGGAGGTGCCTTTGTAATCTGTCATTGTTCTGAGGCCCTGCCACCAGGGACGCGGGAAGGGGGGGTGCGGGGGGTGCACCCCCTCTCAATTATTGCACACAAAAAAAAAAAAAAAAAAAAAAAAAAAAAAATGTATTGCAGTATTTATATATTTGTATATACTGTAACTGTATAACTGTAACACTGTATATTATAAGTTTATCCTGCTCAAAGCACGTCACCATTTTAATATTGTGTGTATTGAGCCGTACTGTATTGTAGCCATTCTCCAATCTGTTAAATAAAGTTTTCATTCATTCATTACACTACTGTATGTACACAATCATACGTGTAAAACCGAGTAGATTTTCGAGTGATGACAGACTGACACAGACTGATTGAATGACAGGTGAAACAACTAATTGTATTCACCTCCTGTCTCCCGCCCTTCCCACGCGCCACGAACCACTGAGCTACTGTGATACAGTGCTTGCGCAGTCAGTCGATTTTAGCTAGTAGTCAGACTTTGCTAGCACAGAATGTCTCACTCGCAGAAAAGAAAAATATCAGATTTATTTTCGAAACGTCCCGCCGGTCCCAGTGACAGTCCCACTAAATCTGATAAACGTCAGAGAGAGACAGAGACGACAGGTTCAGCCTCAGCATCAGGTATTGAAGAGTTAACTGAGTCTGTTCCCCTATACCCCCCCCCGGGCGCCAGGGGCTTCCACTGAGGGGTGATGCAAATAGGGATGGGGTGTTATGGCAGCTCATGATGGAAAGAGTGCGCACCGAGTCTGATCCCGAGTTGAAGAATTGGCTCCAAAAGAGAGACAACTGGATGTCCAACAACATCCAAAACAAAATCTTACAGCTGCTTGCCCATGATATTCAGCGACAAATTAGAGGCAAAGCATCCAAAAGCCCAATCTTTGGCTTGAGCGCTGACGGAACCACTGATGTCACTCACTGGAAAAGAACAATTCTCGTGTAATATACAGTTAGCCGATGACAACTTGGAAGCTCAGAACTTCTTTTGGGGTTTTTACAATGCCCGGCCCAGACACAACAGCCTCGACCTGCCCATGGAGAGGCTGATAGGATACTGTTTTGACGGGGCCAGCAACATGTCTGGGGGGTACAGGCTAGACCAGGGGTTCCCAAACTTTTCAGGCCGCGACCCAAAAAAAAAACGGTGTCAGAGAGCCGCGACCCCCACTATTATAGGAGGTAAAAAAATTATTTTAAATGGAAATGTATGGTTGAAACATGCAAACGTTCAAACGCACACACACTAATAAGCATTGGAGGCTTTTAACCAGGGCCGGACTGGGGAAGTCATTCAGGCCAGGAAATATAGTGCAACATATAGCCCCAGTCAGGCCACTTTTTAAGCAGGGGGTCTGGGGGTCCCCCACCAGGAATTTCTTTGTTACAAAGACTTAATTTCCTGCATTCTGTTTTTTTTATTTGTACCCTTTAAATGCCAGTGTTTGTGATGGCATCACAACTTATTGTTAAAAAACAGGCTAGCATATGTATGATTAGCAACAACACAGATTTTTATGGATTTTCAGTTTTTTGTAATTGATAAATACAATATTTTATTCAACTTCAGCCCTGATCATAACACCACATATTCATTTTATAATTCTAACCCTTTAAATGCCAGTGTGTGTGATGGCATATATTTGCAATATGTCAAATGCAAAGTAGATTTTTCTGGGGGGGATTATTACAGGCTAGCATGTGTCAATGATTAGCAGTTTTTCGTAAGGATCCCGCCTCCACCAATCACATGCGGCTCCCTTTGTGTGTGTGTGAGAGCAAGAGAGAGAGAGAGAGAGATAGTTCTCCAACTTGTGTGAGTTGCAGTGATCTCCTGGTTGTTCCCCACCTAGGTTATCTAACTATTGCGCTGGTGCAAATAGAAACACTGGCCTGGCCTGCTTCTAAGTTCAGTGGCCTGACCGAAAAAAAAAAAAAAAAAAAAAAAAAATTATTTTTTCATCTGGCGACCCCCCAGCACCCCCTGCCGTTTTATAGTTCTCGCGTGCCTGCCTGCCACATACCTCTAGAGTCAGCAAGTTCAACTTTATCCCTATAATGCCGTTTTGCCTCTATTACTGCTCTCCTGACGTTGTATCTTGCCGTCTTGTGTTCATCCATGTTGCCTGTCACAAGCCCGGTGTTGTAGGCTGAGGTGCGCACTTTCAGAGCCTCACGGACGGATTTATCTACCCAGGGCTTTTGATTTGGGTAGATTCTAATTGTGGTAGAGGGGATTGTTTCTTCTACCAGAGTACAGACAAAGTCAAGCACCGTTTCAGTGTATTCGTTAATATTGGCTGTGTTATCACGGAATACATTCCAGTCTGTGCATTCAAGTGCAGCCTGGAGTGTCTCCTCTGACGTCACAACGCTTAACCTCTTGCGATAAGACTCTGTTTATATTTTGGCAAAAGAAAGATGGCGGCGTGATCGGACTTACCGAATGGACTAAGAGCCTGTGACTTGTACCCATTCTTAAATTGCGAGTATACATGGTCTAATATGTTCTCGCCTCTGGTGGGACAGGTCACATGCTGATAGAAATTCGGCAACACCTTTTTAAGACGCGTGCTGTTGAAATCACCCAGAACCAAAATGGCAGCGTCAACGTTAGCTATCTGTAGTTTGTTTACCTCGTCGTGTAGCTTTGAAAGTGCGGCCCCAGTGTTCGCTTGTGGTGGGATGTAAACTCCGATCATGATGATGGACGTTAGCTCCCTCGGGAGAAAGAAGGGTCGGCATTTGATGGTGATATACATCACCTGAATACATCACTATTATTATTAGGGCTTTATATATAAGTTTATCTGAATACATCACTATTATTATTATTAGGGCTTTATATAGAAGTTTACCTGAATACATTACTATTATAATTAGGGCTTTATATATAAGTTTATCTGAATACATCACTATTATTATTATTAGGGCTTTAGATAGAAGTTTACCTGAATACATTACTATTATAATTAGGGCTTTATATAGAAGTTTACCTGAATACATCACTATTATTATTATTAGGGCTTTATATATAAGTGTATCTGAATACATCACTATTATTATTATTAGGGCTTTATATAGAAGTTTACCTGAATACATCACTATTATTATTAAGGCTTTATATAGAAGTTTACCTGAATACATCACTATTATTATTAAGGCTTTATATAGAAGTTTACCTGAATACATCACTATTATTATTATTAAGGCTTTATATAGAAGTTTACCTGAATACATCACTATTATTATTAAGGCTTTATATAGAAGTTTACCTGAATACATCACTATTATTATTAAGGCTTTATATAGAAGTTTACCTGAATACATCACTATTATTATTATTAAGGCTTTATATAGAAGTTTACCTGAATACATCACTATTATTATTAGGGCTTTATATATAAGTTTACCTGAATACATCACTATTATTATTAAGGCTTTATATAGAAGTTTACCTGAATACATCACTATTATTATTAGGGCTTTATATATAAGTGTATCTGAATACATCACTATTATTATTATTAGGGCTTTAGATAGAAGTATACCTGAATACATTACTATTATAATTAGGGCTTTATATATAAGTTTATCTGAATACATCACTATTATTATTAGTAAGGCTTTATATAGAAGTTTACCTGAATACATCACTATTATTATTAGGGCTTTATATATAAGTTTACCTGAATACATCACTATTATTATTAGGGCTTTATATATAAGTTTATCTGAATACATCACTATTATTATTATTAGGGCTTTATATAGAAGTTTACCTGAATACATCACTATTATTATTAAGGCTTTATATAGAAGTTTACCTGAATACATCACTATTATTATTAGGGCTTTATATATAGGTTTATCTGAATACATCACTATTATTATTAGGGCTTTATATATAAGTTTATCTGAATACATCACTATTATTATTAGGGCTTTATATATAAGTTTATCTGAATACATCACTATTATTATTATTAGGGCTTTATATAGAAGTTTACCTGAATACATCACTATTATTATTAAGGCTTTAGATAGAAGTTTACCTGAATACATCACTATTATTATTATGGCTTTAGATAGAAGTTTACCTGAATACATCACTATTATTATTAGGGCTTTAGATAGAAGTTTACCTGAATACATAACTATTATTATTAGGGCTTTATATATAAGTTTATCTGAATACATCACTATTATTATTAGGGCTTTATATATAAGTTTATCTGAATACATCACTATTATTATTATTAGGGCTTTATATAGAAGTTTACCTGAATACATCACTATTATTATTAAGGCTTTATATAGAAGTTTACCTGAATACATCACTATTATTATTAGGGCTTTATATATAAGTTTATCTGAATACATCACTATTATTATTATTAGGGCTTTAGATAGAAGTTTACCTGAATACATCACTATTATTATTAAGGCTTTATATAGAAGTTTACCTGAATACATCACTATTATTATTAAGGCTTTATATAGAAGTTTACCTGAATACATTACTATTATTATTAGGGCTTTAGATATAAGTTTATCTGAATACATCACTATTATTATTAGGGCTTTATATATAAGTTTATCTGAATACATCACTATTATTATTATTATTATTATTATTATTAGGGCTTTATATAGAAGTTTACCTGAATACATCACTATTATTATTAGGGCTTTATATAGAAGTTTACCTGAATACATCACTATTATTATTAGGGCTTTATATAGAAGTTTACCTGAATACATCACTATTATTATTATTATTATTATTATTATTATTATTATTATTATTATTATTATTATTATTATTATTATTATTATTATTATTATTATTATTATTATTATTATTATTATTATTATTATTATTATTATTATTATTATTATTATTATTATTATTATTATTATTATTATTATTATTATTATTATTATATTAGGGCTTAAGATAGAAGTTTACCTAAATACATCACTAGTATCATTAGGGCTTACACTGCTAATAAATTATAATATATAGTTATGTAACACTGCTAATTCAACTATAATATACAACTATGTAACACTGTTAATTACGCTATAATATATAATATACATTCTACATGCTGTTGTGACATGTTAGTGATGTTATTACTTGAAAACGTTTGAAATTAAAATCGCAACTATTATGCAACACTCAAAAATATTGATTTATGACCAGATGCCATTTCGGGTCAAGTGGAACAGGTTCATTAGACTATACAACTATGTAACACTGTTAATTAAACTATAATATAGAGCTATGTAACTCTGCTAACTAAACTATAATATAGAGCTATGTAACACTGTTCATTAAACTATAATATAGAGCTATGTAACACTGCTAACTAAACTATAATATAGAGCTATGTAACACTTTGAATTAAACTATAATATAGAATTATGTAACACTGCTAACTAAACTATAATATAGAGCTATGTAACACTGCTAACTAAACTATAATATAGAGGTATGCAACACTGCTAACTAAACTATAAAATAGAGTTATGTAACACTGCTATTTAAACTATAATATAGAGGTATATAACACTGCTACCTAAACTATAATATAGAGCTATGTAACACTGCTAACTAAACTATAATATAGAGCTATGTAACACTAGTAACTAAACTATAATATCGAGCTATGTAACACTGCTAACTAAACTATAATATAAAACAATGTAACACTTTTAATTAACTGCATCGCATACTGCGGGATAAAGGCATTTTTGGCAGAATGAAATGTAGGCTACATTTCGGGGTCAGTCTTAACCTAGTGTCCACCAGGTGTCAGCCATGCTCTGCTGTACTGTGTACTGGTCACCTGTAGGCCCCAGCATTCCTAGGAAGCTCACTGGCGGCTGCCTCGACAGACCTGGCCCAGAACTTTCCGGTGTAAGAATGGGTGTGGCAGACTTACCGTCACAGGTGGGCCGTGACGGAGCTGTTTCGGACAGCTGGCCCTTGTGGCACCCTCTGTGACTTGTCCGTTTTGGAGTAACTGCACCCCACTACGCATGGTCGGAGTCCTACCCCCCGCACCTCGTTAGGAGGGGCGAGGGGGCCGGGACCCCACCCCATGTTTTTTCTGATAGGTCTTGAAGGGGACCTCAGGGGGTGCATTTGTCGGGGCTTCGCGCCCTGCTTCGCCCGTTGTCCCATAGGTGAAGCAGAAAGCGTAGCCAATGAAATATAACGAAGGTTATCCGATAACCCTAGTTATATGATTGGCGTAGCTTTCTGCTTTACACGCAGCCCTGAGGACCCTTGGCTGTGTTTGGTTGAAATTCAGACTGGGAAGGGGGAGTTGACCGCCACACCTGGGCTATAAGCCGGCCGGAGGTGGGCGTGGTCGGACAGATGGAAGGTGCATGTGAGAAGTTTCAAGTAGGTGCGCGTACGTGCGCGAGGACATCCCATAAGCGAAGCAGAAAGCTACGGCAATCATATAACTAGGGTTATCGGATAACCTTCGTTACAACAGGTGACCAAGTAGTCCAAGAGAAGCAGAACAGTCCCTGCGGGGTCGACTTCAGAGCACTCACATTACTATCATTACAATATTTAGAATATCTCTGCAACGCTGCTTGCTAGCTGCTTACAATGGTACATTGGCTTACTGTTGTAGCTTTCCAAAGAGCCACCGGGGCCCTATTCCCCGTACCTGGTTCAACTAAGTCGATCAATAGTCCCATTATCCAGATTCAGTTAACCCGATGTTTGAAGCCGGGATTTTCCTGTTCCTCGAAGGTGGATTCAGTCTCGTTAACTCGAACCAGACTTGAGACCCAGGATAAGTGCGCGCGGCCGCTTCAGTTGAAAAGCCATCACGTATCGATAGCAGAGATCCTGATTTTCTAACGGCATTGATTGATTAATTGATTTAAAACTTTATTAACATATTGCAGTACGGCTCAATCGCCTCGCCGACAAGTTAAATGCGTTATCTATAGGCTAATTTTAAGTCCCTCATTACCCCAATCAATCAGATTATATTTCTTTAAACTTGCCTGCTGGCAGTAGGTTTATGGAATGGATAATCAAATGAGATCTTGCTAGCGAAAATAATGAGTTAAACTGTTATACAGAACAAGGATACGGCTCTCTTACCCATTGATTGATGTATGGTGGATCTTTTACTTATCTACACTGTGGTGTAACGGTTTCTGCTTTTGACTTTCACACAGGCGGCCCGGGTTCGAATCCCACTTCTCCTAGTCTTTTCCTTCTTTTTGCAATGTAGGAATAATTCAATTTGGTGCACGTTGAGAGCTATATAAAGAATGACATCCTCAATGCATGTAGATTTATAATATTTTAACTTAAAACTAGGCTACTTTTGCGTATAATCATTAATATTATATTCCAAAAAAATTATATTGGAAACACGGGGTTTCGAACACCGGTCGCCCGGTTGCCAGGATTCAGCACTAGCCGCTGCGCCACTGTGCCAGACGCGATATACTCATTGTTTATGCAATAATGGACGAGAGACCCGTGTTTAGAATATTTTTCTTACCAAAAAATGAAGTTTTATCTCTTTATTCTCAAATGCATTAATGTGACGTCAACGGCTCATTCAATTTTTCAAATCCGTCAAACAGCGCATCTCATCAGACATTTTAATCCCAGTTACAATATCACACAAAAACCACAATCCCCGCATAGACACTTCAATTTTATGCTTGAATGAAACACAATCCGGCGCTCCGTTAAGCAAATCTACAGCGGAGATTAATATATGAAACTAATCCCCGCGGGATTCACATTTGCAATGAGCCGTTATTAAAATAACCACATGCAGCGTGTATCGCGACTCCGAGCGCCGTATATGACGTGCATTATTTTATTTAGGACAAAGTAAATCTATAGGCTCAATATGATTTATTATCAGCATTTAGTTCTATTATTATACATTTCAAAAGCCCCCTCTAGGAAAACGAAGCACAGAAACGTAATTCAGAATGGTATAATGCAGATCCTAGACTGTGAGAATCATTTCAGGAAACGAGCTGTCACTTCTTTGCGGGGGCGTGGCCATGGTTCATCCGGCTAACTGAAGTTAACCCTGCTCCCGACCAGGCTCAAACTTTTTGATCTGTTGTCATGGTGATTTAGACAATCGAGCTTCGGGGAATGGGAAGGTCCGGCTTAAGTCAGGCTTGACCGAAAGTTATCCGGCTAACTCAGTTATCCAGGTACGGGGAACGGGGCCCGGGTGTGATCATAGCCCTTTCAGAAGCTCTGTAATCCAGCATGGAAAAGCATTTTCTTTTAGGAGACTTTATAAAACGAATAAATCCAACATGTGAATGTCTTGTGTGGTCATTTATCCATTATGTCTATATTAGTGCTGTCAATCGATTAAAATATTTAATCTGATTAAATCGCATGATTGTCCATAGTTAACTCACGATTAATCGCAAATTAATCACATTTTATTTTATTTTCTAAATCTACCTTAAATGGATCTTTTTCAAGTTTTAATACTCTTATCAACATGAGTCAACAAATGCTTGCTTAATGGAGCCATTTAACACAAAAGGATGCCTCATGTATTGCAAATGTGCATCAAATTCAAAACAGAGTGATGCACAAAATAACTTAAAAGAAAATAATAATTTAAAACAATGAATAAAGGAGTCACACCCCCCCCCCCCCTCTCTCTCTCACACACACACAAACACTCTCCCAGCTCTCTTTCTCTCTTGCCCCTTCCTCATCTCTCTCACCCCCTCTCTCTCTCTCTTGCACACACACACACTTTGAGTCAGAAACAAACATAGTATCACTGGGTCTCATTCCCGAACGAAGTTGCGACAACAAATTTCGTCTTAGCCAGATCTCGGCCCATTTAAGATATATTAGGGCTGGGAGTGGGAGTCCCCAAATTTTCCTGAGATCAGATTTGATCGTGGCTGAGAGCAGATTTAAGAGTGCTGAGGTGCACTCTTAAATCTGCTCTCAGCCACGATCAAATCTCATGATTGATTGACTAATTTAAAATATCATTATAACTTGACAGACTGTGTTCTCATAGTGATTCCTTCACGTCAACGCTACAGGCCTCCTTGGAATTAATTACTTAATCATAATTAAAATAAATATGACAATATTTGTACGATAAGAAATTACGCATTTGATGTCGGAAAAATAAATAATATGGATTCATCTGATCACAGGGCAGCTGCTTAACCATATCTGAACCAGCTATTTTGGACAAATGTATAATTACTTTAATTACTCAGATATTCAAACACAATTATGCAATTATTGTGAAATGATTGAAAATAATAATTATTTAATGCCTTCTGTGGAATTTGTATTTCTTATTTGTTACACATCTGTTTTAATGATTAATTATATACATTTGAAAGAATGCAGGTCAACATGCAATGTATCCCATTGATTGGTATACAATGGGACAGACCTTTGTTTTATTGATTGATTGATTGAAAACTTTATTAACAGATTGCAGAATGGGTACAGTACAGTACAGCTCAATTACATAAGGGGATGCAGACCAGAGAAATTATTTCGTCTTGTTTACATCAGGGTCCCCCATTTTCAATTCATCATAACATATATGACACACACGACATAGATAGACAGTACTGCTACATCTATACAAAAAGAGTCCAGAAAAGAGAGTACATTTGACGTAGAAACTGTTGGAGGAGGTTGGGTAGGAGGGGTGGGTGGGGTTTAGACTTACACTGTACAAGCAAAACTGTACATTGGAATATTGACAAAACCATACTTGGTAATTTACTGTACATTGGAGGGGGTTGATATAGCTATAAACCTGCATTCCTTCGAATATATCATTAATCAATTAAACTTATATTGAAATACACTATATAGCCTATACACCAACACTGAAATGACAGTGGATAAATAAATAAGAACTAAAGCTAATCGGTGCACTGGAAATAGACTGCATTAATATTCCATAACAAGTCTTGTGTGCGCCTACGAATGAACAGTAGCCTATAGGCTTAATTATGGAATAATAAGCCATACTGTGTTCATTCATTACGCCCGCCGTAGGCTATATATATTATATTTCATTCATTCATTCATATACAGTACTGCGCGCGCACGTGTGTGTGTGCACGCGCGCTGCGGCAGGTGTACCGCGAGCTGTATATGATGCCAATACATTAATCTAATCTAGTTTTGATGGCACGCAAGCGTGATTACAAAACCTAGCCGCATTTCTCGGAGACGCTATCTGATTGGCACTGACTGACGCTAGGTTTCGTAATCACGCGGCTCGCAAGACTCGCAAAGCACTTCCGCCAACTCATTTGCACACAGCTGCATCACTAGTTGCCTTATAAGGAGCTCTGGAGGCGGTGTTTTGTATGCAAATGACCTGAACGGGAACGCGCTTTCGAGTTTAAGACAGAATGCCATTCTCCAAGCAGATATCAGATCATATAATTTGTGCAACCTTTTCAGCCACTTAAGACATATTACCAGCATGTTCAGGAGTGACCTTGTCATTGATTATGTCTCAGTGGTTCCAAGATAAGTCTTCCAGAATATATCTTTGAAAAATTTTCGGGAATGAGATGCAATGGGTCTTATTCTCCAACATTTTCCAAAGACTTCTCTTAGGGCAACCATCTTGGAACCGACTGAGACAGAATCGACGACAAGTTCACTCTGATTCCCCAACGCGTGGGGAAGATGTCTAAAGTGGCTCAAACGATCACAGCTGGGATGCCGGCGATGAGGAATGTCACTATGAATGCACGTTCCTGTCTAGGTCATCCTCATACAAGACACGCCTCCGAGAGCTCCTTATAAGCCAGGCTCTGTGCCGTTTGCAAATGAAATCGCTAAAAGTCGAGAGTTTAGACACACCTGTCCAGCTCATTAAATGCAACTGATGCGATGCAGCCGTGTACAAATGGTGGCGGAAGTGCTTTGCGACCGATCAAAATGAGATTAGATTAATGTATTGTCATCATATATACAGGCTACAGGTGTGGCTGGGTAGCGCAGTGGAGAATGCACTCGCCTACCACCGCAGAGACTCCCTACTAACACAATTGGCAGTGTTAGCGGGTGGAAAGCCGGTGGGGTATGTGTGTGTCCTGGTCGTTGTAAACTGCGGTTCCTACTGGTCGGTCGGGGCGTCTGTTCAGCAGGGAGGGGATCGGGGGGAAATAGCGTGAACCTCTGCATGTGTTACGTTCCCCCAGTGAGAGTCCTCGCTATCAGGTGAAGAGAAGCGGCTGGCGACTCCACATGTATCGGAGGAGGCATGTGGTAGTCTACACCCTCCCTAGGCCGACAGTGGGGCAATGCACGCAACTACCAGGAAGGAAATTGACATAACGACTAAATTGGGATAAAACAAATTATTATAACATATATTTTTTTTAAATATATATATACAGGCTACTACAGCTCATGACCACCTGCCGCAGCGCACACAGGCATACACACACACACACACACACACACAAACACAACACACACACACACACACACACACACACACACACACACACACACACACACACACACACACACACACACACACACACACTCACTCGCAGTACTGTATAGTCTATGTGCGTAATGAATGAACGCAGTAGGCTTATATTATTCTAATGACTTGTTTTATTAGGAAATCACAGATACTGCGCTGCCTATAGTAGTACAGTCCACCAGTCCGCTGCCCGACTCTGGTGGCCTTAATATGTGTACTGTATTTACTGTACCTATAGGGCAGAGCATATATATAGTATCTACTAAATCCTAATTAAACAAGTAATTCGAATAATATAAGCCTACTGTTCATTCATTAGACACATAGGCTACATAGTGTATTCCAATATCTGTTTTATTGATTAATTATATATTTGAAAGAATGCAGGTTTTAGCTGTATAAAACAAATGTCTGTCCCATTGTACCAATCAATGGGATATATTGCATGTTGGCTATAATGATTTTATAAAAAAGAGAGAGATTAAATGCATGGCCATATAAGTATTTATACATTCATGTGACATCACAGCATATTATTTGTATAGCCCAGTGTTTCCTGAAAACAGATATGTACAGTGCTCAGGTCATACATCTATCATTACACAATTACAACCAAAATAGGAAGAAATTATGTTGACCGCAGGGAGTTTTAATGCATAGTCGGCAGAACTGGCGAGCGGAGTGATAGACACAAGCCTTTTTTACACAGAAATGCAATAAATAATAATGCATTAAAGAAGACCCCTCATTCTGCCGGCTTTGCTTATTTACACTGAACCCAGCAAAGGCGGCACAATGCCACCACTGTGTGTAGATTCAGACAGAACGCCATGTTCCTGAGTCGTAGAGGCGGATAGAAGCATCTCGGGTTGTGGTTCTAAAACAGGTCTCCAAGGAGGGAAGCACGAGGTGATAAACATGGAATATCTTCTAGTGTGGCATTACCTCTGCCCCCATTAAATGTTATGTCATGTAGCCTACATTTCCATCTGCCAAAAATGCCTTTATTCCGCAGTATGCGATGCAGTGTTGTGGTTTGTTCTGGAGACTGGTGTATGAGTCCAGGGCAGCCCGGTGATGTACCGTGAGCTTTATACAAAACTCTCTAAGAAAAAAGATAGCATCTTCTCACATTGCATATTATATTAATTGGACCTAAAACATGTAGCCTATTATCATTATTATTGTTATCATTATTATTATCAGTCTTTGTTACCACCTTTCATGTGACAACTGGGCGCTAGACAAAGCAATATTCCTGTGTGTTGGTGCGGCAGGATAGTGTCATGGGGCCAGGGGCGGACTGGGACACAAATTCAGCCCGGGACATTCAGACGCACCAGCCCACGCACCGGCCCCGAAACTGGCCCACACAACGGCTGTTATGAAACACGCGTCCAGTATTAAACAACCCAAGGCTGTGGCTAAGGAGTCAACATCAGGGAGACCAAATCTACACCCCGCCCCTAGATGTGCACTCGTGCACAGTGCACACACACACACACACATATACCGTTACCTCCTGTCATTGGCATACATTTTTTTTTTTTTTACTAACATCTTAGTGCCTCATTAGCCTAGGGATTAAGGATACGTGAAGTATTAACTACACCATAATAATATTGAGGTTTTGATCCATAGAAATGTCTGTGCTACACAATTTCAGTTTGATTCGATTTATTGTCCTTTAATTTTGCACTCAAGACATTAGTTGCTTGCCGTTTAATCAACATCAAAATACCCCCCACTTCCTCCCAGACACCCATTCCAAGAGCCTGTTCGCTTTCCAGGTCTCTCTCTCTCTCTATCTCTCTCTCTCTCTCTCTCTCTCTCTCTCTCTCTCTCTCTCTCTCTCTCTCTCTCTCTCTCTCTCTCTCTCTCTCTCTCTCTCTCTCTCTCTCTCTCTCTCTCTCTCTCTCTCTCTCTCTCTCTCTCTCTCTCTCTCTCTCTCTCTATCTCTCTCTCTCTCTCTCTCTCTCTCTCTCTCTCTCTCTCTCTCTCTCTGTGTGTGTCTCTCTCTCCGTGTGTCTCCCTCTCTCTGTGTATCTCTCTCTCTGTGTGTCTCTCTCTCTGTGTATGTGTGCCTCTCTGTGTGTGTGTCTCTCTCTCTCTGTGTGTCTCTCTCTCTCTCATGCTATCTCTCTCTCTGTCTCTCTCTCTCTGTCTGTGTCTTTCTGTCTCTCTGTCTGTCTCTGTCTCTGTCGCTCTGTCTGTCTGTCTGTCTGTCTGTCTGTCTGTCTGTCTGTCTTGTCTGTCTGTCTGTCTGTCTGTCTGTCTGTCTGTCTGTCTGTCTGTCTGTCTGTCTGTCTGTCTGTCTGTCTGTCTGTCTGTCTGTCTGTATGTCTGTCTGTCTGTCTGTCTGTCTGTCTGTCTGTCTGTCTGTATGTCTGTCTGTCTGTCTGTCTGTCTGTCTGTCTGTCTGTCTGTCTGTCTGTCTCTCCCCCAATTAAACTGTCCTACTCTACATCACCAGCATGTTTAGTATAAGTCACTTGTTCCTTCCTCTACTAAACAGGTCTGTAATTTTCAAATATTGTTCTGAGTCTTTTACTAGCAATTTTTGTTTTTAAATTCGAGCTTTTTCAGCTCCACCATTTCCTTTTTTTACAGGGGCCAATTTCGAATTGCATATCATTCTTGGTTGACACTGAAGTTAGTAAAATGCCATCCGAATTATGAAAAAGCTTTCTTGATGGAGAAACAGTGTATCAAAAATCTGAAAGAAGGAAAGATAGCCTACTGTTTGAAATTCTCCCAGTTGTTAGATTACTGCTTCCCTCTGCTGATCAGCTCTTCCACCTTAGAACTATATATCCAGGCAGCCTCACGTTGTTCACTAAGCACAACATTTGACGACACAGAAGCGAATCTTCATTCAAACAGCAATGGCAGGCAGCTCGCACAGTAGAAGCAATCGTCCATGTTATCTGATTTGGAGAGTATTCCTTTATTAAAAGGACAACAAAAAACATCTCTGAAGGCTTATATTGTCAGAGAATAGGCTACGGTGTCAGAGAATTAGGAGAATTAGGCTACGCGGTATGCTCCAAATGGCATTGAGTTTCTCTCGTTCGATGTCACGGATAGGCTAGGGGACACAAATTCAGCCTGAGACGCTCCGGCCCGCACGCACCCGTGCACACACACTATTGTCACCTATGCGTGTCGTTGCGCTCTGGGTAGTGTATCTGTAGTAGAGCGCTGTGTAGGCTACATCATCTGGACGGACTGTTTCTGTGCGAGCGAGCATGCGTACTATGGAATTTAATCCTGCCGGCGCCACTGCCGGCCCACACACTGGCCCACACACTGGCCCACACACTGGCCCACACACTGGCCCACACACTGGCCCACACACCGGCCCACACACTGGCCCACACACTGGCCCACACACCAGCCCACACTCTGGCCCACACACTGGCCCACACCAGCCCACACACCAACCCACACACCGGCCCACACACTGGCCCACACACCGGCCCACATTAGTGGCCCAGACACTGGCCCACCCACCAGCCCACACACCAGTCCACACTCTGGCCCACACACTGGCCCACACACTGGCCCACACCGGCCCACACACAGGCCCACATACCGGCCCACACACTGGCCCACACACTGGCCCACACCGGCCCACACACAGGCCCACATACCGGCCCACATTAGTGGCCCACACACCAACTCACACACTGGCCCACACACCGGCCCACACACCGGCCCACATACCGGCCCACATTAGTGGCCCACACACCAGCCCACACACCAGCCCACACTCTGGCCCACACACTGGTCCACACACTGGCCCACACACCGGCCCACATACAGGCCCACACATCGACTCACACACTCACACTGGCCCACACACCGGCTCACATACCGGCCCACATTAGTGGCCCACACACCGACTCACACTGGCCCACACCGGCCCGCCGTACAGACCATGTAGCCTGGGAGATGACTGAAATCACTGCAAGAGCTGGTAGGCTATTTTTAAGCATCTTTCTGTGGCAATTTTCATTTTTTTACATCTAACTTTTTCAGCCCTACCCTACCAAAGTGGGCCGATCGGAGTGGACTAAATGGTTATGATATTACCTACAAGCTGACCACTACAGAATTAACCACATCATCACTTATGAAAATAGTTGTGGTTATGATATTACCTACAAGCTAACCACCACAGAATTACATTACAAAGCATCACACCTCTGTGCTGCAATGCCAGGTAGTCCCATTCACACAGACGCTGGGGCAAACCAACCCTGGGAATTTCAATATACTTGCTGCCGGCATAGTGCTGCATCAACTTTCACCCCCCATTCATCAATACTCAATATTTCAGCTGATGCTGAAACCCTAATTCATGCTTTTGTCTCATCACGTCTAGACTACTGTAATGCACTTTTTCAAGCATCAAAAATCTTCAACTCGTGCAAAATGCGGCTGCACAGATACTAACTAAAACTAGAAAATGGTATCACATCACACCAGTTTTGTCCGCCCTACACTGGCTTCCTATTCAAGCCCGATCTGACTTTAAAGTGGTAGTCCTCACCTACAACATTTTAAATGGGCTTGCACCGCTCTATCTATCCGATCTCATCTCTCGATTCTCGCCCGCTCGTGCTCTGCGCTCACAAAATGCGGGGCGTCTATAGAAATCTACCGGCCACAGAGCCTTTGTCTACCGCGCGCTCCCTACCTGTGGAACAAATGACCTGCCGTCGTCAGGGGCGCCTGCTCTGTCGAAGCTTTTAAATCCCTGCTTAAGACCCATCTTTTCTCTCTCTCCTTCAACCTACCCTGATCTCACCTGGTCGGGGACTGACCCTTAGATTAACCTTTTCCACCTGTGCGGTCCGTCGGCGGAACGCAAATGACACCTGGTCATAAATCAATATCTCCAGATTGTTCTATAAAAGTAGCGATTTTATTTTCAAACGTATTCAAGTATAAACATCATAACCATGTCACAACAGCATGTATAATGTATATTATCATAAATACGTACGTTTTTTGCTGCCATTTTGTAGTGGACATCCAGAGCTCTGGATCTGCGTTGGAATTTTTCAAAACTACACTTCCTGAACAGATCTATGGGGTTCAAGGTTCATAGTTCTGTATGCATTATTTTAATAACTCATATTATTCGGGATAATATACCACAAAATGTAACATTATTGACAAATATTGAAATGCAGTTATTTTCTCTTCCCTATTGTTAGCATGCAGCAACAATTATATATGAAATTAGTTTCAAAACTGTTGCACTGTGGTGAAAATAAAAAAGTACAGTCGATTTCATTATCTCCACGCCTGGTGATACTAAATCCAAATTGAACTCTGCCATTTGAAAGATAATATATGTATATATAAATGTGTGAATTGGCTATAATAAGGTAATTTATAAGCCTCCTATTATATTCTATAATAATATTTCAAATTGCATTGGTCCGGATGGGAGAATTCAGTACTGTATCTACAGAACCTTCTGTTTAATCATCTTCCCTTTATTCATTTCCTTAGATTTTTTGTACACATGATCTCAAGAAGGTACTGAACGAGATCAGTGGCAGTTTCTAATGTTTGGTCATTATTAGCATGGTGTTATTCCCTGTCAAAGATGCAAAGAAAAATCATAATTCATATTCTCTTTTGTTTCATCACAATTTAAGCAAGCCTAGTAATATACACAATATTTCTGACACTTGGAATACATTCACTGAGGTCCACAGATGTCCCTAGATACCAAGAATATGCAAATGGACCTTGTAGAAGTGCAGCAATATTCCATTTACTTTTCCATTTATTTTAGGCGGATTTTCAGAAAATAGGCTCCGGGTGGAAGAGGTTCATCTCTCTAGTTTAGTTAGGATGTCTATTTGCTCCCATGTCTGGTTTTCTGCAGACATGGGAGAACCTTTTTAACCTCTGTCTCTGTCTCAACCGGTCCCATGGAACAGCTTCATACCGCCTTCTGTCTGGCCTGCAGTGCTGAACCTTCTGAGTGGCTTCTCCTGCCCCCACGGGACATACGGCCCTGAGCTATTGTCTTGTATCTCACCCTGTATCCATACGCTTGGAGTAGTTCTATCTATTACTCAATTTCACTATTTTCTTATATGCTATGATTCTACTGTCACCATGTATGCATATGCTCACTACATGTATTTATTGGACTTTATGGTGTTTTGTTCTTGACCTATTGCCATGTTTCTTCTTGAATTGTTTAAAGAAGACGTGTCCCACCCATGGGGACATTAACGTGTGTTGTCGGGCCTTACAAATACATTTTATTTTACTTATTAAATCAGCTTGATTGGGACATACTGTTTTTATTTAAAAACATGAAATAATGTTTTGAATATAGTCAGTAAATAAATAAATAAAAATACTATATTTAAACCAGTTATATCATTATTAAAAGTGTAAATCCTAATTAAACCAATGAGTAATTCATAATGTTTTCCATACCTGAGCAGGTGAGGCCAACAGTCTTGCCAGGTGAGCTGGTGTTTCTATCTGAGTCTGAGGTGACACAGTCCAGGAGATGGGACTCGTTGCCTTTACACTGGAGTTCTTTGGTCCCGATTGAAGCGTCTCCCTCTCCATAGAGCGCCCCCTGGAGGGCTGAAGGAGCCCCACAGCCAAGCTGCCTACAGACCACCTCTGCATCCTGCTTGTCAAAGTCAGCTTCACATAGTGACCTCCACGTCTGATCAGACTTCATCTCCACTCTGCCTGAACACAGACCAGATCCATTCACAAGCCTCACAGACTCTGTACACACACACACACACACACACACACACACACACACACACACACACACACACACACACACACACACACACACACACACACACACACACACACACACACACACACACACACACACACACACACACACACACACACACACACACACACACACACACACACACACACACACAGTCAGAGAGAGAAAAAATAGTCAGAAACAGAGAGTGAGAGCAGAGCATGTCTGCAGAGTGTAGTACCAGATGGATACATTGAGGAATTAAAAACAGACTAGACACAGCGGATCAATTTAGCCACTTTACATATTGAGCGTCATTATGTCAAATGTCCTATAATACCGGTGTTGTCATGAGTTTATTAGTCATGGGAAATTTCACATCACCGCGGCAACCTTAGTACGGTCTCATTATTCTGACAAATCCACACGCAGGCTGATGCATTGTCAGCTATTCACATCAGCCATCTGGTGTCATACAGCTGTCTTAACGGATTTATTGATTTTAAATGCTCAAGAATGTTTTCTAATTACACTGTTGCACTTGACTATGTTAATGTATGCTACCACTGAAATGCATGGCAATGTATTTAACCAGAAAGTATTATGATTAGAACTATTAAAAAAAGTATTTTCTTTAAATATATTAAAAAGATTTGTCAAATTGTCATATTGACCTGCTGAATCCGATTTGACAAAACTACCTGTAGGACTGACATCAAAACTACCTGTCTGTAGGACTGCTGTAAAACTACCTATAGGACTGACATCAAAACTACCTGTAGGACTGCTGTAAAACTACCTGTAGGACTGCTGTAAAACGACCTGTATGACTGCTGTAAAACGACCTGTAGGACTGCTGTAAAACTACCTGTAGGACTGCTGTTAAAACTACCTGTAGGACTGCTGTCAAAACTACCTGTAGGACTGCTGTAAAACTACCTGTAGGACTGCTGTTAAAACTACCTGTAGGACTGCTGTAAAACTACCTGTATGACTGCTGTAAAACTACCTGTAGGACTGCTGTAAAACTACCTGTAGGACTGCTGTAAAACTACATGTAGGACTGCTGTAAAGCTACCTGTAGGACTGCTGTTAAACTACCTGTAGGACTGCTGTAAAACTACCTGTAGGACTGACATCAAAACTACATGTAGGACTGACATCAAAACTACCTGTAGGACTGCTGTCAAAACTACATGTAGGACTGCTGTCAAAACTACCTGTAGGACTGACATCAAAACTACCTATAGGACTGCTGTAAAACTACCTGTAGGACTGCTGTTAAACTACCTGTAGGACTGCTGTAAAACTACCTGTATGACTGCTGTAAAACTACCTGTAGGACTGCTGTATAACTACCTGTAGGACTGACATCAAAACGACCTATAGGACTGCTGTAAAACTACCTGTAGGACTGCTGTAAAACTACCTGTAGGACTGACATCAAAACTACCTATAGGACTGACATCAAAACTACCTGTGGGACTGCTGTCAAAACTACTTTTAGGACTGACATCAAAACTACCTGTAGGACTGCTGTCAAAACTACCTGTAGGACTGCTGTAAAACTACGTGTAGGACTGACATCAAAACTACCTGTAGGACTGACATCAAAACTACCTGTAGGACTGACATCAAAACTACATGTAGGACTGCTGTAAAACTACCTGTAGGACTGACATCAAAACTACCTATAGGACTGACATCAAAACTACTTGTAGGACTGACATCAAAACTACCTGTAGGACTGACATCAAAACTACCTGTAGGACTGACATCAAAACTACCTGTAGGACTGCTGTATAACGACCTGTAGGACTGACATCAAACTACCTGTAAGACTGACATCAAAACTACCTATAGGACTGCTGTAAAACTACCTGTAGGACTGCTGTAAAACTACCTCTAGGACTGCTGTAAAACTACCTGTAGGACTGACTGCTGTTATATCTCGTACTGGCAACCGCGTCTCGCTCTTCGCCATATTGAGATATATCTTTATCTCCAGTACCTACTGTACTTCATTATCAAAAAACAATGCACCCATGCACTTGACCAGGCCCCGCCCCAGTGTCCCCCTACAAGACACCGGACATGGTCATACTCGCCCTTCCTCGTTTTTGTTTCCATCATGGACGATGCAGTGCACCCTGTGTAACTAGCTGTTATGAAATGCAGAGAGAAATTGAACAATGTTGGGCTTTCGCCAGAGATTTTTTTCCAGACCCTGGAATCTTCTCGGCACGTTCTGACGGCGCATCGGGCCTGGCCTGGGGTTTTCTCGTCTCATGACAGCGGATCGAGGGACATCGCGCGACGGTTAGCTGTCGGGCTAAGTCGCGCTCAGGTAGGGCCTGCGCCACCAGGCATTAATGCTGCCGTTACTAATACTGCTTGTTGTCCCGTGAGACAACCGAGTTGTGTATTGGCGCAAGGGGCAGGATACCTGGGTAAACGTCGTCGTTATGACTCTGAGTTGGACGTTTTCCCAGCTATTCTGTAGCGCACAGCTAATGCTAATGCTAAGATGCAGGGTCACTGTTCCGTTGTTCCCCGCTGTGGGCTGTCACCGCTTTTCCCTCCTCTTAACCGGTTCATTGATGAAGGTCAATCGGTAACTAATGTGGGGGGTTTTGCTGAGGCTTATTTACCCTTTTTATGGGTGAATGGGCTGACAACAGGGCGCAGGGCAGGTGTACCCTGGCTTGAGAGCCGGGTAGCATCGATCCTTTGCCCTGGCAGGGTTGAACGGTGTCCCACCCGGAAGCCTGCGCTTGAGGGCGAGTCGGCCCGGCAGGTGGCTGTATGGGCTGATGAAGTTTATACCACCACAGGATGGAATTTAGCAGCGGCCAGTGTCATTGCTCAGCTGACTGTTATTCTGTCGAAAATGTTGCGTGTGTTTTTGGGGTTATAGAACTCTTAAATCAGTCGCAAGCTATAACCGCAGGGAGGATCAGGATGCTATCAACTCTTATTTATAGGCATCTCTGGTTGGAGCAGTCTTCCCTTGGGGAGGAGGAAAGGTTTCTTCTCCTTAGGGCTCCTCTTTCCGCGGAAGGACTCTTTTGTCGTTCTGCGGAAACGCGGGCGGTATTTGACCTGGGTCCCACACCGCCTCGCACCATGCAGCCAGAGGTGAGAGCATGGCCTCGTCAACGGCTGTGGCGAGGCCCTCGACCAGCGGCCATGTTTACCCCGCCTGAGGTACCCTGGGCGCAACGTCAACAGGTGACCGCAAGGCCGACAGCTTTGGCGGCCGAGGGATCGGCTACATTAGATACACGCCCTAAAAAAACGTTGCCGTCTAGCTGTGTGCAGCTCGCTCTCAGGTCACTCCCCCCCCCAACACCAGTGGGATAAGGGCTCTGATTTGTTTCCTTTGGCTGCGGGTCGCGTGTCTTCAATAA
This sequence comes from Notolepis coatsorum, assembly GCF_963971535.1. Classification (NCBI taxonomy): domain Eukaryota; kingdom Metazoa; phylum Chordata; class Actinopteri; order Aulopiformes; family Paralepididae; genus Notolepis; species Notolepis coatsorum. The sequence goes on from NC_140171.1 coordinate 179,812,008, forward strand.
AGCGCAAGCGGCCCCACGTTTCGCTTCTCATGGGGACAGGGGCTGACACCCAGTTGATGGCTGAGACTGGGTCTGTCCGTGAGAATGTTGTGCTGTCACATGGCTCCCTCGCCACGCGCTCTGCGTCTGCGATTGGTGAGCCTGGTGTTACATCTGTCAACTACAAGGGTTGTCAGCAGGGTGACTCGAGGCCTCTTCAGGCTCAGTGCGGGTTTCCCTGACCTTGCCTTCGCCAGGCCGGGTATCACGTTAGTGCCTCCCACTCCCGGAAGACCGGCAGTGGTCTGGCAGGTGCGCGTGATTTGGGTGGTAGTAATATCACTGCAGGGCTACGGTGTGTGGGAACCCACCCTATCGGGCAGTGTGGGGGCCTCACACCTTGCATGTCCAGCTGTGGAACAATTCCTCAGCAGTCCATGCTGGAGGGGTGTTCAGTGGGGGAGCTTTTGTCACCTGGTATGATGTCAGCTTCTCCGGTATCAAACCGGCCCTTTCTGTCGGGGTCCCCCCTTGAGTGTGATTGCCTCGTGGGTAGTGTCGGGGTCTGATGTCCCGACGCCACGGAACGCTCTGCTCATGCGGTTAGCGAGTCCAGGGCTGGCTACGCACAGCGGGCGGGACCGGGCCGCCTATCTACAGTTCCTAGCGGACCAGCGCCAAATGGCGGCAGGTGCACTTTGGGAGTACCATCACATATGGCTACAGCAGTGCCATATGTCAACGTGGATGGAGAGAACGTTGAGGCGGGGGCTTGTGTTGCAGTTTGCACAACACCACCCTCCGTTTTCAGGTTTGGTGCAGACCCTGTTGTCAGGGTCAGCAGCAGTGGCAGCTCTGGCCGACGAGATCCAATCTCTGTTGGCGAAGCAGGCCATAGTCGTGGTCCCAAGGGAGGACGCGATGTGTGGCGTCTACTCCCGGTATTTTCTGTTGCCCAAAAAATCGGGAGGTGTCAGACCTATACTGGACCTGTCCGCGTTCAATCGTCTGATTGTGACGAGACGGTTCAGAATGTTGACCGTCAAACACCTGCAAAATGCTGTCAGGGTGGGAGATTGGTTCACCTCCATAGACCTGAAGGATGCGTATTTTCACATCCCGATTTTCCCTCCTCACAGTAAATTCCTACGCTTCCTGTTTCAGGGTGTGGTGTACGAATACCAGAGGCTGCCGTTCGTCTACTCTCTGGCCCCCCGCACATTCACCAAGTGCGTAGAGACCGCGCTGGAGCCTCTACGTCGTCAGGGTATACGAATTATTTTCTATCTCAACGACGTTCTGGTCCAGGTCTCATACCAGGCTGGTGGTGGAATTCCTCACCAAGCTGGGTTTTGCTGTGAACTGGAAGAAGAGTATACCTCTTCCCAGTCAGCAGGTGGAGTACTTGGGCTTTGTTCTAAGCTCAAGGCCCATGAGGGCAACCCTCTCGGAGCGGCGGCGAACGTGGCAGGACGGTTACGGCGCTGTATGTGATGCGCCTGCTCGCTATGATGGCATCTGCTCACTCTGTGGTCCCTCTTGGCCTCCTCTTCATGAGGAGGATACAGAGGTGGTTTTCCAGTATGGGGATAGACCTGGTGAGAGGCAAGTGGAAACGTTTGAAGGTTCCCTTGTCAATACTGGGGGATCTCGACTACTGGAGGAGGCCTGGTATCCTCACAAGCGGGGTCTCCATGGGCGGCAGGCGGTCACACGTCACGGTCTTCACCGACGCCTCCCTCACGGGATGGGGGGGGGACATGTCGGACCGATGCAGTGGGGGGCAGCTGGATGGTCCATGCTGCCCGGTCTGCAACGCACATCAATGTGTTGGAATTGAAGGCGGTCCTCCTGGTCTTCAAGTGGCTCGGCCACTTGGTGGTGGGCGAGCACGTGTTGGTCAGGACAGACAACACGGCGACAGCATCGTATATCAACAGACAGGGTGGAGTACGCTCCATCCGTCTGGACCGGGCGGCGGTCGAGCTCTGGCTATGGGCGTCTCTCAATCTGCGCAGCCTAAGGGCGCTCCACATCCCTGGCAAGGAGAATGTTGGCGCAGATGTGATGTCGCGGGGCGGTCCTCATCTCGACGAGTGGGGACTACGTCCAGACATAGTCAGACAGGTCTGGTACCGCTTCGGGGAAGCCTTGTGGATCTGTTTGCGAGTGCCCCTTGTGGTTCTCGGTCAGTCGGGGGGACAATCCTCCCTTGGGGGTGGATGCCTTTTCGATGTATCCGTGGCCGCCCTGGATTCTGTATGCATTTACCCCCATACAGCTGATAGGTCAGTTGTTGGAGCGGATACGTCGGGAGCGCAGGACCTTGATCCTGATCGCGCCGGACCGGGGCACGGCTGTGTGGTTCCCGGTCCTGATCCAGCTCTTGATAGCCCTGCCGTGGCCTGTTCCATGGTCATCGCCCTCTCTCAGGCGCATGGGTCTCTGTGGCGGTTCCCTGTGCTGGGCCAACCTCTGATGGTTTGGCTGTTGAGAGGGTGAGTCCGGAGGGGATGGACCCTTCTGTGGTCGACACCATCCGGAACGCACATGCTCCCTCCACTATCGCGGTTTACGCGGGTAGGTGGCATGTTTTCCAAGAGTGGTGTAGAGTGGGGGGCTTGGACCCGGTGTCCTGCCCCCTGGACGCTGTCCTTTCCTTCCTTCAGTCTATTTTGGATGGACTGTCGGCTTCGACGGTGAGGGTATATGCCGCGGCTATATCCTCTTGTCATGAGGGGTTTGAGGGCGTTACGTTGTTCAGCCACCCTCCTGTGAAGCGTTTCCTGCTTGGCGCTCGGCGTCTTAAGCCGGTGGAACGTTCTCTGTCTCCGAGTTGGGACCTCCAACTGGTCATCGGCCGGTTGTCTGAGGCCCCGTTTGAGCCTCTTGAGCAGGCGTCTTTGGAACAGCTGTCTTTCAAGACTGCATTCCTGCTGGCCATCACCTCCGCTAAGCACGTGGGTGAGCTGTGTGCTCTCTCGGTGCGGCCTGAGTGCTTGTCTATTCGTGTCAATAGCGGTGCGACTCTGAGGCCTAATCCAGTCTTCGTGCCAAAAAAATATCCGGAGCTCTTTTTGCTCCAGGGATATTGTGGTTCAGGCGTTTCATCCGCCTCCTCACGGTGGTGAGTTAGAGGCGAGTCTTCACCTGTCGTGTCCCGTCCGGGCTTTGGGGGTTTACCTCAGTCGGACTCAGGACCTCAGGGCTACTGATCAGCTCTTTGTTTGTTACGGTGGCTCTCGCGCTGGTAAGGCACTGTCCAAGCAGCGCCTGTCACATTGGTTGTGCGAGGGCATTGCCCTTTGCTACACGTTGGCTGGGCTGGCCACCCCTAGGGGTGTCAGGGCGCACTCCACTCGTGGACGCCACCTTGTTAGGGGGGGCCTCGGTGGGACATCAGGGGGTCCCACGGTAGCTCATATGCCGGCTCCAGTTGTTCGGAGCCGTTATGGTCGGGAGGTCCGTCTACAAACCCGTTTTTTTAGTTAGTAGGGTGAATTCTGGGGGGACATATGTAGTGGGCACTTACATGGACACTTACATGGACTGGACATAATCCACCTACACTGTCACTTTAAGGACACGGCATTGTGGGTAGCTAGAGCGGCCATATGAACTCTTGGCTTGGTTTGTTGTGGTATCCACGCTATGCTAATAAATGATGCACACTGATGTGTGGTCAAAGAAACTTCACTCTCTCTGGTCGTGATTTCCCGTCTCCTACAATAACCTAGTTATATGAGTACTGGCTGAGCGTCTCGCTCTTCGCCATATTGAGATATATCTTTATCTCCAGTACCTACTGTACTTCATTAACAAAAAACAATGCACCCATTCACTTCACCAGGCCCCGCCCCAGTGTCCCCCTACAAGACGTGGTGCCCGAGGAAATCGATCCCAGACAGCCCAAACTGGCATTTAGCTGGGTTAACTATGAGCCCATGCTGACTGAGTCAGTTGAAAAAGGTCCTGAGATGGGACAAGTGCTCTGCCCTTGAGGTACTGGCGACTAAGATGTCATCTAAGTAGACAAACAAAAAAGGCAGGTCCCGTAACACAGAGTCCATCAAGCGCTGGAATGTCTGTGCTGCGTTTTTAAGCCCAAATGGCATGCGCAAGAACTCAAATAAACCAAAGGGAGTAATCACCGCCGTCTTAGGGATGTCCGCTGGGTGGACCGGCACCTGGTGGTAACCTCGAACTAAATCTATTTTTGAAAATATGAGTTTCCGGGCCAGGTGTGTGGAAAAATCCTGAATATGTGGAACCGGGTATCGGTCCGGTGTAGTTACCTCATTAAGGCGGCGGTAATCGCCACACGGGCGCCACCCGCCGGCAGCCTTGGGGACAATGTGAAGGGGTGAGGCCCATGGGCTGTCAGAACGACGGATAATACCCAGGTTCTCCATGTTGGAAAACTCTGCCTTGGCAACGGCGAGCTTGGCAGGATCTAGGCGGCGAGCCCGGGAGTAGACTGGCACACCTGCCGTAGCGATGTGATGCTCCACACCGTGCTTACTGGTGGAGGACGAGAAAGTGGGCTGGGTAAGGACAGGGAACTCGGCTAGCAGCTGGTGAAACTCATCTGTAACAGACAACATGTTAGACAAACCCACAGGAGGCACTGCCCCGACAGTACATTCAAATGAACAAAAGGTGGTGGCGTCGATCAATCGATTGTTCCTGACATCCACCAACAATCCATAAGCACACAGAAAATCAGCACCCAGCAGGGGCACAGACACATCAGCAGTGATGAAGTCCCAGCTAAACCGCCGCTCACCAAAACACAGCTCCACTAGCCTACTGCCATACGTGCGGATTGTAGTACCATTGGCAGCTTCCATAGGGAGCCCATGTCCGTCGGCCAGGGTGTCCACCCTTGATGCAGGCAGCACGCTTCTCTGTGCCCCTGTGTCGCACATGAAACACCTGCCTGAGATGGTGTCCCGAATAAACAGTAGCCTGCCGGCCCCACCAACGCTCATGGCCACTGTTGAGCGCCGGCCCGGGCGTTTCCCGGCCCCTTGTAAGTACATGGGGGACGGCATTGGTTAGCCCTGGCTCCATACTTTGTGTAAAAGAAACACCAGCCTGTGTCTCTCCCTCGCTGGCGAGGGGCTGCCACCGCAGCAGCGACGGTATAATCCCCATGGTGAGAGGAAGAGGGTTGGTCATGGTAGAACACGGCCGCACAGTGTTGTTGCTGGTTGCTGGTATCCGCGGCTAACATACAGCAGTCATTTATTGTTGTCTTGGCCAAGGCAGCCCTTACCTGAGCCGGTAACTGGCGTAAGAACAGCTGTCTGAAGAGAAAGTGGTTGGGCTCATGCTCTCCCATCAACGCCAGCATCCTATCCATAAGCTCGGACGGTTTACTGTCGCCCAGACCTTGCAATGAAAACAGCCGGTTAGCTCGTTCCACCTCAGATAGTTCAAAACACTTCAACAAGTGTGCCTTCAGCGTGCCATATTTGCCGTGCGCCGGAGGGCTGCCGTGTTAGTCCCCAGCACAGCGACAACGTGATAGTACTTGGTATCATCCTCCGTTATTTTCTTTATTGCAAACTGCGCCTCCGCCTGCACAAACCATGCAGTAGCTTGCATTTCCCAGAACTTTGACAATTTCAGCGCGACTGCTGCTTCCATACGTTTCAGCGCGACTGCCTGTTCCATTGTTCAATCGTCCTTGAAAGCGTCCAAGAACGTCAGGGTCACCAATGTAGAAGACGGGAAATCACAACCAGAGAGAGTGAAGTTTCTTTGACCACACATCAGTGTGCATCATTTATTAGCATAGCGTGGATACCACAACAAACCAAGCCAAGAGTTCATATGGCCGCTCTAGCTACCCACAATGCCCTGTGTCCTTAAAGTGACAGTGTAGGTGGATTATGTCCAGTCCATGTAAGTGTCCATGTAAGTGCCCACTACATAATAGTCATAACCTTTTGTTAAAACTACCTGTAGGAGGGCGGTCAGGTGGCGTAGCGGAGATTGCGTTCGTCACCAAACGCCGGAGACGCTGGATTTGCCTGTTCGAATCCAGGTCACAGCTCCGGCGTTGTCACCAGCTTGGCTGGCCGTTCACACTAATACAATTGGCAGTATTAGAGGGTGGGAAAGCTGGCGGGGTGGGTCCGGGTCGTTGTAAACAGCGACTCCTACAGTTCGGTCGGGGCACCTGCTCAGCGAGGATAGGATCTAAGGGGGGTAGTGTGATCCTTCCACACGTTACACCCTCTCAGTGAGAGTCCGCGCTGCCAGGTGAAAAGAAGCGGTTGATTGACTAGACGTGTGTCGGAGGAAGCACGTGATAGCCTCCACTCTCCCAGACCGACTGTGGGGGGTAAGTGCGCAGCGACCAGGAAGGGGATTGGGAATTGGCATAACGACTAACATTGGGATTGGAGAAAATCGGAGGAAAAAGGAGGTGGAAAAAGATTAAAAAGATAAAAAAAAAAAGAAAAAGAAAAACGACCTGTAGGACTGCTGTTAAAACTGCCTGTAGGACTGCTGTTAAAACTACCTGTAGGACTGCTGTTAAAACTACCTGTAGGACTGCTGTAAAACTACCTGTAAGACTGACATCAAAACTACCTGTAGGCCTGCTGACAGTTCATAAGTTTAGTTAAAAATAAATATATAGAGAGAGAGAGCAATGAATCCAAAATGACATTGTGGTTAGAAGTGGTGGAGAGAATAAAAGCTAGCATATAATGGTAATGTCTGGTTAGGAACAAGTTATAATGGTTGATTATCCAAAGGGGGGTCCGGGAGGGGGGGGTTCGAGCTGGAGCATATGTGTGTAGGTTTTTAGATAACAGGTATTAGGGGTATATCCTGTATAAGACATTTGACTAAATGGTAATTTCATTGGATATACACTGTGAATTAATGCTTGTATATCTTATCGTGTGTTGTCATGTTTGTTTATATGTTTGTTTAAAAAATAATACAAAAAAATACAAAAAAAAAATACAAAAAAAAAAAGAGAGAGAGAGCACAAGTACAGATGACAAGTATAGTATGAGGAGGTAGAAATATTCAGTATATTCATAATGTATTATGTCCCAATATTAAATCGATTTGCTTTGAAGGCACTTGCATTTCCAATTCATATTAGGTTAGAAAAAAAAGGTGCTGGATTTAATGTGACTTCCTTTAATGTTTTTCTGCATTGGCACTTGGCAGTGAGTATGACAATCATAGTGAAGTATTTTATGCGTTTGAAACTATGGTTTGAAGTGTCTGACAACTATATAATTTATTGTGCAACTTGAATGAAAATCACCTGTTGATGATTCAGTTGTGTAACTATGATAAAGAGGGTTTCCCCCCCGATAAGATAAACCCAATGGAAAAACATGCACAACAACAGATCGCTAACGCTGTGGCGTCCTTGACGAAGACGGACAGGAGCACTTGGATTGGTCCCGGGGCGCGGCTCACGTTGACGCCCTATCTGCTCCCGGCTGCCCATGGGGGGAAGGATGACGGGATGGGTTAGGCGCAGAGACATGTGACATGCATGTGTGTGTGTGTGTGTATCCCGTGTGTGTGTGTGCCGCTCCAATTGCATGTCCAGTTCGTTGCATGCCGATTAAAGACCCCCTAAAGAGGTCCTGCATTATTATTATTATTATTATTATTATTATTATTATTTATTATTATATTTAAAGTATATCTCTTCATCGCATACAGGCAGTGTGCGGAAGTAAGAATATATATAGAATACTGAAATTATTTTTCTCTAAGAAATGCATATCTGCTCTATATATTGAACTATTTCTATATTTCCTATAGTTTCTCTATCTACTCTAGTGCGCTGCCCAGATTGGGCCATCAGACAGACAACGCATAATGGAGGATAGAGAGAGGCGCTTGTGGAGAGATCTATATGATGGAGGGGCCTTTTGTGTTTGAGTGTTTGTGTGTGTGAGAAGGGTGGGGGGGGGGTAAATTGGAGATATTGGTCCAAATATGAAGGCAACACCAACATGTATTCATTCTCCCCTCTCCCCCTCTCCCTCTGTGTGTGTGTGTGAGTTTTTTAACTGTAAGTTCAGTGAGTTCAGTCTAGTGTTTTTTATTTAACGTTCCGCTGTGATCACTTTTTCCTTTAACAGAATAAGCAGCTCTTTTGTCATTGTCAGCTCTGTTGTATGTTTTTACAGTGTGAGTTAAATACATTTCTGTGATACATAAGCCTCTGTTCCTCTCCTTCCTTTAATGGAAAACCTGTGTGGGGATTTAACTCAAAGTTAAACTGAAAGATTCAAATGCCTGGACTCGTCTTTGTTTTTGAAATAAGAGAGAATACTTTGTGCAACATTTTCAATATTTTGTGTTGTGTGGATGACTTCTTGAGTGTCAAATAAACACCTGGATCTCCGTGGGGCGGGGCAAACATAGACCAATGAAAGCAGCTATCTCCACTGAGTCTAATGGCGCCACCCACGAGTCTCTATAGGCTTGTTCGAGATGGATTTCGGTTTGCCTCAACTAGTAGACGAGAGTAGCCGAGTGAAGCCGGGGGAGGAGTTAAAAAGGCGGACACTGCCGATTTCACGAGAGCCTCTCGCCTAGTCTCGCATGGCAGCCAGGGAGTTATGAGACGTTTGATTGATTGATTGATTGAAAACTTTATTATATTATGCGTTATCATCATATCATCATGATAAACTTCAAGTTGTCAGACACACACACACACACATGCGTCGTCTGTTTTGCCTCAATACTGTATATATAATTATGTTTTGCCTCAATATACATAGTATAAATATATTGATGCAAAACAGAATTATTCAGCAGTGTGTTGTGTGTGCGTGCGGGCAGGAGCGCGCAACAAGATGGTATACATTATGGTATATGAATAGTATATTCCACTATAGCAGTATATGGTGTGCTGTACATTTGAATCTGATCTAATTTTGCACACGGCCATCGCATTATAATGAGCTGGACAGGTGTGTAATGTGTGTGTGGCGACTGACAACTTTTCTGAGCCAATAGGTGCTTTGCGCGACCGTAGCAAGTCGCTTCCCAGCCGGGAGCAGCCGAGTGAGAGGTACTGTGGCGCCTCGCTCTGAAGGCTGTGCGTGGCCAGTTCCGCGCCTCGCCTCGGCAGATTTTCAGAGTAAGTCGGACAACATTCTAACCGTCATGCAACGCGCTTGGCGAGGCCGTAGTAAAACCTGCGCAGATCTGCGTTCCGCCTATCCCATCTCGAACACGCCTTATGACAATCAATTCACAAGATATGGAAAAGGGGCGGGACTTAAGTGTAGGGCCGGGGCAAACATAGACCAATGAAAGCAGCTATCCCCACTGAGTCTAATGGCGCCACCCGCAAGTCTCTATGACAATCAATTCACAAGATATGGAAAAGGGGCGGGACTTAAGTGTAGGGCAGGGGCAAACATAGACCAATGAAAGCCGATATGAGTCCAATGGTGCCACCCACCAGTCTCTTGAGTCTTCTTGAGATATGAAAGTGTGGGCGTGGCTTCAGAAAAGGGGCGTGTTTAACCCAGACCAATTCATGTATAAGTCTGTACTGAGTTCATTGACACCTCCCATAGTTGTGTGTCTGTGTGTTTCTCCAGTGGAAGTGTATGAGGCTCATTCATGGTCCTGTCTCTTTAAGAGAATTCAGCTACAGTGGGGATTTCTTCTCTTGTGAATCGCTCCTGTCTTTTGACACTTTATTATAGTTTGATATAGGCCTACCATTTATTGTATTGTAATATTATTTGGCCCAGTACTTTTCCTACTTCTCTTCATAAACGTTTTATATTGCAAAATAAATTCATAAGGCTTGCCACTACTTTTTTTTTTTTTTTTTTTTTTTTATCTTTTCCCCCCTCCTTTTTCCTCCGATTTTCTCCCATCCCAATGTTAGTCGTTGCGCACTTACCCCCCACAGTCGGTCTGGGAGAGTGGAGGCTATCACGTGCTTCCTCCGACACACGTCTAGCCAATCAACCGCTTCTTTTCACCTGGCAGCGCGGATTCTCACTGAGAGGGCGTAGCGTGTGGAAGGATCACACTATCCCACTTAGATCCTATCCGCGCTTAGCAGGCGCCCCGACCGAACTGTAGGAGTCGCTGTTTACAACGACCCGGACCCACCCCGCCAGCTTCTCCCACCCTCTAATACTGCCAATTGTATTAGTGTGAACGGCCAGCCAAGCTGGTGACAACCCCGGAGCTGTGAGCTGGATTCGAACAGGCGAATCCTAGCGTCTCCGGGGTTGTTGACGAACGCAATCTCCGCTACGCCACCTGACCGCCCGGCTTGCCACTACTTCTAATCAATCTGCTCCTCTTTTTAGGCAACTTAAAATACTATCAATCCTTGATATTATTGTATACCAGATATGTATTGTTATGTTTAACTGCACCTTTAATTTAGATTTATTTCCTATTGTATTCCATAATTATTCTCCAGTATTCATTCATATCCAAAAAGGCAATCAAATCATATTCATCATCATTTCTTGCACACAACATTTGGTCAGTTCAGTATAAGATTTAGAGTTCCTACAATTTGGAATTCAAAACTCTCTATAATAAAAAAGTGCTAATATATTTCATCACTCAAATCCAGGCTTAAATATTTGTTTTGACTAATTATTAATGTTGTTGTTTTTGTTATTATTATTAATATTAGTTAGATTATTATTGTTGTTATTATTATTATTATTATTATTATTATTATTATTATTATTATTATTATTATTATTATTATTATTATTATTATTATTATTATTATTATTATTATTATTATTATTATTATTATTATTATTATTATTATTATTATTATTATTATTATTATTATTATTATTATTATTATTATTATTATTATTATTATTATTATTATTATTATTATTATTATTATTATTATTATTATAATATTATCATTATCTTAATATTATGAATTTTTTTTATGAACTTATTTTACTTTCACTTAAAAATAAAAGTATCCAATGATTTAATTCATGAGTTGAGGCCCTGTATAGGCCCATCTGGGTCTCTTGCCTCTACTCAGCACCTTTATATACACTTTCTGTCATGGTCAATGTTTAATGCTTACTGTTTTGCTGAAATGGTGCAAAATAAAGAAATAGGTGTGTATGTGTAGCGTCACTGTCAAACAAATGCCAATCCTACGCTCTGGGAGGAGTAGCATTGTGAGAAAGTGGTGGAATAATAATAAAGAAGAATATATACGATAGATGACAAGAGTGTGTGTGACCTAAGTCACCTAATGAATGAACAATGCAGATGTAAACCCACTGACAGTCATTGAGACAGAGGGTGAGACTGTAAAGATCAGCAGCTGAATGTGATGTTATTGTTTAGAGTTACCTGAGCAGGTCACGTTCAGGCTGACAGTGGAATTAACAGACTCCACTGGTCCTCTACACTCCCTCAGTGCAGACTCAGAGCCAGAACAGTCAGTGTGAAACACCCATACAGGTTGGTCAGAACCAACACTCCGTTCTATTGAAACAGCAGAGCCACAGTCCAGCTGCCTGCACACTACAGCTGATGTCTTCATGGTCCATGGCCACATGCTTCCTGGTCTCCAGTCTCCCTGGTGGTTGATCTCCACTCTCCCAGCACAGCCGCTGCCTCCTTCCAACCTCACATCATCACGTTCTGCACAGAAACAAGAGAAACAACTACATTTAGAGGCATGTTTATCTGTAATAAAAAATTTGATGTCATTAAATGTATTGCTCCTAAATGCTGATGAAACTGATTTTCATCCTTCTCTCTCATTTGATTGACACATCAAAGATCACCTTCATCTTCGTAATATTTAAAACGTCTGATCTCTATTAACCCTTGTATGGTGTTTACATTTATGTTACTCACCCAAAGTTCATGGGTCTGGTGGACCGACAACAATATTGGGATTTTAAAACAATAAATCCATAACAATTTATATAAAAATAGATTATATATGTTCATCTCAATTACAAGCAATTTGTTTCTGCTAGATCACATTTATGAATAAAAGTGCTATTTGTGATCAAATGTGATTAAAAGAAAATCCAGCATAATCGAGACATGAATTTAATAAATCAGGTTAATGTCGAAAGAGATAAATGAAACAAGGTGGAGGCAGACAGTGGAGGTACACAGTGAACCTCTCCCCCATGCTGCTATGATGCCCTCAGTTCCCCAAGGGCATCAATAAAGGAATATCTTATCTTAGTGTTACCTACTGATTTGTCACTTTGAACTGCATGGTATCTGGCCTCCTTGTGTGTATTTTATGCATGTTTCCATACCTATTATTAATATTATTATTAGGGCTTTAGATAGAAGTCTACTTGAATACATCACTATTATTATTAGGGCTTTGGATTGAAGTTTACCTGAATACATCACTATTATTATTATTATTATTATTATTATTATTATTATTATTATTATTATTATTATTATTATTATTATTATTATTATTATTATTATTATTATTATTATTATTATTATTATTATTATTATTATTATTATTATTATTATTATTATTATTAGGGCTTTGGATTGAAGTTTACCTGAATACATCACTATTATTATTATTATTATTATTATTATTATTATTATTATTATTATTATTATTATTATTATTATTATTATTATTATTATTATTATTATTATTATTATTATTATTATTATTATTATTATTATTATTATTATTATTATTATTATATTATTATTATTATTATTATTATTATTATTATTATTATTATTATTATTATTATTATTATTATTATTATTATTATTATTATTATTATTATTATTATTATTATTAGGGCTTTGGATTGAAGTTTACCTGAATACATTATTATTATTATTATTATTATTATTATTATTATTATTATTATTATTATTATTATTATTATTATTATTATTATTATTATTATTATTATTATTATTATTATTATTATTATTATTATTATTATTATTATTATTATTATTATTATTATTATTATTATTATTATTATTATTATTATTATTATTATTATTATTATTAGGGCTTTACATAGAGGTTTACCTGAATACATCACTATTATTATTAGGGCTTTAGATGTAAATTTACCTGAATACATCACTATTATTATTAGGGCTTTAGATAGAAATGTACCTGAATACATCACTATTAATATTATGGCTTTAGATATAAGTTTACCTGAATACATCACTATTATTATTAGGGCTTTAGATATAAGTGTAACACTGCTAAATAAACTATAATATAGAGCTATGTAACACTGCTAACTAAACTATAATATAGAGCTATGTAACACTGCTAACTAAACTATAATATAGAGCTATGTAACACTGCTAATTAAACTATAATATAAAATATGTAACACTGCTAATTAAACTATAATATAGAGCTATGTAACACTGCTAACTAAACTATAATATAGAGCTATGTAACACTGCTAACTAAACTATAATATAGAGCTATGTAACACTGCTAATTAAACTATAATATAGAGCTATGTAACACTGCTAACTAAACTATAATATAGAGCTATGTAACACTGCTAACTAAACTATAATATAGAGCTATGTAACACTGCTAATTAAACTATAATATAAAATATGTAACACTGCTAATTAAACTATAATATAGAGCTATGTAACACTGCTAACTAAACTATAATATAGAGCTATGTAACACTGCTAACTAAACTATAATATAGAGCTATGTAACACTGCTAACTAAACTATAATATAGAGCTATGTAACACTGCTAACTAAACTATAATATAGAGCTATGTAACACTGCTAATTCAACTATAATATAGAGCTATGTAACACTGCTAATTAAACTATAATATAAAACTATGTAACACTTTTAATTAAACTATAATATAAAATATGTAACACTGCTAACTAAACTATAATATAGAGCTATGTAACACTGCTAATTCAACTATAATAGCGGTATGTAACATTGCTAGGGCTAACTAAACTATAATATACAATTATGTAACACTGCTAACTAAACTATAATATAGAGCTATGTAACACTGCTAACTAAACTGTATAGAGCTATGTATCACTGCTAACTAAACTATAATATAGAGCTATGTAACACTGTTAATTAAACTATAATATAGAGTTATGTAATTTTTCTTTTTTTTTATCTCTCCTATTTTTCTCTGATTTTCTCCCCGTCCCAATTAGTCGTTGTGCCAATCCCCCCCCTCCCCTACCTGGTTGTTGTTCGCATGTTCTCCCACGAGTCGGTACAAGGGTGTCCTGATGTCGAACGCACGCTTCCTCCGAGACGTGCGCCATCAAGCCAGTGACGCTTTTTTCACTTGGCAGCGAGGGCTCTCATTGGTGAAGTGTAACACGTGGGAGGGCACGCTATCTCCACCAAGTCCTGCCCCGCTTAGCAAGCGGCGAGACCTGATCATATTGCATCACCCGAGCCTACCGTTTTGGAAATCCAGGGGCCGCCGGCGATCAGAAGTGAAAAAAGCGCCCCCTATCGTCTCCCAGATGGTAAATCACCCTTTTGGAATGGACTCAATGAAAATGGATGGGGGGAAAAAAATATTCCAGTCCACATTTTCCAGTCCACTGATGCAGCCGGAGTTACCAGAGTTCATTCTGGAGCCTCTGAGCCGCGGCGAGCATGGGTTATACTGTACACACGTTGGATCAATATACTTATCGATTTTTTCTAATGGTGATCAGGAATTGGAATATACCATTTGGATACCATCTGATGTCAGGTAAGGAATCTATGTTATTTAGGATAATCAGACTCGTTTTCATGAAGATATAAGCTTTTTTGTGATATGTGCTCTAGCTGTTTCACTGTAAAATCCATGAGGAAATGAAAGCAGCTATTATCAGCGTGCGGCTCGAACGTGCGTGCGTGCACATATACTATTGATCATCTAGCGTTTATTTGAAAACTATTCATAACTAGGCCGACAAATATCAACGTTCTGGAATATTCCAGTAAAAGGCGATTATCATAGAATAGGTTGTTTTTCACCTGAAAACGGGTGCTTTTCAAAATGCTCTCAAACGGAAATGAAGCGATAAAAAACCAATCTGCCTTGACAACACTGACTGGAAAATTATTCTTTGATAAGCGACGGGCAGATTAGACACATAGCCATAATTTAAAACATAGATTAGGCGATATTAACGTTAACATTGACGTCGATGGTGGCATTCAAGGGACTACATGTGAATTAACCCACGGCACTCAAAGTGCCTATTAAAGCCCTCCATAGCCTGCCCCCCCCCCCCCCCCCCCTACCTGACTGACCTCCTTCCCCCCTACCGCCCCACCCGTTCCCTCCGGTCCTCTTCCACTATTTCCCTCACTGTCCCGTCATCCAAACTTAAACGTTTTGGTGACCGGGCTTTCTCATGAGCTGCACCCAGACTGTGGAACACCCTCCCTCAGACTGTGCGACACTCTCCCTCACTCTCCACTCTCCAAATCCCGACTCAAAACCTACCTGTTCTCCCAAGCATTCAACCATCCCTACCCATAACCACCCTCCTCCAACCTACCACCGCCCCTCCCCTTCCCTACTGTCTCTCCTCTCTCCTGTTGTGTTGTCTGTTGTGTTGTCTGTTGTGTTGTCTGTTGTGCTGTGTGTTGTGTTGTCTGTTGTGTTGTCTGTTGTGTTGTCTGTGGTGTTGTCTGTTGTGTTGTCTGTTGTGTTCTCTGTTGTGTTGTCTGTTATTTTGTCTGTTGTGTTGTCTGTTGTGTTCTCTGTTGTGTTGTCTGTTATTTTGTCTGTTGTGTTGTCTGTTGGTTTACCTGTTGAGTTAGCAGTTGAGTTAGCAGTTGCTTTATCGGTTGGTTGACCTGTTACTGTGCTTGTAGTTTGAGCCTGGAGACCTGAGGAGAAACAACGTTAGGTTATAGCTATAACCAAGTTCTGTTAATTAGGGGTGCCGCTTGGCACTCCCTCGCGTACGTGCACGCGCACTGAATAAATTCCACAAATGTACCTTTAATACCAGTATTAGTCTGACCACACCCCTCATCAGCTTACGCTTACCTTCATAAGCAGGTGTGTGGTCACCTGCTCTCCTCCTTCCCAAGCTTTCACCACAAGGTGAGGTCAAGGGCTGCAGCGGCCGTCTGATGCCAAGCGTCACCCCTAATTAACAGAACTTGGTTATAGCTATAACCTAACGTTCTGTTCCATTAGGGGCTCTGCTTGGCATCACACTGCACAAAGGGAGGCCAAGCGGAGCCGCTGGCTGACAAATACACCCCGCTGAAGGCCCCCCACAACCAACAGAACAGGGAGGGCCGAGCCCCCCCGACCCCCCCTAATGGAGGGCACCCTCCCTATTAGAGGTCTACCGAGAGGGCGACGGACCCGACCGCGCGAAGAGGCACTCAAGCAACTCAACGCACAGGGTGAGCAGACCGTGGCTTGACCCCACGACTACACCCACGCACAACCCGCATGCCACCCGGGAACGAACGTAGGAAACAACCTCGTTACTGCCCCCAGAATCACGGGATCAAGGGCAAACCCAACCCCGTGGCAAGGCCGTAGCAGCGGAGCGCGAAGGAAGACCCAGACCCACCAAAAGGACTGGACTCCCTGGAATGGGGGCCCGGAGAAGTCCATGATGCCAGCATCAAGACCCCACCAGGTGGGCACCTAGTGACCCCGCCCCCCACATCGCCAGCGTATTCGGAAAAAGGCCCCTCAGCCGAGCGGGCCCTGTCCTCCCCAACAGCACACCGCCTGGAACACAGGCCCTGCAACAGGCAGACAGCATGGTCGTAACACACAAGAGTTAACCAACGGAAGCAGGCAGTGCACCGGGAAAAAGACCAGGCAACAGGCTGTCAACCCAAGCCTGGAGACTGCGGACGAGGCAGGCGCCAGAAGGACAGCTGAACACAGCCGCCCCGGCGGAAGGGGCGTATGCTGGCGTTGTCGCATAACCAAGCCTCCACAGAGAAGGCCCATATGATCGGCAGATGTCATGAACGTGCAGGGGCACCCTCAACCGGAGAACCGGGAGTTGACACTGCAGCAACACACCAGAGAACCAACCACCTAGGCATTACCCCATGCAATGGTTGGTCCCATAACCCCTCAGGAAAGAAACCCCAAAAACACACCTGCGGCACCGCCGCAGCCCGCGTTCTGGTTTCCAACAGGGCTATCCCGGGCCTACGGGTCAACGAACATTACCCCGGACCGGGCCCGGTGATACGGGGAGCACAGGGTCCCCCGAGGAGGTTAAAACCACCCCAACAGGCCCCTCTGCGCCAAGCGCAAGAGAAGAGCGTAAAAAATGGAAGACCAGCCCCAGCACCCCGCACTCGGTATTCCCAGGAGGTCACCCAACCAAGTACCAACCAAGACCAACCTGCACAGCGGCCGAGATCCGACGAGATCGGGCGCGTACAGGTTGGCACGGCCGTAAGCCATTACGACCGTGCAGAATACAAACGCACCCAACAAGGGTTCCATAACGCTCAACCCTGTGACACCCGGACCGACCTAGCATTTTTCCCCCTGAAAAAAACCCATCAGGGTACCAGAACAGCAGATCTGCATCCCCAGCGGACAATGGGTGCAACTGATCTGGACCAGCGCGACCAGAACCAGTCCCGTGCCCTAATCACGCCGACCTGCCAACCCCAGGAGAAGGGGCAGATATGCGTGTTGATCCCAACATAAAAAGAAGGCGCCACCCAGACGTGTCGGTACGAACCGCGCCCGGTGGCCCACCCCTAGGGCGTGAGACCCTTCCCCATATGTCCAGACCCATTCCGTCATCATCCCCTGACATGAACGGGAACCCATCGACAACCACACAGGGTGTCGGAAGAGGAAAAAAACCCCATCCCAATTGCTTCATAAAAACGCTGTTTCAACCCCAAGCAATCAAGGCGCGCCAGTCAGCCAATGCCCCAAAAGCACATCCTGAGCTAGCACTATGTGTGCGTTTTGACATACCCACATCAACAATAGGCCGTTTAGACCACCATATTGAATCCCCAAGACGCCCAGAGGAACGACAAGAGGGGCGAGATGCAATCAACTCCATGAATGAATGAATGAAAAAGTTTACCCAACAGACTGCAGAAAGGGTACAACCCAGTACGGCAATACACACAATTGGTTAAGGGGAGGCAGACCTGAGAAAGACGTTAGTCTTGTTTCCATCAGGGACCCTCATTTCCAATCCATATAGACACATTCAACTCTTTATAAAAATAAAGAAAAAGCATCACCCGTATGACCCAACTGCACAGCTGGGAGTAAAAAACCTGTTTTCACATGATTTTAATCCAGTCACTCTTTTTAATCAGAGTGTAAGACCAGACCCTCCCAGAAACACCTTCCCACATGAGACCATAGTCATGAAAAAGATATGTAAACTGTGAGTCACGTGACCAATCGACTCAAGTTGACACATAAATCGGGCGCAGCAGAACTGTGAGCCCTACGCCCTAACCTCGACATCTTTAAGACACCAGCTCATGGAAGGCCTCGCCATAGCAACACCGCTACAACGGGCGGGGAAACCTGCCGGCTCCTGTCATGTAATAGGAGTCGGTAGAATACCCCCCCCCCCCTGCCAAGCACTGGCTTGGCCCTGACTGGCTCAGCAGAAGAGATAAAAAATCCCCTAAACCAATCAAGTGGGAAAGGAGGGGTTTATTCGACACCCCCTCCCGAAAAAACACCCTTTATCCCTACACACAGAAAAACAACCGTAGCCATCTTGAAAAACCTCCGGTAGAAAGCAATGCATAGCGAAGCTAATACAATGTCCGCTACCCACAAAATGTGTAAAGGTTTTACAACAAAACACAAGTCGCCTGTGCGTGAATCCTATACCCGTTGACTATGTCGTACATAGGAAAAACGCTGATCGAGAGTAAACGGCTAGGCCGTGAAATGTGTGTGTACGAGTATTACTGCAACTAAACAACACAGCATTGTGAAACACATATACTTAGTTCAAGCAATGGAATAACACCAGTTCTACCTGCATGTGGAGCATCAAGCTAAATAGAACCTATTACCGAGTGTACGTTGCAGACCTTGCTTAACCTCGTAACACAACACGACTCATCCCACAACGTAAAAGGGCAGATTCATATATACACAACCCCACCATATGAATTGTTTGAAGAAACACACAGTTTGTTCGGCCAAAACACAGTCCCCCTCCATCGGGGAACTTTTTTATTTAACTAATTAAAGCGTGTCAAGGCACAAAATCATAGAGGGGCCGGGGAGGGTGTAGAGGAGAGGGGACACAGAGGGGAAAAAGTCACTTTTAACGGCGTCTGCCACCTCGCGCCGCTCGAGTCTTGCCACCCCGAGGAGCCCCGGAGGGACGGTAGGTTACAGTCTGCTGGACACGACGTTCCCTACCGTCTCCTCCGGTCGTGGATGGGCCGGCGGTGGCAGAAGCGCCGTGTCGTCCCCTGGCCCTCTTGGCAGGGCCAGCAGCGGCGGCGGAGGCAGTGGTAGCGGCGACGGAGACAGCTCGACGTCGCGGAAGCCTTCTGACTCCACCGGCAAGGACGGGAGGCGGAAAATGGGGTTGGAGAATGGACCTCTCCTCTGCCATCTCTCTGCATGTTGAGGACATCAACCGCAGGGCCTTCCCGAATAGGCCAGCGTCGGAGAGGGCGGCCGTCAGAAGAGGAGCTCTCTTCTTCTCTGGCACACGGGCCTGCTCCAGCCAAAGGTGACGCTGGCCCAGGGTGGCCAGGGCGCGCACTTTCCCCATGGCTATGGCCAGCACCTGGGAAAGGTGCAGGACAGCTCCCGCAGCCTGGGTGATCTGATCGCATTTCACCTCGTTCAGATCCGTGCCGCCCGTCATTATCCCCGATACAAATCTAGCCAGGTGGGCGATGTTAGACGCCGCAGCTAGCGATTGTGTACCAGCGATGAATGACTGGTCACCCCAATAAGCCAATCGCCTAGCCGATTTCCCCTGGAGGACCGGCTTGCATAGTGGTTCCCACACCATATCCGGCCAGAGGAGCGCGGCCATCGGACTGTCAAGCCGAGGCACGCCCTCCCCCATACCTTTGACCAACCCCGACACCCGCGTAACTGGTACGTAGGCAGGAGTTAGTCCCATGATGTTGGACACCGCCTGACCCCGACGAACATAGGCCCCCATCGATGGGAAAAATGGGTAGACAACGTCCACCCCTCTCACTGGGGGACGCTGCCAGGGATGGCCTATGAGGTCATCAGGGACAGGTGCAGGCAATGGCAGCGGCAGCGGCACGCCGTTTGCGGCGGCGGCTACCGCCATGAGCTCGGGAAGCAAGGCCTGCAGTTCCCCCTGCGAACCTTCCTCCACCGACCCCGCATCCCTCACATACAGCAGGCTGCGGCTGGTCAAGGAGCCACAGTCTGATGTGGCCGACAGTAGGGCATCCTGCTGATGAGGCCAAGGTGGTTCCTCGACATCCTCGAACAGGGCGCCCCATGGAGCCATTTCCCCCCCCTCCGGGGTCTCCTGAGGAGGGATACTCTCCTCCACGGGGCCCTCATCCATGAAGTCCTCAGTCTCCATTGGAAATCCAGAGCCGGACGCATCTTCGCTGGTCTCCAGCAGTTCCCCAAACCCAGGCCGTTCGCGCCTGCACGCCACCATCTTGCGACGTGAGCGAGCAGACGCGAAAAGTTTGCGTCGCAAATCCTCTGGCTCCAAGACAACCCCCCGTTCACCAACGGGCGATTCCCCAGAACCAGAGGAACCAGAGTCGAGATCAGGCCATCGCCGGAGCGACGGCACCGAACCCTCGGCTCTTCGGTGAGGCAAACTATCCACCGGCAGTCTCCCGGGCTGGGTCGGCAACCACGAGAGTGGCAACAGCCCAGCACCGAAGCGCACGACGGAGGCGGGAATGGAGAACCGCTGGTGAAGAGTAGGTCTAGCGGGTCTACTCTCCGCGGAATACATTATGACCCAACTTTTTCTTGTACAACAGATGTGAGAGAAGAAAAAATTAAGCACAATGTAAACCCGTCACAACTCTTTTCAACTAACAACACGTCAAGTGGGGTACTACCGAGGCACTTCCTTGTGGTGAAAGCGAGAAGGAGGAGAGCAGGTGACCACACACCTGCTTATGAAGGTAAGCTGATGAGGGGTGTGGTCAGACTAATACTGGTATTAAAGGTACATTTGTGGAATTTATTCAGTGCGCGTGCACGTACGCGAGGGAGTGCAGTGTGATGCCAAGCAGAGCCCCTAATGGAACAGAACAGAAGATTAATGAGCATCATGATTTGACCAGAGCAGATGCAGCACTTTCAACTTACATTGGAAAAGCTTTTCCAGCCTTGCACTGCTTTGACACACTAAACCATCTAATAATAATAATAATAATAATAATAATAATAATAATAATAATAATAATAATAATAATAATAACAATAATAATAATAATAATAATAATAATAATAATAATAATAATAATAATAATAATAATAATAATAATAATAATAATAATAATAATAATAATAATAATAATAATAACAATAATAATTATAATAATTATAATAATTATTATTATTATAATAATAATAATAATAATAATAATAATAATAATAATAATAATAATAATAATAATAATAATAATAATAATAATAATAATAATAATAATAATAATAATAATAATAATAATAATAATAATAATAATAATAATAATAGATTTAATTTATATAGCACACTTTAAACTCAGTGAGCTCTCAAGGTGCTTCACAGCAGAAGAAAAACTAAATAAAAAATAGAATAAAAAGGTTTAAAACAAGAAATCATTCAAATGAATAAAAGTAAAAAGATAAGAATAAAAAGGTTTAAAACATAAAAACAGGTTTGGAGATGTGTGGGTAGGCGACCATTGAAAGAGCTGCCGGTCAAACAATATCGAAAGAAGGAAGTAAAACTATCTAAAACTGTCTAAAACAAAATAAAAAATACTAATTCAAAGAAATAAGAGAAAAGGAAGGATGACCACAAGAAAAAGCGAGAGAAAGAAGACTCCGGAGGACGTACAAACACCGGAGGAAATATCTCGACATGAGGGAAAGACGG
The DNA here is from genome assembly GCF_963971535.1 of Notolepis coatsorum. Lineage (NCBI taxonomy): Eukaryota > Metazoa > Chordata > Actinopteri > Aulopiformes > Paralepididae > Notolepis > Notolepis coatsorum. Next base: position 179,834,115 of record NC_140171.1, read on the forward strand.
AAGAGGTGGCTCAGGCGAGCATGACGCAGGTAGTCAGAGGCGTGGAGAACGTGGAGCCCACCTGGGTAGCGACCATGATAGCCAGCGTACAAGAATTACGGACAGAACTACGGGCTGACATACAGGCCAACGCAAAGAGAGACGAGAGACCGACACTGTTGCAGAGGTTGGAGAGGGCGAGGAGATGGACCAGAGTCGAAAGGCGAGGAGGAGGCGAGGAGAACGGGAAGGTGAAGGGGATCTGAATCGATTCAAAGAAAATCAACTGAGAAGAAGGAAGCAAAGACACAGAGAAGGGGGGCGGAGAGGAGACGAGAGGAGACATGGTGATCAAAGGGAGGATAAGTACAATACACGCACAATACAGATTAAGGTAAACAAGTGAAGGACTGATGCAATGAGAAGATAGTAAAGTACATACGAGATAATTAAACCAAAAATTTGAAAGGAGGACATAGAGATTCGAGACACATTAGACAGATATACATATGACGCACACAATACAAGAAAATGAAAACATGAAAGAGACTTATGCAGGAAGAAGATGATAAGGCACATACGAGATAATTATACCGAAAGTGATTACATTTTTTTTTTTAAGGACACGGAGATTCAAGAGATATATTGAGACGGACATGAAAGGAACACAGGAGTACGCATAACACAATTAGACAGGAACATGAAAGTGACTAATACAGAGCCTATGACCGGGGGCTCGGAGGTCGCACACAGAACGAATTGGACATATATAGTGCGCATTTTTCAGCCACTACGGGAGTCCTCTCACTAAGAGAGCCACTACTCCCCACCCACCAGCGGGGGAAAGAGGGGAACGAGTAAGACCCTCAAATGCCATGGAAGTTCCAAGAGTTAGTATTGATGTTGATGTTTATTATGTATATATGTATGTAAATCAGATGGAGATAGCAGAGGCTACAACCACAAATATTATTTTATGTGACATGGGTAGAACGGGAAAACAATTGGAAAATAAATATGATACAAGTTAGTTAAGGGTATAAAAATGATAAATACAATTTGGAGACTGAATGTAAGACTATTAAATAACAAAGGTTTGGTTAATGAAGTGAAGGAAGACATAATTAGATATAGAGAAGAGAATGATAATGGGGAGGTAGATCCAAACATTTTATGGGATGCACTAAAGGTAGTAATACCGGGGAAATTGATAGCAAAGACGGCATTACTCAAGAAGGCTAGAATAGAGACATACCAGAACTTGATAAAGAAACTGAAAGAATTAGAGAAAGAACACCAAAGCTCACAGAACCAAGAGACACTTAGAGAGGTTAAGGAAGTTAGAGGGAAGATAAACAAAGAGCTACAGACAGAAATAGAGAAGAAAGCTAGATACATGAAGCAGACATACTATGAAGGGGGACCGAGAGAGACCAGACTGTTAGCTAGATGAATCAGGACACAACAAAAACTGAACACAATACACACAATAAGGGACATGAACACAAACAAAATACTGAGAGAGCCAGCGGAAATAGAAAAGACATTTGAAGAATATTATAGGAAACTATACACACAACCGATAGCGGCAGGAGAAAAGGAGATAGAAACATTTTTAGAAAACTGGGAGAGGCCAAAGCCTTTTCTGGAGGGGAGATTTGGACGGAACCAAGTGTGGTAGAGTACAGGGGGGGTTCATGATAAAAAGTGAATATACTTTAAAAGTGCCCTACTGTTTACACTTTTTAGTGTTTTGTAATGATATGGACTGTATGGAATAATGTATCCATTGGGTACAGAATTATTGAATGTGTAAAATAATGTCTGTATTGATTAATTGATTGTTCTGTTTTTGGTTTGTCCCTGTAGGATGAGCTTCCAGGATAAAGCCGGGGATGGAAGCTCCTCTCAGGGAGAAGTAGCAGCAGGCTTGGAGAGAGACGCAGCCGTGCTGGAGCTAGTTCCCATAGCCAAGGGCCTAGTTGTTGTGTGATATTATTAGTTTGTATGAAAAGTTCAATAGTTTTGTATTTTTGCTCTTATTTTCAAATGGCATTTCTTTATGTAAATGCTATGTTATGGTAATTACTTGTGCCCCTGTGTTCACCACCATATTTAATCTATCCCTGGCTGAATCCGTGGTACCTGCCTGCTTCAAGGTGTCTACTATTATCCCGGTACCAAAGAAATCATCATAATTTATTTATTCGAACATGGAATTACCACAGTCCAACAGTACATATTCGTATAATTCACCAAATCCCATGGCCAAAAGGAACAGGAAGAAGAAAAATTCTTATATATACCTGCCCCTACACACACACAACACACCGATAGACGTAATACGTAAAACAGAATATACCCATTTTGCAAAAATGAAAACATCAACACAACCAAATTAAATCAACATAAATAAACCCATTTTGTGTATCTATCAGTCAAACTCCATATTTAGGTTAATTCATTTATACACACACACAGACACACACACACACACACACACACACACACACACACACACACACACACACACACACACATCTATACGTTGTATTAATGTAATAATGTATTATTCTATATTTTACTTCTATATACTATATAATTTCTATTTTATTATAATATGACTAAATCATACTAGTAACTACACCATATTGGTACAGTATTATACAATATTTTAATATATTATTATTCTATGTTACGCTGCTATATACTATATTACTATACTCATACTGGCCTACACTGCAACTCTATGCTACGTCATCCTGACACGCTAAACTGCAATATTATACTAAACTGTGCTATACTGTCTATGTATCTTTTCTTTGCACAACCTTTTGAAGTGAAATATATTATTGGAACTCTTTTCATCATTCTGCAAAGAGTTCCATAGTTTGATACCTATAACTGAGGTGCACCTTTGTTTTAAGGTTGTTTGTGCAAATTGGTGCTTAAAATTGAATTTCTTTCTGCTGTCATCTGGACAGGGAACGAACAACCTCTGTATATTTGCTGGTAATACTCTGCATTTTGCGCTAAACAAAACTAATAAAGTCTGTATTTCAGCTAACTCTTTAAATTTCAATAGTCTGGATTTAATAAATAATTTGTTGGTATGTTCTCTTGAATCTACATTGTGAACTATTCTTACTGCTCTCTTCTGTAATATAAATAATGGCTTTATGTTGCTTTCATACGTGTTACCCCACACTTCCACACAGTAACTCAAATATGGTAGGATGAGTGAACAATATAATATTCGCATAGAATTATAATCAAGCACATTCTTTGCCTTGTTCAAAACAAAAACACTCTTGGCTACCTTCTTTTTTATGTACATTATATGTACATAATGTATGTACTGATGATGCGGTCTCCCAAGTACTACACAGCACCCTCTCTCACCTAGACCACCAGAAGGGGGGCTATGTGAGACTGTTGTTCATTGACACCAGCTCAGCGTTCAACACCATAGTCACCACCAGACTGGTGGACAAGCTGATCGAGCTGGGTCTGAGCTCCGCTCTGAGCGCCTGGATACTGGACTTTCTGAGTGAAGGGGGTAATGGTAATTTCCTCATAACCCCTGTGATAGACTTCAGTATAGTGCTTGTGTTTTTATGAAAGACAAACTAAATATTTGATTACAGTATTTAAAGTTGAATCATTACAGTAAAGGAAAATACCTACAGTAATGCTCTGTATTTTAAAGTAAAAACAAAAACAGTTACAGTAAACAAACTACTGTAAAGTACTGTACTGTAAGTACTGCACAGAGAGAAGATGGCCACGTACTCCACTTGGTGGTGCTCGTTCAGTTCTAAAGTACAGTAAAAATAACAATTACAGAAATAATTCACACCTGTAGTATTCATGAAATATACTGTAACAGACAACAATATACATTTTACAATTACTGTAATTTCGATATACAGTTACTGTACAGTAAATTACACCTATTGACTTACCCATTATTCAAGATTCAAGATTGTTTATTGTCATATGCACAGTTAAAACGACAGTTTGCCATACAATGAAAATCTTACTTTGCTAGTCCACCCTTCACAAAAAATATCACACAGTACTTAACTTAAACATATTTAAATACAAGTGAGTGCTAGAAAATAAGATATAATAAAAATAGATACAATATATATATACAATACAACAAGGCACAGTGAGTTACAATTGCACGTTCCATGGAGGTGACAGTGGGTCATAGCAGCAGTTAAAAGTGTCTTTAGTGATTCATAGTTCATAGTAGAAGGTGTGTGTGGAGGGGGGGGGGGGGGGGGGGCTAGGCATTCAAGAGTCTGATGGCCTGTGGGTAGAAACTGTTTGTCAGTCTCGTAGTTCTGGCTTTCAGACTCCTATATCGCCTGCCTGATGGGACAGGTCAACATTATGGGAAATGTGTTTATCGTCTTCTTCAGAGTCAGACAAACTTTTTTTTAAATGTCCTCTGTGCGTTCAGTAGAAAGCTATCCGGCTGCAAGCTAGCCTTGCTTAGCAAACATCAATGGAAATGGATATGGACCAGCTAAATCAAATCAAATCAAATGTATTTGTAAGGCCCGACAACACGCGTTAATGTCCCCATGGGCCGGACACGTCTTCTTTATACAAGTCGAGAAGAAACATCACAATAAATCAAGAACAAAACAAAAACACCATAAAGTCCAAAATAAAATGTAAAATAAATAAATGCAACACTCCCAGACATACCCCACGCGACGGTAAGGAAAAACTCACAAAAAACCTAGCAATAGGAAAAAAGCACCACAGGCAAAGTGGAGGAGAGAAACCTTAGAAGGGCCATTCAAGGGGGGGCTCTCTCTTCTTAGATGTTGGTGATAGTAGTGTTGCTATGGATGATCAATGGGTGGAGAATAAAACAGGTGAAACAGTTGGTATGTACGTATGTACACATACGTATATGTGTAATAAAACACAAATATGTACATACAATAGCAACTGGGGTACATAAGAACATTTTGAAAGATTGAAAATAGAATAGAGCTAATAACGGATCCATTTGAGGTTGCCTAGCTGTTGGGCCAAAAACACCTTTCTGGTGCAAGCTAGGCTACCTTGCAGCCGGAGAGCTTTCTACTGAATGTACAGAGAGGACGTTGGTATCTTATCTTCTTGTCTGACCCTGGAAAAGACAGTAAGCAGCATTTCCTATAATGTTGGCATGTTCCTTTAAAACAGTAGTTAACCCTGCCTTTTAGGCTTTTACACATCCAACAGTGTCATTAAAACATTACCTCTGCTCCACACCAGGAGGAAGAGCAGCAGGATTGGGTTCATCTCTGTGTCCAGCGGCCAGGCAGCTAGATGGATACGGAGCTGGAAGCCTGATGTCTTGTCCAGTCTGAACTGTGGAAGCCTGTTGTCTTGGGAGCGACCTGGTACTCTTCTCTTCTCTGTTCTTCTCTTCTAATATCCTCTCCTCTGCTAGTCTGAAGAGCTGTACTTCTGTTTATCTCTTGATCTACCCACATCCTCTAGATGCTTACGTCACACGCAAGGTGGTTAGTTGGGGGAAAAAACGGTTTCCTTGACGTTCCGCTAGTCTCTAGTAGTTGTTTATTTATATGTCTGTGACAAGGACACTAAATGGAGTCATATAACACATCTGTATCTTCATTTGATTTAGTCCCCAAACACTCCACCAGTGCAATGTGCCGTACCCCAATCTGACTTAGCCTATTAGCCTTGATCTGTGCACACAGGAAGCTCCTCTCAAATTTGATGGCAAAGTGCTGACATCTCCCCTGGTCCCCGTCCCAATCTCTGTAGCACTGCCAGCCCTGCCCCATCAACATGGGGACCCTAAACAGGGGGGGGGGCCTGACTACATAGCAGCCCTGCCTCTGAGGTACAAGGCTCCTGTCTCCCCTCCTCCAGGGCCACATTCACCTGGTGATGCTCCCACCAGAGTGGAGGGAACCAAACCAGAGTCCAGCCCCTCTATACCCCACCCCCACCACCTGGACAGAGATACAGTACATGCCTGTACTAATAACGGGGTGGCAGCCTTACATGAAGGAATACCCCATTGAGTACCTCCGGAGAGTGAGGCCTGATGCCATTGTGCCTAAGTATGCATACTTCCCCCATCTGCATAACCCCAGAGAGAACCCAGCACAGTAGTACTCTGTGTGTACAGTAGGGGAGACTGGGGTAAATTGAGCATAGGGGTAAGTTGAGCCACCCCTTGTTGCAGCCAGGCAGAGAAGACAATTATGAATGTAAAATGTGACCCTCACATACCCCCAAATAGGTTTTTAGCCTGTAACCACTTTAAGGATGGAAAGTAACTACTGTAAGCATGTTTACTCAAGTATTGCATTTACTGTAAGCACAATTTTGAAGCAGGCTACTTGTAGTTGAGTGTTTTTACCTAAAGGGGCACTTCAACAAAAACAACACTGATTTATTTTGCACATAATCTCACATGCATCCCAAAATGTTAAGCTGCTTTGCACACATGAACTTAGTTATTTGAAGAGTTATTGTTTGAATATGTCCTCCATTGACATCAATGGACTCATCAATTATGGGTTTGATGGATCTTCATGATTAATATGGGTTTAATAGTGGAACACATACAAAGTACATTTAAGGTTAAATGAGCTCTGATAAGAGGAGTGATCTCATCCTGGCCAGCAGGGAGAACAGGTGGATAGAGACGTTAGGGTTCCAGCTCTCTTGTGGACAGAGCCGGTTGGGTTTAGGGTTCCAGCTCTCTTGTGGACAGAGCCGGTTGGGTTTAGGGTTCCAGCTCTCTTGTGGACAGAGCCGGTTGGGTTTAGGGTTCCAGCTCTCTTGTGGACAGAGCCGGTTGGGTTTAGGGTTCCAGCTCTCTTGTGGACAGAGCCGGTTGGGTTTAGGGTTCCAGCTCTCTTGTGGACAGAGCCGGTTGGGTTTAGGGTTCCAGCTCTCTTGTGGACAGAGCCGGTTGGGTTTAGGGTTCCAGCTCTCTTGTGGACAGAGCCGGTTGGGTTTAGGGTTCCAGCTCTCTTGTGGACAGAGCCGGTTGGGTTTAGCGGGGTTTGGGGTAGGGGTGCGTATAACGGTACACAAAACACCTTAGGTCCAGTACTGAAACGGTTCGGTACGGATACGTGAACCTTTACACCCCTAGTTTGGGGACATTGTCACTCTAGGTGTGAGATTCAAGCTCTTGTTGGGACAGACAAAGGGAGTCCTCCACAACACTGAATCTTTGTGTTGTTTTTAAATGCAGCCAAATTAAATGGTGGAGATGTTAAAAATAAAAACAGTAGACATTGCAATAGGGAGCATTGAGCTGTAATTAACACAATGATTCAATGTCATCCAATGACATCACTGGAGGACATATCCAAACTCATAAACCCTCAACTGTCCAGCTAAATGAATGTGAGCAAAACCGTTAACAGTTCAAGTTTTCAAGTTTCAAGTTTGTGTTTATTTGTCACATTTAACATACATGTACTTTACAGTGAAATGCTTGGTTCTGTATGAGCCCCTGAGAATGTGCTTCATAGAGTAAAAAAGTAAGTAGAATAGGAATAACACTATACAATATACATTACAATACACAAACTAAAGTACAACCTAAGTACAATCTAAGTACAATGAAGTAAAAATGCATACAATGAGGTACAAATGCAGACAATGAGGTACAAACACTTTTTAAGGCAAGGTGCAAATGCAAATGAGGTATGAATGTAGTGCAAATCTCTTTAATAAATAGATAAATATAATGTGTTCAAGTGTCTAAAGTGAGTGTTAGGTGAGTGTTTGTTTAACGTGAGTGTGTGCATGTGGATGTGTGTGTCATTGAGCATCCTGATGGCCTGGGGATAGAAGCTCCTTCTGAGTCTCTCTGTACTGGCCATGAGACTCCGGTAGCGCTTGCCTGACCGCAGCAGTTCAAAGAGGCAGTTGTTTGTAGTCAATAAATAGCATTCTCACATAGTTTCCCTGCCTCTTGTCCAGGTGTGATGCTGCCGTGTGCAGCACATGGGCTATGGCGTCCTCCGTGGACCTGTTGGGTGATATGCAAATTGCAGGGGGTCCAGGTTGATGGGGAGGGAGGAACATATGTAGCCCTTCACTAGCTTCTCAAAGCACTTCATCACTATGGAGGTGAGAGCTACAGGGCGATAGTCGTTGAGGCAAGTGTGCATGGATTTTTTGGGTACAGGGACAATAGTGGACTTTTTCAAACAGGTGGGGATGACAGACTGTTCTAAGGGGGTATGTGTCAGTTTGGGGATATGTGCAAAATTATGTGCAAAATAATCGTTGTTTTTCAGTAAAGGCCTCCATACAAATGTTGGTCATCTGTTACATTTATTATGTGTAGATTGTGTGATGGGAAAGAGGTAGAATCTTGCTCATCAGTCCAGTCAGACTGACTGCACTAGTTAGAGCTGTTCTGCTGTCATGCTGGGTGATACAAGACAGCGTTTTACGTCAGCTGACATGTACCATTTCAACGTCAGCACAACAGCTCTGCTGTTTCTCACCTAGCAGGGTCTCTTTGTGGTTTTAAGATGAGATAAGATATTTCCTCTTGGGGAAATGCAGGCGTCATAGCAGCGTGGGTTTCTCTCTCTCTCTCTCTCTCTCTCTCTCTCTCTCTCTCTCTCTCTCTCTCTCTCTCTCTCTCTCTCTCTCTCTCTCTCTCTCTCTCTCTCTCTCTCTCTCTCTCTCTCTCTCTCTCTCTCTCTCTCTCTCTCTCTCTCTCTCTCTCTCTCTCTCTCTCTCTTTTTCCTAAAACATAACACAACATTGACGACAACAATAACTACAATAATGACAAGACAACAAAAATAACAAACAGACCCAAAACCTGCCAAAAACTAAATATACAAAAAAATACTGAATATTAAATATACCCAGTCCCCCCCTACAAGATACAAGATACAAGATACTTTAATGCCACACAACGATGGTTGGTGGTAATTGTTTGCGGTACAGATTGTTAAGCACTGGTTACATCAACATGAAACATCAGACATCAAACATCAAACGCCCCCCTCCCACCTCCCAATCCCCACAATAAATACATATATACATAAATACATACAGGACAGTCACGGTAACAGTCAGTGACAGATGCTTGCCCGTCTGTGCAAAGGGGGGCGGGCCAGGGTGTTCAGTGTTCTGACTGCTGTGGGGAAAAGGCTGTTTGTGAAGCGTGTGTGTCTGGTTAGGATGGACCTGTAGCGACCTGAGGGCATGCGCTGGAATAAGTGGTGTGCTGGGTGAGAGGGATCGTTGACTATTTTAGCAGAGCGGGTGACTGTGCATGAGGTGTAGATGGAGTCCAGAGAGGGGAGGCGGCAGCCAATTATTTTGGAGGCTGTCTTGGCGATGCGTTGGAGTTTGTGTTTGGTGTGTTTATCAGTGGAACCGTACCAGACTGTGATGGATGAGGTCAGGATGCTTTGAATTATGGCCTTGTGTAGAATTGGACCAGCAGGCGTTGTTGGACTCTGTACTTCCTCAGTTGCCTGAGGAAGTACAGGCGCTGCTGGGCCTTTTTGATGATCACCTACCCCCCCCCCCCCCCCCCCCCCCCTTTAGCTCTATCAGATCAGCGATCAGATAATTGGAATATTGTTTTGCCAGTACATCCTAGTCAAGGTAAGGGCTATATGGTATTAATCTTGCGTTGATCCGACCATGCCTTCATTGTGATCCGAACGTGTTACTGTAACGTTACTCCACAGCGTATGCCGTTGGTGACGATCGAAGCATAGAACCCCCCCCCCCTTTCATGCATGCATGATGAAACATAATACCGATAATATAGCGTTGATTTCAGATTGATTATTGATCCAAGCAAGGAATGCCACGGTTTCTAGTGAAATGCACTAAACGCTGCATAGCGGCGTTTCCTGGGATTACACAGAATTACTCTAAAACTATACTCACCACGGTATAAAACGGGAATGTATGGATGAAAAAATTATTTCTTTTTCACAAATTGAACGATAGATACTCGATGTCAAATGGGCAATCATTTTATATCCATAGCTATGATATTTAATATAGTTTTAGCCCTGCAATCACCGGCATGTATCCCCATTCATTAAAGTGCTGGCACACACAGCGACATCTGGCGCTGATTGAGTTAATACATCATTACAATAGGGGAGGGGGGATGCAGGTATGGGCAGGGTAATAGTAGAAAGACATATACATAGGGAATACAATTGTATCTGAATATAAAAATACGAGAAAAATAAATGGTGTAATGCAGATGAGGGTCTATATATTTAAATGTTACAATAAATATAGGCAATAGAAAATGTTAATCTGAATATATACTATGAGTATGAGTAAAAGTAAACAGTATACACAAGGTGCAGTATACACAAGGTACCCTAACTGGCATTATATACGTCATATATAATATACATATATATATACGACATACATCATCTATTGAGTGAGAAGACAGTTAAACTAATGTTACAAGCGGCACTGTGGTGTAGTGGTTAACACTGTCTCCCCCTAGTGGCACGGTGGTGTAGTGGTTAACACTGTCGCCTCACAGCAAGAAGGTCCAGGGTTCCATTCCCGCTTGGGGACCAGGTTTCTGCGATGCCAGGTACCCAGGTGGGGTATCTCCCAGGCCTTTCTGTGTGGAGTTTGCATGTTCTCTCCGTGCTCGCAAGGTCCCCCCCCCCCCCCCCCCCCCGATAAGAGAAACCCAATGGAAAAACATGCACACCAACAGATCGCTAACGCTGTGGCGTCCTTGGCGAAGACGGACAGGAGAATTTGGATTGGTCCCCGGGTGCTGTACCTCGCTGACGCCCTGTCTGCTCCCGGCAGCCCATACATTTCGTCTTTCGTCTTGTTTACATCAGGGTCCCCCATTTTCAATTCATAATGAATTGTAAGTAAGGGTGGAATTAGCGCCGTGCAATCCATTTTTTGTGGATCTAGCCCCAGGGGTCCATGACAAGTGGACATAGAAACGTCCGCCGTCTCTCCACAGTGTCATCTACCAAGTCCTCCCACAACCTCATCTACCAAGTCCTCCCACAACCTCATCTACCAAGTCCTCCCACAACCTCATCTACCAAGTCCTCCCACAACCTCATCTACCAAGTCCTCCCACAACCTCATCTACCAAGTCCTCCCACAACCTCATCTACCAAGTCCTCCCACAACCTCATCAACCAAGTCCTCCCACAACCTCATCTACCAAGTCCTCCCACAACCTCATCAACCAAGTCCTCCCACAACCTCATCTACCAAGTCCTCCCACAACCTCGCCACACAATTAGTCTGGTACTGGCAGGATGAGTCTGGGAACTGGATCAAGCACGGGGTGATTATCTGCGAGACAGCGCCAACATGCAACGACTCAAGTCGAAATTCTCCGCTATCTCAACTGCAAGCAGGAGCAGTGTCTCTGTCACTCTGCATGTCTGTCTGCTCCACTGTCTGTGTCTCTGTCACTCTGCATGTCTGTCTGCTCCACTGTCTGTGTGTCTGTCACTCTGCATGTCTGTCTGCTCCACTGTCTGTGTGTCTGTCACTCTGCATGTCTGTCTGCTCCACTGTCTGTGTGTCTGTCACTCTGCATGTCTGTCTGCTCCACTGTCTGTGTGTCTGTCACTCTGCATGTCTGTCTGCTCCACTGTCTGTGTGTCTGTCACTCTGCATGTCTGTCTGCTCCACTGTCTGTGTGTCTGTCAACTGAACTCTGCTTTGGTCCAATCACATTCCCCCACCCACAGTCTGCGAATCATCTCTGACTCTCACACTTGAGCGCGCGCACACACACACACACACACACACACAGACACACAGACACACACACACACACACACACACACACACACACACACACACACACACACACACACACACACACACACACACACACACACACACACACAGACACACACACACACAAAGTGCCAACGCTTGGTTTGCACAAGCTGAACCGCTTAACGTGTGGTTTCGTTTTGCGGTAAACTAAATAAATAAATAACCGAAAATTGGCACCGTTGGATCTCACGTGAATCGATACTTGGTAGTACCGACGTGTTTCGATAGGTACCTTTAAAATTCGGTACCCATCCCTACCTAGTATGCTTCCTTCTGGAACACCACAGCTCACTGGGAGGGGGGGGGGGGGGGTAGAGTACCGTTTGAGGCTATGTGTCCACCAGGGACGTTTTATTCAAGGCGGACCGCTTCTCTGAGGCTCGCGCCAGCCGCGGCTCCGCCCCTTCCTCGATGAGTTACATTGATGAGCGCGCTCCTTTCCAAAAAGTTGAACTGGTTTCAACTTTATGAGCTGGGAGCGCTCCGACCAAAAACGCTGCCGCCGAGAGCTCATAAAATGCGAGGCGCGGCTCTGGGAAGAGGAGCGCGCCTGTCGCTTCTCCAGCATAGAAATGAATGACAGAAAGGAGCTGACAACTCATAAAACGTCCACTATGGACACAAGCCCTCACTCCACCATCTGTTCTCTCCCCTCCAGTTAGGATTGCATCCAGCTCACTGATAGACTATCAAAACCAATTGCTTTTAGCTTGTCAATCAGAATGGAGTGATTGACAGTGTCAAAGGCCTTTAGGTCCAGCATGACCATGCCGCAGTATTTGCCCGCGTCCACCTCTTGTTTGATGTGGTCGTTCAAATAGAGAAGGCATGTGTCAGTGGAGTGGGATGTTCTGAAGCCAGATTGGAATTTGTAGATTCGATTTTTTTCCGTGAGTAGATTCGATTTTTTTTTAGTTTGAAATCATCTTTGCGGACCCCTAGCTTATTGTAGTAGGCTATGATGTGTTCTACCCCAAAATGTCCTGAGTGGGAGGGTAGTTTATTTACCAGTGTTGTGGCTATCAAAGAAAATGTTTAAGTATTTGGCTACATCCAGCTTGTCTGTGATGAGCGTGTTGTCCGTCTTTATGTTTATGTTTGAAAATCTGGTTTTACATTTCTTTCTGCAGCCTAGTTGGTTATTGAGTAATTGCCAAAGTTCACAGGGTTTATTTTTGTTTTCCTCAGTTTTGATGAAATTCTTTTTTGCAGTTTTGATCATGGAGTTTACGTAATTTCTTAGTCTGGAACGCCCTACCCACAGCAATAAAAAAAAATTCATTCACTACCCACCTTCAAAACTGCTCTCAAAGAGCAATTCAAAACTGGCCCCCATAAATGTACAAACCCCCTGTCATGGGGCTACCCCCTGCCCTGTAATGGTTGCCTGACAGTCTTAGTTGGTTTAGCCCTGGTCCCCACATGTGGTCATGCTACAGTACCAAACATTTAGCTTAGGTATTTTTTTGGCGTTGTTTATTTTGTATATAGGTACCGGTAGAACCCAGGCACAGAAGACAAACCTTCTGTTAAATCATAACTTGTTATGTGTATATAAATTGTTTGTAAATACCATTTTTCTGTGTTCCCACTTGGTTCCTTGTAGGATCCATGGCTGCCCAACCAGAACTGGGAGAGGCCAAAGCCTTTTCTGGAGGGGAGATTTGGAAGGAACCAAGAGTACAGGGGGGGGGTTCATGATAAAAAGTGAATATACTTTAAAAGTGCCCTACTGTTTACACTGTTTAGTGTTTTGTAATGATATGGTCTGTATGGAATAATGTATCCATTGGGTACAACAACAGCCTGTTCAAGCTGCTGCGGTCAGGCAAACGCCTGCGAACACCAGCAACTAGGACAGAGAGACTTCGGCTCAGCTTCTTCCCCCAGGCCATCAGAGCCTTGAACACTGAACTCTCCACACATGAGCACATACACAACACACACACTGTACACGCTCACACACTAGCAGCCACTTTAACATGAACACACACACACTCATGCTGCACATGCTCACACTTATGGTCACTTTACAAACTGAAAGGTTACTTTAAAAAATAGTATAGTATAACTTGAGATTGTATAATATAGCATTGTATAGCAGTGTACATAAAGACCCAGTGCCTCATCCGTAGCTAACAGTGTATTGCACTATCACAGGACCTAGCATGTCGTACCATGCTCTTGTAAAAACTCATGTACATATACCTGATATGCCCTACTTTGATTACTTGTTTTATTGCACAAATGTCGTTCTCATCCTATTGGATTCTTATTATTGTATTATTGTATTATGCACAATCGTTGCAAGCAAGACCCCCCGCATTTCACTGTATACTTGTTTGCCGTGACAAATAAAACTCTTGACTTGACTTGACTTGTGCTGCATCCTGTTTTTTCACTGGTGAACAAAAGAAAAGAGAAGAATAAAAACCAACCAAGGGTGATGACAACCTGCCTCTGACTACCTGCCTTTTTCCACTGATTGGCCACATCCTCACACCCCCCCTCCCACCCACCCACCCCCTCCTAATGTACAGTTTCCTCCCCCTTGTATGTATATATTATCTGTTAGGATCTCTGTTTAACAGTAATGTATATTTGCAGATCTTGTAATGTCACAAATGTAACAGTACTGTATACCTCCATGTCATGTATGTCAGAAATGTCATGATATATATCTGTATGTTGCGTATGTCAGAAATGTCATTATGAATTGAAAATGGGGGACCCTGACGTAAACAAGACGAAAGTCTTTCTCTCGTCTGCATCCCCTTAACAATTGTGTGTATTGAGCCGTACTGTATTGTACCCATTCTGCAATCTGTTAATACAATTTTCAATCAATCAAAACCCCCTCTATGAGGAGCTAGTCAAGATGAGAACCCCTCCTACCCCCTCTATGAGGAGCTAGCCAAGATGAGAACCCCTCCTACCCCCTCTATGAGGAGCTAGCCAAGATGAGAACCCATCCTACCACCTCTATGAGGAGCTAGCCAAGATGAGAACCCCTCCTACCCCCTCTATGAGGAGCTAGCCAAGATGAGAACCCCTCCCACCCCCTCTATGAGGAGCTAGCCAAGATGAGAACCCCTCCCACCCCCTCTATGAGGAGCTAGCCAAGATGAGAACCCCTCCCACCCCCTCTATGAGGAGCTAGCAAAGATGAGAACCCCTCCCACCCCCTCTATGAGGAGCTAGTCAAGATGAGAACCCCTCCCACCCCCTCTATGAGGAGCTAGCCAAGATGAGAACCCCTCCTACCCCCTCTATGAGGAGCTAGCCAAGATGAGAACCCATCCTACCACCTCTATGAGGAGCTAGCCAAGATGAGAACCCCTCCTACCCCCTCTATGAGGAGCTAGCCAAGATGAGAACCCATCCTACCACCTCTATGAGGAGCTAGCCAAGATGAGAACCCCTCCTACCCCCTCTATGAGGAGCTAGCCAAGATGAGAACCCCTCCCACCCCCTCTATGAGGAGCTAGCCAAGATGAGAACCCCTCCCACCCCCTCTATGAGGAGCTAGCCAAGATGAGAACCCATCCTACCCCCTCTATGAGGAGCTAGCCAAGATGAGAACCCCTCCCACCCCCTCTATGAGGAGCTAGTCAAGATGAGAACCCCTCCCACCCCCTCTATGAGGAGCTAGCCAAGATTAGAACCCATCCCACCCCCTCTATGAGGAGCTAGCCAAGATGAGAACCCCTCCTACCCCTTCTATGAGGAGCTAGCCAAGATGAGAACCCTTCCCACCCCCTCTATGAGGAGCTAGCCAAGATGAGAACCCCTCCTACCCCCTCTATGAGGAGCTAGCCAAGATGAGAACCCCTCCCACCCCCTCTATGAGGAGCTTGCCAAGATGAGGAGCACGTTCAGCCACAGACTCATGCCCCCCCGACACTCCACTAACTGCTTTGGCCAGTCAGCCATCAACGTATGACGGATATCGTGCCAGTTAGGGTACCTTGTGTATACTTCACCTTCTGTATACTGTTTACTTTTACTCTTACTCATAGTATATATGTGTCACCTGGCAGCGCTAGTGACCACAACTCGGCCCGCCCCCTTCTCGGCTAGACGTTCTAGAGTTTTTTTTTTTTTTTTATGTGTGTTTTTTTCTTTTCTTCACATTATTATAAATTGAATGTATAAGTACTTGTTTACTATAAAAACGAACAGTTAGAATATCTAAAATAGTGTCAATCCTGTGTTTAAATTTAGGTTGTTCACAGACTTTATTTCAATGAAACGGGGGCATAATTACTGTATTTGCATGTGAATCAAGCCCGCAGAGATTTACATTGGGGGAGTGTTTGAAGCGACGCACTGGCTGTTTACACTTTCAATGGGATTATCATCTGGTTGCACTCTGGATCAGAAAGAGATGAATGCATTGGATCTAATGAACGAGTACAGGAACTTTGTTAAACCAGTTGATTCAGTCTCTGCTCACCGGTGAAAACACCGCGCTATTCAACGGAATTAACTATGAGATCGGTCGAGATGCGTCTGCATGGGTAAGTTTAAGAATGTTTGTTTATGTTTACAGTAGCATGTTTACAATTCCGCATCTTTGATAAAACGACACCAAGTTTTTCTGCCGACCACAAGTCCAACCATGTCACGTTTATTGTGTTATTACGACGAGCTCATGCTACATTAACGTTAGCGTTAACGTGTGTAGCGAGGAGGGATATGATAACTGTGTGTATGTGTAGCTAGGAGTGATATGATAACTGTGTGTATGTGTAGCTAGGAGGGATATGATAACTGTGTGTATGTGTAGCTAGGAGTGATATGATAACTGTGTGTATGTGTAGCTAGGAGTGATATGATAACTGTGTGTATGTGTAGCTAGGAGGGATATGAGGACTGTGTGTATGTGTAGCTAGGAGGGATATGAGGTATGTGTGTATGTGTAGCTAGGAGTGATATGATAACTGTGTGTATGTGTAGCTAGGAGGGATATGATAACTGTGTGTATGTGTAGCTAGGAGTGATATGATAACTGTGTGTATGTGTAGCTAGGAGGGATATGAGGACTGTGTGTATGTGTAGCTAGGAGGGATATGATAACTGTGTGTATGTGTAGCTAGGAGTGATATGATAACTGTGTGTATGTGTAGCTAGGAGGGATATGAGGACTGTGTGTATGTGTAGCTAGGAGGGATATGATAACTGTGTGTATGTGTAGCTAGGAGTGATATGATAACTGTGTGTATGTGTAGCTAGGAGGGATATGAGGACTGTGTGTATGTGTAGCTAGGAGGGATATGATAACTGTGTGTATGTGTAGCTAGGAGTGATATGATAACTGTGTGTATGTGTAGCTAGGAGGGATATGAGGTATGTGTGTTTGTGTAGCTAGGAGTGATATGATAACTGTGTGTGTGTAACTAGGAGGGATATGAGGACTGTGTGTATGTGTAACTGTGACACTGACATCCATCACTTCAATCATACATTATTTTATTATTTATGCATCAGAGAATGGCCCAGCTACATAACATTAGGCCCATGCCACTGAGTGAGGACTTTGTTGCTTTTTCTCGTTGTGACATAGATTTAACAATAATTCTGCTTGCAGCTTGATGTGTGTATGTGTAACTACCCCCCACCCCACCTCATACAATGTACAGTTTCTTCATCAAATACTCTCTTCTTCTTTTTTAACTCTTAGCATATCAGGTAAGTGTGTGTGTAAGCAGCTTGCAGAGCTACATAACATTAGGCCCATGCCACTGAGTGAGGACTTTGTTGCTTTTTCTCGTTGTGACATAGATTTAACAATAATTCTGGTGTCAAAGCAGCATGGGTGGGGGGGGGGGGTACATAGCTTCACAGTCCTATACAGTCCAGATAGGGGGTCCTGGAGAGACAGGGGTCCTGAGGAGAGAGAACTCTGATTCAGCAGCACTTAATTATGTTAATGTTATTCAGGTGAGGGGCGTTGCTGGAGGGGGGTTTGTTGACGCCCAGTTGAAACTGTCTGAAGTGTGAAAAGTTGCCTTCCTTTGAGACACCTTTTCACCTCTTAGGTAATCTAGAACACAGCCAGTTTTAGGAGTTATAATTGAGCACATTGTGTTCAAAACATTCTCAGATTTCAACATATGACACATCATTTGAAAGCTTAGATTCTGTACTTTAGCAATCTGGAATAATCTGAAAAATGAAAATGTAGAGATCTGGCATAAAGCGCTGTGAGGTGACACATATTCAGATTAACATTTTCTATTGCCTATATTTATTGTAATGTATAATATAACCGATAGGGCACACAGACCCTCATCTGCACCTTTGTTTATTTTTATCATATCTATAATATTCAGAGTTAATTATATTGTTTTACACCATTTATTCTTATCGTATTTTTATATTCAGATACAATTGTATCCCCTATGTTTATGTCTTTCTACTATTACCCTGCCCATATCTGTACCCCCCCCCCCCCCCCCTCATCGTAATGATGTATTGTGTGTTTTGATGTAAATCAAGATCCGTGGTCCGAGGTATTATGAATACAAATCTGAATACTAATATTGAAAAATGTATATCAGGAAGATTAGTAGACAATTCCTAAAGTCCAATAAAAAATGGTATTACAATATGGATCCATACTGTTAGTGAAATAAATATGCTCTTTCATTAGTATGGTCAGCAAGAGTTAAGAAGAAGGAAGAAGGAAGAAGAGAGAAGAGAGAGAGTATGGGAGGGTGAAAGAGAAGAGAGAAAGAGAGAGAGAGAGGGTATGGGAGGGTGGAAGAGAAGAGGAGAGAGTATGGGAGGGTGGAAGAGAAGAGAGAGAGAAAGAGTATGGGAGGGTGGAAGAGAAGAGAGAGAGTAGCAGTGTACAAAGAGAGTCATTGTATATTCAACATGAGATCATCTGGCATGTGAGTTCTCATGATACATGCATACTGACTATGTACCTAATTAGTCCATAAGGTACATCTCCCTTCATTGATTATATGATAGGCTGTTTACATCATATTGTCATAAACAGATACTGAGCAGAGGCAAGAGTCCATTTAGAGCGAACATAGTGTACAGGATGTGTGAATCATCTTTCCTCCTTACACCCACGCTGCTATGACATCTGCATTTCCCCAAGAGGATATATCTTATCTTATCTTAAAACCACAAAGAGACCCTGCTAGGTGAGAAACAGCAGAGCTATCGGATAAAAAAAACTAGATAACAAGAAAGCAGAAATTATTTCTTTTTTTTGTATCCACTTTTTCTCCTTATTTTCTATTTTTCTCCCATCCCAATTTCGCATTTCCAATTCTTCCCTCCCCTGTCTTGAACGTTGCTAGACTATGCCTCCCACTGGTCGGGCATAGTGAGGATAGAAGCCTTGCATCACGTGTCCCCTCCGGTACACGAGGAGGCAGCCTGTCGCATCTTTTCACCGCAGCAGCTCGAACTCTCAATGGCGAGGAGTAACGCGTGGGAGGCTCCTTTTCACCTCCATGTCACAGACACCTTCATATATCTAAATACATGCACACATAAAACCTACATACATTGGCACGTATAATTGAATGTACCTACAGATATCCAGATATCGTTTTCCGCCCCTGTGATGATACAATTGAAAATCATCTGATAATTATTAAAATATATGTTTCACATTATGCCACTCAGCCAAGGCTATATGAATGAATTAATGTTATGTCTCAGTGTCCAAGCTTCATCTAAATAATCCACAAAGGGAAATGTTTCTCGTATAGAATTTTCAGTATTTCTGACTCTATTTTAATCTTCTAATCTATGTCAGAATCAGAATCAGAATCTATGTATCTATACGGATAAGGATAAAGATGAACTTTATTTATCCCCTTGGGAAAATTAGGTGACATACACATACAGCCATAGCCTCATTATACAAATATTCCACAATCATTACATTGACAGTAATAATGGCACACATAAAATCACACAAGCATGTACATTTGTTGAAACATGCCGACTACAGTAGAAATGTATCTTATCAAACAAACCCTTCTTCCGACCATTATACAGAAGGCAGTATGAGACTACATTTATAAAGACTTTTTTTTTTAAAGTTTGTTTTCAAATTCTCTCTATGCTCAAGGTCCACTCTCACTCCCTCATTCACACTCTCTCTCACTCTCTCTCACACACAGCTTTTGATATGTTATAATGCATCACAGCCCATCTTTTACACTCCTTGTCTTTCTGCCTGTCTTTTACACATCCTACAGCACCATTTCAAGATTCAAGATTGTTTATTGTCATATGCACAGTTAAAACGACAGTTTGCCATACAATGAAAATCTTACTTTGCTAGTCCACCCTTCACAAAAAAAATCACACAGTACTTAACTTAAACATATTTAAATACAAGTGAGTGCTAGAAAATAAGATATAATAAAAATAGATACAATATATATATACAATACAACAAGGCACAGTGAGTTACAATTGCACGTTCCATGGAGGTGACAGTGAGTCATAGCAGCAGTTAAAAGTGTCTTTAGTGATTCATAGTTCATAGTAGAAGGTGTGTGTGGAGGGGGGGGGCTAGGCATTCAAGAGTCTGATGGCCTGTGGGTAGAAACTGTTTGTCAGTCTCGTAGTTCTGGCTTTCAGACTCCTATATCGCCTGCCTGATGGGACAGGTCAACATTATGGGAAATGTGTTTATCGTCTTCTTCAGAGTCAGACAAACTTTTTTTTAAATGTCCTCTGTGCGTTCAGGAGAAAGCTATCCGGCTGCAAGCTAGCCTTGCTTAGCAAACATCAATGGAAATGGATATGGACCAGCTAAATCAAATCAAATCAAATGTATTTGTAAGGCCCAACAACACGCGTTAATGTCCCCATGGGCCGGACACGTCTTCTTTATACAAGTCAAGAAGAAACATCACAATAAATCAAGAACAAAACAAAAACACCATAAAGTCCAAAATAAAATGTAAAATAAATAAATGCAACACTCCCAGACATACCCCACGCGACGGTAAGGAAAAACTCACTAAAAACCTAGCAATAGGAAAAAAGCACCACAGGCAAAGTGGAGGAGAGAAACCTTAGAAGGGCCATTCAAGGGGGGGCTCTCTCTTCTTAGATGTTGGTGATAGTAGTGTTGCTATGGATGATCAATGGGTGGAGAATAAAACAGGTTAAACAGTTGGTATGTAAGTATGTACACATACGTATATGTGTAATAAAACACAAATATGTACATGCAATAGCAACTGGGGTACATAAGAACATTTTGAAAGATTGAAAATAGAATAGAGCTAATAACGGATCCATTTGAGGTTGCCTAGCTGTTGGGCCAAAAACACCTTTCTGGTGCAAGCTAGGCTACCTTGCAGCCGGAGAGCTTTCTACTGAATGTACAGAGAGGACGTTGGTATCTTATCTTCTTGTCTGACCCTGGAAAAGACAGTAAGCAGCATTTCCTATAATGTTGGCATGTTCCTTTAAAACAGTAGTTAACCCTGCCTTTTAGGCTTTTACACATCCAACAGTGTCATTAAAACATTACCTCTGCTCCAGACCAGGAGGAAGAGCAGCAGGATTGGGTTCATCTCTGTGTCCAGCGGCCAGGCAGCTAGATGGATACGGAGCTGGAAGCCTGATGTCTTGTCCAGTCTGAACTGTGGAAGCCTGTTGTCTTGGGGGCGA
Source organism: Notolepis coatsorum (assembly GCF_963971535.1). Taxonomy (NCBI): domain Eukaryota; kingdom Metazoa; phylum Chordata; class Actinopteri; order Aulopiformes; family Paralepididae; genus Notolepis; species Notolepis coatsorum. Next base: position 179,855,610 of record NC_140171.1, read on the forward strand.
CCTGGTACTCTTCTCTTCTCTGTTCTTCTCTTCTAATATCCTCTCCTCTGCTAGTCTGAAGAGCTGTACTTCTGTTTATCTCTTGATCTACCCACATCCTCTAGATGCTTACGTCACACGCAATGTGGTTAGTTGGGGGAAAAAACGGTTTCCTTGACGTTCCGCTAGTCTCTAGTAGTTGTTTATTTATATGTCTGTGACAAGGACACTAAATGGAGTCATATAACACATCTGTATCTTCATTTGATTTAGTCCCCAAACACTCCACCAGTGCAATGTGCCGTACCCCAATCTGACTTAGCCTATTAGCCTTGATCTGTGCACACAGGAAGCTCCTCTCAAATTGGATGGCAAAGTGCTGACATCTCCCCTGGTCCCCGTCCCAATCTCTGTAGCACTGCCAGCCCTGCCCCGTCAACATGGGGACCCTAAACAGGGGGGGGGGCCCTGACTACATAGCAGCCCTGCCTCTGAGGTACAAGGCTCCTGTCTCCCCTCCTCCTGGGCCACATTCACCTGGTGATGCTCCCACCAGAGTGGAGGGAACCAAACCAGAGTCCAGCCCCTCTATACCCCACCCCCACCACCTGGACAGAGATACAGTACATGCCTGTACCAATAACGGGGTGGCAGCCTTACATGAAGGAATACCCCATTGAGTACCTCCGGAGAGTGAGGCCTGATGCCATTGTACCTAAGTATGCATACTTCCCCCATCTGCATAACCCCAGAGAGAACCCAGCATAGTAGTACTCTGTGTGTACAGTAGGGGAGACTGGGGTAAGTTGAGCCACCCCTTGTTGCAGCCAGGCAGAGAAGACAATTATGAATGTAAAATGTGACCCTCACATACCCCCAAATAGGTTTTTAGCCTGTAACCACTTTAAGGATGGAAAGTAACTAAGCATGTTTACTCAAGTATTGCATTTACTGTAAGCACAATTTTGAAGCAGGCTACTTGTAGTTGAGTGTTTTTACCTAAAGGGGCACTTCATCAAAAACAACACTGATTTAGTTTGCACATAATCTCACATGCATCCCAAAATGTTAAGCTGCTTTGCACACATGAACTTAGTTATTTGAAGAGTTATTGTTTGAATATGTCCTCCATTGACATCAATGGACTCATCAATTATGGGTTTGATGGATCTTCATGATCAATATGGGTTTAATAGTGGAACACATACAAAGTACATTTAAGGTTAAATGAGCTCTGATAAGAGGAGTGATCTCATCCTGGCCAGCAGGGAGAACAGGTGGATAGAGACGTTAGGGTTCCAGCTCTCTTGTGGACAGAGCCGGTTGGGTTTAGGGTTCCAGCTCTCTTGTGGACAGAGCCGGTTGGGTTTAGGGTTCCAGCTCTCTTGTGGACAGAGCCGGTTGGGTTTAGGGTTCCAGCTCTCTTGTGGACAGAGCCGGTTGGGTTTAGGGTTCCAGCTCTCTTGTGGACAGAGCCGGTTGGGTTTAGGGTTCCAGCTCTCTTGTGGACAGAGCCGGTTGGGTTTAGGGTTCCAGCTCTCTTGTGGACAGAGCCGGTTGGGTTTAGGGTTCCAGCTCTCTTGTGGACAGAGCCGGTTGGGTTTAGGGTTCCAGCTCTCTTGTGGACAGAGCCGGTTGGGTTTAGCGGGGTTTGGGGTAGGGGTGCGTGTAACGGTACACAAAACACCTTAGGTCCAGTACTGAAACGGTTCGGTACGGATACGTGAACCTTTACACCCCTAGTTTGGGGACATTGTCACTCTAGGTGTGAGATTCAAGCTCTTGTTGGGACAGACAAAGGGAGTCCTCCACAACACTGAATCTTTGTGTTGTTTTTAAATGCAGCCAAATTAAATGGTGGAGATGTTAAAAATAAAAACAGTAGACATTGCAATAGGGAGCATTGAGCTGTAATTAACACAATGATTCAATGTCATCCAATGACATCACTGGAGGACATATCCAAACTCATAAACCCTCAACTGTCCAGCTAAATGAATGTGAGCAAAACCGTTAACAGTTCAAGTTTTCAAGTTTCAAGTTTGTGTTTATTTGTCACATTTAACATACATGTACTTTACAGTGAAATGCTTGGTTCTGTATGAGCCCCTGAGAATGTGCTTCATAGAGTAAAAAAGTAAGTAGAATAGGAATAACACTATACAATATACATTACAATACACAAACTAAAGTACAACCTAAGTACAATCTAAGTACAATGAAGTAAAAATGCATACAATGAGGTACAAATGCAGACAATGAGGTACAAACACTTTTTAAGGCAAGGTGCAAATGCAAATGAGGTATGAATGTAGTGCAAATCTCTTTAATAAATAGATAAATATAATGTGTTCAAGTGTCTAAAGTGAGTGTTAGGTGAGTGTTTGTTTAACGTGAGTGTGTGCATGTGGATGTGTGTGTCATTGAGCATCCTGATGGCCTGGGGATAGAAGCTCCTTCTGAGTCTCTCTGTACTGGCCATGAGACTCCGGTAGCGCTTGCCTGACCGCAGCAGTTCAAAGAGGCAGTTGTTTGTAGTCAATAAATAGCATTCTCACATAGTTCCCCTGCCTCTTGTCCAGGTGTGATGCTGCCGTGTGCAGCACATGGGCTATGGCGTCCTCCGTGGACCTGTTGGGTGATATGCAAATTGCAGGGGGTCCAGGTTGATGGGGAGGGAGGAACATATGTAGCCCTTCACTAGCTTCTCAAAGCACTTCATCACTATGGAGGTGAGAGCTACAGGGCGATAGTCGTTGAGGCAAGTGTGCATGGATTTTTTGGGTACAGGGACAATAGTGGACTTTTCAAACAGGTGGGGATGACAGACTGTTCTAAGGGGGTATGTGTCAGTTTGGGGATATGTGCAAAATTATGTGCAAAATAATCGTTGTTTTTCAGTAAAGGCCTCCATACAAATGTTGGTCATCTGTTACATTTATTATGTGTAGATTGTGTGATGGGAAAGAGGTAGAATCTTGCTCATCAGTCCAGTCAGACTGACTGCACTAGTTAGAGCTGTTCTGCTGTCATGCTGGGTGATACAAGACAGCGTTTTACGTCAGCTGACATGTACCATTTCAACGTCAGCACAACAGCTCTGCTGTTTCTCACCTAGCAGGGTCTCTTTGTGGTTTTAAGATGAGATAAGATATTTCCTCTTGGGGAAATGCAGGCGTCATAGCAGCGTGGGTTTCTCTCTCTCTCTCTCTCTCTCTCTCTCTCTCTCTCTCTCTCTCTCTCTCTCTCTCTCTCTCTCTCTCTCTCTCTCTCTCTCTCTCACTCTCTCTCTCTCTCTCTCTCTCTCTCTCTCTCTCTCTCTCTCTCTCTCTCTCTCTCTCTCTCTTTTTCCTAAAACATAACACAACATTGACGACAACAATAACTACAATAATGACAAGACAACAAAAATAACAAACAGACCCAAAACCTGCCAAAAACTAAATATACAAAAAAATACTGAATATTAAATATACCCAGTCCCCCCCTACAAGATACAAGATACAAGATACTTTAATGCCACACAACGATGGTTGGTGGTAATTGTTTGCGGTACAGATTGTTAAGCACTGGTTACATCAACATGAAACATCAGACATCAAACATCAAACGCCCCCCTCCCACCTCCCAATCCCCACAATAAATACATATATACATAAATACATACAGGACAGTCACGGTAACAGTCAGTGACAGATGCTTGCCCGTCTGTGCAAAGGGGGGCGGGCCAGGGTGTTCAGTGTTCTGACTGCTGTGGGGAAAAGGCTGTTTGTGAAGCGTGTGTGTCTGGTTAGAATGGACCTGTAGCGACCTGAGGGCATGCGCTGGAATAAGTGGTGTGCTGGGTGAGAGGGATCGTTGACTATTTTAGCAGAGCGGGTGACTGTGCATGAGGTGTAGATGGAGTCCAGAGAGGGGAGGCGGCAGCCAATTATTTTGGAGGCTGTCTTGGCGATGCGTTGGAGTTTGTGTTTGGTGTGTTTATCAGTGGAACCGTACCAGACTGTGATGGATGAGGTCAGGATGCTTTGAATTATGGCCTTGTGTAGAATTGGACCAGCAGGCGTTGTTGGACTCTGTACTTCCTCAGTTGCCTGAGGAAGTACAGGCGCTGCTGGGCCTTTTTGATGATCACCTACCTTCTTTTTCACAAATTGAACGATAGATACTCGATGTCAAATGGGCAATCATTTTATATCCATAGCTATGATATTTAATATAGTTTTAGCCCTGCAATCACCGGCATGTATCCCCATTCATTAAAGTGCTGGCACACACAGCGACATCTGGCGCTGATTGAGTTAATACATCATTACAATAGGGGAGGGGGGATGCAGGTATGGGCAGGGTAATAGTAGAAAGACATATACATAGGGAATACAATTGTATCTGAATATAAAAATACGAGAAAAATAAATGGTGTAATGCAGATGAGGGTCTATATATTTAAATGTTACAATAAATATAGGCAATAGAAAATGTTAATCTGAATATATACTATGAGTATGAGTAAAAGTAAACAGTATACACAAGGTGCAGTATACACAAGGTACCCTAACTGGCATTATATACGTCATATATAATATACATATATATATACGACATACATCATCTATTGAGTGAGAAGACAGTTAAACTAATGTTACAAGCGGCACTGTGGTGTAGTGGTTAACACTGTCTCCCCCTAGTGGCACGGTGGTGTAGTGGTTAACACTTCACAGCAAGAAGGTCCAGGGTTCCATTCCCGCTTGGGGACCAGGTTTCTGCGATGCCAGGTACCCAGGTGGGGTATCTCCCAGGCCTTTCTGTGTGGAGTTTGCATGTTCTCTCCGTGCTCGCAAGGTCCCCCCCCCCCCCCCCCCCCCCGATAAGAGAAACCCAATGGAAAAACATGCACACCAACAGATCGCTAACGCTGTGGCGTCCTTGGCGAAGACGGACAGGAGAATTTGGATTGGTCCCCGGGTGCTGTACCTCGCTGACGCCCTGTCTGCTCCCGGCAGCCCATACATTTCGTCTTTCGTCTTGTTTACATCAGGGTCCCCCATTTTCAATTCATAATGAATTGTAAGTAAGGGTGGAATTAGCGCCGTGCAATCCATTTTTTGTGGATCTAGCCCCAGGGGTCCATGACAAGTGGACATAGAAACGTCCGCCGTCTCTCCACAGTGTCATCTACCAAGTCCTCCCACAACCTCATCTACCAAGTCCTCCCACAACCTCATCTACCAAGTCCTCCCACAACCTCATCTACCAAGTCCTCCCACAACCTCATCTACCAAGTCCTCCCACAACCTCATCTACCAAGTCCTCCCACAACCTCATCTACCAAGTCCTCCCACAACCTCATCAACCAAGTCCTCCCACAACCTCATCTACCAAGTCCTCCCACAACCTCATCAACCAAGTCCTCCCACAACCTCATGTACCAAGTCCTCCCACAACCTCGCCACACAATTAGTCTGGTACTGGCAGGATGAGTCTGGGAACTGGATCAAGCACGGGGTGATTATCTGCGAGACAGCGCCAACATGCAACGACTCAAGTCGAAATTCTCCGCTATCTCAACTGCAAGCAGGAGCAGTGTGTCTGTCACTCTGCATGTCTGTCTGCTCCACTGTCTGTGTGTCTGTCACTCTCCATGTCTGTCTGCTCCACTGTCTGTGTGTCTGTCACTCTGCATGTCTGTCTGCTCCACTGTCTGTGTGTCTGTCACTCTGCATGTCTGTCTGCTCCACTGTCTGTGTGTCTGTCACTCTGCATGTCTGTCTGCTCCACTGTCTGTGTCTCTGTCACTCTGCATGTCTGTCTGCTCCACTGTCTGTGTCTCTGTCACTCTGCATGTCTGTCTGCTCCACTGTCTGTGTGTCTGTCACTCTGCATGTCTGTCTGCTCCACTGTCTGTGTCTCTGTCACTCTGCATGTCTGTCTGCTCCACTGTCTGTGTGTCTGTCACTCTGCATGTCTGTCTGCTCCACTGTCTGTGTGTCTGTCACTCTGCATGTCTGTCTGCTCCACTGTCTGTGTCTCTGTCACTCTGCATGTCTGTCTGCTCCACTGTCTGTGTGTCTGTCACTCTGCATGTCTGTCTGCTCCACTGTCTGTGTCTCTGTCACTCTGCATGTCTGTCTGCTCCACTGTCTGTGTGTCTGTCACTCTGCATGTCTGTCTGCTCCACTGTCTGTGTGTCTGTCACTCTGCATGTCTGTCTGCTCCACTGTCTGTGTGTCTGTCACTCTGCATGTCTGTCTGCTCCACTGTCTGTGTGTCTGTCACTCTGCATGTCTGTCTGCTCCACTGTCTGTGTGTCTGTCACTCTGCATGTCTGTCTGCTCCACTGTCTGTGTGTCTGTCAACTGAACTCTGCTTTGGTCCAATCACATTCCCCCACCCACAGTCTGCGAATCATCTCTGACTCTCACACTTGAGCGCGCGCACACACACACACACACACACACACACACACAGACACACAGACACACACACACACACACACACACACACACACACACGCACACACACACACACACACACACACACACACACACACACACACACACACACACACACACACACAGACACACACACACACAAAGTGCCAACGCTTGGTTTGCACAAGCTGAACCGCTTAACGTGTGGTTTCGTTTTGCGGTAAACTAAATAAATAAATAACCGAAAATTGGCACCGTTGGATCTCACGTGAATCGATACTTGGTAGTACCGACGTGTTTCGATAGGTACCTTTAAAATTCGGTACCCATCCCTACCTAGTATGCTTCCTTCTGGAACACCACAGCTCACTGGGAGGGGGGGGGGGGGGGTAGAGTACCGTTTGAGGCTATGTGTCCACCAGGGACGTTTTATTCAAGGCGGACCGCTTCTCTGAGGCTCGCGCCAGCCGCGGCTCCGCCCCTTCCTCGATGAGTTACATTGATGAGCGCGCTCCTTTCCAAAAAGTTGAACTGGTTTCAACTTTATGAGCTGGGAGCGCTCCGACCAAAAACGCTGCCGCCGAGAGCTCATAAAATGCGAGGCGCGGCTCTGGGAAGAGGAGCGCGCCTGTCGCTTCTCCAGCATAGAAATGAATGACAGAAAGGAGCTGACAACTCATAAAACGTCCACTATGGACACAAGCCCTCACTCCACCATCTGTTCTCTCCCCTCCAGTTAGGATTGCATCCAGCTCACTGATAGACTATCAAAACCAATTGCTTTTAGCTTGTCAATCAGAATGGAGTGATTGACAGTGTCAAAGGCCTTTAGGTCCAGCATGACCATGCCGCAGTATTTGCCCGCGTCCACCTCTTGTTTGATGTGGTCGTTCAAATAGAGAAGGCATGTGTCAGTGGAGTGGGATGTTCTGAAGCCAGATTGGAATTTGTAGATTCGATTTTTTTCCGTGAGTAGATTCGATTTTTTTTTAGTTTGAAATCATCTTTGCGGACCCCTAGCTTATTGTAGTAGGCTATGATGTGTTCTACCCCAAAATGTCCTGAGTGGGAGGGTAGTTTATTTACCAGTGTTGTGGCTATCAAAGAAAATGTTTAAGTATTTGGCTACATCCAGCTTGTCTGTGATGAGCGTGTTGTCCGTCTTTATGTTTATGTTTGAAAATCTGGTTTTACATTTCTTTCTGCAGCCTAGTTGGTTATTGAGTAATTGCCAAAGTTCACAGGGTTTATTTTTGTTTTCCTCAGTTTTGATGAAATTCTTTTTTGCAGTTTTGATCATGGAGTTTACGTAATTTCTTAGTCTGGAACGCCCTACCCACAGCAATAAAAAAAAATTCATTCACTACCCACCTTCAAAACTGCTCTCAAAGAGCAATTCAAAACTGGCCCCCATAAATGTACAAACCCCCTGTCATGGGGCTACCCCCTGCCCTGTAATGGTTGCCTGACAGTCTTAGTTGGTTTAGCCCTGGTCCCCACATGTGGTCATGCTACAGTACCAAACATTTAGCTTAGGTATTTTTTTGGCGTTGTTTATTTTGTATATAGGTACCGGTAGAACCCAGGCACAGAAGACAAACCTTCTGTTAAATCATAACTTGTTATGTGTATATAAATTGTTTGTAAATACCATTTTTCTGTGTTCCCACTGGATCCCATTCCTTGTAGGATCCATGGCTGCCCAACCAGAACTGGGAGAGGCCAAAGCCTTTTCTGGAGGGGAGATTTGGAAGGAACCAAGAGTACAGGGGGGGGGTTCATGATAAAAAGTGAATATACTTTAAAAGTGCCCTACTGTTTACACTGTTTAGTGTTTTGTAATGATATGGTCTGTATGGAATAATGTATCCATTGGGTACAACAACAGCCTGTTCAAGCTGCTGCGGTCAGGCAAACGCCTGCGAACACCAGCAACTAGGACAGAGAGACTTCGGCTCAGCTTCTTCCCCCAGGCCATCAGAGCCTTGAACACTGAACTCTCCACACATGAGCACATACACAACACACACACTGTACACGCTCACACACTAGCAGCCACTTTAACATGAACACACACACACTCATGCTGCACATGCTCACACTTATGGTCACTTTACAAACTGAAAGGTTACTTTAAAAAATAGTATAGTATAACTTGAGATTGTATAATATAGCATTGTATAGCAGTGTACATAAAGACCCAGTGCCTCATCCGTAGCTAACAGTGTATTGCACTATCACAGGACCTAGCATGTCGTACCATGCTCTTGTAAAAACTCATGTACATATACCTGATATGCCCTACTTTGATTACTTGTTTTATTGCACAAATGTCGTTCTCATCCTATTGGATTCTTATTATTGTATTATTGTATTATGCACAATCGTTGCAAGCAAGACCCCCCGCATTTCACTGTATACTTGTTTGCCGTGACAAATAAAACTCTTGACTTGACTTGACTTGTGCTGCATCCTGTTTTTTCACTGGTGAACAAAAGAAAAGAGAAGAATAAAAACCAACCAAGGGTGATGACAACCTGCCTCTGACTACCTGCCTTTTTCCACTGATTGGCCACATCCTCACACCCCCCCTCCCACCCACCCACCCCCTCCTAATGTACAGTTTCCTCCCCCTCGTATGTATATATTATCTGTTAGGATCTCTGTTTAACAGTAATGTATATTTGCAGATCTTGTAATGTCACAAATGTAACAGTACTGTATACCTCCATGTCATGTATGTCAGAAATGTCATGATATATATCTGTATGTTGCGTATGTCAGAAATGTCATTATGAATTGAAAATGGGGGACCCTGACGTAAACAAGACGAAAGTCTTTCTCTCGTCTGCATCCCCTTAACAATTGTGTGTATTGAGCCGTACTGTATTGTACCCATTCTGCAATCTGTTAATACAATTTTCAATCAATCAAAACCCCCTCTATGAGGAGCTAGTCAAGATGAGAACCCCTCCTACCCCCTCTATGAGGAGCTAGCCAAGATGAGAACCCCTCCTACCCCCTCTATGAGGAGCTAGCCAAGATGAGAACCCATCCTACCACCTCTATGAGGAGCTAGCCAAGATGAGAACCCCTCCTACCCCCTCTATGAGGAGCTAGCCAAGATGAGAACCCCTCCCACCCCCTCTATGAGGAGCTAGCCAAGATGAGAACCCCTCCCACCCCCTCTATGAGGAGCTAGCCAAGATGAGAACCCCTCCCACCCCCTCTATGAGGAGCTAGCAAAGATGAGAACCCCTCCCACCCCCTCTATGAGGAGCTAGTCAAGATGAGAACCCCTCCCACCCCCTCTATGAGGAGCTAGCCAAGATGAGAACCCCTCCTACCCCCTCTATGAGGAGCTAGCCAAGATGAGAACCCATCCTACCACCTCTATGAGGAGCTAGCCAAGATGAGAACCCCTCCTACCCCCTCTATGAGGAGCTAGCCAAGATGAGAACCCATCCTACCACCTCTATGAGGAGCTAGCCAAGATGAGAACCCCTCCTACCCCCTCTATGAGGAGCTAGCCAAGATGAGAACCCCTCCCACCCCCTCTATGAGGAGCTAGCCAAGATGAGAACCCCTCCCACCCCCTCTATGAGGAGCTAGCCAAGATGAGAACCCATCCTACCCCCTCTATGAGGAGCTAGCCAAGATGAGAACCCCTCCCACCCCCTCTATGAGGAGCTAGTCAAGATGAGAACCCCTCCCACCCCCTCTATGAGGAGCTAGCCAAGATTAGAACCCATCCCACCCCCTCTATGAGGAGCTAGCCAAGATGAGAACCCCTCCTACCCCTTCTATGAGGAGCTAGCCAAGATGAGAACCCTTCCCACCCCCTCTATGAGGAGCTAGCCAAGATGAGAACCCCTCCTACCCCCTCTATGAGGAGCTAGCCAAGATGAGAACCCCTCCCACCCCCTCTATGAGGAGCTTGCCAAGATGAGGAGCACGTTCAGCCACAGACTCATGCCCCCCCGACACTCCACTAACTGCTTTGGCCAGTCAGCCATCAACGTATGACGGATATCGTGCCAGTTAGGGTACCTTGTGTATACTTCACCTTCTGTATACTGTTTACTTTTACTCTTACTCATAGTATATATGTGTCACCTGGCAGCGCTAGTGACCACAACTCGGCCCGCCCCCTTCTCGGCTAGACGTTCTAGAGTTTTTTTTTTTTTTTTATGTGTGTTTTTTTCTTTTCTTCACATTATTATAAATTGAATGTATAAGTACTTGTTTACTATAAAAACGAACAGTTAGAATATCTAAAATAGTGTCAATCCTGTGTTTAAATTTAGGTTGTTCACAGACTTTATTTCAATGAAACGGGGGCATAATTACTGTATTTGCATGTGAATCAAGCCCGCAGAGATTTACATTGGGGGAGTGTTTGAAGCGACGCACTGGCTGTTTACACTTTCAATGGGATTATCATCTGGTTGCACTCTGGATCAGAAAGAGATGAATGCATTGGATCTAATGAACGAGTACAGGAACTTTGTTAAACCAGTTGATTCAGTCTCTGCTCACCGGTGAAAACACCGCGCTATTCAACGGAATTAACTATGAGATCGGTCGAGATGCGTCTGCATGGGTAAGTTTAAGAATGTTTGTTTATGTTTACAGTAGCATGTTTACAATTCCGCATCTTTGATAAAACGACACCAAGTTTTTCTGCCGACCACAAGTCCAACCATGTCACGTTTATTGTGTTATTACGACGAGCTCATGCTACATTAACGTTAGCGTTAACGTGTGTAGCGAGGAGGGATATGATAACTGTGTGTATGTGTAGCTAGGAGTGATATGATAACTGTGTGTATGTGTAGCTAGGAGGGATATGATAACTGTGTGTATGTGTAGCTAGGAGTGATATGATAACTGTGTGTATGTGTAGCTAGGAGTGATATGATAACTGTGTGTATGTGTAGCTAGGAGGGATATGAGGACTGTGTGTATGTGTAGCTAGGAGGGATATGAGGTATGTGTGTATGTGTAGCTAGGAGTGATATGATAACTGTGTGTATGTGTAGCTAGGAGGGATATGATAACTGTGTGTATGTGTAGCTAGGAGTGATATGATAACTGTGTGTATGTGTAGCTAGGAGGGATATGAGGACTGTGTGTATGTGTAGCTAGGAGGGATATGATAACTGTGTGTATGTGTAGCTAGGAGTGATATGATAACTGTGTGTATGTGTAGCTAGGAGGGATATGAGGACTGTGTGTATGTGTAGCTAGGAGGGATATGATAACTGTGTGTATGTGTAGCTAGGAGTGATATGATAACTGTGTGTATGTGTAGCTAGGAGGGATATGAGGACTGTGTGTATGTGTAGCTAGGAGGGATATGATAACTGTGTGTATGTGTAGCTAGGAGTGATATGATAACTGTGTGTATGTGTAGCTAGGAGGGATATGAGGTATGTGTGTTTGTGTAGCTAGGAGTGATATGATAACTGTGTGTGTGTAACTAGGAGGGATATGAGGACTGTGTGTATGTGTAACTGTGACACTGACATCCATCACTTCAATCATACATTATTTTATTATTTATGCATCAGAGAATGGCCCAGCTACATAACATTAGGCCCATGCCACTGAGTGAGGACTTTGTTGCTTTTTCTCGTTGTGACATAGATTTAACAATAATTCTGCTTGCAGCTTGATGTGTGTATGTGTAACTACCCCCCACCCCACCTCATACAATGTACAGTTTCTTCATCAAATACTCTCTTCTTCTTTTTTAACTCTTAGCATATCAGGTAAGTGTGTGTGTAAGCAGCTTGCAGAGCTACATAACATTAGGCCCATGCCACTGAGTGAGGACTTTGTTGCTTTTTCTCGTTGTGACATAGATTTAACAATAATTCTGGTGTCAAAGCAGCATGGGTGGGGGGGGGGGGTACATAGCTTCACAGTCCTATACAGTCCAGATAGGGGGTCCTGGAGAGACAGGGGTCCTGAGGAGAGAGAACTCTGATTCAGCAGCACTTAATTATGTTAATGTTATTCAGGTGAGGGGCGTTGCTGGAGGGGGGTTTGTTGACGCCCAGTTGAAACTGTCTGAAGTGTGAAAAGTTGCCTTCCTTTGAGACACCTTTTCACCTCTTAGGTAATCTAGAACACAGCCAGTTTTAGGAGTTATAATTGAGCACATTGTGTTCAAAACATTCTCAGATTTCAACATATGACACATCATTTGAAAGCTTAGATTCTGTACTTTAGCAATCTGGAATAATCTGAAAAATGAAAATGTAGAGATCTGGCATAAAGCGCTGTGAGGTGACACATATTCAGATTAACATTTTCTATTGCCTATATTTATTGTAATGTATAATATAACCGATAGGGCACACAGACCCTCATCTGCACCTTTGTTTATTTTTATCATATCTATAATATTCAGAGTTAATTATATTGTTTTACACCATTTATTCTTATCGTATTTTTATATTCAGATACAATTGTATCCCCTATGTTTATGTCTTTCTACTATTACCCTGCCCATATCTGTACCCCCCCCCCCCCCCCCTCATCGTAATGATGTATTGTGTGTTTTGATGTAAATCAAGATCCGTGGTCCGAGGTATTATGAATACAAATCTGAATACTAATATTGAAAAATGTATATCAGGAAGATTAGTAGACAATTCCTAAAGTCCAATAAAAAATGGTATTACAATATGGATCCATACTGTTAGTGAAATAAATATGCTCTTTCATTAGTATGGTCAGCAAGAGTTAAGAAGAAGGAAGAAGGAAGAAGAGAGAAGAGAGAGAGTATGGGAGGGTGAAAGAGAAGAGAGAAAGAGAGAGAGAGAGGGTATGGGAGGGTGGAAGAGAAGAGGAGAGAGTATGGGAGGGTGGAAGAGAAGAGAGAGAGAAAGAGTATGGGAGGGTGGAAGAGAAGAGAGAGAGTAGCAGTGTACAAAGAGAGTCATTGTATATTCAACATGAGATCATCTGGCATGTGAGTTCTCATGATACATGCATACTGACTATGTACCTAATTAGTCCATAAGGTACATCTCCCTTCATTGATTATATGATAGGCTGTTTACATCATATTGTCATAAACAGATACTGAGCAGAGGCAAGAGTCCATTTAGAGCGAACATAGTGTACAGGATGTGTGAATCATCTTTCCTCCTTACACCCACGCTGCTATGACATCTGCATTTCCCCAAGAGGATATATCTTATCTTATCTTAAAACCACAAAGAGACCCTGCTAGGTGAGAAACAGCAGAGCTATCGGATAAAAAAAACTAGATAACAAGAAAGCAGAAATTATTTCTTTTTTTTGTATCCACTTTTTCTCCTTATTTTCTATTTTTCTCCCATCCCAATTTCGCATTTCCAATTCTTCCCTCCCCTGTCTTGAACGTTGCTAGACTATGCCTCCCACTGGTCGGGCATAGTGAGGATAGAAGCCTTGCATCACGTGTCCCCTCCGGTACACGAGGAGGCAGCCTGTCGCATCTTTTCACCGCAGCAGCTCGAACTCTCAATGGCGAGGAGTAACGCGTGGGAGGCTCCTTTTCACCTCCATGTCACAGACACCTTCATATATCTAAATACATGCACACATAAAACCTACATACATTGGCACGTATAATTGAATGTACCTACAGATATCCAGATATCGTTTTCCGCCCCTGTGATGATACAATTGAAAATCATCTGATAATTATTAAAATATATGTTTCACATTATGCCACTCAGCCAAGGCTATATGAATGAATTAATGTTATGTCTCAGTGTCCAAGCTTCATCTAAATAATCCACAAAGGGAAATGTTTCTCGTATAGAATTTTCAGTATTTCTGACTCTATTTTAATCTTCTAATCTATGTCAGAATCAGAATCAGAATCTATGTATCTATACGGATAAGGATAAAGATGAACTTTATTTATCCCCTTGGGAAAATTAGGTGACATACACATACAGCCATAGCCTCATTATACAAATATTCCACAATCATTACATTGACAGTAATAATGGCACACATAAAATCACACAAGCATGTACATTTGTTGAAACATGCCGACTACAGTAGAAATGTATCTTATCAAACAAACCCTTCTTCCGACCATTATACAGAAGGCAGTATGAGACTACATTTATAAAGACTTTTTTTTTTAAAGTTTGTTTTCAAATTCTCTCTATGCTCAAGGTCCACTCTCACTCCCTCATTCACACTCTCTCTCACTCTCTCTCACACACAGCTTTTGATATGTTATAATGCATCACAGCCCATCTTTTACACTCCTTGTCTTTCTGCCTGTCTTTTACACATCCTACAGCACCATTTCAAGATTCAAGATTGTTTATTGTCATATGCACAGTTAAAACGACAGTTTGCCATACAATGAAAATCTTACTTTGCTAGTCCACCCTTCACAAAAAAAATCACACAGTACTTAACTTAAACATATTTAAATACAAGTGAGTGCTAGAAAATAAGATATAATAAAAATAGATACAATATATATATACAATACAACAAGGCACAGTGAGTTACAATTGCACGTTCCATGGAGGTGACAGTGAGTCATAGCAGCAGTTAAAAGTGTCTTTAGTGATTCATAGTTCATAGTAGAAGGTGTGTGTGGAGGGGGGGGGCTAGGCATTCAAGAGTCTGATGGCCTGTGGGTAGAAACTGTTTGTCAGTCTCGTAGTTCTGGCTTTCAGACTCCTATATCGCCTGCCTGATGGGACAGGTCAACATTATGGGAAATGTGTTTATCGTCTTCTTCAGAGTCAGACAAACTTTTTTTTAAATGTCCTCTGTGCGTTCAGGAGAAAGCTATCCGGCTGCAAGCTAGCCTTGCTTAGCAAACATCAATGGAAATGGATATGGACCAGCTAAATCAAATCAAATCAAATGTATTTGTAAGGCCCAACAACACGCGTTAATGTCCCCATGGGCCGGACACGTCTTCTTTATACAAGTCAAGAAGAAACATCACAATAAATCAAGAACAAAACAAAAACACCATAAAGTCCAAAATAAAATGTAAAATAAATAAATGCAACACTCCCAGACATACCCCACGCGACGGTAAGGAAAAACTCACTAAAAACCTAGCAATAGGAAAAAAGCACCACAGGCAAAGTGGAGGAGAGAAACCTTAGAAGGGCCATTCAAGGGGGGGCTCTCTCTTCTTAGATGTTGGTGATAGTAGTGTTGCTATGGATGATCAATGGGTGGAGAATAAAACAGGTTAAACAGTTGGTATGTAAGTATGTACACATACGTATATGTGTAATAAAACACAAATATGTACATGCAATAGCAACTGGGGTACATAAGAACATTTTGAAAGATTGAAAATAGAATAGAGCTAATAACGGATCCATTTGAGGTTGCCTAGCTGTTGGGCCAAAAACACCTTTCTGGTGCAAGTGTAGTAAATTCCCAAACATAGACTCATGATTAACTAATGTGTGGAAATATTTAGGCCTCAAAACAATAATTCATAGATTTGTGTGTGTGTGGTTACATAGACTGATTGTGCAAATGCCCTCCTGGGGTGACAATGGCATAGTGGCAGCTGGGGTAAGATTACTTCCCTTTAGGGGGTAGATCAAACAAAGACAAAAGGTCACGTAGACATGTTATCTCGCTGGAGTATCCTATCACACAACAAAGACATTTTTTTCTACACGCCGGTCGACGAGGAGAACA
Source organism: Notolepis coatsorum (assembly GCF_963971535.1). Lineage (NCBI taxonomy): Eukaryota > Metazoa > Chordata > Actinopteri > Aulopiformes > Paralepididae > Notolepis > Notolepis coatsorum. Next base: position 179,871,722 of record NC_140171.1, read on the forward strand.
ACTGGTCGATCGTCTTCGAAGTGACTAGGAACAGTTACTAAGAGGTGAGTGTGATAATGTATGGACGCTCTATTCGAACCGCGGAGGGGGTTGCTAAGAATTTAACCTCATGTAATCATGATGTAAGGGTAAATTAAATTGAATATTCTGGCTGGGGAGGGCGGCTCTGTAATCACTGTGCGTAGTATATTTTATTGTAATAATGTTAGCACTATGAACGGAGCGCCGTTGCCGGTCGGAACAAGTAAGGGGGTAGGAACATGTCTTAGATTCGTGCTCAGAGTTAAGCCGAGATAGACACCGTGCATAGTATGTCTTAAAGTAGTGACTGAAGCACGCCGATGCGTAGTATTTTCTACAGTAGAGAGTTAGCACGAGTAGGTCTGGTTTTAGCCTTGGGCACGGGCGGGCGTGCTGTAACAAAATAGTGCTTTATGAAATGTTTGCCGGTCGCGCCGCGTGCGGCGTTCGAGAGGCGGAAATGTGCGTGAATGCTGATTTTGTATTTTTTAATTGTGTACTTTTTAATTGTGTTAGGAAGCGTGTATGAATGTATGTTTGGCGAATGTTTATGGTTAGGAGTGATTGGTGGGACGTGTGAGAGTATAGTTATGTTATTGTGTAATTTAGGGCACCGATTGGCCGTAGGGAATTTTAAGAAGAACGCCGGTTTTCCGAGGCCCGTCGAACGCAGCAGCCGTTAGCTGTGGTATTAGCCTCTGGACACCGGAGCATGCGGAGCGAAAAGTAGACGTAATTCAAATGTGTAAGGTCGATCGATAGTGTCTTGAGATTACGGGGATATGTAATGCACTTAAAAGTTTTCATATTCGTGGCGGATAAAATAGTTATGTAATGTTTAAGGTGATCGGGATTTTCTAAACCCGACCCGGAAGTCGTTCTAAGCTCGCCGGAAATGACGACGGAGGGGTCAAACTAGTGTTTTGATATTATGTTTTTATATTTCTAATTAAGATCACTACACTGGCGTTTTGAGGGAAGTAGGATTCTGTTGTGGGGTATGTGGTATTATATTAACGTTGCGAGGGGACGGCCCGCGCGGCGGAACGGGTCGTTGGGAACGTTTTTATGGGATCATGGGAGCAGCTAAGCTAATGCTACTTAGCCGCGCTAACGGCTAAAGCGGTCGCCGGATGTGACGTCGTAAGCGCGCGCTAGGTTGAAGCTAACGAAGCTAATATGCTAAGCTAACATGCTAAGCTAACTGTGCTGACGTCATGGCATGACGGGACTCTCGGTATGTCTCGCGAGGGGGCGTCCATCTTAGAAGGGGCGCCGAGCGTCCATCTTAGACGGGGCTCCGAGCGTCCATCTTGGGAGGGTGCCGAGCGTCCATCTTGGTAGGGGTGGCGAGCGTCCATTGTTAGGGGAAGGTGGAGTTTAGTGGGAATACAGTAGGGGGCAGAAGTGTACAGGATGAATATGTTTGGATTCTGCTCACAGAACGTTTTCATTGTGCACTCTCTCTCCCCCTCTCTTCTTCTCTCTCTCCCCCTCTCTCTTTCTCTCTCTCTCTCTCTTCCTCTTTCTCTCTCTCTCTCTCTTCCTCTTTCTTTCTCTCTCTCTCTATTTCTCTCTCTCTCTCTCTTCCTCTCTTTCTCCCCCTCTCTTTCTCCCCCTCTCTCTCTCCCTCTCTCTCTTTCTCTTTCTCTTTCTCTCTCTCTCTCTCTCTCTCTCTCTCTCTCTCTCTCCCCCTCTCTCTCCCCCTCTCTCTCTCCCTCTCTCTCTCTCTCTCTCTCTTATTCTCTCTCTTGCCCTCTCTCTCTCCCTCTCTCTCTTTCTCTTTCTCTTTCTCTCTCTCTCTCTCTCTCTCTCTCTCTCTCTCTCTCTCTCTCTCTCTCTCTCTCTCTCCCCCTCTCTCTCCCCCTCTCTCTCTCCCTCTCTCTCTCTCTCTCTCTTATTCTCTCTCTTTCTCTTTCTCTCTCTCTCTCTCCCTTTCTCTTTCTCTCTCTCTCTTTCTCTTTCTCTTTCTCTCTCTCCCTCTCGCCTCCCCTCCCTCTCACCTCCCCTCTCTCTTTCTCTTTCACACCCCCCCTCTCTTTCTTTCCTTCTCTCCCCCCCCCCCTCTCACCCTCCTCCCTCCCTCTCCCTTTTACCTCTCTCCCTCTCACCTCCCCCCCTCTTTCCCTCTCCCTCCCTCTCTCTCTCTCTCTTACCCCCCCCTCTCGCTCGCTCCCCTCATTTCAACACCGCCTCTCTTCCATGTACTTCCCCCCCTCGGCCCCCCCCCGAAACGCTTCTCTTTCTCTCCTAGGTTAGGGCCTGTATATAGTTTTTTTTATTATGGGTTTCAAACGCGGTGTAGTGCTAGGCATATTGTTTATTGCTGTTTACTGTAAGGTTTCAAAGGCGGTAGGCTGAGTTTGGGACTTATTATGCGTATGTTGTTCCATATTCAGTTTTATTGTTGTTTTTAGGGAATTTCTAGTGCTGGCAGTGGTATTGCCTGCGTTGGCGCTACGCTTTGTTCGTACTTCTTTCCTTACATTTGGACGGGCCCCGGCTGGGGCTCAGTACCAGTTCATGTTGGTGGGCCGTAAGTTGGAGCATAATTACTCTACTCGCCTGCGGTGGGGGTGTGGGTAGACAGTTCGTCGTGGCTCACTGTCTGCCTCCACGCTTTGTGCGCTGTGTGTGACTCGTCGGTGCTCGCTGCCACACTGCGCGCATTTTTCATTTTACCAGGGGTACGGGGACTGCTAAACGTCGTGGCGGGGGTGGGCTCGCTGTCTGCCACCGCGCATTAACGGGGGTGCGCTATGCGTGCACTCGTCAAAGGCTCGCTGCCGCACTACGCGCGTCGAATTATATTGTGTGTGAGTGTATGGGTGACTGGTTACGGTGGGGTCAGAGGTGCTGTATGTGTGTGGCAGTGGTTGTGAGTGGAATAATTTTTGAATATCCTTGAGTAAGGGGCCCGGGGTGTCACGTTCCAGGTTGCAAACTGGGGGTGATGCCGTGGGCCACAGGACGAGTTGGCCAGTGGAATCTCATTGGTCGGCAGGATTTTCAATATGGGGATGGTGTCGCCACCTGTGGTTATGAACGGGTTGTGTGACACTGTTCTAAGTGCACGGGGACTTCAGTGACATAAGGCACTGAAAATTGATTTCTGTTCCCGTGAGAAGGGCGTTATTTTAACACCTAAAGGGTTAGGTGTTACGGGGGATATATAATAACTGTGTGAGAGGTTGTGAATGGAAAATATGTGTGTTACTGATATGTGTAATGTAATATGAGCGAAATACATACTAGGCTTTCACGGACAGAAATAAATGTAGTTACACATACACATAGTCATTTGCAAAGAACGATTAGAGTAAAAGTGAGAATATTCACCTAAATTACAATGTCCGATACAGATGTTTAGAAATGATAGGCTGTAAATAACAACTTTACGCAGTGACCGAGTCTTGAGGCTTCAGAGGGAAACGACAGACAACTAACGAGCAGACAGGCGGCTAGGCCTCAGCAACAACTCCGGCTGTCAACAGAAGCAAGGCCTCAACTATTGACCAGGGGGTCAACAAGCGAAGGGGGGGAGCTGCTATCGCCCCTATCGACCACCAGGTCGTCTAAGGAGGAGAGGAGAAACAAACCTCTTCCACTGATCCGAGGGTCAACCAGCGAAGGGGTCGAGCAGCCAGCAACGACCTCCCCATCGCTGTGAAGAATAGAAGATACTACAGCAGGGGGCTCTACCCCCTAAGAGAGGATCTCCACGAGTCAAGATGTGCTTGACAGAAGATGGGGTGTATTAGAAAGGCAATTTGCTTTCTGAGTTGCACCCAGCAGTCGTGATATTGCACCAGCTCTGAGCAATAAAGAGGAGGCAGGGTCAAATCTAGAAAACATGGACCCCCCTCCTCAAATGCTCTATTGATCTTGGTACGAGAACAAGTATTAAAGACTGCACATGATCACAAAAACTGAAATGGCTAATTTGAATTTTAGGATCTGAGTGTGACAAATCAGATATATATAAATGTCTTAAGTGTTATCTAGATAGTAGTGTGTAGAGATTGATATCTATGTTTGACATATTAAGGATAGGTAAACTATCCGAGTGGGGAACTGTAGTAAATTCCCAAACATAGACTCATGATTAACTAATGTGTGGAAATATTTAGGCCTCAAAACAATAATTCATAGATTTGTGTGTGTGTGGTTACATAGACTGATTGTGCAAATGCCCTCCTGGGGTGACAATGGCATAGTGGCAGCTGGGGTAAGATTACTTCCCTTTAGGGGGTAGATCAAACAAAGACAAAAGGTCACGTAGACATGTTATCTCGCTGGAGTATCCTGTCACACACACAGACACTCACATACTCACACACACACATACACTCACACACACATTTTCACATACACATCCACACACACACACACAGTGATGAGGTTAAAAGGAAACAACTGTTACATCAAAGCGCCCATGAAGTGTTATCAGCTGCTTACGGCCTGGGGACACAGACAGACACACACACATACTCACACACACACATTTTCGAATACACATCCACACACACACACACACACCCAGAAGATCTCCAAACTAACTATTTCCTGGTATATTGTTAAAATAGTAATTTGAATAAGTAAGTTAAAATATAATTAGTGTTTGGTCATACTAAAATGTCTACAATTAGTTAATGTGTCTGTGCTATTTTCATTTAGATTCAATATGATTAAATTGGTTGTTCTATATGGTATGAAATGTATTCTATTAAGCTAACAGAATGATTAGATTTGTTAGATATATGTTCTGAAAGTCAAACAGACTTAGTAATAAAGCTGTGTTTAGGTAATCAATATATTTTGAGGTTCATCAAAGTATTAACAAGTCAAGTAATGTGTTAAAGTAAAATTATAGGTTAGATATTATAGGTTAGATATTCTCTGGGTAACTGTGAAGAGGGTTTGGCCTATAAGCCAAACCCCTATTTTCAAATACCAGCTTAGCCGGTTTGTGATTGGGGCAGGAATGTGATGATGTCATCAACTCAGAGACACTCGGCCTGGGCTATAAGAATGGGGTGTGATGGTGGGAGAAAAAACTCAGGAGGAAACAACAGAAGAACACTCTGAACCAACCAAACCCACAAGGACAAGACCTCTCTCACCATCTCCACCATCAACCCCAAGGAGGCCAAGGCAGAACGAGAACAAAAGGACTTTTTGGAGGGAAAACCAACTTCTTTGTTTTGTCAGCCAAGACAACACAAAGACCAGCAACAACTTATCAATTATCATTCTTTATACTGTAATATTAGGCTGGTTGTATCATCTTACGGCATAGTGTTTGTGATCAACAACCATAGCATCTTCTTATTGTAATTTGTATACATTCTTAAACTTTGATTAAACAACTGTTAAACTATCTTTCCTCCTAAATTCCTTCTGCCTTTCGGCCTGCTCAGTCAGTTTGAAGAGAAGTGATTCCCAGCTTTAAAGTATTGAGACACAACGCCGAGTACTAGCCAACAGGTTCTGAAGCAGAGCAGAACCGAAACAGCCTGGGAATCCACTTCACAAGCTAGGCTACCTTGCAGCCGGAGAGCTTTCTACTGAATGTACAGAGAGGACGTTGGTATCTTATCTTCTTGTCTGACCCTGGAAAAGACAGTAAGCAGCATTTCCTATAATGTTGGCATGTTCCTTTAAAACAGTAGTTAACCCTGCCTTTTAGGCTTTTACACATCCAACAGTGTCATTAAAACATTACCTCTGCTCCAGACCAGGAGGAAGAGCAGCAGGATTGGGTTCATCTCTGTGTCCAGCGGCCAGGCAGCTAGATGGATACGGAGCTGGAAGCCTGATGTCTTGTCCAGTCTGAACTGTGGAAGCCTGTTGTCTTGGGGGCGACCTGGTACTCTTCTCTTCTCTGTTCTTCTCTTCTAATATCCTCTCCTCTGCTAGTCTGAAGAGCTGTACTTCTGTTTATCTCTTGATCTACCCACATCCTCTAGATGCTTACGTCACACGCAAGGTGGTTAGAGGGGGGAAAAAACGGTTTCCTTGACGTTCCGCTAGTCTCTAGTAGTTGTTTATTTATATGTCTGTGACAAGGACACTAAATGGAGTCATATAACACATCTGTATCTTCATTTGATTTAGTCCCCAAACACTCCACCAGTGCAATGTGCCGTACCCCAATCTGACTTAGCCTATTAGCCTTGATCTGTGCACACAGGAAGCTCCTCTCAAATTGGATGGCAAAGTGCTGACATCTCCCCTGGTCCCCGTCCCAATCTCTGTAGCACTGCCAGCCCTGCCCCATCAACATGGGGACCCTAAACAGGGGGGGGGCCCTGACTACATAGCAGCCCTGCCTCTGAGGTACAAGGCTCCTGTCTCCCCTCCTCCAGGGCCACATTCACCTGGTGATGCTCCCACCAGAGTGGAGGGAACCAAACCAGAGTCCAGCCCCTCTATACCCCCACCCCCACCACCTGGACAGAGATACAGTACATGCCTGTACCAATAACGGGGTGGCAGCCTTACATGAAGGAATACCCCATTGAGTACCTCCGGAGAGTGAGGCCTGATGCCATTGTACCTAAGTATGCATACTTCCCCCATCTGCATAACCCCAGAGAGAACCCAGCATAGTAGTACTCTGTGTGTACAGTAGGGGAGACTGGGGTAAGTTGAGCCACCCCTTGTTGCAGCCAGGCAGAGAAGACAATTATGAATGTAAAATGTGACCCTCACATACCCCCAAATAGGTTTTTAGCCTGTAACCACTTTAAGGATGGAAAGTAACTAAGCATGTTTACTCAAGTATTGCATTTACTGTAAGCACAATTTTGAAGCAGGCTACTTGTAGTTGAGTGTTTTTACCTAAAGGGGCACTTCATCAAAAACAACACTGATTTAGTTTGCACATAATCTCACATGCATCCAAAATGTTAAGCTGCTTTGCACACATGAACTTAGTTATTTTGAAGAGTTATTGTTTGAATATGTCCTCCATTGACATCAATGGACTCATCAATTATGGGTTTGATGGATCTTCATGATCAATATGGGTTTAATAGTGGAACACATACAAAGTACATTTAAGGTTAAATGAGCTCTGATAAGAGGAGTGATCTCATCCTGGCCAGCAGGGAGAACACTGAGGTGGATAGAGACGTTAGGGTTCCAGCTCTCTTGTGGACAGAGCCGGTTGGGTTTAGGGTTCCAGCTCTCTTGTGGACAGAGCCGGTTGGGTTTAGGGTTCCAGCTCTCTTGTGGACAGAGCCGGTTGGGTTTAGGGTTCCAGCTCTCTTGTGGACAGAGCCGGTTGGGTTTAGGGTTCCAGCTCTCTTGTGGACAGAGCCGGTTGGGTTTAGGGTTCCAGCTCTCTTGTGGACAGAGCCGGTTGGGTTTAGGGTTCCAGCTCTCTTGTGGACAGAGCCGGTTGGGTTTAGGGTTCCAGCTCTCTTGTGGACAGAGCCGGTTGGGTTTAGGGTTCCAGCTCTCTTGTGGACAGAGCCGGTTGGGTTTAGGGTTCCAGCTCTCTTGTGGACAGAGCCGGTTGGGTTTAGGGTTCCAGCTCTCTTGTGGACAGAGCCGGTTGGGTTTAGGGTTCCAGCTCTCTTGTGGACAGAGCCGGTTGGGTTTAGGGTTCCAGCTCTCTTGTGGACAGAGCCGGTTGGGTTTGGGGTAGGGGTGCGTGTAACGGTACACAAAACACCTTAGGTCCAGTACTGAAACGGTTCGGTACGGATACGTGAACCTTTACACCCCTAGTTTGGGGACATTGTCTCTCTAGGTGTGAGATTCAAGCTCTTGTTGGGACAGACAAAGGGAGTCCTCCACAACACTGAATCTTTGTGTTGTTTTTAAATGCAGCCAAATTAAATGGTGGAGATGTTAAAAATAAAAACAGCAGACATTGCAATAGGGAGCATTGAGCTGTAATTAACACAAGGATTCAATGTCATCCAATGACATCACTGGAGGACATATCCAAACTCATAAACCCTCAACTGTCCAGCTAAATGAATGTGAGCAAAACCGTTAACAGTTCAAGTTTTCAAGTTTCAAGTTTGTGTTTATTTGTCACATTTAACGTACATGTACTTTACAGTGAAATGCTTGGTTCTGTATGAGCCCCTGAGAATGTGCTTCATACAGTAAGTAGAATAGGAATAACACTATACAATATACATTACAATACACAAACTAAAGTACAACCTAAGTACAATCTAAGTACAATGAAGTAAAAATGCATAATGAGGTACAAATGCAGACAATGAGGTACAAAAGCAGACAATGAGGTACAAACACTTTTTAAGGCAAGGTGCAAATGCAAATGAGGGATGAATGTAGTGCAAATCTCTTTAATAAATAGATAAATATAATGTGATCAAGTGTCTAAAGTGAGTGTTAGGTGAGTGTTTGTTTAAGTTGTGTGCATGTGGATGTGTGTGCAATGAGTGTAGATGGATGGGTTGATGATGTTACATAGAGTCATTGAGCATCGTGATGGCCTGGGGATAGAAGCTCCTTCTGAGTCTCTCCGTACTGGCCATGAGACTCCGGTAGCGCTTGCCTGACCGCAGCAGTGCAAAGAGGCAGTTGTTTGTAGTCAATAAATAGCATTCTCACATAGTTTCCCTGCCTCTTGTCCAGGTGGGATGCTGCCGTGTGCAGCACATGGGCTATGGCGTCCTCCGTGGACCTGTTGGGTGATATGCAAATTGCAGGGGGTCCAGGTTGATGGGGAGGGAGGAACAGATGTAGCCCTTCACTAGCTTCTCAAAGCACTTCATCACTATGGAGGTGAGAGCTACAGCGCGATAGTCGTTGAGGCAAGTGTGCATGGATTTTTTGGGTACAGGGACAATAGTGGACTTTTTCAAACAGGTGGGGATGACAGACTGTTCTAAGGGGGTATGTGTCAGTTTGGGGATATGTGCAAAATTATGTGCAAAATAATCGTTGTTTTTCAGTAAAGGCCTCCATACAAATGTTGGTCATCTGTTACATTTATTATGTGTCAGATTGTGTGATGGGAAAGAGGTAGAATCTTGCTCATCAGTCCAGTCAGACTGACTGCACTAGTTAGAGCTGTTCTGCTGTCATGCTGGGTGATACAAGACAGCGTTTTACGTCAGCTGACATGTACCATTTCAACGTCAGCACAACAGCTCTGCTGTTTCTCACCTAGCAGGGTCACTTTGTGGTTTTAAGATGAGATAAGATATTTCCTCTTGGGGAAATGCAGGCGTCATAGCAGCGTGAGTCTCTCTCTCTCTCTCTCTCTCTCTCTCTCTCTCTCTCTCTCTCTCTCTCCTCTCTCTCTCTCTCTCTCTCTCTCTCTCTCTCTCTCTCTCCCTCTCTCTCTCTCTCTCTCTCTCTCTGTCTCTGTCTCTCTCTCTCTCTCTCTCTCTCTCTCTCTCTATCTCTCTCTCTCTCTCTCTCTCTCTCTCTCTCTCTCTCTCTCTCTCTCTCTCTCTCTCTCTCTCTTTTTTCCCCTAAAACATAACACAACATTGACGACAACAATAACTACAATAATGACAAGACAACAAAAATAACAAACAGACCCAAAACCTGCCAAAAACTAAATATACAAAAGAATACTAAATACTAAATATACCCAGTCCCCCCCTACAAGATACAAGATACAAGATACTTTAATGCCACACAACGATGGTTGGTGGTAATTGTTTGCGGTACAGATTGTTAAGCACTGGTTACATCAACATGAAACATCAGACATCAAACATCAAACACCCCCCTCCCACCTCCCAATCCCCACAATAAATACATATATACATAAATACATACAGGACAGTCACGGTAACAGTGTCAGTCAGTGACAGATGCTTGCCCGTCTGTGCCAGGGGGGGGCGGGGGGGGGGGGGGGGGGGGGCAGGGTGTTCAGTGTTCGGACTGCTGTGGGGAAAAAGCTGTTTGTGAAGCGTGTGTGTCTGGTTAGAATGGACCTGTAGCGACCTGAGGGCATGCGCTGGAATAAGTGGTGTGCTGGGTGAGAGGGATCGTTGACTATTTTAGCAGAGCGGGTGACTGTGCATGAGGTGTAGATGGAGTCCAGAGAGGGGAGGCGGCAGCCAATTATTTTGGAGGCTGTCTTGGTGATGCGTTGGAGTTTGTGTTTGGTGTGTTTATCAGTGGAACCGTACCAGACTGTGATGGATGAGGTGAGGATGCTTTGAATTATGGCCTTGTGTAGAATTGGACCAGCAGGCGTTGTTAGACTCTGTACAGGCGCTGCTGGGCCTTTTTGATGATCACCTACCCCCCCCCCCCCCCTTTAGCTCTATCAACCCTGCTCCCCCCTTCTAATCCATTATCGTCAGCCCCATACGGCTGATTTTTATTCTTAACACATTGGACGCCAGACCCGAGATAAGTCGGGTTAACTCGCCATCGCTTGAGCGCCAAACCTGAGAAAAGTCGAGTTTTGGTCATTATTTATTTTATTCGCTATTTCCATTCCATAATCCAATGAGGGAGCCTGATGTTATCATTGGGAATGGGTCTGAGATCGCAAACGTCCAATACCGCCGTCTATCGCCTTGCGGCCGGTATTGCACATCCTTGGAAACACTCTGGCTCAGCCTGTACGTCGATCTAAAATGTCCAGTCCGGGTTTTCCTAGTCAGGCATGGCGAGCTATAACACATGGATTGAGGATAATCAAGTACTCCCGATTCATGTTCTTTGGTGGATTATGTTGGCAACACGATCGACATCAATACTTGGAATGGCGATCAGATAATTGGAATATTGTTTTGCCAGTACATCCTAGTCAAGGTAAGGGCTATATGGTATCAATCTTGCGTTGATCCGAGCATGCCTTCATTGTGATCCGAACGTGTTACTGTAACGTTACTCCACAGCGTATGCCGTTGGTGACGATCGAAACATAGAACCCCCCCCCCCCTTTCATGCATGCATGATGAAACATAATACCGATAATATAGCGTTGATTTCAGATTGATTATTGATCCAAGCAAGGAATGCCACGGTTTCTAGTGAAATGCACTAAACGCTGCATAGCGGCGTTTCCTGGGATTACACAGAATTACTCTAAAACTATACTCACCACGGTATAAAACGGGAATGTATGGATGAAAAAATTATTTCTTTTTCACAAATTGAACGATAGATACTTGATGTCAAATGGGCAATAGTTTTATATCCATAGCTATGATATTTAATATAGTTTTAGCCCTGCAATCACCGGCATGTATCCCCATTCATTAAAGTGCTGGCACACACAGCGACATCTGGCGCTGATTGAGTTAATACATCATTACAATAGGGGAGGGGGGATACAGGTATGGGCAGGGTAATAGTAGAAAGACATATACATAGGGAATACAATTGTATCTGAATATAAAAATACGAGAAAAATAAACGGTGTATTGCAGATGAGGGTCTATATATTATACGTTACAATAAATATAGGCAATAGAAAATGTTAATCTGAATATATACTATGAGTATGAGTAAAAGTAAACAATATATACAAGGTGCAGTATACACAGGGTACCCTAACTGGCATTATATACGTCATATATAATATACATATATATATATACGACATACATCATCTATTGAGTGAGAAGACAGTTAAACTAATGTTACAAGCGGCACAGTGGTGTAGTGGTTAACACTGTCTCCCCCTAGTGGCACGGTGGTGTAGTGGTTAACACTGTCGCCTCACAGCTAGAAGGTCCAGGGTTTGATTCCCACTTGGGGACCAGGTTTCTGCGATGCCAGGTACCCAGGTGGGGTATCTCCCTGGCCTTTCTGTGTGGAGTTTGCATGTTCTCCCCGTGCTCACAAGGTCCCCCCCCCCCCCGATAAGAGAAACCCAATGGAAAAACATGCACACCAACAGATCGCTAACGCTGTGGCGTCCTTGACGAAGACGGACAGGAGCACTTGGATTGGTCCCCGGGTGCGGTATCTCGCTGACGCCCTGTCTGCTCCCGGCAGCCCATTAATTTCGTCTTTCGTCTTGTTTACATCAGGGTCCCCCATTTCCAATTCATAATGAATTGTAAGTAAGGGTGGAATTAGCGCCGTGCAATCCATTCTTTGTGGATCTAGCCCCAGGTGTGCTTTGTCTCCGTGACAAGTGGACATAGAAACATCCGCCGTCTCTCCACAGTGTCATCTACCAAGTCCTCCCACAACCTCATCTACCAAGTCCTCCCACAACCTCATCTACCAAGTCCTCCCACAACCTCATCTACCAAGTCCTCCCACAACCTCATCTACCAAGTCTTCCCACAACCTCATCTACAAAGTCCTCCCACAACCTCATCTACCAAGTCCTCCCACAACCTCATCTACTAAGTCCTCCCACAACCTCATCTACCAAGTCCTCCCACAACCTCATCTACCAAGTCCTCCCACAACCTCATCTACCAAGTCCTCCCACAACCTCATCTACCAAGTCCTCCCACAACCTCATCTACCAAGTCCTCCCACAACCTCATCTACCAAGTCCTCCCACAACCTCATCTACCAAGTCCTCCCACAACCTCATCTACCAAGTCCTCCCACAACCTCGCCACACAATTAGTCTGGTACTGGCAGGATGAGTCTGGGAACTGGATCAAGCACGGGGTGAGTCTAACCCAGCAGTAGAGAACGCTCTTGTGATGTAAGTGAGTTTCTAATCCAGCAGTAGAAGACGCTCTCATAATGTAAGTGAGTCTGTAATCCAGCAGTAGAGAACGCTCTCATAACATAATGTAGGTGAGTCTGTAATCCAGCAGTAGAAAACGCTCTCATAATATAATGTAAGTGAGTCTGTAATCCAGCAGTAGAGAACGCTCTCATAACATAATGTAAGTGAGTCTGTAATCCAGCAGTAGAGAACGCTTTCATAACATAATGTAAGTGAGTCTGTAATCCAGCAGTAGAGAACGCTCTCATAACATAATGTAGGTGAGTCTGTAATCCAGCAGTAGAGAACGCTCTCATAACATAATGTAGGTGAGTCTGTAATCCAGCAGTAGAGAACACTCTCATAACATAATGTAAGTGAGTCTGTAATCCAGCAGTAAAGAACGCTCTCATAACATAATATAAGTGAGTCTGTAATCCAGCAGTAGAGAACGCTCTCATAACATAATATAAGTGAGTCTGTAATCCAGCAGTAGAGAACGCTCTCATAACATAATGTAGGTGAGTCTGTAATCCAGCAGTAGAGAACGCTCTCATAACATAATGTAAATTAGTCTGTAATCCAGCAGTAGAGAACGCTCTCATAACATAATGTAAATTATTCTGTAATCCAGCAGTAGAGAACGCTCTCATAACATAATGTAAGTGAGTCTGTAATCCAGCAGTAGAGAACGCTCTCATAACATAATATAAGTGAGTCTGTAATCCAGCAGTAGAGAACGTTCTCATAACATAATGTAAGCGAGTCTGTAATCCAGCAGTAGAGAACGTTCTCATAACATAATGTAAGTGAGTCTGTAATCCAGCAGTAGAGAACGCTCTCATAACATAATGTAAGTGAGTCTGTAATCCAGCAGTAGAGAACGCTCTCATAACATAATGTAAGTGAGTCTGTAATCCAGCAGTAGAGAACGCTCTCATAACATAATGTAAGTGAGTCTGTAATCCAGCAGTAGAGAACGCTCTCATAACATAATATAAGTGAGTCTGTAATCCAGCAGTAGAAGACGCTCTCATAACATAATGTAAGTGAGTCTGTAATCCAGCAGTAGAAGACGCTCTCATAATGTAATGTAGGTGAGTCTGTAATCCAGCAGTAGAAGACGCTCTCATAATGTAATGTAAGTGAGTCTGTAATCCAGCAGTAGAGAACGCTCTTGTGATGTAAGTAGCTATAATATAGAATATACAATAGCTCCGCAAAGATCGTGAAATATTGTGAAAATGGTCAAGAAAAGCTGGCGCCAGCCAGTGCAGATGGCAAAAGCTGGTGGTGCTCAAAGAGTTAATTGAGGACACCTCGGTCCCTCAGCTGGATCTTGGCTTAAACCCACAGGACCACCAGGTTTTTTAGCACCAGTGACGGCAGTGTGAGCTAACGTTAACCCCCCCCCCCCTCTCCTCCACTCTCATTGCAAGTTCAGTTTCAGTTTATTTTAAAAAGGACATTACACATTAATAAACATTTCTGTAAATGTGTCAGTTTTAGCCAGCTGGCTAATTCGCAACTGTAGTCCTTTTGGCAAGATGTTATAAGACTGACCATACACCTAGAACAGAAGCATTAATTAAAAGTACAACACAGTATTTACAACACAATCCAACATAATAGTAAAAGCAATTATAAAATACACAATGAACAGATTAAAAGTGATTACATGTTTGATTGGTTAATAACCAGGTCTTGAGTTTTTTGTAAAGGTGTGGTAGGTAGCACAGTGTCTTATTTCAGTTGGTAGGATGTTCCAGAACTGAGTGGCTCTGACTGCAAAACAGGACTGACTGAAGGACCTGGGCGCTTGTATCCTTTCGGCAAGCAACCCTCCCTTCCGCGTTGCTCTGATTGGCCGAGCGCGCGCATGAGCCGCGATAAGCCCCTCGAGTTAACCTAATTTATACAAATGGAAGTATTGATTTCGCCGTAACGAATCATTAAAAAAATATACCGTTAACTGGAATATGTTGTTTCTTTACACATATGTTGGATTATGTAATTGGTTTGTCATGACAAACCAATAAAAAATCGCGAATTAACCGGTGGTTATCCTATTATATTAACATAGCTACAACAACACACAGTAACGTTAATATAATTACATGCATCATTGTTTACAATGAACGGTGGGGCTAATCGAAAGGACTGGACACGGACAAGTTAAACAGCAATCAATTAATTTAATATAACAGTCCGGTTCTGTGTTTGTTGGTGTCTATAGATTGTTGGTGAACAACTAACTTTAGGTTAGTTTAACTTGTCCGTGTCCAGTCCTTTCGATTAGCCCCACCGTTAGTTTTTTTAATGATTCGTTACGGCAAAATCAATACTTCCATTTATATAAATTAGGTTAACTCGAGTTAATGGCTGAGGGGCTTATCGCGGCTCATGCAGTCCCCTCTCTGGGTAGATCTGGACCTAAACGGCACAGTACAGTCCCCTCTCTGGGTAGATCTGGACCTAAACGGCACCACAGTACAGTCCCCTCTCTGTGTAGATCTGGACCTAAACGGCACCACAGTACAGTCCCCTCTCTGGGGAGATCTGGACCTAAACGGCACCACAGTACAGTCCCCTCTCTGTGTAGATCTGGACCTAAACGGCACAGTACAGTCCCCTCTCTGTGTAGATCTGGACCTAAACACCACAGTACAGTCCCCTCTCTGGGGAGATCTGGACCTAAACGGCACCACAGTACAGTCCCCTCTCTGGGTAGAGCTGGACCTAAACGGCACCACAGTACAGTCCCCTCTCTGGGGAGATCTGGACCTAAACGGCACAGTACAGTCCCCTCTCTGGGTAGATCTGGACCTAAACGGCACCACAGTACAGTCCCCTCTCTGTGTAGATCTGGACCTAAACGGCACAGTACAGTCCCCTCTCTGGGGAGATCTGGACCTAAACGGCACCACAGTACAGTCCCCTCTCTGGGGAGATCTGGACCTAAACGGCACCACAGTACAGTCCCCTCTCTGGGGAGATCTGGACCTAAACGGCACAGTACAGTTCCCTCTCTGGGTAGATCTGGACCTAAACGGCACAGTACAGTCCCCTCTCTGGGTAGAGCTGGACCTAAACGGCACCACAGTACAGTCCCCTCTCTGGGGAGATCTGGACCTAAACACCACAGTACAGTCCCCTCTCTGGGGAGATCTGGACCTAAACACCACAGTACAGTCCCCTCTCTGGGTAGAGCTGGACCTAAACGGCACAGTACAGTCCCCTCTCTGGGTAGAGCTGGACCTAAACGGCACCACAGTACAGTCCCCTCTCTGGGTAGATCTGGACCTAAACGGCACCACAGTACAGTCCCCTCTCTGGGTAGATCTGGACCTAAACGGCACCACAGTACAGTCCCCTCTCTGGGTAGATCTGGACCTAAACGGCACAGTACAGTCCCCTCTCTGGGTAGATCTGGACCTAAACACCACAGTACAGTCCCCTCTCTGGGTAGATCTGGACCTAAACGGCACAGTACAGTCCCCTCTCTGGGTAGAGCTGGACCTAAACAGCACAGTACAGTCCCCTCTCTGGGTAGATCTGGACCTAAACGGCACCACAGTACAGTCCCCTCTCTGGGTAGAGCTGGACCTAAACACCACAGTACAGTCCCCTCTCTGGGTAGAGCTGGACCTAAACGGCACCACAGTACAGTCCCCTCTCTGGGGAGATCTTGTGGACCTATTATGAGATGTTTTTTGTTTGACAAAAATGGCCTTGCCATTTAAGATAATAATAATAATACACTTTATTTGTAGAGCACCTTTCATACAGAAACTGCAGCTCAAAGTTCTTCAAAACAGAAAAAAGACATAAATGCATAAAATGAGCACATAAAGTGCAGATATATAGAATCACAGTTTTTCACATTAGGATCTAACATCCCAACAGGCCACCTTGTTTATGGTTTGATTCAGTTTTAAATAGACAATAATAAAAAATAGTAAGATAAAATAGACAGAGTAAAATAGTGCAATAGTGCAGTGCAATCAAATAGTAGAATAGAATAGATTAAAAAAAGAAATAAAATAAAAAAATAAATACATCTTTTTACAGTGCAATAAAATAGTTCTGGATTACTGTTCAACAGTTCAGATTGCAGGCATCAGTGTATTTTGTCAGGTTTTCCCAGCTGAGGATTCTGTACTTGTTGAGAATGTGACAGTGGTGGTAAGTATATGGTTTTCGGTCCAGCACCTTGAGGGCCTGTTTATACAGAGAGAGAATGGGTGTCATGGTTGTGTTTTTTGCATGGGTCCAGCTAGTCATACAGTACATGAGATGGGAAATGATCATTGCATTCATATAGAGAAGGGCAGCAGTAGATGTTAAACAGTTCCTCATGAATCTGAAATTTCACACGTTATATTTGGCAGTCTGCGTTACTATTTTTACCTGCTTTTTGAAAGATAATGTAGAGTCGAGGATAATACCAAGATATTTAAATTGAGAGACTACTTGAATTGGCTCTCCAGAAACAAACACTTTTGTGAAGTACATACAAACTGTCTTCTTCACATTAACACATTGTCTGCCACGCAGTTTGCCCCTCTCATGCCCCTCTCTGCCACCACTCTAAGCCTATGGAGATGTTCACCTTCTTTGCAGGGCTATAACTTTTTAAATTGTATTGCTAAATTGACATTACTATGGCCCATTCAACATCGATTATCTATGGGTCAGGATGTAGGAACGTTATACTTTTTCATTCAAACATTCATATGAAAATAACGTCTAGAACAGGGATATGCAACCCTAGGCAAGCGTGCCTGCATAGGCACAGGGGGCAGCATTAAAAAAAATAAGAATATATATATAATTTTTTTTTTTTTTTTTTTTGCTTTGAAATATTATAGTGAAATATTTTGCACTGTTGTCGCATTTATCTTGTTGAAATCCTCCCACAGGTTCTTTTTACTACCACATATTTAATTGAGACCCTTTATTTGTTTATTATTTCAATTTAGCTGGAAATACATTGCTACATCATTCAGTAACATTTGCAGAGCCTTATAACAAAAACATTATTACGGTCACCATTGTGACCAGTGGGATTAATCAACACATTTTATAATTAATTTTTCTATTTCATTGAACATTGCACATGTTAAAAGCCATTTTTTTTACTCAAAATGTGAGTATTACCAAGTCAACTTGTGTTCTTAAAACAATGACAATAAACATAGTTTTATTAGGTTGAAATAATGGGGTTGTGTACTTATTTTTCTGTTAACTTATTATGGATTGAAAACTGAAAACCTTAATGCACAGTAACTGAACTCAACATTTTAAAGTTCTGGTAACTTATTATTATTTATTTTTTTACAGTGTAGTCTTGCGATCAATCAAAACTTATTTACACGATATACCTCACATTCACCCTCCATTCACATCCTGGTGTTCTCCTGGTGTTCTACATTAAGCCTGTAGGTGGAGCTATGACAGCACACGTACAGTATGTGATGTGTCCAAAAATGAATGGGCAAATGTGAGTGAAATGGTCGCACTGTATGCAGCTGTTTGTCTGCATTGCATTCCCCCCCCCAACTCAGATTTAGGGTTGATACAACCATCATAATAATATTGTTAATAATAACAATAACAATAATGATGTAATAATGTAAAAATTATCATTAAAAATACCTGATTATGAGAAAAAAGAATTACGATGCATGGAATATTGTTGAGGCACACTAGTTACAACTATATTTCAAACAGGCACTCCATGTCAAAAAGGTTGCTGACCCCTGGTCTAGAATATAAGTATGTTTTTATCGTTTTCTGCAGTAATTCCTAGAACGCTAGTTATAGGCCTAAACGCATATATAGATTATGATTGCCGTTTATTCGCGATACACGCTATATTAAAAAATCCAACTGAATACGATCCTATACGTTATGACTCATCATGCGCGGATGAACGGGGGGGGGGGGGTCGTTTATAATTCCATGATCGTCAGTAAATGCTTTATGTAGTATGGGTTGATTTATTGATCAGATGGTTTGTAAATAAAGAAATGTACAATCACCTTGAAAATGACGTCAGCGTCCTCTTACCGTTCGCCGATGAGACTGGAGGAAAAAGATCCCACTTATTTGACGTCGATCGACTATATCCATTTCCGGTTTGTATGGCGCAATAAACGCCCAAATCATATCGATTATTGAGTTATGGCAGCGATCCATATACACGGATGTGTGTCTAGAGTCCCGCAACGATATGTGACTGCCGGACGGATTTCCCAGATGCACCGAGATCACCAGATCCATTTCCGGTTGTAACTCGCCCGATCATCCACCAGGTGGCGGTATTGAAGCGTTGCACTGTTGTGCAGGCTCCCACTGTATCAGCCGAGTAATTATGAATGCGATTCACTACACAACTACCGTGGGCCTGGTCTACAAGATACACTACACCACTAAGGTACACTACACCACTAAGATACACTACACCACTAAGATACACTACACCACTAAGGTACACTACACCACTAAGATACACTACACCACTAAGATACACTAGACCACTAAGATACACTACACCACTAAGATACACTACACCACTAAGATATACTACACGACTAAGGTACACTACACCACTACACAACTACTGTGGGCCTGGTCTACAAGATACACTACACCACTAAGATACACTACACCACTAAAATACACTACACCACTAAGATACACTACACCACTAAGATACACTACACCACTAAGATACACTACACCACTAAGGTACACTACACCACTAAGGTACACTACACCACTAAGATACACTACACCACTAAGATACACTACACCACTAAGATACAATACACCACTAAGGTACACTACACCACTAAGATACACTAAACCACTAAGGTACACTACACCACTAAGATACACTACACCACTAAGATACACTACACCACTAAGGTACACTACACCACTAAGATACACTACACCACTAAGTTACACTACACCACTAAGGTACACTACACCACTAAGATACACTACACCACTAAGATACACTACACCACTAAGATACACTACACCACTAAGATACACTACACCACTAAGGTACACTACACCACTAAGATACACTACACCACTAAGGTACACTACACCACTAAGATACACTACACCACTAAGTTACACTACACCACTAAGGTACACTACACCACTAAGATACACTACACCACTAAGATACACTTCACCACTAAGGTACACTACACCAGTAAGATACACTACACCACTAAGATACACTACACCAGGGGTGGCCAACCCGCGGCTCTTTGCCCGCCAATGTGCGGCTCTTCCATCCATAAAAATAAATAAATAAATAAATATAATTTTTTTTTTTACTTTTTTTTTTTTTTTTTTTTTACTTTTTTTTAATGTCACTCATTTCATAAGGACGTAGAATATTTTTTTTTTTAAATGGTCCATTTGCATGTTCTTGGTATCTGAATCTAGGGACATATATGGATCAGTGTCAGAAATAGTGTGTCTGTTACTAGGCTTGAGTAAATTGTAATGAACCAAAGGAGAATATCAATTCTATTTAAAAGAAATGTTTTATCTTTGACTGTGAATAACACCATGCTAAAATTTACCAGACCTGAAAAATCTAAGCAAATGAATAAAGGGAAGATGATTAAACAGAAGGTTTTGTAGATACAGTACTGAATTCTGCCATCTTTTTTATAATGTAAATTTCTCCACCATTTTTCATCATATTGCAACACCGTTTCTTGCAAGACGTTCACAGAAAGGTAGAGAAACTAACTGCGTTCTGTTTTATGGCAATAACGTTCAGGTTTGTGGGAGATAATCCCAAAAAATAAGAGAAATAAAAAAGTTAATCCAGAAGTCAGATGATTGACAGGGGCTGGTGTGAGCTGGGTAGGGTAGTTTTTCAAAATTTGAAAGCCCTGAGTCTCTTCCTTCAAAAGACTACACTCACTTTTGGCTGTGCCATTTCCTCCTGTCAATATGCGCCGGTTTCCGACTCAATACCCTGAGATGTCTATAATCTTATATTTCACTAATAACAGTTAAAATAATTGGTAAACAAACGTAATGCTGAAAATATACACTTTTACTGTATATCTCGGCTTAAGAGGTTAACCCTGTGAGGCCCAAATTAAAAGACATTAGCAACTTCAGAGGCCAGAGGGTGGGACATATAAACACATTTACTATCAAATAGCATTGTGAGGCTGAACAACAGGACCAATTGACTATACATGTGCTTAAATGGGAACTATCTTATAAATGGCCTTTTTCAGTGTTTACCATTGTTTCTTAGCTATGTGGACTTATATTAATAGGATCTATGTCTCTAATTCTCATATTGGCGCATTCTTCCAATTCTCCTCTCACAATATTCACCCTCAGTGAACTGAGTCATCTGAAAATTTGCATATCTGTGATGTCAGAGATTTCTCAGCTGCATAATAATGTAGCAGTTGATGTAGCAAAAAATCCAAGCCTGCTTGCCTCAACGACTACCGCCCTGTAGCTCTCACCTCCATAGCCATGAAGTGCTTTGAGAAGCTAGTAAAGGGCTACATCTGCTCCTCCCTCCCCATCAACATGGACCCCCTGCAATTTGCATACCGCCCCAACAGGTCCACGGAGGACGCCATATCCCATGTGCTGCACACAGCAGCATCACACCTGGACAAGAGGCAGGGGAACTATGTGAGAATGCTATTCATCGACTACAGCTCGGCATTCAATACCATAGTCCCCTCCATACTCATAGCCAAGCTCAGGGACCTGGGCTTGGGCTATGACCTCTGCCAGTGGGTCTTGGACTTCCTGACTGGCAGACCCCAGGTGGTGAGAGCAGGCAACTGCACCTCCTCATCCATCACCCTCAACATAGGGGCCCCCCAGGGCTGTGTTCTGAGTCCCCTCCTCTACTCCCTGTACACACACGACTGTGTGGCTCAGCGGAGTAGCAATACAATCGTCAAATTTGCTGACGACACAGTGGTGGTGGGCCTGATCTCTGCCAACGACGAGAGGGCCTACCTGGAAGAGGTCAAGGTCCTGGCGGGATGGTGCCAGGAAAACAGCCTCTCCCTGAACGTCAGCAAAACAAAGGAGATGATTGTGGACTTCAGGAGGTCGGGGGTCAAGGACTACAGCCCCCTCAGCATCGACGGGGCACCGGTTGAGAGAGTCAACAGCTTCAAGTACCTCGGAGCCCACATATCCGAGGACTTGAAATGGACCATACACATTAACAGTGTGGTGAAGAAGGCACGACAACGCCTCTACTTCCTCAGGCGCCTAAGGAAGTTCCAAGTCAGCCAGAAGATCCTTAAGAACTTCTACTCATGTACAATAGAGAGCATCTTGACCGGCAACATCACCTCCTGGTTTGGGAATAGCACTGCAAAAGACCAAAGCAGACTACAAAGAGTGACACGTTCAGCCGAACGCACAATCGGAGGGGGGCTCCCCACCCTCCAGAACATTTACTACAAGCGTTGCAAGGGGAAGGCTAAGAGAATTATTAAGGACTCGAGCCACCCGAACAACTGCCTCTTTGAACTGCTGCCGTCAGGCAAGCGATACAGGAGTCTCAAGGCGAGCACAGAAAGACTCAGAAGTAGCTTCTATCCCCAGGCCATCAGGCTGCTAAACGAACAATGAATGAACACTACACAACAACAACCACCAAACACACATAGCACACACATCCACACGCACACACTCACTTTAAACAAACACACTGCAGCACCCACTACACACACTTTATAGCACACACCCACTTTAAACAAACACACTGTAGCACCCACTCCCCACACTTTATATTTATGGATGAAGGATTGCACTACAACTCGTACACCTTACTGTAAATTGTACCTAAAATTGTACCTCATCCCATTTCTGCTTTGCACTAGATAGTACTGTACATTAGTACACTGCATAGTTGTGTATTGTATATTATATGGTAACTCAGAACATTGTACATATGTCTATACCGAACAACTGTGACCTCATTTTCTTCTTCTAAATTCATGCTATATTATGTTATTATGTTATTTGATACTATCTTGTCTAGCACAGTCTCTGGAGCGTAACAGTAAGAAGCATTTTGTATGAAAGTATTCTGTACTTCTGTATGACAACTATTAAAGAACTTGATGTGGCAGTTGGCACCAGGCCACACAGTGGTTGGAGCCCAGCCTCAAAACGGCTTACAGTAAGATCTTGAGATAGAAAAATGCGTTTTTTGAGTACTTGATTAGAAATACAAAACAATGAATTATTTTTTTTTGAAAAAAACCTAGGTGTTCCATAGACTCACAGGAATTGTGTAAAAGTGCCCAAATAGTGAAAGAAATATTAAAATAGTTCCCCTTTAACATTTTTTAAATAAACATTCTTTTTTTAAATGGCTAAAAGTGATTTTGTAATTTTGCAACCGTGGGTCTCACATGGTACTTTTAACCCTGTGAGGCCCAAATAAAAAAGACATTAGTAACTTCAGAGGCCAGAGGGTGAGACCTATAAACACATGAAGGGTGCCGTGACTGAAAAAAAAGGTTGAGAAACGCTGGTATATGGTGTGGCTCTTTGTGGTACCACAGTAATTTTTGTGGCTCTTAGTCTCTGACTGGTTGGCCACCCCTGCACTACACCACTAAGATACACTACACCACTAAGGTACACTACACCACTAAGATACACTACACCACTAAGGTACACTACACCACTAAGATACACTACACCACTAAGATACACTACACCACTAAGATGCACTACACCACTAAGATACACTACACCACTAAGATACACTACACCACTAAGGTACACTACACCACTAAGATACACTACACCACTAAGGTACACTACACCACTAAGATACACTACACCACTAAGATACACTACACCACTAAGATACACTACACCACTAAGATACACTACACCACTAAGATACACTACACCACTAAGATACACTACACCACTAAGGTACACTACACCACTAAGATACACTACACCACTAAGATACACTACACCACTAAGGTACACTACACCACTAAGGTACACTACACCACTAAGATACACTACACCACTAAGATACACTACACCACTAAGATACACTACACCACTAAGGTACACTACACCACTAAGATACACTACACCACTAAGATACACTACACCACTAAGATACACTACACCACTAAGATACACTACACCACTAAGATACACTACACCACTAAGGTACACTACACCACTAAGATACACTACACCACTAAGATACACTACACCACTAAGGTACACTACACCACTAAGGTACACTACACCACTAAGATACACTACACCACTAAGATACACTACACCACTAAGATACACTACACCACTAAGGTACACTACACCACTAAGATACACTACACCAGGGCTATTCAACTAAATTGTTCAGGGGGCCACATTGTCAGAAACCCAAGGGGCCAGGGGCCGGACTGCCACGGCGCCTCTCCGTGCTATGAATATATGTACACTTGACACAACACGCAACCACATTTTCACAACCTTTATTTAACTACATTGCAAAAGTAGTATACTTTTCAAAAAAAGTGCTTCATTTATGTGCCACATCTGCAACATCTCCTGCAGAAAGTGCTTCATTTATGACTGTGCAACAACTGCAACATCTCCTCTTCAACATTTCAATATAAAAATAAAATAAAAAACATGATGTGCATCTGAACATTCTAACATCAACACTTGAACAAAAAAACACATTTATAGTATTATATATGTGACCCCGTACCATGGTAGCATATTAATCACACTGGATACGCTGTTGACAGGGACTGCAGACGATGGCTGCAGCTATCTTTATTGTCATAACAACGAACCCGGAAGCGGGCTGAGCTGTCACCTTAAGAAGTGCTCGCCCTCCCCCTAGAGGGCAGGAATAGGAATGGTGAGGTCGTAACACACCAACAGCCACATACATCACACTCCTCCCCACTTAATCGTATCGCTGTCCCCACTTCCAAACCCAGTACCTAATATAGTGATAAAGTGCCCCCGAATGACCCCTTCTAATATAACACCACAAAACAATAGTGCAATAACCCCCATAGTCCAACTGAGACTGTCAGAACGTCCCGCTCAATATGTGAGACGATCAGGAGGCTTAGTTACCCTCACCGGGTACCTCCTACTAGTCTCTGTAGATGTTCTGGTTGGCTCTAAGTCAGCTGCCTCAGTGTGCGTGACTGAGGGACCGGTTAGGGAGGACTCCTGTCCGCCCGCTGGGGAACCGGTCACTGGATCTGGCATAATGGCTGTCGTAGTTTGTGCCAATGGGGCTGGTGGTATAGGCTCCCCTGAAGTGAGTAGCATCGGGTCACAGGCCCGCATCTGTTCTGTGTGGCGTTTCCAATGCCCCGAGCCTACCCCGACTGTGTAGGACACTGGCCCCTCCTGGGAGACCACCACCCCTGGCATCCACTTATCCTCCCCCCGTCTATAATCACGGACCAGCACCGGGTCTCCCGACGCAAAGTCCTTGTCTCTGGCGAACTGGGCTCTGCGATCCTGCTGCACTGTCTGAGCTTGATCCACCACCGCTGCCACACTGGGTTTGAGAAGGTCAAGGCGGGAGCGGAGTCGGCGGCGAAGGAAAAGCACCGCCGGAGACTCATTAGTCGTGGAGTGGGGAGCATTTCTGTAGCTGAGCAGAAACGAATCCAGTCTGTGCTGCACTGTCGTCGCTCCTCGAGACGCTTTCAATGAGCGTTTTAGTGTCTGTACAAAGCGCTCCGCTTGACCGTTCGTGGCCGGGTGAAAAGGAGCAGAGCACATGTGCTTCACTCCATTTCCCTTGAGGAAAGACGCAAACTCATATGAAGTAAACTGCGGCCCATTGTCGCTCACCAGAACTTCTGGCAATCCATGGCGACTAAACAACCCCCGCAGTACTTGAATAGTCTTCGCGGTTGTGGTGGAGCCCATCAGCTTCACTTCTGGCCACTTGGAGTGAGCATCCACCACCACCATAAACATATGACCCTCGAAGGGCCCTGCAAAGTCCACATGTATCCTCTGCCACGGAGTGCCTGGCCACGGCCAGGAGTGAAGTGGGGAGAGACCGGGAGATTTCTGGTTGCGCTGACACGACTGACACACTCTGGCCTGTTGTTCTATTTGAGCGTCAATCCCCGGCCACCAGATGTAACTACGAGCCACACCTTTCATTTTAACTACTCCCGGGTGGCCTGCATGCAGCTCCTGTAGTAATTGGGGTCTCAATTTTGGAGGCACAATCACCCGATTTCCCCACAACAAACACCCCTGTACCACTGAGAGTTCATCTTTTCTTGTGTAATAGGGAGTCAGTGTACTGTCCTGCCCTTGCGCCACAGGGAAGTGTCCTGACAAACACATGTCCATCACCTGAGCGAGTACTGGATCATACCTCGTTTCCTTATGAATGTCAGTGCTGCATACTGGCAGCGATTCCAGGTGATGTATCAGTACCGTATCCACTGAACCTGGTTTGTCCTTATGCTCAACCGGCAGTGGCAGGCGTGAGAGGCCGTCCGCATTGCCATGGTCCGCCGCCCCCCTGTACTGAATCGTGTAGTTGTGAGCAGCTAATATTAGGGCCCAACGCTGCAGTCTAGCAGCCGCCATCGACGGGATAGCTTTACTGGGACTCAATATTGTAGTCAGGGGCCTGTGGTCTGTGAGTAGGGTAAAATGGCGCCCGTACAGATAGGCGTGGAACTTGCGCATGGCAAATATGATCCCCAGGGCCTCCCTCTCAATCTGAGCATAATTTTGCTCCGCTTTACTCAATGTCCTGGAGGCAAACGCTATGGGCCTCTCTTGACCTCCCGGCATCACATGCGAAATCACCGCGCCCACGCCATAGGGCGAGGCGTCACACGCCAGTATGATTGGCAGTTGGGGATTGTAATGTGTCAACACCCTCTCCGAGAGCAGTTGATCCTTAGCTGAGCAGAAAGCCTTCCCACACTCCTGTGACCATTTCCATGGTGTCCCCTTATGTAGTAACGCGTGAAGGGGGCTGAGTGTCGTTGCCATGTCCTGAACGAACCGACCATAATAATTAATTAATCCCAGGAAGGAGCGCAGCTGGCCCACATTTGTCGGGGCTGGGGCCTCCGCAATCGCCCTGAGCTTTTCTGGGGATTTATGAAGGCCCGTGGCGTCAATATAATGTCCCAGGTATTCCAGTGAGTCCTTGAAAAACTCACATTTCCCTCGCTGCGCCCTGAGACCAAACTTCTCCAATCGACCCAGCACCCCCTCCAGATTCTTCAGGTGCTCTGCATCATTACACCCAGTTACCAATATGTCATCCAAAAAACAGTGCACATTGGGAAGCCCCTGGAGGACTTGATCCATAATACGCTGAAAGATAGAGGGCGCTGACGTTATGCCGAAAGGCAGTCGGTTATAGCAGAACATCCCCTTGTGCGTTGTGATGGTGAGATATTTGCGTGAACTCTCCTGCACCGGCACCTGCAAGTATGCGTGAGCCAGATCCAGCTTGCTGAACCGCTGCCCCCCCGCTAGCGAAGCAAACATATCCTCTATCCGGGGTATTGGATAATGTTCAGCACAGAGGGCCGGGTTCACCGTCACTTTAAAATCCCCGCAGATGCGCACACTGTCATTCTTCTTAATGATAGGCACAATGGGGGTCGCCCATTCACTGAACTGCACAGGCGAAATTACATTTAGCCGTTGCAGGCGCTCTAGCTCAGTGTCCACCTTTGGCCTAAGTGCATAGGGAACCACCCGGGCCTGACAGAACTTCGGCTGATGTTCGGGCTTGAGTGTCAGAGCTACTTCAAAGCCCTTCAATGTCCCCAGTTCATCCTTAAATACATTGGCATGCCCCTTTAACACTGCTTCCAGCGTGTTCCCCTGCATGCATTGTCCAGATCTAACTGTTTTTATGGCTCTCCAGTCCAGTCTCACTCTTCTCAGCCACTCACGGCCGAACAAGGGGGGTGCATCGCCTTTCACCACATATAGTGGGAGCCGTGCTTGGTCTCTGTTCATTTGAACCTTCACCTTTACCACCCCCACTGGTGCGATCACTTCACCTGTATATGTTCTCAGCAGAATGTGGGTGTGGCGCAGGCGAATATGACTGAACTTTTCACTATACAATTTCTCTGATATCAGTGAAACGGCTGCCCCCGTGTCAAGCTCCATGTCAATCATTTGCCCCTCCACTTTTGGCCTAACCCAAATCACTGATGAGGCTGAACCGCCCTGCTGAGACACATCACCTGCTGCATCCACCCTGTGCAGGGCTAATTCCCCGTCTGAATCAGACCCTGTATCACTCCGCATCCCCCTGGTGTTCATCTTATTTATCCGCCTTTTTTACCTTTCTCCCCCTCTGTCTCTTTGCTCCCATCTTGTGTTACTTGCTGCTTTATTTTCCTGCTTGCTCTCTCTGCATGTACGTGCAATATGGCCTCTCTTACCGCAACGGTGACAGGCCTGGTCCTTGAAGAAACAGCCACTCTCCACATGATTTGTCCTCCAACACCGGGTGTATTTTCTTCCAGGTGTAGATGAGAGAGACATCGCATTCACTTTTACAGAGCTGCTGAGCTGTTGTGCCTCCCTCGCCACCGTTTCCATAGCAACGGCTATTTCCACCGCTCTGTGATAGGTGAGAGCATTCTCGGTCAATAGTCTCTTCTGTATGGACTCGCTGAGAAGACCACACACGAACCGGTCCCGTAACGCGTCTGACAGGTACGTGCCAAACTCGCAGTGCTCCGACAGTTTCTTCAAATCCGCAATATACTGGGCTATTGTCTCCCCCTCCGATTGATGTCGTTTATGGAAACGGAATCTTTCCGCAATCACAATGGGCTTGGGAGAAAAATGGCTTTGCAATGCTTGTACAGTCTGAGTATAAGTTATATCCCCCGGTTTATCCGGAGCAATCAAACTGCGCAGTAACCCGTATGTTGTTGCCCCTATTAAACTCAAAAACACCGGAAGCCTCTTCTCATCGGAAATGTCATTTGCAGCCACAAAATGTTCAAACCGTTCCACATAAGTTGGCCACTGCTCCGTCGATTCATCAAAAGCCACGATATGCCCGATGATACCAGCCATCCCTCTGTGTGATTGTCCCGCGGCAGATCCGCCGACGTTAGCCCCTTCGCTAACCGGCGTCAGTGTAGATTCCTCTTCCACTCGTTCCGTCATCAAACCAACGTTAGCGTGGATTCTTTTCAACCAGTGCAGTCACTGGAATCCCATCCTCGTCGCCATTTATTATATATGTGACCCCGTACCATGGTAGCATATTAATCACACTGGATACGCTGTTGACAGGGACTGCAGACGATGGCTGCAGCTATCTTTATTGTCATAACAACGAACCCGGAAGCGGGCTGAGCTGTCACCTTAAGAAGTGCTCGCCCTCCCCCTAGAGGGCAGGAATAGGAATGGTGAGGTCGTAACACACCAACAGCCACATACATCACATATAGTGCAGCTGAGCTTATGAAAAAGTGCTTCATGTCTGTGCAACAACAGCAAATCACAGCATCTTATTAGCACTTATTGTCCACTCTTAACTCTCAAACATCAGGGGGGTGGGGGGCAGACAGGCCTAGCCTACATAAACACATCTAATGAGAGCGATTGCACTTCTTTGACTGGGCAATGGCAGAGAAAGAGGGTTCATAGGAAGTGAGGGCTACCCGCAAACAGTGATGCAAATGCTCATTTGTCAAGGAGGCACGTTGCTTGTTTTAATGGCATTCATGTGAGAGAAACTGGATTCACAGGTGTATGTTGAGCCAAACATTGTTAGCACAGATATTGCCAGCGTTTTTATTTTGGGGAATGTCTTGACATGAATACACTTTATCCAAAATGTTGTGGTGGATTCATTCTCAAGTGCCTGCTTCAGAGCAGATGATGCTTGCATGTCAATTATTTCAAGTTGCAGGAGACCTTCATCAATGTGAAGTGATGCAAGGAACTCTTGTCCTTTTGTGGAAATAGCAGCTACATTGGCAAATGGGTTGCTCACAAAATGCATCAATTCTCTGGACATGTCAAATTCATCAAATCGACTTGCAAAGTTTTCCCTCAATTTATCAATGAAATCTGTCATTAATTGAGTGACTTTTGGCTCAATTGTGCGTGTTAACGTTGACATGAAAAGAAAAAAGTAAAAAAAAAATAAAATAAAAATATTAAAGAAAAAGATTTTTTTTTTTTTTTTTTATTATCATGTAATCTTTGGCGGGCCGGTCAGAATCATCCCGTGGGCCGGATCTGGCCCGCGGGCCGCCAGTTGAATAGCCCTGCACTACACCACTAAGGTACACTACACCACTAAGATACACTACACCACTAAGATACACTACACCACTAAGGTACACTACACCACTAAGATACACTACACCACTAAGATACACTACACCACTAAGGTACACTACACCACTAAGATACACTACACCACTAAGGTACACTACACCACTAAGATACACTACACCACTAAGGTACACTACACCACTAAGATACACTACACCACTAAGATACAATACACCACTAAGATACACTACACCACTAAGATACACTACACCACTAAGATACACTACACCACTAAGGTACACTACACCAGTAAGGTACACTACACCACTAAGATACACTACACCACTAAGATACACTACACCACTAAGATACACTACACCACTAAGGTACACTACACCACTAAGATACACTACACCACTAAGATACACTACACCACTAAGATACACTACACCACTAAGATACACTACACCACTAAGATACACTACACCACTAAGATGCACTACACCACTAAGATACACTACACCATTAAGATACACTACACCACTAAGGTACACTACACCACTAAGATACACTACACCACTAAGATACACTACACCACTAAGATACACTACACCACTAAGATACACTACACCATTAAGATACACTACACCACTAAGATACACTACACCACTAAGATACACTACACCACTAAGATACACTACACCATTAAGATACACTACACAACTACCGTGGGCCTGGTCTACAAGATACACTACACCACTAAGGTACACTACACCACTAAGGTACACTACACCACTAAGATACACTACAGCACTAAGATACACTACACCACTAAGGTACACTACACCACTAAGGTAGACTACACCACTAAGATACACTACACCACTAAGGTACACTACACCACTAAGATACACTACACCACTAATGTACACTACACCACTAAGATACATTATACAACGGCATGCAAATTTCTCGATTCTGATTGGCTGAAACAGTCCATTTACACGTATGTATTGGGCACATTCAACGCTACTGGTCCTAGGACCCGCCCACAACCGAATCACAAATCACTCCGCCGTTCGACTTTGTAGAGGAAGCGGAGAGCGGAGAGGGGAGGAGAGGAGAGGGGACAAGAATCTTTACAAATGGATATGTTGATAGGGTAGGGTTAGGGATAGGATAGGGTCATAGCGACTAAATATAAACAGATTCTGTCACGGCGAATGTCTTAGTCCTTTAAACAATGTTGGATGATGTAATTGATGGGTCATGAGTCATTGTAGAACAAAATAAAAATCGCGCGAATTGATTGATTGATTGATTAATTTGCAATTTTTTCTTCTTCTTCCTTTTCCTTGCCAGAGCTCACTCTCACACTGTCTGGCTTCCAGACACACTCACTCGGTCGCATACACACCCACACACACACACACACACACACACACACACACACACACACACACACACACACACACACACTCACACACACACACACACACACACACACACACACACACACACACACACACACACACACACACACACACACACACACACACACACACACACACACACACACACACACACACACACAATGTCTTTGATTAATTGCAATGTTTTTATTTTTTTTTTACCTACTTTCAATAGAAGCATCTAAGAATGAAGTTCTATAGAAAGTAGGTCTGCATCCCCTTAACAATTGTGTGTATTGAGCCGTACTGTATTGTACCCATTCTGCATCTGGTAATACAATTTTCAATCAATCAATCAATCAATCATTCCAATAACCACTAACTTCATAATTAAAAACTAAAGAAAAGTTGGATGTGTTAGTTGGTTCGATGTCTTAGTTGAAAGGCAGTTGGATGTGTTAGTTGGTTGGATGCCTTAGTTGAAAGGCAGTTGGATGTGTTAGTTTGCCAATAACACACAGTTGGATGTGTTAGTTGGTTGGATGCACTTCAAGCTGCTTCCACATGGAGGCAACTTCTCTCAATCATTCCAATAATACACAGTTGGATGTGTTAGTTGGTTGGATGCACTTCAAGCTGCTTCCACATGGAGGCAACTTGTCTTTTTTGTAGTTGTGGGAACTACTTTTTCTGGCGGATGGTTTTTTCAATAAATCTTCTATTAATGTGTGTTTATTGTATAGCAATAAGGTTGGATGAATGTGGCAGTTGTATAAAAGCATTACACCACTTGCAGTCGTGATTTGTGAACAATAAACCATGCCTAGGGGGGTCTAACGACCACCCCTAGGCATGGTTTATTGTTCACAAACCACTCCTGCGCGTGATGTAATGCTTAACTACACCACTAAGATACACTACACCACACCACTAAGATACATGACACCACTAAGATACACTACACCACTAAGATACACTACACCACTAAGATACACTACACCACTAAGATACACTACACCACTAAGATACACTACACCACTAATGTACACTACACCACTAAGATACACTACACCACTAAGATACACTACACCACTAAGATACACTACACCACTATGATACACTACACCACTAAGATACACTACACCACTAAGATACATGACACCACTAAGATACACGACACCACTAAGATACACTACACCACTAAGATACACTACACCACTAAGATACACTACACCACTAAGATACACTACACCACTAAGGTACACTACACCACTAAGATACACTACACCACTAAGATACACTACACCACTAATGTACACTACACCACTAAGATACACTACACCACTAAGATACACGACACCACACCACTAAGATACACTACACCACTAAGATACACTACACCACTAAGGTACACTACACCACTAAGGTACACTACACCACTAAGATACACTACACCACTAAGGTACATTACACCACTACACAACTACCGTGGGCCTGGTCTACAAGATACACTACACCACTAAGATACACTACACCACTAAGATACACTACACCACTAAGGTTCACTACACCACTAAGATACACTACACCACTAAGGTACACTACACCACTAAGATACACTACACCACTAAGATACACTACACCACTAAGATACACTACACCACTACACAACTACCGTGGGCCTGGTCTACAAGATACACTACACCACTAAGGTACCCATGTACATGTCGAAATACTTCCCAAAGGTCAGTGAATACCATGACCACAACACAAGAGGGAGCTCCACAAATCATGTCCAACCCAGATTCGGCACAAACAAGGGTCTAAACACTTTCACAATTATGCCACATTGATTGATTGATTGAACTTTTTTTAACAGATTGCAGAATGGGTACAATACAGTACAGCTCAATACACACAATTGTTAAGGTGATGCAGACCAGAGAAAGACTTTCATCTTGTTTACATCAGGGTCCCCCATTTTCAATTCATCTATATATGACATACATGACATACAGATAGACAGTACTGCTACATCTATACATTTATGACATACCAGATTTACAAATATAGTACTGTCTGTGATACAAAAAGAGTCTAAAAAAGAGAGTACCGGTATATACATTTGACGAAGAAACTGTACATTGGAGGAGGTTGGGTAGGTGGGGTGGGGTTGGGTAGACAAGGTGGGGTGGGGTGGGGGCCGGAACTGTACATTGGAGGTGGTTGAGTGGGTGGGATGGGGGGGGGGGGTTGGGTAGGCGGGTGGGGTAACTGTACATTTGGAGGGGGTTGGGTTAGGACATTTACTGTACATTGGAAGGGGTTGGGTTAGGACATTTACAGGGGCCAGTTTCGAATTGCAGTCTCCCGTAGGTGCTCTTTGAGAGTGGTTTTGAAAGTGAGTAGACATTGATGTGGCATAATTGCGAAACGTGTTTAGTCCCTTGTTTGAGCCAAATCTTGGTTTAACATGATTTGTGGAGCTCCCTCTGGTGTTGTGGTTGTGGAATTCACTGACCTTTGGGAAGTATTTTGACATGTACATGGGTACCTCCGTGTAGTGTATCTTGTAGACCAGGGCCCTCATTTATCAACGTTGCGTACGCACAGATATGTGCGTAACCCGTGTGTACGATCATTTCTAAGCAAAGTGTGGGACTTATCAATTTGAACTTGTGCTTGACTTTGTGCGTATATCTACGCACAGCTCAGGCCGTGCGTACCTGGCGCCCGGCGGTAGAATATTATACTGCAGACGGACGGCATATGCTCTCATCAGTTTCATGCATTAGTTTCAACGCGGAAATAAGCTTTCGTTCATTAGTTTGACTGACGTGTTCTGTATGACCCCCGTAATTCATTATAGTTAATTGTAAAATAGCAACAGTAGTGTAATTATGGTAAAAACCCTATAAATAGCATTTGGAATAATAGGTCTTTCCCTCTGAATGAATGCAGCATGGTTTATATAGCGTTATCGGAATATACGGGGTGCACTGACTGCTCTCCGCGTAACTCAACTCGTTATTATTTTGCGCATAGATTGCAGAAATACGGGAACGTTTTGATTATATTTTAAAGGCTTTGCCATTGTTAAACGTAATAAGTGGAATTTCGAAGCTGTAAGCAGAATACAAGTCATATGAACACCCACAATAGTGTTCTTCCCCCTTCCTATAAGAAAGAATAAAAAACGCATTGCAACGAGAACAGAGGTTATTTGTTGAGTTTATGTGTATACAAAATCCTTGCAATAAATGTGTCTTAAATGAATGAAAAGCATACATGATCTGGATACAGGTAGCAGTTATCGTGTGGGTGATATGACTTGTATTATGCTTACAGAATTCCACGTATTTAGTTTTACAATGTCAAAGCCTTTTAATATAAATCAAAACTTTCCCGTATTTCTGCAATCTATGCGCAAAATAATAACGAGTTGAGTTCTAACAAAGAATGTATTACATGCTGGGTAGGCTGATAGAGTAAACTATGATATGAATAGGAATATGATATGATATAAGGTATACACTGGTCCGTCCGCGAGGATAGGGACGAGGAGTCAGATAGCCATTAAATGCCATTTGAGAATATAGGCTATTAATGCAAAGCGACGGCCTATAGCCTATACATATTATTTAATGTTTTCATAAGCGTAAAGATACAACAGCTAGATTAATGATCAAGTTAGTTTACTGTATGCAGGCTTCGCAGGGCTGTGCCATGTGTTATTACTTATTATATATGCGCAAGTTATTGTTGCATAATGTAGGCTATGGCTGCTATTATATGTAATTCATATAGGCTACCTAATACCGACAACAAAATAGATTGTATGCCTCTAGTACAAATCATATTATACCCGGTAGCCAATCGAACTAAACGAATAAAGGCATTCATATTCCAGCATGGTTATAATGACACACCAACGCCAAACAGTGGTTATCGAACGGTCTTTATTAGTATTTTGAGCTGTCCAGGCAGAATTGCAGCAATGGTCTTAGGGAGTCGTTGATATCTGACATCACCATGTACATGTCCACCAGCCTTTTATTTATCCCATAACACGGGTTGTGTCTTCTTGGTTGACATTATTTCACATCCAATGGGGGGTGTTTCATGACCATATATGGATAATCATGCACGAGCATTGACGGTAGAACAAAGAGGTATTTATCAACATGGAGGAGCGTAGGACCCGTGTACGCACGGCTGATAAATCCCAATATTTCTGTGCGTACACACATTCTAAATTCTGTGCTTACGTACGAAAATAGAACACTTTCTAAGAATTGTTGATAAATGAGGGCCCAGGCCCATTGCAAGTTGCTGTACTCTGTCGTCTACTCTAAGCCATCCTAGGTTGTCAAAGTGGGCATGGGTGAGGTGGGTTCTAGGAGTAAGGTCAAGCAGTAGTCTGACCAGTTTGTTTTGTGATGTTTGTAATTTTGTTTTTAGCGCCTTTGAGGTGCTTTGGTACCATGAGGTGCAAGCATAGTCGTAGTACCCTTGAATGAGTGCTCCTGCCAGAGACTTCAGGGTATTCTTGTTTACCAGAGAGGAGATCCGGTATAAGAATCTAGTTTGTTGGTTGACTTTTTTTATTACATTGGATGCCATTTTGTCACAGGAAAGATTTGCCTCTAGGATGGAACCTAGGTATGTAATTTCATCTTTCCTTGTGACAATATTGTCACCCACTGTAACTGAGAAGCCGTCGGTCTTGCTGAGTTTGTTATTTGAACCGAAGAGAATGGACTCTGTTTTACCAGTTTGTTATCAGCGAGCCATATGCAGATTCTGCCGAGTTCAGAGCTGAGGGCTTTTTCAACCTGTAACTTGTTCTTGTCAGAGACCAGCAGGGCTGAGTCATCCGCAAACAGGAACAAGTTGCAGTCAAAAGCTGATGACATGTCATTTGCATAAATTAGGAACAGTGGCTGTCCTAGTCTAGGGATGGGTACCGTTCACATTTGAACCGATACGGTACCGGTACCTGTGAATCGATACCGGTACCCAACAGTACTTTTTTTCTGTACTTTAGTCTCTAAAAATCTACCTACCTCAGTTGTAAAAAAAAATCCAAACTTAATATTTAATAAATAAATAATGTATTATTATTACTTTATTATTATTTACATCTTACTGATGTAAAGCACTTTGAACTGCAATCCCAAATTATTCTTTTCATATGTATTATCTGCGAGACAGCGCCAACATGCAACGACTCAAGTCGAAATTCTCCGCTATCTCAACTGCAAGCAGGAGCAGTGTGTCTGTCACTCTGCATGTCTGTCTGCTCCACTGTCTGTGTGTCTGTCACTCTGCATGTCTGTCTGCTCCACTGTCTGTGTCTCTGTCACTCTGCATGTCTGTCTGCTCCACTGTCTGTGTGTCTGTCACTCTGCATGTCTGTCTGCTCCACTGTCTGTGTGTCTGTCACTCTGCATGTCTGTCTGCTCCACTGTCTGTGTGTCTGTCACTCTGCATGTCTGTCTGCTCCACTGTCTGTGTCTCTGTCTGCATGTCTGTCTGCTCCACTGTCTGTGTCTCTGTCACTTTGCATGTCTGACTGCTCCACTGTCTGTGTCTCTGTCACTCTGCATGTCTGTCTGCTCCACTGTCTGTGTCTCTGTCACTCTGCATGTCTGTCTGCTCCACTGTCTGTGTGTCTGTCACTCTGCATGTCTGTCTGCTCAACTGTCTGTGTGTCTGTCACTCTGCATGTCTGTCTGCTCCACTGTCTGTGTGTCTGTCACTCTGCATGTCTGTCTGCTCCACTGTCTGTGTGTCTGTCACTCTGCATGTCTGTCTGCTCCACTGTCTGTGTGTCTGTCACTTTGCATGTCTGACTGCTCCACTGTCTGTGTGTCTGTCACTCTGCATGTCTGTCTGCTCCACTGTCTGTGTCTCTGTCACTCTGCATGTCTGTCTGCTCCACTGTCTGTGTCTCTGTCACTCTGCATGTCTGTCTGCTCCACTGTCTGTGTCTCTGTCACTCTGCATGTCTGTCTGCTCCACTGTCTGTGTGTCTGTCACTCTGCATGTCTGTCTGCTCCACTGTCTGTGTGTCTGTCACTCTGCATGTCTGTCTGCTCCACTGTCTGTGTCTCTGTCACTCTGCATGTCTGTCTGCTCCACTGTCTGTGTGTCTGTCAACTGAACTCTGTTGGTAGAGTACCGTTTGAGGCTGTGTGTCCACCAGGGAGTTTTATTTCAAGGCGGACCGCTTTTCTGAGGCTCGTGCCAGCCGCGGCTCCGCCCCTTCCTCGATGAGTTACATTGATGAGCGCGCTCCTTTCCAAAAAGTTGAACTAGTTTCAACTTTATGAGCTGGGAGCGCTCCGACCAAAAACGCTACTGCCGAGAGCTCATAAAACGCGAGGCGCGGCTCTGGGAAGAGGAGCTCGCCTGTCTCTTCTTCAGCATAGAAATGAATGACAGAAAGGAGCTGACAACTCATAAAACGTCCACTATGGACACAAGCCCTAACTCCACTGATAGACTATCAAAACCAATTGCTTTTAGCTTGTCAATCAGAATGGAGTGATTGACAGTGTCGAAGGCCTTTAGGTCCAGCATGACCATGCCGCAGTATTTGCCCGCGATTTTATTTTTTTTGAAATCATCTTTGCGGACCCCTAGCTTATTGTAGTAGGCTATGATGTGTTCTACCCCAAAATGTCCTGAGTGGGAGGGTAGTTTATTTACCAGTGTTGTGGCTATCAAAGAAAATGTTTAAGTAATTGGCCACATCCAGCTTGTCTGTGATGAGCGTGTTGTCTGTCTTTATGTTTATGTTTGAAAATCTGGTTTTAAATTTTTTTCTGCAGCCTAGTTGATTATTGAGTAATTGCCAAAGTTCACAGGGTTTATTTTTGTTTTCCTCAGTTTTGATGAAATTCTTTTTTGCAGTTTTGATCATGGAGTTTACGTAATTTCTTAGTCTGGAACGCCCTACCCACAGCAATAAAAAAAAAATGTGATTCACTACCCACCTTCAAAACTGCTCTCAAAGAGCAATTCAAAACTGGCCCCCATAAATGTACAAACCCCCTGTCATGGGGCTACCCCCTGCCCTGTAATGGTTGCCTGACAGTCTTAGTTGGTTTAGCCCTGGTCCCCACATGTGGTCATGCTACAGTACCAAACATTTAGCTTAGGTATTTTTTTGGCGTTGTTTATTTTGTATATAGGTACCGGTAGAACCCAGGCACAGAAGACAA
The DNA here is from genome assembly GCF_963971535.1 of Notolepis coatsorum. Taxonomy (NCBI): domain Eukaryota; kingdom Metazoa; phylum Chordata; class Actinopteri; order Aulopiformes; family Paralepididae; genus Notolepis; species Notolepis coatsorum. The sequence continues at coordinate 179,910,388 of NC_140171.1, forward strand.
ACCTTCTGTTAAATCATAACTTGTTATGTGTATATAAATTGTTTGTAAATACCATTTTTCTGTGTTCCCACTTGGTTCCGTGTAGGATCCATGGCTGCCCAACCAGAACTGGGAGAGGCCAAAGCCTTTTCTGGAGGGGAGATTTGGAAGGAACCAAGAGTACAGGGGGGGGTTCATGATAAAAAGTGAATATACTTTAAAAGTGCCCTACTGTTTACACTGTTTAGTGTTTTGTAATGATATGGTCTGTATGGAATAATGTATCCATTGGGTACAACAACAGCCTGTTCAAGCTGCTGCGGTCAGGCAAACGCCTGTGAACACCAGCAACTAGGACAGAGAGACTTCGGCTCAGCTTCTTCCCCCAGGCCATCAGAGCCTTGAACACTGAACTCTCCACACATGAGCACACACACAACACACACACTGTATACGCTCACACACTAGCAGCCACTTTAACATTAACACACACACACTCATGCTGCACATGCTCACACTTATGGTCACTTTACAAACTGAAAGGTTACTTTAAAAAATAGTATAGTATAACTTGAGATTGTATAATATAGCATTGTATAGCAGTGTACATAAAGACCCAGTGCCTCATCTGTAGCTAACAGTGTATTGCACTATCACAGGACCTAGCATGTCTTACCATGCTCTTGTAAAAACTCATGTACATATACCTGATATGCCCTACTTTGATTACTTGTATTATTGCACAAATGTCGTTCTCATCCTATTGGATTCTTATTATTGTATTATTGTATTATGCACAATCGTTGCAGGCAAGACCCCCCGCATTTCACTGTATACTTGTATGCCGTGACAAATAAAACTCTTGACTTGACTTGACTTGTGCTGCATCCTGTTTTTTCACTGGTGAACAAAAGAAAAGAGAAGAATAAAAACCAACCAAGGGTGATGACAACCTGCCTCTGACTACCTGCCTTTTTCCACTGCTTGGCCACATCCTCACATACCCCCTCCCCCCCACCCACCCACCCCCTCCTAATGTACAGTTTCCTCCCCCTCGTATGTATATATTATCTGTTAGGATCTCTGTTCAACAGTACTGTATATTTGCAGATCTTGTAATGTCACAAATGTAACAGTACTACAGTATACCTCCATGTCATGTATGTCAGAAATGTCATGATATATATCTGTATGTTGCGTATGTCAGAAATGTCATGAATTGAAAATGGGGGACCCTGACGTAAACAAGACGAAAGTCTTTCTCTCATCTGCATCCCCTTAACAATTGTGTGTATTGAGCCGTACTGTATTGTACCCATTCTGCAATCTGTTAATACAATTTCCAATCAATCAAAACCCCCTCTATGAGGAGCTAGCCAAGATGAGAACCCCTCCTACCCCCTCTATGAGGAGCTAGCCAAGATGAGAACCCCTCCCACCCCCTCTATGATGAGCTAGTCAAGATGAGAACCCCTCCCACCCCCTCTATGAGGAGCTAGTCAAGATGAGAACCCCTCCCACCCCCTCTATGAGGAGCTAGTCAAGATGAGAACCCCTCCTACCCCCTCTATGAGGAGCTAGCCAAGATGAGAACCCCTCCTACCCCCTCTATGAGGAGCTAGCCAAGATGAGAACCCCTCCCACCCCCTCTATGAGGAGCTAGTCAAGATGAGAACCCCTCCCACCCCCTCTATGAGGAGCTAGCCAAGATGAGAACCCCTCCCACCCCCTCTATGAGGAGCTAGCCAAGATGAGAACCCCTCCTACCCCCTCTATGAGGAGCTAGCCAAGATGAGAACCCCTCCTACCCCCTCTATGAGGAGCTAGCCAAGATGAGAACCCCTCCTACCCCCTCTATGAGGAGCTAGCCAAGATGAGAACCCCTCCCATCCCCTCTATGAGGAGCTAGCCAAGATGAGAACCCCTCCCACCCCCTCTATGATGAGCTATCCAAGATGAGAACCCCTCCCACCCCCTCTATGAGGAGCTAGTCAAGATGAGAACCCCTCCCACCCCCTCTATGAGGAGCTAGCCAAGATGAGAACCCCTCCTACCCCCTCTATGATGAGCTGGCCAAGATGAGAACCCCTCTCACCCCCTCTATGAGGAGCTAGTCAAGATGAGAACCCCTCCTACCCCCTCTATGAGGAGCTAGCCAAGATGAGGAACACGTTCAGCCACAGACTCATGCCCCCCCGACACTCCACTAACCGTCTTGGCCAGTCAGCCATCAACGTATGACGGATATCGTGCCAGTTAGGGTACTTTGTGTATACTTCACCTTGTGTATACTGTTTACTTTTACTCTTACTCATAGCATATATTCAGATTAACATTTTCTATTGCCTATATTTATTGTAATGTATAATATAACCGATAGGGCACACAGACCCTCATCTGCACCTTTGTTTATTTTTCTCATATCTTTAATATTCAGAGTTAATTATATTGTTTTACACCATTTATTCTTATCGTATTTTTATATTCAGATACAATTGTATCCCCTATGTTTATGTCTTTCTACTATTACCCTGCCCATATCTGTACCCCCCCCCCCCCTCATCGTAATGATGTATTGTGTGTTTTGATGTAAATCAAGATCCGTGGTCCGAGGTATTATGAATAAAAATCTGAATACTAATATTGAAAAATCTATATCAGGAAGATAAGTAGACAATTCCTAAAGTCCAATAAAAAAAATTATTACAATATGGATCCATACTGTTAGTGAAATAAATATGCTCTTTCATTAGTATGGTCAGCAAGAGTTAAGAAGAAGGAAGAAGGAAGAATAGAGAAGAGAGAGAGTATGGGAGGGTGAAAGAGAAGAGAGAAAGAGAGAGAGAGAGGGTATGGGAGGGTGGAAGAGAAGAGGAGAGAGATTATGGGAGGGTGGAAGAGAAGAGAGAGATAAATAGTATGGGAGGGTGGAAGAGAAGAGAGAGAGAGAGAGAGTATGGGAGGGTGGAAGAGAAGAGGAGAGAGTATGGGAGGGTGGAAGAGAAGAGAGAGAGAAAGAGTATGGGAGGGTGGAAGAGAAGAGGGAGAGTAGCAGTGTACAAAGAGAGTCATTGTACTTGATTCATATTCAACATGAGATCATCTGGCATGTGAGTTCTCATGATACATGCATACTGACTATGTCCATAATTAGTCCATAAGGTACATCTCCCTTCATTGATTATATGATAGGTTGTTTACATCATATTGTCATAAACAGATACTGAGCAGAGGCAAGAGTCATTTTAGAGCGAACATAGTGTACAGAATATTCGTATAAGGATGTGTGAATCATCTTTCCTCCTTACACCCACGCTGCTATGACATCTGCATTTCCCCAAGAGGATATATCGTATCTTATCTTAAAACCACAAAGAGACTCTGCTAGGTGAGAAACAGCAGAGCTATCGGATAAAAAAAACTAGATAACAAGAAAGCAGAAATTATTTCTTTTTTTTGTATCCACTTTTTCTCCTTATTTTCAATTTTTCTCCCATCCCAATTTCGTATTTCCAATTCTTCCCGCCCCTGTCTTGAACGTTGCTAGACTATGCCTCCCACTGGTCGGCCATAGTGAGGATAGAAGCCTTGCATCACGTGTCCCCTCCGGTACACGAGGAGGCAGCCTGTCGCATCTTTTCACCGCAGCAGCTCGAACTCTCAGTGGCGAGGAGTAATGCGTGGGAGGCTCACGCTGCCCCCAATACTTCCTGTTTCCGCCGCACCCAACCGACCTGTAGGAGTCGCTGTCCACAATGTCCAATCCCCACCCACCGGCTTTCCCACCCTCTAACACTGCCAGTTGTGTTAGTATGACGGCCGGCCAAGCCGGTAGCAACGCCGAGAGCTGGGCTCGATACCAGCATCTCCTGCATTACTGGTGAGCGCCTTGCCCACTGCGCCACTCAGCCGCACCGCAGAAATTATTTCTATACATGCATGTGAATGTGCTGACGTTGAAATGATACATGTCAGCCGGCCATCAGCTGATGTAGAATGCTGTCTTGTATCACCCAGCATGACAGCAGAACAGCTCTAACTAGTGCAGTCAGTCTGACTGGACTGATGAGCAAGATTCTACCTCTTTCCCATCACACAATCTGACACATAATAAATGTAACAGATGACCAACATTTGTATGGAGGCCTTTACTGAAAAACAACGATTATTTTGCACATCATTTTGCACATATCCCCAAACTGTTAATGGTTTTGCTCAAATGAATTTAGCTTGACAGTTATTGAGGGTTTATAAATTTGAATATGTCCTCCAGTGATGTCATTGGATGACATTGAATCCTTGTGTTAATTACAGCTCAATGCTCCCTATTGCAATGTCTGCTGTTTTTATTTTTAACATCTCCACCATTTAATTTGGCTTGGGAGGAGGTGGAGGTGGTGGATTCATATAAGTTCCTTGGGGTACACATGAACAATAAACTGGACTGGTCGGACAACACAGAGGCCCTCTACAGGAAGGGACAGAGCATGCTGTTCTTCCTGAGGAGACTCAGGTCCTTCAATGTTTGCAATAGACTGCTGCAGTCATTCTACCAGTCTGTAGTGGCCAGTGTCCTCTTCTATGCTGTGGCATGCTGGGGGGGCTACACCAACTCAAGGGACACCAACAAACTGAACAAGCTGGTGAGGAAGGGTAGCTCTGTGGTGGGAGTCGAGCTGCTCAGACTAGAGGTGGTGGCAGAGAGGGGGATGAGAAGGAAGTTGGCTGCTATCCTGGAGAATCCCTCCCACCCCCTCTATGGTGAGCTAGTCAAGATGAGAAGCACGTTCAGTCACATACTCATACCCCCCCGACACTCAACTAACCGCCTCGGCCAGTCCTTCATACCAGCGGCCATCAGGCTCCACAACAGTGGGCAGGGACTGCTGCCAGACATCCAACTACAACTACTAGGAACCTAAAAGGACAATAACACTACCTTATGCATACCGCACCTTATGTGAATACTGTATACTTCAGTTAGTTAGTTAATTATATTGATTTGTTATATTGTTTACTGCTTGTTTTTACTACCTGTACCTCCCCTCCCCCATGCTGCTATGATGCCTGCATTTCCCCAAGGGGATCAATAAAGGAATATCTTATCTTGAAACTCTTAATGCAAAGTTCTAAACGGACTTGCCGAATTCTTACCTTAAGACATTACATCCTATGCTGAAATGCAAAGTGCAAAACTGTTGATACAAAGTGCCAAACTCTAAATCATATGCTCCATTCTCAGTATACAGCCACCTAATATTACAACAATGTTCAATTGCTTATTGCTACAAAGGCAGATCACTAAATCAATATTTTTTTGTACTAATGTCTCATTACCTTCAACAACCTTGCCCAGTTGAGGAGCATTGCAATACAATTGATAATCTCTTCACCACTACATAAAAGGCTGCTTATAACCCTGAAGAAAGGAGCAACATGGAGCAAGTCGGTGCAGCTGAGGTTGGCAACGAAGGACAGGGTCGTGGTCGTGGCCAAGGAAGCAGAAGAACATCTGTCTCAAATTAAATTATAACCACAATTGTTGACCACGTAATACAGTAAACCGAGGTCTAGCACTGGCTGAAGCTGGCAGGGTGGTGCAGCCAAACCTGAACAGGTCAACGGTGGCATGCCTTATACGATTTTTTTACAGTAAGAGAGATAATGGGTAAGTCAATATGTGTAATTTACTGTACAGTAACTGTATATCGAAATTACAGTAATTGTAAAATGTATATTGTTGTCTGTTACAGTATATTTCATAAATACTAAAGGTGTGAATTATTTCTGTAATTGTTATTTTTACTGTACTTTAGAACTGAAGGAGCACCACCAAGTGGAGTACGTGGCCATCTGCTCTCTGTGCAATACTTACAGTACTTTACAGTAGTTTGTTTACTGTAACTGTTTTTGTTTTTACTTTAAAATACAGAGCATTACTGTAGGTATTTTCCTTGACTGTAATGATTCAACTTTAAATACTGTAATCAAATATTTTGTTTGTCTTTCATAAAAACACAAGCACTATACTGAAGTCTATCACAGGGGTTATGAGGAAATTACCATTACATAGTCTATTTTGGTAACAAGTATTTTGTGTTTCACTGAATTATTTGATAAATACCAAGTTTGTTTATTATTTGTCATAGTAAAATACAAAATACTTTATAATGAAATGATTTTTTCTGTATGAGCCCCTGAGAGTGTGCTTCATACAGTAATAGATAAAAGATATTAAATAGGTCGGCCGGGTAGTGCAGCGGACTAAGCGTCTGCCTACCACCACAGAGACAGTGGGATCGAATCCAGCTGTGGTGCTTCCGGGTTGGCCGACCGTCCATACTAACACAATTGGCAGTGTTAGCGGGTGGGAAACCCGGCGAGGGTGGGTCCTGGTCGTTGTAAACAGCGACTCCTACAGTTCGGTCGGGGCGCCTGCACAGCAAGGGAAGGATCTAGGAGAGGTAGTGTGATCTTCCACACGTTACACTCTCCCAGTGAGAGTCTGCGCTGCCAGGTGAAAAGAAGCGGTGGGCTAGCTACACATGTGTCGTTGGAAGCATGTGATAGTCTACGCCCTCCCAGACTGACGATAGGGGGTAGAATACAGAGTAAAATGAGTAACAGTGAGGTACAATGCAGAAGTGCAATGAGGTATGAATTGTAGTGCAAATCTCTTTAATAATAGATAAATATAAAGTGTGTTAAAGTGTCTAAAGTGAGTCAAGTGAGTGATAAGGTGAGTGGTTTTAAATGCTTTTAAAGTGGTTTTAAATGCTCACTTAATTGATTGAAATATCTAATGTTCTGGTGCTGTGATAAGCTTTTGATTATACTATTCTCTGATTTGACACTGGTATTTTTATTTTGCCTGCTATATTGCATTATGAACCCAAAATTAGCAGTATAGCATTCTGTGTTAAGAGTGTTGCACATTGAAAGTCACTAAGCCAAACAAGCAACAGCAAAAGTGGACAAACCATGGCTGTAGTCAAGAAGCTGATGGGAGATGGGTGTGTCCGTCTTCCCTATGACCAGTGTTGGTCCCCCTGGCTCCCGGTGACACACATGAATCAGAACATTCACTGACCAGCCACATTCAGTCAGTCACAATGTCAAACAGACTCTCCACCGCTCTCCACCTAGTCGACCAAGAACACAGAGTCAAACAGACTCTCCACCTGGTCAACCAAGACCACAGAGTCAAACAGACTCTCAACCTGGTCAACCAAGACCACAGAGTCAAACACTCTTCACCTGGTCAACCAAGACCACAGAGTCAAACAGACTCTCCACCTGGTCAACCAAGACCACAGAGTCAAACAGACTCTCCACCTGGTCAACCAAGACCACAGAGTCAAACAGACTCTCCACCTGGTCAACCAAGACCACAGAGTCAAACAGACTCTCCACCTGGTCAACCAAGACCACAGAGTCAAACAGACTCTCCACCTGGTCGACCAAGACCACAGAGTCAAACAGACTCTCCACCTGGTCAACCAAGACCACAGAGTCAAACAGACTCTCTACCTGGTCAACCAAGACCACAGAGTCAAACAGACTCTCCACCTGGTCGACCAAGACCACAGAGTCAAACAGACTCTCCACCTGGTCAACCAAGGCTACAAAGTCTCGCTCAAATCTCCTGTCCTGCAAACCCACCTGCACCCTGATGAATCATCCCAAAGACATTGTATCATCAAAGACATCATGCATGCAATCCATGAAGCAAAATGGCGCCACAGCTCTCGCCCTTACCTGGCAACTCTTCCTTTTCACCTCCATGTCACAGACACCTTCATATATAATTATAAATACATGCACACATAAAACCTACATACATTGGCACGTATAATTTAATGTACCTACAGATATCCAGATATCGTTTTCCGCCCCTGTGATGATACAATTGAAAATCATCTGATAATTATTAAAATATGTTTCACATTATGCCACTCAGACAAGGCTATATGAATGAATTAATGTTATGTCTCAGTGTCCAAGCTTCATCTAAATAATCCACAAAGGGAAATGTTTCTTGTGTCAGAATCAGAATCAGAATCTATGTATCTATACGGATAAGGATAAAGATGAACTTTATGTATCCCCTTGGGAAAATTAGGTGACATACACATACAGCCATAGCCTCATTATACAAATATTCCACAATCATTACATTGACAGTAATAATGGCACACATAAAATCACACAAGCATGTACATTTGTTGAAACATGCCAACTACAGTAGAAATGTATCTTATCAAACAAACCCTTCTTCCGACCATTATACAGAAGGCAGTATGAGACTACATTTATTAAAAAAAAAAAATTTAAGTTTGTTTTCAAATTCTTAGCCCACATAAATGACAAGCCTATGCTGTTCTTCAGTGAGTATGCTCTGGCCAAGGTCCACACAAAATGCTCTCTATGCTCAAGGTCCACTCTCACTCCCTCATTCACACTCTCTCTCACTCTCTCTCACACACAGCTTTTGATGTTATAATGCATCACAGCCCATCTTTTACACTCCTTGTCTTTCTGCCTGTCTTTTACACATCTTACAGCACCATTAAAGGGACAGGTCAACATTATGGGAAATGTGTTTATCGTCTTCTTCAGAGTCAGACAAACTTTTTTTTAAATGTCCTCTGTGCGTTCAGTAGAAAGCTATCCGGCTGCAAGCTAGCCTTGCGTAGCAAACAACAATGGAAATGGATATGGACCAGCTAAATCAAATCAAATCAAATGTATTTGTAAGGCCCGACAACACGCGTTAATGTCCCCATGGGCCGGACACGTCTTCTTTATACAAGTCAAGAAGAAACATCACAATAAATCAAGAACAAAACAAAAACACCATAAAGTCCAAAATAAAATGTAAAATAAATAAATGCAACAATCAATCTATCAATCAATCAAATTTATTTGTATAGCACGTTTAAACATGACGCTTGTCAACCAAAGTGCTTCACATAGCTAAGCTAAGTACAAAGAAAAGTATAAAATAAACAGAAAATAAAATAAAATCAACGGATAGACATAGGAAAAACAGAACAACATGTCAACAAGTACGGCAAGAGTCACAGTGAGTCAGGGAAGGCCAGGCGTTATAGGTGGGTTTTGAATTTTGATTTAAAAGACTCGATGGAGGGGGCAGATATGATGGACATGGGGATGCTGTTCCAGAGGTCAGGGGCTGCGACCGCAAAAGCACGTCCCCCCCTAGACTTGAAGTTAGACCTACGAGTGGTTAGGAGACCCTTATCAGCCCATCTGAGGGCCCTGGCGTTGGTATAGGGGGTGAGGAGGTCTGCTAGGTAAGCAGGGGCACATTCCCAGACATACCCCACGCAACGGTAAGGAAAAACTCACTAAAAACCTAGCAATAGGAAAAAAGCACCACAGCAAAGTGGAGGAGAGAAACCTTAGAAGGGCCATTCAAGGGGGGGCTCTCTCTTCTTAGATGTTGGTGATAGTAGTGTTGCTGTTAGGGTTTGAAACCGACCTCAAACGCACAGCACAGACAGGTAGTTCAGAGTTAGCCAAATACTAGGGCGTATTTATTTACAGAGTCAAAAAAGGGTAAAGTAACAATTATGAAACAACAAGGGAGACTGCCTTCGGCAGAGTTATCTGCGGCTCTGCAGATTCTCCTGGTGATAGCGGTGGGGAATCGGTATGTGACGTTGTAGCGGCTCTGCTGATACTCCCAGCCTTCACTCGAGGTGGAAAACGGAGAGAGAGAGGTATCAAAAACAGTCCAACGAAACACAGAGGCAGTGTGGTTCCCTCCTCCCTTAGCTGTGTCCAGAACCAATTGACAGTGACAATCTTCAGTGTTCCCCACAACACACAATTTAGCTGAGTTCAATGCAAACAAAACGATATCTTCAGTGTCTCTTCTAAACACACAATTCAGCTGAGTCCAGTGCCAGCAAAAATGATAATCTTCGGTGTTCGTCAAACACACAGACAGAATAATCCAGAGGGGTTTGGTTCCAACTCACCAACGCGTAAAACGGGTAAACGAGGCGCAGCTCCAAACGGGGAACAAGGTTCTCACCAGCGGTTCTCCACAGAAAAGTCCTGGAGGGAAAGTAGACGAGGAACAGCAACGGGGAAAAAGTAGGCAAATGCAGTTGTATTCCAGAACGACCCGACAATGATAGAAAGAAAGTCCAGGTATATAAAGCCCTCTGGGGCGCTAATCACAAACTATGACAGCTGCGTGATGAAATTGGCAATTGCTCAAAAAGCGTGTGGCGGGGAATGCACCAATCAGCACCGTACCTCAGAGGAGCGTGTGGCGGGGAACGAACCAAACCTCACAGTACCCCCCCCTCCACTGGAGCCACCCGGCGACCAGCCCGACCCGGCTCGCCCGGATGGGCACGATGGAAGTCGGTGATCAGGCCGGGATCCACGATGAGCTGGCGGGAGACCCAGCTCCGTTCCTCCGGGCCGTACCCCTCCCAGTCCACCAGGTACTGGAACCCCCGACCCCGCCGTCGAACGCCCATCAACCGGCGGACCTGCCACTGGGGGTGACCGTCCACCATCTCGGGAGGAGGCGGTTCCGGAGCAGGAGGCATCAGGGGACTGAGAGAGACAGGCTTAACCCGGGACACATGGAAAACGGGGTGAATGCGCATGGACGCAGGAAGCTTAAGACTCACCGCCGCCGGACTGAGCACCTTCAGAACCTCAAAAGGACCAACGAACCGGGGGTTAAGCTTCTTGGCCGAGGACCGAAGCGGAAGGTCCTTTGCAGAAAGCCACACCCTCTGCCCAGGGTGGTACGTCGGCGCAGGGACCCGGCGCCGGTCAGCCCCACGACTGGCGCGCTCCGATGACCGGAGCAGCGCAGTCCTGGCGATCTCCCAGACCCGACGGCACCGGTCGAGATGGTCCTGTACGGAGGGAACTGCCACCTCCGACTCCTGTGCAGGGAAAAGAGGGGGTTGGTAGCCCAGGGATACCTCAAAAGGTGAGAGGCCGGTGGCGGAACTGACCATGGAGTTGATGGAGTACTCGACCCAGGGAAGGAAACGGCTCCAAGAAGCGGGTTTCTCGGCAGCCACACACCGAAGAGCAGACTCCACGCTCTGGTTCATCCTCTCCGTTTGTCCGTTAGTCTGGGTGGCAGGCGAACCGGCTGGTATGGCCCCACTGGAGGCCCCGGGACCAGACTGAGTCAGGGACGAAGAGGCGATGAACCGGTACATTGCCTGGAGTGCGATGGAAGCGTAGGGCACGCCTTACCACCCCCTCGATGCCCAAGGTGACCACTCCCACCACCCTGGCCTCTGGGAGGATGGGAGTCGGGTCCTCAGCGGTTGGACCCCCCTTGGAGTGTAACCGGGACAGGGAGTCGGCCTTCGTGTTGCGGGAACCAGGGCGAAACGTCAGTGAGAAGTCGAACCGACTGAGGAAGCTGGCCCATCTTGCCTGCCGGCCATTGAGGCACTTGGAAGCACGGATGTACGTCAAGTTCTTGTGGTCCGTCCAAATGGTGAATGGCTCCTCGGCCCCCTCTAGCCAATGACGCCACTCCTCCAAGGCAGCCACAACCGCCAGCAGCTCCCGATTGCCGATGTCATAGTTCCTCTCGGCAGGGAGGAAACGACGTGAGTAGAAGGCGCACGGATGTACCTTCTGGTCAGTTGCCGACCGCTGAGATAAGATAGCCCCTAGTCCAGTATCCGAGGCGTCCACCTCTACGATGAACTGTCTCTTGGGGTCTGGATGGAGCAAGACCGGGGCGGTAGTGAACCTCTTCTTGAGGGAGCGGAACGCAGCACACGCCGCTGGGGACCAGTCGAACGGCAGGGCGGGAGAGGTTAGCCTGGTAAGTGGTTCCGCCACCTGACTGTAGTTCCGGATGAATCTTCGGTAGAAGTTGGCGAACCCGAGGAAGCTCTGTAACTCCTTCCGAGAGGTGGGTTCCGGCCACTCCTCCACGGCCCGGATCTTGCGAGGGTCAGCTCGGGTCAAGCCTCTCTCCACGATGAAGCCCAGGTAATCGACGGAGTCGGAGTGGAATCGGCACTTCTCTGCCTTGACGAAGAGCCGATTGTGGAGGAGGCGCTCCAGCACACGGCGGACATGCTGGATGTGTTCCTCGAGGGTCTTGGAGAAAATGAGGATGTCGTCTAGGTATACCACCACAAACTCCTCCAGCATGTCACGAAGGACGTCGTTCATGAGCGCCTGGAATACCGCCGGAGCGTTGGTGAGGCCGAACGGCATTACCAGGTACTCGTAGTGGCCCCTGGGAGTCTTGAAGGCGGTCTTCCACTCATCGCCCTCTCGGATACGGACCAGATGGTAGGCACTCCGGAGGTCCAGCTTGGTAAAGACAGTAGCCTGGGTGAGAGGCTCGAAGGTGGAGTTCATGAGAGGAAGAGGGTACTTGTTCTTAATGGTGATCTCGTTGAGCTGGCGATAGTCGATGCAGGGTCGAAGGTCATCGTCCTTCTTCCCAACAAAGAAGAAACCGGCCGCCACAGGGGAGGAGGAAGGCCGAATGAGTCCTGCTTCCAAGGACTCAGAGATATACTGATCCATCGCTGCCTTCTCAGGGACGGTCAGACTGTAGAGGCGGCTGCCGGGAAGGGGAGCTCCTGAGTTCGATGGCACAGTCGTAAGGCCGGTGAGGCGGAAGGGCCTGAGCCCTGGACTTACTGAAAACCTCCTCGAGGTTGTGGTACTCGGGGGGGTATAGTCGAGAGGTCCGGGGGCGGCTCACAAAGGGATCTCCGGGGCGAGGGACAGGACGCCGCCTGAAGACACTGGGCATGACAGGAGGAGCTCCACCCCCTGATGGTACCGGAGGACCAGGCGATGTGGGGCTTGTGCAGCGCGAGCCAGGGCCGGCCCAGGACTACTGGGACAAGAGGGGATCTGGTGATAAAAAACTGGAGTCTCTCAACGTGGTTACCAGCAATGGTGAGAAGGACAGGACAGGTGCGTTGAGTGATGTCAGCCAGGCGGTGCTGGTCCACGGCTCACCAGGATCTCCCGGGGTCCCGGCGAGCCTGGTCTTTTGGCCGGGTGGGGCAGTTGGAGATACGGTGCCCATCCCGACCGCAGTAGAGGCAAAGGCCGGACCTGAACCTTGCCTCCCGTTCAGCCTGGCTAAGGTGTGAACGTCCCAGCTGCATGGGTTCCTCCTCGGGCACCGAACGGGAGGGGAAGGAACCACCAGTTGTGGTGGGAGCAGGACGGACCGCAGTACCGTCACGAGTGCGGGGGGTCTGGGGAACTTCTGGAGGTCCCAGTCGGGCTCTCTCACGCCTTCTCTCCCGGAGGCGTCCGTCGATGCGAATGGCGAGGCTGAATAGGTCCTCGAGGGACTCAGGTTCCTCACGGGTCGCGAGCTGGTCCCTGACAGCGTCATTGAGCCCCCTCATGAAGGTGAGACGAAGCGCTTGATCGTTCCAACCGCTCTCCGTTGCCGCCAGTCTGAACTCCAGCACGTAGTCGGTGACCCCGCCACTGCCCTGCCGGAAGGTGCCCAACCGAGCTCCTGGGTCCTGGCCACGGGCTGGGTGGTGGAAAACCCTGCGGAGCTCTGCCACGAAGTCTGGGTAGGAAAAACAGAAATCAGCCCCCATTGCCCAGGAGGCAGTAACCCACTGTGCTGCCCGGCCTGAGAGCAGGTTAGTCATGTAAGCCACTCGAGCTCCCTCTGTAGTGAATCGGCTGGGTTGATGAAGAAAAACCAACTCACATTGCATGATGAATGTGGCACACTCCTCGAAGTTACCATTGAACAACCGTGGTTCAGAGAGATGGGGCTCCCGAGGTGCGGGATCGGGAGGCGTGGGGCCTGCCATGGCTGCGGGTTATGCTCTGGCCGAGGCTCCTGAAGTAGGTGGGGTTACAAGCAGGGTGTTAAATGCTTCACTCAGCGCTTGTGTTACGTACCCCCGTGGGGAGACGCAACACAAGGCCACAGACAGGGTAGGTGAGGGTGCAGTGACACAAAACGCCAGATACGGATTGCAAAATAATAATATTTATTTCACAAATGAGGATCAGCAACACAGAGAGCAAAGAGGACCTACCAGTGAGCACCAAATAATATCAAAAGGAAACAAAAGCCCACCCCCCCCTTTACAGGCGCGGACGCCCCAAAGTACAGGAGGTGGTGCTCACTCTAAAGCTGGTGTCTTTAACAGTAGTTCTCCTACGTGATGCAGATGTAGACCCAGGGTATCTTCCTGCCCTCAATGTCCCTGTGTGCGAAACAAAAGGTTAGCAACAAGAAAAGAAACAATCACAAAAACCGGGTGACGAATTGATACACAAATACACAATACAGGTTATGGGTAACAGACAAAATATATAACAGGCAGGATCACACAAGATACAATACTATACAATACCAATGGCTAAGCCACCAGAGCCTTGCCCAGCTCTCACACCATCGGTAGCTCAACAGAGCTGTAAGTGGCTCATGTAACAGACATGAGCCCCACAGAGCTTTAACTAGCTCTCTCGATACTACAAGCCCAACAGAGCTTTACCTGGCCCATGAACCAAATATGAGTCTAAACACAAAACAAATGAGAGCCCCTTTTACAACACCACCAGATAGTTACCAGACACCGACCGGGCTCTGGCTAACAATGCATACACAGGGATTCTATGAAGGGATGTGGAGGTCAATTAGGCTGATGAGCCTCAGCTGCTGTTGCTGCTGCTTCTTCTGTTGGTTGGAGTGGAATGGTGATTGACCCTGAGAGGTAGATAGATTATACAGGAGGTACATAACACATATTATATACATATAATCCCCCATACAATATAATACTACATGCATACATAATGATATAAGGACAGAGTCCGTAACAGCTTGTAATTGGTGGAGAATATCAGCCTGCTGATTACCCTGGGCTGTCTGCTGGGTAGCCAGAGAGCAAAGGGACTCCTGAATAGGCAGGACCTGGGCTCGGAGCTCCTGTACAGCAGCCGCAGCCGCATCTAACTGTAGGCTGTGGTCGTTGGTTAATTCAATCTGGACCGCCAACGCTGTTCTGACTCTGTGTCGGCTGAGGTCGTCATGGTCGGGTCGTAATGTTAGGGTTTGAAACCGACCTCAAACGCACGGCACAGACAGGTAGTGTATTTATTTACAGAGTCAAAAAGGAGTCAAGTAACAATTTCGAAACAAAAAGGGAGACTGCCTTCGGCAGAGTTATCTGCGGCTCTGCAGATCCTCTTGGTGTTAGAGGTGGGGAATCGGTGTTGACGCCGTAGCGGCTCTGCAGATACTCCCAGCTTCAACTCGAGGTGGAAACGGAGAGAGAGAGAGAGATCAATAACAGTCCAACATAACACAGAGGCAGTGCGGTTCCCTCCTCCCTTAGCTGAGTCCAGAACAAACAAAAAACGATAATCTTCAGTGTTCTCCACAACACACAATTTAGCTGAGTTCAGTGCAAACAAAAACGATACTCTTCAGTGTCTCTTCTAAACACACAATTCAGCTGAGTCCAGTGCAAGCAAAAATGATAATCCTCAGTGTCTCCTTTAACACACAATTTAGCTGAGTCCAGTGCAAGCAAAAATGATACTCTTCAGTGTTCTTCAAACACACCAAACAGAATAATCCAAAAAGGGTTTGGTTCCAACTCACCAAGCGCAAACACGTAAAGTGGGTAAACGAGTCGCAGCTCCAAACGGGGGAACAAGGTTTTCACCAGCGGAAATCCACAGATGTCCTGGAGGGAAAGTAGACGAGGCATAGCAACGGGGAACACAGGCAGAAGCAGAAGTATTCAAAACGACCCGACATCGATTGAAAGAAGGTCCCAGTCTATGAAGCCTCTGGGGCGTTAATCACAAACTAAGACAGGTGCGTGATGAAATTGGTAATCGCTCCAGAAGCGTGTGGCGGGGAATGCACCAATCAAACACAGTACCTTAAAGGAGCGTGTGGCGGGGAACGAACCAATCCTCACACTTGTGCTGTATGATGACAATACATTGGAATCGAATCTCATGTCAACGCTAGGGGTTCAGCAGGTGTATTCTGAATGACAAGTATGACAACATCACCGTTGTGAAGGGCATATGGGCAGATTGCAGAATGATTTTTTTGTTTTGTTTACTAGTACTCGCCAGAATCTTCATGAATCACTCGCCAAACATAACAAATACTTGCATTTGGCTAGTAAAGTGGCCTAATTTCCTCCCCTGTTCCCTTATTTCAATGTCCTTTTTTCTTTTTCTTCTTTCTCTGTCAGGTGCATTTCCCATCTCACCCTTTTCAAGTGGGTCCCATCTTTTTTCAAACACCGCGCAAATGTGGCCTGTTCGGTGTCCACTGTGAAGGGCTGACGAAGCAGGTGAATTACCTGATTGATGAAGGGATGTCGACTGGTAAGGACAGCAACGCCGTTATCAGCTATGTGCAGTGGTCACCAACCCGTCGATCTTGATCCCTGTAGATCTTTCCATGAAAATTCAAAATTCAAAAAAAAAACTTTTTTTTTATCTTACCCTGAGAGTCCACATTACAGTTCTACTTTTGTTTTGATGTGAAAAGTGATGCTGCACTTAGCACTGACTGAGAAAGTACACATACAGTTCTACTTTTGTTTTGATGTGAAAATGATGCTGCACTGACTGCACTTAGCACTGACTGCACTTAGCACTGACTGAGAAAGTACACATTACAGTTCTACTTTTGTTTTGATGTGAAAAGTAATGCTGCACTTAGCACTGACTGAGAAAGTACACATTACAGTTCTACTTTATAAAATGCTAATTGTAAATATGTTTGTCAATGTTAATAATATGAGAAAGTCCACATTACAGTTCTACTTTTGTTCTGATGTGAAAAGTGATGCTGCACTTAGCACTGACTGCACTTAGCACTGACTGAGAAAGTACACATTACAGTTCTACTTTATAAAATGCTAATTGTAAATATGTTTGTCAATGTTAATAATATGAGAAAGTCCACATTACAGTTCTACTTTTGTTTTGATGTGAAAAGTGATGCTGCATAAGATGACTGCACTTAGCACTGACTGAGAAAGTACATAATAGTTCTACTTTGACGTTTTAATGTTGGACCAAAGCATTGCATGTAATTAGAATACAGGCAAATAAAAGTCATTTAGTTTAAAGTACAATCTTGGCTGTCTTTTTCTCTCAACGCTTCAATAGGTAGATCTTGCCTTCACCAAAAAAAAATTTATCTTGGGCTTAAAAAGGTTGGTGACCACTGGCTATGTGGATCATTACTTCACCAACTATGGAGTTGGAGAAAAGTACGTCGACCTGCACTGCGACAATTGCTCCGGGCAAAATAAAAACAACTATGTCTTGTGGTATTTTGCCTGGCGCACGATTCACAAACTCCACCTGCAGCTTGGCCTCCACTTCCTGATTGCAGGCCACACTAAGTTTGGCCCCGACTGGTGCTTCGGTTTGATCAAGCAGGTCTACAGGAAGACTGCGGTTGACAACCTGGCAGGCATCGCGGACATCGTGAGGAAAAGCTCTGCAGTGAAAGGAGTCAATATCCCCCAGCTTGTGGGACTGGAAGACGGCACAGTGTTTGTGCAAAGCTACGACTGGCAACAGCATCTGGGTGGCTTCTTCAAAAGATTCCCACAAATAAAGAAATACCAGCACTTCAGGTAATTATTTATATTCTATTGTATTAGTCTCTCTCTCTCTCTCTCTCTCTCTCTCTCTCTCTCTCTCTCCCTCTCGCTCTCTCTCACATTACCACACTTGCTCCTCTGTCTGTCTGTCTGTGTCTCTCTCTCTCTCACATCATTTAAATGTGTTGTTTATTCTATTACAGCTTCGATGCCAACAGTCCTGGCATGGTGACGGCGAAATTACACCGTGACGATCCAGAGCCATTCACGTTTTCAACTGTTGAAAGACCCAAAACGCTACCCAACCATCTCTGGTTTTCCAGTCCTCCCCCCACCTGGACTAGACAACGACCGACAGGAATATCTTTTTAAGGAGATAAGACAATACTGTTCTGATGCCGCAAAAGACATTACATGCCCGCTCCCAACGTCTAGAGCACCTCAGAACAAGACTGTACGATGTTAGATACCATGGAGAAGACACATGATTGTTGCATAGTGCATACTTTAACACTTTGATCGCCATGGTTAAATTCATAATTTATCATTCCTCGCCAGGTCTATTTGTCTATGGAGAAGTTCCCCTTCTTTGCAGGGCTATAACTTTTTAAATTGTATTGCTAAATTGACATTATTATGGCCCATTCAATGTCCTATATGTATTGTTCAGGGTGTATCAATGTTATACTTTTTCATTCACATATTCATACTAAAATACGGTCTAAAGTATAAGTATGTTTTTATCGTTTTCTGCAGCTTTCTCCAGAACTTGATTTATAGCCCCAAATGCACTATATTGATGATGAAATACAGTTTGGTAGGAATCTGTGCGAGATAAAAAATTTTAACTGGAGGTGGTTCTATAAGTTACTACTTATCATCTGATGTTGACCGGATGGGCGGGGGGTCGTTTATAATTCCGTGGGCAGCGTTAGATGATTCATCTAGTGTGGGTCATATGATCATCATAGCAGTTTATATCGAACACGGTAATAATACACGCTAAAACTTACCCCAGTCTCCTCGGGCCGTTGGGCGATCAGCTTGGAGTAGACAGTTTTCCATTATGGGATGTTGTTCTAGATCAGGGGTCAGCAACCTTTTTGACATGGAGTGCCTGTTTGAAATATAGTTGTAACTAGTGTGCCTCAACAATATTCCATGCATTGTAATTTTTTTTTCTCATAATCAGGTTTTTTTAAAGATAATTTTTACATTATTACATCATTATTGTTATTGTTATTATTAACAATATTATTATGATGGTTGTATCAACCCTAAATCTGAGTTGGGGGGGGGGGGGAATGCAATGCAGACAAACAGCTGCATACAGTGCGACCATTTCACTCACATTTGCCCATTCATTTTTGGACACATCACACACCATCGGTGTGTGTACTGTACGTGTGCTGTCATAGCTCCACCTACAGGCCTAATGGAGAACACCAGGAGAACACCAGGATGTGAATGGAGGGTGAATGTGAGGTATATCATGTAAATAAGTTTTGATTGATCACAAGACTACACTGTAAAAAAATAAATAATAATAAGTTACCAGAACTTAAATATATTGAGTTCAGTTACTGTGCATTAAGGTTTTCAGTTTTCAATCCATAATAAGTTAACAGAAAAATAAGTACACAACCACATTATATGCAGGCACGCGTGCCTAGGGTTGCCTACCCCTGTTCTAGATGAACCATTTCCAGGTTGTATAATAGTATATACGTCCAAATAACGTTGTTTATTGAGTTAGGGCGAGCGATTGATGAGTCAGTGTGTTGAGATGGAGTCCTGCTAACGATCGCGAGTGCCCGGACGAAATATGGATGAGCACTTCCTGTTTGACGAGAGAGTTGAGTGGAGCTCTGCTGTATATCTCAGGTCCCCGGAGGAGAAATATGATTTCGATCACAGATTTTTGAAATATTGATATCAAAGACGAGTTACGGCGTCTTCTGCAGAATGAGCATGGCTAGGAAAGACGTCCAAAGGCGTTTTCGGCGACCATAGTGTTAACATGAACACACACACTGCTGCACACGCTCACATGTAAAAAAATAAACAAGAACAGGAGTGGTTCTTGTATAGTAAAAGCTTTTGTAAAACTCATGTGCATACATTATGTCTTACTCTTATTACTTGTATTATTGCACAAACGTCGCATTCTCATCCTATTGGATTCTTATTAATGCATTCTTGACTTGACTTGATAGTATAGTTAGTAACATAGAACATAGATAGTATAGCATAGGGACATAGAAGAATTGTATTGTTGTGTGTAGAGAGTAGAGAGACACACACACAAACACACCATAGGTCACTTTGAAAAAGACACTTTAAGAAAATAACTTGTTGTGATTGTTGCATAGTGCATACTTTAACATGAACACACACACACACACGCTCATGCTGCACACGCTCACATGTAAGGTCACTTTAAAAAAATAAACAAGAACAGGAGTGGTTCTTGTATAGTAATATAGTGCAATATTGATGGCATTCCCCCAGGCCATCAGAGTCTTGAACACTGAACGCTCCACACACAAGCACACACACACACTGTACTAGTATAGCATATGGACATAGAAGAATTGTATTGTTGTGTACCGGTACATGTACATTATATTTTTATTATTATTACTATTACTATTGTTTTATTGCACAATCGTAGCGGGCATGGCCAACCGCATTTCACTGTATGCCCTGGTATGTATGCGATGAATAAACAAAACTTTAAACTAAATGGAAAGGTCACTTTAAAGGAAAGAACCGATGTGGTTCTTGTATAGTTTAGATTATAGTAGTATAGCATAATGACAGTTGAAACTGTATTGTATTAGCATGTCTATTTTTATCATGCACATCTTATGCCTTCTTATTACCTGTTTTTTATGTATTTTATTATTAGTATTATTGCACAATCGATGCGGGCATGACCACCTGCATTTCACTGTATGCCCTGTGACGAATAAACCTCTTGAATTGATTTGATATTGTCTGATGATTTGTCATGCAATGATAATATTTCGATTACATACTGTAATGGAAAATATTAAAGGACTAAACGATGAGCCGTTTATTACTATATACTTGTATCACGGTACATAATAATATCCCCATTTACTCACTTGTTACACTGTATATTGTCAATGTACTTTACTGTTACCTTTCACTCTGACACACTGGAGGGTGCATTACTAATATTTTGAGTACTTGCTGATACAGAGTGCCACTATGAGTTGCCTTCTTTACTTGATATTGACCATTGGCTTTACTTGAGTCAGATTTTGAGACGGTAGCCATACTTTCACTCAAGTATAATTTCTGGGTACTTTTTACACCCCAGGTAGGATAGTTCTATGAATTGATCACAGACACAAGTGTTAATATAAAGAGAAATGTCCATCGTTACTAATTTCTGGGTACTTTTTTACACCCCTACTAAGAACTCCTACAGAAATATTGATGAGTATTTTGGTGGCTGGTACAATGTGATGATGAGCAAAGACAGTCCAGCTTTTTAGTTCAATAATATACTGCAAGGGGGGGGGGGGTACAAGCAGTGTAAACAAATAGTACTATAGTACTACAATACAATACAAAATGTTTGATTTTGTATCTGATCTGTCATGACAGCATGACTGTCACAGCACTTAATTATGTTAATACTATTCAGGGAGAGGTGTGGCTGGGAGGTATCGTTTACGCCCAGCAGAAACCTGGCGTTAGGTGTCAAATCTTTAAGAGCTGTTTTCTCTGCTTAACACTTTGGGTGCCGGAGGTTAAATTCATGATATACCATCTGTTGCCAGCTCTATTTAACATGGAGAAGTTCCCCTTCTTTGCAGGGCTATAACCTTTTAAATTATATTGCTAGATTGCCATTATTAGGGCCCATTCAAAGTCCTATATGTATTGTTCATTGTGTAGCAACGTTAAACTTTTTCATTCACATATTCATACTAAAATATGGTCTAAAGTATAAGTATGTTTTCATCTCTTTCTGCAGCTTTCTCCAGAACGTGATCTATAGCCCCAAATGCATTATATTGATGATGAAATACAGTTTGATAGCAATCGGCTCGATATAAAAAATTCCAACTGCACGTACTTCTGGAAGTTACTACACGTCATCTGATGTTGACCGGATGGGCGAGGGGGCGTTTATAATTCCGTGGGCAGCGTTATACCATTCATCTAATGTGGGTCAAATGTTCATCATAGCAGTTAGTATCGAACACGGTAATTTTACACGCTAAAACTCACCCCAGTCTCCTCAGGCCGTTGGGCGATCAGCGTGGAGTAGACAGTTTTCCATTATGGGATGTCGAAATACCCGGCCCATTTCCAGGTTGTATAATAGTATATACGTCCAAATCATGTTGTTTATCGAGTTATTGGCAACGGATCGCTATGTATTGTGTCGAGCTCGAGTCCCGGGACCTATAGCGAGTGCCCGGAAGTAATATGGGTGATCACCACTTCATCCACATGACTTCCTGTTTGGCGATCTGCCGATCGGCCACCAGATGGCGCTCTTGAACCGCTAGAGAGTTGAGTGGGGCTTTTCGGTGGGTCTCAGGGCTGCGGATGGAAAATATGATTCCGATCACAGATTTTTGAAATATTGATATCAAAGACGAGATACGGCATCCTCTGCAACTTGAGCATGGCTAGGAAAGACGCCGAAACTCGTCCTTTGGCAATTAAAGTGTTAAGTCTCTGGGGAAAAAAGACTGCTACAAGATTTAAAATTAGCACATCACAATAATAACATTATCAGATTTCAAAGTATGACATCATTTGAAAGCTTACATTCTGTACTTTCACAATCTGGAACAATCTGGAAAATGAAAATGTAGACATGTGGGCACAATCACTGGTCGCGGTCACATATACTATCGATAATCTAGCGTTTATTTGAAAACTATTCATAAATAGGCCGAAAAATTACAACGTTTTTGTGTATTCTAAAATATTCCAGTACAGGGCGTTTATTATGGAATCTTTTTATTTTCCTTGAAAACGATGGCTTTTCAAAATGCTATAAAATGAAAATGAACCGATAAAAAAACAATCCGCTTCGACAATGTTGACTGGAAAACGAGCCATTGTTAAGCGACGGGCAGATTAGACACATAGCCATAATTTAAAACATAGATTAGGCGTTATTAACGCTAACATTGAAGTGGATGGTTAGCTTAGTTTAGATTATAGTAAGTATAGCATAATGACAGAGTTGAAACTGTATATTGTA
The DNA here is from genome assembly GCF_963971535.1 of Notolepis coatsorum. Taxonomy (NCBI): domain Eukaryota; kingdom Metazoa; phylum Chordata; class Actinopteri; order Aulopiformes; family Paralepididae; genus Notolepis; species Notolepis coatsorum. The sequence continues at coordinate 179,933,251 of NC_140171.1, forward strand.
TTAGCATGTCTATTTTTATCATGCACATCTTATGACTTCTTATTACCTGTTTTTTATGTCTATTTTATTATTAGTATTATTGCACAATCGATGCGGGCATGACCACCCGCATTTCACTGTATGCCCTGGTATGTATGTGACGAATAAACCTCTTGAATTGATTTGATATCTCTGTCTGCTGATTTGTCATGACATGATAATATTTCTATTACATACTATTATCATACTACTGCTACTACTATTATTATTACTACTACAATACAAAGTGTTTGATTTTGTATCTGATCTGTCATGACAGCATGCCTGTCACAGCACTTAATTATGTTAATACTATTCAGGAAGGAGAGGTGTGGCTGGGAGGTATTGTTTACGCCCAGCAGAAACCTGGTGTAGGTGTTAAAATGTGGGCTCACCTTTGAGAGCAGTTTTCCCTGCTTCAGTCTCTGGGGAAAAAAAGACTGCTACAAGATTTAAAATGAGCACATCATAATAATAACATTCTCAGATTTCAAAGTATGACACATCATTTGAAAGCTTACATTCTGTACTTTCACAATCTGGAAAATGAAAATGGAGACATGTTGGCACAATCGCTGGACTCGGTCACATATATGGGCTAGAGTGCCAGTAAGGAAGTCAATGGTAGGTCGGGGACATTTGCGAAGGCTTAACACATTGGTTGCCAACAACGAGAGATCTCGTTATTGGCCGCCATGCGTTGGTTGCCAATAACGAGATTTCTCGTTATCGTTATTTCTTTTATTAGCGATATCCATACATTTTTCATCCATCCAGCCTGACGTTATCATTGGGAATGGCTCTGAGCTTGAAAAGGGCAAATACCGCCGCCTATCGTCTCCCGGATGGTAATGCACATCATTGGATTGGATTGGATTGGATGAAAAAGTGCATCAGAGAAAAACTCCGGTCCAGGGTTTCCCCATCTCTGGCAAGCAGTGTCTGTTACCACATTCACTGGGGAGGCTCGGAGCAGCTTTCGATTATGTGTTTCGGACTATAACGTTGGATCAATAAACGGATCAATATTTGGAATGGCGATCAGGAATCGGATTAATCTTTTTGCAGAACATCTGATGTGAGGTAAAGACTCTATTTTACCAGTATTGGGTTAATCAGATGTTTTTTTCATAGCGATCACAACGTGTCTGTGTGTGTGTGCGTGTATGACGTTAGCGCTGACCAGGGCATGGATAATAGATTTTTCAGCCCGCTTCTCTAGCGTGCATAAGTACACATATACTATCGAGAATCTAGCGTTTATTTGAAAACTATTCATAAATCAGCCGAAAAATTACAACGTGTTTTGTGTATTCCACTAAAGGGCTATTATCGTGGAATTTCTCTGAAATTACTCGAACTCTCCGAAACTATACTCGTATTCAAAACGGTATAAAACGGAAATGTACCAATGAAAAAACAATCCGTTTCTACTTTTTCTCCCATTTTCAATTTTTCTCCCATCCCAATTTCGTATGATCCAATTCTACCCTCCCCTGTCTCGAACGTTGTTAGACCATGCCTCCCACTGGTCGGCTGCAATGTGGACGAAGCCTTGCATCACGTGTCCTCTCCGGTACACGAGGAGGCAGCCGTCGCATCTTTTCACCTGCACAGCGCGATCTCTCAGTGGCGAGGAGTAACGCATGGGAGGCTCACGCTGCCCCCGATACTTCCTGATTCTGCTGTACAGGCGCACCAACTGACCTGTAGGAGTCGCTGTCCACAACGTCCAATCCCCACCCACCGGCTTTCCCACCCCCTAATACTGCCAATTGTATTAGTATGAACGACCAGCCAAGCCGGAAGCAACACTGAGAGCTGTCACGTGACAGAATGTGGATGCTAAGAAGAATTCTACAAAATAACACAGAAGTACAGATATAAAATCCACTCTGTGCCAAATATATGACAATACATTTTACATTTCAACATTAAAATATATGTTTATGTGTTTTGTTTTAACCCTTTAACACATTGACCGCCAATCACGTTGTACGACGGGTTTGCTGGTCATGCGAATTCTGCCAAACCACGGCGTACAACGTTATTGAGATCATATTTAATTTTTTCGCAATGGTATTCATAATTCCGCCACCCAGCCTCTGCTGAGACAGTGGGACTCTGCACAACCGTGCAACGCTTCAATACCGTCGCCTGGTGGATGATCGGGCGAGTTACAACCGGAAATGGATCTCAGGTGATCTCGGTGCATCTGGGAAATCCGTCCGGCAGTCACATATTGTTGCGGGACTCTAGACACACATCCGTGTATATGGATCGCTGCCATAACTCAATAATTGATATGATTTGTGCGTTTATTGCGCCATACAAACCGGAAATGGATCTAGTCGATCGACGTCAAATAAGTGGGATCTTTTTCTTTCAGTCTCATCGGCGAACGGTAAGAGGACAGTAACGTTACTTTCAGCTTGATTGTTTATTCTTTTCAATGCAAACCGCTCTGATCAATATATCACCCATACTACATAAAGCATTTACTGACGATCACGGAATTATAAACGACCCCCCCCCCCCTTTCATCCGCGCATGAGTCATAACATTTAGGATCGTATTCAGTTGGATTTTTTAATATAGCGTGTATCGCAAATAAACTGCAATCGATAATCTATATTATGCGTTTAGACCTATAACTAGCGTTCTAGGAATTACTGCAGAAAACGATAAAAACACTTATATTCTAGACGGTATTTTCGTATGAATCTATGAATGAAAAAGTATAACGTTCCTACATCCTGAACGATAGATAATCGATGTTGAATGGGCCATAGTAATGTCAATTTAGCAATACAATTTAAAAAGTTATAGCCCTGCAAAAAAGGTGAACATCTCCATAGGCTTAGAGTGGTGGCAGTGATCATACATTGATGGATAGAGGCCATTGGGGCCCGTCTAATATAATGGTAGAGGGCCAGCTTTTGTAAACAAACGTGGGGGTGTTTGTACAGCTAAATCTATACTTTATAGTATTGCTATCTGTCCATTCTCATTGTCAATTGAGTCCATAAACCGTCCCTTCAAAATGGCTTAAAGAAAAAAAAATCATCAATAGGTTCTCATTTTATAGCGCCGTGAATATAAGCGTTATACGGGATTTGGGACTAGTATATTTTCTGGAAGGCTAGATATAGGGCTAATAGCTGCTAACGTTATATCCAATGGCATTTCCGTTTGACAGATGCTACAGAAATAACTCAAACTGCATATGATCGGGACTATCCCAAAGCATGTATGCATGAAAGGGGGGGGGGCGGGGGACGTCGTTTATTATTATTGATTACCAATAACCGTGTTCGTCTAACTAGCCACATAGGCCGATCGGCTGGATGGCTATCAAAACAATGCCGGATCGGGCTGTAATTTACGTGAAAAAGATCTTACCGTGGTCCGGGCTGATCCCCCGAGCATTTCCCCGTTATCGATCGCCATCTGGTAGATCGATATGTCCATTGGCTGATGATAAATCCCCTTATTGCATGGTGAAATCTGCGATTCAAAACGTAATCCAAGCTACATGATGCACATCCAGAAACCTGCTACTGAAATCTCTGTTGAAAGAAAAAAAAATAGACTGATCCGTTCAGCCACAGGGCACACTGCAGTAGCACAATAGCGCCCCTAAGAGGATCTGGCCGGTATTGCACCTTGTCGAATTGATTGAGTAGGGAAAATCTGCAGTGCCGCTCGGCGATCCTTGAATAGGTTATTAAAATGGAATAAAAGCAATAACAACTTCCCACGGATATGTCCGTGCCTCTGTCCACAACGCCTGTAACTGTTCCGCAACAGTAAGTGACTTCCGGGGTAGGCCTGATTGGCCCCGACAGGCACGTGACGCGGCAAACTCAGGACGCGCAACGAGGCTGCTGAGAGCTGTCGCGCGGAAATAGGCTGTCTATTGCCATTCTCTAACACAAACTCTAACCTTAACCAGCTCCTTAACAGCGCCTAAACTTAACCGTTCTAACCTTAACCAACTCCGAAACAATGCCTAACCTTAACCTTAACCTTAACCATGCCTAACCTTAACCATAGAAAGAATATTGCCATTCGCTAACACAAACTCTAACCTTAACCAGCTCCTTAACAGCGCCTAAACTTAACCGTTCTAACCTTAACCAACTCCGAAACAATGCCTAGCCTTAACCTTAACCATGCCTAACCTTAACCGGCGAAAGAATACACGTTAAAAAAAAAATCACGTTAAAAAAAAAAGATTTGATGGGATTTGAACTCGTCAACAACGGACCGCAGGATCGCAGGACCGCTGCTCTGCCAGGTGAGCTGAAGCGCCGAATGAAAGTCATGGCGGATTTGGACGGTTACGTAATTCCGCAAGCTCTGCCGCTCCGCTCCGCGGAGCGTGCCGCGCGGCAGAGAAAGTTGCGCGTCACGTGCCTGTCGGGGCCAATCAGGCCTACCCCGGAAGTAACTTACTGTTGCGGATAAGCTATAAGCGTCCACAACGCATGGATTCGAAACACGGAGATCTCCGTCCTTGGCCCCCATTGTGTTAATGTTCACTCCAAGAAAACAACTATGTAAAAATTATTCTTTTGTATTTTTAATGTTATTGGGGCACTAATAACAAGAATAATTTTTTTTTGTATAGACCCCCCAGTTTTTTAAATATAGGCCACTACCAAATGGTTGAGATGCTGCTTGATGGTAAACGTACCTAATACATAATGATACATGTATAATAACAATTATATGATAATTTAATACCTACACATACAAAAAAAAGTAACTAAGTAGAAAAAGTGAAATTACTGGAAAACAAGTCATGTCAAGTACATTTTATTTTATCAAAAGAACTTCCAACACTTGAAATGACACAGTTGTATTGTCAAAAACATACGGGGACTTTACTGTATGTATTTCCCCCTCTCAAAATCACAAAAAAGTACCCATGGGTACTACAGTACCTACAGTACCTACAGTACTTCTCAACTGGTCTGTGTAAATTATCAAAAGAACTTCACTTCACTTGTACAATTCAATCACTTTGAATGATACATGTGTTTTCAAAAAGGTATGGGGCCTCTATTTGTTTACCCCTCTCAAATTCACAAAAAAGGACCCACAGGGACATGTCCCAAACTATGGTTTTGCATAACGTCGTCACCACTTTGCTCCCTAGAGGTAGCTCCTGCTCTTCCTCACTTAGATCAACATTGAAGAATGTGGACGGCCCTTGATAGAGCAGTAGGTCATCGATGATGCCAGATGAACTGGCACGGCAGAACGCCTTGAAGACACACTTGTCAGGTGTATTGGCAATGTACTGGCGGAGTGTGCCAGCCCTCGTGCCTTTATATGACCCCATGACTTCATCCACACTGTGTTTGTAAGTGGATGGGATGAGGAGACACTGCTTACAAAGCATCTCAAAAAGGGGCCAGATTATGTCAAATCGGTCAGGGCTGCCATCACACTGCTGATTATCATTGAAGTGAATGTAGCGGCGTAACCGCATGAATCTCCTCTTCGGCATGATATCAGCATTGATACATGATTCAGGATGCCAGTAGTCCTCGATGGCTGGGAAGTGGAAAACGCCCATCAAAAGTAGCATAGCCAGGAAATCTTCAATCTCACCAGGGTTAGTCTTGACTGGATCCTCCAACTCCTGGGCAGAGTACAGATTGGTGTGGTGAGCAGTACGATGAATCATCTCATCAGTGAAAAGTGTTTTGAAGTACTGGAAGGGTGTCTTGACAGCATCTGGGGTGACAAACTGAGTCAGGCACCTGGAATTCCTCAATATCTACATGCTTCCAGATTCTCCTGGCCTCTTTTTCTTTCTTCTCTGTCATTTTCTTCTTCTTTGTGCCTGGGGGTGACCTTTGGTCAGGGGTGTCATTCAGCTCTTCCATGTTGACTGTTTTTAGGGTGTTTTTCCCTTTTTTCTTCTTCTTAGCAGATGTGCTTGTTGAGGGCATCTCCTCCTCGTCCATAGATTCAAAGGAAAGATCCCCAATCACCTCTGCTTGTTTGGGCAGATAATCAGGATTCAGGATCCCCTATCGAGTCATCATAATCACTCAGATCAGCCTCAGAGTCTTGAGGATCTTCTGGTACAAGGGCCTTGAACCATAAAATAATTTAACATCCATCTATTATTTGTAAAACACAGAAACAGAAGGGGGGAGAAAATGCACTATTATATATAAATGTCAGCATGTTTGTTAAAAAAATCATACATAATCAGTATAATAACACTATGAATGTAACATATTAACACTTTGATCGCCGGGGTTAAATTCATAATTTACCATCCCTCGCCAGCTCTATTTGTCTATGGAGAAGTTCCCCTTCTTTGCAGGGCTATAACTTTTTAAATTGTATTGCTAAATTGACATTATTATGGCCCATTCAACATCCTATATATATATTGTTCAGGGTGTAGCAACGTTATACTTTTTCATTCACATATTCATACTAAAATACGGTCTAAAGCAGGGGTCTCAAACTCGCGGCCCGCGGGCCATTCACGGCCTGTGGGATGATATTTTGCGGCCCCCTACTTGACATCAAAGTGTAGTGTTAATGCGGCTCGCGCGCAACTGTTTGCCGAGTCGTTGCGCGAGAGTTGGACGATTATGGGGCTGCGGCACTGCAGATCCAATGATCCGCACGGACGTTAGACGTGTTGCACTCGCTACACCCAGTCTGTAAGCTAATAGCAGTCGCAGAGGCTCTGGCTAGTAGTAACGTTATCATGTTGTGATTTTCGAAGCAAAATAAATATTCAACATTCTCTTTTGAGACTCCGCCTCAGACTCTTATCCTTTGGCACTTGGAACTTACTGTACTTTGCTTGCAGGTCTGCAGCCATTATTGCTGGATTATGAATAGCACCAACTTTAGCCAAGGTACCGTTAGCAAGCTAAGCTAGCATAACACATCCCGTCCGAGCTCCCCGTCACACGCTCTGTCGGGGACAATGGAATTTAAGAAAGTGTATCTGCTGCTAAAATGACAAACAGCATCACACTTTAAAACACGTTGATTTTATAATCATCACTCTCCGCAGGAGATAAATGACGTCATGCGATCGGAGGCTAGAATTTCCGATACTGGTGAATGAATGAAAACTTTATTTAACAGATTGCAGAATGGGTACAATACAGTACGGCTCAATACACACAATTGTTAACGGGATGCAGACCAGAGAAAGACTTTCGTCTTGTTTACATCAGGGTCCCCCATTTTCAATTCATAGTGTGGTCTTCAATTCATATGCCTTTTCATAGATAGATAGATATATTTATAGACATTTTACAGCAGCAAACAAGACGAAAGTACTTCTCTGGTCTGCATCCCCCCAACAATTGTGTGTATGGAGCCGCACTGCACTGGTATCGGAACAACTCTAATTTGAATGCAACCTTTCCTCAAAATTCAGTGCTAAGAACCACAAAAATAAATGGAATGAAATCATCATATCAAGCTGCAAGCAGAATTATTGTTAAATCTATGTCACAACGAGAAAAAGCAACCAAGTCCTCACTCAGTGGCAAGAAGCCATTCTCTCTCTCTGATGCATACATAATAAAATAATGTATGACTGAAGTGATGGAGACCATGTTTGAAGGCAAACAAAAGCAAATCCCCCTCAGATCGCACAGCAACCAGAATAACTGAAATACTGGCTGGTGATTTGATTAAACAGCTTTGTGATAGAATAAAAAAAATGCACAGTGCATTTCCATAGCTGTGGATTAGTCCACTGACACCACTGAGAAGCCTATGTTCTGCAGAACCGTTCATGTTCTGAAGAACTGTTCATGTTCTGAAATGTTATTGCTAAAGATTGAGAAGATTGGATCAGTTGTACTTTTTTTTGGAATACTTGAAACCCTTTTTTTGTGGAATATTTGATGCGGCCCAGCCTCACCCAGACTCTACCTCCAGCAGCCCCCAGGTAAATTGAGTTTGAGACCCCTGGTCTAAAGTATAAGTATGTTTTTATCGTTTTCTGCAGCTTTCTCCAGAACTTGATTTATAGCCCTAAATGCATTATATTGATGATCAAATACAGTTTGGTAGGAATCTGTGCGAGATAAAAAATGTCAACTGGACGTGCTTCTAGGAGTTACTACGTATGATCTGATGTTGACCGGATGGGCGGGGGGTCGTTTATAATTCCGTGGGCAACGTTATATCATTCATCTAGTGTGGGTGATATGATCATCAGAGCAGTTTATATGGAACACGTTAACACTATGGTCGCCAAAAACGCCGTAGGACGTCTTTCCTCGCCATGCTCATTCTGCCGAAGACGCCGTAACACGTCTTTGATATCAATATTTCAAAAATCTGTGATCGAAATCATATTTCTCCTCCGGGGACCTGAGATATACTGCTGAGTTCCACTCAACTCTCTAACGGTTCAAGAGCGCCATCTGGTGGCCGATCGGCAGATCGCCCAACAGGAAGTGACTCGCCAAACAGGAAGTGCTCACCCATATTTCGTCCGGGCACTCGCGATCATTAGCAGGACTCCATCTCAACACACTGGATAATCAATCGCTCGCCCTAACTCAATAAACAACGTTATTTGGACGTATATAGTATTATACAAGCTGGAAATGGTTCATCTAGATCAACAGCCCATAATGGAAAACTGTCTACTCCAAGCTGATCGCCCAACAGCCCGAGGAAACTGGGGTAAGTTTCAACGTTTATTATTACCGTGTTCAATATAAACTGCTCTGATGATCATATGACCCACACTGGATGAATCATCTAACGTTGCCCACGGAATTATAAACGACCCCCCGCCCATCCGGTCAACATCAGATGATAAGTAGTAACTTCTAGAACCACCTCCAGTTGAAATTTTTTATCTGGCACCGATCGCTATCAAACTGTATTTCATCATCAATATAGTGCATTTGGGGCTATAAATCAAGTTCTGGAAAAAGCTGCAGAAAACGATACAAACATACTTATACTTTAGACCGTATTTTAGTATGAATATGTGAATGAAAAAGTATAACATTGCTACACCCTGAACAATACATATAGGACATTGAATGGGCCTTAATAATGTCAATTTAGCAATACAATTTAAAAGGTTATAGCCCTGCAAAGAAGGGGAACTTCTCCATAGACAAATAGAGCTGGCAAGGAATGATAAATTATGAATTTAACCATGGCGATCAAAGTGTTAAAAAAAAATGCTGAATCTTACCGTAGCTTCCTCATAGCGTTGGGCGATGAGCGTGGAGCAGAGATATTCCTATTATGGGATGTAGAAATACCCGATCCATTTCCAGGTTGTATAATAGTATATACGTCCAAATCATGTTGTTTATCTAGTTATTTGCAACCGATCGACATCCATTGTGTCAAGATGGAGTCCTGCTAATGATAGCGAGTGCCCGGACGAAATATGGGTGAGCACCACTTCATCCGCATCACTTCCTGTTTGGGCGAGCGGCCGATCGGCCACCAGATGGCGCTCTTGAACCGTTGGAGAATTGAGAGGGGCTCATCAGTACATATAATGTCTCCGGGGGAGAAATATGATTTCGATCACAGATTTTTGAAATATTGATATCAAAGACGTGTTACGGCATCTTCGGCAGAATGAGCATGGCGGGGAATGACGAGTTTCGGCGTCTCCGGCGATTAAAGTGTTAACAATAATGCATCAACAGAAGTGTTTTATTCAATACAAAATAGTCAATTTGAATGAGATTAGCATAACTTCACCAAACTGTTACCAAATGGTTGAGTTTCTTCTCCATGCAAAATATTACCATAAATTGTCCACTCAGCCGTCTGGTAGAGCATCTTTAAAAAAAAAATGTGACCCTTATAAAAATGTTTTGTGTTGCATCAAGTTACATAATTATGTTACGTAATGTGTTAGATGATATAATATGTTGAAAAAACTAAGCTTACCTTTGAAAATCCAGCCAAAAATAGTTCACATGTCAGGAGAGATTTTTCTGTTTCTAACTTGCTGGTAGCACACTGAGTGAGAAGGCTACTGACAAAAAGCAGAGTACCATCTAGTGGATTTTTTTGGCATAGCATACGTGAACCGAATGGTAGAGATGGCTCAAAAAGGCTCAGTTAAGTTTAACACATTTTTCAATGAGAGATAGTGACAAAAAATGTGCTATTCCAAATGGTTGAGCAGACTTAAAGTTTTGTATTATTTGACCAATGTCCGTTTTAATAATAATAAGTTATGAGATCATTAACACAATGGTGGCCAAGCACGGAGATCTCCGTGTTTCGATTCCACCTGTTGTGGAGTGTGGACAGAGGCACGGATATATCCGTGGCAAGTTGTTTTTGCTTTTATTCCATTTTAATAACCTATTCAAGGTCGCCGAGCTGCCCTGCAGATTTACCCTACTCTTTGAATTCGCCAACGTGCAATACCGGCCAGATCATCTTAGGGGCGCTGTCGTGATAATGCAGTGTGCACTGTGGCTGAAGGGAGCATTCTTTTTAAATTTAAATTTTTATTTTCCAGTAGCTGGATTCTATATGTGTAGCCTGTACCTTGGATTACGTTTTGCATCGCAGATTTCACCATGCAATAAGGGGATTTATCATAAGCCAATGGGAATATCGATCTACCAGATGGCGATCGATAACGGGGAAATGCTTTGGGGGATCCCACCGGACCACGGTAAGATCTTTTTCACGTAAAGTACAGCCCAATCGGGAATTGTTATGATACTCAACCAGGCGTTCGGCCTATGAGGCTAATGAGGCTAACGCGGTTATTGGTAATCAATAATCAGAAACGACGTCCCCCGCCCCCCCTTTCATGCATACATGCTTGATGATCGTGCCGATCATATGCAGTTTGAGTTTTAACTGTAGCGTATCTATAACTGAAATGCCATTGGATTTAACGTTATTAGCTATTAGCCCTTTATCTCGGCTTCCAGGAAATATACTAGACCAAATCCGGTATAACGCTTATATTCACGGCGCTATAAAATGAGAACGTATTGATGATTTTTTTTCTTTCTTTAAGCCATTTTGAAGGGACGGTTTATGGTCTCAATTGACAATGAGAATGGACAGATAGCAATACTATAAAGTATAGATTTAGCTCTACAAACAGCCCCACGTCTGTTTACATTTCCTGGTCCTCTTGAGATTAATTAGACTCATCCCAGTGGCCGCGATTGTGTTAAAACAGTGACAGACGGATTTCACTTTTTAGTGCTGTTTGCAAAACCTGGTGTGGTCAAATAACTTCAAATCGCAAACTGCACTAATAGATAAACTACTGGATTGGAGTGAATCTTTCTTGCCAAGACTCATCCCGACATCCACAAGTGTGTTGAGAAAGCAGACAATGAATATTGACTGAAATACAAGGTAAGAACCACTTTACTTCAATGTTATGACAGGATTTTTTTCAGATATGTATTCACAACATAGCTAGCTAAAAACGACAAGTTCTAAGCTACATTTTGATATATAGGTTGTTGTTGGTTGATCCAATTCCATGATGCGCTCTGGGATTTTGTGGTGATACTAGGAAGCAAATGTAAACGAGTGACTGCGAGCAGCCTGTCAGCAAACAGAAGCCGCAGCAGGCAGCAGCTTGCAGTGGAGTTTGTAACGTTAGCTTGCTTCGGTCTGACTTTTAGCTAAACTAATCACTGTCAAACAAAGCTGTTAGCTAGCTAGTAATGAGCACTTCTGCTTCTGCTCCATGTCTGTGTGTGAGAGAGGGAGAGGGGGAGGGGAAGAGAGGAGAGAAGGAGGGGGCTGTGAGATATCTGATATCTGACTCATCTGCGTATTTAGACCACTATCACTGGGGCACGTGGAAGTGAAGTAATGCTGGCCGTATAAGGGTGAATGGAGGAAGAGAGGATGAGGAGGAGTGCGTGGTGGATGGAGAGGGGGATGAAGAGGAGTGTGTGGTGAACGTGAGGGGAGAAGGAGGGGGAGTGAAGTACGCTCGTGCTGCGACTATGACAGGACCCCCCTCCCTTGTAGGGACCAACGAAACGGGGGGTTAGTTTACGTGAAACGGATTTGAGTGGCAGGTCCCGAGACGAGAGCCATACCATCTGACCTGGTTGATAGTCGGGAGCCGGGGTCCGGTGGCGATCGGCGAAGCGACGGTTCTGGTCCGTAGAGCGGAGGAGCGCGGCCCTTGTGTCCTCCCAAATTCTCATGCAGCGGCGGAGGTGGTCCTGCACCGACGAAACGGCGATCTCCTCCTCCTGGGCAGGGAACAGCAGGGGTTGGTAGCCCAAGGACGACTCAAAGGGGGACTGACCTGTGGCCGCTGAAGACAGGGAATTGTGGGCGTATTCGATCCATGGCAGGAAGGTGTTATGGTTTGAAACCGACCCCAACAGCACGGCACAGACAGGTAGTTCAGAGTTAGCCAAAGACTAGGGCGTATTTATTACTGAAACCGGAATGAGCAAAATGACAACAAAAACACAAGGGGAGAATGTTCTTGGCAGAGTTGTCCGCGGCTCTGCAGCACGTTTCCTGGGCGGAGAGGCACCGGGGCGTAGCGCCTCTGCTGCTCTGCAGCTACACCTCGATCCAACTCGGGAACAGAGAGAGAGAAAATGTTACTAGGCGAGCAAACGGAATTACAGGTAGTCCAGTACTGTCCTTAGCTGAGTCCGTGATAACAACAAGCGGTTCCTCTTCAGTGTTAACTTAGCTGAGTCCGTGATAACAACAACTGGCTCCTCTTCAGTGTTTAATAAACACACAAAAACAGAAAGGTCTCGAGTCCCGGAAATTACGAGAAAAACAGCCTCCACAAAAAGAACGTTCCAAAAACTCACCAAGGCGCAAAGCGCAAAGCGGTCTACGAGGCAGGGGTCCAACGAATGGCAAGCAAGCAACAGCGGTTCCACCAGACGTCCTGAGAGAAAAAAGCGAGGGAACAGCACAGGGAAAACAGGTAGCAACCAGTGGAATTCCAAAACGAACCGACAACGAATGACAGAAAACCCCGAGTATATGAAGGGCTCTGGAGAGCTGATTACAACACACAACAGGTGCGTGACGGCAATTGGTACTTGACCTTGAAGCGCGTGGCGGCAACGGGCCAATCCTCACAGTACACCTTGAAGCGTGTGGCGGCAATGGGCCAATCCTCACAGAAGGTGCTCCAGCCGGAGGGGTCCCGGGGCTGTCACGCAGCGAAGGGCGGATCCCAGGTCCTGGTTGGCCCGCTCAGACTGGCCGTTGGTCTGAGGGTGGAACCCGGAGGAGAGGCTGACCGTGGCCCCCAGGGCCCGACAGAAAGCCCTCCAGACCTGGGAGATGAATTGAGGGCCCCTGTCGGAGACGATGTCCGCCGGGATCCCGTGGAGGCGTAAGACGTGGAGTACCATCAGGTCTGCGGTTTCTGCAGCAGAGGGGAGTTTGGGGAGAGCAACAAAGTGCACAGCCTTCGAGAAACGGTCAACAATAGTGAGGATGGCTGTGTTACCGTGTGAGAGGGGAAGGCCGGTGACGAAGTCCAGGGCGACGTGCGACCAGGGCCGACCGGGAACAGGGAGCGGACGAAGGAGCCCGGTGGGCGGTCGATGGGAGGCCTTTGCACGAGCACAGACGGTGCTCCTCTCTCATGGAGACCCACCACAAGTGCCGTTTCAGCAGGGACAGGGTACGGTCGATCCCAGGGTGGCAGGCGAACCGGGAAGCGTGAACCCACTCGAGCACCTGGGAGCGGACAAGGTCAGGGACAAAAAGCCGGTTAGGTGGACCGTTACCTGGGTCCGGCTGAGCACGCTGAGCCTCCCTGACGATGGACTGGATCTCCCAGGTGGCGGTGGCCACCAGACAGGATGTGGAGAGGATGGTGTCGGGGTGTGCGGGACCCTCCTCGGGGACAAACTGCCGGGAGAGAGCGTCTGGCTTGGTGTTCTTGGAACCAGGCCTGTAGGTAAGGGTGAAATTAAAACTGGCGAAGAACAGCGCCCAGCGAGCCTGGCGGGAGTTCAGGCGCTTGGCCGTCTGGACGTAGGCGAGGTTCTTGTGGTCCGTCCAAACCAGGACCTCCAGCCAGTGCCTCCATTCCTCCAGGGCTAGTTTGACCGCCAGGAGCTCCAGGTTTCCGATGTCATAGTTGACCTCGGCTGGGGTCAGGCGGCGCGAGAAGAAGGCGCAGGGGTCGGTGACGGAGCGTTGGGAAAGGACCGACCACCTCCACCACGAACTGGCGGGACGCGTCCGGCTGGACGAGGATGGGTGCGGTGGTGAAGCGCCGGCTTTGCTCATCTCTGCTTGCTGCTCTGGGGTTAGTTTCTCCCCCATGTTTTCCCCTGGATCTTGACCGGGGGTTCTTATTTCTCTTTCCATCATTTGGGCCATCGAAGCCCCTTCGGGGAGCTAGCGTCTCCTGTGCTTGCATCTCCTGAGCGAGCATCTGCTGCGCCAGCTTCTCGTGAGCTAGCATCTGCTGCGCCAGCATCTGTTGTGCTAGCTTCTCTTGAGCTAGCGTCTGATGTGCTAGCATCTGTTGTGCTAGCTTCTCTTGAGCTAGCGTCTGATGCGCTAGCATCTGTTGTGCTAGCTTCTCTTGAGCTAGCATCTGATGTGCTAGCATCTGTTGTGCTAGCTTCTCTTGAGCTAGCGTCTGATGCGCTAGCATCTGTTGTGCTAGCTTCTCTTGAGCTAGCGTTGGTTGCGCCAGCTCCTCCTGAGCTAGCATCTCTTGTGCTAGCTTCTCTTGTGCTAGCTTCTCCTGAGCTAGCTTCTCCTGAGCTAGCGTTGGTTGCGCCAGCTCCTCCTGAGCTAGCATCTCCTGGGCTAGCTTCTCTTGTGCTAGCGTTGGTTGCGCCAGCTCCTCCTGAGCTAGCATCTCCTGTGCTAGCTTCTCTTGTGCTAGCTTCTCCTGAGCTAGCTTCTCCTGAGCTAGCGTTGGTTGCGCCAGCTCCTCCTGAGCTAGCATCTCCTGGGCTAGCTTCTCTTGTGCTAGCTTCTCCTGAGCTAGCTTCTCTTGTGCTAGCTTCTCCTGAGCTAGCGTCGGTTGCTAGCTCCGGCTATTTAGCCTGCTGTTAGCTCCTGGCTTTGTTAGCCTGTTGTGAGCTAGTTAGCTCTTGGCTAGTTAGCCATCAATTCACTCTTGGCTTGTTAGCCAGTGGGGAGCTAGTTAGCTCTTGGCTAGTTAGCCATCAATTCACTCTTGGCTTGTTAGCCTGTGGGGAGCTAGTTAGCTCTTGGCTAGTTAGCCGATGGTGAGCTAGTTAGCTCTCGTCTGGCTAGGGCCAGCTCATTTCCAGTTAGCTCTGGCTTGTTAGCCGATGGTGAGCTAGTTAGCTCTCGTCTGGCTAGGGCCAGCTCATTTCCAGTTAGCATTCAGTTAGCTTGTGGCTAGTTAGCCTGCATTCCAGTGGGCTCCGTTTTGGTTGCCTCATGTAGCCTCGGGCTAGGTAGCCATCCAGTTAGCATTCAGTTCGCTTGTGGCTAGTTAGCCTGTGTTCCAGTGGACGCCGTTTTGGCAGCCTCACGTAGCCTCGGGCTAGGTAGCCATCCAGTTAGCATTCAGTTCGCTTGTGGCTAGTTAGCCTGTGTTCCAGTGAGCGCCGTTTTGGCAGCCTCACGTAGCCTCGGGCTAGGTAGCCATCCAGTTAGCATTCAGTTCGCTTGTGGCTAGTTAGCCTGTGTTCCAGTGAGCGCCGTTTTGGCAGCCTCAGGTAGCCTCGGGCTAGGTAGCCATCCAGTTAGCATTCAGTTCGCTTGTGGCTAGTTAGCCTGTGTTCCAGTGAGCGCCGTTTTGGCAGCCTCACGTAGCCTCGGGCTAGGTAGCCATCCAGTTAGCATTCAGTTCGCTTGTGGCTAGTTAGCCTGTGTTCCAGTGAGCGCCGTTTTGGCAGCCTCACGTAGCCTCGGGCTAGGTAGCCATCCAGTTAGCATTCAGTTCGCTTGTGGCTAGTTAGCCTGTGTTCCAGTGAGCGCCGTTTTGGCAGCCTCACGTAGCCTCGGGCTAGGTAGCCATCCAGTTAGCATTCAGTTCGCTTGTGGCTAGTTAGCCTGTGTTCCAGTGAGCGCCGTTTTGGCAGCCTCACGTAGCCTCGGGCTAGGTAGCCATCCAGTTAGCATTCAGTTCGCTTGTGGCTAGTTAGCCTGTGTTCCAGTGAGCGCCGTTTTGGCAGCCTCACGTAGCCTTCAGTTAGCACCAGCTTATTAGCCGGCACTGCCAGCCTGTATGGCTGCGCTGATGTCTCTCTAAACTGCCAGACATTTTAGAGAGAGGGTTTTCTTTACTTTCTTTTTCTTTAATCCAATTTTGCGGCCTCAACCGCTCCACCAGCAATGCCCCCACTATGCAGATGCCTTTAATTTGCCACTGCTTTCCACCGAGGGCCATACAGATCAATATCCTTTGTCTGGTGTATTCTAAAGCTCGGTTCTCCGTTTTTCAATATTTCTAGTTTATTTTATTTTGGCTGTTATCTTACCGATCTCAGCCCTAACCCAAGGGACGCCATGTTAAGAGCTACAGGTAGTCTCTATATATCTCAATCACCTACTCGAGATATAAACCCGTGGCCGCTCGATATCCCCCGGCGAGGTGCTAAACTCGCCAAGTTCTCGAGTCAATTACTATTTCTGTCAAGATTACTTCAAGTCACTGGTCTAGTTATCTCCAGTTGATATGAAATGTAAGTATGAAGAGTTGTTAATCTCTTCTTGTTTGTAATAAACAGAATATGTCTAGGAGAACTCTTATAGACTATAATAACAATTATATTATTATTATTACCATCATCATTATCATCATTTTACGAAAGGGCTTGTAATACTGCTCATTTGAAAGCTTGGTTGCATTACTACTTTGTTAATAAGTATTACCACTGTACTAACACGTAATCATTGTTTGCACGCCCCAGTACCTCCTGTCCTCCTCTCCTCCTCCGCCAGCGGGACCGACCATCCAATCCTGCAGTGATTTAGACGATCGATTTCCCACATAACTCGACAGAGTCCGTCGGACACAGAGATACCGGAACCCGCAAACAACAAACATTTCCATGTATAGTATTTATACAGTACATAGCATATATATATATATATATATATATATATATATATATATATATATATATAATATATATCTTTTAGCTGAAAAGCATTAACCAGTCAATTGATTCAATCTGTATTAGGTTACATTACATTCATAGTCACCCTCCATAGGAAATCAGGGCGTCGGCAGGCATCGTGGCACATTGCTGGCAGAAATCAGTCCAAGGATTCAAAAGATATTATAAAAAGCTGTTTTTATTTAGAAAGGTACAAAAAAGGACTGTATTGGAAATATCCATTACAGTTTAAAAGATTATATAAAACAAAACATCCTATCTCTAAGATCGCAATAGCCTGACACAGCTTGTGCCTGCCATGGAAATATCATGTCAAGACCTCTGTTCTATTGGCCCAAAAACAGTGATATCACTGTGATGTCATTTCACTAGCCAACCAACGTACAATATATAGTAAGGATGGACTCCTCCCCTTCTAGTTGTTACATCTACTGGAGAAGTAACAGATTACCTTGTGTTGGTAAATCCCTATCTGTTACTAACAGGATACCAGAGGCCCCAAGGTTGTCTTTACATTCCTTAGTGGCCAAACAGTATTGAAGTGAAAGCAATTCACACTTCTTGCATGAGTATATAGTACATAGCCCAACACATACTACAGATACATACAGATACACATACATGTATAATACAGTACATATATATATATATAGTACATACAGTATATACATATATATACACATACTTGTACCAATCATTGGTTATATGTCTACTCTATGCTGGACAGGCAAGGGTTAACATGTGTGCCAACCTGCTGTTTTTCATTGTGCAGAGCAGCATGCAGGCGCTGTCTCTATGGCCGCATTCCTAAGGGTAACTCCTTACTGCATGTTGGGCAGAAGAGAATGGCCTGTGTACACTTGTGAATACAAAGTGAAGTGAATACACTTCCTGCATTATAAGTGTATAAAGAGTATACAGGTCATATACATAGCTCCAATCATATATAAGAACAGGATGTCATAATAACCAGTGTCACTAGTTGACTTGTGGCACTTAACATGTGTTTACACATAACGTGTTTCTTCTCAATTCCTTTCTGACTGGGCATTACCAGTCAGAATACATATCACATCTAGACACCTATAGTAACATATGCCTAGATTTAAAACAAATATATACAATAAACCTATTGTATTGATTCCATTGATTCCATTCTCCAGGATCACGCAAGATATTGTAGTGTACACAAGTTACTGTTCCGGAGTCCACAGTCCATAGTTCTCACAGTTTTACACAAGTGGGAGGAAGAATCTACAGACATTCCCCATAATCATATATAAGAACAGGATGTCATAATAACCAGTGTCACTAGTTGGCTGTGACACTTTACAGAGGGTTATATTTTTTTGCAGGGGGCGTTAACACTTTAATCGCCGGAGACGCCGAAACTTGTCATTCCCCGCCATGCTCATTCTGCCGAAGTCGCCGTAACACGTCTTTGATATCAATATTTCAAAAATCTGTGATCGAAAACAGATTTCTCCCCCGGAGACCTGAGATATACTGCTGAGCCCCACTCAACTCTCTAACGGTTCAAGAGTGCCATCTGGTGGCCGATCGGCAGATCGCCCAACAGGAAGTCATGTGGATGAAGTGGTGCTCACCCATATTTCGTCCGGGCACTCGCTATCGTTAGAGGGACTCCATCTTGATAACACGGGACAGCGATCGGTTGCAAATAACTCGATAAACAACATGATTTGGACGTATATACTATTATACAACCTGGAAATGGATCGGGTATTTCTACATCCCATAATAGGAATATCTCTGCTCCACGCTCATCGCCCAACGCTATGAGGAAGCTACGGTAAGATTCAGCGTTTTTTTTTAACGTGTTCCATATAAATTGCTCTGATGATCATATCACCCACACTAGATGAATGATATAACGTTGCCCATGGAATTATAAACGACCCCCCGCCCATCCGGTCAACATCAGATCATACGTAGTAACTCCTAGAAGCACATCCAGTTGAAATTTTTTATCTCGCACAGATTCCTACCAAACTGTATTTGATCATCAATATAATGCATTTAGGGCTATAAATCAAGTTCTGGAGAAAGCTGCAGAAAACGATAAAAACATACTTATACTTTAGACCGTATTTTAGTATGTAGTATATGTGAATGAAAAAGTATAACGTTGCTACACCCTGAACAATAGATATAGGACATTGAATGGGCCATAATAATGTCAATTTAGCAATACAATTTAAAAAGTTATAGCCCTGCAAAGAAGGGGAACTTCTCCATAGACAAATAGAGCTGGCGAGGGATGGTAAATTATGAATTTAACCCCGGCGATCAAAGTGTTAAGTGGAAGGAAAGCCGACTTCTGCCAATTTATCTTAAATCCCGATAAATCGCCAAAGTCCTCAATCAACTTGAGAAGATGAGGCATTGCGGTGTTGGGGTTTTGCATGAACAGTATTACGTCGTCCGCATATAAACTAATTTTATGTTGTGTGCCCTTGATTACGATTGGTTCTATGGATTGGGATTGTCTTATATATTGTGCTAAAGGCTCTAATGATAAATCGAATAGTCCGGGACTAAGAGGGCAACCCTGTCTAGAAGAGCGTGATACCGGAAAGATTTCGGAGGTGATTAAACCTGTTGTAATCATGGCCGATGGGTCTTTGTATAATACTTTTATCATATCAATGAATCCTTTTCCTAACCCCATCCTTTCTAATACTGCCCATAGATACGACCATTCCAACCTATCAAAAGCTTTCATTGCATCCAGGGACAGCATCGCCTTAGGTGTGGTGTCGTCCTTGTTAGCATCTAGTACGTGTAGTAATCATCTTATGTTATCAGTGATGTTATGAAGCCAGTTTGATCCGGATGAACTAAAGACGTCATATGCTTTTGAAGTCTGATGGCTAATACCTTAGAGCAGGGGTTCCCAACATTTTTTCCCCCAGGGACCCCCAAACATCTCTGATGAAATTCCTGGACCCCCCTCCTAATAAAATACCATAAAATACTTTTTTTTGTCATTTTAATACTTTTTTTGTCATTTTAATAACAAACTGCTTATACACAGGCATATGCATCATAATTAGACCCACTATGCTTCTTTGACTTGTGCCTTCAATCAACAAATCTCATCTTGCACCATATGTATTTCAAAATGTTGGCCAATATTTAAATCCTGTATTCATCCTCTCAAATCAGGCCCTAATGGTGAACGGTTTGCATTTATGTTGAATGAAGTAAGAATCCACTGCAGTAAAAATATCCTCACCTCGAGTGGTGGTAGTAAGGTTGACTGACATGAGAATGTCCTGCTTCAGATCCTCATTTTCGATATATTGCACATAAACGATGAGCACAGCCTCGTCTGCGACAGTTGTAGTTTCATCAAGTTGTATGGCAAATGGACCCTTTCTAAGCTTTTCTGACAGCTGCTGCTCGCAATCACTTGACATCTTATCAATTCGGTCTTTCACTACATTGTTCGAGAGTGGTACTGATTTTAGTTTATCCGCCACCTGTGGGCCGCACAGTTTCTAAACCATTTTGATGCAGGCTGGTTTGATGAGCTGCTCGCCAATATTGTGCGGTTTCTTTGCTTTTGCAATTAAAAGCGAACACTCAAAGGAGGCTTCGGTAGCCTTCTGTAAATAACTGCCACCCCTGCTCCACGCTACTCTAACATCAACAGGCTTGTTCGCCTTGAGAGACTGTTCTTTCCTCCGAAAAAAGTCTGGATCCTTCCCAACGGTTTCTGGGTGCTTAGACGCCTGATGTCTCTTCAGCTTGCTGGGCTTCAGGCTCGAGTTTGCCAACTTTTCTCCACAAATCACACACTCAGGTCGTTTGTCTGGTCCCTCAGTGAAGCCCATGGTGATGTAATTTTCGCGATTGCTGTAGGTCCTAACTTTTTTTGCAGATGAGCTGCCGTCATCTCCTTTTCGTTTGTCACACATTTTCGCCTCTGGCGGCTTACTGCAGACGAGCCGAGAAAGTTAACTAGCGTGCTAGGCTAGCTACAGAAAGTGATACAGTCAACTGATTCGCGTTTTAGCGGCTACCCGGTAGCCTACTGTTAACGTTCAAAAATCATGTCTAGATGTTTATTTATTTATCTTTATTTTGTATTGTAGTGGAGAGACTATTCATGCTTCTGATGATAAAAATATGCTAATTAAATATTTCTCTGAAAGAAAAAAAAAATAATAATAAAAAAAAAAAAAAAACTCAAATCATCTGTGGTCTGGCGGACCCCCTGCGCCCCCTGGCGGACCCCAGGTTGGGAATCACTGCCTTAGAGTACAGTTTGATATCGGTTCATGTTGTTTATCAAGTTATTGGTAACGGATTGCTATCCATTGTGTCTAGCTCGAGTCCCGGGACTATTAGCGAGTGATCGGACCGAATTGGAATGAGCACCAGCTTCCGTTTCCGGTTTGAGCAATCTGACACCAGATGGCGCTCTTGAACCGTTGGAGAGTTGAGAGGGGATCAACAGTAGATCTCAAGTCTCCGGGGGAGAAATATGATTGCGATCACAGATTTTTGAAATATTGATCTCAATGACGTGGTAAGGCGTTTTTGGTGACCAAAGTGTTAATTTGATTTTCCAGTCGAACCGAGTCGTTGTATTGTAAAGAAGTAAATAACGTAGAGTAAAGCGTTTCTAGTTCAGCCAGTTTTGAGGATCGATTCTTGCGTATTTTGGAGGAAAAGCTATCGGTGAAATCCTTGATCATTCCCTTTACCGACATCCATAACATTCTGGGGTCCTGCACCGAATTTGCATTCTCCAGTAGGAATAATGAAAGAGCTTCTTTGAATTGTGTAATGAATTCCTTGTTATTAAGCAGCATCGAGTTAAATCGCCATCTTGGGGCTCGGGATGATAGTATACCAAATGTTCCTTTTAGGAGTAAATAACAGTGATCCGATAATGCATTGGGTATCATTTCCACATCATAGTTATCAAATAGTCTCGGTGATGCAAAAACATAATCTATTCTGGATAATGTGTTATGTCTCGCAGATCGACAAGAGTACTTCCGGGTCGTGGGGTTGAGTGATCGCCATAGGTCATTTACACCTGTATTCTTCGACCAATCCTTTAATGCATTAGATGAATTTTTTTGTTCGTTGGAAAAGGAGGGGTAAGATTTATCCATCCCTGGATCCCAAATGGCATTAAAAATCCGCACCAATTATAAATGAGTATTCAGGAAGGTCTAACATTTTTCTGGTAAGTGTAGTGAAGAAATTAGCTTTGTACAAATTTGGGGCGTATACCGCTACCAGCGCTATTTTCCTGTTCTTGTGTACAATCTTAGCTATAGTTATCCGACCATCTGCATCAGACCATACTCCCTTCAATTCAATATTCAACTTCCGTCTAACGACTATGGCAACTCCACGAGTTCTCGTTCCAAAGGAAGAGTGACTAATGTTATGATATGTGTTGTCCGCTAACGTAGCTATGTCTTTCCCTAAAATGTGCGTTTCGCTTAGCAGAGCCACGTCAACCTGTCCGTTTTTCATCAGTGTGAGTACGCTTTTGTGTTTGTGTTGATTATTTATTCCCCCAGTATTCCAAATCATTATATTCAAACTAGCCATAATCTATACATGTTGTTGTGTAGTTGTTGGTAATGCTTCTGGAGTGCGAATCTACAATAGATATACATCCAACTATTGAGGTCCCGTTGAGAGCCGAGCTTAAAAACATACATATATACAAATAATAATCCCCTAATTCCCCCTCCCTCCGAGAGTCGTACAGGACTGTGTTCCATAGACACATCCTACGCGTATGACTCCCTCCCTTAAGCCACCGGGTTGCCCAAAATGAGCTTTCTAACCCTAATCTTCCTATGCTAATTGCCATAGGATCTAAAACTTTCATTCTAATTCAATAGAATGTCACTTTTGGTCTTGCGCCTTCCCATTAACACTTTGATCGCCATGGTTAAAATTCATAATTTACCATCCCTCGCCATCTCTATTTGTCTATGGAGAAGTTCCCCTTCTTTGCAGGGCTATAACTTTTTAAATTGTATTGCTAAATTGACATTATCATGGCCCATTCAAGGTCCTATATGTATTGTTCAGGGTGTATCAATGTTATACTTTTTCATTCACATATTCATACTAAAATACGGTCTAAAGTATAAGTATGTTTTTATCGTTTTCTGCAGCTTTCTTCAGAACGTGATTTATAGCCCTAAATGCATTATATGCATGATGAAATACAGTTTGATAGCGATCTGTGCCAGATAAAAAATGTCAACTGCACGTAGTTCTAGAAGTTACTACGTATCATCTGATGATGACCGGATGGGCGGGGGGTCGTTTATAATTCCGTGGGCAGCGTTAGATGATTCATCCAGTGTGGGTCATATGGTCATCATAGCAGTTTATATGGAACACGTTAGAATATAACGCTGCAACTCACCGTGGCTTCCTCGCGCCGCTGGCAGATGAGCGTGGAACAGAATTTTTTCTATTATGGGATGGAAAAATGCCTGATCCATTTCCAGGTTGTATAATAGTATATACGTCCAAATCATGTTGTTTTTTCGAGTTATATGCACCGATCGATGTTCACTGTGTCAAGACGGAGTCTCTCTAACGATAGCGAGTGCCCGGACAACATATGGATGAGCACGTCCGGTTCGACGAGTCATTTCCTGTTGGCGATCTGCCGATCGGCCACCAGATGGCGCTCTTGAACCGCTAGAGAGTTGAGTGGAGCTTTGCAGTACATCTCAGGGCCCCGGAGGGGAAATATGATTTCGATCACAGATTTTTGAAATATTGATATCAAAGACGAGTTACGGCGTCTTCGGCAGAATGAGCATGGCTAGGAATGACGTCTAAACACGTCATCTGCGATTAAAGTGTTAATGTAATAACAATAGTGTGAAAAATGAAAAATATACCTCCATTGATATATTTATTTGAACCTTCTACTAACTTATGTTGGAACCATCAGAAAACAGAAAAGAGTGAAGAAAAATACTAACACCAAAAAAAGTAAGAATTAAAATAAAACTCAACAGAAAAAAATAGATTTTAGAGCTACATTATGTTAAAGTTACAGGCCTTCTTTCTAGGAGTACAGTGTATTCTAGAAAGTTGTAGAATACCCTTGTAAATTCGTAAACACTGCTGTTATGTTCCAGAATGTTCTTCCTGTCCAGGAGTTATGACCTACTAGTGATTTTCCAGCATATTCTATTGTGTCCCTGAGTAGTCGAGAGAAGAGTCCAGAATATTCCAGAGTGTTCCCAATGTCATTATTGGATTATTGCCTCCTCAGAAATCAGAAGTCTATAAATATAGTGCATATCGTTCCGTATTAAACACTATTGTGCCTCAGTGTTGCCAACATGCATATCTGCTGTTGCTTTTGTAGTTGAGCTGTGGTAAAGTAATTCTAATAAAAATAATAAAAGAAAAAAGAAAAGAAAATGAGAAAAAGAGAGAGATGAGTAGGCTTGTCTTCTGATTCGAGCCTATGGTACGACCGGCCCCGGGGGTCCAGTATCATGTTGCTTCATGTATTCATCGGCGACTTTAGGTGAGCGTAATCCGAGTCTATTACCATCTTCCCCCAAGATGGATAGAAGGGCTGGGTAACGAAGGCTTGGCTTAAGATTTCTCTTGTATAGCCTCTGCAGCACATCTTTGTAGGGGACATGTAGGGCAATGGCCTCCTTGCATAGATCCTCATAGAAAGACACTGTTTATCACCATATTTCAGTTTCCCCCATTGCTTGCGTGCCCCTCTGATGATCGCGTCTCTTATTTCTGTCTTGCGCAGAGTAGCAATGATAACCCTCGTCCCGTTGTCCTGTGTACCGACTCTATAACACTGGTCCACTAACGGCGCTGTGGATAGGATCTGTTTACCTAGAATTCCTGCTAACACTGTTGGAAATATGTCGTCTGTGCAATTGACTGATTCATCCAATCCCACAATACGGATATTATTTCTACGGTAGTAACGTTCGGTCTCGAGCCGCCTCTCCATTGCTTCCTCTTCGATGTCTTGTATTTTCTTCCGAAGCGCTTTTTCCACCTGTTGTATCTCCTCCGCTATCTCTGTGAATCCATCGTGAACAGTCTTCTCGTTCTCCTTGACTTTCAATGTAATTCCTAGCACCGTGTTCTCCACTGCAGTAATTCACCCGGCCTGTTCCGCGGCCGCTTTTCTAACCCCCCTCGAATTTAGCATCGATGTGTAATTTGAATTCGTCGATGTGTCATTTGAAAGCGTCCATCTGATCAGGTTAGTCAGAGACTTGAAATCGGGTTGTATATCTTCCCTGCTTGTATCAGTTGAGGTTGTAGTATCAGTTGAGGTTGTAGGAGCATTGGGAGACACGGTGGATTTGACGGATATTTTCTTCTCAAATTCCACTGCTTTCTCTCTCACGGTGTTTGTCCCCGCCGTTACCGTTATATTGTCGTCTGCTGTCACCCTCTCGGGGCAAGTCGTCGTCGGGCCCGGTATATTATCAGCTACTGTCTCCCCAACGGGGCTAGTCAACAGCGGTGCTGTTGTATTGGCGGCTGCTGTATCCTTCGAAGAGCGTGTCACAACTTGCGCTGTTGTACTGTCTCCTCCGAGTTTCTTTCCAATCTCTTTCTTGTCCTTAGGTCCCATGTTGAATCTTTATTTCTTTTGATATAGTTAGTAGAAGGTCTTATTTAATATATACGATGAGGTTTAAACTCATTAGTGTTGTTCAAATAAGGTTTTTAAGCGAAATTAACGTGACCAAACGTGTCTGCTACATGTTGCTGTCAAACCAGAAGTATTATCTTAATGTTATAGGACTTATATTATAATGACTTACAAATACAAATACAAATATCCTATCCATATAATACTTCAGCACGTCACAAATATCCATAACATACCACTCTTTTCAAGAACCGTTGTTGCGATATTTTTCCTTAGCCCCTCTATGTCTTCCGGCCTTGTCCCAAAGGCGATGCTCTTCCCTTTCAGAATGCACTCTGCGAACTGAAGATATTGTGTAATTGGATAAATATAAAGTGTCTATGACGAGGTTTATTAAAATTACATAAACAAGGTTTTTGAAATCCCAAAGGAAATAAAACATAATACAATGACATTAAATGTGCACAAGACTCATACAAATGTTCTGATAAACCTGGGGATTTCCTGAGCTGCAAGTATTTTCATATAAAATCTATGTACCAACCTTTAAAGCGAACACTCCACAAGATGTGGCATCTTGTTGCAGAGGGTGAGCGAGAGTGGTACAGGACCATTTGGAGATATTGAGACCCCTCCTTCTCACGAATTCTCTGATTAAGACATAAATAAAGTACAACAGAAATAAATCAGTATATGTAAAGTAAAGGATAAAGTACAGCGAGGTTGTACAGCATATATATGTGTGGGTGTGGGGGGACTTGGAATCAGTCTATGGAAAATGTGTATTGTGTATGACAACATACACAGGACACTGGAGATACTTCACCGTTAATCAATGACAACAAAAATATTCATATATATCATCATTGTCATTTAAAAATTTACAAAAAAGTTACCTTGTCGCCCCTTGACAATGCTTGATTGTCCCGCTTGTTTCCCCAAGTGGGTCCAGCAGCATGCAGCTCCTCTCTGATGGTAGCATAACCTATTGTTCAATGGGGGAAAACAACACCTGCATGTCATTAAAAGTAACATTCATTAATAGGTTGTCATCCTTTTTATCCAGATGTTTGCAAAATCTGTTAACACGCTATCACCGGCGTCCAACCTAAACCCCTATACCCCTGGAGGCCGCATGTTTAGCCCCCTATACCACCGGAGGCCCCATGTTTAGCCCCCTATACCACCGGAGGCCCCATGTTTAGCCCCCTATACCACTGGAGGCCCCATGTTTAGCCCCCTATACCACCGGAGGCCCCATGTTTAGCCCCCTATACCACCGGAGGCCCCATGTTTAGCCCCCTATACCACTGGAGGCCCCATGTTTAGCCCCCTATACCACTGGAGGCCCCATGTTTAGCCCCCTACACCACTGGAGGCCCCATGTTTAGCCCCCTATACCACCGGAGGCCCCATGTTTAGCCCCCTATACCACCGGAGGCCCCATGTTTAGCCCCCTATACCACTGGAGGCCCCATGTTTAGCCCCCTATACCACTGGAGACCCCATGTTTAGCCCCCTATACCACTGGAGGCCCCATGTTTAGCCCCCTATACCACCGGAGGCCCCATGTTTAGCCCCCTACACCACCGGAGGCCCCATGTTTAGCCCCCTATACCACCGGAGGCCCCATGTTTAGCCCCCTATACCACTGGAGGCCCCATGTTTAGCCCCCTATACCACTGGAGGCCCCATGTTTAGCCCCCTATACCACTGGAGGCCCCATGTTTAGCCCCCTATACCACTGGAGGCCCCATGTTTAGCCCCCTATACCACCGGAGGCCCCATGTTTAGCCCCCTACACCACTGGAGGCCCCATGTTTAGCCCCCTATACCACTGGAGGCCCCATGTTTAGCCCCCTATACCACCGGAGGCCCCATGTTTAGCCCCCTACACCACTGGAGGCCCCATGTTTAGCCCCCTATACCACCGGAGGCCCCATGTTTAGCCCCCTATACCACTGGAGGCCCCATGTTTAGCCCCCTATACCACTGGAGGCCCCATGTTTAGCCCCCTACACCACTGGAGGCCCCATGTTTAGCCCCCTATACCACTGGAGGCCCCATGTTTAGCCCCCTATACCACCGGAGGCCCCATGTTTAGCCCCCTATACCACTGGAGGCCCCATGTTTAGCCCCCTATACCACCGGAGGCCCCATGTTTAGCCCCCTATACCACCGGAGGCCCCATGTTTAGCCCCCTATACCACCGGAGGCCCCATGTTTAGCTCCCGATACCACCGGAGGCCCCATGTTTAGCCCCCTATACCACCGGAGGCCCCATGTTTAGCCCCCTATACCACCGGAGGCCCCATGTTTAGCCCCCTATACCACTGGAGGCCCCATGTTTAGCCCCCTATACCACCGGAGGCCCCATGTTTAGCCCCCTATACCACTGGAGGCCCCATGTTTAGCCCCATATACCACTGGAGGCCCCATGTTTAGCCCCCTATACCACTGGAGGCCCCATGTTTAGCCCCCTATACCACTGGAGGCCCCATGTTTAGCCCCCTATACCACCGGAGGCCCCATGTTTAGCCCCCTATACCACTGGAGGCCCCATGTTTAGCTCCCTATATCACTGGAGGCCCCATGTTTAGCCCCCTATACCACTGGAGGCCCCATGTTTAGCCCCCTATACCACCGGAGGCCCCATGTTTAGCCCCCTATACCACTGGAGGCCCCATGTTTAGCCCCCTATACCACTGGAGGCCCCATGTTTAGCCCCCTATACCACCGGAGGCCCCATGTTTAGCCCCCTATACCACCGGAGGCCCCATGTTTAGCCCCCTATACCACTGGAGGCCCCATGTTTAGCCCCCTATACCACCGGAGGCCCCATGTTTAGCTCCCTATATCACTGGAGGCCCCATGTTTAGCCCCCTATACCACTGGAGGCCCCATGTTTAGCCCCCTATACCACCGGAGGCCCCATGTTTAGCCCCCTATACCACTGGAGGCCCCATGTTTAGCCCCCTATACCACTGGAGGCCCCATGTTTAGCCCCCTATACCACTGGAGGCCCCATGTTTAGCCCCCTATACCACCGGAGGCCCCATGTTTAGCCCCCTATACCACCGGAGGCCCCATGTTTAGCCCCCTATACCACTGGAGGCCCCATGTTTAGCCCCCTATACCACTGGAGGCCCCATGTTTAGCCCCCTATACCACTGGAGGCCCCATGTTTAGCCCCCTATACCACCGGAGGCCCCATGTTTAGCCCGCTATACCACCGGAGGCCCCATGTTTAGCCCCCTATACCACCGGAGGCCCCATGTTTAGCCCCCTATACCACTGGAGGCCCCATGTTTAGCCCCCTATACCACTGGAGGCCCCATGTTTAGCCCCCTATACCACTGGAGGCCCCATGTTTAGCCCCCTATACCACCGGAGGCCCCATGTTTAGCCCGCTATACCACCGGAGGCCCCATGTTTAGCCCCCTATACCACCGGAGGCCCCATGTTTAGCCCCCTATACCACTGGAGGCCCCATGTTTAGCCCCCTATACCACCGGAGGCCCCATGTTTAGCCCGCTATACCACCGGAGGCCCCATGACACAACATGTTTAACCATGAGACCTTTTAACTCACCATCAACATCCAGTGGCTGTTGTTTTTATTCACAAGGCCAACGATGACTTTGTACATCTGTGGATCAAACTAAAATTAAAAAGCAGTGTTAGAAAAAGCATATTTGTACATAACTTTGTAGGACTAACTCAAAGATGCTTACAGAAATTAAATGAAACGTCCGGAAGCCCTGCCAAAAATGTAAGGTTTGACCTGAGCGTGGCACTAGAGTTAAGGTCATGGTGTCACCAAAATCGATAGGGTTCATCCTCCAGCAAGCACAAGTCTAGACATACTGTAAAATCTCCCGCCAGGGAATAACAATAATGACGTTTGTTTGATTTAAAAAATGGTCAGACATCTCTTATTGAAAGAAAAATATATATAACTGAACCTACTTTAAGCATTCTTTTGTGCATTCTGCTTGTCCCATTCCAGATGTCGGTCATGGCATAGCTATCGACAGCAAATGCCCTATTGACCGACCGTTTGTTGTGGTCCCTGACCAAGACCTCCATGTAAGCATTGATAACCTGAGATGAAATTACATATTAGAAGATGATCCGTTTTCAGTTACTGCATGCATTCACATTGA
The DNA here is from genome assembly GCF_963971535.1 of Notolepis coatsorum. Taxonomy (NCBI): domain Eukaryota; kingdom Metazoa; phylum Chordata; class Actinopteri; order Aulopiformes; family Paralepididae; genus Notolepis; species Notolepis coatsorum. The sequence goes on from NC_140171.1 coordinate 179,963,208, forward strand.
AAACACAGATTTACTGTACCTCACTCTCCAACTCCTGATTTGGGGCTGTTCTAACTATGTCACCATAGTACAGTCTGTAGGGCCCAACATGGGCTAATATAACATATGCAGTATTGCCTGCCCATGCATCCACCACACCTGGGGAAAAATATAATACATAAGAATTGCATATTGAAGACTCAATTTCCAGAACAGAATTTGCTTCATTATTGTCAGAAATGCATAACATTACTAGTATTACTTCACTGCACATAAAATTACATGTAGGTAAATACAATAAATATATTTCTCAGCTAACAGAGCTGCCAATGTAATTATGCTAAAACTATTGCCTTTGTATAAATTCACATTGACAACCTGTTTGATCAGGTATCCACTAGTGTAGAATGAGAGAACGAGGGCTCCCAAGAGGCAAACTATACATCAAAAAAAGTGAAGAAAGACACTTGAATGCACAACATTTTTGAATTGCTCAAATACAGTATAGTGCTTGAGGAAGAGCTTTTAGCTTGAAACAATTTGCCCTTGTAGACTGCATCTGAGCCATATTCATTGGGTTATATGCCTTTAATGCACTTCTAATCTGTAATATTTGAGCAATTACACATGTATTTTGCATCGCAATGTCTTTCCACCTTAATTTTTTAGACATTTTGTCAATTTGATTTATAATAAATACATTTATCTGTGGTGGGGATTGTGGAATATAATAATGAGAGAATGATTCCCCAACTCTCTCATGTAAAGACATTCCCCTCCCCTTTCTCCCAAATCCTGTGCCCCCCCCCCCCTCTCTGTGGAATCCCTCATGTAAAGACATTCCCCTCCCCTTTCTCCCCAATCCTGTGCCCCCCCCCCCCTTCTCCCCAATCCTGTGCCCCTCTCCCCAAACCTGTATCCCCCCCCCATTTGACCTATCAAATGGGACCACATCCCCCCCTTGTTAACTATATAAGTCTCCTCCCGAGATCAAACCAGGTCTTCTTACCTGGGTCATTTCAGCTGATCACCTGGGGCGAAGAGCCTCAGCCATTCTCTCTTGTACTATGTATATTTCTATCTGTCTGGATAATAAACCATATTATCTTGACCTCGGTTGACTGAGAACATTCTTCTTCAGGATATCCACAAATATCCCACAATTGGCGTCTACGAACTTGTGACGGACTCTTTGCGTCCTACCGGCGTGCTGTATTGTTTCATCTATACAGAGAAAAGTGAGTCTAATAGACTGGTCGACAAATATATGGCAAGGAATTAAAACCTTCCCGCTTTTCTCTGTGCCAGGTGAATATTACAGAATGTTGTCAAATATTGAGATCATGGCTGAGTAAGAATAGCGTGTATTAATATATCTGATCTGTATTGAGATTCGTTACCGGGGAATGCGTGTACCCGGGTCTTATCAGGAGGTTCTGATAGGATTTGCTAGGTTGAAGTGCTATTCCTGGTCGAGTTGGAGCCGATCAAAAGCTAAGGCACACAGTAAAGGTTGTTGGATTGCTAACCCAAGTCTAGCTGATGCAGACTAAAATATAGGCAACAAAAGAAGAAACGTGGGCTTATTAGATGTGATATCATTGGAAAACGCTACTCTGTTAAAACTATTCTGTTAAAACTATTCTGTTAAAACTATTCTGTGATTCTTTTGGCAAAGAGGCGGGAAGTAGGACCGAGAGTCTGATAAAGAATCATAATTAGAATTACCAGAGTAACGTCATAATATTCATTGTTTCAACCTCAAACTAAGCCCACAATCTCTTCCATTCCTGAAAACGATGTATTCGGATTAAATTAACCAATTGATCATACAGATAGCGGGAAGGTGACTCACGATGTCCCGGTAGTACGTGAATGTACATTAAACGGGACATTAGTCGCGGGTTGAAGAGACCGAGAGTGTGATTAAACGGTATATTCAAATCTAATATATCGCTGGTAAATTTCGAAATCAGGTTCGGTCGTTATGCTTTAATAACGGTGTATAGATATATCGAGGGTATAAATGCCTTGTCGCAGCAGAGTGCTGGTCGACTAAACGAACAGCGATCCAATACAGTCAGATATACAGACACGTTAACTTATATGTATTAATGTTTGTTTGTCTGTTTAAAGTCTCGTTTGTATGTGCACAGTATAGAACCCGCCGCGGTGCTGTATTGAGTTAAGAGCCGGCGGATAGCGCGACAAGCATTGGGAGACGAGTTACCGTTATACAGAGAATAACATTGGGGTGCAACTCACGCGACAAACTAGGATAGTAATTTCCGGAACCAACAAAACCGGCCCACGGGAACGACCATTTGGGAAGTATAGTTTTATCGTTTCAGTTTGTTTACGTTTCACATATGCACAAGCGCGTTCATTCGGTAACAAAACGCTGATTTTAGGTGAATTCCAGGCTATTGAGAGCTCGTGGAAAAGTACTATATGGATTGCAAAGCGTTATTTCCGAGGTGAATGGGAACGCGTGAACGTCGCTTGGACTGATGACGTCATACAAAAGTGCGATATGAAACTATCATTGGGCGAACGTAAAGTTTAATATGCCCGAGGGCGAGGGTATATGAAATCCACGTATAGTATATGTTTCAATTGTATGTGTAAATACACGCTGCAAGGGGGTAATATAATATGGTTATTCAATAACTGAACTGAACTGTGAGGATCCAACGTGAACACAACAGCTTTTCCCGGTGAGTATGAAAATCATAAATATAGATGCATGACACATCTAATATCAGTTACTGTGAATTACAGCTATCCCATATCGCTTGAGTGATTGTTTTTCATTACTGTACACGTTATAAGTCACATAAAGCTAACCTCAATGCCTGTTTCAGATTTGTAATGTATCTGTATAGGTTTCTGTATAATGTATCATAAATAGGTTTCTATATCTTAGAATGTGCACAAGGCTAGTGATAAGGCAAACATGCTATGTTTATTCAACAAATCATTTCTATTTTAAAAACAGTATGTTTTAACCCCCACGTCTCTATAGTTTTGATACGGGGTACCATAGAAAATCATACATCATAACTGAACACAACACAATTTATGAGTAACACACTTACTCCCAGTATAAGATGAAGACTATATGATGTGTGTTTGAACTCAAAATCAAAGAGAACACACTCAAAAATGGTCTTAGAGTGGGAAAATTAACATGTTTTTGTGTTTACAGGAGAGGCAGACGGATTTAACTCTAAATTGAATTACAAAGCAGTGTTTAAACACTCACTTGTATCACAAAAGACGGAAACTCCAATGATTTGCATCTGAACACAGACATAACACAGACTGAGTGATAATCTACATTTGAACACAAAGCAGTTTGGAGCTAAAGGGAAATCAATTGTGAGACGATAGCAGACACTATTCAGGATGGGCACTTGAAAACGCAGGGCAGGAGACAGACAAAGCTATGCAACAGCATGCACTCTGACCACACAAAGTATCATGATTAGATTTACCACACAAAGGGGCTTGACTTAGCACCATGAGCTCTACAGAAACCAAGAACACTGTATCGCTTTAGATGCAGATTTTCTCTTTGTTTACCACCAAGACTCACCTGACAATGCAAACAGCCAGAGAGGACTCTGACCACACCTAGAGACTCAACTTAGTATAGTATAAACACAGGTGATGATGTTGCAGTCATGAAAGTCTACCTAATTCCCATACTAACAGAGTGACAGAACCAGTTGTTTTCATCATCTCTTTTCAAGGCACACAAATTAGAGATATGATTTCTGAAATGAAACCAGACAAAGTAGAAGTGCCCGAGATGAAAGATTAATGATGAAAACAACTTCACTTCCAATCTCCTCCTTCTATTCTCTGCTTATAACCAAATTGATCTATTGGCGCGACCCCGAGTCAGTCGCCATGGGTTTTGCTCAGCAACGAATGTGCACATTTTTAGTTATTATGTTTGTTTTTACTACTTTTTTTATCGAAGCATCACTGGCGGGGACGTCGTACGACCGCCAGTCACTTATTGACCTAAACTCCGGACTCAAAGAGGAGTTTAGAGACACTTTATCATGCCAAGAATGGCCAACGGAGATCAGGCGGGACAAAGACACGGGAGACAAAGACGGCCGCAGGACAAAGAAGAAACACAGAGGAAAGAGGAGCGGGATCAGATTAAGATTAAGGAAATCTGCTTACCGCCCGGCTATTCCATCTATCTTCATTTACATTTACATTTAGTCATTTAGCTGACGCTTTTATCCAAAGCGACTTACAAGTTCTGTACGACAAGCCATCAGGAAGGGCACAACTCTATCAGCTGAGCAACAATGTTCATCAAAGTGTTGAGTGCTACAGTGTAGGTTAGTTTATTAGGACAAGTGCATGACAGTACGGTTAGTTAGGGTTAGATTTTTTTTTTTTATAGTTTTTTTTTTTAAATTCAGATAATGGTTGAAGAAGTGCGTCTTTAGTCGACAGCGAAAGATTGGACGTGATTCGGCTGTCCTAACTGGGGTGGGTAGTTCATTCCACCATTGTGGGGCAAGGACTGAGAATAGGCGACTTCTCTTTGATGACCCTCCCGGAGCTTGGATAGGAGTAGGTCTGAGGCGGCCAGAAGATGCAGAGCGTAGGGGTCTTGAGGGTGTGTAGTTAGAGACCATTGACCGGAGGTAGGCGGGAGCGGTTCCCTTTGCCGCACGGTATGCTAGGTCGAGGGCCTTGAAGCGGATTCGTGCAGCAATGGGGAGCCAGTGCAGGTCCCTAAGAAGTGGGGTGACATGGGCCGACTTCGGTAGGTTTGAGATCAGGCGGGCCGCTGCGTTCTGAATGAGTTGAAGAGGCTTAGTGGCAGTGGCCGGGAGGCCAGCGAGCAGTGCATTGCAGTAGTCGAGGCGGGAGATGACTGTTGATTGGACGAGGAGTTGGGTGGCTTCTTTTGTCAGGAAGGGGCGGATCCTTCTGACGTTGCTCAGGAGGAATCGGCAGGTTCTGGTCGTCGCTGCGATGTGAGCAGAGAAGTTCAACTGGTCGTCGAGGACAACACCAAGGTTCTTGGCGGTCGGGGACGCAGTCACAGCTGCATTCTCGACTGTGATTGAAAGGTCGGTTAGGGGGGAGGATTTGGCCGGCAGGTGGAGCAATTCTGTTTTGCTTAGGTTCAGTTTGAGGTGGTTGGACGTCATCCAGGCGGAGATGTCGGACAGACAGGCCGAGATCCACTCAGAGACGTGGATATCTGAGGGAGGGAAGGAGAGGAAGAGTTGAGTATCGTCGGCATAACAATGGTAGGAGAAGCCATGAGACGTGATAATGTTACCCAGTGATTTAGTGTAGAGGGAGAAGAGAAGGGGTCCTAAAACCGAGCCCTGGGGGACTCTAGCGAATGCTCGTTCGCTAGAGAGTAAGATGGATGATTTACGAGCGCGGGTCCGATTCCAGCGAGAGATGAGGGAATGCAATATCCTTTGCTTCACGGAGACCTGGCTGAAACCAGTGACTCCTGATCACAGCATCTCTCCCTCCAACTCCTTCACCATCTTCAGAGCGGATCGTACAGAAGCCTCCGGGAAGAGCATCGGCGGGGGGCTATGCCTTATGACCAACAACGGCTGGACTAGCCCCGGGGAAGTGAAGATACTCTCCCGTTCATGCTCTCCCGACCTGGAACACCTCACGATCCAATGTCGCCCGTTTCATCTTCCGCGCGAATTCACTGCAGTGATCATGACTGCAGTGTACATCCATCCCCAGGCGAACGTCGGCAGAGCGCTAGCGGAACTACACGACCATCTGAACGCGCACCAGATCAAGCATCCGGACGCAGCCATGATAGTAGCCGGGGACTTCAATCAGGCGAATATGAAGAAAGTCATGCCGTCTTTCTTCCAGCACATCGTCTGCTCCACAAGGGGAGGAAATACACTCGACCACTGTTACACCCCGTTCAGAGCCGGATACAAGGCTGTACCGGCTCCACCATTAGCGGGAGCAACAAACACGTCGGATCACAACGCCATCTTTCTTGTCCCAGCATATAAACAGAGATCGGCGTCACGTGATGTAAAAAAATGGGACGACCAATCAGAGGCCACGTTTCAGGACGCACTGGATGACGCCGACTGGGGAATGTTCAGGAGGAGTAACAGTGACGTCAGCGATTTCACAGACGCTGTGGTGTCATTCATAACAACACTGGCTGATAGTATCGTCCCCACAAAAAAGGCGAGGGTGTTCCCAAACCAGAAACCATGGGTGGACAGTACTATCAGAGCAGCCCTGAACTCTCGCACCACTGCTTATAACCGGGGCAGAGAGTCAGGAAACATGGAAGAGTACAAGACAACAGTCTACACTCTGCGCAAGGCTGTCAAACTTGCTAAGAGGACGTATGCCGACAAGATGGAGGCACAAATGGCACAGATTGACACAAGAGGATTATGGCAAGGACTGAGGGCTATAACTGACTACAAAGTCAGCGCCCCCTCAATGGGGAGCGACGACGCCTCCCTTGCGGACAAGCTCAACACCTTTTACGCTCGGTTTGGTGCAAACAGTGGCACTGCTAGCCCAACGGCTAGTGACGTCACTGGTGCGCCGGCTGATGTGGAGGGGGGGGGGCATCCGCGGGGGGGCGGGGACGCTCTCTCATTGACGGTACACAGTGTGAGAAGAGCATTTATGCAGGTGAACACCAGGAAGGCTGCTGGCCCAGATGGAATAACAGGACGCATACTTAAGTCCTGTGCCAACCAGCTAGCCCCTGTGTTCACCGCCATATTTAATCAATCCCTGGCGGAGTCGGTGGTCCCTGCCTGCTTCAAGATGTCTACCATCATCCCTGTACCGAAGAAACCCTCCCCAACATGTCCAAATGACTACAGACCGGTGGCACTCACCTCTGTGGTCATGAAATGTTTTGAGAGGCTGGTCAAGGACCACATTTGTGCCTCCCTCCCCAGTGATATGGACCCTATGCAATTTGCATACAGGACAAACAGGTCCACTGACGACGCGGTCTCCCAGGTACTGCACAGCACCCTCTCCCACCTTGACCGTCAGAAGGGGGGCTATGTGAGACTGTTGTTCATTGACTACAGCTCAGCGTTCAACACCATAGTCCCCACCAGACTGGTGGACAAGCTGATCGAGCTGGGTCTGAGCTCCGCCCTGAGCGCCTGGGTACTGGACTTTCTGAGTGAAAGACCCCAGGCGGTCAGGGTGGGGGGTCAGACCTCCAACACCATCACCCTGAGCATCGGGTCCCCCCAGGGCTGTGTTCTAAGCCCCCTGCTGTACTCACTCTACACACACGACTGTGTGGCCAAGTTCAGCTCCAACTCCATAGTGAAGTTCGCAGACGACACAGTGGTGGTGGGGCTGATCTCGGACAACGACGAGAAGGCCTACCGGGAGGAGGTTGAGGTACTGGAACGCTGGTGCCAGGACAACAGCCTGCTCCTGAACATTGGTAAAACCAAGGAGCTGATCGTGGATTATAGGAGAGGACAGCAGGAGACACACACACCACTGATGATTAACGGGGCTACCGTGGACAGGGTGAGCAGCTTTAAGTACCTGGGGGTCCACATCTCAGAGGATCTGACATGGTCAACACACATAGACACAGTAGTAAAGAAGGCGAAACAGCGCCTCTACCACCTGAGACAGTTAAGGAAGTTCAGAGTATCGGGGAAGATACTCCAGTCCTTCTACTCAGGAGCTGTAGAGAGCATCTTGACCGGAAACATCACTGCCTGGTATGGAAACAGCACGGCACAAGACAAGAAGGCCCTACAGAGAGTGGTGCGCTCAGCCGAGCGTACCACGGGTATTGCACTACCTCCCCTGCAGGTTCTATACAACAAGAGGTGCAAATCCAGAGCCTGCAGGATAATGAAAGACCCTCACCACCCCAATAACAGCCTGTTCCAGCTGCTGAGGTCAAGCAGACGCCTGCGAACCCCAGCTACTAGGACAGAGCGGCTTAGGCTCAGCTTCTTCCCCCAGGCCATCAGAGTCCTGAACAATGAACATTGAGTACCACTGTAACACTTTAGCATGAGCGGGCACACACTCAGGCCGCACGCACCCTCACTTATTGCCAAAAAGAAAGGCCACTTTAAATTAGTATTAGCAACAGTAACAGTGTATTGCACTAGTATTACTACTACTGTTAACTGTCAACTGTTACCCGTCATTGCACAAATTTATTGTTACCTGCTACCTGTTATTGCACAATTTTATTGCACACATTTTTTGTATTGGATTCTATTATATGTTATATGTTGTACCAATTGCACATCGTTGCGGGCAAGACCACCCGCATTTCATTGTATATCCGTATGCCGTGACAAATAAAACTCTTGACTTGACTTGACTTGATAACATGCATGACTAACAAACTAATACATTTCCATGACTGCAAATATCAAACCGCCAAGAGGTACACAATGATTATCAACAACATTGATCATTTAGCTGACACTTTTATCCAAAGCGACTCACATGTTCTGTACGACAGGACATCAGAGTGTTGAGTGCTACAGTGTAGGTTAGTTTATTAGGACAAGTGCATGACAGTAAGGTTAGATGACAAAACGAATGATTGTTTTTCATGCAAAATTAACTGGCTGCCTAGATTTTATGTTTTTTCCCCATGCTAAATTATGATGAGAAAACCAGAGAAGTCACGACCCAAACACTAAGGACAGGTTAGTACGAAGATGCGTCGACTCAATGGTAAGTAAAATAAAGAAAATGCACGATGGTATTACACAATGAAATGAATTAACCCCAAAATGATTTTCCTCTTTAGCAGAAAGGCGTTGAATCATTTATGTGAGGAGGTTTTCTAAGAAAATTTTTATCATCCTCAGATCACAAATTGGTGAGAGGAAAGGACGAGTGAGACAACGCGTGACCTGAACCACGAACGACGGCGGGACCAGGGACCTGAGCGACCCACAACAGCAGAGGACCACGAAGGACACCGCCAAGGAGCTGCGGACACAACCAGGACGACGACAGCAACCGTGGGAGAGCGCCATCCAACCCAGCCCACACAACACAGACGTCCCCAAGGAAGGGGAATATAGACAGGAAGGACGACATGCGGCCTCACCCCGGCGGCCCACGGCAGACCAAACCCATCACCTGCAGATGGGAACCAGAGCCCCGACCATCAAGATGGATTCCGATGATAAGATTGCCATCCGGTGAGAGAGAACGTCCTGCTGACTGGCCACCACACCGGCGGGCCCTCGCCCTCCATCAAGTTGTGCCACGGTGACGGGGAGAGAACAGCGAAACCAGCACAACACGTTCGGGAACGCCCTGACCACCATGTCTCTAGGCCTGATGAAGGCCAAGCGTGAGCACAGTGGCAGATATGTGATGGTAGAAGAGAACAACACAGGCTCCAGGAAAAGAGTCTGCAAGGCCACTATAGTTGACCGCCACACTACTACCAGTGACCCTGTGACTCTTGACAAAGTACACAGGGAATGGACGGCGACCTCCTATAGGCCCCCTCTGAATGATGGAGGAGTGAATGTTCCCGACTGCACCATCAAAAAGAGAGACATCATCAGAGACCTGTGGACCAAGAGGCATCTGAACACACATTGTCCACATTGTTATGTATTTATAAAATTTTTACTGTGTTACTGTTTGGCCCTGCCACACGACAGACAGAGAACACCTTGTCAACAGCGACGCAACATCATTCAGATTAATACCTTCACAAACAAGAACAGCCTCACAATTGTATGTATCTGGAAAATGATGAACTAGGGATATGATGAAAAGAAATCAATGAGATAGCATTAACAATGGTTAATAATAATGAGCTAAAATGTATTGCTGAAAGGAAGAAGTAGTCACATGATCACATTACATCACATTTGAATTACTTAAGTTACAAAATTGTCTGATTCTAAGTAGAGATGTTCCGATACCATTTTTTCCTTTCCGATCCGATTCCGATACCTAAGCTTTGGGTATCGGCCGATACCGATATTTATCCGATACCAGTGCATACATAAAAAAAAAAATTTTTATAAATATAATTTTTTTTTTTTTTTTAACAAATACTGTTTTATATATACTGTTTTTTAGTCATAACTAGAAAGTAATGGTATTTATTCAACAACAGGTGATTGTATAGATTTGTATTAGTATCATTAATCAATGAGTATGGGGCTTCAGCACTGCAGATATACCCTACTCCAATGATCCACACGGACATTATACGTTGCTGCACTCGCTACCCACTGGCTCTGCAGATATACCCTACTCAGTCTGTCTACAAGGCTCCATTCAGTAGCAGTCGCATCTGTTGTGATTTTTGCACAATAAATATTCAACATTCTCTTTTGAGACTCCGCCTCAGACTCTTATCATTTGGCACTAAAAGCTAAACATTGTCGCCGATATGGCTGTCCGCAACATGTCATTAATTGTGTACGCGACGTGCAATTGTGCAATGACAACGTTACCGTTAGCTAGCATGAGCTACCGGTATATGGGAAGACCATAGAAGACTGTAACGTTACTGGTGACATTGTGATTTAACTTGGAATACTCCTTTGCCAACTTGCTGTACTTTGCTTGCAGGTCTGCAGCCATTATTGCTGGATTATATGAATAGCCCCAACTTTAGCCAAGGTAATGTTAAAGCTAGCTTTCGGTTAGCTGTTCAATGCTAATAGTAATAACACCAGCCACCAAGCGAACCCATGAGCTCTCCGTCAACACCGCTCTGTCGGGACGATGACATTTAAGAAAGTATCTGCTGTTAAAATGACAAATGGCATTGACACTTTAATCGATTAAGCACACGTTTGTTTTATAATGCTTACTCAACAGACCACAGTGTTGTTGATAAATTACGTCATATGGTATCGGAGCGCAGCATTAGAGGGTACTCGCCGATACCGATACCAGCATTTTAGCCAGTATCGGCGGCTTTTCCGATACTCGTATCGGTATCGGAACAACTCTAATTCTAAGTAAAGACCAACAAAACTGAGGCAATCACAGATGAAAGTGACACTCAAACTCAGGTTAAATACAACTGGATCTTACATAATTTCATCAAGAATCATTATAAATTGTGCATATATATATATATTTTTGAACAGTTTCCCATAATCAATCATGTTAGTTTTATTAACCACTAGCTTAACGGTTGTTAAAATGTTTTTGTACACATTAGCCACTAGGTTAATGCTTATGTGTAAATCCTATTCCTAATAATTATGCACACGATTTTGTGTTTTCACCCTGTGCACTCTGACCACACAGAGACAGTGTTCACATGTATTTAATTGGTTTATTACTATGCCTGTATGTACAACCATGACATTAGCTCCCCTGAGTCACGACATGAACGACTGAAGGTATGCCAAGATATGTGCACAGCTATAGCTTCTAATAAGTATGTTAATTGTTGTTTGATATCAGAGTTGAAGACCACTCATTTATATAGGTATTTTGAGCGGTTAAATCAGACCATTATTAATAAAAGAAAAGGGTGATATCTATTCCTACATCTCTGATATCAAAATAACACAGACTTTAGTCCAGTCAATCATGTCATGAATCACGTATGTAAATATTTCTATTTTAAACTGTTATGCCAACCAACAGACCACATTAGCCAAAATTTTCCTTTATTTTAAATTGTTTTCTATTTCATTCATTATCTGATAACCGATGGATTACATCGGCCCCATTCTATTACCATATCTATTCACTCTTACCTGTTCCAAATAATCCTGGTATAATATATATTAATCTCACCCACATTATAATAGAGAAAAGTGAGTAACTGTGGAATATAATAATGAGAGAATGATTCCCCAACTCTCTCATGTAAAGACATACCCCTCCCCTTTCTCCCCAATCCTGTGCCCCCCCCCCCTCTCTGTGGAATCCCTCATGTAAAGACATTCCCCTCCCCTTTCTCCCCAATCCTGTGCCCCCCCCCCTTCTCCCCAATCCTGTGCCCCTCTCCCCAAACCTGTATCCCCCCCCCCCCATTTGACCTATCAAATGGGACCACATCCCCCCCTTGTTAACTATATAAGTCTCCTCCCGAGATCAAACCAGGTCTTCTTACCTGGGTCATTTCAGCTGATCACCTGGGGCGAAGAGCCTCAGCCATTCTCTCTTGTACTATGTATATTTCTATCTGTCTGGATAATAAACCATATTATCTTGACCTCGGTTGACTGAGAACATTCTTCTTCAGGATATCCACAAATATCCCACAGGATCAAGGTGGAGGCAGGGGTGGTGGTGGTGGAGGCAGGCGTGGAGGCGGAGGCAGGGGTGGAGGCGGAGGCAGGGGTGGTGGTTGAAGGAGGGGTGAAGGCGGAGGCAGGGGTGGTGGTGGAGGCGGAGGCAGGGGTGGTGGTGGAGGCAGGCGTGGTGGTGGAGGCAGGCGTGGAGGCGGAGGCAGGGGTGGTGGTTGAAGGAGGGGTGGAGGCGGAGGCAGGGGTGGTGGTTGAAGGAGGGGTGGAGGGGGAGGCAGGGGTGGAGGCGGAGGCAGGGGTGGTGGTTGAAGGAGGGGTGGAGGGGGAGGCAGGGGTGGAGGCGGAGGCAGGGGTGGTGGTGGAGGCAGGCGTGGAGGCGGAGGCAGGGGTGGTGGTTGAAGGAGGGGTGGAGGGGGAGGCAGGGGTGGAGGCAGAGGCAGGGGTGGTGGTGGAGGCAGGCGTGGAGGCGGAGGCAGGGGTGGTGGTTGAAGGAGGGGTGGAGGGGGAGGCAGGGGTGGAGGCGGAGGCAGGGGTGGTTATAGCAGGGGTGGAGGTGAGGATCTTATGAGGATTTTTCTCAATGTCTTATGAGGATTTTTCTCAATGTATTTTTTGAGGTGGTCAATGTTTATTTTCGGAAAAACACGACCTCCCTCACCCTCAAGATCTGCACTCTTTTCCACTAGAGCTACAATTATAAACGGCCCCAAGTAGTCCATCTCCATCTTCCCCCCCTTTCGCTGCTGGCTACGCACATTAAGGCGCCACACCTTATCGCCGACCTTAAATTTCGGTTCACCCTGCATGGCTTTCTTGTTGGCGTGTATTGCTATTGTTTTTTTTGTGGCATCTCGAGCAGCCTGCAGGGCCTCACTGATGCGAATGATGTCCTCTGCAGGGCTGTCGTTCTCCACAATACTCTCCACGCTGCTGTCAACCTGTTCAAAAGAATAGTTTTATAAATATTATAACATACTACATATCGATACAAATTCTAAAACACCAACAAGTTAAAGCAATCAGTTCAAACAGAAAATACTATGTACTTCTCAGGGACCTCGCATGGGTATCTGGCTTCCCTGCCAAACATCATGTAGAAGGGAGACATTTTAGTGGTCATCTGCGTCTTGGTCCGTAGACCAAACATGACCGCATCCAGATGGAGGTCCCATGTCTCGGGCTTCTGCCCTACAAGTTTTTTCAGTGATCTGAAATGTGATAGGAAAAGAAAAGGTATTTTTAGTTGAGCTGAGAAATATTTGCAAAACTGTTGTAAGGATGCTGTCTGTGTACAGTCTGTGTATGTATGTATTTATTGAGTACATATTGTCAAGTTTGCAGACGACACCACCGTGGTGGGACTAGTCAGCAACAATGACGAGTCGGCGTACAGAGAGGAGGTCCAGTACCTAGTTCTGTGGTGTGCTAATAACAACCTGGCCCATCCATACCGTTGAATATGTGAATATGTGTGTAAGTACATTGGCTGTTAACACTTTGATTGCCTAAGGCTAAATTCATGATATACCATAGGTTGCCAGCTCTATTTGTCTATGTAGAAGTTCCCCTTATTTGCAGGGCTATAACTTTTTAAATTCTATTGCTAAATTGCCATTATTAGGGTATGGAAGCAAATGAGTGCCATAAGTATTTGAATTTAATCAGACACCGCATTTATAACATTGAAAATAATTACTTTGAAAACATGTATAATAACTTTGAAAACATGTATCTGAATTTTTTCAGACACTGCATTTATAGTTTCAGATGCCGCATTTATAGTTTCAGACACCGCATTTATAGTTTCAGACACCGAATTTATAGCTTCAGACACCGAATTTATAGCATTGCAAATAAATACTTTGAAAATCATGTATCTGAATTTTTTTGCTCAGAGTTTAAGAAAAAATGCAGTGTTAATAAAAAAATTCAAATGCATAATAAAAATTCAATGTAAAAATGCAGTGTTCATTAAAAAATTCGATGCATAATTGCGGTGTATATAATTCGGTGTCAAAAATTGCGGTGTGTGGATTTCGACGTAAAAACCCCAACATCCGGGTTACCCAGACAGGATAAAGCAATCGAGCTGGATGTGATCGAACTGACTTCTGGCCTATCACTGCACGGCTTTGTCAGTCATGTGATCACAACAAGCACACGCTGGTTCCAGCAGAAAGAATAAGAAGATGGCGGACGGAACAACTGCTCCGGTAGGTGCCGTTTATTGTTTATTGTTGTGTACTGTTTAGGGCTCGACAGCATTTGTATCTTACATTAGCTAGCTAAATGAGTGATGTAGCCTTGTGTGCCTCCGTAGTTATGTAGTTATCATTCAAATGAATCACGACGTTACCGTGTCATTTTGTGTGTGTGTGTGGGGGGGGGGGGGCGGTGTACACAGTCTCCTCCCCACCGCATGTATTTCTCTCCCCGCCGTATGAATATTTCTCTCCCACCCACCCCCTCCTAATGTACAGTCTCCTCCCCATCATATACTCTGTCAGGATCTATGGGTAACAGTACTGTATATTTGCATATCGTATATGTCACACTCACAAATGTAACGGTACTAAATACCTGTATGTCATGTATGTCCCTATGCCATAAATGTCATGTATGTTGAGTATGTCATAAATGTCACTATGAATTGAAAATGGGGGACCCTGATGTAAACAAGACAAAAGTCTTTCTCTGGTCTGCATCTCCTTAACAATTGTGTGTATTGAGCCGTACTGTTTTGTACCCATTCTGCAATCTGTTAAATAAAGTTTTCATTCATTCATTCATTCATCATTCATTCATTTATTCAGAAGTCATTTCAGATAATTTACTTTGAGACACCTTTACAATGATAAAGGAATTGATTGAAAACTTTATTAACAGATTGCAGAATGGGTACAATACAGTACGGCTCAATACACACAATTGTTAAGGGGATGCAGACCAGAGAAAGACTTTCGTCTTGTTTACATCAGGGTCCCCCATTTTCATTTCATCATAACATATATATGACATACATGACATACAGATAGACGGTACTGCTACTGTACATCTATACATTTATGACATACCAGATTTACAAATACAGTACTGTTTGTGATACAAAAAGAGTCTAAAAAAGAGAGTATATACATTTGACGTAGAAACTGTACATTGGTGATTTAGTGATGTAAATGCAAGATATTGTAGTGGCAAGAAATTGGCATGAAAAGACAAATGAGTCCTGAAACTGCATTTAAAATCTTGGCAAAATTAAGCTTTTAAATCTTCAATGATGTTCACTACACTAACTAATGCACCTGATTTCCTTCCTTCTAATTTTCCTCTCACAGGAACTACTGCTTGATCATATTTTGGGACGTCTGTACTCTCGTTTAGAGCATATAGTTGGACAATTGCCTCTGGATTTGGACTATTTAGAATTTATTTGCACACAAGAATTGGTCTTCTTAAATGCTATGTCCAGGCAGGTAGCTGTTTCTCTGCCTGTGTTAGATGCCATGAGAGAGCTCCATAGACTTATAAATGTGGAAAAAGAAAAAAGTAAGCAATACATTAAAACTGTGCAGTTTGAGCAAGGACCACTTGGACGACCGAGAATGGTCATTTCTCCGGAGTACATTCACAGCCTTTTGGAGCTCAATCTGTCCATCCCATGCATAGCTGCACTTTTGGGGGTTTCAAGACGCACATTGCACAGACGCATGGCTGAGTCTGATTTCTCAGTCAGGGAACTGTACAGCACCCTTACAGATGAGGAATTGGACCAGTGTGTGAGAGACATTAAATCCAGGCAGCCTCACTCTGGATATCGAATGATGAAAGCACTTCTCCAAGCTCAAGGACTGCGGGTGCAGTATGAGCGCGTTAGAGCTTCCTTGCACCGTGTTGACACCATCGGAGTCATATCCCGTATGAACAACTTAGGATGCATTGTTCGAAGAACCTACTCAGTTCCATGCCCCCAGTCTTTGATGCACATTGACACAAATCATAAACTAATCCGGTAAGTTATTTTACAGAGTCCTCTTATGCTACTCTTAAGGACAGATTTATTCATAAAAGTATTATAATTTACTAATATAAATATATTTTACTATAGGCCTATTCATCATAACATTTTTATTTAATAGTGCTTCTTTCATGTTACTGCACATGTGAACACGCTTTTGAAAATGTTACTTATTGTATTTGTAACTTACAGCTACAACATTGTCATCTTTGGCGGCATAGATGGCTTTTCGCGGAAGGTAAGCAGTTTTCAGGGATAAATATAATATACATGTTTATCATGCTTACTGCATATAGCTTTTTGTCTAATTCCCTTTTTTTTTACTTTCTTTTATTTTGTGTCATAATGAACATCACATTTCATTGATCATACAGTATAATATACTTGATTCACATAGTCAATGACATTTGTTACTCAGGCTCTTCCATCTTATTCAATTTGTTTTCCAAGTATTCAGCATAATCTAAATAAACTGTATAATCCGAGTACGCCTCATAAACAACCCAGGGGGGGGGGGGGGGGATTTTTAAATTTTTTAAGGACATACAGTAGGATAAGAAACGAACAAATAAATAGAAAAATAAATTTAGCAAAAGGAAGAAGAGAAAAAAAAAAAGGGTGTCAGGAGGGTCAGACTCATGCTAGTGTATTTCCAGGTACAAGGTTACAAGTGACCATCTCTGCATAAACATATCTTTTTTCAGTTGCAATTGTGCAGTCATTTCTTCCATTGTATACATCTGTCTCAGTCTCTTGGTCCATTGTTTGATTGTCGGTGGTTGATTTTGTAACCATGCCATAGTTATCATTTTCCTTGCTATTAACAGTATCACTCTCAAGATGTATAACGTATCTCCATAGTATGTGCCTTTCGGTATACATCCATACATACATTCGATATAGTACGATGGATTCAGAGGTAAGTCAAGATCTAGAATGGTTTTAATCTCATTTTTGATATTCACCCAAAATGTCTGCACCCTTGGACAGTCCCAGAAAATATGTGTATGATCTCCAATCATTCCACATCCTCTCCAACATAGTGGTGAGGACCCACCAGCAAATCCGGAGAGAACTTGAGGAGTCCTAAAGTACCTGACCTTGACCTTCCAGTCAAACTCCTTCCACATTGGGCTATTTGTGATTTTATGATTGCTTGAATGGCTGTCCTCCCATTCTTCATTTTCTATGATCACATTAGCTTCCAACTCCCATTTTCTTTAATATAGGTGGCGTCTCCTGGATCGTCTAGTTGTAACATGTTGTAAATATTGGATATCTGCTTTCTTTCCATCAAGTTTTTTTCTATTGTGTTAATAAAGTACCTCTCCACGTTTGTTGGCGGTTTCCATCAAGTTTTTTTCTATTGTGTTAATAAAGTACCTCTCCACGTTTGTTGGCGGTCTCTTAATTGCTTCCCACTCACTGTGAGTCATTACATAGTGTCTTATTTGAAAGTATCTAAACATGTCTTTCGAAGGTAGATCAAAACATTGCTGTAGCTGTGCAAACGATTTAAAACAGTCTCCTTCCATTAATTGATTGATAGTAACCATTTTTTAAAACCCCCATCCTCCCCATCCATAGCTGGCCGGAATTCTGTATTGTCTGCTATTGGCATGGCCCTAGATATTGATCGTGGACCTCCCCCCTTTTTCCTTACACTTTCCCACACCTTTAATGTATTTGTAATCCATTTGTTACCAATCTTAATTTTTTTCCAGTATGCTTTCCCCAGGAATATTATGGATCTGAGAGGATCTGAATTTTTGTCTAATTCAATTGGTATAACCGCATTTATCTGCAGATAATGTATCTTGGTGCAGCATCCAACAACCTCGCTTCAACCAACCTGGCCTTCTTCCAAGAATCTGTCGAGAAGTTTGGTTTCCCTCTTAGGTAAATATTTCCTGAGGCAGTGGGGGGCCGTTGAAACCAACACTTAATGTGGTCTTTGTTGTAATTGTTGGTATATTTTAGGGTACGAGCTGATCAGGGGGTGGAAAATGTGGACATTGCACGCCTCATGTTTACAGTCCGTGGCACTGGAAGGGGCAGCTTTATATCTGGCAAGAGTGTTCACAACCAACGGTAAGCCCAAAATATCAGAGATTGCTAGTTGAAAGACAGCATCTCACTGCTGCCATGCCAGAACTGTACTGTTTGCTACACATATACCTACTAGAAGCAGTACTGTTATTTGCAATAGTGTGAGGTAAAATTCCTCTCTACGGTGGGAGTTGATGTCAGTCAAAGGGTACTTAACTGTGACCTCTTTATCATGCAAATTAAACAATCTCTTCCTTGCTGCAAAAATAAAAATGTACAGTTTTTGCTGGGCAGTGTGTGTCGAATTACATTTGTATGTCACACCTATTGTCTTAGTATGTAAATAACACGAGATAATGTTTTAGAAACATGTTACAAAAACATAATCTCTTGTTTTGGACTGACAATAATGACTCATGAAAGGGTAGATAAAGAAATACACACATTGAACATCAGATCATTGGATTGCATTAAAAGAAAATCCATCTGTGCATTTGTTGTTGATGGAAACCTTTTCTCAACAAAAGAAACTGCTGAGATCTTACATGATCAGTTGTTTATTATACATACATAATAATTCCATGTAAAATCTGCCACAAATGCAAATATTGCCATTCCCTGTCCTTTAACTTTAAAATGTTCTGGTAAACTCGCAATTTTCCAGGATAGAGAGGCTATGGAGAGACATGTGGACAGCTGTTACAGTCATCTACTATGATGCTCTACACTACCTTGAAGAAGAGGGGTTCCTCAACATTGGCAATGCTACACACCTCTTCTGTTGCCATTATGTGTTCCTGCCACGGCTTCACGATGACCTGGACACATTCCGCAGTGGCTGGGCAAATCATCCTATAAGAACAGAAGGCCATATGACCCCAAATCAGCTGTGGGAGCTGGGCCGAATCCATCACCCAATTCCAGTTTCTGATAACATGGAGGTAACTTTGTCCAATTTTTACAACTTCAGTGCTTTCAATAGTATTGATCCCTCAGCCACTCAAAAACTGAAACCGCTATCCATGCTCTTGCAAACACCTACCAGACTCCATTGAACTTCCCCTGAATTTTCATCCCAGAGCACCCTTTTAAGAGAGAATAGGTGGCTATAAAGCCTGTTCCCCACCAGAAAGGGCTATCTGACAGCAAGGTAAATCGGTGAAAATATTTTAACTATAGCATAGTTATACTGTATGGCACAAGTTGGGATGTGTCAAATGCATAAGAAAGGTTTCCTGATGAGAAAATGTTATTTATCTTACATGTGGGAACAATTCATATGCTGAGTGAATTACAAAAGTGTAGGTCAGAATAAGAGCCATGAACATTTGCTAAACAACATGGGCAGTGGTTTAGGGCTTATAGTCCTAGAAAATGAGTTACAGTATGTGAAAACAGAAAGTGAGTAAAAAAGAATAAATGAGTAGGAGCATACAGATTTCAAAAGCCATAAGTGCCCACCTTACTGCTGCTGTCTATCAAGATAATTAATACCACAAATAAATAAGGCTTTCTATTTCTGTTGTTTTTAGGGTGTGGATATTCCTCAGATTGAGTGGGAGAACAGTGGATTTGCTCCTGATGGCCACTCTAGTGTCATTGTCCCAAACACAGAGAGCCCACTGACTGATGGACAAATGGCTGCTTTAAGAGAAGCTGTTGACCCACGAGCTGCATCCCAGTCCTTTGGCTGTGATATCTACATTGCTGCTGTTCAATTTTGTGAGCATGTTCTATGTGATGACTGAGAAAGAGAGGTTAGGTCTTTTTCTCAAATGTATCAAAATTTTTTCATTTCAACCTTTATTTAAAATCGTAAGCCTCTGAGGTTTCCCTCATTTACAGAAACGACGATTGTACAAAATGTAAACAACTATATGTATACAAACTATATTCACAGAAATTTAAACACCAGAGTGTTTAAAAAATTGTATACGAACAGGTCGAAAAATACCTTGCGGAAAAAAATCTAATCTACGAATTCCAATCTGGCTTCAGAACATCCCACTCCACTGACACATGCCTTCTCTATTTAAACGACCACATCAAACAAGAGGTGGACGCGGGCAAATACTGCGGCATGGTCATGCTGGACCTACAAAAGGCCTTCAACACTGTCAATCACACCATTCTGATTGACAAGCTAAAAGCAATTGGTTTTGATAGTCTATCAGTGAGCTGGATGCAATCCTACCTGGAGGGGAGAGAACAGATGGTGGAGGTAAACGGTACCCTATCCCCCCCCCTCACAGTAAGCTGTGGTGTTCCACAAGGAAGCATACTAGGTCCGCTACTGTTCCTAATTTATGCAAATGAGATGTCGTCAGCTTGTGACTGCAACTTGTTCCTGTTTGCGGACGACTCAGCCCTGCTGGTCTCTGACAAGAACAAGTTACAGGTTGAAAAAACCCTCAGCTCAGAACTAGGCAAAATCTGCATATGGCTCGCGGATAACAAACTATCATTACACATGGGCAAAACAGAGTCCATTCTCTTCGGTTCAAATAACAAACTCAGCAAGACCGACGGCTTCTCGGTTACAGTGGGTGACAATATTGTCACAAGGAAAGAAGATATTACCTACCTGGGTTCCATCCTAGAGGCAAATCTTTCCTGTGACAAAATGGCATCCAATGTAATAAAAAAAGTCAACCAACGAACTCGATTCTTGTACCGGATCTCCTCACTGGTAAACAAGAATACCCTGAAGACTCTGGCAGGAGCACTCATTCAAGGGTACTACGACTATGCTTGCACCTCATGGTACCAAAGCACCTCAAAGGCGCTAAAAACTAAATTACAAACATCTCAAAACAAACTGGTCAGACTACTGCTTGACCTGACTCCTAGAACCCACCTCACCCCTGCCCACTTTGACAACCTAGGATGGCTTAGAGTAGACGACAGAGTACAGCAACTTGCAATGGGCCTGGTCTACAAGATACACTACACGACCAAGGTACCCATGTACATGTCAAAATACTTCCCAAAGGTCAGTGAATACCACGATCACAACACCAGAGGGAGCTCCACAAATCATGTTAAACCCAGATTCGGCTCAAACAAGGGACTAAACACGTTTCGCAATTATGCCACATCAATGTGGAACGCCCTACCTAAAGCTGTAAAGGAATGTGAATCACTACCCACTTTCAAAACCACTCAAGGAACACCTACGGGAGACTGCAATTCTAAACTGGACCCTGTAAATATCCAAACCCAACCCCCTCCAATGTACAGTAAAAATGACCAAGTATGGTCTTGTCAATATTCCAATGTACAGTTTTGCTTGTACAGTTGTACAGTGTCCCCCACCCACCCCTCCTACCCAACCTCCCCCCCCCACTCCTACCCAACCACCTCCAATGTACATTACCCCCCCACCTACCCAACCTCCTCCAATGTACAGTTTCTACATCAAATGTATATACTTTTTCTCTGGACTCTTTTTCGTATCACAAACAGTACTGTATTTGCAAATCTGATATGTCATAAATGTATAGATGTAGCAGTACTGTCTATCTGTATGTCATGTATGTCATATATGTTATGATGAATTGAAAATGGGGGACCCTGATGTAAACAAGACGAAAGTCTTTCTCTGGTCTGCATCCCCTTAACAATTGTATGTATTGAGCTGTACTGTACCCATTCTGCAATCTGTTAATAAAGTTTTCAATCAACCAATCAATCAATCAAGAGTAAAAATAAAAAACGTTTAAAATAAATGTGCCACAATTCGCCTTTGTTCCCTTGTTATTTTACAGATGTATTATGTTTTTATGGCAGACAAGTGCTCTGATTGGTTGTTGTCCTTTAGATCTGTAGACCCTCAGTTGTGTATAAACTACAGGTTATGAAGTTATCAGTATTCGCCATGAGAAGCAGGTAGTGATCCGTTATCGGCTGAAAAAACGTCCATACTGTGCATCCCTAATACATATACTGGGCTGTTCAATATACAACAGGCTGGCTGATTCTGAACGGAAGAAAGGAATAACTTTATTATGTATTTTCACAGCAGAAAAACAACACTGGAGTCAATGAACACCTCTGCTGGAATGCACCCTTGGAACGCCCCCGAGTCACGTCTTGAAATCAACTTTAGTAATAGCTGGGAGTTACCATGGATAGGAGTCTGAGGCAGGGTGTTGAAAGACGACGATAAACATTTATTAAACATCAACGTCAACACTGTTTACTTTGCCAACAGGAAAGTAACAAACAATATGGTCGAAAGACAACGATAAACATTTATATTTTTTAGATCAAATTTCTTTGTTTCCTTTTCCACAAGAAACAAGACAACACAATACAGTGACAATAATATCAATTACATCAGAGTAATGCAATATCCTATAAAGTGAGACTACCTGAGCAGCACCCATCATCCCCACACTGTAAAAAATGTAAGTTTTTTCATGGGAAATTCACTATTTTACAGATTACTTTGTTTTTTCTACTTCAAGTATAAATGCCGTAAAAATACAGTAAATTAACGATAAACATTTATTAAACGTCAACACTGTTTACTTTACCAACAGGAAAGTGACAAACAATATGGTAGAAAGACAACGAAGTAAAAAACGCTAAAACTAGTAAAAAAGTCAAAAACAAAATAAGAAGGGCTAAAACTGATAAAAGAACATAAAATGTGTGGAGCTAAAACTAGATAGAAATCAACAAAAGGCTCTATTAAAAAGAGGAGTTTTGAGGCCCTTTTTAAAAGCATCCACCGTCTGTGGTGCTCTCAGGTGGTCAGGGAGAGCGTTCCACAGACTGGGAGCGGATGAGCAGAAAGCCAGATCTCCCCATGGTGTGTGGAGTTTGGTCCTTGGTTGGTGTGTGACATCTCACGGTCATCATCCCATCGCCAGGCTTGACCCTTGTTATGGTGCTCCCTGCAAACAGCATCCTCTCTCTTGCATCACTGATGAGCTGGTTAACCCTTTCACTGCCACACTACCAAAACGGTTAACCCTTTCACTGCGACAATACACAGGTTAACCCTTTCACTGCCACATGTGAAAGGTTAACCCTTTCACTGCCACACAACAGAAGGTTAACCCTTTAGTAAAGGGTTCACCTTCTGTCGTGTGGCAGTGAACAGGTTAACGCCTGAGTGCATAGTCCTGAAAGGTCACTTCCATCAGGGCCATTTCCATGGCTGCCATTGTCACGCACAGCAGGGGATGCTGGGGAACATCCAACATGGTATCTTCTACCCTTAGAGGTCATGTGATCAGGCGGGGCCCATGAACAGACCTCAGTGGGTAACCACGGTGACAGGCGTATTCCAATTATCCTTGTGCCAGTTGTGACGGCTGTCTGCCCTCCCTGACTGCCTTTAAAGTGATATTTCATTTGAGTTGAACTTGTCAAAAGTCTCGAACATAGAAACATAAAACAAGTTTAAAAAAAACAAAAAGGTAAATCGTCAAAGGTAAATACGTATGTACAGCAGCAGTCGGTTTATGCTTCAGAAGTATGATATTTAGACTAGGAGGAGCCTGACGCCTGGGAGGAATGGTGGTGACAGTGGAGGATAGGAACAGCAGTGGTCGCTAGCTTACTAGTAGATTACTTTAGACATAACACCTGGCATAACAATGAGCCTGGCATATCACCTGGTATAACAATGAGCCTGGCATATCACCTGGCATAACAATGAGCCTGGCATATCACCTGGTATAACAATGAGCCTGGCATATCACCTGGCATAACAATGAGCCTGGCATATCACCTGGCATAACAATGAGCCTGGCATATCACCTGGTATAACAATGAGCCTGGCATATCACCTGGTATAACAATGAGCCTGGCATATCACCTGGTATAACAATGAGCCTGGCATATCACCTGGTATAACAATGAGCCTGGCATATCACCTGGTATAACAATGAGCCTGGCATATCACCTGGCATAACAATGAGCCTGGCATAGGTGACAATATGGGTGACAATATTGTCACAAGGAAAGACGAAATTACCTACCTGGGTTCCATCCTAGAGGCAAATCTTTCCTGTGACAAAATGGCATCCAATGTAATAAAAAAAGTCAACCAACGAACTAGATTCTTGTACCGGATCTCCTCTCTGGTAAACAAGAATACCCTGAAGACTCTAGCAGGAGCACTCATTCAAGGGTACTATGACTATGCGTGCACCTCATGGTACCAAAGCACCTCAAAGGCGCTTAAAACAAAATTACAAACATCACAAAACAAACTGGTC
This sequence comes from Notolepis coatsorum, assembly GCF_963971535.1. Lineage (NCBI taxonomy): Eukaryota > Metazoa > Chordata > Actinopteri > Aulopiformes > Paralepididae > Notolepis > Notolepis coatsorum. Next base: position 179,987,747 of record NC_140171.1, read on the forward strand.
AGACTACTACTTGACCTGAACCCCAGAACCCACCTCACCCCTGCCCACTTTGCCAACCTAGGATGGCTTAGAGTAGACGACAGAGTACAGCAACTTGCAATGGGCCTGGTCTACAAGATACACTATACGACCGGGGTGCCCATGTACATGTCAAAATACTTCCCAAAGGTCAGTGAATACCACAACCACACTACACCAGAGGAAGCTCAACAAATCATGTTAAACCCAGATTCGGCTCAAACAAGGGACTAAACACGTTTCGCAATTATGCCACAACAATGTGGAACGCCCTACCCAAAGCTGTAAAGGAATGTGAATCCCTGCCCACTTTCAAAACCGCTCTTAAAGAGCACCTACGGGAGGCTGCAATTCGAAACTGGCCACCGTAAATGCCCAAAACCCCCACCACCTCCTAATAGACAGTCTCCTCCCCACCGCATGTATATATTCCCTCCCCGCCGTATGTATATTTCCCTCCCACCCACCCACCCCCTCCTAATGTACAGTCCCCTCCCCATCATATGTATATACTCTGTCAGGATCTAGGGGTAACAGTACTGTATATTTGAATACCGCTTATGTCACAAATGTATCAGTACTAAATACCTATATGTCCCTATGCCATAAATGTCATGTATGTTGTGTATGTCATAAATGTCTATATGAATTGAAAATGGGGGACCCTGATGGAAACAAGACAAACGTCTTTCTCAGGTCTGCATCCCCTTAACAATTGTGTGTATTGAGCCGTACTGTATTGTACCCATTCTGCAATCTGTTAAATAAAGTTTTCATTCATTCATTCATGCATGAGATCACATGTTATAGAGACCCACGCAGGTCTGCATGAGATCACATGTTATAGAGACCCACGCAGGTCTGCATGAGATTACGTTAGCAGGCTAAATCCTGTGTATAGTATGGATGACCTTGTTTAGACGTGTGCAACACCATTCCTGGTCCTCTCAGTTGCCTCGTGTGGAGATGAAGCTCTGTAATTAATTTGTTTCATATAGTTCTATGCTTTTTAATCCCATTTTCCAGCTCACTTCCAGGTGTTTCGGCCCTCGCTTCCCATTGGCTGCCTGAAGCATGTGGATTTTCCCACAGAACCCAATCCCCCCCCCCCATCACTCCAGCTGCTAGGATGACATGCCAGGCTGCCCTTTCGTTCTTGTTCATCCCATAAATGCATCGATTTCATACATCTGCCCCTAGCACAGCTTAGCAAGCGTCGGTCTGGTTTGATGCCATCATACTGTACCCCGTAGTGCTTCGTACTGTATATACCTGACAGCCTGGCTGATGCAGCCCTGTGCCCAGCAGTGGGCCCACCGAGGGGAGGATGTCTCAGGAGTAAATTATACCTGTGCTGACAACAGGAGCGATGGTGCCTCCTACCAAGGCCCTGGTTTCACAGCAGAAAGCAGAGCCCTGTAATGTAAACCTCAGTGACTCGGCGGTGAATGAAAGACACTACAGTTAAACAACTGGCACAGACAAACGCGAACACAGGCGTTAGTTACCTGGAGACTGTTCTCAGGCGGCGCTTGAGTCAACACAAATGAGGAACTCGATGTGACTTACTGCACACAGGAATGCTTGTCAAAGTAAACCCCGATATAAGGTTTTGAATTATTTTCTTTTTACAGACAAATTGAGTTGATGAGTGATATTTGGTATGTTCCACTCCACTTCTCAAGACATTATCTCACCCTTACAGGTGGACATTTTCCCTGAATGTTTTCTCAGGATTTTACCACTCAACAGCCAGTAGCCACCGTGACGTGGTTGAAACGTTCCGTTCTCAAAATTGTATTCAGTGTGAGATGGAACACCCGACAGGGCCGGACTGTGTAGTACATTCCAATTATCTGAAAACCTTGCATTGGTGGGCTTTGAAAAAAGAATAAATGTATAAAAGGGGTCATCTTCTGGCATTAACTCAGAATTGTGAAATAGCTTTTTGAGGAGGAAGTGGACGTAATGGCACTCAATATTTGTACAGTCTACCGTAGCTGGTTCCCGGCTGTATATGTAGGTCTTATCATGGTGTCAGACAAATGCAATATCTCACAACATGGTGTGATTGCTTATGGTATCAGTGACCACTTCATCACATACTGTACCAGGAAGGTTCATAGAGAAACATTTTCTAGCCATAAAAACATTAAAATCAGATCTTACAAGAACTACTGTGTTGAGACCTTTAGGGAGCAGCTTAGGAACATGGACCAGTGTTGGAAAATGATTGTGTTGATGGTGCCTGGGATTTGTTTAACCACTGTTTCCTTCAGGTAGTGAATACTATGGCTCCATATAAGCAAGTTAGGTTAAAGCAGAGATCAAGCCCATGGCTTAACCCAGAAATTATAAATGCTATTAAGCAAAGGGAGGAGGCCTTGCTAAAATTTAAGAAATCCCATGAGCAAGCAGATGCTGATGTATATAAACAATGCAGAAATGAAGCTCAAAGAAGGATTAAGGTAACCAAAAAGGAGTACTACATGAATCTAATAAAGGAAAACAAAAATGAACCTAAGAAGCTATGGAAAGCTCTGAAAGACATGGGTTGTGGGGGCAAAGCCAGCAGTGGCAAGCCCAATATTGGCCTAAATATCAAAGGTAAAATAGAATTTGATAAAGCACAGGTGACCAATGAATTTAATGCCTTCTTTACCTCAATAGCCAACAAGCTTGTTGATGCATTGCCGCCTAAGACAGGAGTATATGGAGAGGAGTTTATTCAGAGGTTTTATTCTGGCCGAGGGGTACTGGCCAATTAGTTTACCTTGACCAAAGTGACAGTTGAGAAAGTAGCAGAAATGTTGGCCGAGCTTAATATAGCAAAAGCCACTGGCTTGGACAACATTTCTGCAAAGTTTAAGAGATGGGGCACAGGAAATAGCTCCATGTGTTGCACATCTTATTAACCTCTCCCTGGAGCAAGGCATTGTACCAAGTGGTACTAAACATGCAAAGATTATTCCCTTGTATAAAAAAGGGAATAGCTCTGAGCCTGGTAATTACAGGCCAGTATCCATTTTGAGTGTCACGTCCAAGATTTTAGAAAGAGTGGTGCACGAGCAGATATCAGAATATGTTAGCAAGGACAATCTTCTATATGAATTTCAATCAGGGTTTAGGAAGTCATATTCTACAGACTCATGCCTCCTTTATATGACTGATTTTATTAGAAAGGAGATGGATGAAGGGAAACTGTGTGGAATGGTCTTACTTGATCTTCAGAAAGCCTTCGACACAGTAAATCATGGTCTACTGCTTAATAAACTGAAAGCTCTGGGACTGAATGATACAGCTGTAAAGTGGATTGCCTCATATCTGATAGACAGGGACCAGAGGGTAGAGGTCAATGGTTTTTTGTCGAATGCCAAACAAAGTTTGTGGGGTGCCGCAAAGAAGTGTTTTAGGACCATTGCTATTTTTATTGTACATAAATGATATGAGAGAAGCATGTTCTTGTAATTTATTCTTATTTGCAGATGATTCAGCTTTGCTCATCTCCCATAAGGATCTGAGTACACTCCAAAGAAGGCTAGGAGAGGAACTCTCTAAGGTCAGGAATTGGCTGTCTGACAATAGGCTCTCACTTCACTTAGGCAAAACAGAGTCTATTTTGTTCGGATCTAAGCCCAGATTAAAAAAGGCTCCTGAACTCAAGTTCAAGTTCTTTAATAGTTGTCATACAGAAGTACAGAATACTTTCATACAAAATGCTTCTTACTGTTACGCTCCAGAGACTGTGCTAGACAAGATAGTATCAAATAACATAATATAGCATGTAGTTTAGAAGAAGAAAAATGAGGTCACAGTGTTCGGTATAGACATATGTACAATGTTCTGAGTTACCATATAATATACAATACTATGCAGTGTACTAATGTACAGTACTATCTAGTGCAAAGCAGAAATGGGATGAGGTACAATTTTAGGTACAATTTACAGTAAGGTGTACGAGTTGTAGTGCAATCCTTCATCAATAAATATAAAGTGTGGGGAGTGGGTGCTACAGTGTGTTTGTTTAAAGTGGGTGTGTGCTATAAAGTGTGTGGAGTGGGTGCTACAGTGTGTTTGTTTAAAGTGAGTGTGTGCGTGTGGATGTGTGTGCTATGTGCGTTTGGTGGTTGTTGTTGTGTAGGGGAGGATCTATGGTGGTTGTTGTTGTGTAGTGTTCATTCATTGTTCGTTTAGCAGCCTAGAATTAGGGTCTGAGGTTATAGCAACAAGAACGGCAGTGAAGTACCTGGGCTGTATGCTGGATGACAGTCTGGGGGGGGGGGGGAATGGCCTTACAGGTGCTGGGTAAGGTAAATGGTCGCACCAGGTTTTTGGCTAGAAAGGCCAATCTTCTTGACAGGGAAAGCCTTAGACTACTGGCCAACAGCCTGGTGCAGTGTCATTTTGATTATACTAGTGTAGCCTGGTTTGAGGGACTGTCAGCTTCATTAAAGAAGAAACTACAGGTGTCACAGAATAAGCTGATCAGGGTTGTGATGGGCCTAGGACCTCGTGATCATGTTGGGAGGAGACATTTTCAGGAGCTCAACTGGCTACCAGTTGAGGCCAGAGTAGCCCAGCTTAGGCTCAACATGGTACACAAAATAATAAATAACAGGGCCCCGAAATATTTTAGTAACTATTTTCCTAGTGTTAGTGAATCACACAGCCACAGAACGAGATTTAGCATAGCAAACCTGCATCCTCCAAGGTGTAGAACAAATATGGGACAGTGCTCATTTGCTCACAAAGGAGCACAGGAGTGGAATGAGTTGCCTTTGACCACCAAACAGATCGTGAACCTGTATAGTTTCAAGGTGAACGTTAGGAAATGGCTCCTAGAAAATGTCCCAGAGTAACTAAGGAAGGTTTTAGTTTTTAATGAAGTGTAAAGTGTAAGTGTCTGTACATTTTGTATATTGTATTTGTATATTTTATTAATAATGTTGTATTTGACTTTTTAATTCTATTTTTAGCAATATACTGTAGGCTGATGGTAATGTGTAATACATGTTTATGAAAATGCCATGTGCTGCTGAGACCAAGGACCACAATGGAAATAAGTCTGTGACTTTTTTGTGCTATCCTTGATAATGTTAGGATGCATGACTTGTTGTAACATGTAATGTATTTTTTAACAATTGTCAAATAAACTAAACTAAACTAAAATGTACCGCTAGGCATATGCAGCCCGAGAACCAGCTACCTCGACGATGACTTGAATCAAAAAGGAAAGGAAAACAAACACAGGCTGTTTTTAGGATCTTTATGACCATCGGTTTTATTCCAGAACAAGTTCTTTGTGTTGTAAAATGGTAACAAAAGTACAAAATGGAAAATTACACAGTTCTAGTATAATTGTTTTAAATTACCCTATTTTGTGTTTTTTATTTCCTAACACCATATCTAGGAAAACTATAGTCACTGCCTTCTTTGGAAAGGCGGTCAAAAAATAAATAAAAATAAAATAAAATGTAAGCTTCATTCTTTACAGTCACTCAACATTGAAGGGGAATCTCAAAGGGCTGCAGGATGAACCATAGTAATGGTCTACCTTTAAATGGGGTCTTTACCCCCCCCTCACAGCCCAGTAACCCTCTTTGCATTTCATACACAGCTTCTATACGTTCACAAGAGAGGATACGGCCACTACTAAATGCGTTTAATAGTTTTTTTGCATTCTTTTTGAAAAGGGGCGATCGGCGCCGCTTATCTACGTCTCTCTATTACAAGTAGGCCAACCCTAGATCACACATGATTTACATCTAAACCATGATACATGGAACATATGGAAGAGCAAAGCTGCATCATTGCTGGGGCCTCGTTCAGAATTCCCCTTCAAAAGTGAGGCACGCTTCCTTCCCCAAACCGGCCGAGGGCTTCCGACACGGGGGAACCGACGCGGCTAACACCGTTCTAGGCGTTTTAAAGTCTTTGAAGCAGATGGCGCCGTAAAAGGGGGTGCAGGGGTTAAGGGGTTAGTGTGAAACTGGGGTGCGTGTAGCACGAGGAGCCTGGCCTATAGCTCCCAGTCTCATGAAGCAACGTCCTGGTCACAGGCTGAACAAAAGGAACAGGGGGAAACACTGAGAAGTGACGGGTCAAAAACCTTGTTTCTTCTTTTTTCTCTCTCCTTTTTAAAACATTCATAATATTTTTCCTCTTTTTTTTTTTAAACTAAAAATAAAAATCAGAAATATTACGGACCAAGAAGAGAGAAATAACATTGCAGTTGTTCGTAAAACAATGGATTCTTCCTCAGCTTTGTTATGTACAAGATTAAAACATACCATGACATAAGGACAACAGTTCAAGTAATTTAAAATAAAATATGACCACTAACAGTGATTGCTGCCAAACTCTGACGTCACAGAGCAACACGGCATTCATTTATATAATATATATGTAACGTCATATATATATATATATCAAAATAAGGGGTGAGAAGACAACCACACACACATACACACACTCAGTTAGGCAGGTTATGCTGTACATTTACAGTAATGATACCTATGGTCTCTATTTTAGAATGGTGAGCATCAGGGCGGCTCCATCTATAAAAATGATTAGCCCCCCCTCCCCCAATCCCTTCCTCCGCCATGTGACACTAAGCATATGGCTTAAATATTTGTAAAACTATGTAGTCCAATGGGGGGGGGGGGGATCACCTTTTCAGTCTGGCTGGCTGAGATGACCCGAATAACAGAGATCTACTCTGCTGTGTGTAGCTGCACCATGGCTCTGTGTGTGTAAACAAGATTCCCCTTCAGTCAGCTCAGAATACTGTCTAACGACTAAAAACAGGGGGATGGGAGAAAAATCGGAAAAAGATAAAAAAGATAAAAAAAAAATTGTAGTTGTGCGTACACATTACACAAGACCAAATCCTGTTTGGCAAGTGCCAATACAAGCCAGCAGGACATTTTCAAAGGACGCATAGTCCTTGTAATGGCCTGGGATGCGCAGGGTCTCAGAACAGGTCGAGGCCGTGGGGAAGCTGCCGTTGATCACCTCAATGTACATCTTATTCTGTGGCAGAATCTCCCACCCGGTCCAGAATTTCACCAGATTCGACATTACATCAGGTGATGCTGTGGATTAACCAAAAGTTGTTTAAATGAATGGGTGCTACAATTTAAAAAAGTAAGTTAGGAAATTCAAATAATTTGTAGTAAATTAAAGCAACACATGTTATCTGTAATGTAGAAATAGTTGTAAAGTAGCTTTTTTTGTTTTACTTGAGTGTCTTTGCACACCTGCATGTGTAGGACAGTTGTGTCAGAGTGTAGTAGAAAGCATATCCAAACGTGGAGCGCACACAGGTTTGTAAGTTCAGGAATGTAACATATCAGGTCTTATACTTAATATCATTATAATTTACTTCAATAGCATGTTGGCATTATTTCCAACTGTAAACATACCATTTTCAATGAAGCGGCGAAGATATCCTGATACACGGCATTTTGTTTCAACTGAACAGTCATCGTCGTCATCATCATCTTCATCTTCACGAGGCCAGGTGATGCGCTGAAGAATGACCTACATTGACAGACATAAAATAACATGGTGGTTACTGATACTGGATAAAGATATGAAACCTCTGCCATATAATAGCATTAAAGAAAGGCTTGGATTCAAAAATATTACATGACATGAATATATGTATATATATTGTATACAAAAAGATTAAATTGGAAAAATGTACCGCAGGGCTATAATCCACTGCTCCCTCTTGTGGAAATAGCAGGGCCACTGTGTCAGGGCGTTGACTCAGCATGGCCCACATTGGCGTCTCTTTAAGACCACGTCTGAGCTGCTTAATTTGTCTTAAGACACGTCCAATGACCTGGTATTGACAATAACAGACAGAAGGTGGAACACATGACACTTTTTATCTCATTCACAGAAATTGCTTTGGGATAAAGTTCTGCATTGTCAATATATCATTAAATTTCACGCACAGCATGGATCAACATCTTCTCAAAAAGCCATCTGCGGTTATTTCCGGTAAGGCAAGGGAGGTCCCAGGCGAAGGCCAAGTCCCGGACACTTCTTTCCCCCTCATCGGAGAGTTCGGATTCCCCCTCAAGCTTAAAGACACAGAGGGAAGTGAAAGAGGAAATACTGTCAATGCTTATGTCGATGCTGTTTTTGTTTTGTTCTTGATTTATTGTGATGTTTCTTCTTGACTTGTTTAAAGAAGACGTGTCCGGCCCATGGGGACATTAACGTGTGTTGTTGGGCCTTACAAATAAATTAGATTTAGCTTTTTTTCACAATATAATACAGCACACAGAAGGGGGAAAAAAAGGGTGGACACTTTCTTGCTTCAGTGTATAAATAAGTGAAGAAATAATGGGGTTAGATTGAAAACATACAAGCCTGATTGTTGCCCGGATGTCTAGGTCTGGACAGTCCTCTAGTGTGACAGTGGCCGTTTCAGGACTTCCTGCAAGCAGGACATGAACAAAAGCAGGGCTGAGCCCCGACAGGCATGGTCCTCCATGCACGAAGGAATGTCCCAGCATTCTCCCGGCCATGCTGAACATGTCACTTTCCACTAGAAAGTGAGAGGCTGAGGGCACTAAATGGCCTGGCTCTCCATCAAAGAGCCGTGTTACGGCAGTGTTTGCTGTATAAGAAATGTTACATTGAAACAAAGTTAAATTAAGTACTACATGCAACACTACTATTGGGTAGTTGTATTTTTATTAAGATTACAATTGTTTTGCCGTTGTAGGCATAACATATTTATTATGACGTTTAGAGCTTTCAGGGTTAGGTGAACAAAAAAAAGTATATTTAAAAAATTAAAAATTAAACAGAAGACTTGCTCTTGCAATTGTAATTAGTTATTTACAATTCATCTTACATAAAGCTGCATTCTACATACCAAAGTTGATGCACAACCCAGATTTCAGCTTGTCGATGCAAGTTGAAAAAAAAAAGCGACTAACACCCTCTCCAATGGCTGCATCACCTGTAACACAATTCAGTGTTTGATATAGACCATTTAAACGGAATTGCATTGCTTGACAACAGCTTATGTCGATGTTTACCTCCTGTCAACTGATGACATTCACGGCAACCGGAAATAAAATAGGACACGTTTAGAGGGTTTACGTTTACAACTGAAATGGTCTATAGTAAAAGGCAAAAGCAATACCGGTATGTATGTTCTCCTAGACTACTATGACATGTAATTGAAGCTACCTTCAAGTCTGCATGTTAAGGGTCGTCCCCATTCAACGTTGGGCTTCTTATAGAAGCAGATTAGTGCAGCGTCCTGGTCCGCAGGGCTGCATCTAAGATCCATGCTGAGACGTAAGGGATTCTCAGATTCGTGAATCCTTAGAATATCAGCTCGAAACTTAGATATAGCCCTGGTAGGCTCCTGAACAGTGAGCCACTCTAGTAAGAGACAAAATAAAAATGTTATCAGTTAAGCTTTCCCGTCAGACCTGCCTGTAAAGATAATAATAATAATAATAATAATAATAATAATAATAATAATAATAATAATAATAATAATAATAATAATAATAATAATAATAATTCATTGTATTTGTAAAGCGCTTCTCAGGAACCCGAAGTCGCTGAAATATGCTACTGTATGCTACTATTTACCCTCCCTAACATTGTTGCCCCACAGCAGCTAACCCTGATTAGAACATACCTTCTCTAACTGCTGCAGCTGCACTACTTCCAGATGGTCCACTACTTCCAGATGGTCCACTACTTCCAGATGGTCCAGGCATTGCTGCTTGCTCTTCACTGAAGGTAGTGGTACTCATATCGAACATGTCATGTCCTGCACTGCAAACATTCACAACATACTTTTTATACACTTATATTCTATTTGTTAGACTGATTTAATGTTTTACATACGGTATGTTTGGTTATTGAAAAAAGTATATACAATATATACCTTTCCCCACATGAAGCAGCATGTATCTCAATGTAGTCCGTTTCAAACATGTCCATGCACACAGGACAGAGCTGCAGTGTAGGTGCTGTGAAATGTAAGTTAGCAAAGACGAACACAAATCAGGGGTCATTTCCAACAAGCCATTTGTCCTTACCGTAAATTGTGATTTTACGGCATCAGCGTGTAATGATAATGGAAAAGAATTAATTTGTACATGTTATCTTACCCTGCTCACAACTATCCTCCACAACAGCCAGGTTTTCGTCACTGTCAACATCAATAATGTTGCAGCAGGACTTGATGTGGTCCGTCAGGAGCTGCAGTGGAACGGCTGCTCCACACTTCTGGCACGTCTCTTTACGCATGAAGTTGAATGCTTCATCAGTTAGGAGCAGTGGCGTTGTGTCGAGTTCTTCCTGCACTGGAGCTATGTAGAAAGTACACCGATTCCCCCGGTTTGCAGCCTTTAACATCTTCCCCGTGTAGCCAGTATCATCTGGTTCCACAAGGGAGAGTTTGCGTGTACCCCATCCACCTATAGAGAACATTTCAATGGAAAATAAATCCCAATGGCTTGATGGATAAATTAACTTGTTTATTTAAAAAAAAAAAATTTAGTTAGACATGACCAGACCTACATTAATTCATAACAGAGAATGGCATGCCACAATATATTAAACAAAAATGAAAAGAGCAATTCACAGCTCTATTTGGGGAGCAACTAGTCAAAATAAAAGCTGACACTATTTAAAATATTATCACAAAGTTATGCAAACCTGCAGGTTTGTAAAGCAGCCAGCCACCAGTTACTTTATCCAGTTTGGGGAATAAACCATTGAGTGTATGACATAACTGTAAGAAAAACAGTAACACAAAACAGTTTTAGTTAAAAAAGCCAACCGTTCACAATTAATAAACATTAATTCCTTCTGAAAGCTGCTGAGATGAAAGCTCATTGTACTAGCATGTCAGTCTTACTTTGATGCATTAAAGCTTAATGTTAATGTTAACCCTCATGTTGTGTTAGGAATTGGCACCACTGCCCGTTGTTAGCGGGTCAATGTTGACCGGGGGTCTAACTCAGTCCTGACCACTAAAAAGAAAGGAGTATCACTCAATATAGTTAATTATTATTAAGATGAAAATTATTTATAATTATTTTTATTTTATAATTATTTTTAAGATGAAAATGAGGTTGTTCAATCATAATATACTAAATGTGAAACCCATAGATAATGTTTTCTGACTATAGAACAATATTAGAATATAACTACTGAAAAAAAGTTTAGTATATTTATTATTATTTTATTTATTTATATTTAGTATTTTTATAGTATAGTTTTACCTTGCCGGGTCAAGAATGACCGTAACACCACAGTCGTACCTTTTTTTCTGCAGATACAGTACCTTCATATTACATTACCTGACCTCTGTAAGATTGTCTCTGAGTGTAATTCCGCCACCTCCTGCCTCGATCCTATACCAACAGCATTTCTCAAGCGGGTGTTTGATAGTGTCTCAAATCATGTCCTTGAAATCATAAATATGTCTCTTCAAACAGGCACTTTTCCAGATGCATTTAAAACAGCTGTAGTAAAACCACTACTAAAGAAAACAAACTTAGATGTAAACGAACTAAAAAGCTATAGGCCAATATCGAACCTTCCATTTATCAGCAAGATATTAGAAAAGATAGTCTCAGTACAAATAAACTCCTTTCTCAAAGATAATAACATCATGGATGAACTACAATCAGGTTTCAGAACAAATCACAGCACTGAAACTGCCCTTACCAAAATAGTTAGCGACCTCAGGCTAAACTCCGATGCTGGCAAAGTCTCAATTCTTGTCCTATTGGACCTTAGTGCAGCGTTCGATACGATTGACCATAATATCTTGATCAGTCGTCTAGAAAGACTGGTTGGCTTTTCCGATCATGTACTAAATTGGCTCATAACATACATTAAGGGAAGAAGGTTCTATGTTAAGCTTGGAGACAATGTATCCGAGGAACATAACAGCAATTTTGGAGTCGCACAAGGAAGCTGCCTTGGTCCATTACTCTTCTCACTATATATGCTGCCCCTCGGGGACATCATTCGAGACCACAATGTATGCTTCCATAGTTATGCTGATGATACACAACTATATATCTCCGCAGAACCAAATAACACTACAGCCATACAGTCCATTACAAATTGTCTGTTAGCAATAAACAAGTGGATGAACAATAACTTCCTAAAATTAAACGAAAGCAAGACCGAAATCCTATTGATCGGCCCAAAAGCGAAAAGGGAAGTGCGTTGTAAAAACCTGGGGAGTCTGTCATCCTATGTAAAGACTGAGGTTACAAGCCTAGGTGTCATCTTGGACTCAGACCTGACCTTTAAGTCTCATATAAATAAGGCCATGAAAACGTCATTCTTCCACCTAAGAAACATAGCGAAAGTAAGACCTTTCGTAAATAAAAAGGATGCAGAGAAACTTATTCATGCTTTTGTATCAAGTCGGCTTGACTATTGTAATGCACTGTTCACTGGTCTTCCCAAAGCAACCATTGGGAAGCTTCAGCTTATCCAAAACTCTGCAGCTCGATTACTAACTCATACAAGGAGAAGAGAACATATCACTCCAGTCCTGGCCACTCTGCACTGGCTTCCAATAACTCATAGAATTGATTTTAAGGTCCTTTTCCTAACATATAAAGCTCTTAATGAGCAAGGCCCAAAATACATAGCAAATTCCCTAGTTAGTTATCTGCCCTCAAGAACGCTACGGTCATCCACTACAGGTTTACTAGACACGCCCAGAAACCAAAAAAGGATAGGAAGTATGGCATTTGCCAACTATGCCCCAAAACTATGGAACACACTACCAACACACATCAGAAACGCCAGCTCTATACACATTTTTAAAGGAAAATTAAAAACGTACCTATACAGTCTAGCTTACAAATAGTTATGGCTTGGAAAAACCTGATGGATCCATGAGGCTAGGATAAGCCTTGTGGACCCAACTTTTTAGATGAATGAACGGGTACATAGGAGACACGCCTCCAGTTTTTAAAAAAGTTTTTGACACGCCTCAGCTTCTGAGCTGAAGGAGTGTTTTTGCGGACCTCCCAAACTTTCAAACTTTTTAGATGAAGGAATGGGTACAATAGGAGACACGCCTCCAGTTTTTCAAACGTTTTTGACACACCTCAGCTTCTGAGCTGAAGGCGTGTTTTTGCGGACCTCCCAAACTTTCAAACTTTTTAGATGAAGGAATGGGTACAATAGGAGACACGCCTCCAGTTTTTCAAAAGTTTTTGACACGCCTCAGCTTCTGAGCTGAAGGCGTGTTTCTGCGGACCTCCCAAACTTTCAAACTTTAGACTGTTTTCTTTATGCGTTTTTCTTTTTCTTTCTTTCTACCACAAGACGCGGCCACTGATGGGTCCATGGGACTTGGATAAGTCCTGTGGACCCAACTCTGGCCACTGACCACATGAGCGAACGGGTACATACGCACACAAATACACGGCCACTGATGGATCCATGGGACTTGGTAAAGCACTATGGACCCAACTATGACCACTGATAAAAACGTAACTACACTAGCATTATAAGACCTAAACATTGCTACCTACCATACAAGTGCATTGGTTTAGTGCATTTCCGGTTGCCAATGAGCGGAAATGTTTGTGCGGACCTGTTCTCCCAAACTGGTAAGCAAATGACTGTTTTTACGTTATTTTCATTTTTACGTTACTATTATTATTATTATTATTATTATTTTTTTTTTTTTAACATTGATCTTAACTGATCACTATGACTTTATTGCTTTTATCGTTATATATGCCTATAATTGTGTACAGCACTTTGAGCTACATGACATGTATGAAAGGTGCTTTATAAATACTTACTTACTTACTTACTTACTTACTTCAGAATTTTCAAAATGGTGAAACATAGTTTTGCTGTGCTTATATATGTGTTGTGGAGGATATCATAAAGCCTTGTTCTAATAAAATCAACTACATGGTAGTTATTACATATTATAACCTTGAAACGGGTCGCTGGAGACCCTAACACCACAGGGTTGGGCATAGGTCACCCAATATTTAAGATTCACTCATTATCTTTTCATCGTCATGCCAGTTTAAACTCAGAGGAGATAGCTCACTGCCAGAGTAGGTTTTTTCCAGTCAGTTGCACTAAATAGTTGTCAGTTTTAGTTGCCACATCTCAAATAGGAGTGGTGTAGGACTAATTAACAGAATTATTCATATGTTACGTACAACTACCCTAACTCATCCATAGCATGCTTACCTCATTGTGTGTTGTGCTCTCATCTAAATTTGTAGTCCTGCGGCCTAGCCCCGCCTGCAAGTGAACTTGTACCTCTGCCGCTGTTGGAGTTTTTTCATATGCCTTTGGCAACAGGTAGAACATCACTTCCAGGGGTTTAGGTCTCTTGGCCGGAACAAGAGTCGCTGCAGGAAACCGCCTCTTCCCTTTTGCCTTGGTGAACATACCTGGAAAGGATCTGTGTAAAATAATAAATAAATAAAGAAGTATGTGTAGAGAACATCAAATATCACAATATTTTGTACCTAATACCTTCATAAAGATATTACGACGAGATTGTAGTATAGACTATTGGTGCTTTCACAAAATATTTACACAATGAGATGTTTGATGAATAATCATCAATCAGTAATGTGGATATAATGACTATGAGGAAAATAATAGAACAGCTAGAACAGTCTGATGAGTTCAGAAATTACATAATTTAACTGTAATACAACCTTTAAAACTTGGAAAATTATTATTATTATTATTATTACTACAATATCTAGACTCAAATCAAGATGTCGATAAATCGATATATTGCCCAGCCTTAGATAAATATATATAATTACTAATACTATATCAGTTTTTATCTGATCAAGTTACTGTACAGAATCTAATTATGAACCTTGTCATTTCCATTGTTAGAGAACTTGAACTTGAAGGTCTTGGTGGCTGATGGTCTGGCCTCTCATTCTGGCCTCCTGGCCTCTGTTCCCTGCAGGATTGTTTCCAAAAACAATCAGTCAACACAGCCTGTAATTGTTAAATTAACAAAATAATCTATGTGCACATAATTATAAGTGTAGTTTTAACACTTCACCTTATTTCCTGACTGGGGCAAGGGACGCTGCCACTAGCAGCACTAGCTGCAGCCCCTCCTCTTTCAGAGGGGCTGATTAAGGACATCAAGCGCCTTACTGAGCGCAGAATCTCAGCATTACTATCCTGTTAACACAAATATGGCACAGAAAAACATCACACGCTGAATTGAAATATTACTGAACTATTATGAATTAACTGAATTACTTTACTGAACTAACATTAACATGTTAAATTCAATGCAGGGCTTTTTTGTAAGAGAGATTGTATACAGTCACAGTGTAGTACTTCTTCTTTTATTTATGAATTTTTTTCCGGCAGTGTAAACGCAACATGGCGTACTGTGCGTCTTGAAACCCCCAAAAGTGCAGCTATAATAATAATAATAATAATAATAATAATTACTTGTTATGCATGGGATGGACAGATTGAGCTCCAAAAGGCTGTGAATGTACTCTCGTCGTCCAACTGGTCCTTGCTCAAATTGCACAGTTTTAATGTATTGCTTACTTTTTTCTTTTTCCACATTTATAAGTCTATGGAGCTCTCTCATGGCATCTAACACAGGCAGAGAAACAGCTACCTGCCTGGACGCGTGAATACTTAAAGCAACTAACATGTGCTTCCGCATTGCTCTGATTGGCCAACGCTGGCCAGCGCTCTCCTTCGTGAATACCAGCCGCCAGGGTTAGAAATTAACATTTTTTTTCAAGGGCTTTTTTTGCCCCCCTTAATTGATTTTCGGGGGCTTTTTTTTGTATTTCGGGGGCACTCAATTTTTATGATAAACGGTAGGGGTGGGACGGTTCACAAAATGGACGGTTTGGTTCGTATCACGATTTTGGGGTCACGGTTTTCAGTTCGATATACGTTAATTTTTATTAAAAAAAAATGTAACACTCAAATCTAAACATGCTTCTCATTTATTAAAAATAAAATAAAAGGTTTACAGTGTTTACAGCCTTAAATAATGTTTGGCACACAAAGACCGAACTGACTGAAAAATATAGGCTACATTTGTCAAAGTATTAACTTAGTGCAAACAAACAATATGCTCAGCCAGCACTAGACTTTCCTTTCTTTAATTAATATAAACACACAAAAACAATAATTATAATAATAATAATAATAATAATAATAATAATAATAATAATAATAATAATAATAATAATAATAATAATAATAATAATAATAATAATAATGACTTGGATTTATATAGCGCTCTTCATGAGACCCAGAGCGCTTCACAGAGTCCATTATTCATTCATACACAGTCATACCGGTGGTGGTAAGCTACAATTGCAGCCAGAGCTGCCCTGAGGCAGACTCACGGAAGCGTGGCGAATAATCATCGCCTACGGCCCCTCCGACCACCACCAACATTCATTCACATGCATACACATTCATACGAGGCAAATAGGTTAAGTGTCTTGCCCAAGGACACAACGGCAGTGGGATGGACATGGGCTTGAGCGGGATTCGAACCACCAACCCTTCGATCATTGGACAACCCGCTCTACCCCTGAGCCACGCCGCCCAATTCCCTGATTGTCAGTTCTTAATGGAAAGATTCATTTTCTGCTTGAAATTATTATGTTTCTGTCTACATTTATTTAGACTAACATTATTTAAATATTGAGTGCAACTGTGGTGGATTACGTAATTCGGTGAGTTGGAACTATCTATGGGTTGGCGCCGGGTCCCCACGGACATTTTAGCGTGTGGCACCTTCAGTTCCGGTCACGTTCATAACATTAACAAGCAGCGCGAAAGCGGCAATAGTCCCGGTTGGAGTTAGTAAAACACAGTTGTATGTTAGCCTTCTTGGATGTTGAATAAACGCCTATCATTGTCTTTAAACACCCCGCTCTCAGACTGCCATTTCCTCCTCTGCTACAGTAGCTAGTAGCTACGGTGACATTTCATTGACTGTACAGTATTAGCTTGCGGGCTGCGTCGGGCTACCATAGTTAAAACGTGCGTTGTGTTTACAAACTGCTAACGCTATGGCAAGATGTGTGTAGGCCTATGTAATGTTAATGGCTATGTTTTTAAAGTCGTAATGAAGATTGATTTATATTGTGCGTGCCATTTTTACACAAACTGACTGCTGCTGCTGCTGCTGCTGCCTGCAGCCAGTGCAGAACACAGGCTCCGCCAAATGATTTTTTTTATTTGCGCGTCATCTGAACCGTACGATACACAGACGCTCCATTACCGGATAAATATATATAATTAGTAAACTGTCGGGGGCATTAAGTGCCCCCCTTAACTGGTTTTCGAGGGCATTTTGTCCATTTTCAAGGGCATTATGCCCCAAGCCCCCGTTAATTTCGAACCCTGCCAGCCGCTCTACGCTTGTTCCCTAGAACGAAAACAGAAAGCCGCCATCTTTAATCTCTCACATAGGATTTCATTCGCAGCAGGAACAAGTGCAATAAACAAAAAAGGATACAGTCACTGTGTATTCTGCCTCATTTATTGATGAATAGGAAGTACTTGAGGTTGTTGTTAAATACGTGTGTTTTAATAAACAGTATAACTGTAAAAGTAATGTTGAATTGTCATGTCGTGTCGCTAAACTAGACAAAGAGGTTTGAAAATACGAGCGTCTTGCGAGAGCGGCGGGGTTTGGCGTGTAATGACTAGCGATGAATTACGTGTTTTAAATATGTTGCGACCGTCGGATTGTTGTTAAAAACGGAGGGATACTAGCTAAGGTGTGGGGGAGTTGGCGTATATAAGTTGATTGCTTTAAAAACTGAGAGAAATGTCGTATTTACGCTGTTTAAAACGGGGTGATGGGCGAAAATCTTTGGTTTTAGCTTAAAGGACGACTCCACTTTTTTTGGAAATTAGCTTATTTAACATCTTCCCTGGAGTTAGACAAGAAGATGCATACCTTTTTTGTCTCTGTGCGTGCATTTTAGCTTTGGGAATAGACGCTCCGTTAGCATAGCTTAGCTTCATCACTGGAAGTGGGGGAGGACAGTAGCCTTACAGTGCCTTACAGTGTATTGCAAGGTCTGACATTGACCAACCTTGATATGCATGACCTTGGTGGGCTCTAGGTCAACTCCTGAAAAGGGGGTCAATGTCAGACCTTGCAATCAAAAGTTAGGGGGCGCACTGAAATTATGGCAAGGGTTATTAGCCCCCTAACTTTGATTGCAAAGTCTGACATTGACCCCCTTTTCAGGAGTTGACCTAGAGCCCACCAAGGTCATGCATATCAAGTTTGGTCAATGTCAGACCTTGCAATACACTGTAAGGCACTGTAAGGCTACTGTCCTCCCCCACTTCCAGTGATGAAGCTAAGCTATGCTAACGGAGCGTCTATTCCCAAAGCTAAAATGCACGCACAGAGACAAAAAAGGTATGCATCTTCTTGTCTAACTCCAGGGAAGATGTTAAATAAGCTAATTTCCAAAAAAAGTGGAGTCGTCCTTTAACGTATGGGGTGGAGTTCAATTCGCAAGCGGGTAAGGGGCCTACGTAATGTTTAAAGAACAAGATCTAAGGTTATGTGGAATTTACAAATATACATGTGAAGAAAGATTTTGAAAAGATGTTTTAATTTTCTGTTAAATTAGATAAGTTGCCGGTGAGGTAACGTTAGAGTGACGCGGTGGGTAGGGGCTGTACAGCGGAGGTGGGGGGGGGGGGCACTGTACATTTGGTGCTCAAGTGCAACATCCCTATATACTATATACTCATGTACCATGTTCTACAGTAAGTGGGGAGTGTAAACATTTATAGTTAAAGACAGTAGAGCTCGAGTACTTTTCGATATGGCTTTGATTCAAACCGGTGCATGAGATGGGGTTCTATATGTAGAACATGGTACAGTAAATGGGGAGTGTAAACAGTGATGCAAACCCCCTCACTGTACAGTGATTCAAACCCCCTCAATGTACAGTTTCTGCACATTGATGCTTTATACTAGTGCAAGACAGTTTCGATAGGGCTAGGCCTGCCACGATAACACATTTTGCTGGGCGATTAATTGCCCCCGAAAATATCGCGATAAGCGATATTATTGCGACCGGTTAGAGAATTTTTTTGAGAAATTTATTTCCCAAAACCTTTATTTTGAAGCCCACCGCTCCGTCTTTTCCGGTGTTTAAGACTTTTATTTTGAAGCCCACCGACCGGACCGGAAGTATTGTTGTGATTATCCTAGCCGACAACTTGTCTCGTCCGGTTGTGTTTTTTAGTTTTAACGTTAGCTACTAACGTTAGATGCAGCTACTACAGGCAATCAACGATGAGGAGGAAGCGTCAAAGCAGTATTATAATAGAATAGCTGTGGTGCGTAGGCACTGCAGCACGACTCGAAAACGACCTGTTATAATAAATTAATTCATGTTTAACTTATCCCCGTCTCCAGTCCTTTGACTAGCCCCACCCGTTCATTGTAAACAATGATGCATGTAATTGTATTAACGTTATTCTGTGTTATTCTAACGTTACACTACAAATAACGCTACTTGGTTAAAAGGAGCAACACTATAGTATTGAGAAATGTAGTTAAGCTATGTGGTGTTGCCCCACGGAGCTCCTGTGCTGTGCTGTAGTAAGGCCAGCGGCCCGCCTCCCAACACGGACAGTGACTGACAAGGGGCACTGCCGCCTCATTAAAACAAACGCGCAAATAGCAATTAATCGCGCCCGTCAAAATCATTGCATTCATTTAAATTATCGCGGCAATTAATCGATTTATTGCTGATCGCGGCAGGCCTAGATAGGGCTTTGAATCAAACCCCCTCCCTCAATGTACAGTTTAACATTACATTTCCGCGAGTAGGCTCGCTTGCGTTACCGGCGTGCGGGCAAAACGAGCGTAGCGTCACGTGGGGTCAGTGGGCCAATCAGAGCAATGCAGAAGGACATGTTAGTTGCCGAAAGTATTCACGCTGCCTGGACATAGCATTTAAGAAGACCAATTCTTGTGTGCAAATAAATTCTAAGTAGTCCAAACTCCAAATCCAAAGGCAATTTGTCCAACTATATGCTATAAACGAGAGTAGACGTCCCAAAATATGATCAAGCAGTAGTTCCTGAGAGAGGAAAATTAGAAGGAAGGAAATCAAGTGAATTAGTGTAGTGAACATCATTGAAGATTTAAAGGCTTAATTTGCCAAGATTTTAAATGCAGTTTCAGGACTCTACATTTCAAGTTCCTTTAATAGTTGTCATACAAAAGTACAGAATACTTTTATACAAAATGCTTCTTTCTGTTACGCTCCAGAGACTGTGCTAGACAAAAGATAAGTATGAAATAAAATAAAATAGTATAGCATGTAAAAATAGAAGTAATAGAAGTCACGTACGTAGACACAGTGTTCAGTATATATACATATGTACAATGTTCGATGCAGAATAGAGTAACTGAGTTACCATACAATATACTATGCAATATACTGATATACAATACTATATAGTGCAAAGCAGAAATGGGATGAGGTACAATTCAGGTACAATTACAGTAAGGTGTGTACTGAGGTATGGGTTGTAGTGTAGTGTAGTGGTATGGGTTTGTCTTTTCATGCCAATTTCATGCCACTACAATATCTTTATCACTAAATCACCAATCTCTTTTTTAGACTCTTTTTGTATCACAAACAGTACTGTATTTGTAAATCTGATATGTCATAAATGTATAGATGTAGCAGTACTGTCTATCTGTATGTCATGTATGTCATATGTTATGATGAAATGAAAATGGGGGACCCTGATGTAAACAAGACGAAAGTCTTTCTCTGGTCTGCATCCCCTTAACAATTGTGTGTATTGAGCTGTACTTTTATTGTACCCATTCTGCAATCTGTTAATAAAGTTTTCAATCAATCAATCAATCAAACATATACGATATGCAAATATACAGTACTGTTACCCATAGATCCTGACAGAGTATATGATGGGGAGGAGACTGTACATTAGGAGGGGGTGGGTGGGAGAGAAATATTCATACGGCGGGGAGAGAAATACATGCGGTGGGGAGGAGACCGTGTACACCGCCCCCCCCCCCCCCCCCCCCCCACACACACACACAAAATGACACGGTAACGTCGTGATTCATTTGAATGATAACTACATAACTACGGAGGCACACAACTCAAGGCTACATCACTCATTTAGCTAGCTAATGTAAGATACAAATGCTGTCGAGCCCTAAACAGTACACAACAATAAACAATAAACGGCACCTACCGGAGCATTTGTTCCGTCCGCCATCTTCTTATTCTTTCTGCTGGAGCCAGCGTGTGCGTGTTGTGGTGGAGCCAGCGTGTGAGTGTTGTGATCACATGACTGACAAAGCCGTGCAGTGATAGGCCAGAAGTCAGTTCGATCACATCCAGCTCGATTGCTTTATCCTGTCTGGGTAACCCGGATGTTGGGGTTTTTACGTCGAAATCCACACACCGCAATTTTTGACACCGAATTATATACACCGCAATTATGCATCGAATTTTTTAATGAACACTGCATTTTTACATTGAATTTTTATTATGCATTTGAATTTTTTTATTAACACTGCATTTTTTGTTAAACTCTGAGCAAAAAAATTCAGATACATGATTTTCAAAGTATTTATTTGCAATGCTATAAATTCGGTGTCTGAAGCTATAAATTCGGTGTCTGAAACTATAAATGCGGTGTCTGAAACTATAAATGCGGCATCTGAAACTATAAATGCAGTGTCTGAAAAAATTCAGATACATCTTTTCAAAGTTATTATACATGTTTTCAAAGTAATTATTTTCAATGTTATAAATGCGGTGTCTGATTAAATTCAAATACTTATGGCACTCATTTGCTTCCATATTAGGGCCCATTCTGTTATGGTTTGTAACCGACCCCAATCGCACAACACAAGACAGGTATGAGAGTAAGCCAAAACAGGGCAAATATTTATTATAGAACAAAAAGCGGCACAGTCCCTTTAAGGGAAAACACAAAAACACTAGAGTCAAGGAATTATGGAAAATGCGGCACTGTGCCTTTAAGAGGCGAACAGGCTAAGGGACTAAGGCTAAGGGACAGGGTCAGGGCTAAATGTCAAGGACCAGGACCAGGGGCACTGGAGAGGGGGACAGGGACAGAGGCCCGGAGAGGCGGGCTGGAGACAGGGACAGAGAACAGGGTTAAGGCCTTGGACAGGGCGAGGGCCAGAGCTGCTTACAGGGATGAAGACAGGGTTCCTACGGCGGAGGCCGGGCACGGGGACAGGGGCCCGACAGCGGGGGCCTGGCACGAGGATCCTCCTCCTCCTCTTCGGATGCTGCAGACGGGCAGCGCAGAACAAAGGGGGTCCCAGGGGACCGGGATGGGAACACGCCGTCCTCCCGTGGAATACTAGGGAGCGACGACGAGCCTGGGTCCAAGGGGAACGGGATGGGCACACGCCATCCTCCCGTGGAATACTAGGGAGCGACGACGAGCCTCACCCCAGGAACGAGGATCACGAAGAGACGCCTTCCTCCCGTGGAATCGGGAGCGATGACGAGCCGGCTTGACGTCTGGAGTGGGAACACTGGAAAACCTCCCGTAGAGAATTAGAGAGCGAAGACGGTGTCCCACTCCAGGCAAACGGCGACAGGTGGTGATGGCTGGCACGTCGTCTCACGCCGGAGACGCGGCAGGTGATGGCAACGTACAGGATGGTAACGTACAGAAGTCCATGAACACAGACACAGATACAGAGTCCAGAACACAGAACGACCCGACAAGGACTGGAGGGGAGTCTGCAACCTAAGTACTCTCCAGCAGATTGCAACCTCCCAACAGGTGCGTGAGGGTAGAGGAACAGAATGTCCAAGGGTGGGGGCTGGTGAAGAGTAGGAGGCAGGCAAAAGTTCTCACAAGGGTGGGGGCTGGTGAAGAGAGTAGACAGGGAAAAGCTCAGGGAACAGGCGAATCCTCACAATTCAATGTCCTATATATATTGTTCAGGGTGTAGCAACGTTAAACTTTTTCATTCACATATTCATACTAAAATATGATCTAAAGTATAAGTATGTTTTCATCTCTTTCTGCAGCTTTCTCCAGAACGTGATTTATAGCCCCAAATGCATTATATTGATGATCAAATACAGTTTGATAGCAATCGGCGCGATATAAAAACATCCAACTGGACGTACTTCTGGAAGTTACTACACATCATCTGATGTTGACCGGATGGGCGGGGGATCGTTTATAATTCCGTGGGCAGCGTTATACCATTCATCTAACGTGGGTAAAATGTTCATCATAGCAGTTAGTATCGTACACATTGAAAAATAACGCTGAATCTTACCGTATCTTCCTCGCGCCGTTGGGCGATGAGCGTGGAACAGACATTTTCCTATTATGGGATATAGAAATATCCGGTCCATTTCCAGGTTGTATAATAATATATACATCCAAATCATGTTGTTTTTTCGAGTTATTTCCACCGATTGTTCACTGTGTGAAGACTGAGTCTCTCTAACACTAGCGAGTGCCCGGACCCCATATGGAGTGAGTCCTACCGGGTTAAAGGTAACATCCGTTTTTTCGATCTGCCGATCGGCCACCAGATGGCGGTCTCGAACCGCTAGAGGATTGAGAGGAGATCACACTTGTGTCTAAGGCCCCCGGAAAGGAAATATGATTCCTTCTGGCACGTGTGTGATGATGTCATAGCTGAACATGCTAGAACATTCTAGAGCATTAGCTCTGCTACAACATTCTGGAACGTTCGTGATGATGTCATAGCTGAACGTTCTAGAACCTCGCACATCCTTATATGTGGCAGTTCCGGCCACCGACAGCCTTTTGTGTAAAGAGTTCATAGCATCAAGAAAGAAGATCAAGAAAGAAGATGATAAAGTCCATAATTTCCTCTCTTATTGCATGCAGCCAATAAGGTACCTTTGGTGTCGTCAGTGTTGCTATGTGTAGGCCCATGCCATGTAGCTAAGGTGCTAACTAAAGGCTTGCTAAGCATCAATGATTATTGAAGGACTTAATGTATTTGTAGGTTAAGTTAATTTGGTTAACAACATTGCAAAGACATGTGACACTAAGAGACAAGTAGAAATAATATGGATGTATGTTGTTAGTGTTTGATCTGTGATTTATTTCATGTATGTGTTTCACAGTTCTCACGGTCCGGATTGAAATAAATCCAACCAGTAATATAAAGAACGTGTTGCTGTCATCATTGCATTAGAGGGAGTTACAGTCCTCATACAGTCCTCATATGCAATATAATATACTTATGAATATGCCCCACTGCATTTTGCTCACCTTTGTATGGTGCCGTTCATCCTCTCCACAAGACCGTTAGTTTGTGGATGATATGGTGCACAAAGGCTTCTCTTAATCTGCAGGATGTCACACACATCAGTGTTGATCTGTTATTAGAGAAATACATTTATCTCATTTAAATACATTGAATTGTCAATCGAGTAATGATATTTTAGTCTGCCCCACAATGTGTTTGTAGCTACATTGCAAGTATTTTCATCGTACCTGATTAACAAATTCTTTCCCCTGGTCTGTGAGGATCCTCTTGGGAGATTCAAATTGGTGGACACACTTTAGGATGCAGCCAGACACCTGAATGAATGAATGAATGAATGAATGAATGAATGAATGAATGAAAACTTTATTTAACAGATTGCAGAATGGGTACAATACAGTACCTCTTTGGCTGTCTTAGTTTTTAGGGGGTATGCTTGTGCCCATTTGGTCATGTAATCTATCATGACGCAAATATAGCTATACCCCTCTGCTGTCTTCGTCAGCCTGCCTATCAGGTCCATGCCGACCAGCTCAAATGGGTGCGTGACCTAAAAGACATGAATAGGTTTTCTTATTTTTTTGCTGTCTCAAATAAAGAGTATTAAGACAGGCACAAGATGAAGGAATTAGGAAAAAGATTTGATATTTTACAATTATTGGGGTGTAAAGCTTTTCCTCCTTAATCGGGATTCCACTGGCCTGGCAATCCACACACTGGGCCACCTGAATGACAAGAAGGAAGAAAAGGGTGTGAATTACTAGAAGACATATACTTACATTTGAGATTTTTTTTTCTTTTTTAGTTTGTCTTAATCATCTCTTAAATATAATCACATGTAAGTCGCTTCATACATCTTATGCTCATGTACATTTACATGTAATATATATATATATTTTTTTTATGAATAGGTTTTTACTGCTTGTCTCACATGGATGACACGTGCGTTGCGTGTGTGTTTGCGTGTGTGTGTGTATACAGTGTGTGTGTGTGTGTGTATACAGTGTGTGTGTGTGTGTGTATACAGTGTGTGTGTCTTCTATTTGTGTGTGTGTGTTTGTGCACAGGCATTTTTAACAAATCAATTACGTGAAATAAATAGGCTAAATACCACCTTTTTATTCTTATAACATGGCTATAACAGTGGCGGCTCCTGTGACTTTACTTTGGAGGGGCGCTTATGCGCATGTGCGATTTTTTTTATCTTCAGCTGTGCTGCGCACCAGTGTGCAATTACTGCAATACCACATTTTCCCGGGCGGTGGCGCCATTGCTCCATGTAAATGACAGAACACACTGTGTATTGGTCCTTAATACAATCAATGTGGAGATGAAGTGGGGGAGACCCGGGAGACTTGTCGTCGTCCTCCCTGGATCAAATCAATGAGGACAGGACACTTGACTTGTCTTGGTAAACAGGACAGGTCTATGTATTGTGTGGAGTCGACTAATATATTGATATTGTAATTTGTACAGGTTGACAGTGACTTGTGTAAGTAACACTCAGTCATTTATCTCCTGTCGTTAACAACAGAGCCTGAGGGGGGGGGGGCTGCCATCAGTGTGAATGATGAAATGTGAGGAACAAATTGTAAAGAGCTTTAGCATTTAAAATACTAAAATATGTATTGTACAGAGCTAATTAAATAAATAAAAATAAAAAACGACATGATATAAACCTCACTGTTACTCTGTATATAATGTATATTGACTGAACATTCCTTTACTTACTCCTTTTTTTACTGCATGTAGCACAATCTCAGGGGCTCATACAGAAACAAGCATTTCATCATAAAGTATTCTGTATTTTGTTGTGACAAATAAACAAACTTGAAAGGTTTAAGGTGAAAGAACATTTATTATGGTGCTTCAATGACCAATTATGAACATATACCTAGTAAATAAAGATATAAAGATAAAGATAATAAAGTAATAAAGATAAAAATATGGTCTTATATGAGAAGGACTACCCAGTGTGCAAATTGTGCAAAATAGACAGTACAAGACAAGTCCTGAGATAAAATGCAATACAAATGCTACTACTAACTATATATGTACATACAAGAAGAACCACAACAAGTTTGTTTTTTTCTTAAAGTGACCTTTTTCACCTTCCCGTGACATTTTCTTATGTGTTTAAAGTGACCTGTGGAGAGATCAGTGTTCAATGTTCTTCTGGGGAAGAGGCTGAGCAGTGAGCAGCACAATATTTGTCTTACAAAAATCTTAGATTAGAAATAACCAGTGCCATCAAATAAAAATTAAAATAAACTCAAAGTGAAGTGGCTCACAGCCATGCCACATTGTGGCTTTACTATTTGTACATACATTTGGCCCTTCTCTCTTTGAGAGATGCAAATCTCTCAATGACTCTATTGTTAAAGTCAGGGATGTCTTTGATGAGTTTCTCCTCCATGGAGAGTGTTCTGAAGGATCAGATTAAACCGAATATATATATTTATTTATATATATATATTTAATTGTATTTGTATATCCCCTGATATCCCTTGTATATTCCTTGTACAATATGCATTGAATATCCCTTCTAGTCTACTGAACATCCCATAATAGTCTCCATTCTACCATTGGACGAGACCTTGGTGCCAGGTCGCCATACCCCTCAGACCAGGTTCAATCGTACCGCTCAACATGTATGGACAAGTCCTAGTTCCGCGTAGGAATATGTCTACCGCACCACTAATGGTACTATTTGTTCATAGTGCGTATATATACTGCGCTATTAAAGTAGAGCTTTCTTTTAGTCCAGTTCCTTACCCTCCAACAGAGTGACAGACGCAAAAGCCTCCCTGCGAACCACGTGTGGGCAGTAAGGCCAATTCGGCCCAGTATCGGCATTGAGACATCGTGTATATTAATATTTGAATAGTCATATTTGGCACTATATCGTCGAGTTGGACGTATTCTATTAAGCTAATAATAGTCTATTCATATGTAGTGCCTCGTGCGGTAAGAGTTCTATAGTAATCAGCACCCCCATCGTTTCGGGCATCAGCTGGACGCTTATCCAGGGTGGTTGACCCCACGTGAAGCTGCACCCGAGGAGCTCCAGGCCAAAGAGCGAGTGGACCTGTATATTGGATTATTCTACCGACGACGGCTAGCCTTCCCCGGCTTGGATTATGCTTTGAGTACTTTGATTATTCTATGGATAAAGGCCAACACTGCGGTGTGTTGGAAATACCCCCCCCGGAGAGGACGACAGGTGAGAAGACGCTCTACACGACGAGGTCGCCTCACGTCTCTCCATCGTGGACCGGAGGACGCCGGCCACAGAGAGTCCAACTGCTTTCATCTGTGGATCGAGGATCGCTGGGCACCGGGTCGCACGACTGTGGGCTCTCCCAGGATACCCTCGGCCAGACGGGATACAGCCAGACTCTACCCCCCCCCCTCCAGCTGTCCTACAAGCAGTCGGAACCTTCCCCTAGTGTATCCAGCTATATAATCATTCAAGTATCATTGCTATTGTTCCCTAAATATTCCAGGTTGTATATTTGCTTCCTGCGCAATCAGAGATTGGACATTCGATATTGATCTACCTACGAATACTCATTTGCCATAAAAGTGCATACTATTTCAAATCATAAATGTAATTAAGTGATCGTTGTACATACCCTTTGCTATGTATTATTAATAAACGCAGACTTTCGACTTGGTACATTTGTGTTGGATCCGTTTCATCAGGTGGGAGTGTTTATCATAATTATTTATACCTAGTACTGGGTGGCCAGAGTCTAAAGTACAAGAGGTAGTGGTAGTAAGTATCATATCTAACAATACAGTCAGGGAATTGTACCCCTCAGTTACAATTGGTCCTTCGAGCCGGATGGTAATCAGTGTAATATTAATATAGTGTTACTAATATTAAAATGGCCTATGATGAACACTCCACGAAACGATCCTCCTAACCAACAACGCCCGCGGCGCAAACGACAGCTCCCTCAGTACTTAGAGGCTTATGCTGTCAGTCAACAACCTAGTCTTCTACCAACAGTAAACGCGGTAAAACTAGAAAGTAAAATTATGTCTAACCCTAACGACCAGGCTACCCCGACCATAGAGGCCCCTATGGGTTCTAACGTAACTGACCCAGCTCACGGTGGGGACCAGGGGGAACCAGACATGACTTTACACCCCGCCAATACCGAAGAAGTAGTCCCAGACGAGTCCCGGGAGGAAGACAACACTACCGAGAGAGAACTCGGCACGGAAGAAGATGAGGAGAGCACCGTGGAGATAGAGCTCCAAGACTCCACGGAGTACCCCAAGGGACGGCTCCCCTATACAACCGTCTTCTCCCAGCGAGGCAGAGAGGACACTACAGCAGGCATTCCTCGTCAGCCTGAAAGCCTCTACTGAACGCGATAGACTCCAGGGTGAACGCGATCGATTGCAGATACAGCAACGGAGCGAAGAAGAGCACATACGCCTGGAAATAAGACGCATTCAGATGGAAGAGAATATGGCAAGAGACCGGGCCGACACCCAGCGCGCCGCCACCGGTGCCCAGAGAGAATCGGGTCTCACCAAGCGCGAAGCCGAGCGCGACAGAGCACAAGCGCAACTAATAGAACAGCTGATCAGAAGGACAACACCCCCTCCCTCCACCAGAGGCTCCAGGAACTCGTCTAGACATCACTCCAGGGCGGCATCCCCTAGCCGAGTAAGCGACCCTGAACTTGACCAACAGACGAGGTTTATACCCCCCGCAGACCCCCTTCCCCAACCGGTCCAAGCGAGACCCAGCCACCGGGAAGGAGCAGCATACACTGCGGAGAGGCTAAATCAGGGACTACAAGCCCTGGATGACCTAACGGAAGACGAAGAGGAAGAGGAGGAGAACCACGCCCGACGACAGCACAGTACTCTACCGGACCAGGAGGTCCAGTACAGCCCAGGCTATACCCCCGCGGAGCTGCGCTACAGACCCCCGACGCTATTGACGGGTGAGCACGACGCACGACCCGCACCGAGGAACAGCACCTGGACCAGCGGGCCATGGTACACAGCCGGTACCAGCCCACGCCAAGGAGCAGGAGGAGACTCGCCTAGGAGGCCTCTCCCCCAACGCTCACCGATGTATCAACAATCCGCGTCATACATTGGCACACCTATGGTACCAGACTTCACCCAGGAGAACCGGGCCCAGTATACGGAGCTCCGCATGTGTCTGGAGACAATGTTGGTGGATGTCATTGATGAACGCCATAAATACGCGATACTACTGAAGCATTTAAAGGTACCCCGCGCGCACAACATAGCGCTCGCCTACGCCACTTCCACGACCCCATACACCGCAGCGCTGGTAGCATTGGACCAGAGATATGGACGTATATGGGATTACGTGATCCAGGAGATCAGGCACATCGACCGCCTACCCCCAGCAACAGACAATCGAGCACTGGACGACCTGTCCATCAGAGTGCAGTCCCTAGTAGGGATGCTGGGAGCGCAGAGGGAAAAGGGTAGGCATGAACTATACGCCAACTCAAATGTAGAGAGGATCTTGGAGAAGCTACCGCCCGCCCGACAGGAGCGCTTTAGGCGGCAGAGAGACCACCGAGACCCTAATGGCCCCGAACCTCCTCGATCTAGCCGACTTCCTGGCGAGAGAAGTCAGCAGCTTACGGCTAGATACATTCGGACGGAGCACCCCTGGCTCCAGAGAAGGAACCAGGAGACTAAATGATGGAAGAAGATCGGTGACTGTCATGCACCAATCGGAGTCAGTACCAAGCAGTAGGAGCCACAGTACCCCCTCAAGAAAGGAGAAGTGGAAGATAGTGTGCCCCTACTGTGAGAAAGAACACTGGCTGTCACAATGTGACTCATTCCCCAAGATGAATGCGGAGGAAGCGAGTCAATGGATAAAGTCCAACAGACGCTGTTTTCGCTGTGCGCGATCACACATGGCAGCCGAATGCCGCTTAAAGAAAAGGTGCAGTCGGTGCGATGGAGCCCATCTGGACATACTCCACGACAGTAACAGACGGCGGCCTCCACCCGCACCATCAAGCAGCAAAGCAAGCGTCATGTACATCGACCCCGCCAGCAGCAGCGGAGCCAGACTGCTCTTAAAGGTAGTCCGTGTGACATTGAGCTACCAGAATAAAGTCATGGACACTTACGCCGTCCTTGATGACGGGTCAGAGAAGACCCTTCTGCTCGCGTCCGCTGCGGCCCAGCTAGGGCTGCGGGGGAGCGAAAACCAAATGACAATTCGGACAATAAGAAGAGATTTGAAAACGATAAAGGGCGAGAATGTCTCATTCTCTATCGCAGCAAGCGGCCAGCCCGAGCGACGGTACAGGATTACAGACGCTTTCACCAGCCAAGAAATAGGACTCTCGCGGTACACATACCCCGTAGCCAAGCTGATGGAGAAATATGTACATCTACGCAAGCTACCGATCCCACTCATAGACGGTGCTACCCCGACACTGTTGATAGGCTCCGACCATGCAGACCTCATTGTCCCGATAGACCGGGTTCATACCGGACCCAGAGGCTGTCCTGCAGCAGTCGAGACCCGCCTAGGATGGACTCTCCAAGGCCCACTCGCCAAATCTCTCAACCGAACCACAGCCACTAGCTGTCTCCACTCCCGAGTCACAGAGGGAGACACCGCACTCCTGCAGCATGTAGAGAGGCTATGGACCTTAGAACAAATGCCCTTTAAGAACGAAAAGAAAGACATTCGCTCTAAAGACGACATCTACGCCATTAACCTCCTCGAGACGGGAACAAAGAGAGTCCCAGTCAGCGGCGTGTTGAGATACGCCACGCCACTCCTGCGGCGGGAAGGGATGCCTACCTTTCACGCAAAGAAAGACGCCACAGAGCGGTACCTACTAAACACAGAGCGGCGCTTAGCCAAGGACCCCGCCCAAGAAAGTGTATACCGCGCTGAGATTGAGAAGCTCATCACAGCGGGACACGTCACAAAGATTGACATTAAAGAGGCCGACCAGACGACTGAATCGTGGTACGTGCCCCACC
Source organism: Notolepis coatsorum (assembly GCF_963971535.1). Classification (NCBI taxonomy): domain Eukaryota; kingdom Metazoa; phylum Chordata; class Actinopteri; order Aulopiformes; family Paralepididae; genus Notolepis; species Notolepis coatsorum. Next base: position 180,019,140 of record NC_140171.1, read on the forward strand.
ACAAGGTTCATCACAACGGCAAAGACCGCATCGTGTTTAACTGCAGCTACCAGATCGGATCCCAAAATCTGAATAAAGAGCTATTGCCCGGTCCTACACTCGGCCCCTCCCTACTAGGCGTACTACTCCGCTTCCGCCAGGACAAGGTGGCTATCAGCGGGGATATCAAAGGGATGTTCCTGCAGGTGAGATTAGTAGAGGAGGACAAGCCCCTGTTGCGGTTCCTATGGAGAGAGAGGCCAGGAGATGAGCACCCAGCCATCTACCAATGGGAAGTCCTCCCTTTCGGAACTACATGTAGCCCATGCTGTGCTACATTTGCACTACAGAGACATGTCGCAGAGGACCCAGCAGCGGACGAAGAGGTCCGACACAGTGTGAAGAACAGCTTCTACGTAGATAACTGTCTACAAAGCGTTTCGACCCAGGAAGAAGCCGAGGCTCTCCTACTTAAACTCCGCGCCTCGCTGATCAAAGGCGGCTTTGATCTCAGGCAGTGGGCCAGCAGCGATCCGCACGTACTGCGCAGCCTCTCCTCCGAGGACAAGGCAGCGAGCAGCGAGACCTGGATGGCCACAATCCCAGGAGAAGCCCAAGAGATGACACTAGGACTAGTGTGGCGCTTCAAAACAGATTCGCTCCACTATAGACACAAACCCCTGACCACGGAGCAGGGAAGGTCGACGGCAATACCGACCACCAGACGGAGTGTGTACAGAACACTCGCCCGACAATATGACCCGTTAGGATGTATACTACCGTACACCACCAGGGCAAAGATGATTGTACGAGCATTGTGGGACAAGGACCAGGGCTGGGACGACCCCATTCCCGCACACCTTGCATCCACCTGGAGAGAGTGGGAGATGGAACTCCACTCACTCCCAGGCGTTAATATACGCCGAAGCTACTTCCCACCCACGGTGAGGCCAGAGACATGTAAAATGGATTTACACGTCTTCAGTGACGCCTCCGAGGTCGCCTACGGATCAGTAGCCTACTTGCGGGCCCAAGAAGAGGGGGGAGAGATCTACACAGCATTCATCCTCGCCCGCTCGAGAATAGCCCCACGCAAGCAACAGTCTATCCCACGTCTAGAGCTCTGCGCAGCCCTCGCAGGAGCGCATCTAGCCACGCTCATCCAACGTGAGCTCACCATTCCGGTGCATAGGACAATCCTGTGGTCAGATTCCACGACAGTACTCGCCTGGATCAAATCGGATTCATGCAAATACAAAGTCTTCGTGGGAGTCAGAGTCACTGAGATTCAAGAGTTAACCGGAGAGTTAACCGGAGAAGCAAACTGGCGCTATGTTGATACAAAACACAACCCAGCTGACGTCATCACCCGGGGAATGCCCCTAGATGACTTAACCCGTCATAACATCTACAGTGACGGACCAGCATTCCTCAAGCTCCCGGAAGGAGATTGGCCCACGCCCACCCCGAGGGAAGCAAGTGACGAGGAGGCTGAGAATAAGAAACCCATGTTCTGTGGATTGAGCACTGTTGTCTCCGCAGACCCCAACATAGACGATTGCATTACCATAGAGAGTGCGCAGCAACGGACATTCCTGCGGCACCACCCAGAGATTAAGTCCCCCGCTGATATGTCAGCAGCTGACTACGAGGAAGCAGAACTGCTTCTACTGCAACGAGCCCAGAGAGACTCGTTCCCCGATGAACTAGACTGTCTACAGGGAGGAAAGCCCGTCCCATCAGACAGCAGATTGATTCATCTGGCCCCCGAGAGTGACACACATACCCTCATCAGAGTGGGTGGTCGCCTGCGGAGAGCCCCCAATTTACCGGATGACATTAAGTACCCGATCGTATTGAACAGCCGACACAAGGTCACCGAGCTGATTATAAAGAAATACGACGAGGATGTACACCACGCAGGAGCAGAGAGAGTCTTCGCGGAAATCAGACGTCGTTACTGGATACTTCAAGGAAGAGAGGCGGTGCGACGCTTCCAGCGAACCTGTCTAGACTGCCGAAAGTGGCGCGCGCAGCCCAGCATACCACGGATGGCTGACCTACCTCCATGTCGCCTCCGACTCGGCGACAAGCCATTCCACTCAACAGGCATGGACTGTTTTGGCCCGCTGCACATAAAGAAAGGAAGAGGCACCGAGAAGCGGTGGGGTATTGTATTCAAATGCATGACCACCAGAGCGATACATATCGAGCTCCTTCCGACCATGAGCGCAGACTCATTCCTTATGGCCTTCCGAAGATTCACATCATGGAAAGGAAAACCGTCTACATTATTGTCCGATCACGGGACAAACTTCAAAGGCGGAGAAAGAGAGCTGAGGGAGAGCTTCCAAGCTATGGGCCCAGAACTTAAGACCCACCTCGCTCCAGCCCAGATTGACTTCCAATTCAACCCCCCAAACGCACCCCACTTCGGTGGAACTTGGGAACGAGAAGTACGTTCTATAAAGACAGCCCTGTACGCAGTACTTGGGGCCCAGACTGTGGCGGAAGAAGTCCTAATGACAGTCCTCACGGAGATTGAGGGAGTATTGAACTCAAAGCCCCTCGGTTACGTCTCCAGTGATGTAGCAGATGTCGACCCAGTCACCCCCAACACCCTCCTGATGGGGCGGCTAGATCCCGCGTTACCCCAGACAATGTACCGGCCTGAAGAAGCGAACGGCCGACGAATGTGGAGGTACAGCCAAGTATTAGCCGACAAGTTTTGGAGCAGTTTCCTACTGCACTACCTACCGTCTCTACAGACCCGCCAGAAGTGGGTAAAAGAGAGAGACAATTTGACGGAAGGAACAGTCGTCATGATTATTGACCAGTCACTACCCAGAGCTATGTGGCCGGCTGGCCGCGTAAGCAAAGTGATCACCGGTGCCGATGGCAAGGTCCGAGCAGCTGAAGTACTCGTCCAGGGGCGCATTTACACCCGTCCTGTGGCGAGGCTCATAGAACTGCCCCGACTCCCAGACACAATCGATGATGACCATGACCCTATGACTTTGTGAGTTGACTGACCCTTACAGCGAACCCTTGAGTGGTAGACAGTGCGGTTAATCTGTCTCTGCTTAACTAATTGGGTTGGGACCAATTAGGGGGCGGCTGTTCTGAAGGATCAGATTAAACCGAATATATATATTTATTTATATATATATATTTAATTGTATTTGTATATCCCCTGATATCCCTTGTATATTCCTTGTACAATATGCATTGAATATCCCTTCTAGTCTACTGAACATCCCATAATAGTCTCCATTCTACCATTGGACGAGACCTTGGTGCCAGGTCGCCATACCCCTCAGACCAGGTTCAATCGTACCGCTCAACATGTATGGACAAGTCCTAGTTCCGCGTAGGAATATGTCTACCGCACCACTAATGGTACTATTTGTTCATAGTGCGTATATATACTGCGCTATTAAAGTAGAGCTTTCTTTTAGTCCAGTTCCTTACCCTCCAACAGAGTGACAGACGCAAAAGCCTCCCCGCGAACCACGTGTGGGCAGTAAGGCCAATTCGGCCCAGTATCGGCATTGAGACATCGTGTATATTAATATTTGAATAGTCATATTTGGCACTATATCGTCGAGTTGGACGTATTCTATTAAGCTAATAATAGTCTATTCATATGTAGTGCCTCGTGCGGTAAGAGTTCTATAGTAATCAGCACCCCCATCGTTTCGGGCATCAGCTAGACGCTTATCCAGGGTGGTTGACCCCACGTGAAGCTGCACCCGAGGAGCTCCAGGCCAAAGAGCGAGTGGACCTGTATATTGGATTATTCTACCGACGACGGCTAGCCTTCCCCGGCTTGGATTATGCTTTGAGTACTTTGATTATTCTATGGATAAAGGCCAACACTGCGGTGTGTTGGAAATACCCCCCCCGGAGAGGACGACAGGTGAGAAGACGCTCTACACGACGAGGTCGCCTCACGTCTCTCCATCGTGGACCGGAGGACGCCGGCCACAGAGAGTCCAACTGCTTTCATCTGTGGATCGAGGATCGCTGGGCACCGGGTCGCACGACTGTGGGCTCTCCCAGGATACCCTCGGCCAGACGGGATACAGCCAGACTCTACCCCCCCCCCCCTCCAGCTGTCCTACAAGCAGTCGGAACCTTCCCCTAGTGTATCCAGCTATATAATCATTCAAGTATCATTGCTATTGTTCCCTAAATATTCCAGGTTGTATATTTGCTTCCTGCGCAATCAGAGATTGGACATTCGATATTGATCTACCTACGAATACTCATTTGCCATAAAAGTGCATACTATTTCAAATCATAAATGTAATTAAGTGATCGTTGTACATACCCTTTGCTATGTATTATTAATAAACGCAGACTTTCGACTTGGTACATTTGTGTTGGATCCGTTTCATCAGGTGGGAGTGTTTATCATAATTATTTATACCTAGTACTGGGTGGCCAGAGTCTAAAGTACAAGAGGTAGTGGTAGTAAGTATCATATCTAACAATACAGTCAGGGAATTGTACCCCTCAGTTACAGAGAGCATGGCCAGTGCATTGAGACGATCCTGTGACATGGTGTTCCTGAGGAAGGTCTTGATTCTCTTCAGCGTTGAGAAGCACCTCTCTGCTTCAGCTGTGGTCATAGGAGTTGTAATCATGATCTTCAGCAGAGTCACAGTCTCTGAGAATGTGTCATGGAGATTGTTCTCCATGAAGAGCTGGTATAGAGTCACAGCTCCAGTGCAGCTTTTGAAGTCATCATTGCCGTAGATGAGTGACAGTTCAGTTTTCAGCTTGGTCTTGTTCAGCATTGGGTAAGCCTCCACGGTGGTGTTCAGTGCTGCTTCAGGGAACCGGTTGTTGTACTGCTGGAATTTGTCTCCCAGGAGCAATGTAGCACTGATCAGGTGCTTGGTAAAGGAGAATCTCTCCTTTGCATGGGCCAAGATCGTGTCGCAGACCTAAAAAATAGAATAGAATAGAATAGAAATACCTTTATTATCCCGTAGGAAATTTGACACTGCAAATCGCTCAACATTTAAACATTTAGACAGGACAGGTCACAAATTAGAATAATAACACAAATCAAATCAAGTTGCCTAGGATAAGAGTAGAGTAAAATAGAATAAAATTAAATGAAATAAAATATACAGAAATAAATACAGTAAGAATATACTGAGCATACTGAGCATGGGGGAAGCAGTGTAAACAATTTGGTCAATATAACAATGATCATAACAATTTGGCCTCCTGCCACTATTGAGCTGCCGTTCTGTGCTCAGTGAATGAATACACTGATTTAATACAATGTGGAGGTGGGGGAGACTCGTCCTCCTGTCCTGGATCAAATCAATGAGGACAACAAGAACAAGAACAGCCTGAGGGGGGGGACACACACACAAAAGAACACAAAAGATACACATTCCTGTGAAGGAAGGTCTGGAAAGGTGTGAGGGGGGGGGGGCTGCCATCGGTGTGAATGATCTCAGGGGCTCATACAGAAACAACACAAAAGATACACATTCCTGTGAAGGAAGGTCTGGAAAGGTGTGAGGGGGGGGGGGGGGGGCTGCCATCGGTGTGAATGATGAATGTGAGGAAAAAATTGTAAAGAGCTTTGGCCTTTGGATAAAAGCGCTATATAAATGCAGCCATTTACCAATATCAATCTATCAATATACAGTCAACTCGAGAATTATTGGCAATATAAAATAATTAAAAACATTATTTTATAAAAGACCCACAACACCATTATATTCTATCTCACCTCTGTAGCGATCCTCTGCAGTTCTTCTGGGGTCATCTGAGTTCTACGTCTCTCGCCCGGTGGCTGCTGAGAGGTCCATTCGCCGCAGAGAGTAGGGAGGGCGTCTCTGAACAGAACAGAACAGAAGAGAAAAGTTAAGCTTTGGTTGCCACTTGCCAGGTAAAATAACATGACATTGTGTAATCAGGTTATAAACAGAGGGTGGAGATTTTAATTTACCTGATCTTCTGCACGTTGTCTGTGAACTTCTGTATGATTCCCTGGACAAAGACTGTGTCGATGGCGCGCTTCTGGAGCTGGTTGTACAGGATGTCCACATGAGGCATGATGCGATGGAACAGTTCCAGGAAGAAGATGAACTTAGCATCCTCCAGTAGTCTCACAAACCCCCCTGCTTCTAAATCACATGCTATACTATGTTATTTGATACTATCTTGTCTAGCACAGTCTCTGGAGCGTAACAGTAAGAAGCATTTTGTATGAAAGTATTCTGTACTTCTGTATGACAACTATTAAAGAAACTTGAAACTTGCTTCTCGGATAGTAGCCTGATCAAACGTGCCTGAGTCCCGGATGTCTTCAAAACACAGGATGAGGTCGTCTTTATGCTCATACACAGTGTTCACACTACGACTGTGGAAGTTCCATCTCACTGTGCTTGCTCTTGGGAGTCTGTGTGCTACCACTCTATCAAGCACACTGGTTCTCTTGGGAGACCTTGCAAAAAATACAGTGAAGCCAGCCAGGTCAGAGAAGAACTGTGTGACTCTGGAGATGTGAGATGTCACTTGCTGCATGATGAGGTTCAGTTGGTGAGCATAGCAGTGGACATAGTGTTGATAGTTTTTTAGTTCATTGATCTAGTAAAATTTGATGTAAAATGTCTATCTTATATCTGCTCGTGCAGGCTGCACCCTGCTCTCTGTCTGCCTTCTCCCTCCCTGCATTGGCGTGACCTGCTGACCTCGTGGCTGTCTCCTTCCACACACACCCATTAACACACACACAGGGCCCCCTGTACACACACACGCGCCTCACACACACACATACACATGTCTCCCTCACACGCACACAAACTCACACACATGTCTCCCTCCACACACACGCGCACACATCTCCCCCACCCAGCTGTCGGGGCCCCTTTGATTTGTTGGGGTGTTGTTCGAGACTAGGGGTCTCTCCTTGCCTATACATCTGGAACTCATTAGCCCCCCTTCTGAAACAAGCACACACACAGACAAGCACACACACACACCCATACATACACACACAGATACATATACACACATACACCCCTCCCTTTCTCCCTCCGTGCAAGAGGTATAAATATGTCATGTAATGTGGATATTCTTTCTTCTACTGGTGTGCGAGAGGAGCGAGAGGATGAGCCTGTGTGGGGTGACTGTTCTTCTTCTCTGTGTGATGAAATAAAAGCTCCGTTTGAAATACTCTGTCGTTCCGCGAATCTTTTGGTCGGGTGGTCCATGACTATATCAATTCAAGAACTCACGAGGGACAGGTTATCCCTTTCAGTGTGCATTCACATAGACATCTTGAATCTTCTTCTGCACACCACCTGTGGCTCCTCTCATGACACTCGCACCATCAAATGCGTGGGAAATGAGCTTGCTCTTCTGGTCATCAGGGAGGATGGAGCTCAACCTAGTTAGAAGGGCTGTGGCTATGGAATCAGCTGTGGCAGTCTGGAGAGGTATAAACTCAAAAAACCTCTCTTACACAACGTGGGCTTTATCAATGTATCGCATCACAAGCACCAGTTGACACTCAGTGGAAATGTCTGTAGTTTCATCAGCCTGGATGGAGACAAAGTCTGCACTCCGAATTTCTTCTATGATATACTCTCTCAAAACTGAGAGCATACAGTCAAGGAGTTCATTCTGTACAGTCTTAGATGTTCCCTTAAACACAGTCGCATTCTCCAGATGCTCTTGGAGAACTGCATCTAGTGATGCTACGAAATCCACCAGGCCTCTGAAAACACCAGGATTAGATGAGCCTTCACTTTCATCGTGTCCACGAAGAGCTAACTCAAAAGCACCACAGAACTTCACACAGTTTATTTTAGACAGGATGTGTTTGTTTTTGTCAACCTCTTCATTGTGCTTGCGGATCCCAAGTCTGTAGCATGATTCAAGCTGAGTGGCAATGTTTACTCTTCCAAACATGGCTAGCCGCATAGCATTTTCCATGTGGACTCTGCTCATTTCATGTTTCTTTGTTTTATCCGAAATGTGCTTCAAATCGGTCATACCAGTCTGAACCCATCCTGGATCTGATCCATTAGTTTGAAAAAGGAGGCAGGGAAAGCTAAATAAAGCATTGGTTTCACTGCATGCAGTTAGCCAAGATTTCTTACCAAACCAACTTCTGTTAAACGACCGAGTATATTGTCTCCCTCTATCCATGGCGGGTTGCTTAATGGTGATCTCAGGTTGGTGTGGTCCAAGTAGTTTCAAATCTTTTTTTTCTTGCATTGTCCGTCTTTCAAATGGTGTTGATTTGATGGATTTAACAGAATTATCCAATTCCATGGTGGTAGCTTTAGCTAACTATAAATCTAAATGAAAATACTCAGTCCTTGAATAAACCGAAAGCGTCTTTTCTCTATGACTGAGCTGCTGTGCATCCGACCAAGAACTACCTCCTGGCGCATTCTATCATCCTGCTGAGTCTAAGCCAACCCGAGAAATGCGGCTATGGAAAAAAGTACTGGCATCGCGTCGGCCAATCAGAGAGCGTCTCCGCGAAATGCGGCTACGGAAATTCTAAGACGCTGCTAGGCTGCTTCATAGACCGCTTCAAATCGCGCCCGGTTTCCAACATAATACATCATATTTCAACGCACAGAGCGTTATGCACTGATTGGCAGCGACGGATACAGCGATGACGCACTCAGAGCGTTATTGCGTCTAGCCCGGGCGAGAAATACGGCTAGGAGAAATGCGGCGGGCTATGCGACAGTGAGTGTTCAGGAAAACGTTTTTTTTATTTGATCTATTAACGTTATATTGTGCATTGGAAACACAAACATACTTAAAATGAGTAAATATTATTCATTTTAAACATGTTTATATTATTTATAGGGCTATAAAACAAAAAACAAAACAAAAAATCCTTTTCTTCTCTCATTTAATAGGTGGGTCGGCGCCCGAGCGCCCCCGGTGGCCAGCCGCCACTGGGCTATAACCATATCTAACCTTCACAGTGTGTCTGTGTGTGTCTTCTATTTGTGTGTCTTCTATTTTTTTGTGTGTGTGTGTCAGTTGTTTTTTTACCAAAGGACTCAAAGAGGTCTCATATTGCAGCAGGGCAAACTATAGACTTTAGAAAGAAAGAAAAATGCATTAAAGAAGCTTTGCCCCTAAAAATCGGACTGATAATTAATTTCATATGCATCAAATCAAATCGAAGTTATCCACAAATAACATGTACAATAATGTCAAAATGAGCATAAAATGATCAAAGGATGTTATAGGGTTCTGTAGCACTAAAAAAGTCACATAATAGCTCTGCACTTGACGCTTTAACATATTCTACCAAGTGCTTATTTACCCATGTATGGATGTCAACGGACATTCCAGGCCAGTAGAACCTTTTGCTAATGGCCATCCTGGTCTTTTTTTGGCCACAGTGTGCCCCTTCACTGGTGGTGTGCACAGTGGTGCAGTCGTGGTCACACCCGGTTACACACCGTGTTACCAGATCACTGAGGCAGAAGTACGCGCAATCGCGCACGGATGTGTACTCGCGTGTACGCGCACACAAAAATGCGCTGTATCCATTCGTTGTGACTAAGTACCCGGCCACCGTTTTACATAACAAAAAGCGCAGGTAGACTAAGTGTCTGGGTGTTGGCTGAATGTGAATGCATCTCCCCCTTCATTCTGTGTGACACAGGCAGTGGAGGTGAATACTAATGTGGCTCGGAATTCGAGATGGGGGTCTACCTGCTTATGATATTGAATCAAGCGTCTGTGCTGCGCGCCAGCTTTCCACGCGCACATTCACACAAATAGAGAGCAAGAAGAGCTTGTATGATAGAAAGATTGCACTTGCGTATATGCGCTTGTGTGTGTGTGTGCGTGTGTGTGTGCGTGCGTGTGTGTGTGTGTATAAATCAGTTCTGTGCGCATGTGTGCACGTGGCGTGGCGTGTTACCAGTTCCCATATTACGACTGCACCACTGGGTGTGCATATTGTGGAATATACTGGCTGCCTCCTCAGGCCCACACACCACCTTAATAAGACCATCAAGACCATCTGTCTTCTTGTAGAAGAGTTTTCCATCTTTAGAAAAAAACAAGTAGGCTATATTAGTTTGGATTATAAAATAAAAGCAGTAGTAATGAATGCGCCAATTCTCTAGAGCAAAAAATTTACATCCATAGCCATCTATAGCCTAACCACATCCCACATATCATCTTATGTATAGCTTTATTAGGCTAAAATATAAAATCGATACATGTTCAAACTCTTAATTACTTAACACTTACAATTTGGATATTGAATATTCAGATACGACATACGAGTCAAATTGGGTGAAGGCCCCGCCCGCCCGACTGGATTATTATGACCATTTATAAATGAGGATTGTTTCACATTTAGGATGGAATACTTTACACTGTATACAGTACCTTGCACATCATAGACGTTGGCCTTCTTACGAAAGTTACTTTTATCCGTCCTTGGCATTCCTGTGGGATATATACCAGTGATTTTGTAGTGGCACACTTGCTGGTACAACTCTTGATCCATCTTGCTTGTAATTGTCGTAAATGACTTTGCTCTTCACATGTGATACCTTTACATACGGTATACGTCATGGCCAAGAAACAGCTACAAATGATTGTTGAAACTCGGTAGAACTGAAAACATGAACACTAACCCTTTCTCTGCCACGCTTATGTACATCCTTATACCATCCTCTGCCAGCTCTATTTGTCTATGGAGAAGTTCCCATTCTTTGCAGGGCTATAACTTTTTAAATTGTATTGCTAAATTGACATAACTATGGCCCATTCAACGTCAATTATCTATCGCTTAGGATGTAGCAACGTTCTACTTTTTCATTCACATATTCATACTAAAATACGGTCTAAAGTATAAATATGTTTTTATCGTTTTCTGCAGCATTCTGCAGAACGTGATTTATAGCCCTAAATGCATTATATTGATGATCAAATACAGTTTGATAGCGATCGGCGCCAGATAAAAAAATTCAAATGTACGTGCTTCTAGAAGTTACTACTCATCATCTGATGTTGACCGGATGGGGGGGGGGGGGGGTCGTTTATAATTCCGTGGCCAACGTTAGATGATTCATGTAGTGTGGGTGATATGATCATCAGAGCAGTTTGTATCGAACACGGTAATAATAAATGCTGAAACTTACCCCAGTCTCCTCGGGCCGTTGGGCGATCAGCTTGGAGTAGACAGTTGAGTAGATGAACCATTTCCAGGTTGTATAATACTATATACGTCCAAATAATGTTGTTTATTGAGTTAGGGCGAGCGATTGATTATCCAGTGTGTCGAGATGGAGCCCCGGGAGCTATAGCGAGTGGCCGGACCGAATTTGGATGAGCACCAATTTCCGTTTGCTGTTTGGGCGATCCGCCGATCGGCCACCAGATGGCGCTCTTGAACCGTTGGAGAGTTGAGAGGAGATCAACAGGAGATCTCAAGTCTCTGCGGTCGAAATATGATTGCCATCACAGATTTTTGAAATATTGATCTCAATGACGTGTTACGGCGTCATTGGCAGATTACGCATGGCGGAGAATGACGCGTTAACTCGTCCTTGGCGATTAAAGGGTTAATACCGTCTTGAATATAAGTATGTTTTTAAGGTTTTCTGCAGTAATTCCTAAAACGCGAGTTATAGGCCCTGACGCATATGATAGATTATCGATTGGCGTTTCTTTCCTATACACGCTATATTAAAAAATTTAAATGTATATGATCGGTTGACATTATGCTTCATCATGTGTGAAGGAAAGGGGGGGGGGGTCGTTTATAATTCCTTGATTGTCAGTAACGTCTTTTTTTACTATGGGTTGATAGGTTGATCAGATGGATTGCCGTGAAATGAATAAACAATCGGGCTGAAAATAACGTTAGTTTCCTCTTACCATTCGCAGATGAGACTGGAGGAAAAATATTCCAATTATTTGACGTCTATCTGCTAGATCCATTTCCGGTTTGTATGACGCAATAAACGCCAAAATCATATTGATTATTGCATTTCGAAAGCGATCCCAATGCACTCGATTGTGTATATTGATCCACGCTACAAGATATCTCTGGCGGAGGAATTTCCTCGATGCACCGATCGCCACTTCCAGTTTGGCTTGGAGTGTAACTCGCCCGACATCCACCAGGCGGCGGTATTGAGGCGTTGCAATATCAGAACAGGGTCCAGCTGCGATCCGGAGGGAGGCTGGATGAATTATGAATGCCATGGCGAAAAAATTTAATATTGATCCCAAAAACGTGTTAACACGTTGTTGGCGCACAACGCATGGCGGGCAATAACGTGTTAACACGTTGTTGGTGTCCAATGTGTTAACAATTGTGTGTATTGAGCCGTACTGTATTGTACCCATTATGCAATCTGTTAAATAAAGTTTTCATTCATTCATTCATCCAGTTGTTTTGTTTTTGTGGTTTGGTTGAATGAATGAATTGCAGAATGGGTACAATACAGTACACTACGGCTTAATACACACAATTGTTAAGGGGATGCAGACCAGAGAAAGACGTTTGTCTTGTTTACATCAGGGTCCCCCATTTTCAATTCTTAATGACATTTATGACATACATGACATCATGACATTTATAATGTTGTGGAAAAAAAGTCTGCACACCGTTCCCAAGTTTTAATGTACTTGAACACAACGTTTCGGCCTGTGGCCTTTTTCAAGTGTCAACGACATGTGAAAAGGGGTGGGGTATATATACATATACAAATTAAGGGTCAAGGTTGAGCCAGGTCACAGTTCAAATCAATTAGCCTATAGGCTACACATTTACAGACCATATTGCAGCTCAAGTGCCAGACATACGGTACATAGTAACAATAACAGTAGTACGGTAGTTTAGTTTACGGTAGTTTAGTGGTTAAATGTGCCAAAATAGAGAAAAAATATATAATAAGAAAACTTAAAAAACAGAAAAATGTATTAAAAAAACACAGAATCAGACAGAATGTGTGTATTTACAGGAAGGGTTTGATGTCAAACTCTTCATTCAGTCCAAGAGGGGCCATAGTCTGCAGGGTGTGAATATGGTAGGTCTCTCTCTGCAAAAGTAGTTTGCCATGGTCTCCTCCTCTCGCTGGTCTCTACCTTTTCAATGCCAGTGTATCTTAATGTGCTGATATTGTGTCCTGCCTGTCTAAAGTGTACTGCAACCGGGTTATGTTCATCACCACATCTGATGTTGCTGCGGTGTTCGCTGATGCGTATTTTAAGTTGCCGGTTGGTTTTGCCTACATAGCTCAGGCCACAAGGGCATTTGATTAGGTAGATGACATGAGTGGAGCTACAGGTGATGAAGCCACGGACTCTGAGGGTTTTACCATTACGTGAATAATGAAAATGTCATCAATGTAGCGCTGATATATCAATATGTCTAGGATTTTTTTTTTAACAACAGGGTCCAATATATATTGATTCTCAAACTGACCCATATACAGATTAGCATAGTTGGGGGCCATAGTACTCCCCATGGCCGTACCCTTGGTTTGAAGATAGTGATCTGATTTGAACTTAAAGTAATTGTTGGTCAGTACAGTTTCCATTAGGTCACATATGCAGGTAGTACTGGGTTTATCAGTGTCGGGTCTGAGGCTCAGAAAGGTACGTGCCGCTTCAATCCCACCATCATGTGGGATGTTGGTGTACAGACTAGTCACATCTAAAGTGACAAAAGTAGCCTTGTCTGGTAGTACAGTGGCCTTTAGTTTGTGTATATGAGGGAAGGGAGGTCACCCATGGCTTGAGACAGTGGTCCACAAAAGTGGAGATGTTGGTGGTCAGAGATCCGATACCACTCACAATGGGTCTGCCAGGAAGGGGGGTTGTTTGGGATTTGTGGATTTTGGGAAGGGTCAGACAGTAATTTACTGTAAAACGACTGATCATTTAATTGTCTCATAATTTCATTTTCATAGTCCACAGTGTTCTGAAGTACAATAGCACCACCTTTGTCCGCTGGTCGAACAATCAGTGTTTGTCCTTGCCTAAGGTGAGGCTAAGGTGATAGCCTCTCTTTCCGCTTTACACATGTTGTTGTACACTTTATATTCCTGTTTGTTTTTTAAGATAGCCTGTACATAGTTTTCTACTAAACGACAATATGTGTCGAGGGATGCATTGCGATTTCTTGGGGGAATAAAAGTGGATTTCTTCTTGAATGGTGTAATAGGTTTACTCACTGTTGTGTTGGCCTGAGAGGGGGTGGCGCTGCGCACGGGGACATGAGTAACTGGGCTGGTGGCTCCTCCAGAGTGGAAGAACTCTTTCAGTCTCAGGTCGCTTTCACACAGGGGCTGTTTGGTCCAGACTTTCGGACCAGAATTCGATAGTCCGGTTTTTCGGGTCTGTGTGAATGCGCGTCGAACTCGGTTCGCGGACCAAACAGTCGAACTCTGGTCCGCCTGAAAACGTCGGTCTCGGTTCGGCTTCATCGAACCAAACGCAAACCAAATATAGGAAGTGATTATTATTACCACTGCTCGCAGCACTCACTGCAAAACAAGCACACTGCATCTAATCTCTCTATCTATCTATCTATATATCTGTGCATCTTGGGAAGAAGGAAGAAAAAACGCGGCTTATTATTATTACCGAGGCGTGCAGCTTATTATATTATTAATAAAACAGCTACTTGTGGGCACTCATAAAAACACAGTGGTCTACAAGTTGTTTAGCGAGAGGATGGTGGTAATGTGCTTCAATAGAACAATGGATCAATGCCATGTCAAAACTCGGCTCCGCTGATCTGGAGGGCTCCGCAGTCCACACACAGACACACACACACGCGCGCGCGCACACACGGGATCGCAGCCACACACACATTTCCACTGTCCAATAGACAAGCGCCCTTTTCGACCGCGTGACATTGTTCAGAAGGTCTCGGTCCGCCTGACAGATTTCTATGTGAAAGCAGGCGAACCAAATGAAGAATGCAACAATGTTGCAACTTCACCCCCAGAACCGCACCGAGTCCACCAAAACTATATGTGAAAGCGACCTCAATGTTCTGAAGAACTTGTGGAAGTCTATGATGGTATCAAAGTCGTTGGTGGTGGTAGTGGGTACAAACGACAACCCCTTACTAAGGGCTGTGATGCAGATCTCTGTCAGTGGCGCCGTGGAGAAGTTCATGATTGTGTTACGCTCCGGGTTTGATAGGAGTGTCCTCATCTTCCGTATGCCTCGTTTGGTGCGATATCTTCTCTGTCCGCCCCTGCGGGGGACACCCGCCCGCTGACGTCGTCCTTGGGGTTCCCCTTGAAAAAACGCTCCGCGTCCTGATTGGCTGCTGGTGTCTGACTCTGCCGAAGTTGAGGAGAGCCAGCCGGCTTGTGCGTCACGGTCAGAACCTCTGCCTTGCTGTCTGCGGTTTCCTCTGTGTTGGTTGGCAGTCTTCCTCCAAAAATAAAAGTTTTCCTCCTTGTAGTCCTTGGTATCGCATGAAAACTTCCTGCGTTTGTTTATCTTGGTCTCGTTGGAATGCTTCTCTTTCAAAAGTTCCAAATGTTTCTTCAGTTCCGTCATTCTGGTTTTATCTGTAATTTCGGCATCTAGACGATCCATTGCCTCTTTGTGCTCGTTTCTGGTTTTGGTAAGTTGCTCGCTGGTTTCTTCTATAACCAGTGCCATTAAGTCCAAAGAGCATTTGTTGAGAATCTCACACCAGCGATCGCAGAACGTGGGACTATTGAGTCCAAGCGCTGGTGCTTTTTGAATACGTAGTCCTCTCGGGATAATCTTGTTCCGTAGGTATAGGCATAGGGACATACATGACATACAGGTATATAGTACTTTACATTTGTGACATATACGATATGCAAATATACAGTACTGTTACCCATAGATCCTAACATATATATATATATACATAAATACATACGGTGGGGTGAAGCTCTCATCGAACATCAACACAAACGTGTCCTTGTTTACATCCGTGAATAGATCATTTTGGATGTAAGAGGCCAATCCAAACCCGGCTATGTAGGACGTTTTGTCTTTGCCGCATGTTAATGTCTTAGCGATTTCCGAGTCAGGGAACATAGCACGGAATACCTCTCCTAGTCCGTCATTGCCATTGAAGGACTGGTTCTCTGTGACAATGTTCAGAACCCACAGTACCTCAGCTTCAAGCGTTGCGTGGAGCCGAATGTTATCCAGACTTCTGTTGGTGCAGATGTTATAATTGGTGTTGCAGGTGGTAGTCCTACCTGAGATGGCGCAGCTGCTGTGGAGGCAGGGGCCGAAAAGAAATGCAAAATAGTAGTTTGCAGGCGGGTTTTTGCAGAGGTACGCTTAGCGGTCAGCATGTGCGACTCGACTGCTTTTTTTTTTTTTTGCAGCGGGCCTCGTAATGGTCTTTGACTGGGACCAACCATGTTGTTGCAGCGGGCCTCGTAATGGTCTTTGACTGGGACCAACCATGTTGTTGCAGCGAGCCTCGTAATGGTCTTTGACTGGGACCAACCATGTTGTTGCAGCAGGCCTCGTAATGGTCTTTGACTGGGACCAACCATGTTGTTGCAGCGGGCCTCGTAATGGTCTTTGACTGGGACCAACCATGTTGTTGCAGCGAGCCTCGTAATGGTCTTTGACTGGGACCAACCATGTTGTTGCAGCAGGCCTCGTAATGGTCTTTGACTGGGACCAACCATGTTGTTGCCGCAGGCCTCGTAATGGTCTTTGACTGGGACCAACCATGTTGTTACAGCGGGCCTCGTAATGGTCTTTGACTGGGACCAACCATGTTGTTGCAGCGGGCCTCGTAATGGTCTTTGACTGGGACCAACCATGTTGTTGCAGCGGGCCTCGTAATGGTCTTTGACTGGGACCAACCATGTTGTTGCAGCAGGCCTCGTAATGGTCTTTGACTGGGACCAACCATGTTGTTGCAGCAGGCCTCGTAATGGTCTTTGACTGGGACCAACCATGTTGTTGCAGCGGGCCTCGTAATGGTCTTTGACTGGGACCAACCATGTTGTTGCAGCAGGCCTCGTAATGGTCTTTGACTGGGACCAACCATGTTGTTGCAGTGGGCCTCGTAATGGTCTTTGACTGGGACCAACCATGGTGCAAACAGTGGATTGTCGAGCCAGTTCTCGTTAAATTGGCACTTTCCCATATTAACGAGTGCAAATGCTAAACTAAACGCAACGTTAGCGTTATCACTTCCGCTTCGCCTTGCTAACGTTAGCTAGACTCCGTTGCTGAAATAGTTCCCAGCCAACATAAGGACCTGTGTTGGTTCCGCCCCATTCCGGTCTGCATGATGCTACAACACGGTAAATAAAATGTCCCGACTTTATCTCCTGTTAACCGTTTTCCCCCAGATGTCATAATAAAACATACGATGACATGGAATTTTATCTCTCCTGTCGAGCCCACAGCAATTCCTTTCTTTTCATCCAAACTGCAAAAATCCAACAAACAAACAAATTAATTCAATACAATGAATAATATTATCTAATATAGCTGCCTGGAACTTCTCACATTTCAGTACATAATAACATTACTGTATAATGAGTTATTTTATTGAAAACATAACATAAACAAGGCTATGCAAAATAAATGACCAGATCAGTTCACAGTTGTGAGTCTCACGTTATTACAAGAATACTCAACATGCATTATGCTTCATTAACACTTTGAGCGCCACGCCGTGTTTTCCTTTTTACCCCGTTGATGCCACGGTCCACGGCCCATGTAACGTTAATATCGCCTAATCTATGTTTTAAATTATGCTATGTGTCTAATCTGCCCATCGCTTATCAAAGAATAATTTTCCAGTCAACATTGGCAAAGCAGATTGTGTTTTTATCGCTTCATTTCCTTTTTATAGCATTTTGAAAACCACTCGGTTTCGAAGAAAAAACAACACATTCCCTGATAATTGCCTTTTACTGGAATATTCCAGAACGTTATCATTTGTCGGTCTATTTATGAATCGTTTTCAAATAAACGCTAGATGGTCGATAGTATATGTGTGCGCACGCACGCTCGTGCCGTGCGCTGATAATCGCTGCTATTATTTCCTCATGGCTTTTACAGTGAAACAGCCATATCACATATAGTGGAAACGCTTATATCTCTATGAAAACGAGTCTGATTATCATAACACTGATAACATAGATTCCTTACCTGACATCAGATGGTATCCAAATGGTATATTCCAATTCCTGATCACCATCCGAAAAAATCGATAAGTATATTGATCCAACGTGTGTACAGTATAACCCATGCTCGCCGTGGCTCAGAGGCTCCAGAATGAACTCTGGTAACTCCGGCTGCATCAGTGGACTGGAAAATGTGGACTGGAATATTTTTTTCCCCCCATCCATTTTCATTGAGTCCATTCCAAAAGGGTGATTTACCATCTGGGAGACGATAGGGGGCGCTTTTTTCACATCTGATCGCCGGCGGCCTCTGGATCTCCAATGGTAGGCTCGCGTGATGCAATATGATTTCAGATCGCTAATAAAAAAAATGAAAAAAAATCAGAGAAAAGCCGTGACGTGGCTTTCAACGTCACAATCGTAAACCCGAGATTAGCCGTGAGTGGCGCTCAAAGTGTTAACAGCAGGGTTTGTACACCTTTTCCAAAGCAAAATGCAAGCACTTTTAAAGCATTTTCAAGGTGCATTTTCAAGATTTTCCAGCATCTTATGCGGCTGTGGTAAATTAAATATGACATGACAATGGTGACATCCATGTGGTTGACTGGGTCAGCATAGTCAACCTGGAGAAGCTTTCTGTGGTAGTTGCGTCCTTCATGACACTGGGCTTGATAAACTTCTCCATTAGACTCCTCAGCATATTGGTGAGATCCAGGGGCGGATTTAGGATTGTAGGAGATCTGGGGCTTAGCCCAGATGGGCCCCCCCCCTTTTTTTTTTTTTTTTTTCTTTTTTTTTTAATTTTTCTTCTTTTTTTTTGGGCAGGCAAGAGGTGGTTTGGAGGGGCTCAGGCACGACCCCCTCCACGACAGATTTTTTTTGAATTTAATGAACCTGTACGTGCAATTTCCTGCAATATAGAGCCTTCAATCTTGACCAATAAAGCTGCTCTTTTCACTATAAAACTCAGTTAACCATAACATAGTTATGGTTAGATTTATATATTGGGGGGGGATATATCATATTTTTCATATAATCAAAAAGTGGTGGAGCAAGATTATACCTTTGCTCCCCCAAGTTCAATAGTGGGAGAGCAGAGATGCTCCGAATGCTCTTATGGCCAGGCGTCTATGATTCACTGATACAAAGTAAAATAGTGCAGTGCAATAAAATAGTTAGTAAAATAGAATAAAATAATGCAATAGTGCATTGCAATAAAATAGTTATCATCGTATTTAATCGGGAGGCCAGTAAGGAGTGCATTACAGTAGTCGAGTTGGCTTGAGATAAAGGCATGGATCTGGTTTTCAGCGTCCTTTTGATTTATAAATGGCCGTACTTTAGCTATGTTTCTAAGGTGGAAGAATTAAGTTTTTGTCAACTTGTTGATTGTGATTTAAAGCTTAGGTCTGAGTCTACCATAACACCAAGACTTAACTCACTCAAATACAGTTAGCAGCTGGATAGACAACAGATGGAAATTAGCTTCTGCTAAATCTGGTGCAAACATATTTTCATGTAACAATGAAGAAATGTAAAAAAAAAAAAAAAAAAAAAACATTTTTTTTATTTTATTTTATTTTTTTTTTTTAAATAGATTCGGGGCTTTTCAGAATACATCCGGGGCTTGAGCCCAGGTAGCCACCCCCTAGCTCCGCCCCTGGTGAGATCCTTGATGTCGTCACCAGTCCGCGTACCCTCTTCTAGTAGTAAACGCCCCAGTGCATAGATTATTATATTCCACCAGGGCAGTGGCGTAACTCTGTTGCTAGTGGTGCGGGGGACAGATTAGGGGGCGTGGTCAGCGACGTCACCTACCTAAATTTTTTTCTAACACCAGGTGTGCAATACGCATTTTCCCAGGCGGTGGCGCCATTTCTCCATGTAAACGACACACTGGGCTCAACAGAAACAACAATTATTTGTTGTGACAAATAATAATAAACTAGGAGGCGCCGGCGACAGCGTAGCAAAACTTAGTTTGGAAGAAGTAGCTTTCTCCTCTTGGGCCATCCTTGCGTTGTTGCATGCAGGTAGGACACATACTGTCTAATATGTGGCGACAACAACAACAACGAGTCGTGTTTTCATGCATTCTGATCTGCTGTTCATCACCTGCCGCGGTGATCTGCAACAGCTGATCTGCTTTTCATGAATGAATTAATGAAAACTTTATTTAACAGATTGCAGAATGGGTACAATACAGTACGGCGCAATACACACAATTGTTAAGGGGATGCAGACCAGAGAAAGACTTTCGTCTTGTTTACATCAGGGTCCCCCATTTGCGAGTGCTCGCTTATGCCTGTGTTTTTTACTGTTGTGAAGCACTGTGAACTGCAACCTCTGTATGAAAAGTACTATACAAATAAAGTTATTATTATTATTATTATTATTATTAAGTGTATGCATCCGCCGCGGTGCGGCATTTTTCACTATCAGTATATTAAATTAGCCATTGTTTTTGGTCCTGGCCAGACCTATTTGCCGACCCCTGACGTATTTGAACACACACCTCGGCTGACGACCCGAGCTATTATTATGCAAAGACGAGTACTACTGTAGCGAGTCACAGTGCTGGCCGCGCGGTCGCATGTTCGTTTATTATCCATGTATTATCTTTGGACGGTAAAAACGTGGGGGGGACAAATTCTGCATTCTGAAATCATGCGGGGGACATTTCCCGGGGACCCCCCCCCCCCCTTAGTTACGCCCCTGCACCAGGGGGCAACCTACCGCCACTGAATCATATGCATTATAAGAATGGCACTGTATATTTCATTCACGGTTCTTGCTGCATCCAAATTTAGTTGGCTATAAGGCCATTTATAGGCCTATGGTATTCTATATTCTATAATAATATTTCAAATAGCATGTGTCCGGATGGCAGAATTCAGTACTGTATCTAAACATTGTTTAATCATCTTCTTCCCTTTATTAATTTGCTTAGATTTTTTTCATGTCAGGTCATTTTTAACATGGTGTTATTCATATTCACTGTCAAAGATGCAAAGAAAAATTATAATTTATATTCTCCTTTGTTTCATCACAATTTACTCAAGCCTAATAACATACACAATAAAATCATTAAATGAGGCCAATAAAAAAAAATCACATCATATATCATAAATAAATAAATAAATAAATAAATAAATAAATAAATAAATAAATAAATAAATAAATGCACAGATTAGCAACACCAGGCATGCACTATAAATAATAATGAAATAAATAATAAATACCTTATCCGGTTGATGGGTCGTCCGGTCATCAAACCGGATAGTGCGGCAAAGCTGGGCGAAACGCTTCTCTGAAATATTGCTCCGTGTACTCTGTGTTGGGGTTGGACATCTCGAAGTCGGACAGG
The DNA here is from genome assembly GCF_963971535.1 of Notolepis coatsorum. Lineage (NCBI taxonomy): Eukaryota > Metazoa > Chordata > Actinopteri > Aulopiformes > Paralepididae > Notolepis > Notolepis coatsorum. The sequence goes on from NC_140171.1 coordinate 180,040,632, forward strand.
GCGCTCTCCACGGCCTCCTCATCGTAGTCCGTCTGGTACTCTTGGGTAACGTTACTGTTTGAAGTAGCACTAACTTTACTTTGAACAGACTACCAGTCGCGTGCTACAGAGATATCTGACTATGGCAAGCCGTTTTAACATTTATTCCCATTTTCTAGCTAGCTGGGGACCTAGCTAGCTCATTCACAAGGACAATTTTGCGAATGAACTAGCTGGGTACCCAACTAGCTCATTCGCAAAGATGACCTAGCTAGCTGGGTACCCAGCTAGTTCATTCACAAAGACACATTTGCGAATGAGCTAGCTCACTACCTAGGTTGCAAATGTGTCAGCTAGCTGGGTACCTAGCTAGGTAGCACGTGTCTTAGCTAGTTAACTAGCCGGCTTTGTCCCATAGGCTTTACACCAAATTTTGCCTCAGCTAGTAGCTAGCTCATTCGCAAAATGGTCCTTGCGAATGAGCTAGCTGACACATTAGCTAGCTCATTCGCAAGGACCATTTTGCGAATGAGCTAGTTGGTTACCCAGCTAGCTAATGTGTTTTTGCAAATGAACTAGCTGGGTACCTAGCTAGCTCATTCGCAAGGACCATTTTGCGAATGAGCTAGTTGGTTAACCAGCTAGTTAATTTGCAAAAACACATTAGCTAGCTGGGTACCTAGCTAGCTCATTCACAAAATACTCCTTGTGAATGAGCTAGCTAGGTACCCAGCTAGTTCATTCGCAAAGACACATTAGCTAGCTGGGTACCCAACTAGCTAGCTTGTCTTTGCGAATCAGCTAGCTGGGTAGCTAGCTAGCTCATTTGCAAGGACACATTTGTGAATGAGCTAGTTGGTTAACCAGCTAGCTAATTCATGAGTGTTTGGGGGCGGGGGGTGTTGGTGTTTGGGGGCGAGGACCAGGCCAGCAAGGCCTCACCTCCATACTAGTATAGCTGGGCAGGCATAACAGAGTGTGAATGAGCTAGTTCGTTAACCAGCTAGCTCATTTGCAAGGACCATTTTGTGAATGAGCTAGTTCGTTAACGAGCTAGCTCATTCGCAAGGACACATTTGTGAATGAGCTAGTTCGTTAACCAGCTAGCTCATTCGCAAGGACACATTTTGTGAATGAGCTAGTTCGTTAACCAGCTAGCTCATTCGCAAAGACCATTTTGTGAATGAGCTAGCTGGGTACCCAACTAGCTCATTCACAGGAACAATTTTGCGAATGAACTAGCTAGGTACCCAACTAGCTCATTCGCAAAGATGACCTAGCTCATTCGCAAAGACACATTTGCAAATGAGCTAGCTCACTACCTAGGTTGCAAATGTGTCAGCTAGCTGGGTACCCAGCTAGCTAGGTAGCATTCGCAAAGACACATTAGCTAGCTGGGTCATTCGCAAGGACCATTTTGCGAATGAACTAGCTGGGTACCTAGCTAGCTCATTCACAAAATAGTCCTTGTGAATGAGCTAGCTAGGTACCCAGCTAGTTCATTCTCCAATACACATTAGCTAGCTGGGTACCTAGCTAGCTCATTCGCAAGGACCAGTTTGAGAATGAGCTAGTTCGTTAACGAGCTAGCTCATTCGCAAGGACACATTTGTGAATGAGCTAGTTCATTAACCAGCTAGTTCATTCGCAAGTGTCTCAGCTAGCTCTGTACTTGCAAGTGTCTGAGCTAGCTGAGACGAGTAGCTGACATCTGGGGGCGGACGTCTAGGGGCGTGGTACATGACGTAGCTGCTGGTATTTGCATTTCAATGATAGGGCACATTTGATTGGGTCATTCTGAAGTCTGGGGGCAGGGCTAGGCATACAGAAATACGGCTACAGTCCTTTCCGTGCACCCCGGTTCTGTTTATAGTCCCCAGCTAAACAAAATAAGCAGACGCTCTAAAACAAGACAATGGAGTTATCAGCGGACATTTTCAACAAAACAATTATAGAAACGTGTGAAGTGCACAATATTTCCTCGTTTAAGCCACTGCAACGGCTTTGCCTGAACAATTTGCTACATGACCGGGACGTTCTCGCTTGTTTGCCGACAGGATTCGGGAAAGGTTTGGTTTTCCAAACATGGCCAACGGCATGGAGCATATTAGCAAAGACTTACGGCTATTCCAAATGGCTACGTTGTGTTATGATACAGGAGCTAAATAGGAAGTGTTGAGGTCGTTGTAAAGAGGTTTGAAAATACGCGTCTTGCGAGAGCGGCGGGGTTTGGTGTGTAATGACTAGCGATGAATATTATGTGTTTTAAATATGTATATAAGTTGATTGCTTTAAAAACTGATAGAAATGTCGTATTTACGCTGTTTAAAACGGGCTGATGGACGAAAATCTTTGGTTTTAGCTAATATTATGTGTTTTAAATATGTTGCGACCGTCGGATTGTTGTTAAAAACACCGGGATACTAGCTAAGGTGTGGGGGAGTTGGCGTATATAAGTTGATTGCTTTAAAAACGGAGAGAAATGTCGTATTTACGCTGTTTAAAACGGGGTGTTGGGCGAAAATCTTTGGTTTTAGCCTAACATATGGGGTGGAGTTGAATTCGCGAGCAGGTAAGGGGCCTACGTAATGTTTAAAGAACAAGATCTAAGGTTATGTGGAATTTACAAATATAGATGTGAAGAAAGATTTTGAAAAGATGTTTTAATTTTCTGTTAAATTAGATAAGTTGCCGGTGAGGAAACGTTAGAGGACGTGGCGAGGAAAGATTACGTATGTCCGCTTCCGGTTTGCGCGATGAGCTCTGGGTATCGTAGTGTTAGTGTTTAACGTTATGCAGTGTTTATGTTTCAATATTGTGTGTTTGTGAATGTTAAATGTGGGGAATGTTTGTGTTGCTGTGACACATAAAATCCTTTAGCATAAAATAGGAATAACGTTGCACCCACTGAAGTGTGGCATGTAAAATCAAGTGTTGGTTTGTTGTTTTGCCCTTGGCTCACCCTTGAGTTACCATATTGTGCTTCCTTTATGTTAATAAATATAATTTTTGTTTACAAACCTGGTCATTTCTGTCAACCAACAGGCTCATTGAAGAAATAGATGTTGCATGTTTTCTGTATGAGTGATACATTTACTATATTACTGTATAGATGTTGCATGTTTTCTGTATGAATGTATTTGAGAACAGTGGACAGTTAAACATATGATAAGAATAATAATCTGGAGCTCTATATTCTGGAAACACCTCAAGGACCCCTGGTGGTCCATAGACTCTGTGTTGAGAACCAAGATAGTAGCAAGCCACTAAGGAGATATGCATACCTGACTGTCTTGCTTGCTGTCTGTGCAGTGTACTGCATACCCCCCACACAATTTACAGATGCAACTATACAGTGACAATGGAAATACCAGAGCCAATGGCCCAGTCATATGTAATAAGCATTTGTATAGCAAGTGAGATACAGTGGCCACGTCCATCTCACAATTTACATTCACATCATAATAGATTTGCAATTTAAAAGTCAGCATTATTCACGCTGAATACATACAGACAATATCATCCCCTTCAAAACCCAGTCTCCCACTCTCTTCCAACCCACACATCTGAGAAAAGTAATCTTAAATGGATTATCAAAGAAGGGATCTTTTTGGACTTCTAGGATTCACTGTTTAACAACATTACAGATTATACTTTTAACAAAGGGACTCGGGTCTGGTTTGTGTCCAACCAACCACTTTCCTACTAAGTAATCTACCATGCCTATATTACTACCTACTATGCCAATATGTCTTTAATATTATGCACTCAAGACTGTAGCACACAATGGCGGCTGAGTGGTGCAAGGCGCTCGCCACTAACGCAGGAGATGCTGGTATCGAGCCCAGCTCTCTGCGTTGCTACCGGCTTGGCCGGCCGTCATACTAACACAATTGGCACAAGGGGTCAAATGCATCTAACATGCTTTCCATCCTCGCCATTCCTTTATCTTATTAATACCGAAATTAACGTTGGGTGAGCTAACTAAACTAAGCTGATAGAGAGAGCAGCAGAGGTCCACTAGGGACTGGGAAGGAGGGGGGGTTACTGCATTCTATAGCCCCACTAACAGGATCTGGCCGGTACTGCACCTTCTGACTCCCAATATGCCTTTTCCAGCCAAAATACAGCACTGTGATAGGATATTAATATCGAGAAAGAAAAAAAACGAACCAAAAACAGTGATCAGGAGGTCTATTTGTATTAAAAACAATAGATTGTTTTTCATTTAAATGTCTGGAAGAGATCAAAAATAAAAATTTCATGATATTTCCATTGCAAAAAAGGAGGTAGGGACCGCACTCGGAATATCGTTGTTTTTATTTTCAAGTTGTTATAGTGCACAAAACGTTTTCAGCCATCCGGCCTTCATCAGTGTGCAAATGACAAATGTGACAAACACAACTTAAATAGGCTGTACTTGACAACAGGTGGGAACAATCGGCAATCAGTCAACAGGCTAGGTTGACGTCGTGATTAGTAGCAGGGCTAGATTGACAGGTAGATATCACAATATCACATAAATGTGTATGATGGCAATGTATGAAAACAACAAATTGATACATATTACAATACAATATTTTCAGACCTGTATGGAATAAAAAAAAAAAGGCAGTACATTGGGGGTATCAGGTTGTTAGACCGTTCATTAAACAGTGTACAATTTTTTTCTCATACAGTAGATAACTTTAGATAGCACCTCAAGGAATGGAGCTCATATAGTAGATAACTTAGGATAGCACCTAAAGGAATGGAGCTCATATAGTAGATAACTTAGGATAGCATCTACAGGAATGGAGCCAAAATGGACTCTTCATTCATCCCAGATGGAATACATAGATTACAATATATAATATACAATTTACAACTCTATATGGAACAAAAACACAGTACATTGGGGGTATCAGGTTGTTAGACCGTTCATTAATCAGTGTACTAGTTTTTGTTTATACAGTAGATAACTTATGATAGCTAAAGAAATGGAGTCAAATTGAACTCTTCATTCATTCAACTGGATACATAGATTTGAGCCGATGAATCCATACACATTCCCGTTGCAAAAGAAGTTGTTCATGGTTGCCACCCCTTCTATTAAGAAAAAGCATCTCTAGACCTATGCACTTGAGGTAATTAATTTTATGATCCATTTCGTTAAAATGTCGTGCCACAGGGGAATTAATGTCAGTCCGCTTTATATTGCTTCTGTGTTCGTTCAATCTGATTTTTAATTTGCGGGATGTCTGTCCAATATAGTATTTTTTACATGGGCAGAATAATAGATATATTATGTGTGTGGAATTGCATGTTATTAGCGATCTGATCTTGTAATTCTTCCCGGTGTGGGAGTCGTGAAATGTGTTTGTTTTGATCATGTGGCTGCAAGATGTGCATGATCTACATGGGAAGCTTCCATGAATAAAAGGCTCTGGCTTTGAATACGAGTCCGCTCTAACAAGGCGGTCCTTCAGGTTTGTAGCCCTTTTATTTGTAAAGCCTGGAGGGTGTTGGAAGCGATCATTTAAAGTTCTATCCGATGATAGAATGTGCCAGTGTTTCATGACTGTGGACTTGATAACGTAACTAAATGGATCATAAGTAAGGACATAATTAATGGTGCCTGGTGTTCCGTTTCTTTCTTTCTTCCGGAATAGTTCTTTTCTTTCAATTTGGTTTACAGTGGCCATGGCAGAGTTAAGACACTGCTTTGGGCCCTTTTCATCAAATCGTCCCAACATATTTTCACTTTCGGAGTGGAACTCCTCTTGAGAGCTACAGATACGTTTGAGTCTGTATAGTTGACTTACAGGCAGGCTTTTCTTTAAAGGCACCGGGTGGTGACTAGAAAACTGTAGGAGATTGTTTTTATCCGTTGGTTTTCTGTAGATGGTTGTGGCAATTAGGTTATTAATTTTTGTTAGTTTTACATCTAGGAAGTGAATGGATTCTCGGCTCTTTTCCATACTAAACGTGAGTTCAAGAGTTCAAATAAGACAAAAAGGATGACAGCTCTATCTCATTTCCTGACCAGACCATGAAAACATCATCGATAAATCGAACAAAGTATTTGATATAGGGTCCATACAACGCATTGTTGTAAATGAAGTCCTCCTCGAACTTACCCATAAATAAACACGCATAGGCGCATGTGGATGGGGATCCCATAGCAGACCCATATTCCTGTTGGTAATAGGTATTTTCAAACATAAATACATTTCTATTCAGTGTAAATTTCATCAGTTCCATGATAAATTCATGTGGAGGCGTTTGGTCTGGGTGTTTACCTATAGGAAATGGTTCAAAGCTTCTAGACCAAGGTTGTGGTTAATGTTGGAATATAGCGAAGTAACGTCTAGGGTTACAAGAATATCACTGCAAGAATATCACTGTCACCAATATTTCTGACTAAATCTAGTTTAGATAGAAAGTCAGAGGTATCTTTTATATATGAGGGAAGTTTCCAAACCAGTGGTTGGATGTGATAGTCTACAAACTTGGAGGCATTCTCTGTGAGGGACCCTCTCCCCGAGATTATTGGTCGGAGTGGAGGGTCGTTTGGACATTTGTGCACCTTGGCTAAACCATAGATAACAGGTGTGATAGGGAACTCATCCACCAGGAATTTAGCTTCTTTTGCAGTGACCCATTTATTTTCTTCAGCTCTTTTGATTATCTGTTTCAATTTTAGGTTGTAGTTATTCCTGGGATTCAGTAAAATTCTCTTATAATATTTGGTGTCAGTTAACACTTTGATCGCCATGGTTAAATTCATAATTTACCATCCCTCGCCATCTCTATTTGTCTATGGAGAAGTTCCCCTTCTTTGCAGGGCTATAACTTTTTAAATTGTATTGCTAAATTGACATTATTATGGCCCATTCAATGTCCTATATCTATTGTTCAGGGTGTAGCAACGTTATACTTTTTCATTCACATATTCATACTAAAATACGGTCTAAAGTATAAGTATGTTTTTATCGTTTTCTGCAGCTTTCTTCAGAACGTGATTTATAGCCCCAAATGCATTATATTGATGATGAAATACAGTTTGATAGCGATCGGTGCCAGATAAAAAAATTCAACTGGAGCTGGTTCTAGAAGTTACTACTCATCATCTGATGATGACCGGATGGGTGGGGGGTCGTTTATAATTCCGTGGGCAACGTTAGATGATTCATCTAGTGTGGGTCATATGATCATCAGAGCAGTTTATATCGAACACGGTAATAATAAACGCTAAAACTTACCCCAGTCTCCTCGGGCCGTTGGGCGATCAGCTTGGAGTAGACCGTTTTCTATTATGGGATGTTGATCTAGATGAACCATTTCCAGGTTGTATAATACTATATACGTCCAAATAACGTTGTTTATTGAGTTAGGGCGAGCGATTGATTATCCAGTGTGTCGAGATAGAGTCCTGCTAACGATCGCGAATGCCCGGACGAAATATGGGTGAGCACTTCCTGTTTGGCGAGTCACTTCCTGTTGGGCGATCTGCCGATCGGCCACCAGATGGCGCTCTTGAACCGTTAGAGAGTTGAGTGGAGCTCAGCAGTATATCTCAGGTCCCCAGAGGAGAAATATGATTTCAATCACAGATTTTTGAAATATTGATATCAAAGACGTGTTACGGCGTCTTCGGCAGAATGAGCATGGCGAGGAAAGACGTCCTACGGCGTTTTTGTCGACCATAGTGTTAACATCTCTTTGATTTTTTCACTGTATCTAGATGTATCCATTATAGAGATTCCACCGCCTTTGTCACAAGCCTTAATGGTGATATTTTGTTGAAATATGACACGTATATCACGTACATTTATAGCAAAGACATTCTCCACCATACAAAGCCCAGTTCCCTTAAATTCTCTCTCTCTACGGACACTTAGCTGGCCAGAGGGCAGGCATTAAAGCGTTCCGTCTCTGGACGGATATCCGTCCATTTGATTTGGAGATTCCGTCATTTGATTCGGAGTCGTGACGGATTTTAACCTGAGCCAATCAGAGGCGTCAAATATCCTTTTTTCCCCCTACCGCGGCCGCACCAAGCAGTCATTTGCGAGCAATCGGCAGCAATTTACAGCCCTTTCACCCGCCTCCGCTGTGCTCAGCACCAATGGGAAGCGCCCATTTTCTTTTGAGTCTCTGAAACTCCGCCATTGCTCTCTAGCGTCTAGCATGTCTAGCTCTACTCGCGAGTAAACTTGACTCATCAACAACATGCAGCAATTTTTACGAGACCGTAAGTTCATTTGACTTATTCTAGTCTAAAGAAACGTATATATTACTATTGCTATTGATAAATCTAGGTAACGTGAATGCCACAAAACGAATGCCTTTTGTTAATCAGAACGTTATTTACGCGACAAGCAGTGTGTTGTTGTTGTTGTTGTTGTTGGTGGTGTTTCGTGTGTGTGCTTGCGCCGCTCGCTTTCTGATAAATGTATGAATGTTGATAAATCTAGGTAACGTTAATGCCACAAAACGAATGACTTTGTTAATCAGAACGTTATTTGCGTTATCAATTGTTTTTAAGCTCAATAAACGTCTTTCTCCCATTTGTCCGGGAGATCTCTGGGTAACAGTACTGTATATTTGCATATCATATATGTCACAAATGTAACATTACTATATGTAGTATGTCATGTATGTCACTATGAATTGAAAACGGGGGACCCTGATGTAAACAAGACGAACGTCTTTCTCTGGGCCCCGTTCCATGTACCGGGATAACCGAGTTAGCCGGATAACTTTATCAGGCTAACTGTGTTAGCCTGACTTTCCGATTTCATGTACCTGGATTTCCCAAATCACCATGACAACATATCCAAAAGTTTGAGCCTGCTCGAAAGCAGAGTTCAAGTTCAAGTTAGCCTGAACTATCGCCACGCCCCCGCAAAGAAGTGACAGCCCGTTTCCTGAAACTATTCCCACAGTCTACGATCTGCATTATACCATTCTGAATTACGTTTTTGTGCTCCATTCTTCCAGAGGGGGCTTTTGAAATGTAAAATAGACCCAAAATGCTGATATTAAATTCACTTTGTCCTAAATAATGCACGTTATATATACCGTGGCGACGGTGGCGCTCGCTCGTGCGATGTACACATGATGTGGTTATTTTAATTGTAACTGGGATTAAGATGTCTGATGAGATGCGCTGTTTGACGGATTTGAGAAATTGAATGAGCCGTTGACGTCACATTAATTAATGAGGATAAAGAGATAAACTTCATTCAAAACAACGGATATTCTAAACACGGGTCTCTCGTTCATTAATGTATAAACAATGAATTTATCCCATCTGGCCCAGTGGCCCAGCGGTAGTGCTCATCCCTGCCAGTTCAGCGACCGGGGTTCAAATCCCCGTGTTTCCAATATGATTTTTTTGAATATAATATTAATGATTATACGCCAAAGTAGCCTGGTTTTAAGTTAAAATATTATAAATCTACATGCATTGAGGATGTCATTCTTTATATAGCTCTCAACGTGCACCAAATTGAATTATTCCTATATTGCAAAAAGAAGGAAAAGACTAGGGCCTTGAACCCCGGTCGTCCGTGTGAAAGTCAAAAGAAGAACCCGTTACACCACAGAGAAGATAAGTAAAAGATTGACTATACATCAATCAATGGGTAAGAGAGCCGTATCGTAATTCTGTATAACAGTTAACTAATAATTTTCGCTAGCAAGATCTCATTTGATTATTCAATCCAGCAGGCAAGTTTAAAGAAATATAATCTGATTGATTGAGGTAATGAGGGACTTAGAATTAGCCTATAGATAACGCATTTAACTTGTCGGCGAGGCGATTGAGCCTATTGCAATCTGTCAATAAAGTCTTAAATCAATTAATCAATCAATGCCGTTGAGAATCAGGGTCTCTGCCATCGATACGTGCTGGCTTTCCACCTAAAACGGGAGCGCGCATCTAGCCTGACTTGAGCCTGACTCTCAAGTCTGGCTTGAGTTAACGAGACTGAATCCTCCTTTGTGAAACAGGAAAATCCCGGCTTTGAACATCGGGTTAACTGAAGCTGGATAATGGACATGTTGATCGACTTAGTTGAACCACGTACATGGAACGGGGCCCTGGTCTGCATCCCCAATTGTGTGTATTGAGCTGTACTGTATTGTACCCATTTTGCAATCTGTTAAATATTGATTGATTGTTATTAACAGATTGCAGAATGGGTACAATACAGTACAGCTCAATACACACAATTGTTAAGGGGATGCAGACCAGAGAAAGACTTTCGTCTTGTTTACATCAGGGTCCCCCATTTTCAATTCATAACATATATGACACACATGACATACAGATAGACAATAATGCTACATCTATACATTTATGACATACCAGATTTACAAATACAGTAGCCTATTGTTTGTGATACAAAAATAGTCTAAAAAGAGTATATACATTTGACGAAGAAACTGTACATTGGAGGTGGTTGGGTGGGTGGGATGGGGGGGGGGTTGTAACTGTACATTGGATTATCGACAAAACCTTACTTGGTCCCAAGAAGAGGGTCTTGTGTATTAAATAAAGTTTTCATTCATTCATTCACTCTGGATCTTGTAAATCCAGTAGCAATACACACAATTGTTAAGGGGATGCAGACCAGAGAAAGGCGTTTGTCTTGTTTACATCAGGGTCCCCCATTTTCAATTCATAGTGACATTTATGACATACATGACATCATGACATTTATGACATAGGGACATACATGCCTTACAGGTATATAGTAATAGTACTGTTACATTTGTCACGTATACTATATGCAAATATACAGTACTGTTACCCAGAGATCCTAACAGTAAATATATACATATGATGAGGAGGAGACTGTACATTAGGAGGGGGTGAGTGGGTGGTAAAAAAATATATACCAACGGTGGGGAGGAGACTGTCCATTGTTGTTGTGGCATAATTGCGAAACGTGTTTAGTCCCTTGTTTGTATGATAACAAGCCGTTTAGTTCATGGTTCAAAGTAATGGGAAAAGGGTGCTAGCTCGCCATCAATCAGAAGCTAGCCACAAGACTTGCATTCACGCTCTCCAGCACACAGCCTCCCTGCCTGGCACAACGACCACAACAGTAGGGTCTATAGTCACAGTCAGGACAGTAGGCTCTACAAGTAGGCTCCCTTAAAACGCTAACGTTATTAAAAAAAAATACAGTGGAGGTTAAAATAAGAATATGACTTGGCCAGAAAAAAAGTTCAGTCAGGAGAATTTTTTTTGCTTTAATCTAGGCCTGCCACGATAACACATTTTGCTGGGCGATTAATTGCCCCCGAAAATATCGCGATAAGCGATATTATTGCGACCGGTTAGAGAATTTTTTTGAGAAATGTATTTCCCAAAACTTTTATTTTGAAGCCCACCGCTCCGTCTTTTCCGGTTTAAGACTTTTATTTTGAAGCCCACCGGCCGGACCGGAAGTATTGTTGTGATTATCCTAGCCGACAACTTGTCTCGTCCGGTTGTGTTTTTTAGTTTTAACGTTAGCTACTAACGTTAGATGCAGCTACTACAGGCAATCAACGATGAGGAGGAAGCGTCAAAGCAGTATATAATAGAATAGCTGTGGTGCGTAGGCACTGCAGCACGACTCGAAAACGACCCGTTATAATAAATTAATTCATGTTTAACTTGTCCCCGTCTCCAGTGCTTTGACTAGCCCCACCCGTTCATTGTAAACAATGATGCATGTAATTGTATTAACGTTATTCTAACGTTACACTACAAATAACGCTACTTGGTTAAAAGGAGCAACACTATTGAGAAATGTAGTTAAGCTATATGTGGCATTGCTACTGCCCCACGGAGCTCCCGTGCTGTGCTCTGTAGTAACGCCAGCGGCCAACCCACACGGAGAGAGACTGCAAGGGGCACTGGTTCCGCCTCATTAAAACAAACGCGCAAATAGCAATTAATCGCGCCCGTCAAAATCATTGCATTCATTTTAATTATCGCGGCAATTAATCGATTTATTGCTTATCGCGGCAGGCCTACTTTAATCCCTGCCAGAGGGCCACTCACAGATTCTTATCAGTAACCATAAAAAACACACACACATACACTCTCACTCCACACCCCCCATACTCTCAAAGCACACACACACACACACAAACCTACACACATCTCCCACACACACACACAAACCTACACACACACACACACACATCTCCAACACACACACACACACACACACACACACAGACATACATACACCCTCACTCTCAACGCGCACACAGTGACTCCTTTGGTGAGAGATCTCACCAGAGTAGCCCGGATCAAATAATTCAACTCATTGTGACAAAATGCCACAAGCCAACTAATATACGACCCGGTCAACCACTGGTCACATACTCCAGTCTCCATTAATCACAGATCGTTATCATAGAGACACACACGCACAAATGCGCACGTAAATGTGCGTACCACGCACTCGTGCACGGCGGACATACAGGTGGACCAATACACACAACGTGCACGCAGGACGAAAACCACAACCACACTGATCAATTGGGGGACCAATAAAACACCCTGACAGAGAAACCACTGGACTTCACTTCACTTCTTCTTGACTTCTCTGCTTGACTTGGACTGGACACTGCTGCACGGACGGACTGGACAGACGAGACTGGACTGACGGGCCAAATGACTTGACTGTTTTTTCTTCCTTTTATACTCGACCGGCCGGTTGTAACAATCTAGATTTCAATTGTACCTTGCTATATTCACCTTTTATAATACTTTGCGTATTAACTTTTTATATTACATTGCTTGTTCACTTTTTATAATAAATACCTTCAAAAGTGTTTCATCTCTTATTACAACTTTCACGACTGAGTCTAAAACGTGACAACATCTCGTTGATTTTTTCACTGTATCTAGATGTATCCATTATAGAGATTCCACCGCCTTTGTCACAAGCCTTAATGGTGATATTTCTATTCTTGGCTAGTTGGTCTGCAGCCTTTTTTGTTGTTGATTTAAATGTTACTGATTGTGTTAAATGGGCATATAATATCGTCTCATATCGATCGCAGGCACCTGAATCGAATCGTATGGTATCGTGGCAGACTTTGTGATATCGGAAAATATCGTATCGTTGTCCAAAGAATCTATATTGTATCGTATCGTGATGAAACTGGTGATTCCCACCCCTAGTCGGTTGGGTGACGCCGGTACGTGGAAACAGGAAGTATCGGGGGCAGCATGAGCCTCCCACTCGTTACTCCTCGCCACTGAGAGTTCGAGCTGCTGCGGTGAGAAGATGCCACAGGCTGCCTCCTCGTGTACCGGAGGGGACACGTGATGCAAGGCTTCTATCCTCACTACAGCCGACCAGTGGGAGACATAGTCTAGCAACGTTCAAGACAGGGGAGGGAAGAATTGGAAATATGAAATTGGGATGGGAGAAAAATAGAAAATAAGGAGAAAAAGTGGATAAAAAAAAGACTGTAGCACACAAAATTACACTTTCCCAAAACCCATCTCGCTCCTCACAGCCGTGGACATCAGTGCCTCCATGTCATTCTCGTCGACAACTCCTCTCGGCAGGTAGAGTTCGAGTGCGCATGTTGATGAGTAGGGCAGTCTGCGGACGCCCTGCTCATTGCTGTAGAACTTGATTCCCACTTTGGCTTGAAACCCGAGGGCGGGAACAGCGTCTGCGCCGGTAATGAAGACCAGCAGGTCTGAAAATGTGATCTCTGTCTCCCGTTCTGTAGGTAAAAAAGCATAGAAATAATGTTTCAGAACCATCCTATTGCAAATGTACATTGAGTGAACAACTCTATCCGCCATTTTGTCCGTTTACTTTGCAAGGTGACATTTATTTTTCCAGACACTGTAGGAGACCAGCCTAGAAGAGTGAATATCCCTCACTTACTGACTCCGGTCTGTCCACATTGTTGAAAATTCATGCAGTTTCGGTCTTCGGCCACCAGGGTCAAATCAATTGCTCAATCTGGTGCTCAACTGTGGATGATGGATCAGATTTGGTCTGGCTTGCCTAGTCCTTGTTTTTATCAAATGTAAAAAAAAACGTACCATCCACCATGGTGATAAACAGCTCCCATGCATAGATGGTGTCCTCCTCCTCATCCCGCGCGTTGCTGCCTTGATCGCTGTAGTGGATGGTTGTGAGGCCCCTGAACGTCGCCCGTGTCATCGGTTGACGACAGTCGGTGAAGACTGGGAGGAAAGCCTCCCAGTTTCTGAGGCAACACTGCCAAAACCGGCCGATGTCGTCCAGGCCCCTGGTGAACTCCGACACCATGCTCAACACCCTACAAAACAAAAACATGATGCATATATTTTAAATGTATAGAATGGGCAAGATCTACCTAGCTTGTACACGGGTGCTCTTTCTCCCCTGTGCAACTACTGTGGAGACAACTTGTAATTAGCAGACTGGGTTATCGGGGAATTACCCTCACCTACAGCGGTGCCTTTAACCCCTGTAGGTGTGGATTATGTAAGGGATAATGTATAGCTACGAGGTCATTGTCGCTAAATAATTGACCGAGTGAAGGTCAATTATTTTGCGACAATGACCTCGTAGCTATACATTATCCCGCTTATTACAGGGCTAACTTACTAACAATTCATTTTACACCATCGACAAGACGAGATCAAATGCAGACGCAGTTGTTCTGTTGCTCCTCGCCGGCAGGTGTGTGGACTGATTGCACCTGATGCAGTGCAGCTGTAAAGCTTAGCTTTCGTGACTGCGATCAAAATGCTTGATTGTGATTGGTCAATAGCGATCTGTTGCCCCTAACAGCGGTCATTATTGTGCGTTGCCCGTAGCAACGGTGAATTATGGAGAAATAATTGACCGCTGTCAGGGGCAACCGACAGAAATAAAAGTCAAAAAGTTTATTTCGTGCCCTGTGATCAGGGCTTGTTATCATAGCCATCCACCCGGTCAGCGAATGTGGCTACTGAGGCTAACGCGGTTATTGGTAATCAATAATCAGAAACGACGTCCCCCGCCCCCCCCTTTCATGCATTCATGGTGGACCATCATACCGATCATATGCAGTTTGAGTTTGAACTGTAGCTTCTGTATATCCAAAGTGCGTTAGTAGTTTAGCGGCCTGTATCTCGCCTTCCAGGAAATATCCCAGCCGAAATCCCTTATAACGCTTATATTCAAGACGCTATAAAATTAGAACGTATTGATGAAAAAATTATTTCTTTAAGCCATTTTGAAGGGACGGTTTATGGTGTCAATTGACAATGAGAATGGACAGATAGCAATACTATAAAGTATAGATTTAGCTCTACAAACAGCCCCACGGACTATGCAAGTCTATTATGAAATGCTGGCCGTCTAGAATGATTTTAGACAGATCCAAGTGGCCGCGAAAGTGTTAAACAACAGCTTTATTATGACATCAGGTTATTGGATGATCAGTCAAATCAGGGGCGTATCTAGACCAAGCACTACACTGGGGCCGATTTTGCCCGGTTTTTGGGTGAAAATGGGCAGATTTTGTAACTATTTTATTTTTAACTTTATTTCGGTTTTAGGGTTAGGGTTAGGTTAGATGCATCCATCTGTATGGAGAATGGGAGGGGTTTATCTGATGTTAAAGGTGACATGCATTATAAATGTCATTTTTCAGTCTCTAGCATTGTATTATAGTAATAGGAGTTAGTATCAATGTGTTTTTGTGTCTAAATACCATATTGGCGGATTGCTCTCATTCAGCTCAGACCATTTCCTGCTAGATTTAATTAGGTCATCCTGATTTGAGGCATATTGTGATGTCACCGGGGCCTGGGTAAACGGACAGTGATGCGATTGGCTCTATGGTTGGAGCTAATGCCCGCCCATAATCTACCTAGACTACACAGCGAGTGGAAACCACTTCCTCATACTGCGAGGCAGAGTGAAACCGACACCTCTGCATGCACTCTGCGAGGGAGAGAGAGATAGAGAGGGAGAGAGAGAGACCACTGTGCAAACACTCCGCGCGCAGGTCCCCCCCCCCATTCGGGAGCACACCCCCCCGAACGGGAGAGGGAGAGAGAGAGAAGGGGACCCGCACAGAAACACCGCCCAGCGGAGAGCAGAATTCAGTTCAGAGTTCAGTTCAGAGTTTTTATTTGCCACATGGAATCATACAATCAGAGTTTCTTCATTACACAATCATAAATAACATTCCATGGACAAAAGGAGCAGGAAGAAGAATAAATCTTATAGTTACCTGCCCCTTATTCCTAAACTAAAGAAGTATTTACTTAATGGTCGGCGTACAACCTAATTTACACAAATAATAATTTATACCATTATACAAGAAAATCACAATCCAGTTAAACAAGAAACATTTTTAATAATAATAATAATAATAATAATAATAGAATAAAGAATAAAAGAAAGAGAGAAAAAAAAGAAAAGAAAATATCTCACTATTCAGATCACATTTGATTTGCATACTGACATTTTTTTTTTTTTTTTTGTTATTGATAAACACTATTACATCCCTTAAGCTCGCTTTGGAGAGAATTCCACAACTTTACACCAATAACTGAAGGACACATCTGTTTAAGTGTGGTACGTGCAAACTGATGTTTAAAATTGTATTTTCTCCTACTAAACTCACTTTCTAAATGAAAAAGATTTTGTAGTTTTTCTGGCAGTGTATTATTTCTTGCCCTAAACATAATTAACATTGTTTGAAACTTAACCATGTCTTCAAGTTTAATTATTCTAGATTTAATAAATAATGTATTTGTGTGTTCTCGATAACTCACTTTGTGTGATTCTTATGGCCCTCTTCTGTAGTATATATAATGGTTTTATATTGGTCCCATAAGTATTCCCCCATACTTCAACACAATAACTGATATAAGGTGAGATGAGTGAACAGTAGAGTGTTCTCATTGCCTCATACTCTAACACATCCTTTACTTTATTCATAACAAAAATACTCTTGGACATCTTTTTTTTAACGTGTGCTATGTGCGATTTCCATGTTAATTTATCATCCATAATCACACCAAGAAAACAAAATTCATTAACTCTCTATATCAACTCCATCTATTGTCAGTACTATATTTTCATCTAGTTTTCGATTGCCAAAAATCATAAATTTAGTTTTTTTCAGATTCAGTGATAGCTTATTTACATCAAACCATTTCTTTAGCTTTGTCATTTCATACACAATATATTCAGCTAGTTCCTTTAAATTATTTCCAGAGCAAAAAAAATTGGTATCATCAGCAAACAAGACAAACTGTAATCGTTTTGAAACATCACAAATATCATTAATATATAAAAGAAAGAGTTTGGGCCCCAAAACCGAACCTTGCGGTACCCCACATTCAATTTTCATGAGCTCAGATCTGACATCTGCCAACTGCACATATTGTTGCCTATTGTGGAGATAACTACTCAACCATTCTAGAACTATTCCTCTCACACCATATGAGCGTAATATATAAATTAGAATATTATGATCTAAGCCTTTTTTAAATCAATAATAGAATGATACAGAGGGAGAGAGTGAAAGAAAGAAAGAAAGAAGAAAGGAAGAGAGAGGGAGGGAGAGAGGGTAGGGGGGGGGCTTATCAATAACGGCCTGTCTTTTTCCACTGCAACAGCCCCTGGTCTGCTGGACGCACACAAGGAAGTGAATCCTCTCTCTCTCTCTCAGCTCTCTCTCTCTCTCTCTATCTCTCTTTCTATCTCTCTCTGTCTACCAGTCGCAGACTGTGTGGGCTGACTGTCACTCAAAGTGCTTATGGGCGGAGCCAGGCCATAACAGCCTGAAATCCTGAGGCTGAAAATGATGGTTTTGAGTACTTGATTAGAAATATAAAACAATGCATTTAAAAAAGAAAAAAATTTACAGATGTCTTCAATAGACTCACAGGAATTGTGTAAAGTTGCCCAAATAGTGCTAGGAATAGCAATGCAGGTCCTCTTTAAGGCATTGAGAACATCACCCACTGCCTTTGGAGCAAGGACCAGAGCCTCTGCCTTTGTTCTTCCTAAAGTCATTTTCTTCACTATTTTGGAATCATGTAGAATCTTTTGATTGAGCTTGTTTTTTTTTAAGAAAAAATGTATAATTTAGAAGCCTTTATTTCATATCCGACGCAGACGGTAGGCTATATATAGCACATTTTGTTTGGTTTTCAGTTTTCAATCCATAATAAGTTAACAGAAAAAATAAGTACACAACCACATAATTTCAACCTAATAAAACTATGTTTATTGTCATTGTTTTAAGAACACAAGGTGACTTGGTAATACTCACATTTTGAGTAAAAATAATCCCACTGGTCACAATGGTGACCGTAATAATCTTTTTGTTATAAGGCTCTGAAAATGTTACTGAATGATGTATCAATGTATTTCCAGCTAAATTGAAATAATAAAGGGTCTCAATTAGGGATGCTCGATATTGGCTTTTTTACCGATACCGATATTCCGATATTGTCCAACTCTTAATTTCCGATACCGATACGATACCGATATCAACCGATACCGATATATGCAGGGTTTCCCCCCAAAAAAACTAAATAATTTCAGGTAACTAATAATTTCACTGGATGCATTCAAAAGGCGTTCTAAATGTAAGCATTATCTGTGCAAAATATGATCATTAAAAAAGTTAAAATTAACATACAAGTTGTTGAATTAAACCAACATGCATACTTTTGACAATAAATAAAATAAGAATTGGTTCTTACTTGCTTGCCTGGGTAAATAAAGGTTAAAAAAAAAAAATTTACCGATACCGATATTTTCCGATATCACATTTTACTGCCGATATCGGCCGATAATATCGATCGGCCGATAATATCGGACATCCCTAGTCTCAATTAAATATGTGTAGTGTCTGTGAGAACTGGGGTCTGGAGCACAGCCCAATTGCTGAATACACGAGAAGAGATAGGAGCGGTTTCAAGGGTCAATTGAGCAACACAGGAATTGGGGGGAAATAGAACAGGGTTATGTTCTGTCCTGTGGCTGCCACGGCGGCAGTGAGCGAGCAAGCGGTCCTGGTGCTTGTCGTGGGAGCTGCTGGGTGGCAGCGGGAGAATAGGTGTTCCTCTTCGGGAACAGGTGACGTCCAGACAGGGACGGCGGTCCTTTGGGGCACAGGAGAGAAACGGGTTAGAGCAAGCAAATACACAGAGGGTATCTAGCAGCAGAGCTTTCGGCAGAGACGTCGTACCTGGGCAGTGGTAATTAATACCACGACAGCTTCTGGTCAGCGTCGAGGTGTAGAAATAGTCCCCCCATCAGGGAAGGATTGAGTGCAGCTGGGGAGAGTGGGGTGCTTGACCGTGTGTGAATTAGGGGGATGGAATACAGCTGGGCGAATGAGGGTGAAGGAAGGGGTGACTGAAGAAAGAGAGGATGAGGCACGTCCAGCAACTCCCGGACCACATAGGCCGGGTGGTCGTCTATCACCAGCGGAGGAGGAGGCTCTGGAGCAGGGGGAGACAGGGGACTGGAGACCACCGGTTTGAGCTGGGAGACATGGAAGGAAGGGTGAATGCGCATATGGGGGGGGAGCTGGAGCTTGACAACAGAGGGATTAATGAGGGACATGATCTTGTAGGGGGCCCCACGAAACAGGGGGTTAGCTTTCGTGAGACGGATTTGAGTGGCAGGTCCCGAGACGAGAGCCATACCATCTGACCTGGTACATAGGCGGGAGCCGGGGTCCGGTGGCGGTCTGCGAAGCGCCGGTTCTGGTCCGCAGTCCGGAGCAGTGCAGCCCTCGTCTCCTCCCAGGCCGTCCTGCAGCGACGGAGATGGTCCTGCACAGACGGCACGGCGATCTCTTCCTGGGCAGGGAACAGCGGGGGTTGGTAGCCCAAAGATGACTCAAAGGGGGACTGACCTGTGACAGGGAATTGTGGGCGTATTCCACCCATGGCAGGAAGGCGCTCCAGCCGGAGGGGTCCCGGGCTGTCACGCAGCGGAGTGCGGATCCCAGGTCCTGGTTGGCCCGCTCCGACTGGCCGTTGGTCTGAGGGTGGAACCCGGAGGAGAGGCTGACCGTGGCCCCCAGACAACGTGTTGTAAATGCTAGTACAGTAACATCCACCCCCCTGCGTCCTGTATCAGCCGCGCCGGGCGTGCCCGCTGGCCATAATGGGGGTTATCGCTTCTCGGCCTTTTGGCTAAGATCAAGTGTAGTATCTGTTCTTATCAGTTTAATATCTGATACGTCCCCTACCCGGGGACCATATATTAAATTGATTTTTGGAACAGGGAGATGGAATAGGGGCTTGCTCCGTCCACTCCACGCATCGACCTGGTCTTGCAGTATCTCCAGGAACGGTGCACTAACTCCTCCTAACTTTGTCAAAGTAAATGTTTTGGTACGCTAATCTGCGATGGGTTAAAGGCAATGCAAAAAAAAAGAAATCATTAGATGGGCAATGCTCTGTTTAATCTGCGTTATGTTTTCCCGCCCTTTTTGTTAAAAAAAAAAAAAACTTCTGTGTGTGTGTGTGTGTGTGTGTGTGTGTGTGTAAATGGCTGCATTTACATAGCGCTTTACAATTTGTTCCTCACATTTTACCCATTCACTCAGACGTTCACACACCGATGGCGGAGGCAACCATGCAAGGTGCCAACCTACCTGCTCATCAGGAGCAATTAGGGGATAAGTGTCTTTAAACAAAGCACAATTGATGCAAACACAGACAACGTGTTGTAAATGCTAGTACAGTAACATCCACCCCCCTGCGTACTGTATCAGCCGCGCCGGGCGTGCCCGCTGGCCATAATGGGGGTTATCGCTTCTCGGCCTTTTGGCTAAGATCAAGTGTAGTATCTGTTCTTATCAGTTTAATATCTGATACGTCCCCTACCCGGGGACCATATATTAAATTGATTTTTGGAACAGGGAGATGGAATAGGGGCTTGCTCCGTCCACTCCACGCATCGACCTGGTCTTGCAGTATCTCCAGGAACGGTGCACTAACTCCTCCTAACTTTGTCAAAGTAAATGTTTTGGTACGCTAATCTGCGATGGGTTAAAGGCAATGCAAAAAAAAAGAAATCATTAGATGGGCAACGCTCTGTTTAATCTGCGTTATGTTTTCCCGCCCTTTTTGTTAAAAAAAAAAAAAAAAAAAAAAAAAAAAACGTCCGTGTGTGTGTGTGTGTGTGTGTGTGTGTGTAAATGGCTGCATTTACATAGCGCTTTACAATTTGTTCCTCACATTTTACCCATTCACTCAGACGTTCACACACCGATGGCGGAGGCAACCATGCAAGGTGCCAACCTACCTGCTCATCAGGAGCAATTAGGGGATAAGTGTCTTTAAACAAAGCACAATTGATGCAAACACAGACAACGTGTTGTAAATGCTAGTACAGTAACATCCACCCCCCTGCGTACTGTATCAGCCGCGCCGGGCGTGCCCGCTGGCCATAATGGGGGTTATCGCTTCTCGGCCTTTTGGCTAAGATCAAGTGTAGTATCTGTTCTTATCAGTTTAATATCTGATACGTCCCCTACCCGGGGACCATATATTAAATTGATTTTTGGAACAGGGAGATGGAATAGGGGCTTGCTCCGTCCACTCCACGCATCGACCTGGTCTTGCAGTATCTCCAGGAACGGTGCACTAACTCCTCCTAACTTTGTCAAAGTAAATGTTTTGGTACGCTAATCTGCGATGGGTTAAAGGCAATGCAAAAAAAAAGAAATCATTAGATGGGCAACGCTCTGTTTAATCTGCGTTATGTTTTCCCGCCCTTTTTGTTAAAAAAAAAAAAAAAAAAAAAAAAAAAAACGTCCGTGTGTGTGTGTGTGTGTGTGTGTGTGTGTAAATGGCTGCATTTACATAGCGCTTTACAATTTGTTCCTCACATTTTACCCATTCACTCAGACGTTCACACACCGATGGCGGAGGCAACCATGCAAGGTGCCAACCTACCTGCTCATCAGGAGCAATTAGGGGATAAGTGTCTTTAAACAAAGCACAATTGATGCAAACACAGACAACGTGTTGTAAATGCTAGTACAGTAACATCCACCCCCCTGCGTACTGTATCAGCCGCGCCGGGCGTGCCCGCTGGCCATAATGGGGGTTATCGCTTCTCGGCCTTTTGGCTAAGATCAAGTGTAGTATCTGTTCTTATCAGTTTAATATCTGATACGTCCCCTACCCGGGGACCATATATTAAATTGATTTTTGGAACAGGGAGATGGAATAGGGGCTTGCTCCGTCCACTCCACGCATCGACCTGGTCTTGCAGTATCTCCAGGAACGGTGCACTAACTCCTCCTAACTTTGTCAAAGTAAATGTTTTGGTACGCTAATCTGCGATGGGTTAAAGGCAATGCAAAAAAAAAGAAATCATTAGATGGGCAACGCTCTGTTTAATCTGCGTTATGTTTTCCCGCCCTTTTTGTTAAAAAAAAAAAAAAAAAAAAAAAAAAAAACGTCCGTGTGTGTGTGTGTGTGTGTGTGTGTGTGTAAATGGCTGCATTTACATAGCGCTTTACAATTTGTTCCTCACATTTTACCCATTCACTCAGACGTTCACACACCGATGGCGGAGGCAACCATGCAAGGTGCCAACCTACCTGCTCATCAGGAGCAATTAGGGGATAAGTGTCTTTAAACAAAGCACAATTGATGCAAACACAGACAACGTGTTGTAAATGCTAGTACAGTAACATCCACCCCCCTGCGTACTGTATCAGCCGCGCCGGGCGTGCCCGCTGGCCATAATGGGGGTTATCGCTTCTCGGCCTTTTGGCTAAGATCAAGTGTAGTATCTGTTCTTATCAGTTTAATATCTGATACGTCCCCTACCCGGGGACCATATATTAAATTGATTTTTGGAACAGGGAGATGGAATAGGGGCTTGCTCCGTCCACTCCACGCATCGACCTGGTCTTGCAGTATCTCCAGGAACGGTGCACTAACTCCTCCTAACTTTGTCAAAGTAAATGTTTTGGTACGCTAATCTGCGATGGGTTAAAGGCAATGCAAAAAAAAAGAAATCATTAGATGGGCAACGCTCTGTTTAATCTGCGTTATGTTTTCCCGCCCTTTTTGTTAAAAAAAAAAAAAAAAAAAAAAAAAAAAAAACGTCCGTGTGTGTGTGTGTGTGTGTGTGTGTGTGTAAATGGCTGCATTTACATAGCGCTTTACAATTTGTTCCTCACATTTTACCCATTCACTCAGACGTTCACACACCGATGGCGGAGGCAACCATGCAAGGTGCCAACCTACCTGCTCATCAGGAGCAATTAGGGGATAAGTGTCTTTAAACAAAGCACAATTGATGCAAACACAGACAACGTGTTGTAAATGCTAGTACAGTAACATCCACCCCCCTGCGTACTGTATCAGCCGCGCCGGGCGTGCCCGCTGGCCATAATGGGGGTTATCGCTTCTCGGCCTTTTGGCTAAGATCAAGTGTAGTATCTGTTCTTATCAGTTTAATATCTGATACGTCCCCTACCCGGGGACCATATATTAAATTGATTTTTGGAACAGGGAGATGGAATAGGGGCTTGCTCCGTCCACTCCACGCATCGACCTGGTCTTGCAGTATCTCCAGGAACGGTGCACTAACTCCTCCTAACTTTGTCAAAGTAAATGTTTTGGTACGCTAATCTGCGATGGGTTAAAGGCAATGCAAAAAAAAAGAAATCATTAGATGGGCAACGCTCTGTTTAATCTGCGTTATGTTTTCCCGCCCTTTTTGTTAAAAAAAAAAAAAAAAAAAAAAAAAAAAAACGTCCGTGTGTGTGTGTGTGTGTGTGTGTGTGTGTAAATGGCTGCATTTACATAGCGCTTTACAATTTGTTCCTCACATTTTACCCATTCACTCAGACGTTCACACACCGATGGCGGAGGCAACCATGCAAGGTGCCAACCTACCTGCTCATCAGGAGCAATTAGGGGATAAGTGTCTTTAAACAAAGCACAATTGATGCAAACACAGACAACGTGTTGTAAATGCTAGTACAGTAACATCCACCCCCCTGCGTACTGTATCAGCCGCGCCGGGCGTGCCCGCTGGCCATAATGGGGGTTATCGCTTCTCGGCCTTTTGGCTAAGATCAAGTGTAGTATCTGTTCTTATCAGTTTAATATCTGATACGTCCCCTACCCGGGGACCATATATTAAATTGATTTTTGGAACAGGGAGATGGAATAGGGGCTTGCTCCGTCCACTCCACGCATCGACCTGGTCTTGCAGTATCTCCAGGAACGGTGCACTAACTCCTCCTAACTTTGTCAAAGTAAATGTTTTGGTACGCTAATCTGCGATGGGTTAAAGGCAATGCAAAAAAAAAGAAATCATTAGATGGGCAACGCTCTGTTTAATCTGCGTTATGTTTTCCCGCCCTTTTTGTTAAAAAAAAAAAAAAAAAAAAAAAAAAAAAACGTCCGTGTGTGTGTGTGTGTGTGTGTGTGTGTGTAAATGGCTGCATTTACATAGCGCTTTACAATTTGTTCCTCACATTTTACCCATTCACTCAGACGTTCACACACCGATGGCGGAGGCAACCATGCAAGGTGCCAACCTACCTGCTCATCAGGAGCAATTAGGGGATAAGTGTCTTTAAACAAAGCACAATTGATGCAAACACAGACAACGTGTTGTAAATGCTAGTACAGTAACATCCACCCCCCTGCGTACTGTATCAGCCGCGCCGGGCGTGCCCGCTGGCCATAATGGGGGTTATCGCTTCTCGGCCTTTTGGCTAAGATCAAGTGTAGTATCTGTTCTTATCAGTTTAATATCTGATACGTCCCCTACCCGGGGACCATATATTAAATTGATTTTTGGAACAGGGAGATGGAATAGGGGCTTGCTCCGTCCACTCCACGCATCGACCTGGTCTTGCAGTATCTCCAGGAACGGTGCACTAACTCCTCCTAACTTTGTCAAAGTAAATGTTTTGGTACGCTAATCTGCGATGGGTTAAAGGCAATGCAAAAAAAAAGAAATCATTAGATGGGCAACGCTCTGTTTAATCTGCGTTATGTTTTCCCGCCCTTTTTGTTAAAAAAAAAAAAAAAAAAAAAAAAAAAAAACGTCCGTGTGTGTGTGTGTGTGTGTGTGTGTGTGTAAATGGCTGCATTTACATAGCGCTTTACAATTTGTTCCTCACATTTTACCCATTCACTCAGACGTTCACACACCGATGGCGGAGGCAACCATGCAAGGTGCCAACCTACCTGCTCATCAGGAGCAATTAGGGGATAAGTGTCTTTAAACAAAGCACAATTGATGCAAACACAGACAACGTGTTGTAAATGCTAGTACAGTAACATCCACCCCCCTGCGTACTGTATCAGCCGCGCCGGGCGTGCCCGCTGGCCATAATGGGGGTTATCGCTTCTCGGCCTTTTGGCTAAGATCAAGTGTAGTATCTGTTCTTATCAGTTTAATATCTGATACGTCCCCTACCCGGGGACCATATATTAAATTGATTTTTGGAACAGGGAGATGGAATAGGGGCTTGCTCCGTCCACTCCACGCATCGACCTGGTCTTGCAGTATCTCCAGGAACGGTGCACTAACTCCTCCTAACTTTGTCAAAGTAAATGTTTTGGTACGCTAATCTGCGATGGGTTAAAGGCAATGCAAAAAAAAAGAAATCATTAGATGGGCAACGCTCTGTTTAATCTGCGTTATGTTTTCCCGCCCTTTTTGTTAAAAAAAAAAAAAAAAAAAAAAAAAAAACGTCCGTGTGTGTGTGTGTGTGTGTGTGTGTGTGTAAATGGCTGCATTTACATAGCGCTTTACAATTTGTTCCTCACATTTTACCCATTCACTCAGACGTTCACACACCGATGGCGGAGGCAACCATGCAAGGTGCCAACCTACCTGCTCATCAGGAGCAATTAGGGGATAAGTGTCTTTAAACAAAGCACAATTGATGCAAACACAGACAACGTGTTGTAAATGCTAGTACAGTAACATCCACCCCCCTGCGTACTGTATCAGCCGCGCCGGGCGTGCCCGCTGGCCATAATGGGGGTTATCGCTTCTCGGCCTTTTGGCTAAGATCAAGTGTAGTATCTGTTCTTATCAGTTTAATATCTGATACGTCCCCTACCCGGGGACCATATTATTAAATTGATTTTTGGAACAGGGAGATGGAATAGGGGCTTGCTCCGTCCACTCCACGCATCGACCTGGTCTTGCAGTATCTCCAGGAACGGTGCACTAACTCCTCCTAACTTTGTCAAAGTAAATGTTTTGGTACGCTAATCTGCGATGGGTTAAAGGCAATGCAAAAAAAAAGAAATCATTAGATGGGCAACGCTCTGTTTAATCTGCGTTATGTTTTCCCGCCCTTTTTGTTAAAAAAAAAAAAAAAAAAAAAAAAAAAAACGTCCGTGTGTGTGTGTGTGTGTGTGTGTGTGTGTAAATGGCTGCATTTACATAGCGCTTTACAATTTGTTCCTCACATTTTACCCATTCACTCAGACGTTCACACACCGATGGCGGAGGCAACCATGCAAGGTGCCAACCTACCTGCTCATCAGGAGCAATTAGGGGATAAGTGTCTTTAAACAAAGCACAATTGATGCAAACACAGACAACGTGTTGTAAATGCTAGTACAGTAACATCCACCCCCCTGCGTACTGTATCAGCCGCGCCGGGCGTGCCCGCTGGCCATAATGGGGGTTATCGCTTCTCGGCCTTTGGCTAAGATCAAGTGGATGACCGGTGTATGCTGTTCCTGGTTTTGTTTGCTTGTTTATTATTTTTCTCACATTTCCACAGTCGTGCGGTGTATGGGACTGGAAATTGAGTTTTTTTTTATTGTTTGTGCTGGCTTCTCCCTACGATGGCCAGCACTCCACGGCAGTCGACCCCTAGGGCTGGGTTACGGTTTTCGGCGAGGTTCATATGGAAGGATGGAACGATGCCCATGTGGAACAGAGATGTGTTTGTGGATGGTGTCATCATGACTCAACTCAAGTTGAAGGCGGACGATATTTTTTGCATCCAGCACAATGCCCAGGAGAGGGGCTACGATGTTTCCTTCAGATCCAGTTTGGGGCTCCAGGGGGTTTTGGAGGACTGCAAGCGGATGGAGGCTGATGTCGGACCCCTCAGCCATTTCGAGGTGTTTTCTCTGGACAGGCTGAATTTTCGAGTTATCAATGTCACAATGTACAACCCGTACGTGATCGATAAGGAGGTGACTGATTTTTTGGCCCCCTACGCTGAGGTGATATCTGAGGTCCGGAGGATCAGAGACAGACGTGGGATCTGGACGGGGCGGAGGCAGGTGCAGGTGCTCCTAAAGGCTGTTCCCGGTGGCTGTGACGGGCTGGCTCATCCCCCAGCCTTCTTTTCCTTGGGGCCTGATAGGGGGTATTTGTTTTATAACAACCAGCCCCCTTTCTGCCGAAGGTGCCGGGTGGCAGGGCACTCTGATGGAAAGTGTGGGGAGGTGAGGTGCCACCATTGCAAGGAGGAGGGCCACATGGCTAAAGATTGTAAGGTTGGTAAGAAATGCCACAACTGCAGTTCCACCGACCACCTGGTGAGGGCCTGTCCCCAGGAGCGGCGGTATTCGTCAGTGGTGGTGATGGGGAAGGAGCTTGCACCGAAGACCGGAGAGGAGGAAGAAAGTGCACCAGTGGCACCAGCACCAGCACCAATAGAGGCGATTCCTGTGGAGAAGGACGCAGAGGCGGAGACGGTACTCCTGGTTGGCAACAAGACAGTTTCCCCTTTGTCTTCCGATGGAGAGGCGATGGACGAGGAGGAGGTGGTCGGTGGAGCCAGCGGAGCCAGTGGAGCCAGTGGAGCCAGAAAACGGAGGTTAAGGGTTAAAAGGACTACACCTGGGTCAGAAGGTATGGGGGCAGGGGAAATTACCGGTGGGGGCCCACAAAAAAAGGTAAGGGGAGGGAAGGGAGGTAGGGTGGCCCTCTTAGTGCAACAGGTCGGTGGGGAGCAGGGGGTTGGTGGGGGAGTGGGTTTGGCGGATGTTGAGGCTGAGGGGGAGGGGGTTTGTTTACCGGTTTCCCCTGTCCTGGACAGTATGGACAGTATGGACCCTTTTGAGACTCCAAGCCTTGGGGAAGGGTTACAGGTGGGAGCACCCAATACTTTGCCTGCTTCTTGGGATAAGGGGGAGGATGGGGAGGACAGTTAAAAGTGGGGGTAGGGGTATTATTGTGGGTTGGTTTTTTGTTTAATTTAATTTAATTATTGTCAATGGCTTTCACAGTGGGCACTTTTAATGCACGGGGGTTGAGGGGTTCTGTTAAGAGGAGGGGCTTTTTTGATTATGTTGCCTCACTCAGGCTTACCGTTTGTTTTGTTCAAGAGGTGCACTTACGGGATGGGAGGGATTGTGGTGTGTTTTCAAAGGAATGGGACAAGGGGGAATCGTTTTGGTCAGTGGGGGGGGTTCACTCATCTGGTGTGGGGATACTGTTTGGAAACCGGGAGGCAAGGGTGGTGGGTTCTTTTGTAATTGTGCAGGGGAGGGTTATGGGGGTTGATGTGAATATTGGGGTTTTGAAATTGAGGGTGGTGGTGGTGTACGGGCCACAGAGGGCGGGTGAAAGGAGTGCCATGATGGAGGCTTTAAGGCCTTTTTTTGCCACAAACAGGCAGATGGTGGTGGGGGGTGATTTTAATGTGGATCTGGGGAGGGTGGGTGATCCAAGTGCTGGGTGTGTGGGTTCTTTTTTTAAGGGGCAGGGGCTTGTGGATGGAGGGAAGGCACTTACCCCTCGAATAGATGGTCCCACATGGCGTAACTCCCGGGGGGTAGCCAGGCGTCTCGATTATGTGTTTTTTTCTCGGTCCTTGGTCCTATTGTCGGGCCGGGTGGTCCCTGTTTTTTTCTCTGACCATGATGGGCTCCTCTTTCGGGTCCGGTCTAGCGCTCCTGTTTTCGGCCCCGGGTACTGGAGGTTGAACTCCAGTGTCCTTGGCGAGGATGAGTTCTGCAGTAGCTTTGTCTCCTTTTTCCGGGGGCTCGAGGGACTTAGGGCTTTGTTTTCTGGTGTGGTGGAGTGGTGGGAGGGGGCTAAGGAGAGGATAAAGGGGTTTTGTATTATGTATTGTCAACGGAGGGCGAAGGAGGCGGGGAGGGAAGTGCTCCGTCTTCAACACCTCCTCGAGCTCGAGTACACTTTGGGTAACCTAGGTGGCGCTGTAGACCAGCGGGCTTGTGACTCCCTTAAGACAGAACTTAGGGATGTCTATGAGGATAAGGCCCGTGCTTACCTGACGCGGTCACGTCGTGAGTTCTTGGAGAAGAATGAGACGTGTTCCGCAGCCTTTTTCAGCAGCGTGAGGGCTGATAAGGGAAGGAAGGTGATATCGGGAGTTAGGGACAGTCAGGGTCAGGTGGTTACTGAGACAGGGGAGATGGTAAGGGTCGCAACCGATCACTTCCGCTCCTTCTTCTGTGAACGAGTGGTGGATGAGGAGCGAGCAGAGGCTTTTTTGCAGCTTGTGGCTCAGAGGGTACCGTCAGACCTGGCTGAGGCTTTGGAGGCCCCTCTCTCTCTCGAGGAATTGGAGGGTGCCCTTCGTAGAATGGGCAAGCGTAAGGTTCCGGGCATCGATGGCCTGCCGGCTGAGTTTTATCTCATGTTTTGGGATATTCTCGGCCCGGTGGTTCTCGAGGTCCTGACCGAGGTCCTCCGCACAGGGGCACTGGGAGGGTCAATGGCTAAGGGGGTGATCTCACTTCTGTTTAAGAAGGGGGACGCCTCTGACCTTAAGAACTGGCGGCCATTGACCATGCTGTGTGTTGATTACAAGCTTTTGGCTAAGGTTCTCACAGACCGTCTGTGCACAGCTCTCCCAGATGCGGTCCATGTGGATCAGACGTGTGGGGTGGCTGGGCGCTCGTTGAGATGGAATCTCCAGCTCATCAGAGACGTCATCGCTTGGGCAGAGGATCGGGACCTGCCACTTATGGTGGTGGGTCTTGATCAGGCCAAAGCCTTTGATAGGGTTCACTGGGGTTTTATGTTCAAAGTTTTAGAGAGAATAGGCTTAGGGCGGGTTTTTGTTGGGTGGCTGCGTACTCTGTACACAGCAGTGGGGAGCACGGTTTCTGTTAATGGGCACTTGGGGGAGTTTTTTGGGTTGCACGCAGGGGTAAGACAGGGGTGTCCGCTCTCTCCCCTGCTCTACGTCCTTTATATGGAGCCCCTGGCGGCGGCCATTAGGGCTGACCCGGGTGTGAAGGGTATCCTGGTACCAGGCAGCAGGGGCCTGAGGGTCAAGTTGTCGCAGTATGCGGATGATACCACACTGCTACTGGACAACGATGCGTGTCTGAGTCGGTCTTTGGAGATCTTCCAGGACTTTGGCCGGGTGTCTGGCGCGGAGCTCAACCGTGCTAAATCCTCGGTTAAGTTCTTTGGGCGGTGGAAGAGTAGGTCAGACGTACCAGGAGGGCTGTCGCTCTGTGAAGGGGCCCTGAGGATTCTTGGGGTCCTCTTTGAGGCAGCCCACAGTGCCACGGTCAACTGGACCAGGCGAATAGATGCAGTTCATAAAAAGTTTGCCCTCTGGAAGGCCAGGAGACTGACCTTTACGGGGAAGGTACTGGTTTTGAAGGTAGACGTGTTGCCGTCCCTCCTGTACCTGGCGTACATCTTTCCGATGCCGGCCAGCATGCGGAGGCCGCTCACTCGGCTTGTGTTTCGTTTCATGTGGGGGGGGAGTTATGAATACGTGGCGAGGGCACGCATGTTGGCTCCGGTGGGGGAAGGGGGGAGGGACGTGCCCCATTTCCCACTCAAGTTGGACTGCATTTTTGTTTCTTTTTTGCTCAAAGAATTGTCCTCTCCGGTAGTCCATCCATCTGGCTACTTCCTCCGGTTCTACTTTGCCTACCCGGCAAGGAGGGTCATGGCCTGGTCCAATTCGGCCCCCCGGGCGGAGCAGTTGCCGTGGCATTTTGGCCACGCTGCAAAGTGGCTGCGGGCTCATCCTGGGGTTTTGGAAGGGGATGTGGGGTTGGACCAGAAGAGGCTCTATGCCGAGGTGAGACAGGGAGTGACCGCGCCAGCTGTGGTGGGGATACCCGCTACAGTTTGGTTGTCGGTACAACTGCCTGGCCTGGACAATGGGCTCAAGGATTTAGGATGGCTGATGTTACACAGGAGTTTGCCGGTGCGTGAGATCATGCACCGGCATGGCTTGGCGAGATCCCCGGTGTGCCCCAGAGCTGGTTGCTTTGTGGACGAGACTATTAGACACGTCATGTGGGACTGTCCTTTTGCAGGGGTGGTGTGGGCTAGGGCATCTGTGTTGATTGGGAGGTTGGAGGGGAGTGTTGGGGTCACATGGGCAAGATTGGAGAGAGGGATTGGGAGAGCTGGGGGGGGGCGTAGGGGGCGTCTCCTGCAATGGCTGCTCATGGGCCTTTTTAAGAAGGGGCTGTGGGAGGCCAGACAGGCTCTGGTTAAAAAGGCGGTGGATTGGGGGGTGGAGGGGGTTGTTAGGAGAGTAGAGGGGGACGTAAAGGGAAGGATGCGGTGGGATGTGAAAAGGTGGGGACATCATGCTGCTAGGGAGAGATGGAAGGGGGGTTTAGGTTTGATGGAAGGGATGTAGTGGTTGCTTAGGATATTGACATCTGGTTTTTTTTTGTGGAGACCGGAAAGTGCATAAGTGGAAAATGGGGACATGGTTTTTTGTCTTGGATAGTGGGCTATTGTTTTGGGTGGGATAAAGGGAGGTTTTGGTTAACAGTGGGTGGTTTAATTTGGGGTTCATTTTCATTTTCAACTGTAACAGGGACAGCATACAATAAGGAACATAAAATGAAAATGTAGAAATGCAAATGTTCAGGAAAGTTTTGTTTGGATTAGTAGGGAAAGGTAAATTAAGAATGTGTGCACATGTATGGGTGTTTTAAATAGTATGATAGGAAGTCGTTTTGTAGTTTGTATGGTATAGGGACAGATAGGATGTGATAACATGTATATGATTATTTTTGATATAAAATTAAGAAAGAAGGTAAAAACTCCCCTCCCAGCTGGTTGGAGGGGAGGAGAAGCCCGATTTCACAAAAAAAAAAAAAAAAAAAAAAAAAAAAAAAAAAAAATCTGTTCTTATCAGTTTAATATCTGATACGTCCCCTACCCGGGGACCATATATTAAATTGATTTTTGGAACAGGGAGATGGAATAGGGGCTTGCTCCGTCCACTCCACGCATCGACCTGGTCTTGCAGTATCTCCAGGAACGGTGCACTAACTCCTCCTAACTTTGTCAAAGTAAATGTTTTGGTACGCTAATCTGCGATGGGTTAAAGGCAATGCAAAAAAAAAGAAATCATTAGATGGGCAACGCTCTGTTTAATCTGCGTTATGTTTTCCCGCCCTTTTTGTTAAAAAAAAAAAAAAAAAAAAAAAAAAAAACGTCCGTGTGTGTGTGTGTGTGTGTGTGTGTGTGTAAATGGCTGCATTTACATAGCGCTTTACAATTTGTTCCTCACATTTTACCCATTCACTCAGACGTTCACACACCGATGGCGGAGGCAACCATGCAAGGTGCCAACCTACCTGCTCATCAGGAGCAATTAGGGGATAAGTGTCTTTAAACAAAGCACAATTGATGCAAACACAGACAACGTGTTGTAAATGCTAGTACAGTAACATCCACCCCCCTGCGTACTGTATCAGCCGCGCCGGGCGTGCCCGCTGGCCATAATGGGGGTTATCGCTTCTCGGCCTTTTGGCTAAGATCAAGTGTAGTATCTGTTCTTATCAGTTTAATATCTGATACGTCCCCTACCCGGGGACCATATATTAAATTGATTTTTGGAACAGGGAGATGGAATAGGGGCTTGCTCCGTCCACTCCACGCATCGACCTGGTCTTGCAGTATCTCCAGGAACGGTGCACTAACTCCTCCTAACTTTGTCAAAGTAAATGTTTTGGTACGCTAATCTGCGATGGGTTAAAGGCAATGCAAAAAAAAAGAAATCATTAGATGGGCAACGCTCTGTTTAATCTGCGTTATGTTTTCCCGCCCTTTTTGTTAAAAAAAAAAAAAAAAAAAAAAAAAAAAACGTCCGTGTGTGTGTGTGTGTGTGTGTGTGTGTGTAAATGGCTGCATTTACATAGCGCTTTACAATTTGTTCCTCACATTTTACCCATTCACTCAGACGTTCACACACCGATGGCGGAGGCAACCATGCAAGGTGCCAACCTACCTGCTCATCAGGAGCAATTAGGGGATAAGTGTCTTTAAACAAAGCACAATTGATGCAAACACAGACAACGTGTTGTAAATGCTAGTACAGTAACATCCACCCCCCTGCGTACTGTATCAGCCGCGCCGGGCGTGCCCGCTGGCCATAATGGGGGTTATCGCTTCTCGGCCTTTTGGCTAAGATCAAGTGTAGTATCTGTTCTTATCAGTTTAATATCTGATACGTCCCCTACCCGGGGACCATATATTAAATTGATTTTTGGAACAGGGAGATGGAATAGGGGCTTGCTCCGTCCACTCCACGCATCGACCTGGTCTTGCAGTATCTCCAGGAACGGTGCACTAACTCCTCCTAACTTTGTCAAAGTAAATGTTTTGGTACGCTAATCTGCGATGGGTTAAAGGCAATGCAAAAAAAAAGAAATCATTAGATGGGCAACGCTCTGTTTAATCTGCGTTATGTTTTCCCGCCCTTTTTGTTAAAAAAAAAAAAAAAAAAAAAAAAAAAACGTCCGTGTGTGTGTGTGTGTGTGTGTGTGTGTGTAAATGGCTGCATTTACATAGCGCTTTACAATTTGTTCCTCACATTTTACCCATTCACTCAGACGTTCACACACCGATGGCGGAGGCAACCATGCAAGGTGCCAACCTACCTGCTCATCAGGAGCAATTAGGGGATAAGTGTCTTTAAACAAAGCACAATTGATGCAAACACAGACAACGTGTTGTAAATGCTAGTACAGTAACATCCACCCCCCTGCGTACTGTATCAGCCGCGCCGGGCGTGCCCGCTGGCCATAATGGGGGTTATCGCTTCTCGGCCTTTTGGCTAAGATCAAGTGTAGTATCTGTTCTTATCAGTTTAATATCTGATACGTCCCCTACCCGGGGACCATATATTAAATTGATTTTTGGAACAGGGAGATGGAATAGGGGCTTGCTCCGTCCACTCCACGCATCGACCTGGTCTTGCAGTATCTCCAGGAACGGTGCACTAACTCCTCCTAACTTTGTCAAAGTAAATGTTTTGGTACGCTAATCTGCGATGGGTTAAAGGCAATGCAAAAAAAAAGAAATCATTAGATGGGCAACGCTCTGTTTAATCTGCGTTATGTTTTCCCGCCCTTTTTGTTAAAAAAAAAAAAAAAAAAAAAAAAAAAAACGTCCGTGTGTGTGTGTGTGTGTGTGTGTGTGTGTAAATGGCTGCATTTACATAGCGCTTTACAATTTGTTCCTCACATTTTACCCATTCACTCAGACGTTCACACACCGATGGCGGAGGCAACCATGCAAGGTGCCAACCTACCTGCTCATCAGGAGCAATTAGGGGATAAGTGTCTTTAAACAAAGCACAATTGATGCAAACACAGACAACGTGTTGTAAATGCTAGTACAGTAACATCCACCCCCCTGCGTACTGTATCAGCCGCGCCGGGCGTGCCCGCTGGCCATAATGGGGGTTATCGCTTCTCGGCCTTTTGGCTAAGATCAAGTGTAGTATCTGTTCTTATCAGTTTAATATCTGATACGTCCCCTACCCGGGGACCATATATTAAATTGATTTTTGGAACAGGGAGATGGAATAGGGGCTTGCTCCGTCCACTCCACGCATCGACCTGGTCTTGCAGTATCTCCAGGAACGGTGCACTAACTCCTCCTAACTTTGTCAAAGTAAATGTTTTGGTACGCTAATCTGCGATGGGTTAAAGGCAATGCAAAAAAAAAGAAATCATTAGATGGGCAACGCTCTGTTTAATCTGCGTTATGTTTTCCCGCCCTTTTTGTTAAAAAAAAAAAAAAAAAAAAAAAAAAAAACGTCCGTGTGTGTGTGTGTGTGTGTGTGTGTGTGTAAATGGCTGCATTTACATAGCGCTTTACAATTTGTTCCTCACATTTTACCCATTCACTCAGACGTTCACACACCGATGGCGGAGGCAACCATGCAAGGTGCCAACCTACCTGCTCATCAGGAGCAATTAGGGGATAAGTGTCTTTAAACAAAGCACAATTGATGCAAACACAGACAACGTGTTGTAAATGCTAGTACAGTAACATCCACCCCCCTGCGTACTGTATCAGCCGCGCCGGGCGTGCCCGCTGGCCATAATGGGGGTTATCGCTTCTCGGCCTTTTGGCTAAGATCAAGTGTAGTATCTGTTCTTATCAGTTTAATATCTGATACGTCCCCTACCCGGGGACCATATATTAAATTGATTTTTGGAACAGGGAGATGGAATAGGGGCTTGCTCCGTCCACTCCACGCATCGACCTGGTCTTGCAGTATCTCCAGGAACGGTGCACTAACTCCTCCTAACTTTGTCAAAGTAAATGTTTTGGTACGCTAATCTGCGATGGGTTAAAGGCAATGCAAAAAAAAAGAAATCATTAGATGGGCAACGCTCTGTTTAATCTGCGTTATGTTTTCCCGCCCTTTTTGTTAAAAAAAAAAAAAAAAAAAAAAAAAAAAACGTCCGTGTGTGTGTGTGTGTGTGTGTGTGTGTGTAAATGGCTGCATTTACATAGCGCTTTACAATTTGTTCCTCACATTTTACCCATTCACTCAGACGTTCACACACCGATGGCGGAGGCAACCATGCAAGGTGCCAACCTACCTGCTCATCAGGAGCAATTAGGGGATAAGTGTCTTTAAACAAAGCACAATTGATGCAAACACAGACAACGTGTTGTAAATGCTAGTACAGTAACATCCACCCCCCTGCGTACTGTATCAGCCGCGCCGGGCGTGCCCGCTGGCCATAATGGGGGTTATCGCTTCTCGGCCTTTTGGCTAAGATCAAGTGTAGTATCTGTTCTTATCAGTTTAATATCTGATACGTCCCCTACCCGGGGACCATATATTAAATTGATTTTTGGAACAGGGAGATGGAATAGGGGCTTGCTCCGTCCACTCCACGCATCGACCTGGTCTTGCAGTATCTCCAGGAACGGTGCACTAACTCCTCCTAACTTTGTCAAAGTAAATGTTTTGGTACGCTAATCTGCGATGGGTTAAAGGCAATGCAAAAAAAAAGAAATCATTAGATGGGCAACGCTCTGTTTAATCTGCGTTATGTTTTCCCGCCCTTTTTGTTAAAAAAAAAAAAAAAAAAAAAAAAAAAAACGTCCGTGTGTGTGTGTGTGTGTGTGTGTGTGTGTAAATGGCTGCATTTACATAGCGCTTTACAATTTGTTCCTCACATTTTACCCATTCACTCAGACGTTCACACACCGATGGCGGAGGCAACCATGCAAGGTGCCAACCTACCTGCTCATCAGGAGCAATTAGGGGATAAGTGTCTTTAAACAAAGCACAATTGATGCAAACACAGACAACGTGTTGTAAATGCTAGTACAGTAACATCCACCCCCCTGCGTACTGTATCAGCCGCGCCGGGCGTGCCCGCTGGCCATAATGGGGGTTATCGCTTCTCGGCCTTTTGGCTAAGATCAAGTGTAGTATCTGTTCTTATCAGTTTAATATCTGATACGTCCCCTACCCGGGGACCATATATTAAATTGATTTTTGGAACAGGGAGATGGAATAGGGGCTTGCTCCGTCCACTCCACGCATCGACCTGGTCTTGCAGTATCTCCAGGAACGGTGCACTAACTCCTCCTAACTTTGTCAAAGTAAATGTTTTGGTACGCTAATCTGCGATGGGTTAAAGGCAATGCAAAAAAAAAGAAATCATTAGATGGGCAACGCTCTGTTTAATCTGCGTTATGTTTTCCCGCCCTTTTTGTTAAAAAAAAAAAAAAAAAAAAAAAAAAAAACGTCCGTGTGTGTGTGTGTGTGTGTGTGTGTGTGTAAATGGCTGCATTTACATAGCGCTTTACAATTTGTTCCTCACATTTTACCCATTCACTCAGACGTTCACACACCGATGGCGGAGGCAACCATGCAAGGTGCCAACCTACCTGCTCATCAGGAGCAATTAGGGGATAAGTGTCTTTAAACAAAGCACAATTGATGCAAACACAGACAACGTGTTGTAAATGCTAGTACAGTAACATCCACCCCCCTGCGTACTGTATCAGCCGCGCCGGGCGTGCCCGCTGGCCATAATGGGGGTTATCGCTTCTCGGCCTTTTGGCTAAGATCAAGTGTAGTATCTGTTCTTATCAGTTTAATATCTGATACGTCCCCTACCCGGGGACCATATATTAAATTGATTTTTGGAACAGGGAGATGGAATAGGGGCTTGCTCCGTCCACTCCACGCATCGACCTGGTCTTGCAGTATCTCCAGGAACGGTGCACTAACTCCTCCTAACTTTGTCAAAGTAAATGTTTTGGTACGCTAATCTGCGATGGGTTAAAGGCAATGCAAAAAAAAAGAAATCATTAGATGGGCAACGCTCTGTTTAATCTGCGTTATGTTTTCCCGCCCTTTTTGTTAAAAAAAAAAAAAAAAAAAAAAAAAAAAACGTCCGTGTGTGTGTGTGTGTGTGTGTGTGTGTGTAAATGGCTGCATTTACATAGCGCTTTACAATTTGTTCCTCACATTTTACCCATTCACTCAGACGTTCACACACCGATGGCGGAGGCAACCATGCAAGGTGCCAACCTACCTGCTCATCAGGAGCAATTAGGGGATAAGTGTCTTTAAACAAAGCACAATTGATGCAAACACAGACAACGTGTTGTAAATGCTAGTACAGTAACATCCACCCCCCTGCGTACTGTATCAGCCGCGCCGGGCGTGCCCGCTGGCCATAATGGGGGTTATCGCTTCTCGGCCTTTTGGCTAAGATCAAGTGTAGTATCTGTTCTTATCAGTTTAATATCTGATACGTCCCCTACCCGGGGACCATATATTAAATTGATTTTTGGAACAGGGAGATGGAATAGGGGCTTGCTCCGTCCACTCCACGCATCGACCTGGTCTTGCAGTATCTCCAGGAACGGTGCACTAACTCCTCCTAACTTTGTCAAAGTAAATGTTTTGGTACGCTAATCTGCGATGGGTTAAAGGCAATGCAAAAAAAAAGAAATCATTAGATGGGCAACGCTCTGTTTAATCTGCGTTATGTTTTCCCGCCCTTTTTGTTAAAAAAAAAAAAAAAAAAAAAAAAAAAAACGTCCGTGTGTGTGTGTGTGTGTGTGTGTGTGTGTAAATGGCTGCATTTACATAGCGCTTTACAATTTGTTCCTCACATTTTACCCATTCACTCAGACGTTCACACACCGATGGCGGAGGCAACCATGCAAGGTGCCAACCTACCTGCTCATCAGGAGCAATTAGGGGATAAGTGTCTTTAAACAAAGCACAATTGATGCAAACACAGACAACGTGTTGTAAATGCTAGTACAGTAACATCCACCCCCCTGCGTACTGTATCAGCCGCGCCGGGCGTGCCCGCTGGCCATAATGGGGGTTATCGCTTCTCGGCCTTTTGGCTAAGATCAAGTGTAGTATCTGTTCTTATCAGTTTAATATCTGATACGTCCCCTACCCGGGGACCATATATTAAATTGATTTTTGGAACAGGGAGATGGAATAGGGGCTTGCTCCGTCCACTCCACGCATCGACCTGGTCTTGCAGTATCTCCAGGAACGGTGCACTAACTCCTCCTAACTTTGTCAAAGTAAATGTTTTGGTACGCTAATCTGCGATGGGTTAAAGGCAATGCAAAAAAAAAGAAATCATTAGATGGGCAACGCTCTGTTTAATCTGCGTTATGTTTTCCCGCCCTTTTTGTTAAAAAAAAAAAAAAAAAAAAAAAAAAAAACGTCCGTGTGTGTGTGTGTGTGTGTGTGTGTGTGTAAATGGCTGCATTTACATAGCGCTTTACAATTTGTTCCTCACATTTTACCCATTCACTCAGACGTTCACACACCGATGGCGGAGGCAACCATGCAAGGTGCCAACCTACCTGCTCATCAGGAGCAATTAGGGGATAAGTGTCTTTAAACAAAGCACAATTGATGCAAACACAGACAACGTGTTGTAAATGCTAGTACAGTAACATCCACCCCCCTGCGTACTGTATCAGCCGCGCCGGGCGTGCCCGCTGGCCATAATGGGGGTTATCGCTTCTCGGCCTTTTGGCTAAGATCAAGTGTAGTATCTGTTCTTATCAGTTTAATATCTGATACGTCCCCTACCCGGGGACCATATATTAAATTGATTTTTGGAACAGGGAGATGGAATAGGGGCTTGCTCCGTCCACTCCACGCATCGACCTGGTCTTGCAGTATCTCCAGGAACGGTGCACTAACTCCTCCTAACTTTGTCAAAGTAAATGTTTTGGTACGCTAATCTGCGATGGGTTAAAGGCAATGCAAAAAAAAAGAAATCATTAGATGGGCAACGCTCTGTTTAATCTGCGTTATGTTTTCCCGCCCTTTTTGTTAAAAAAAAAAAAAAAAAAAAAAAAAAAAAACGTCCGTGTGTGTGTGTGTGTGTGTGTGTGTGTGTAAATGGCTGCATTTACATAGCGCTTTACAATTTGTTCCTCACATTTTACCCATTCACTCAGACGTTCACACACCGATGGCGGAGGCAACCATGCAAGGTGCCAACCTACCTGCTCATCAGGAGCAATTAGGGGATAAGTGTCTTTAAACAAAGCACAATTGATGCAAACACAGACAACGTGTTGTAAATGCTAGTACAGTAACATCCACCCCCCTGCGTACTGTATCAGCCGCGCCGGGCGTGCCCGCTGGCCATAATGGGGGTTATCGCTTCTCGGCCTTTTGGCTAAGATCAAGTGTAGTATCTGTTCTTATCAGTTTAATATCTGATACGTCCCCTACCCGGGGACCATATATTAAATTGATTTTTGGAACAGGGAGATGGAATAGGGGCTTGCTCCGTCCACTCCACGCATCGACCTGGTCTTGCAGTATCTCCAGGAACGGTGCACTAACTCCTCCTAACTTTGTCAAAGTAAATGTTTTGGTACGCTAATCTGCGATGGGTTAAAGGCAATGCAAAAAAAAAGAAATCATTAGATGGGCAACGCTCTGTTTAATCTGCGTTATGTTTTCCCGCCCTTTTTGTTAAAAAAAAAAAAAAAAAAAAAAAAAAAACGTCCGTGTGTGTGTGTGTGTGTGTGTGTGTGTGTAAATGGCTGCATTTACATAGCGCTTTACAATTTGTTCCTCACATTTTACCCATTCACTCAGACGTTCACACACCGATGGCGGAGGCAACCATGCAAGGTGCCAACCTACCTGCTCATCAGGAGCAATTAGGGGATAAGTGTCTTTAAACAAAGCACAATTGATGCAAACACAGACAACGTGTTGTAAATGCTAGTACAGTAACATCCACCCCCCTGCGTACTGTATCAGCCGCGCCGGGCGTGCCCGCTGGCCATAATGGGGGTTATCGCTTCTCGGCCTTTTGGCTAAGATCAAGTGTAGTATCTGTTCTTATCAGTTTAATATCTGATACGTCCCCTACCCGGGGACCATATATTAAATTGATTTTTGGAACAGGGAGATGGAATAGGGGCTTGCTCCGTCCACTCCACGCATCGACCTGGTCTTGCAGTATCTCCAGGAACGGTGCACTAACTCCTCCTAACTTTGTCAAAGTAAATGTTTTGGTACGCTAATCTGCGATGGGTTAAAGGCAATGCAAAAAAAAAGAAATCATTAGATGGGCAACGCTCTGTTTAATCTGCGTTATGTTTTCCCGCCCTTTTTGTTAAAAAAAAAAAAAAAAAAAAAAAAAAAAACGTCCGTGTGTGTGTGTGTGTGTGTGTGTGTGTGTAAATGGCTGCATTTACATAGCGCTTTACAATTTGTTCCTCACATTTTACCCATTCACTCAGACGTTCACACACCGATGGCGGAGGCAACCATGCAAGGTGCCAACCTACCTGCTCATCAGGAGCAATTAGGGGATAAGTGTCTTTAAACAAAGCACAATTGATGCAAACACAGACAACGTGTTGTAAAATGCTAGTACAGTAACATCCACCCCCCTGCGTACTGTATCAGCCGCGCCGGGCGTGCCCGCTGGCCATAATGGGGGTTATCGCTTCTCGGCCTTTTGGCTAAGATCAAGTGTAGTATCTGTTCTTATCAGTTTAATATCTGATACGTCCCCTACCCGGGGACCATATATTAAATTGATTTTTGGAACAGGGAGATGGAATAGGGGCTTGCTCCGTCCACTCCACGCATCGACCTGGTCTTGCAGTATCTCCAGGAACGGTGCACTAACTCCTCCTAACTTTGTCAAAGTAAATGTTTTGGTACGCTAATCTGCGATGGGTTAAAGGCAATGCAAAAAAAAAGAAATCATTAGATGGGCAACGCTCTGTTTAATCTGCGTTATGTTTTCCCGCCCTTTTTGTTAAAAAAAAAAAAAAAAAAAAAAAAAAAAACGTCCGTGTGTGTGTGTGTGTGTGTGTGTGTGTGTAAATGGCTGCATTTACATAGCGCTTTACAATTTGTTCCTCACATTTTACCCATTCACTCAGACGTTCACACACCGATGGCGGAGGCAACCATGCAAGGTGCCAACCTACCTGCTCATCAGGAGCAATTAGGGGATAAGTGTCTTTAAACAAAGCACAATTGATGCAAACACAGACAACGTGTTGTAAATGCTAGTACAGTAACATCCACCCCCCTGCGTACTGTATCAGCCGCGCCGGGCGTGCCCGCTGGCCATAATGGGGGTTATCGCTTCTCGGCCTTTTGGCTAAGATCAAGTGTAGTATCTGTTCTTATCAGTTTAATATCTGATACGTCCCCTACCCGGGGACCATATATTAAATTGATTTTTGGAACAGGGAGATGGAATAGGGGCTTGCTCCGTCCACTCCACGCATCGACCTGGTCTTGCAGTATCTCCAGGAACGGTGCACTAACTCCTCCTAACTTTGTCAAAGTAAATGTTTTGGTACGCTAATCTGCGATGGGTTAAAGGCAATGCAAAAAAAAAGAAATCATTAGATGGGCAACGCTCTGTTTAATCTGCGTTATGTTTTCCCGCCCTTTTTGTTAAAAAAAAAAAAAAAAAAAAAAAAAAAAACGTCCGTGTGTGTGTGTGTGTGTGTGTGTGTGTGTAAATGGCTGCATTTACATAGCGCTTTACAATTTGTTCCTCACATTTTACCCATTCACTCAGACGTTCACACACCGATGGCGGAGGCAACCATGCAAGGTGCCAACCTACCTGCTCATCAGGAGCAATTAGGGGATAAGTGTCTTTAAACAAAGCACAATTGATGCAAACACAGACAACGTGTTGTAAATGCTAGTACAGTAACATCCACCCCCCTGCGTACTGTATCAGCCGCGCCGGGCGTGCCCGCTGGCCATAATGGGGGTTATCGCTTCTCGGCCTTTTGGCTAAGATCAAGTGTAGTATCTGTTCTTATCAGTTTAATATCTGATACGTCCCCTACCCGGGGACCATATATTAAATTGATTTTTGGAACAGGGAGATGGAATAGGGGCTTGCTCCGTCCACTCCACGCATCGACCTGGTCTTGCAGTATCTCCAGGAACGGTGCACTAACTCCTCCTAACTTTGTCAAAGTAAATGTTTTGGTACGCTAATCTGCGATGGGTTAAAGGCAATGCAAAAAAAAAGAAATCATTAGATGGGCAACGCTCTGTTTAATCTGCGTTATGTTTTCCCGCCCTTTTTGTTAAAAAAAAAAAAAAAAAAAAAAAAAAAAACGTCCGTGTGTGTGTGTGTGTGTGTGTGTGTGTGTAAATGGCTGCATTTACATAGCGCTTTACAATTTGTTCCTCACATTTTACCCATTCACTCAGACGTTCACACACCGATGGCGGAGGCAACCATGCAAGGTGCCAACCTACCTGCTCATCAGGAGCAATTAGGGGATAAGTGTCTTTAAACAAAGCACAATTGATGCAAACACAGACAACGTGTTGTAAATGCTAGTACAGTAACATCCACCCCCCTGCGTACTGTATCAGCCGCGCCGGGCGTGCCCGCTGGCCATAATGGGGGTTATCGCTTCTCGGCCTTTTGGCTAAGATCAAGTGTAGTATCTGTTCTTATCAGTTTAATATCTGATACGTCCCCTACCCGGGGACCATATATTAAATTGATTTTTGGAACAGGGAGATGGAATAGGGGCTTGCTCCGTCCACTCCACGCATCGACCTGGTCTTGCAGTATCTCCAGGAACGGTGCACTAACTCCTCCTAACTTTGTCAAAGTAAATGTTTTGGTACGCTAATCTGCGATGGGTTAAAGGCAATGCAAAAAAAAAGAAATCATTAGATGGGCAACGCTCTGTTTAATCTGCGTTATGTTTTCCCGCCCTTTTTGTTAAAAAAAAAAAAAAAAAAAAAAAAAAAAACGTCCGTGTGTGTGTGTGTGTGTGTGTGTGTGTGTAAATGGCTGCATTTACATAGCGCTTTACAATTTGTTCCTCACATTTTACCCATTCACTCAGACGTTCACACACCGATGGCGGAGGCAACCATGCAAGGTGCCAACCTACCTGCTCATCAGGAGCAATTAGGGGATAAGTGTCTTTAAACAAAGCACAATTGATGCAAACACAGACAACGTGTTGTAAATGCTAGTACAGTAACATCCACCCCCCTGCGTACTGTATCAGCCGCGCCGGGCGTGCCCGCTGGCCATAATGGGGGTTATCGCTTCTCGGCCTTTTGGCTAAGATCAAGTGTAGTATCTGTTCTTATCAGTTTAATATCTGATACGTCCCCTACCCGGGGACCATATATTAAATTGATTTTTGGAACAGGGAGATGGAATAGGGGCTTGCTCCGTCCACTCCACGCATCGACCTGGTCTTGCAGTATCTCCAGGAACGGTGCACTAACTCCTCCTAACTTTGTCAAAGTAAATGTTTTGGTACGCTAATCTGCGATGGGTTAAAGGCAATGCAAAAAAAAAGAAATCATTAGATGGGCAACGCTCTGTTTAATCTGCGTTATGTTTTCCCGCCCTTTTTGTTAAAAAAAAAAAAAAAAAAAAAAAAAAAAAACGTCCGTGTGTGTGTGTGTGTGTGTGTGTGTGTGTAAATGGCTGCATTTACATAGCGCTTTACAATTTGTTCCTCACATTTTACCCATTCACTCAGACGTTCACACACCGATGGCGGAGGCAACCATGCAAGGTGCCAACCTACCTGCTCATCAGGAGCAATTAGGGGATAAGTGTCTTTAAACAAAGCACAATTGATGCAAACACAGACAACGTGTTGTAAATGCTAGTACAGTAACATCCACCCCCCTGCGTACTGTATCAGCCGCGCCGGGCGTGCCCGCTGGCCATAATGGGGGTTATCGCTTCTCGGCCTTTTGGCTAAGATCAAGTGTAGTATCTGTTCTTATCAGTTTAATATCTGATACGTCCCCTACCCGGGGACCATATATTAAATTGATTTTTGGAACAGGGAGATGGAATAGGGGCTTGCTCCGTCCACTCCACGCATCGACCTGGTCTTGCAGTATCTCCAGGAACGGTGCACTAACTCCTCCTAACTTTGTCAAAGTAAATGTTTTGGTACGCTAATCTGCGATGGGTTAAAGGCAATGCAAAAAAAAAGAAATCATTAGATGGGCAACGCTCTGTTTAATCTGCGTTATGTTTTCCCGCCCTTTTTGTTAAAAAAAAAAAAAAAAAAAAAAAAAAAAAACGTCCGTGTGTGTGTGTGTGTGTGTGTGTGTGTGTAAATGGCTGCATTTACATAGCGCTTTACAATTTGTTCCTCACATTT
This sequence comes from Notolepis coatsorum, assembly GCF_963971535.1. Lineage (NCBI taxonomy): Eukaryota > Metazoa > Chordata > Actinopteri > Aulopiformes > Paralepididae > Notolepis > Notolepis coatsorum. The sequence goes on from NC_140171.1 coordinate 180,085,502, forward strand.
TACCCATTCACTCAGACGTTCACACACCGATGGCGGAGGCAACCATGCAAGGTGCCAACCTACCTGCTCATCAGGAGCAATTAGGGGATAAGTGTCTTTAAACAAAGCACAATTGATGCAAACACAGACAACGTGTTGTAAATGCTAGTACAGTAACATCCACCCCCCTGCGTACTGTATCAGCCGCGCCGGGCGTGCCCGCTGGCCATAATGGGGGTTATCGCTTCTCGGCCTTTTGGCTAAGATCAAGTGTAGTATCTGTTCTTATCAGTTTAATATCTGATACGTCCCCTACCCGGGGACCATATATTAAATTGATTTTTGGAACAGGGAGATGGAATAGGGGCTTGCTCCGTCCACTCCACGCATCGACCTGGTCTTGCAGTATCTCCAGGAACGGTGCACTAACTCCTCCTAACTTTGTCAAAGTAAATGTTTTGGTACGCTAATCTGCGATGGGTTAAAGGCAATGCAAAAAAAAAGAAATCATTAGATGGGCAACGCTCTGTTTAATCTGCGTTATGTTTTCCCGCCCTTTTTGTTAAAAAAAAAAAAAAAAAAAAAAAAAAAAAACGTCCGTGTGTGTGTGTGTGTGTGTGTGTGTGTGTAAATGGCTGCATTTACATAGCGCTTTACAATTTGTTCCTCACATTTTACCCATTCACTCAGACGTTCACACACCGATGGCGGAGGCAACCATGCAAGGTGCCAACCTACCTGCTCATCAGGAGCAATTAGGGGATAAGTGTCTTTAAACAAAGCACAATTGATGCAAACACAGACAACGTGTTGTAAATGCTAGTACAGTAACATCCACCCCCCTGCGTACTGTATCAGCCGCGCCGGGCGTGCCCGCTGGCCATAATGGGGGTTATCGCTTCTCGGCCTTTTGGCTAAGATCAAGTGTAGTATCTGTTCTTATCAGTTTAATATCTGATACGTCCCCTACCCGGGGACCATATATTAAATTGATTTTTGGAACAGGGAGATGGAATAGGGGCTTGCTCCGTCCACTCCACGCATCGACCTGGTCTTGCAGTATCTCCAGGAACGGTGCACTAACTCCTCCTAACTTTGTCAAAGTAAATGTTTTGGTACGCTAATCTGCGATGGGTTAAAGGCAATGCAAAAAAAAAGAAATCATTAGATGGGCAACGCTCTGTTTAATCTGCGTTATGTTTTCCCGCCCTTTTTGTTAAAAAAAAAAAAAAAAAAAAAAAAAAAAAACGTCCGTGTGTGTGTGTGTGTGTGTGTGTGTGTGTAAATGGCTGCATTTACATAGCGCTTTACAATTTGTTCCTCACATTTTACCCATTCACTCAGACGTTCACACACCGATGGCGGAGGCAACCATGCAAGGTGCCAACCTACCTGCTCATCAGGAGCAATTAGGGGATAAGTGTCTTTAAACAAAGCACAATTGATGCAAACACAGACAACGTGTTGTAAATGCTAGTACAGTAACATCCACCCCCCTGCGTACTGTATCAGCCGCGTCCGGGCGTGCCCGCTGGCCATAATGGGGGTTATCGCTTCTCGGCCTTTTGGCTAAGATCAAGTGTAGTATCTGTTCTTATCAGTTTAATATCTGATACGTCCCCTACCCGGGGACCATATATTAAATTGATTTTTGGAACAGGGAGATGGAATAGGGGCTTGCTCCGTCCACTCCACGCATCGACCTGGTCTTGCAGTATCTCCAGGAACGGTGCACTAACTCCTCCTAACTTTGTCAAAGTAAATGTTTTGGTACGCTAATCTGCGATGGGTTAAAGGCAATGCAAAAAAAAAGAAATCATTAGATGGGCAACGCTCTGTTTAATCTGCGTTATGTTTTCCCGCCCTTTTTGTTAAAAAAAAAAAAAAAAAAAAAAAAAAAAACGTCCGTGTGTGTGTGTGTGTGTGTGTGTGTGTGTAAATGGCTGCATTTACATAGCGCTTTACAATTTGTTCCTCACATTTTACCCATTCACTCAGACGTTCACACACCGATGGCGGAGGCAACCATGCAAGGTGCCAACCTACCTGCTCATCAGGAGCAATTAGGGGATAAGTGTCTTTAAACAAAGCACAATTGATGCAAACACAGACAACGTGTTGTAAATGCTAGTACAGTAACATCCACCCCCCTGCGTACTGTATCAGCCGCGCCGGGCGTGCCCGCTGGCCATAATGGGGGTTATCGCTTCTCGGCCTTTTGGCTAAGATCAAGTGTAGTATCTGTTCTTATCAGTTTAATATCTGATACGTCCCCTACCCGGGGACCATATATTAAATTGATTTTTGGAACAGGGAGATGGAATAGGGGCTTGCTCCGTCCACTCCACGCATCGACCTGGTCTTGCAGTATCTCCAGGAACGGTGCACTAACTCCTCCTAACTTTGTCAAAGTAAATGTTTTGGTACGCTAATCTGCGATGGGTTAAAGGCAATGCAAAAAAAAAGAAATCATTAGATGGGCAACGCTCTGTTTAATCTGCGTTATGTTTTCCCGCCCTTTTTGTTAAAAAAAAAAAAAAAAAAAAAAAAAAAAAACGTCCGTGTGTGTGTGTGTGTGTGTGTGTGTGTGTAAATGGCTGCATTTACATAGCGCTTTACAATTTGTTCCTCACATTTTACCCATTCACTCAGACGTTCACACACCGATGGCGGAGGCAACCATGCAAGGTGCCAACCTACCTGCTCATCAGGAGCAATTAGGGGATAAGTGTCTTTAAACAAAGCACAATTGATGCAAACACAGACAACGTGTTGTAAATGCTAGTACAGTAACATCCACCCCCCTGCGTACTGTATCAGCCGCGCCGGGCGTGCCCGCTGGCCATAATGGGGGTTATCGCTTCTCGGCCTTTTGGCTAAGATCAAGTGTAGTATCTGTTCTTATCAGTTTAATATCTGATACGTCCCCTACCCGGGGACCATATATTAAATTGATTTTTGGAACAGGGAGATGGAATAGGGGCTTGCTCCGTCCACTCCACGCATCGACCTGGTCTTGCAGTATCTCCAGGAACGGTGCACTAACTCCTCCTAACTTTGTCAAAGTAAATGTTTTGGTACGCTAATCTGCGATGGGTTAAAGGCAATGCAAAAAAAAAGAAATCATTAGATGGGCAACGCTCTGTTTAATCTGCGTTATGTTTTCCCGCCCTTTTTGTTAAAAAAAAAAAAAAAAAAAAAAAAAAAAAAACGTCCGTGTGTGTGTGTGTGTGTGTGTGTGTGTGTAAATGGCTGCATTTACATAGCGCTTTACAATTTGTTCCTCACATTTTCCCATTCACTCAGACGTTCACACACCGATGGCGGAGGCAACCATGCAAGGTGCCAACCTACCTGCTCATCAGGAGCAATTAGGGGATAAGTGTCTTTAAACAAAGCACAATTGATGCAAACACAGACAACGTGTTGTAAATGCTAGTACAGTAACATCCACCCCCCTGCGTGTATCAGCCGCGCCGGGCGTGCCCGCTGGCCATAATGGGGGTTATCGCTTCTCGGCCTTTTGGCTAAGATCAAGTGGATGACCGGTGTATGCTGTTCCTGGTTTTGTTTGCTTGTTTATTATTTTTCTCACATTTCCACAGTCGTGCGGTGTATGGGACTGGAAATTGAGTTTTTTTTATTGTTTGTGCTGGCTTCTCCCTACGATGGCCAGCACTCCACGGCAGTCGACCCCTAGGGCTGGGTTACGGTTTTCGGCGAGGTTCATATGGAAGGATGGAACGATGCCCATGTGGAACAGAGATGTGTTTGTGGATGGTGTCATCATGACTCAACTCAAGTTGAAGGCGGACGATATTTTTTGCATCCAGCACAATGCCCAGGAGAGGGGCTACGATGTTTCCTTCAGATCCAGTTTGGGGCTCCAGGGGGTTTTGGAGGACTGCAAGCGGATGGAGGCTGATGTCGGACCCCTCAGCCATTTCGAGGTGTTTTCTCTGGACAGGCTGAATTTTCGAGTTATCAATGTCACAATGTACAACCCGTACGTGATTGATAAGGAGGTGACTGATTTTTTGGCCCCCTACGCTGAGGTGATATCTGAGGTCCGGAGGATCAGAGACAGACGTGGGATCTGGACGGGGCGGAGGCAGGTGCAGGTGCTCCTAAAGGCTGTTCCCGGTGGCTGTGACGGGCTGGCTCATCCCCCAGCCTTCTTTTCCTTGGGGCCTGATAGGGGGTATTTGTTTTATAACAACCAGCCCCCTTTCTGCCGAAGGTGCCGGGTGGCAGGGCACTCTGATGGAAAGTGTGGGGAGGTGAGGTGCCACCATTGCAAGGAGGAGGGCCACATGGCTAAAGATTGTAAGGTTGGTAAGAAATGCCACAACTGCAGTTCCACCGACCACCTGGTGAGGGCCTGTCCCCAGGAGCGGCGGTATTCGTCAGTGGTGGTGATGGGGAAGGAGCTTGCACCGAAGACCGGAGAGGAGGAAGAAAGTGCACCAGTGGCACCAGCACCAGCACCAATAGAGGCGTTTCCTGTGGAGAAGGACGCAGAGGCGGAGACGGTACTCCTGGTTGGCAACAAGACAGTTTCCCCTTTGTCTTCCGATGGAGAGGCGATGGACGAGGAGGAGGTGGTCGGTGGAGCCAGCGGAGCCAGTGGAGCCAGTGGAGCCAGAAAACGGAGGTTAAGGGTTAAAAGGACTACACCTGGGTCAGAAGGTATGGGGGCAGGGGAAATTACCGGTGGGGGCCCACAAAAAAAGGTAAGGGGAGGGAAGGGAGGTAGGGTGGCCCTCTTAGTGCAACAGGTCGGTGGGGAGCAGGGGGTTGGTGGGGGAGTGGGTTTGGCGGATGTTGAGGCTGAGGGGGAGGGGGTTTGTTTACCGGTTTCCCCTGTCCTGGACAGTATGGACAGTATGGACCCTTTTGAGACTCCAAGCCTTGGGGAAGGGTTACAGGTGGGAGCACCCAACACTTTGCCTGCTTCTTGGGATAAGGGGGAGGATGGGGAGGACAGTTAAAAGTGGGGGTAGGGGTATTATTGTGGGTTGGTTTTTTGTTTATTTAAATTTTATTATTGTCAATGGCTTTCACAGTGGGCACTTTTAATGCACGGGGGTTGAGGGGTTCTGTTAAGAGGAGGGGCTTTTTTGATTATGTTGCCTCACTCAGGCTTACCGTTTGTTTTGTTCAAGAGGTGCACTTACGGGATGGGAGGGATTGTGGTGTGTTTTCAAAGGAATGGGACAAGGGGGAATCGTTTTGGTCAGTGGGGGGGGTTCACTCATCTGGTGTGGGGATACTGTTTGGAAACCGGGAGGCAAGGGTGGTGGGTTCTTTTGTAATTGTGCAGGGGAGGGTTATGGGGGTTGATGTGAATATTGGGGTTTTGAAATTGAGGGTGGTGGTGGTGTACGGGCCACAGAGGGCGGGTGAAAGGAGGGCCATGATGGAGGCTTTAAGGCCTTTTTTTGCCACAAACAGGCAGATGGTGGTGGGGGGTGATTTTAATGTGGATCTGGGGAGGGTGGGTGATCCAAGTGCTGGGTGTGTGGGTTCTTTTTTTAAGGGGCAGGGGCTTGTGGATGGAGGGAAGGCACTTACCCCTCGAATAGATGGTCCCACATGGCGTAACTCCCGGGGGGTAGCCAGGCGTCTCGATTATGTGTTTTTTTCTCGGTCCTTGGTCCTATTGTCGGGCCGGGTGGTCCCTGTTTTTTTCTCTGACCATGATGGGCTCCTCTTTCGGGTCCGGTCTAGCGCTCCTGTTTTCGGCCCCGGGTACTGGAGGTTGAACTCCAGTGTCCTTGGCGAGGATGAGTTCTGCAGTAGCTTTGTCTCCTTTTTCCGGGGGCTCGAGGGACTTAGGGCTTTGTTTTCTGGTGTGGTGGAGTGGTGGGAGGGGGCTAAGGAGAGGATAAAGGGGTTTTGTATTATGTATTGTCAACGGAGGGCGAAGGAGGCGGGGAGGGAAGTGCTCCGTCTTCAACACCTCCTCGAGCTCGAGTACACTTTGGGTAACCTAGGTGGCGCTGTAGACCAGCGGGCTTGTGACTCCCTTAAGACAGAACTTAGGGATGTCTATGAGGATAAGGCCCGTGCTTACCTGACGCGGTCACGTCGTGAGTTCTTGGAGAAGAATGAGACGTGTTCCGCAGCCTTTTTCAGCAGCGTGAGGGCTGATAAGGGAAGGAAGGTGATATCGGGAGTTAGGGACAGTCAGGGTCAGGTGGTTACTGAGACAGGGGAGATGGTAAGGGTCGCAACCGATCACTTCCGCTCCTTCTTCTGTGAACGAGTGGTGGATGAGGAGCGAGCAGAGGCTTTTTTGCAGCTTGTGGCTCAGAGGGTACCGTCAGACCTGGCTGAGGCTTTGGAGGCCCCTCTCTCTCTCGAGGAATTGGAGGGTGCCCTTCGTAGAATGGGCAAGCGTAAGGTTCCGGGCATCGATGGCCTGCCGGCTGAGTTTTATCTCATGTTTTGGGATATTCTCGGCCCGGTGGTTCTCGAGGTCCTGACCGAGGTCCTCCGCACAGGGGCACTGGGAGGGTCAATGGCTAAGGGGGTGATCTCACTTCTGTTTAAGAAGGGGGACGCCTCTGACCTTAAGAACTGGCGGCCATTGACCATGCTGTGTGTTGATTACAAGCTTTTGGCTAAGGTTCTCACAGACCGTCTGTGCACAGCTCTCCCAGATGCGGTCCATGTGGATCAGACGTGTGGGGTGGCTGGGCGCTCGTTGAGATGGAATCTCCAGCTCATCAGAGACGTCATCGCTTGGGCAGAGGATCGGGACCTGCCACTTATGGTGGTGGGTCTTGATCAGGCCAAAGCCTTTGATAGGGTTCACTGGGGTTTTATGTTCAAAGTTTTAGAGAGAATAGGCTTAGGGCGGGTTTTTGTTGGGTGGCTGCGTACTCTGTACACAGCAGTGGGGAGCACGGTTTCTGTTAATGGGCACTTGGGGGAGTTTTTTGGGTTGCACGCAGGGGTAAGACAGGGGTGTCCGCTCTCTCCCCTGCTCTACGTCCTTTATATGGAGCCCCTGGCGGCGGCCATTAGGGCTGACCCGGGTGTGAAGGGTATCCTGGTACCAGGCAGCAGGGGCCTGAGGGTCAAGTTGTCGCAGTATGCGGATGATACCACACTGCTACTGGACAACGATGCGTGTCTGAGTCGGTCTTTGGAGATCTTCCAGGACTTTGGCCGGGTGTCTGGCGCGGAGCTCAACCGTGCTAAATCCTCGGTTAAGTTCTTTGGGCGGTGGAAGAGTAGGTCAGACGTACCAGGAGGGCTGTCGCTCTGTGAAGGGGCCCTGAGGATTCTTGGGGTCCTCTTTGAGGCAGCCCACAGTGCCACGGTCAACTGGACCAGGCGAATAGATGCAGTTCATAAAAAGTTTGCCCTCTGGAAGGCCAGGAGACTGACCTTTACGGGGAAGGTACTGGTTTTGAAGGTAGACGTGTTGCCGTCCCTCCTGTACCTGGCGTACATCTTTCCGATGCCGGCCAGCATGCGGAGGCCGCTCACTCGGCTTGTGTTTCGTTTCATGTGGGGGGGGAGTTATGAATACGTGGCGAGGGCACGCATGTTGGCTCCGGTGGGGGAAGGGGGGAGGGACGTGCCCCATTTCCCACTCAAGTTGGACTGCATTTTTGTTTCTTTTTTGCTCAAAGAATTGTCCTCTCCGGTAGTCCATCCATCTGGCTACTTCCTCCGGTTCTACTTTGCCTACCCGGCAAGGAGGGTCATGGCCTGGTCCAATTCGGCCCCCCGGGCGGAGCAGTTGCCGTGGCATTTTGGCCACGCGGCAAAGTGGCTGCGGGCTCATCCTGGGGTTTTGGAAGGGGATGTGGGGTTGGACCAGAAGAGGCTCTATGCCGAGGTGAGACAGGGAGTGACCGCGCCAGCTGTGGTGGGGATACCCGCTACAGTTTGGTTGTCGGTACAACTGCCTGGCCTGGACAATGGGCTCAAGGATTTAGGATGGCTGATGTTACACAGGAGTTTGCCGGTGCGTGAGATCATGCACCGGCATGGCTTGGCGAGATCCCCGGTGTGCCCCAGAGCTGGTTGCTTTGTGGACGAGACTATTAGACACGTCATGTGGGACTGTCCTTTTGCAGGGGTGGTGTGGGCTAGGGCATCTGTGTTGATTGGGAGGTTGGAGGGGAGTGTTGGGGTCACATGGGCAAGATTGGAGAGAGGGATTGGGAGAGCTGGGGGGGGGCGTAGGGGGCGTCTCCTGCAATGGCTGCTCATGGGCCTTTTTAAGAAGGGGCTGTGGGAGGCCAGACAGGCTCTGGTTAAAAAGGCGGTGGATTGGGGGGTGGAGGGGGTTGTTAGGAGAGTAGAGGGGGACGTAAAGGGAAGGATGCGGTGGGATGTGAAGAGGTGGGGACATCATGCTGCTAGGGAGAGATGGAAGGGGGGTTTAGGTTTGATGGAAGGGATGTAGTGGTTGCTTAGGATATTGACATATGGTTTTTTTTGTGGAGACCGGAAAGTGCATAAGTGGAAAATGGGGACATGGTTTTTTGTCTTGGATAGTGGGCTATTGTTTTGGGTGGGATAAAGGGAGGTTTTGGTTAACAGTGGGTGGTTTAATTTGGGGTTCATTTTCATTTTCAACTGTAACAGGGACAGCATACAATAAGGAACATAAAATGAAAATGTAGAAATGCAAATGTTCAGGAAAGTTTTGTTTGGATTAGTAGGGAAAGGTAAATTAAGAATGTGTGCACATGTATGGGTGTTTTAAATAGTATGATAGGAAGTCGTTTTGTAGTTTGTATGGTATAGGGACAGATAGGATGTGATAACATGTATATGATTATTTTTGATATAAAATTAAGAAAAAAAAAAAAAAAATCTGTTCTTATCAGTTTAATATCTGATACGTCCCCTACCCGGGGACCATATATTAAATTGATTTTTGGAACAGGGAGATGGAATAGGGGCTTGCTCCGTCCACTCCACGCATCGACCTGGTCTTGCAGTATCTCCAGGAACGGTGCACTAACTCCTCCTAACTTTGTCAAAGTAAATGTTTTGGTACGCTAATCTGCGATGGGTTAAAGGCAATGCAAAAAAAAAGAAATCATTAGATGGGCAACGCTCTGTTTAATCTGCGTTATGTTTTCCCGCCCTTTTTGTTAAAAAAAAAAAAAAAAAAAAAAAAAAAAACGTCCGTGTGTGTGTGTGTGTGTGTGTGTGTGTGTAAATGGCTGCATTTACATAGCGCTTTACAATTTGTTCCTCACATTTTACCCATTCACTCAGACGTTCACACACCGATGGCGGAGGCAACCATGCAAGGTGCCAACCTACCTGCTCATCAGGAGCAATTAGGGGATAAGTGTCTTTAAACAAAGCACAATTGATGCAAACACAGACAACGTGTTGTAAATGCTAGTACAGTAACATCCACCCCCCTGCGTACTGTATCAGCCGCGCCGGGCGTGCCCGCTGGCCATAATGGGGGTTATCGCTTCTCGGCCTTTTGGCTAAGATCAAGTGTAGTATCTGTTCTTATCAGTTTAATATCTGATACGTCCCCTACCCGGGGACCATATATTAAATTGATTTTTGGAACAGGGAGATGGAATAGGGGCTTGCTCCGTCCACTCCACGCATCGACCTGGTCTTGCAGTATCTCCAGGAACGGTGCACTAACTCCTCCTAACTTTGTCAAAGTAAATGTTTTGGTACGCTAATCTGCGATGGGTTAAAGGCAATGCAAAAAAAAAGAAATCATTAGATGGGCAACGCTCTGTTTAATCTGCGTTATGTTTTCCCGCCCTTTTTGTTAAAAAAAAAAAAAAAAAAAAAAAAAAAAACGTCCGTGTGTGTGTGTGTGTGTGTGTGTGTAAATGGCTGCATTTACATAGCGCTTTACAATTTGTTCCTCACATTTTACCCATTCACTCAGACGTTCACACACCGATGGCGGAGGCAACCATGCAAGGTGCCAACCTACCTGCTCATCAGGAGCAATTAGGGGATAAGTGTCTTTAAACAAAGCACAATTGATGCAAACACAGACAACGTGTTGTAAATGCTAGTACAGTAACATCCACCCCCCTGCGTACTGTATCAGCCGCGCCGGGCGTGCCCGCTGGCCATAATGGGGGTTATCGCTTCTCGGCCTTTTGGCTAAGATCAAGTGTAGTATCTGTTCTTATCAGTTTAATATCTGATACGTCCCCTACCCGGGGACCATATATTAAATTGATTTTTGGAACAGGGAGATGGAATAGGGGCTTGCTCCGTCCACTCCACGCATCGACCTGGTCTTGCAGTATCTCCAGGAACGGTGCACTAACTCCTCCTAACTTTGTCAAAGTAAATGTTTTGGTACGCTAATCTGCGATGGGTTAAAGGCAATGCAAAAAAAAAGAAATCATTAGATGGGCAACGCTCTGTTTAATCTGCGTTATGTTTTCCCGCCCTTTTTGTTAAAAAAAAAAAAAAAAAAAAAAAAAAAAACGTCCGTGTGTGTGTGTGTGTGTGTGTGTGTGTGTAAATGGCTGCATTTACATAGCGCTTTACAATTTGTTCCTCACATTTTACCCATTCACTCAGACGTTCACACACCGATGGCGGAGGCAACCATGCAAGGTGCCAACCTACCTGCTCATCAGGAGCAATTAGGGGATAAGTGTCTTTAAACAAAGCACAATTGATGCAAACACAGACAACGTGTTGTAAATGCTAGTACAGTAACATCCACCCCCCTGCGTACTGTATCAGCCGCGCCGGGCGTGCCCGCTGGCCATAATGGGGGTTATCGCTTCTCGGCCTTTTGGCTAAGATCAAGTGTAGTATCTGTTCTTATCAGTTTAATATCTGATACGTCCCCTACCCGGGGACCATATATTAAATTGATTTTTGGAACAGGGAGATGGAATAGGGGCTTGCTCCGTCCACTCCACGCATCGACCTGGTCTTGCAGTATCTCCAGGAACGGTGCACTAACTCCTCCTAACTTTGTCAAAGTAAATGTTTTGGTACGCTAATCTGCGATGGGTTAAAGGCAATGCAAAAAAAAAGAAATCATTAGATGGGCAACGCTCTGTTTAATCTGCGTTATGTTTTCCCGCCCTTTTTGTTAAAAAAAAAAAAAAAAAAAAAAAAAAAAAAACGTCCGTGTGTGTGTGTGTGTGTGTGTGTGTGTGTAAATGGCTGCATTTACATAGCGCTTTACAATTTGTTCCTCACATTTTACCCATTCACTCAGACGTTCACACACCGATGGCGGAGGCAACCATGCAAGGTGCCAACCTACCTGCTCATCAGGAGCAATTAGGGGATAAGTGTCTTTAAACAAAGCACAATTGATGCAAACACAGACAACGTGTTGTAAATGCTAGTACAGTAACATCCACCCCCCTGCGTACTGTATCAGCCGCGCCGGGCGTGCCCGCTGGCCATAATGGGGGTTATCGCTTCTCGGCCTTTTGGCTAAGATCAAGTGTAGTATCTGTTCTTATCAGTTTAATATCTGATACGTCCCCTACCCGGGGACCATATATTAAATTGATTTTTGGAACAGGGAGATGGAATAGGGGCTTGCTCCGTCCACTCCACGCATCGACCTGGTCTTGCAGTATCTCCAGGAACGGTGCACTAACTCCTCCTAACTTTGTCAAAGTAAATGTTTTGGTACGCTAATCTGCGATGGGTTAAAGGCAATGCAAAAAAAAAGAAATCATTAGATGGGCAACGCTCTGTTTAATCTGCGTTATGTTTTCCCGCCCTTTTTGTTAAAAAAAAAAAAAAAAAAAAAAAAAAAAACGTCCGTGTGTGTGTGTGTGTGTGTGTGTGTGTGTAAATGGCTGCATTTACATAGCGCTTTACAATTTGTTCCTCACATTTTACCCATTCACTCAGACGTTCACACACCGATGGCGGAGGCAACCATGCAAGGTGCCAACCTACCTGCTCATCAGGAGCAATTAGGGGATAAGTGTCTTTAAACAAAGCACAATTGATGCAAACACAGACAACGTGTTGTAAATGCTAGTACAGTAACATCCACCCCCCTGCGTACTGTATCAGCCGCGCCGGGCGTGCCCGCTGGCCATAATGGGGGTTATCGCTTCTCGGCCTTTTGGCTAAGATCAAGTGTAGTATCTGTTCTTATCAGTTTAATATCTGATACGTCCCCTACCCGGGGACCATATATTAAATTGATTTTTGGAACAGGGAGATGGAATAGGGGCTTGCTCCGTCCACTCCACGCATCGACCTGGTCTTGCAGTATCTCCAGGAACGGTGCACTAACTCCTCCTAACTTTGTCAAAGTAAATGCTTTGGTACGCTAATCTGCGATGGGTTAAAGGCAATGCAAAAAAAAAGAAATCATTAGATGGGCAACGCTCTGTTTAATCTGCGTTATGTTTTCCCGCCCTTTTTGTTAAAAAAAAAAAAAAAAAAAAAAAAAAAAACGTCCGTGTGTGTGTGTGTGTGTGTGTGTGTGTGTAAATGGCTGCATTTACATAGCGCTTTACAATTTGTTCCTCACATTTTACCCATTCACTCAGACGTTCACACACCGATGGCGGAGGCAACCATGCAAGGTGCCAACCTACCTGCTCATCAGGAGCAATTAGGGGATAAGTGTCTTTAAACAAAGCACAATTGATGCAAACACAGACAACGTGTTGTAAATGCTAGTACAGTAACATCCACCCCCCTGCGTACTGTATCAGCCGCGCCGGGCGTGCCCGCTGGCCATAATGGGGGTTATCGCTTCTCGGCCTTTTGGCTAAGATCAAGTGTAGTATCTGTTCTTATCAGTTTAATATCTGATACGTCCCCTACCCGGGGACCATATATTAAATTGATTTTTGGAACAGGGAGATGGAATAGGGGCTTGCTCCGTCCACTCCACGCATCGACCTGGTCTTGCAGTATCTCCAGGAACGGTGCACTAACTCCTCCTAACTTTGTCAAAGTAAATGCTTTGGTACGCTAATCTGCGATGGGTTAAAGGCAATGCAAAAAAAAAGAAATCATTAGATGGGCAACGCTCTGTTTAATCTGCGTTATGTTTTCCCGCCCTTTTTGTTAAAAAAAAAAAAAAAAAAAAAAAAAAAAACGTCCGTGTGTGTGTGTGTGTGTGTGTGTGTGTGTAAATGGCTGCATTTACATAGCGCTTTACAATTTGTTCCTCACATTTTACCCATTCACTCAGACGTTCACACACCGATGGCGGAGGCAACCATGCAAGGTGCCAACCTACCTGCTCATCAGGAGCAATTAGGGGATAAGTGTCTTTAAACAAAGCACAATTGATGCAAACACAGACAACGTGTTGTAAATGCTAGTACAGTAACATCCACCCCCCTGCGTACTGTATCAGCCGCGCCGGGCGTGCCCGCTGGCCATAATGGGGGTTATCGCTTCTCGGCCTTTTGGCTAAGATCAAGTGTAGTATCTGTTCTTATCAGTTTAATATCTGATACGTCCCCTACCCGGGGACCATATATTAAATTGATTTTTGGAACAGGGAGATGGAATAGGGGCTTGCTCCGTCCACTCCACGCATCGACCTGGTCTTGCAGTATCTCCAGGAACGGTGCACTAACTCCTCCTAACTTTGTCAAAGTAAATGTTTTGGTACGCTAATCTGCGATGGGTTAAAGGCAATGCAAAAAAAAAGAAATCATTAGATGGGCAACGCTCTGTTTAATCTGCGTTATGTTTTCCCGCCCTTTTTGTTAAAAAAAAAAAAAAAAAAAAAAAAAAAAACGTCCGTGTGTGTGTGTGTGTGTGTGTGTGTGTGTAAATGGCTGCATTTACATAGCGCTTTACAATTTGTTCCTCACATTTTACCCATTCACTCAGACGTTCACACACCGATGGCGGAGGCAACCATGCAAGGTGCCAACCTACCTGCTCATCAGGAGCAATTAGGGGATAAGTGTCTTTAAACAAAGCACAATTGATGCAAACACAGACAACGTGTTGTAAATGCTAGTACAGTAACATCCACCCCCCTGCGTACTGTATCAGCCGCGCCGGGCGTGCCCGCTGGCCATAATGGGGGTTATCGCTTCTCGGCCTTTTGGCTAAGATCAAGTGTAGTATCTGTTCTTATCAGTTTAATATCTGATACGTCCCCTACCCGGGGACCATATATTAAATTGATTTTTGGAACAGGGAGATGGAATAGGGGCTTGCTCCGTCCACTCCACGCATCGACCTGGTCTTGCAGTATCTCCAGGAACGGTGCACTAACTCCTCCTAACTTTGTCAAAGTAAATGTTTTGGTACGCTAATCTGCGATGGGTTAAAGGCAATGCAAAAAAAAAGAAATCATTAGATGGGCAACGCTCTGTTTAATCTGCGTTATGTTTTCCCGCCCTTTTTGTTAAAAAAAAAAAAAAAAAAAAAAAAAAAAAACGTCCGTGTGTGTGTGTGTGTGTGTGTGTGTGTGTAAATGGCTGCATTTACATAGCGCTTTACAATTTGTTCCTCACATTTTACCCATTCACTCAGACGTTCACACACCGATGGCGGAGGCAACCATGCAAGGTGCCAACCTACCTGCTCATCAGGAGCAATTAGGGGATAAGTGTCTTTAAACAAAGCACAATTGATGCAAACACAGACAACGTGTTGTAAATGCTAGTACAGTAACATCCACCCCCCTGCGTACTGTATCAGCCGCGCCGGGCGTGCCCGCTGGCCATAATGGGGGTTATCGCTTCTCGGCCTTTTGGCTAAGATCAAGTGTAGTATCTGTTCTTATCAGTTTAATATCTGATACGTCCCCTACCCGGGGACCATATATTAAATTGATTTTTGGAACAGGGAGATGGAATAGGGGCTTGCTCCGTCCACTCCACGCATCGACCTGGTCTTGCAGTATCTCCAGGAACGGTGCACTAACTCCTCCTAACTTTGTCAAAGTAAATGTTTTGGTACGCTAATCTGCGATGGGTTAAAGGCAATGCAAAAAAAAAGAAATCATTAGATGGGCAACGCTCTGTTTAATCTGCGTTATGTTTTCCCGCCCTTTTTGTTAAAAAAAAAAAAAAAAAAAAAAAAAAAAACGTCCGTGTGTGTGTGTGTGTGTGTGTGTGTGTGTAAATGGCTGCATTTACATAGCGCTTTACAATTTGTTCCTCACATTTTACCCATTCACTCAGACGTTCACACACCGATGGCGGAGGCAACCATGCAAGGTGCCAACCTACCTGCTCATCAGGAGCAATTAGGGGATAAGTGTCTTTAAACAAAGCACAATTGATGCAAACACAGACAACGTGTTGTAAATGCTAGTACAGTAACATCCACCCCCCTGCGTACTGTATCAGCCGCGCCGGGCGTGCCCGCTGGCCATAATGGGGGTTATCGCTTCTCGGCCTTTTGGCTAAGATCAAGTGTAGTATCTGTTCTTATCAGTTTAATATCTGATACGTCCCCTACCCGGGGACCATATATTAAATTGATTTTTGGAACAGGGAGATGGAATAGGGGCTTGCTCCGTCCACTCCACGCATCGACCTGGTCTTGCAGTATCTCCAGGAACGGTGCACTAACTCCTCCTAACTTTGTCAAAGTAAATGTTTTCGTACGCTAATCTGCGATGGGTTAAAGGCAATGCAAAAAAAAAGAAATCATTAGATGGGCAACGCTCTGTTTAATCTGCGTTATGTTTTCCCGCCCTTTTTGTTAAAAAAAAAAAAAAAAAAAAAAAAAAAAACGTCCGTGTGTGTGTGTGTGTGTGTGTGTGTGTGTAAATGGCTGCATTTACATAGCGCTTTACAATTTGTTCCTCACATTTTACCCATTCACTCAGACGTTCACACACCGATGGCGGAGGCAACCATGCAAGGTGCCAACCTACCTGCTCATCAGGAGCAATTAGGGGATAAGTGTCTTTAAACAAAGCACAATTGATGCAAACACAGACAACGTGTTGTAAATGCTAGTACAGTAACATCCACCCCCCTGCGTACTGTATCAGCCGCGCCGGGCGTGCCCGCTGGCCATAATGGGGGTTATCGCTTCTCGGCCTTTTGGCTAAGATCAAGTGTAGTATCTGTTCTTATCAGTTTAATATCTGATACGTCCCCTACCCGGGGACCATATATTAAATTGATTTTTGGAACAGGGAGATGGAATAGGGGCTTGCTCCGTCCACTCCACGCATCGACCTGGTCTTGCAGTATCTCCAGGAACGGTGCACTAACTCCTCCTAACTTTGTCAAAGTAAATGTTTTGGTACGCTAATCTGCGATGGGTTAAAGGCAATGCAAAAAAAAAGAAATCATTAGATGGGCAACGCTCTGTTTAATCTGCGTTATGTTTTCCCGCCCTTTTTGTTAAAAAAAAAAAAAAAAAAAAAAAAAAAACGTCCGTGTGTGTGTGTGTGTGTGTGTGTGTGTGTAAATGGCTGCATTTACATAGCGCTTTACAATTTGTTCCTCACATTTTACCCATTCACTCAGACGTTCACACACCGATGGCGGAGGCAACCATGCAAGGTGCCAACCTACCTGCTCATCAGGAGCAATTAGGGGATAAGTGTCTTTAAACAAAGCACAATTGATGCAAACACAGACAACGTGTTGTAAATGCTAGTACAGTAACATCCACCCCCCTGCGTACTGTATCAGCCGCGCCGGGCGTGCCCGCTGGCCATAATGGGGGTTATCGCTTCTCGGCCTTTTGGCTAAGATCAAGTGTAGTATCTGTTCTTATCAGTTTAATATCTGATACGTCCCCTACCCGGGGACCATATATTAAATTGATTTTTGGAACAGGGAGATGGAATAGGGGCTTGCTCCGTCCACTCCACGCATCGACCTGGTCTTGCAGTATCTCCAGGAACGGTGCACTAACTCCTCCTAACTTTGTCAAAGTAAATGTTTTGGTACGCTAATCTGCGATGGGTTAAAGGCAATGCAAAAAAAAAGAAATCATTAGATGGGCAACGCTCTGTTTAATCTGCGTTATGTTTTCCCGCCCTTTTTGTTAAAAAAAAAAAAAAAAAAAAAAAAAAAAACGTCCGTGTGTGTGTGTGTGTGTGTGTGTGTGTGTAAATGGCTGCATTTACATAGCGCTTTACAATTTGTTCCTCACATTTTACCCATTCACTCAGACGTTCACACACCGATGGCGGAGGCAACCATGCAAGGTGCCAACCTACCTGCTCATCAGGAGCAATTAGGGGATAAGTGTCTTTAAACAAAGCACAATTGATGCAAACACAGACAACGTGTTGTAAATGCTAGTACAGTAACATCCACCCCCCTGCGTACTGTATCAGCCGCGCCGGGCGTGCCCGCTGGCCATAATGGGGGTTATCGCTTCTCGGCCTTTTGGCTAAGATCAAGTGTAGTATCTGTTCTTATCAGTTTAATATCTGATACGTCCCCTACCCGGGGACCATATATTAAATTGATTTTTGGAACAGGGAGATGGAATAGGGGCTTGCTCCGTCCACTCCACGCATCGACCTGGTCTTGCAGTATCTCCAGGAACGGTGCACTAACTCCTCCTAACTTTGTCAAAGTAAATGTTTTGGTACGCTAATCTGCGATGGGTTAAAGGCAATGCAAAAAAAAAGAAATCATTAGATGGGCAACGCTCTGTTTAATCTGCGTTATGTTTTCCCGCCCTTTTTGTTAAAAAAAAAAAAAAAAAAAAAAAAAAAAACGTCCGTGTGTGTGTGTGTGTGTGTGTGTGTGTGTAAATGGCTGCATTTACATAGCGCTTTACAATTTGTTCCTCACATTTTACCCATTCACTCAGACGTTCACACACCGATGGCGGAGGCAACCATGCAAGGTGCCAACCTACCTGCTCATCAGGAGCAATTAGGGGATAAGTGTCTTTAAACAAAGCACAATTGATGCAAACACAGACAACGTGTTGTAAATGCTAGTACAGTAACATCCACCCCCCTGCGTACTGTATCAGCCGCGCCGGGCGTGCCCGCTGGCCATAATGGGGGTTATCGCTTCTCGGCCTTTTGGCTAAGATCAAGTGGATGACCGGTGTATGCTGTTCCTGGTTTTGTTTACTTGTTTATTATTTTTCTCACATTTCCACAGTCGTGCGGTGTATGGGACTGGAAATTGAGTTTTTTTTATTGTTTGTGCTGGCTTCTCCCTACGATGGCCAGCACTCCACGGCAGTCGACCCCTAGGGCTGGGTTACGGTTTTCGGCGAGGTTCATATGGAAGGATGGAACGATGCCCATGTGGAACAGAGATGTGTTTGTGGATGGTGTCATCATGACTCAACTCAAGTTGAAGGCGGACGATATTTTTTGCATCCAGCACAATGCCCAGGAGAGGGGCTACGATGTTTCCTTCAGATCCAGTTTGGGGCTCCAGGGGGTTTTGGAGGACTGCAAGCGGATGGAGGCTGATGTCGGACCCCTCAGCCATTTCGAGGTGTTTTCTCTGGACAGGCTGAATTTTCGAGTTATCAATGTCACAATGTACAACCCGTACGTGATTGATAAGGAGGTGACTGATTTTTTGGCCCCCTACGCTGAGGTGATATCTGAGGTCCGGAGGATCAGAGACAGACGTGGGATCTGGACGGGGCGGAGGCAGGTGCAGGTGCTCCTAAAGGCTGTTCCCGGTGGCTGTGACGGGCTGGCTCATCCCCCAGCCTTCTTTTCCTTGGGGCCTGATAGGGGGTATTTGTTTTATAACAACCAGCCCCCTTTCTGCCGAAGGTGCCGGGTGGCAGGGCACTCTGATGGAAAGTGTGGGGAGGTGAGGTGCCACCATTGCAAGGAGGAGGGCCACATGGCTAAAGATTGTAAGGTTGGTAAGAAATGCCACAACTGCAGTTCCACCGACCACCTGGTGAGGGCCTGTCCCCAGGAGCGGCGGTATTCGTCAGTGGTGGTGATGGGGAAGGAGCTTGCACCGAAGACCGGAGAGGAGGAAGAAAGTGCACCAGTGGCACCAGCACCAGCACCAATAGAGGCGTTTCCTGTGGAGAAGGACGCAGAGGCGGAGACGGTACTCCTGGTTGGCAACAAGACAGTTTCCCCTTTGTCTTCCGATGGAGAGGCGATGGACGAGGAGGAGGTGGTCGGTGGAGCCAGCGGAGCCAGTGGAGCCAGTGGAGCCAGAAAACGGAGGTTAAGGGTTAAAAGGACTACACCTGGGTCAGAAGGTATGGGGGCAGGGGAAATTACCGGTGGGGGCCCACAAAAAAAGGTAAGGGGAGGGAAGGGAGGTAGGGTGGCCCTCTTAGTGCAACAGGTCGGTGGGGAGCAGGGGGTTGGTGGGGGAGTGGGTTTGGCGGATGTTGAGGCTGAGGGGGAGGGGGTTTGTTTACCGGTTTCCCCTGTCCTGGACAGTATGGACAGTATGGACCCTTTTGAGACTCCAAGCCTTGGGGAAGGGTTACAGGTGGGAGCACCCAACACTTTGCCTGCTTCTTGGGATAAGGGGGAGGATGGGGAGGACAGTTAAAAGTGGGGGTAGGGGTATTATTGTGGGTTGGTTTTTTGTTTAATTTAATTTTATTATTGTCAATGGCTTTCACAGTGGGCACTTTTAATGCACGGGGGTTGAGGGGTTCTGTTAAGAGGAGGGGCTTTTTTGATTATGTTGCCTCACTCAGGCTTACCGTTTGTTTTGTTCAAGAGGTGCACTTACGGGATGGGAGGGATTGTGGTGTGTTTTCAAAGGAATGGGACAAGGGGGAATCGTTTTGGTCAGTGGGGGGGGTTCACTCATCTGGTGTGGGGATACTGTTTGGAAACCGGGAGGCAAGGGTGGTGGGTTCTTTTGTAATTGTGCAGGGGAGGGTTATGGGGGTTGATGTGAATATTGGGGTTTTGAAATTGAGGGTGGTGGTGGTGTACGGGCCACAGAGGGCGGGTGAAAGGAGTGCCATGATGGAGGCTTTAAGGCCTTTTTTTGCCACAAACAGGCAGATGGTGGTGGGGGGTGATTTTAATGTGGATCTGGGGAGGGTGGGTGATCCAAGTGCTGGGTGTGTGGGTTCTTTTTTTAAGGGGCAGGGGCTTGTGGATGGAGGGAAGGCACTTACCCCTCGAATAGATGGTCCCACATGGCGTAACTCCCGGGGGGTAGCCAGGCGTCTCGATTATGTGTTTTTTTCTCGGTCCTTGGTCCTATTGTCGGGCCGGGTGGTCCCTGTTTTTTTCTCTGACCATGATGGGCTCCTCTTTCGGGTCCGGTCTAGCGCTCCTGTTTTCGGCCCCGGGTACTGGAGGTTGAACTCCAGTGTCCTTGGCGAGGATGAGTTCTGCAGTAGCTTTGTCTCCTTTTTCCGGGGGCTCGAGGGACTTAGGGCTTTGTTTTCTGGTGTGGTGGAGTGGTGGGAGGGGGCTAAGGAGAGGATAAAGGGGTTTTGTATTATGTATTGTCAACGGAGGGCGAAGGAGGCGGGGAGGGAAGTGCTCCGTCTTCAACACCTCCTCGAGCTCGAGTACACTTTGGGTAACCTAGGTGGCGCTGTAGACCAGCGGGCTTGTGACTCCCTTAAGACAGAACTTAGGGATGTCTATGAGGATAAGGCCCGTGCTTACCTGACGCGGTCACGTCGTGAGTTCTTGGAGAAGAATGAGACGTGTTCCGCAGCCTTTTTCAGCAGCGTGAGGGCTGATAAGGGAAGGAAGGTGATATCGGGAGTTAGGGACAGTCAGGGTCAGGTGGTTACTGAGACAGGGGAGATGGTAAGGGTCGCAACCGATCACTTCCGCTCCTTCTTCTGTGAACGAGTGGTGGATGAGGAGCGAGCAGAGGCTTTTTTGCAGCTTGTGGCTCAGAGGGTACCGTCAGACCTGGCTGAGGCTTTGGAGGCCCCTCTCTCTCTCGAGGAATTGGAGGGTGCCCTTCGTAGAATGGGCAAGCGTAAGGTTCCGGGCATCGATGGCCTGCCGGCTGAGTTTTATCTCATGTTTTGGGATATTCTCGGCCCGGTGGTTCTCGAGGTCCTGACCGAGGTCCTCCGCACAGGGGCACTGGGAGGGTCAATGGCTAAGGGGGTGATCTCACTTCTGTTTAAGAAGGGGGACGCCTCTGACCTTAAGAACTGGCGGCCATTGACCATGCTGTGTGTTGATTACAAGCTTTTGGCTAAGGTTCTCACAGACCGTCTGTGCACAGCTCTCCCAGATGCGGTCCATGTGGATCAGACGTGTGGGGTGGCTGGGCGCTCGTTGAGATGGAATCTCCAGCTCATCAGAGACGTCATCGCTTGGGCAGAGGATCGGGACCTGCCACTTATGGTGGTGGGTCTTGATCAGGCCAAAGCCTTTGATAGGGTTCACTGGGGTTTTATGTTCAAAGTTTTAGAGAGAATAGGCTTAGGGCGGGTTTTTGTTGGGTGGCTGCGTACTCTGTACACAGCAGTGGGGAGCACGGTTTCTGTTAATGGGCACTTGGGGGAGTTTTTTGGGTTGCACGCAGGGGTAAGACAGGGGTGTCCGCTCTCTCCCCTGCTCTACGTCCTTTATATGGAGCCCCTGGCGGCGGCCATTAGGGCTGACCCGGGTGTGAAGGGTATCCTGGTACCAGGCAGCAGGGGCCTGAGGGTCAAGTTGTCGCAGTATGCGGATGATACCACACTGCTACTGGACAACGATGCGTGTCTGAGTCGGTCTTTGGAGATCTTCCAGGACTTTGGCCGGGTGTCTGGCGCGGAGCTCAACCGTGCTAAATCCTCGGTTAAGTTCTTTGGGCGGTGGAAGAGTAGGTCAGACGTACCAGGAGGGCTGTCGCTCTGTGAAGGGGCCCTGAGGATTCTTGGGGTCCTCTTTGAGGCAGCCCACAGTGCCACGGTCAACTGGACCAGGCGAATAGATGCAGTTCATAAAAAGTTTGCCCTCTGGAAGGCCAGGAGACTGACCTTTACGGGGAAGGTACTGGTTTTGAAGGTAGACGTGTTGCCGTCCCTCCTGTACCTGGCGTACATCTTTCCGATGCCGGCCAGCATGCGGAGGCCGCTCACTCGGCTTGTGTTTCGTTTCATGTGGGGGGGGAGTTATGAATACGTGGCGAGGGCACGCATGTTGGCTCCGGTGGGGGAAGGGGGGAGGGACGTGCCCCATTTCCCACTCAAGTTGGACTGCATTTTTGTTTCTTTTTTGCTCAAAGAATTGTCCTCTCCGGTAGTCCATCCATCTGGCTACTTCCTCCGGTTCTACTTTGCCTACCCGGCAAGGAGGGTCATGGCCTGGTCCAATTCGGCCCCCCGGGCGGAGCAGTTGCCGTGGCATTTTGGCCACGCGGCAAAGTGGCTGCGGGCTCATCCTGGGGTTTTGGAAGGGGATGTGGGGTTGGACCAGAAGAGGCTCTATGCCGAGGTGAGACAGGGAGTGACCGCGCCAGCTGTGGTGGGGATACCCGCTACAGTTTGGTTGTCGGTACAACTGCCTGGCCTGGACAATGGGCTCAAGGATTTAGGATGGCTGATGTTACACAGGAGTTTGCCGGTGCGTGAGATCATGCACCGGCATGGCTTGGCGAGATCCCCGGTGTGCCCCAGAGCTGGTTGCTTTGTGGACGAGACTATTAGACACGTCATGTGGGACTGTCCTTTTGCAGGGGTGGTGTGGGCTAGGGCATCTGTGTTGATTGGCAGGTTGGAGGGGAGTGTTGGGGTCACATGGGCAAGATTGGAGAGAGGGATTGGGAGAGCTGGGGGGGGGCGTAGGGGGCGTCTCCTGCAATGGCTGCTCATGGGCCTTTTTAAGAAGGGGCTGTGGGAGGCCAGACAGGCTCTGGTTAAAAAGGCGGTGGATTGGGGGGTGGAGGGGGTTGTTAGGAGAGTAGAGGGGGACGTAAAGGGAAGGATGCGGTGGGATGTGAAGAGGTGGGGACATCATGCTGCTAGGGAGAGATGGAAGGGGGGTTTAGGTTTGATGGAAGGGATGTAGTGGTTGCTTAGGATATTGACATATGGTTTTTTTTGTGGAGACCGGAAAGTGCATAAGTGGAAAATGGGGACATGGTTTTTTGTCTTGGATAGTGGGCTATTGTTTTGGGTGGGATAAAGGGAGGTTTTGGTTAACAGTGGGTGGTTTAATTTGGGGTTCATTTTCATTTTCAACTGTAACAGGGACAGCATACAATAAGGAACATAAAATGAAAATGTAGAAATGCAAATGTTCAGGAAAGTTTTGTTTGGATTAGTAGGGAAAGGTAAATTAAGAATGTGTGCACATGTATGGGTGTTTTAAATAGTATGATAGGAAGTCGTTTTGTAGTTTGTATGGTATAGGGACAGATAGGATGTGATAACATGTATATGATTATTTTTGATATAAAATTAAGAAAGAAGGTAAAAACTCCCCTCCCAGCTGGTTGGAGGGGAGGAGAAGCCCGATTTCACAAAAAAAAAAAAAAAAAAAAAAAAAAAAAAAAAAAAAAATCTGTTCTTATCAGTTTAATATCTGATACGTCCCCTACCCGGGGACCATATATTAAATTGATTTTTGGAACAGGGAGATGGAATAGGGGCTTGCTCCGTCCACTCCACGCATCGACCTGGTCTTGCAGTATCTCCAGGAACGGTGCACTAACTCCTCCTAACTTTGTCAAAGTAAATGTTTTGGTACGCTAATCTGCGATGGGTTAAAGGCAATGCAAAAAAAAAGAAATCATTAGATGGGCAACGCTCTGTTTAATCTGCGTTATGTTTTCCCGCCCTTTTTGTTAAAAAAAAAAAAAAAAAAAAAAAAAAAAACGTCCGTGTGTGTGTGTGTGTGTGTGTGTGTGTAAATGGCTGCATTTACATAGCGCTTTACAATTTGTTCCTCACATTTTACCCATTCACTCAGACGTTCACACACCGATGGCGGAGGCAACCATGCAAGGTGCCAACCTACCTGCTCATCAGGAGCAATTAGGGGATAAGTGTCTTTAAACAAAGCACAATTGATGCAAACACAGACAACGTGTTGTAAATGCTAGTACAGTAACATCCACCCCCCTGCGTACTGTATCAGCCGCGCCGGGCGTGCCCGCTGGCCATAATGGGGGTTATCGCTTCTCGGCCTTTTGGCTAAGATCAAGTGTAGTATCTGTTCTTATCAGTTTAATATCTGATACGTCCCCTACCCGGGGACCATATATTAAATTGATTTTTGGAACAGGGAGATGGAATAGGGGCTTGCTCCGTCCACTCCACGCATCGACCTGGTCTTGCAGTATCTCCAGGAACGGTGCACTAACTCCTCCTAACTTTGTCAAAGTAAATGTTTTGGTACGCTAATCTGCGATGGGTTAAAGGCAATGCAAAAAAAAAGAAATCATTAGATGGGCAACGCTCTGTTTAATCTGCGTTATGTTTTCCCGCCCTTTTTGTTAAAAAAAAAAAAAAAAAAAAAAAAAAAACGTCCGTGTGTGTGTGTGTGTGTGTGTGTGTGTGTAAATGGCTGCATTTACATAGCGCTTTACAATTTGTTCCTCACATTTTACCCATTCACTCAGACGTTCACACACCGATGGCGGAGGCAACCATGCAAGGTGCCAACCTACCTGCTCATCAGGAGCAATTAGGGGATAAGTGTCTTTAAACAAAGCACAATTGATGCAAACACAGACAACGTGTTGTAAATGCTAGTACAGTAACATCCACCCCCCTGCGTACTGTATCAGCCGCGCCGGGCGTGCCCGCTGGCCATAATGGGGGTTATCGCTTCTCGGCCTTTTGGCTAAGATCAAGTGTAGTATCTGTTCTTATCAGTTTAATATCTGATACGTCCCCTACCCGGGGACCATATATTAAATTGATTTTTGGAACAGGGAGATGGAATAGGGGCTTGCTCCGTCCACTCCACGCATCGACCTGGTCTTGCAGTATCTCCAGGAACGGTGCACTAACTCCTCCTAACTTTGTCAAAGTAAATGTTTTGGTACGCTAATCTGCGATGGGTTAAAGGCAATGCAAAAAAAAAGAAATCATTAGATGGGCAACGCTCTGTTTAATCTGCGTTATGTTTTCCCGCCCTTTTTGTTAAAAAAAAAAAAAAAAAAAAAAAAAAAAACGTCCGTGTGTGTGTGTGTGTGTGTGTGTGTGTGTAAATGGCTGCATTTACATAGCGCTTTACAATTTGTTCCTCACATTTTACCCATTCACTCAGACGTTCACACACCGATGGCGGAGGCAACCATGCAAGGTGCCAACCTACCTGCTCATCAGGAGCAATTAGGGGATAAGTGTCTTTAAACAAAGCACAATTGATGCAAACACAGACAACGTGTTGTAAATGCTAGTACAGTAACATCCACCCCCCTGCGTACTGTATCAGCCGCGCCGGGCGTGCCCGCTGGCCATAATGGGGGTTATCGCTTCTCGGCCTTTTGGCTAAGATCAAGTGTAGTATCTGTTCTTATCAGTTTAATATCTGATACGTCCCCTACCCGGGGACCATATATTAAATTGATTTTTGGAACAGGGAGATGGAATAGGGGCTTGCTCCGTCCACTCCACGCATCGACCTGGTCTTGCAGTATCTCCAGGAACGGTGCACTAACTCCTCCTAACTTTGTCAAAGTAAATGTTTTGGTACGCTAATCTGCGATGGGTTAAAGGCAATGCAAAAAAAAAGAAATCATTAGATGGGCAACGCTCTGTTTAATCTGCGTTATGTTTTCCCGCCCTTTTTGTTAAAAAAAAAAAAAAAAAAAAAAAAAAAAAACGTCCGTGTGTGTGTGTGTGTGTGTGTGTGTGTGTAAATGGCTGCATTTACATAGCGCTTTACAATTTGTTCCTCACATTTTACCCATTCACTCAGACGTTCACACACCGATGGCGGAGGCAACCATGCAAGGTGCCAACCTACCTGCTCATCAGGAGCAATTAGGGGATAAGTGTCTTTAAACAAAGCACAATTGATGCAAACACAGACAACGTGTTGTAAATGCTAGTACAGTAACATCCACCCCCCTGCGTACTGTATCAGCCGCGCCGGGCGTGCCCGCTGGCCATAATGGGGGTTATCGCTTCTCGGCCTTTTGGCTAAGATCAAGTGTAGTATCTGTTCTTATCAGTTTAATATCTGATACGTCCCCTACCCGGGGACCATATATTAAATTGATTTTTGGAACAGGGAGATGGAATAGGGGCTTGCTCCGTCCACTCCACGCATCGACCTGGTCTTGCAGTATCTCCAGGAACGGTGCACTAACTCCTCCTAACTTTGTCAAAGTAAATGTTTTGGTACGCTAATCTGCGATGGGTTAAAGGCAATGCAAAAAAAAAGAAATCATTAGATGGGCAACGCTCTGTTTAATCTGCGTTATGTTTTCCCGCCCTTTTTGTTAAAAAAAAAAAAAAAAAAAAAAAAAAAAACGTCCGTGTGTGTGTGTGTGTGTGTGTGTGTGTGTAAATGGCTGCATTTACATAGCGCTTTACAATTTGTTCCTCACATTTTACCCATTCACTCAGACGTTCACACACCGATGGCGGAGGCAACCATGCAAGGTGCCAACCTACCTGCTCATCAGGAGCAATTAGGGGATAAGTGTCTTTAAACAAAGCACAATTGATGCAAACACAGACAACGTGTTGTAAATGCTAGTACAGTAACATCCACCCCCCTGCGTACTGTATCAGCCGCGCCGGGCGTGCCCGCTGGCCATAATGGGGGTTATCGCTTCTCGGCCTTTTGGCTAAGATCAAGTGTAGTATCTGTTCTTATCAGTTTAATATCTGATACGTCCCCTACCCGGGGACCATATATTAAATTGATTTTTGGAACAGGGAGATGGAATAGGGGCTTGCTCCGTCCACTCCACGCATCGACCTGGTCTTGCAGTATCTCCAGGAACGGTGCACTAACTCCTCCTAACTTTGTCAAAGTAAATGTTTTGGTACGCTAATCTGCGATGGGTTAAAGGCAATGCAAAAAAAAAGAAATCATTAGATGGGCAACGCTCTGTTTAATCTGCGTTATGTTTTCCCGCCCTTTTTGTTAAAAAAAAAAAAAAAAAAAAAAAAAAAAACGTCCGTGTGTGTGTGTGTGTGTGTGTGTGTGTGTAAATGGCTGCATTTACATAGCGCTTTACAATTTGTTCCTCACATTTTACCCATTCACTCAGACGTTCACACACCGATGGCGGAGGCAACCATGCAAGGTGCCAACCTACCTGCTCATCAGGAGCAATTAGGGGATAAGTGTCTTTAAACAAAGCACAATTGATGCAAACACAGACAACGTGTTGTAAATGCTAGTACAGTAACATCCACCCCCCTGCGTACTGTATCAGCCGCGCCGGGCGTGCCCGCTGGCCATAATGGGGGTTATCGCTTCTCGGCCTTTTGGCTAAGATCAAGTGTAGTATCTGTTCTTATCAGTTTAATATCTGATACGTCCCCTACCCGGGGACCATATATTAAATTGATTTTTGGAACAGGGAGATGGAATAGGGGCTTGCTCCGTCCACTCCACGCATCGACCTGGTCTTGCAGTATCTCCAGGAACGGTGCACTAACTCCTCCTAACTTTGTCAAAGTAAATGTTTTGGTACGCTAATCTGCGATGGGTTAAAGGCAATGCAAAAAAAAAGAAATCATTAGATGGGCAACGCTCTGTTTAATCTGCGTTATGTTTTCCCGCCCTTTTTGTTAAAAAAAAAAAAAAAAAAAAAAAAAAAAACGTCCGTGTGTGTGTGTGTGTGTGTGTGTGTGTGTAAATGGCTGCATTTACATAGCGCTTTACAATTTGTTCCTCACATTTTACCCATTCACTCAGACGTTCACACACCGATGGCGGAGGCAACCATGCAAGGTGCCAACCTACCTGCTCATCAGGAGCAATTAGGGGATAAGTGTCTTTAAACAAAGCACAATTGATGCAAACACAGACAACGTGTTGTAAATGCTAGTACAGTAACATCCACCCCCCTGCGTACTGTATCAGCCGCGCCGGGCGTGCCCGCTGGCCATAATGGGGGTTATCGCTTCTCGGCCTTTTGGCTAAGATCAAGTGTAGTATCTGTTCTTATCAGTTTAATATCTGATACGTCCCCTACCCGGGGACCATATATTAAATTGATTTTTGGAACAGGGAGATGGAATAGGGGCTTGCTCCGTCCACTCCACGCATCGACCTGGTCTTGCAGTATCTCCAGGAACGGTGCACTAACTCCTCCTAACTTTGTCAAAGTAAATGTTTTGGTACGCTAATCTGCGATGGGTTAAAGGCAATGCAAAAAAAAAGAAATCATTAGATGGGCAACGCTCTGTTTAATCTGCGTTATGTTTTCCCGCCCTTTTTGTTAAAAAAAAAAAAAAAAAAAAAAAAAAAAACGTCCGTGTGTGTGTGTGTGTGTGTGTGTGTGTGTAAATGGCTGCATTTACATAGCGCTTTACAATTTGTTCCTCACATTTTACCCATTCACTCAGACGTTCACACACCGATGGCGGAGGCAACCATGCAAGGTGCCAACCTACCTGCTCATCAGGAGCAATTAGGGGATAAGTGTCTTTAAACAAAGCACAATTGATGCAAACACAGACAACGTGTTGTAAATGCTAGTACAGTAACATCCACCCCCCTGCGTACTGTATCAGCCGCGCCGGGCGTGCCCGCTGGCCATAATGGGGGTTATCGCTTCTCGGCCTTTTGGCTAAGATCAAGTGTAGTATCTGTTCTTATCAGTTTAATATCTGATACGTCCCCTACCCGGGGACCATATATTAAATTGATTTTTGGAACAGGGAGATGGAATAGGGGCTTGCTCCGTCCACTCCACGCATCGACCTGGTCTTGCAGTATCTCCAGGAACGGTGCACTAACTCCTCCTAACTTTGTCAAAGTAAATGTTTTGGTACGCTAATCTGCGATGGGTTAAAGGCAATGCAAAAAAAAAGAAATCATTAGATGGGCAACGCTCTGTTTAATCTGCGTTATGTTTTCCCGCCCTTTTTGTTAAAAAAAAAAAAAAAAAAAAAAAAAAAAACGTCCGTGTGTGTGTGTGTGTGTGTGTGTGTGTGTAAATGGCTGCATTTACATAGCGCTTTACAATTTGTTCCTCACATTTTACCCATTCACTCAGACGTTCACACACCGATGGCGGAGGCAACCATGCAAGGTGCCAACCTACCTGCTCATCAGGAGCAATTAGGGGATAAGTGTCTTTAAACAAAGCACAATTGATGCAAACACAGACAACGTGTTGTAAATGCTAGTACAGTAACATCCACCCCCCTGCGTACTGTATCAGCCGCGCCGGGCGTGCCCGCTGGCCATAATGGGGGTTATCGCTTCTCGGCCTTTTGGCTAAGATCAAGTGTAGTATCTGTTCTTATCAGTTTAATATCTGATACGTCCCCTACCCGGGGACCATATATTAAATTGATTTTTGGAACAGGGAGATGGAATAGGGGCTTGCTCCGTCCACTCCACGCATCGACCTGGTCTTGCAGTATCTCCAGGAACGGTGCACTAACTCCTCCTAACTTTGTCAAAGTAAATGTTTTGGTACGCTAATCTGCGATGGGTTAAAGGCAATGCAAAAAAAAAGAAATCATTAGATGGGCAACGCTCTGTTTAATCTGCGTTATGTTTTCCCGCCCTTTTTGTTAAAAAAAAAAAAAAAAAAAAAAAAAAAAACGTCCGTGTGTGTGTGTGTGTGTGTGTGTGTGTGTAAATGGCTGCATTTACATAGCGCTTTACAATTTGTTCCTCACATTTTACCCATTCACTCAGACGTTCACACACCGATGGCGGAGGCAACCATGCAAGGTGCCAACCTACCTGCTCATCAGGAGCAATTAGGGGATAAGTGTCTTTAAACAAAGCACAATTGATGCAAACACAGACAACGTGTTGTAAATGCTAGTACAGTAACATCCACCCCCCTGCGTACTGTATCAGCCGCGCCGGGCGTGCCCGCTGGCCATAATGGGGGTTATCGCTTCTCGGCCTTTTGGCTAAGATCAAGTGTAGTATCTGTTCTTATCAGTTTAATATCTGATACGTCCCCTACCCGGGGACCATATATTAAATTGATTTTTGGAACAGGGAGATGGAATAGGGGCTTGCTCCGTCCACTCCACGCATCGACCTGGTCTTGCAGTATCTCCAGGAACGGTGCACTAACTCCTCCTAACTTTGTCAAAGTAAATGTTTTGGTACGCTAATCTGCGATGGGTTAAAGGCAATGCAAAAAAAAAGAAATCATTAGATGGGCAACGCTCTGTTTAATCTGCGTTATGTTTTCCCGCCCTTTTTGTTAAAAAAAAAAAAAAAAAAAAAAAAAAAAACGTCCGTGTGTGTGTGTGTGTGTGTGTGTGTGTGTAAATGGCTGCATTTACATAGCGCTTTACAATTTGTTCCTCACATTTTACCCATTCACTCAGACGTTCACACACCGATGGCGGAGGCAACCATGCAAGGTGCCAACCTACCTGCTCATCAGGAGCAATTAGGGGATAAGTGTCTTTAAACAAAGCACAATTGATGCAAACACAGACAACGTGTTGTAAATGCTAGTACAGTAACATCCACCCCCCTGCGTACTGTATCAGCCGCGCCGGGCGTGCCCGCTGGCCATAATGGGGGTTATCGCTTCTCGGCCTTTTGGCTAAGATCAAGTGTAGTATCTGTTCTTATCAGTTTAATATCTGATACGTCCCCTACCCGGGGACCATATATTAAATTGATTTTTGGAACAGGGAGATGGAATAGGGGCTTGCTCCGTCCACTCCACGCATCGACCTGGTCTTGCAGTATCTCCAGGAACGGTGCACTAACTCCTCCTAACTTTGTCAAAGTAAATGTTTTGGTACGCTAATCTGCGATGGGTTAAAGGCAATGCAAAAAAAAAGAAATCATTAGATGGGCAACGCTCTGTTTAATCTGCGTTATGTTTTCCCGCCCTTTTTGTTAAAAAA
The DNA here is from genome assembly GCF_963971535.1 of Notolepis coatsorum. Lineage (NCBI taxonomy): Eukaryota > Metazoa > Chordata > Actinopteri > Aulopiformes > Paralepididae > Notolepis > Notolepis coatsorum. The sequence goes on from NC_140171.1 coordinate 180,116,312, forward strand.
AAAAAAAAAAGAAAAAAAAAAAACGTCCGTGTGTGTGTGTGTGTGTGTGTGTGTGTGTAAATGGCTGCATTTACATAGCGCTTTACAATTTGTTCCTCACATTTTACCCATTCACTCAGACGTTCACACACCGATGGCGGAGGCAACCATGCAAGGTGCCAACCTACCTGCTCATCAGGAGCAATTAGGGGATAAGTGTCTTTAAACAAAGCACAATTGATGCAAACACAGACAACGTGTTGTAAATGCTAGTACAGTAACATCCACCCCCCTGCGTACTGTATCAGCCGCGCCGGGCGTGCCCGCTGGCCATAATGGGGGTTATCGCTTCTCGGCCTTTTGGCTAAGATCAAGTGGATGACCGGTGTATGCTGTTCCTGGTTTTGTTTGCTTGTTTATTATTTTTCTCACATTTCCACAGTCGTGCGGTGTATGGGACTGGAAATTGAGTTTTTTTTATTGTTTGTGCTGGCTTCTCCCTACGATGGCCAGCACTCCACGGCAGTCGACCCCTAGGGCTGGGTTACGGTTTTCGGCGAGGTTCATATGGAAGGATGGAACGATGCCCATGTGGAACAGAGATGTGTTTGTGGATGGTGTCATCATGACTCAACTCAAGTTGAAGGCGGACGATATTTTTTGCATCCAGCACAATGCCCAGGAGAGGGGCTACGATGTTTCCTTCAGATCCAGTTTGGGGCTCCAGGGGGTTTTGGAGGACTGCAAGCGGATGGAGGCTGATGTCGGACCCCTCAGCCATTTCGAGGTGTTTTCTCTGGACAGGCTGAATTTTCGAGTTATCAATGTCACAATGTACAACCCGTACGTGATTGATAAGGAGGTGACTGATTTTTTGGCCCCCTACGCTGAGGTGATATCTGAGGTCCGGAGGATCAGAGACAGACGTGGGATCTGGACGGGGCGGAGGCAGGTGCAGGTGCTCCTAAAGGCTGTTCCCGGTGGCTGTGACGGGCTGGCTCATCCCCCAGCCTTCTTTTCCTTGGGGCCTGATAGGGGGTATTTGTTTTATAACAACCAGCCCCCTTTCTGCCGAAGGTGCCGGGTGGCAGGGCACTCTGATGGAAAGTGTGGGGAGGTGAGGTGCCACCATTGCAAGGAGGAGGGCCACATGGCTAAAGATTGTAAGGTTGGTAAGAAATGCCACAACTGCAGTTCCACCGACCACCTGGTGAGGGCCTGTCCCCAGGAGCGGCGGTATTCGTCAGTGGTGGTGATGGGGAAGGAGCTTGCACCGAAGACCGGAGAGGAGGAAGAAAGTGCACCAGTGGCACCAGCACCAGCACCAATAGAGGCGTTTCCTGTGGAGAAGGACGCAGAGGCGGAGACGGTACTCCTGGTTGGCAACAAGACAGTTTCCCCTTTGTCTTCCGATGGAGAGGCGATGGACGAGGAGGAGGTGGTCGGTGGAGCCAGCGGAGCCAGTGGAGCCAGTGGAGCCAGAAAACGGAGGTTAAGGGTTAAAAGGACTACACCTGGGTCAGAAGGTATGGGGGCAGGGGAAATTACCGGTGGGGGCCCACAAAAAAAGGTAAGGGGAGGGAAGGGAGGTAGGGTGGCCCTCTTAGTGCAACAGGTCGGTGGGGAGCAGGGGGTTGGTGGGGGAGTGGGTTTGGCGGATGTTGAGGCTGAGGGGGAGGGGGTTTGTTTACCGGTTTCCCCTGTCCTGGACAGTATGGACAGTATGGACCCTTTTGAGACCCCAAGCCTTGGGGAAGGGTTACAGGTGGGAGCACCCAACACTTTGCCTGCTTCTTGGGATAAGGGGGAGGATGGGGAGGACAGTTAATAGTGGGGGTAGGGGTATTATTGTGGGTTGGTTTTTTGTTTAATTTAATTTTATTATTGTCAATGGCTTTCACAGTGGGCACTTTTAATGCACGGGGGTTGAGGGGTTCTGTTAAGAGGAGGGGGTTTTTTGATTATGTTGCCTCACTCAGGCTTACCGTTTGTTTTGTTCAAGAGGTGCACTTACGGGATGGGAGGGATTGTGGTGTGTTTTCAAAGGAATGGGACAAGGGGGAATCGTTTTGGTCAGTGGGGGGGGTTCACTCATCTGGTGTGGGGATACTGTTTGGAAACCGGGAGGCAAGGGTGGTGGGTTCTTTTGTAATTGTGCAGGGGAGGGTTATGGGGGTTGATGTGAATATTGGGGTTTTGAAATTGAGGGTGGTGGTGGTGTACGGGCCACAGAGGGCGGGTGAAAGGAGTGCCATGATGGAGGCTTTAAGGCCTTTTTTTGCCACAAACAGGCAGATGGTGGTGGGGGGTGATTTTAATGTGGATCTGGGGAGGGTGGGTGATCCAAGTGCTGGGTGTGTGGGTTCTTTTTTTAAGGGGCAGGGGCTTGTGGATGGAGGGAAGGCACTTACCCCTCGAATAGATGGTCCCACATGGCGTAACTCCCGGGGGGTAGCCAGGCGTCTCGATTATGTGTTTTTTTCTCGGTCCTTGGTCCTATTGTCGGGCCGGGTGGTCCCTGTTTTTTTCTCTGACCATGATGGGCTCCTCTTTCGGGTCCGGTCTAGCGCTCCTGTTTTCGGCCCCGGGTACTGGAGGTTGAACTCCAGTGTCCTTGGCGAGGATGAGTTCTGCAGTAGCTTTGTCTCCTTTTTCCGGGGGCTCGAGGGACTTAGGGCTTTGTTTTCTGGTGTGGTGGAGTGGTGGGAGGGGGCTAAGGAGAGGATAAAGGGGTTTTGTATTATGTATTGTCAACGGAGGGCGAAGGAGGCGGGGAGGGAAGTGCTCCGTCTTCAACACCTCCTCGAGCTCGAGTACACTTTGGGTAACCTAGGTGGCGCTGTAGACCAGCGGGCTTGTGACTCCCTTAAGACAGAACTTAGGGATGTCTATGAGGATAAGGCCCGTGCTTACCTGACGCGGTCACGTCGTGAGTTCTTGGTGAAGAATGAGACGTGTTCCGCAGCCTTTTTCAGCAGCGTGAGGGCTGATAAGGGAAGGAAGGTGATATCGGGAGTTAGGGACAGTCAGGGTCAGGTGGTTACTGAGACAGGGGAGATGGTAAGGGTCGCAACCGATCACTTCCGCTCCTTCTTCTGTGAACGAGTGGTGGATGAGGAGCGAGCAGAGGCTTTTTTGCAGCTTGTGGCTCAGAGGGTACCGTCAGACCTGGCTGAGGCTTTGGAGGCCCCTCTCTCTCTCGAGGAATTGGAGGGTGCCCTTCGTAGAATGGGCAAGCGTAAGGTTCCGGGCATCGATGGCCTGCCGGCTGAGTTTTATCTCATGTTTTGGGATATTCTCGGCCCGGTGGTTCTCGAGGTCCTGACCGAGGTCCTCCGCACAGGGGCACTGGGAGGGTCAATGGCTAAGGGGGTGATCTCACTTCTGTTTAAGAAGGGGGACGCCTCTGACCTTAAGAACTGGCGGCCATTGACCATGCTGTGTGTTGATTACAAGCTTTTGGCTAAGGTTCTCACAGACCGTCTGTGCACAGCTCTCCCAGATGCGGTCCATGTGGATCAGACGTGTGGGGTGGCTGGGCGCTCGTTGAGATGGAATCTCCAGCTCATCAGAGACGTCATCGCTTGGGCAGAGGATCGGGACCTGCCACTTATGGTGGTGGGTCTTGATCAGGCCAAAGCCTTTGATAGGGTTCACTGGGGTTTTATGTTCAAAGTTTTAGAGAGAATAGGCTTAGGGCGGGTTTTTGTTGGGTGGCTGCGTACTCTGTACACAGCAGTGGGGAGCACGGTTTCTGTTAATGGGCACTTGGGGGAGTTTTTTGGGTTGCACGCAGGGGTAAGACAGGGGTGTCCGCTCTCTCCCCTGCTCTACGTCCTTTATATGGAGCCCCTGGCGGCGGCCATTAGGGCTGACCCGGGTGTGAAGGGTATCCTGGTACCAGGCAGCAGGGGCCTGAGGGTCAAGTTGTCGCAGTATGCGGATGATACCACACTGCTACTGGACAACGATGCGTGTCTGAGTCGGTCTTTGGAGATCTTCCAGGACTTTGGCCGGGTGTCTGGCGCGGAGCTCAACCGTGCTAAATCCTCGGTTAAGTTCTTTGGGCGGTGGAAGAGTAGGTCAGACGTACCAGGAGGGCTGTCGCTCTGTGAAGGGGCCCTGAGGATTCTTGGGGTCCTCTTTGAGGCAGCCCACAGTGCCACGGTCAACTGGACCAGGCGAATAGATGCAGTTCATAAAAAGTTTGCCCTCTGGAAGGCCAGGAGACTGACCTTTACGGGGAAGGTACTGGTTTTGAAGGTAGACGTGTTGCCGTCCCTCCTGTACCTGGCGTACATCTTTCCGATGCCGGCCAGCATGCGGAGGCCGCTCACTCGGCTTGTGTTTCGTTTCATGTGGGGGGGGAGTTATGAATACGTGGCGAGGGCACGCATGTTGGCTCCGGTGGGGGAAGGGGGGAGGGACGTGCCCCATTTCCCACTCAAGTTGGACTGCATTTTTGTTTCTTTTTTGCTCAAAGAATTGTCCTCTCCGGTAGTCCATCCATCTGGCTACTTCCTCCGGTTCTACTTTGCCTACCCGGCAAGGAGGGTCATGGCCTGGTCCAATTCGGCCCCCCGGGCGGAGCAGTTGCCGTGGCATTTTGGCCACGCTGCAAAGTGGCTGCGGGCTCATCCTGGGGTTTTGGAAGGGGATGTGGGGTTGGACCAGAAGAGGCTCTATGCCGAGGTGAGACAGGGAGTGACCGCGCCAGCTGTGGTGGGGATACCCGCTACAGTTTGGTTGTCGGTACAACTGCCTGGCCTGGACAATGGGCTCAAGGATTTAGGATGGCTGATGTTACACAGGAGTTTGCCGGTGCGTGAGATCATGCACCGGCATGGCTTGGCGAGATCCCCGGTGTGCCCCAGAGCTGGTTGCTTTGTGGACGAGACTATTAGACACGTCATGTGGGACTGTCCTTTTGCAGGGGTGGTGTGGGCTAGGGCATCTGTGTTGATTGGGAGGTTGGAGGGGAGTGTTGGGGTCACATGGGCAAGATTGGAGAGAGGGATTGGGAGAGCTGGGGGGGGGCGTAGGGGGCGTCTCCTGCAATGGCTGCTCATGGGCCTTTTTAAGAAGGGGCTGTGGGAGGCCAGACAGGCTCTGGTTAAAAAGGCGGTGGATTGGGGGGTGGAGGGGGTTGTTAGGAGAGTAGAGGGGGACGTAAAGGGAAGGATGCGGTGGGATGTGAAAAGGTGGGGACATCATGCTGCTAGGGAGAGATGGAAGGGGGGTTTAGGTTTGATGGAAGGGATGTAGTGGTTGCTTAGGATATTGACATCTGGTTTTTTTTTTTGTGGAGACCGGAAAGTGCATAAGTGGAAAATGGGGACATGGTTTTTTGTCTTGGATAGTGGGCTATTGTTTTGGGTGGGATAAAGGGAGGTTTTGGTTAACAGTGGGTGGTTTAATTTGGGGTTCATTTTCATTTTCAACTGTAACAGGGACAGCATACAATAAGGAACATAAAATGAAAATGTAGAAATGCAAATGTTCAGGAAAGTTTTGTTTGGATTAGTAGGGAAAGGTAAATTAAGAATGTGTGCACATGTATGGGTGTTTTAAATAGTATGATAGGAAGTCGTTTTGTAGTTTGTATGGTATAGGGACAGATAGGATGTGATAACATGTATATGATTATTTTTGATATAAAATTAAGAAAGAAGGTAAAAACTCCCCTCCCAGCTGGTTGGAGGGGAGGAGAAGCCCGATTTCACAAAAAAAAAAAAAAAAAAAAAAAAAAAAAAAATCTGTTCTTATCAGTTTAATATCTGATACGTCCCCTACCCGGGGACCATATATTAAATTGATTTTTGGAACAGGGAGATGGAATAGGGGCTTGCTCCGTCCACTCCACGCATCGACCTGGTCTTGCAGTATCTCCAGGAACGGTGCACTAACTCCTCCTAACTTTGTCAAAGTAAATGTTTTGGTACGCTAATCTGCGATGGGTTAAAGGCAATGCAAAAAAAAAGAAATCATTAGATGGGCAACGCTCTGTTTAATCTGCGTTATGTTTTCCCGCCCTTTTTGTTAAAAAAAAAAAAAAAAAAAAAAAAAAAAACGTCCGTGTGTGTGTGTGTGTGTGTGTGTGTGTGTAAATGGCTGCATTTACATAGCGCTTTACAATTTGTTCCTCACATTTTACCCATTCACTCAGACGTTCACACACCGATGGCGGAGGCAACCATGCAAGGTGCCAACCTACCTGCTCATCAGGAGCAATTAGGGGATAAGTGTCTTTAAACAAAGCACAATTGATGCAAACACAGACAACGTGTTGTAAATGCTAGTACAGTAACATCCACCCCCCTGCGTACTGTATCAGCCGCGCCGGGCGTGCCCGCTGGCCATAATGGGGGTTATCGCTTCTCGGCCTTTTGGCTAAGATCAAGTGTAGTATCTGTTCTTATCAGTTTAATATCTGATACGTCCCCTACCCGGGGACCATATATTAAATTGATTTTTGGAACAGGGAGATGGAATAGGGGCTTGCTCCGTCCACTCCACGCATCGACCTGGTCTTGCAGTATCTCCAGGAACGGTGCACTAACTCCTCCTAACTTTGTCAAAGTAAATGTTTTGGTACGCTAATCTGCGATGGGTTAAAGGCAATGCAAAAAAAAAGAAATCATTAGATGGGCAACGCTCTGTTTAATCTGCGTTATGTTTTCCCGCCCTTTTTGTTAAAAAAAAAAAAAAAAAAAAAAAAAAAAACGTCCGTGTGTGTGTGTGTGTGTGTGTGTGTGTGTAAATGGCTGCATTTACATAGCGCTTTACAATTTGTTCCTCACATTTTACCCATTCACTCAGACGTTCACACACCGATGGCGGAGGCAACCATGCAAGGTGCCAACCTACCTGCTCATCAGGAGCAATTAGGGGATAAGTGTCTTTAAACAAAGCACAATTGATGCAAACACAGACAACGTGTTGTAAATGCTAGTACAGTAACATCCACCCCCCTGCGTACTGTATCAGCCGCGCCGGGCGTGCCCGCTGGCCATAATGGGGGTTATCGCTTCTCGGCCTTTTGGCTAAGATCAAGTGTAGTATCTGTTCTTATCAGTTTAATATCTGATACGTCCCCTACCCGGGGACCATATATTAAATTGATTTTTGGAACAGGGAGATGGAATAGGGGCTTGCTCCGTCCACTCCACGCATCGACCTGGTCTTGCAGTATCTCCAGGAACGGTGCACTAACTCCTCCTAACTTTGTCAAAGTAAATGTTTTGGTACGCTAATCTGCGATGGGTTAAAGGCAATGCAAAAAAAAAGAAATCATTAGATGGGCAACGCTCTGTTTAATCTGCGTTATGTTTTCCCGCCCTTTTTGTTAAAAAAAAAAAAAAAAAAAAAAAAAAAAACGTCCGTGTGTGTGTGTGTGTGTGTGTGTGTGTGTAAATGGCTGCATTTACATAGCGCTTTACAATTTGTTCCTCACATTTTACCCATTCACTCAGACGTTCACACACCGATGGCGGAGGCAACCATGCAAGGTGCCAACCTACCTGCTCATCAGGAGCAATTAGGGGATAAGTGTCTTTAAACAAAGCACAATTGATGCAAACACAGACAACGTGTTGTAAATGCTAGTACAGTAACATCCACCCCCCTGCGTACTGTATCAGCCGCGCCGGGCGTGCCCGCTGGCCATAATGGGGGTTATCGCTTCTCGGCCTTTTGGCTAAGATCAAGTGTAGTATCTGTTCTTATCAGTTTAATATCTGATACGTCCCCTACCCGGGGACCATATATTAAATTGATTTTTGGAACAGGGAGATGGAATAGGGGCTTGCTCCGTCCACTCCACGCATCGACCTGGTCTTGCAGTATCTCCAGGAACGGTGCACTAACTCCTCCTAACTTTGTCAAAGTAAATGTTTTGGTACGCTAATCTGCGATGGGTTAAAGGCAATGCAAAAAAAAAGAAATCATTAGATGGGCAACGCTCTGTTTAATCTGCGTTATGTTTTCCCGCCCTTTTTGTTAAAAAAAAAAAAAAAAAAAAAAAAAAAAACGTCCGTGTGTGTGTGTGTGTGTGTGTGTGTGTGTAAATGGCTGCATTTACATAGCGCTTTACAATTTGTTCCTCACATTTTACCCATTCACTCAGACGTTCACACACCGATGGCGGAGGCAACCATGCAAGGTGCCAACCTACCTGCTCATCAGGAGCAATTAGGGGATAAGTGTCTTTAAACAAAGCACAATTGATGCAAACACAGACAACGTGTTGTAAATGCTAGTACAGTAACATCCACCCCCCTGCGTACTGTATCAGCCGCGCCGGGCGTGCCCGCTGGCCATAATGGGGGTTATCGCTTCTCGGCCTTTTGGCTAAGATCAAGTGTAGTATCTGTTCTTATCAGTTTAATATCTGATACGTCCCCTACCCGGGGACCATATATTAAATTGATTTTTGGAACAGGGAGATGGAATAGGGGCTTGCTCCGTCCACTCCACGCATCGACCTGGTCTTGCAGTATCTCCAGGAACGGTGCACTAACTCCTCCTAACTTTGTCAAAGTAAATGTTTTGGTACGCTAATCTGCGATGGGTTAAAGGCAATGCAAAAAAAAAGAAATCATTAGATGGGCAACGCTCTGTTTAATCTGCGTTATGTTTTCCCGCCCTTTTTGTTAAAAAAAAAAAAAAAAAAAAAAAAAAAAACGTCCGTGTGTGTGTGTGTGTGTGTGTGTGTGTGTAAATGGCTGCATTTACATAGCGCTTTACAATTTGTTCCTCACATTTTACCCATTCACTCAGACGTTCACACACCGATGGCGGAGGCAACCATGCAAGGTGCCAACCTACCTGCTCATCAGGAGCAATTAGGGGATAAGTGTCTTTAAACAAAGCACAATTGATGCAAACACAGACAACGTGTTGTAAATGCTAGTACAGTAACATCCACCCCCCTGCGTACTGTATCAGCCGCGCCGGGCGTGCCCGCTGGCCATAATGGGGGTTATCGCTTCTCGGCCTTTTGGCTAAGATCAAGTGTAGTATCTGTTCTTATCAGTTTAATATCTGATACGTCCCCTACCCGGGGACCATATATTAAATTGATTTTTGGAACAGGGAGATGGAATAGGGGCTTGCTCCGTCCACTCCACGCATCGACCTGGTCTTGCAGTATCTCCAGGAACGGTGCACTAACTCCTCCTAACTTTGTCAAAGTAAATGTTTTGGTACGCTAATCTGCGATGGGTTAAAGGCAATGCAAAAAAAAAGAAATCATTAGATGGGCAACGCTCTGTTTAATCTGCGTTATGTTTTCCCGCCCTTTTTGTTAAAAAAAAAAAAAAAAAAAAAAAAAAAAACGTCCGTGTGTGTGTGTGTGTGTGTGTGTGTGTGTAAATGGCTGCATTTACATAGCGCTTTACAATTTGTTCCTCACATTTTACCCATTCACTCAGACGTTCACACACCGATGGCGGAGGCAACCATGCAAGGTGCCAACCTACCTGCTCATCAGGAGCAATTAGGGGATAAGTGTCTTTAAACAAAGCACAATTGATGCAAACACAGACAACGTGTTGTAAATGCTAGTACAGTAACATCCACCCCCCTGCGTACTGTATCAGCCGCGCCGGGCGTGCCCGCTGGCCATAATGGGGGTTATCGCTTCTCGGCCTTTTGGCTAAGATCAAGTGTAGTATCTGTTCTTATCAGTTTAATATCTGATACGTCCCCTACCCGGGGACCATATATTAAATTGATTTTTGGAACAGGGAGATGGAATAGGGGCTTGCTCCGTCCACTCCACGCATCGACCTGGTCTTGCAGTATCTCCAGGAACGGTGCACTAACTCCTCCTAACTTTGTCAAAGTAAATGTTTTGGTACGCTAATCTGCGATGGGTTAAAGGCAATGCAAAAAAAAAGAAATCATTAGATGGGCAACGCTCTGTTTAATCTGCGTTATGTTTTCCCGCCCTTTTTGTTAAAAAAAAAAAAAAAAAAAAAAAAAAAAACGTCCGTGTGTGTGTGTGTGTGTGTGTGTGTGTGTAAATGGCTGCATTTACATAGCGCTTTACAATTTGTTCCTCACATTTTACCCATTCACTCAGACGTTCACACACCGATGGCGGAGGCAACCATGCAAGGTGCCAACCTACCTGCTCATCAGGAGCAATTAGGGGATAAGTGTCTTTAAACAAAGCACAATTGATGCAAACACAGACAACGTGTTGTAAATGCTAGTACAGTAACATCCACCCCCCTGCGTACTGTATCAGCCGCGCCGGGCGTGCCCGCTGGCCATAATGGGGGTTATCGCTTCTCGGCCTTTTGGCTAAGATCAAGTGTAGTATCTGTTCTTATCAGTTTAATATCTGATACGTCCCCTACCCGGGGACCATATATTAAATTGATTTTTGGAACAGGGAGATGGAATAGGGGCTTGCTCCGTCCACTCCACGCATCGACCTGGTCTTGCAGTATCTCCAGGAACGGTGCACTAACTCCTCCTAACTTTGTCAAAGTAAATGTTTTGGTACGCTAATCTGCGATGGGTTAAAGGCAATGCAAAAAAAAAGAAATCATTAGATGGGCAACGCTCTGTTTAATCTGCGTTATGTTTTCCCGCCCTTTTTGTTAAAAAAAAAAAAAAAAAAAAAAAAAAAAACGTCCGTGTGTGTGTGTGTGTGTGTGTGTGTGTGTAAATGGCTGCATTTACATAGCGCTTTACAATTTGTTCCTCACATTTTACCCATTCACTCAGACGTTCACACACCGATGGCGGAGGCAACCATGCAAGGTGCCAACCTACCTGCTCATCAGGAGCAATTAGGGGATAAGTGTCTTTAAACAAAGCACAATTGATGCAAACACAGACAACGTGTTGTAAATGCTAGTACAGTAACATCCACCCCCCTGCGTACTGTATCAGCCGCGCCGGGCGTGCCCGCTGGCCATAATGGGGGTTATCGCTTCTCGGCCTTTTGGCTAAGATCAAGTGTAGTATCTGTTCTTATCAGTTTAATATCTGATACGTCCCCTACCCGGGGACCATATATTAAATTGATTTTTGGAACAGGGAGATGGAATAGGGGCTTGCTCCGTCCACTCCACGCATCGACCTGGTCTTGCAGTATCTCCAGGAACGGTGCACTAACTCCTCCTAACTTTGTCAAAGTAAATGTTTTGGTACGCTAATCTGCGATGGGTTAAAGGCAATGCAAAAAAAAAGAAATCATTAGATGGGCAACGCTCTGTTTAATCTGCGTTATGTTTTCCCGCCCTTTTTGTTAAAAAAAAAAAAAAAAAAAAAAAAAAAAACGTCCGTGTGTGTGTGTGTGTGTGTGTGTGTGTGTAAATGGCTGCATTTACATAGCGCTTTACAATTTGTTCCTCACATTTTACCCATTCACTCAGACGTTCACACACCGATGGCGGAGGCAACCATGCAAGGTGCCAACCTACCTGCTCATCAGGAGCAATTAGGGGATAAGTGTCTTTAAACAAAGCACAATTGATGCAAACACAGACAACGTGTTGTAAATGCTAGTACAGTAACATCCACCCCCCTGCGTACTGTATCAGCCGCGCCGGGCGTGCCCGCTGGCCATAATGGGGGTTATCGCTTCTCGGCCTTTTGGCTAAGATCAAGTGTAGTATCTGTTCTTATCAGTTTAATATCTGATACGTCCCCTACCCGGGGACCATATATTAAATTGATTTTTGGAACAGGGAGATGGAATAGGGGCTTGCTCCGTCCACTCCACGCATCGACCTGGTCTTGCAGTATCTCCAGGAACGGTGCACTAACTCCTCCTAACTTTGTCAAAGTAAATGTTTTGGTACGCTAATCTGCGATGGGTTAAAGGCAATGCAAAAAAAAAGAAATCATTAGATGGGCAACGCTCTGTTTAATCTGCGTTATGTTTTCCCGCCCTTTTTGTTAAAAAAAAAAAAAAAAAAAAAAAAAAAAACGTCCGTGTGTGTGTGTGTGTGTGTGTGTGTGTGTAAATGGCTGCATTTACATAGCGCTTTACAATTTGTTCCTCACATTTTACCCATTCACTCAGACGTTCACACACCGATGGCGGAGGCAACCATGCAAGGTGCCAACCTACCTGCTCATCAGGAGCAATTAGGGGATAAGTGTCTTTAAACAAAGCACAATTGATGCAAACACAGACAACGTGTTGTAAATGCTAGTACAGTAACATCCACCCCCCTGCGTACTGTATCAGCCGCGCCGGGCGTGCCCGCTGGCCATAATGGGGGTTATCGCTTCTCGGCCTTTTGGCTAAGATCAAGTGTAGTATCTGTTCTTATCAGTTTAATATCTGATACGTCCCCTACCCGGGGACCATATATTAAATTGATTTTTGGAACAGGGAGATGGAATAGGGGCTTGCTCCGTCCACTCCACGCATCGACCTGGTCTTGCAGTATCTCCAGGAACGGTGCACTAACTCCTCCTAACTTTGTCAAAGTAAATGTTTTGGTACGCTAATCTGCGATGGGTTAAAGGCAATGCAAAAAAAAAGAAATCATTAGATGGGCAACGCTCTGTTTAATCTGCGTTATGTTTTCCCGCCCTTTTTGTTAAAAAAAAAAAAAAAAAAAAAAAAAAAAACGTCCGTGTGTGTGTGTGTGTGTGTGTGTGTGTGTAAATGGCTGCATTTACATAGCGCTTTACAATTTGTTCCTCACATTTTACCCATTCACTCAGACGTTCACACACCGATGGCGGAGGCAACCATGCAAGGTGCCAACCTACCTGCTCATCAGGAGCAATTAGGGGATAAGTGTCTTTAAACAAAGCACAATTGATGCAAACACAGACAACGTGTTGTAAATGCTAGTACAGTAACATCCACCCCCCTGCGTACTGTATCAGCCGCGCCGGGCGTGCCCGCTGGCCATAATGGGGGTTATCGCTTCTCGGCCTTTTGGCTAAGATCAAGTGTAGTATCTGTTCTTATCAGTTTAATATCTGATACGTCCCCTACCCGGGGACCATATATTAAATTGATTTTTGGAACAGGGAGATGGAATAGGGGCTTGCTCCGTCCACTCCACGCATCGACCTGGTCTTGCAGTATCTCCAGGAACGGTGCACTAACTCCTCCTAACTTTGTCAAAGTAAATGTTTTGGTACGCTAATCTGCGATGGGTTAAAGGCAATGCAAAAAAAAAGAAATCATTAGATGGGCAACGCTCTGTTTAATCTGCGTTATGTTTTCCCGCCCTTTTTGTTAAAAAAAAAAAAAAAAAAAAAAAAAAAACGTCCGTGTGTGTGTGTGTGTGTGTGTGTGTGTGTAAATGGCTGCATTTACATAGCGCTTTACAATTTGTTCCTCACATTTTACCCATTCACTCAGACGTTCACACACCGATGGCGGAGGCAACCATGCAAGGTGCCAACCTACCTGCTCATCAGGAGCAATTAGGGGATAAGTGTCTTTAAACAAAGCACAATTGATGCAAACACAGACAACGTGTTGTAAATGCTAGTACAGTAACATCCACCCCCCTGCGTACTGTATCAGCCGCGCCGGGCGTGCCCGCTGGCCATAATGGGGGTTATCGCTTCTCGGCCTTTTGGCTAAGATCAAGTGTAGTATCTGTTCTTATCAGTTTAATATCTGATACGTCCCCTACCCGGGGACCATATATTAAATTGATTTTTGGAACAGGGAGATGGAATAGGGGCTTGCTCCGTCCACTCCACGCATCGACCTGGTCTTGCAGTATCTCCAGGAACGGTGCACTAACTCCTCCTAACTTTGTCAAAGTAAATGTTTTGGTACGCTAATCTGCGATGGGTTAAAGGCAATGCAAAAAAAAAGAAATCATTAGATGGGCAACGCTCTGTTTAATCTGCGTTATGTTTTCCCGCCCTTTTTGTTAAAAAAAAAAAAAAAAAAAAAAAAAAAACGTCCGTGTGTGTGTGTGTGTGTGTGTGTGTGTGTAAATGGCTGCATTTACATAGCGCTTTACAATTTGTTCCTCACATTTTACCCATTCACTCAGACGTTCACACACCGATGGCGGAGGCAACCATGCAAGGTGCCAACCTACCTGCTCATCAGGAGCAATTAGGGGATAAGTGTCTTTAAACAAAGCACAATTGATGCAAACACAGACAACGTGTTGTAAATGCTAGTACAGTAACATCCACCCCCCTGCGTACTGTATCAGCCGCGCCGGGCGTGCCCGCTGGCCATAATGGGGGTTATCGCTTCTCGGCCTTTTGGCTAAGATCAAGTGTAGTATCTGTTCTTATCAGTTTAATATCTGATACGTCCCCTACCCGGGGACCATATATTAAATTGATTTTTGGAACAGGGAGATGGAATAGGGGCTTGCTCCGTCCACTCCACGCATCGACCTGGTCTTGCAGTATCTCCAGGAACGGTGCACTAACTCCTCCTAACTTTGTCAAAGTAAATGTTTTGGTACGCTAATCTGCGATGGGTTAAAGGCAATGCAAAAAAAAAGAAATCATTAGATGGGCAACGCTCTGTTTAATCTGCGTTATGTTTTCCCGCCCTTTTTGTTAAAAAAAAAAAAAAAAAAAAAAAAAAAAACGTCCGTGTGTGTGTGTGTGTGTGTGTGTGTGTGTAAATGGCTGCATTTACATAGCGCTTTACAATTTGTTCCTCACATTTTACCCATTCACTCAGACGTTCACACACCGATGGCGGAGGCAACCATGCAAGGTGCCAACCTACCTGCTCATCAGGAGCAATTAGGGGATAAGTGTCTTTAAACAAAGCACAATTGATGCAAACACAGACAACGTGTTGTAAATGCTAGTACAGTAACATCCACCCCCCTGCGTACTGTATCAGCCGCGCCGGGCGTGCCCGCTGGCCATAATGGGGGTTATCGCTTCTCGGCCTTTTGGCTAAGATCAAGTGTAGTATCTGTTCTTATCAGTTTAATATCTGATACGTCCCCTACCCGGGGACCATATATTAAATTGATTTTTGGAACAGGGAGATGGAATAGGGGCTTGCTCCGTCCACTCCACGCATCGACCTGGTCTTGCAGTATCTCCAGGAACGGTGCACTAACTCCTCCTAACTTTGTCAAAGTAAATGTTTTGGTACGCTAATCTGCGATGGGTTAAAGGCAATGCAAAAAAAAAGAAATCATTAGATGGGCAACGCTCTGTTTAATCTGCGTTATGTTTTCCCGCCCTTTTTGTTAAAAAAAAAAAAAAAAAAAAAAAAAAAAACGTCCGTGTGTGTGTGTGTGTGTGTGTGTGTGTGTAAATGGCTGCATTTACATAGCGCTTTACAATTTGTTCCTCACATTTTACCCATTCACTCAGACGTTCACACACCGATGGCGGAGGCAACCATGCAAGGTGCCAACCTACCTGCTCATCAGGAGCAATTAGGGGATAAGTGTCTTTAAACAAAGCACAATTGATGCAAACACAGACAACGTGTTGTAAATGCTAGTACAGTAACATCCACCCCCCTGCGTACTGTATCAGCCGCGCCGGGCGTGCCCGCTGGCCATAATGGGGGTTATCGCTTCTCGGCCTTTTGGCTAAGATCAAGTGTAGTATCTGTTCTTATCAGTTTAATATCTGATACGTCCCCTACCCGGGGACCATATATTAAATTGATTTTTGGAACAGGGAGATGGAATAGGGGCTTGCTCCGTCCACTCCACGCATCGACCTGGTCTTGCAGTATCTCCAGGAACGGTGCACTAACTCCTCCTAACTTTGTCAAAGTAAATGTTTTGGTACGCTAATCTGCGATGGGTTAAAGGCAATGCAAAAAAAAAGAAATCATTAGATGGGCAACGCTCTGTTTAATCTGCGTTATGTTTTCCCGCCCTTTTTGTTAAAAAAAAAAAAAAAAAAAAAAAAAAAACGTCCGTGTGTGTGTGTGTGTGTGTGTGTGTGTGTAAATGGCTGCATTTACATAGCGCTTTACAATTTGTTCCTCACATTTTACCCATTCACTCAGACGTTCACACACCGATGGCGGAGGCAACCATGCAAGGTGCCAACCTACCTGCTCATCAGGAGCAATTAGGGGATAAGTGTCTTTAAACAAAGCACAATTGATGCAAACACAGACAACGTGTTGTAAATGCTAGTACAGTAACATCCACCCCCCTGCGTACTGTATCAGCCGCGCCGGGCGTGCCCGCTGGCCATAATGGGGGTTATCGCTTCTCGGCCTTTTGGCTAAGATCAAGTGTAGTATCTGTTCTTATCAGTTTAATATCTGATACGTCCCCTACCCGGGGACCATATATTAAATTGATTTTTGGAACAGGGAGATGGAATAGGGGCTTGCTCCGTCCACTCCACGCATCGACCTGGTCTTGCAGTATCTCCAGGAACGGTGCACTAACTCCTCCTAACTTTGTCAAAGTAAATGTTTTGGTACGCTAATCTGCGATGGGTTAAAGGCAATGCAAAAAAAAAGAAATCATTAGATGGGCAACGCTCTGTTTAATCTGCGTTATGTTTTCCCGCCCTTTTTGTTAAAAAAAAAAAAAAAAAAAAAAAAAAAAACGTCCGTGTGTGTGTGTGTGTGTGTGTGTGTGTGTAAATGGCTGCATTTACATAGCGCTTTACAATTTGTTCCTCACATTTTACCCATTCACTCAGACGTTCACACACCGATGGCGGAGGCAACCATGCAAGGTGCCAACCTACCTGCTCATCAGGAGCAATTAGGGGATAAGTGTCTTTAAACAAAGCACAATTGATGCAAACACAGACAACGTGTTGTAAATGCTAGTACAGTAACATCCACCCCCCTGCGTACTGTATCAGCCGCGCCGGGCGTGCCCGCTGGCCATAATGGGGGTTATCGCTTCTCGGCCTTTTGGCTAAGATCAAGTGGATGACCGGTGTATGCTGTTCCTGGTTTTGTTTGCTTGTTTATTATTTTTCTCACATTTCCACAGTCGTGCGGTGTATGGGACTGGAAATTGAGTTTTTTTTATTGTTTGTGCTGGCTTCTCCCTACGATGGCCAGCACTCCACGGCAGTCGACCCCTAGGGCTGGGTTACGGTTTTCGGCGAGGTTCATATGGAAGGATGGAACGATGCCCATGTGGAACAGAGATGTGTTTGTGGATGGTGTCATCATGACTCAACTCAAGTTGAAGGCGGACGATATTTTTTGCATCCAGCACAATGCCCAGGAGAGGGGCTATGATGTTTCCTTCAGATCCAGTTTGGGGCTCCAGGGGGTTTTGGAGGACTGCAAGCGGATGGAGGCTGATGTCGGACCCCTCAGCCATTTCGAGGTGTTTTCTCTGGACAGGCTGAATTTTCGAGTTATCAATGTCACAATGTACAACCCGTACGTGATCGATAAGGAGGTGACTGATTTTTTGGCCCCCTACGCTGAGGTGATATCTGAGGTCCGGAGGATCAGAGACAGACGTGGGATCTGGACGGGGCGGAGGCAGGTGCAGGTGCTCCTAAAGGCTGTTCCCGGTGGCTGTGACGGGCTGGCTCATCCCCCAGCCTTCTTTTCCTTGGGGCCTGATAGGGGGTATTTGTTTTATAACAACCAGCCCCCTTTCTGCCGAAGGTGCCGGGTGGCAGGGCACTCTGATGGAAAGTGTGGGGAGGTGAGGTGCCACCATTGCAAGGAGGAGGGCCACATGGCTAAAGATTGTAAGGTTGGTAAGAAATGCCACAACTGCAGTTCCACCGACCACCTGGTGAGGGCCTGTCCCCAGGAGCGGCGGTATTCGTCAGTGGTGGTGATGGGGAAGGAGCTTGCACCGAAGACCGGAGAGGAGGAAGAAAGTGCACCAGTGGCACCAGCACCAGCACCAATAGAGGCGATTCCTGTGGAGAAGGACGCAGAGGCGGAGACGGTACTCCTGGTTGGCAACAAGACAGTTTCCCCTTTGTCTTCCGATGGAGAGGCGATGGACGAGGAGGAGGTGGTCGGTGGAGCCAGCGGAGCCAGTGGAGCCAGTGGAGCCAGAAAACGGAGGTTAAGGGTTAAAAGGACTACACCTGGGTCAGAAGGTATGGGGGCAGGGGAAATTACCGGTGGGGGCCCACAAAAAAAGGTAAGGGGAGGGAAGGGAGGTAGGGTGGCCCTCTTAGTGCAACAGGTCGGTGGGGAGCAGGGGGTTGGTGGGGGAGTGGGTTTGGCGGATGTTGAGGCTGAGGGGGAGGGGGTTTGTTTACCGGTTTCCCCTGTCCTGGACAGTATGGACAGTATGGACCCTTTTGAGACTCCAAGCCTTGGGGAAGGGTTACAGGTGGGAGCACCCAACACTTTGCCTGCTTCTTGGGATAAGGGGGAGGATGGGGAGGACAGTTAAAAGTGGGGGTAGGGGTATTATTGTGGGTTGGTTTTTTGTTTAATTAAATTTTATTATTGTCAATGGCTTTCACAGTGGGCACTTTTAATGCACGGGGGTTGAGGGGTTCTGTTAAGAGGAGGGGCTTTTTTGATTATGTTGCCTCACTCAGGCTTACCGTTTGTTTTGTTCAAGAGGTGCACTTACGGGATGGGAGGGATTGTGGTGTGTTTTCAAAGGAATGGGACAAGGGGGAATCGTTTTGGTCAGTGGGGGGGGTTCACTCATCTGGTGTGGGGATACTGTTTGGAAACCGGGAGGCAAGGGTGGTGGGTTCTTTTGTAATTGTGCAGGGGAGGGTTATGGGGGTTGATGTGAATATTGGGGTTTTGAAATTGAGGGTGGTGGTGGTGTACGGGCCACAGAGGGCGGGTGAAAGGAGTGCCATGATGGAGGCTTTAAGGCCTTTTTTTGCCACAAACAGGCAGATGGTGGTGGGGGGTGATTTTAATGTGGATCTGGGGAGGGTGGGTGATCCAAGTGCTGGATGTGTGGGTTCTTTTTTTAAGGGGCAGGGGCTTGTGGATGGAGGGAAGGCACTTACCCCTCGAATAGATGGTCCCACATGGCGTAACTCCCGGGGGGTAGCCAGGCGTCTCGATTATGTGTTTTTTTCTCGGTCCTTGGTCCTATTGTCGGGCCGGGTGGTCCCTGTTTTTTTCTCTGACCATGATGGGCTCCTCTTTCGGGTCCGGTCTAGCGCTCCTGTTTTCGGCCCCGGGTACTGGAGGTTGAACTCCAGTGTCCTTGGCGAGGATGAGTTCTGCAGTAGCTTTGTCTCCTTTTTCCGGGGGCTCGAGGGACTTAGGGCTTTGTTTTCTGGTGTGGTGGAGTGGTGGGAGGGGGCTAAGGAGAGGATAAAGGGGTTTTGTATTATGTATTGTCAACGGAGGGCGAAGGAGGCGGGGAGGGAAGTGCTCCGTCTTCAACACCTCCTCGAGCTCGAGTACACTTTGGGTAACCTAGGTGGCGCTGTAGACCAGCGGGCTTGTGACTCCCTTAAGACAGAACTTAGGGATGTCTATGAGGATAAGGCCCGTGCTTACCTGACGCGGTCACGTCGTGAGTTCTTGGAGAAGAATGAGACGTGTTCCGCAGCCTTTTTCAGCAGCGTGAGGGCTGATAAGGGAAGGAAGGTGATATCGGGAGTTAGGGACAGTCAGGGTCAGGTGGTTACTGAGACAGGGGAGATGGTAAGGGTCGCAACCGATCACTTCCGCTCCTTCTTCTGTGAACGAGTGGTGGATGAGGAGCGAGCAGAGGCTTTTTTGCAGCTTGTGGCTCAGAGGGTACCGTCAGACCTGGCTGAGGCTTTGGAGGCCCCTCTCTCTCTCGAGGAATTGGAGGGTGCCCTTCGTAGAATGGGCAAGCGTAAGGTTCCGGGCATCGATGGCCTGCCGGCTGAGTTTTATCTCATGTTTTGGGATATTCTCGGCCCGGTGGTTCTCGAGGTCCTGACCGAGGTCCTCCGCACAGGGGCACTGGGAGGGTCAATGGCTAAGGGGGTGATCTCACTTCTGTTTAAGAAGGGGGACGCCTCTGACCTTAAGAACTGGCGGCCATTGACCATGCTGTGTGTTGATTACAAGCTTTTGGCTAAGGTTCTCACAGACCGTCTGTGCACAGCTCTCCCAGATGCGGTCCATGTGGATCAGACGTGTGGGGTGGCTGGGCGCTCGTTGAGATGGAATCTCCAGCTCATCAGAGACGTCATCGCTTGGGCAGAGGATCGGGACCTGCCACTTATGGTGGTGGGTCTTGATCAGGCCAAAGCCTTTGATAGGGTTCACTGGGGTTTTATGTTCAAAGTTTTAGAGAGAATAGGCTTAGGGCGGGTTTTTGTTGGGTGGCTGCGTACTCTGTACACAGCAGTGGGGAGCACGGTTTCTGTTAATGGGCACTTGGGGGAGTTTTTTGGGTTGCACGCAGGGGTAAGACAGGGGTGTCCGCTCTCTCCCCTGCTCTACGTCCTTTATATGGAGCCCCTGGCGGCGGCCATTAGGGCTGACCCGGGTGTGAAGGGTATCCTGGTACCAGGCAGCAGGGGCCTGAGGGTCAAGTTGTCGCAGTATGCGGATGATACCACACTGCTACTGGACAACGATGCGTGTCTGAGTCGGTCTTTGGAGATCTTCCAGGACTTTGGCCGGGTGTCTGGCGCGGAGCTCAACCGTGCTAAATCCTCGGTTAAGTTCTTTGGGCGGTGGAAGAGTAGGTCAGACGTACCAGGAGGGCTGTCGCTCTGTGAAGGGGCCCTGAGGATTCTTGGGGTCCTCTTTGAGGCAGCCCACAGTGCCACGGTCAACTGGACCAGGCGAATAGATGCAGTTCATAAAAAGTTTGCCCTCTGGAAGGCCAGGAGACTGACCTTTACGGGGAAGGTACTGGTTTTGAAGGTAGACGTGTTGCCGTCCCTCCTGTACCTGGCGTACATCTTTCCGATGCCGGCCAGCATGCGGAGGCCGCTCACTCGGCTTGTGTTTCGTTTCATGTGGGGGGGGAGTTATGAATACGTGGCGAGGGCACGCATGTTGGCTCCGGTGGGGGAAGGGGGGAGGGACGTGCCCCATTTCCCACTCAAGTTGGACTGCATTTTTGTTTCTTTTTTGCTCAAAGAATTGTCCTCTCCGGTAGTCCATCCATCTGGCTACTTCCTCCGGTTCTACTTTGCCTACCCGGCAAGGAGGGTCATGGCCTGGTCCAATTCGGCCCCCCGGGCGGAGCAGTTGCCGTGGCATTTTGGCCACGCGGCAAAGTGGCTGCGGGCTCATCCTGGGGTTTTGGAAGGGGATGTGGGGTTGGACCAGAAGAGGCTCTATGCCGAGGTGAGACAGGGAGTGACCGCGCCAGCTGTGGTGGGGATACCCGCTACAGTTTGGTTGTCGGTACAACTGCCTGGCCTGGACAATGGGCTCAAGGATTTAGGATGGCTGATGTTACACAGGAGTTTGCCGGTGCGTGAGATCATGCACCGGCATGGCTTGGCGAGATCCCCGGTGTGCCCCAGAGCTGGTTGCTTTGTGGACGAGACTATTAGACACGTCATGTGGGACTGTCCTTTTGCAGGGGTGGTGTGGGCTAGGGCATCTGTGTTGATTGGGAGGTTGGAGGGGAGTGTTGGGGTCACATGGGCAAGATTGGAGAGAGGGATTGGGAGAGCTGGGGGGGGGCGTAGGGGGCGTCTCCTGCAATGGCTGCTCATGGGCCTTTTTAAGAAGGGGCTGTGGGAGGCCAGACAGGCTCTGGTTAAAAAGGCGGTGGATTGGGGGGTGGAGGGGGTTGTTAGGAGAGTAGAGGGGGACGTAAAGGGAAGGATGCGGTGGGATGTGAAGAGGTGGGGACATCATGCTGCTAGGGAGAGATGGAAGGGGGGTTTAGGTTTGATGGAAGGGATGTAGTGGTTGCTTAGGATATTGACATATGGTTTTTTTTGTGGAGACCGGAAAGTGCATAAGTGGAAAATGGGGACATGGTTTTTTGTCTTGGATAGTGGGCTATTGTTTTGGGTGGGATAAAGGGAGGTTTTGGTTAACAGTGGGTGGTTTAATTTGGGGTTCATTTTCATTTTCAACTGTAACAGGGACAGCATACAATAAGGAACATAAAATGAAAATGTAGAAATGCAAATGTTCAGGAAAGTTTTGTTTGGATTAGTAGGGAAAGGTAAATTAAGAATGTGTGCACATGTATGGGTGTTTTAAATAGTATGATAGGAAGTCGTTTTGTAGTTTGTATGGTATAGGGACAGATAGGATGTGATAACATGTATATGATTATTTTTGATATAAAATTAAGAAAGAAGGTAAAAACTCCCCTCCCAGCTGGTTGGAGGGGAGGAGAAGCCCGATTTCACAAAAAAAATAAAAAAAAAAAAAAAAAAAAAAATCTGTTCTTATCAGTTTAATATCTGATACGTCCCCTACCCGGGGACCATATATTAAATTGATTTTTGGAACAGGGAGATGGAATAGGGGCTTGCTCCGTCCACTCCACGCATCGACCTGGTCTTGCAGTATCTCCAGGAACGGTGCACTAACTCCTCCTAACTTTGTCAAAGTAAATGTTTTGGTACGCTAATCTGCGATGGGTTAAAGGCAATGCAAAAAAAAAGAAATCATTAGATGGGCAACGCTCTGTTTAATCTGCGTTATGTTTTCCCGCCCTTTTTGTTAAAAAAAAAAAAAAAAAAAAAAAAAAAAACGTCCGTGTGTGTGTGTGTGTGTGTGTGTGTGTGTGTAAATGGCTGCATTTACATAGCGCTTTACAATTTGTTCCTCACATTTTACCCATTCACTCAGACGTTCACACACCGATGGCGGAGGCAACCATGCAAGGTGCCAACCTACCTGCTCATCAGGAGCAATTAGGGGATAAGTGTCTTTAAACAAAGCACAATTGATGCAAACACAGACAACGTGTTGTAAATGCTAGTACAGTAACATCCACCCCCCTGCGTACTGTATCAGCTGCGCCGGGCGTGCCCGCTGGCCATAATGGGGGTTATCGCTTCTCGGCCTTTTGGCTAAGATCAAGTGTAGTATCTGTTCTTATCAGTTTAATATCTGATACGTCCCCTACCCGGGGACCATATATTAAATTGATTTTTGGAACAGGGAGATGGAATAGGGGCTTGCTCCGTCCACTCCACGCATCGACCTGGTCTTGCAGTATCTCCAGGAACGGTGCACTAACTCCTCCTAACTTTGTCAAAGTAAATGTTTTGGTACGCTAATCTGCGATGGGTTAAAGGCAATGCAAAAAAAAAGAAATCATTAGATGGGCAACGCTCTGTTTAATCTGCGTTATGTTTTCCCGCCCTTTTTGTTAAAAAAAAAAAAAAAAAAAAAAAAAAAAACGTCCGTGTGTGTGTGTGTGTGTGTGTGTGTGTGTAAATGGCTGCATTTACATAGCGCTTTACAATTTGTTCCTCACATTTTACCCATTCACTCAGACGTTCACACACCGATGGCGGAGGCAACCATGCAAGGTGCCAACCTACCTGCTCATCAGGAGCAATTAGGGGATAAGTGTCTTTAAACAAAGCACAATTGATGCAAACACAGACAACGTGTTGTAAATGCTAGTACAGTAACATCCACCCCCCTGCGTACTGTATCAGCCGCGCCGGGCGTGCCCGCTGGCCATAATGGGGGTTATCGCTTCTCGGCCTTTTGGCTAAGATCAAGTGTAGTATCTGTTCTTATCAGTTTAATATCTGATACGTCCCCTACCCGGGGACCATATATTAAATTGATTTTTGGAACAGGGAGATGGAATAGGGGCTTGCTCCGTCCACTCCACGCATCGACCTGGTCTTGCAGTATCTCCAGGAACGGTGCACTAACTCCTCCTAACTTTGTCAAAGTAAATGTTTTGGTACGCTAATCTGCGATGGGTTAAAGGCAATGCAAAAAAAAAGAAATCATTAGATGGGCAACGCTCTGTTTAATCTGCGTTATGTTTTCCCGCCCTTTTTGTTAAAAAAAAAAAAAAAAAAAAAAAAAAAAACGTCCGTGTGTGTGTGTGTGTGTGTGTGTGTGTGTAAATGGCTGCATTTACATAGCGCTTTACAATTTGTTCCTCACATTTTACCCATTCACTCAGACGTTCACACACCGATGGCGGAGGCAACCATGCAAGGTGCCAACCTACCTGCTCATCAGGAGCAATTAGGGGATAAGTGTCTTTAAACAAAGCACAATTGATGCAAACACAGACAACGTGTTGTAAATGCTAGTACAGTAACATCCACCCCCCTGCGTACTGTATCAGCCGCGCCGGGCGTGCCCGCTGGCCATAATGGGGGTTATCGCTTCTCGGCCTTTTGGCTAAGATCAAGTGTAGTATCTGTTCTTATCAGTTTAATATCTGATACGTCCCCTACCCGGGGACCATATATTAAATTGATTTTTGGAACAGGGAGATGGAATAGGGGCTTGCTCCGTCCACTCCACGCATCGACCTGGTCTTGCAGTATCTCCAGGAACGGTGCACTAACTCCTCCTAACTTTGTCAAAGTAAATGTTTTGGTACGCTAATCTGCGATGGGTTAAAGGCAATGCAAAAAAAAAGAAATCATTAGATGGGCAACGCTCTGTTTAATCTGCGTTATGTTTTCCCGCCCTTTTTGTTAAAAAAAAAAAAAAAAAAAAAAAAAAAAACGTCCGTGTGTGTGTGTGTGTGTGTGTGTGTGTGTAAATGGCTGCATTTACATAGCGCTTTACAATTTGTTCCTCACATTTTACCCATTCACTCAGACGTTCACACACCGATGGCGGAGGCAACCATGCAAGGTGCCAACCTACCTGCTCATCAGGAGCAATTAGGGGATAAGTGTCTTTAAACAAAGCACAATTGATGCAAACACAGACAACGTGTTGTAAATGCTAGTACAGTAACATCCACCCCCCTGCGTACTGTATCAGCCGCGCCGGGCGTGCCCGCTGGCCATAATGGGGGTTATCGCTTCTCGGCCTTTTGGCTAAGATCAAGTGTAGTATCTGTTCTTATCAGTTTAATATCTGATACGTCCCCTACCCGGGGACCATATATTAAATTGATTTTTGGAACAGGGAGATGGAATAGGGGCTTGCTCCGTCCACTCCACGCATCGACCTGGTCTTGCAGTATCTCCAGGAACGGTGCACTAACTCCTCCTAACTTTGTCAAAGTAAATGTTTTGGTACGCTAATCTGCGATGGGTTAAAGGCAATGCAAAAAAAAAGAAATCATTAGATGGGCAACGCTCTGTTTAATCTGCGTTATGTTTTCCCGCCCTTTTTGTTAAAAAAAAAAAAAAAAAAAAAAAAAAAAACGTCCGTGTGTGTGTGTGTGTGTGTGTGTGTGTGTAAATGGCTGCATTTACATAGCGCTTTACAATTTGTTCCTCACATTTTACCCATTCACTCAGACGTTCACACACCGATGGCGGAGGCAACCATGCAAGGTGCCAACCTACCTGCTCATCAGGAGCAATTAGGGGATAAGTGTCTTTAAACAAAGCACAATTGATGCAAACACAGACAACGTGTTGTAAATGCTAGTACAGTAACATCCACCCCCCTGCGTACTGTATCAGCCGCGCCGGGCGTGCCCGCTGGCCATAATGGGGGTTATCGCTTCTCGGCCTTTTGGCTAAGATCAAGTGTAGTATCTGTTCTTATCAGTTTAATATCTGATACGTCCCCTACCCGGGGACCATATATTAAATTGATTTTTGGAACAGGGAGATGGAATAGGGGCTTGCTCCGTCCACTCCACGCATCGACCTGGTCTTGCAGTATCTCCAGGAACGGTGCACTAACTCCTCCTAACTTTGTCAAAGTAAATGTTTTGGTACGCTAATCTGCGATGGGTTAAAGGCAATGCAAAAAAAAAGAAATCATTAGATGGGCAACGCTCTGTTTAATCTGCGTTATGTTTTCCCGCCCTTTTTGTTAAAAAAAAAAAAAAAAAAAAAAAAAAAACGTCCGTGTGTGTGTGTGTGTGTGTGTGTGTGTGTAAATGGCTGCATTTACATAGCGCTTTACAATTTGTTCCTCACATTTTACCCATTCACTCAGACGTTCACACACCGATGGCGGAGGCAACCATGCAAGGTGCCAACCTACCTGCTCATCAGGAGCAATTAGGGGATAAGTGTCTTTAAACAAAGCACAATTGATGCAAACACAGACAACGTGTTGTAAATGCTAGTACAGTAACATCCACCCCCCTGCGTACTGTATCAGCCGCGCCGGGCGTGCCCGCTGGCCATAATGGGGGTTATCGCTTCTCGGCCTTTTGGCTAAGATCAAGTGTAGTATCTGTTCTTATCAGTTTAATATCTGATACGTCCCCTACCCGGGGACCATATATTAAATTGATTTTTGGAACAGGGAGATGGAATAGGGGCTTGCTCCGTCCACTCCACGCATCGACCTGGTCTTGCAGTATCTCCAGGAACGGTGCACTAACTCCTCCTAACTTTGTCAAAGTAAATGTTTTGGTACGCTAATCTGCGATGGGTTAAAGGCAATGCAAAAAAAAAGAAATCATTAGATGGGCAACGCTCTGTTTAATCTGCGTTATGTTTTCCCGCCCTTTTTGTTAAAAAAAAAAAAAAAAAAAAAAAAAAAAACGTCCGTGTGTGTGTGTGTGTGTGTGTGTGTAAATGGCTGCATTTACATAGCGCTTTACAATTTGTTCCTCACATTTTACCCATTCACTCAGACGTTCACACACCGATGGCGGAGGCAACCATGCAAGGTGCCAACCTACCTGCTCATCAGGAGCAATTAGGGGATAAGTGTCTTTAAACAAAGCACAATTGATGCAAACACAGACAACGTGTTGTAAATGCTAGTACAGTAACATCCACCCCCCTGCGTACTGTATCAGCCGCGCCGGGCGTGCCCGCTGGCCATAATGGGGGTTATCGCTTCTCGGCCTTTTGGCTAAGATCAAGTGTAGTATCTGTTCTTATCAGTTTAATATCTGATACGTCCCCTACCCGGGGACCATATATTAAATTGATTTTTGGAACAGGGAGATGGAATAGGGGCTTGCTCCGTCCACTCCACGCATCGACCTGGTCTTGCAGTATCTCCAGGAACGGTGCACTAACTCCTCCTAACTTTGTCAAAGTAAATGTTTTGGTACGCTAATCTGCGATGGGTTAAAGGCAATGCAAAAAAAAAGAAATCATTAGATGGGCAACGCTCTGTTTAATCTGCGTTATGTTTTCCCGCCCTTTTTGTTAAAAAAAAAAAAAAAAAAAAAAAAAAAAACGTCCGTGTGTGTGTGTGTGTGTGTGTGTGTGTGTAAATGGCTGCATTTACATAGCGCTTTACAATTTGTTCCTCACATTTTACCCATTCACTCAGACGTTCACACACCGATGGCGGAGGCAACCATGCAAGGTGCCAACCTACCTGCTCATCAGGAGCAATTAGGGGATAAGTGTCTTTAAACAAAGCACAATTGATGCAAACACAGACAACGTGTTGTAAATGCTAGTACAGTAACATCCACCCCCCTGCGTACTGTATCAGCCGCGCCGGGCGTGCCCGCTGGCCATAATGGGGGTTATCGCTTCTCGGCCTTTTGGCTAAGATCAAGTGTAGTATCTGTTCTTATCAGTTTAATATCTGATACGTCCCCTACCCGGGGACCATATATTAAATTGATTTTTGGAACAGGGAGATGGAATAGGGGCTTGCTCCGTCCACTCCACGCATCGACCTGGTCTTGCAGTATCTCCAGGAACGGTGCACTAACTCCTCCTAACTTTGTCAAAGTAAATGTTTTGGTACGCTAATCTGCGATGGGTTAAAGGCAATGCAAAAAAAAAGAAATCATTAGATGGGCAACGCTCTGTTTAATCTGCGTTATGTTTTCCCGCCCTTTTTGTTAAAAAAAAAAAAAAAAAAAAAAAAAAAAAACGTCCGTGTGTGTGTGTGTGTGTGTGTGTGTGTGTAAATGGCTGCATTTACATAGCGCTTTACAATTTGTTCCTCACATTTTACCCATTCACTCAGACGTTCACACACCGATGGCGGAGGCAACCATGCAAGGTGCCAACCTACCTGCTCATCAGGAGCAATTAGGGGATAAGTGTCTTTAAACAAAGCACAATTGATGCAAACACAGACAACGTGTTGTAAATGCTAGTACAGTAACATCCACCCCCCTGCGTACTGTATCAGCCGCGCCGGGCGTGCCCGCTGGCCATAATGGGGGTTATCGCTTCTCGGCCTTTTGGCTAAGATCAAGTGTAGTATCTGTTCTTATCAGTTTAATATCTGATACGTCCCCTACCCGGGGACCATATATTAAATTGATTTTTGGAACAGGGAGATGGAATAGGGGCTTGCTCCGTCCACTCCACGCATCGACCTGGTCTTGCAGTATCTCCAGGAACGGTGCACTAACTCCTCCTAACTTTGTCAAAGTAAATGTTTTGGTACGCTAATCTGCGATGGGTTAAAGGCAATGCAAAAAAAAAGAAATCATTAGATGGGCAACGCTCTGTTTAATCTGCGTTATGTTTTCCCGCCCTTTTTGTTAAAAAAAAAAAAAAAAAAAAAAAAAAAAACGTCCGTGTGTGTGTGTGTGTGTGTGTGTGTGTGTAAATGGCTGCATTTACATAGCGCTTTACAATTTGTTCCTCACATTTTACCCATTCACTCAGACGTTCACACACCGATGGCGGAGGCAACCATGCAAGGTGCCAACCTACCTGCTCATCAGGAGCAATTAGGGGATAAGTGTCTTTAAACAAAGCACAATTGATGCAAACACAGACAACGTGTTGTAAATGCTAGTACAGTAACATCCACCCCCCTGCGTACTGTATCAGCCGCGCCGGGCGTGCCCGCTGGCCATAATGGGGGTTATCGCTTCTCGGCCTTTTGGCTAAGATCAAGTGTAGTATCTGTTCTTATCAGTTTAATATCTGATACGTCCCCTACCCGGGGACCATATATTAAATTGATTTTTGGAACAGGGAGATGGAATAGGGGCTTGCTCCGTCCACTCCACGCATCGACCTGGTCTTGCAGTATCTCCAGGAACGGTGCACTAACTCCTCCTAACTTTGTCAAAGTAAATGTTTTGGTACGCTAATCTGCGATGGGTTAAAGGCAATGCAAAAAAAAAGAAATCATTAGATGGGCAACGCTCTGTTTAATCTGCGTTATGTTTTCCCGCCCTTTTTGTTAAAAAAAAAAAAAAAAAAAAAAAAAAAAACGTCCGTGTGTGTGTGTGTGTGTGTGTGTGTGTGTAAATGGCTGCATTTACATAGCGCTTTACAATTTGTTCCTCACATTTTACCCATTCACTCAGACGTTCACACACCGATGGCGGAGGCAACCATGCAAGGTGCCAACCTACCTGCTCATCAGGAGCAATTAGGGGATAAGTGTCTTTAAACAAAGCACAATTGATGCAAACACAGACAACGTGTTGTAAATGCTAGTACAGTAACATCCACCCCCCTGCGTACTGTATCAGCCGCGCCGGGCGTGCCCGCTGGCCATAATGGGGGTTATCGCTTCTCGGCCTTTTGGCTAAGATCAAGTGTAGTATCTGTTCTTATCAGTTTAATATCTGATACGTCCCCTACCCGGGGACCATATATTAAATTGATTTTTGGAACAGGGAGATGGAATAGGGGCTTGCTCCGTCCACTCCACGCATCGACCTGGTCTTGCAGTATCTCCAGGAACGGTGCACTAACTCCTCCTAACTTTGTCAAAGTAAATGTTTTGGTACGCTAATCTGCGATGGGTTAAAGGCAATGCAAAAAAAAAGAAATCATTAGATGGGCAACGCTCTGTTTAATCTGCGTTATGTTTTCCCGCCCTTTTTGTTAGAAAAAAAAAAAAAAAAAAAAAAAAAAAAAAACGTCCGTGTGTGTGTGTGTGTGTGTGTGTGTGTGTAAATGGCTGCATTTACATAGCGCTTTACAATTTGTTCCTCACATTTTACCCATTCACTCAGACGTTCACACACCGATGGCGGAGGCAACCATGCAAGGTGCCAACCTACCTGCTCATCAGGAGCAATTAGGGGATAAGTGTCTTTAAACAAAGCACAATTGATGCAAACACAGACAACGTGTTGTAAATGCTAGTACAGTAACATCCACCCCCCTGCGTACTGTATCAGCCGCGCCGGGCGTGCCCGCTGGCCATAATGGGGGTTATCGCTTCTCGGCCTTTTGGCTAAGATCAAGTGTAGTATCTGTTCTTATCAGTTTAATATCTGATACGTCCCCTACCCGGGGACCATATATTAAATTGATTTTTGGAACAGGGAGATGGAATAGGGGCTTGCTCCGTCCACTCCACGCATCGACCTGGTCTTGCAGTATCTCCAGGAACGGTGCACTAACTCCTCCTAACTTTGTCAAAGTAAATGTTTTGGTACGCTAATCTGCGATGGGTTAAAGGCAATGCAAAAAAAAAGAAATCATTAGATGGGCAACGCTCTGTTTAATCTGCGTTATGTTTTCCCGCCCTTTTTGTTAAAAAAAAAAAAAAAAAAAAAAAAAAAAACGTCCGTGTGTGTGTGTGTGTGTGTGTGTGTGTGTAAATGGCTGCATTTACATAGCGCTTTACAATTTGTTCCTCACATTTTACCCATTCACTCAGACGTTCACACACCGATGGCGGAGGCAACCATGCAAGGTGCCAACCTACCTGCTCATCAGGAGCAATTAGGGGATAAGTGTCTTTAAACAAAGCACAATTGATGCAAACACAGACAACGTGTTGTAAATGCTAGTACAGTAACATCCACCCCCCTGCGTACTGTATCAGCCGCGCCGGGCGTGCCCGCTGGCCATAATGGGGGTTATCGCTTCTCGGCCTTTTGGCTAAGATCAAGTGTAGTATCTGTTCTTATCAGTTTAATATCTGATACGTCCCCTACCCGGGGACCATATATTAAATTGATTTTTGGAACAGGGAGATGGAATAGGGGCTTGCTCCGTCCACTCCACGCATCGACCTGGTCTTGCAGTATCTCCAGGAACGGTGCACTAACTCCTCCTAACTTTGTCAAAGTAAATGTTTTGGTACGCTAATCTGCGATGGGTTAAAGGCAATGCAAAAAAAAAGAAATCATTAGATGGGCAACGCTCTGTTTAATCTGCGTTATGTTTTCCCGCCCTTTTTGTTAAAAAAAAAAAAAAAAAAAAAAAAAAAAACGTCCGTGTGTGTGTGTGTGTGTGTGTGTGTGTGTAAATGGCTGCATTTACATAGCGCTTTACAATTTGTTCCTCACATTTTACCCATTCACTCAGACGTTCACACACCGATGGCGGAGGCAACCATGCAAGGTGCCAACCTACCTGCTCATCAGGAGCAATTAGGGGATAAGTGTCTTTAAACAAAGCACAATTGATGCAAACACAGACAACGTGTTGTAAATGCTAGTACAGTAACATCCACCCCCCTGCGTACTGTATCAGCCGCGCCGGGCGTGCCCGCTGGCCATAATGGGGGTTATCGCTTCTCGGCCTTTTGGCTAAGATCAAGTGTAGTATCTGTTCTTATCAGTTTAATATCTGATACGTCCCCTACCCGGGGACCATATATTAAATTGATTTTTGGAACAGGGAGATGGAATAGGGGCTTGCTCCGTCCACTCCACGCATCGACCTGGTCTTGCAGTATCTCCAGGAACGGTGCACTAACTCCTCCTAACTTTGTCAAAGTAAATGTTTTGGTACGCTAATCTGCGATGGGTTAAAGGCAATGCAAAAAAAAAGAAATCATTAGATGGGCAACGCTCTGTTTAATCTGCGTTATGTTTTCCCGCCCTTTTTGTTAAAAAAAAAAAAAAAAAAAAAAAAAAAAACGTCCGTGTGTGTGTGTGTGTGTGTGTGTGTGTGTAAATGGCTGCATTTACATAGCGCTTTACAATTTGTTCCTCACATTTTACCCATTCACTCAGACGTTCACACACCGATGGCGGAGGCAACCATGCAAGGTGCCAACCTACCTGCTCATCAGGAGCAATTAGGGGATAAGTGTCTTTAAACAAAGCACAATTGATGCAAACACAGACAACGTGTTGTAAATGCTAGTACAGTAACATCCACCCCCCTGCGTACTGTATCAGCCGCGCCGGGCGTGCCCGCTGGCCATAATGGGGGTTATCGCTTCTCGGCCTTTTGGCTAAGATCAAGTGTAGTATCTGTTCTTATCAGTTTAATATCTGATACGTCCCCTACCCGGGGACCATATATTAAATTGATTTTTGGAACAGGGAGATGGAATAGGGGCTTGCTCCGTCCACTCCACGCATCGACCTGGTCTTGCAGTATCTCCAGGAACGGTGCACTAACTCCTCCTAACTTTGTCAAAGTAAATGTTTTGGTACGCTAATCTGCGATGGGTTAAAGGCAATGCAAAAAAAAAGAAATCATTAGATGGGCAACGCTCTGTTTAATCTGCGTTATGTTTTCCCGCCCTTTTTGTTAAAAAAAAAAAAAAAAAAAAAAAAAAAAACGTCCGTGTGTGTGTGTGTGTGTGTGTGTGTGTGTAAATGGCTGCATTTACATAGCGCTTTACAATTTGTTCCTCACATTTTACCCATTCACTCAGACGTTCACACACCGATGGCGGAGGCAACCATGCAAGGTGCCAACCTACCTGCTCATCAGGAGCAATTAGGGGATAAGTGTCTTTAAACAAAGCACAATTGATGCAAACACAGACAACGTGTTGTAAATGCTAGTACAGTAACATCCACCCCCCTGCGTACTGTATCAGCCGCGCCGGGCGTGCCCGCTGGCCATAATGGGGGTTATCGCTTCTCGGCCTTTTGGCTAAGATCAAGTGTAGTATCTGTTCTTATCAGTTTAATATCTGATACGTCCCCTACCCGGGGACCATATATTAAATTGATTTTTGGAACAGGGAGATGGAATAGGGGCTTGCTCCGTCCACTCCACGCATCGACCTGGTCTTGCAGTATCTCCAGGAACGGTGCACTAACTCCTCCTAACTTTGTCAAAGTAAATGTTTTGGTACGCTAATCTGCGATGGGTTAAAGGCAATGCAAAAAAAAAGAAATCATTAGATGGGCAACGCTCTGTTTAATCTGCGTTATGTTTTCCCGCCCTTTTTGTTAAAAAAAAAAAAAAAAAAAAAAAAAAAAACGTCCGTGTGTGTGTGTGTGTGTGTGTGTGTGTGTAAATGGCTGCATTTACATAGCGCTTTACAATTTGTTCCTCACATTTTACCCATTCACTCAGACGTTCACACACCGATGGCGGAGGCAACCATGCAAGGTGCCAACCTACCTGCTCATCAGGAGCAATTAGGGGATAAGTGTCTTTAAACAAAGCACAATTGATGCAAACACAGACAACGTGTTGTAAATGCTAGTACAGTAACATCCACCCCCCTGCGTACTGTATCAGCCGCGCCGGGCGTGCCCGCTGGCCATAATGGGGGTTATCGCTTCTCGGCCTTTGGCTAAGATCAAGTGGATGACCGGTGTATGCTGTTCCTGGTTTTGTTTGCTTGTTTATTATTTTTCTCACATTTCCACAGTCGTGCGGTGTATGGGACTGGAAATTGAGTTTTTTTTTATTGTTTGTGCTGGCTTCTCCCTACGATGGCCAGCACTCCACGGCAGTCGACCCCTAGGGCTGGGTTACGGTTTTCGGCGAGGTTCATATGGAAGGATGGAACGATGCCCATGTGGAACAGAGATGTGTTTGTGGATGGTGTCATCATGACTCAACTCAAGTTGAAGGCGGACGATATTTTTTGCATCCAGCACAATGCCCAGGAGAGGGGCTACGATGTTTCCTTCAGATCCAGTTTGGGGCTCCAGGGGGTTTTGGAGGACTGCAAGCGGATGGAGGCTGATGTCGGACCCCTCAGCCATTTCGAGGTGTTTTCTCTGGACAGGCTGAATTTTCGAGTTATCAATGTCACAATGTACAACCCGTACGTGATCGATAAGGAGGTGACTGATTTTTTGGCCCCCTACGCTGAGGTGATATCTGAGGTCCGGAGGATCAGAGACAGACGTGGGATCTGGACGGGGCGGAGGCAGGTGCAGGTGCTCCTAAAGGCTGTTCCCGGTGGCTGTGACGGGCTGGCTCATCCCCCAGCCTTCTTTTCCTTGGGGCCTGATAGGGGGTATTTGTTTTATAACAACCAGCCCCCTTTCTGCCGAAGGTGCCGGGTGGCAGGGCACTCTGATGGAAAGTGTGGGGAGGTGAGGTGCCACCATTGCAAGGAGGAGG
The DNA here is from genome assembly GCF_963971535.1 of Notolepis coatsorum. Taxonomy (NCBI): domain Eukaryota; kingdom Metazoa; phylum Chordata; class Actinopteri; order Aulopiformes; family Paralepididae; genus Notolepis; species Notolepis coatsorum. Next base: position 180,150,380 of record NC_140171.1, read on the forward strand.
GCCACATGGCTAAAGATTGTAAGGTTGGTAAGAAATGCCACAACTGCAGTTCCACCGACCACCTGGTGAGGGCCTGTCCCCAGGAGCGGCGGTATTCGTCAGTGGTGGTGATGGGGAAGGAGCTTGCACCGAAGACCGGAGAGGAGGAAGAAAGTGCACCAGTGGCACCAGCACCAGCACCAATAGAGGCGATTCCTGTGGAGAAGGACGCAGAGGCGGAGACGGTACTCCTGGTTGGCAACAAGACAGTTTCCCCTTTGTCTTCCGATGGAGAGGCGATGGACGAGGAGGAGGTGGTCGGTGGAGCCAGCGGAGCCAGTGGAGCCAGTGGAGCCAGAAAACGGAGGTTAAGGGTTAAAAGGACTACACCTGGGTCAGAAGGTATGGGGGCAGGGGAAATTACCGGTGGGGGCCCACAAAAAAAGGTAAGGGGAGGGAAGGGAGGTAGGGTGGCCCTCTTAGTGCAACAGGTCGGTGGGGAGCAGGGGGTTGGTGGGGGAGTGGGTTTGGCGGATGTTGAGGCTGAGGGGGAGGGGGTTTGTTTACCGGTTTCCCCTGTCCTGGACAGTATGGACAGTATGGACCCTTTTGAGACTCCAAGCCTTGGGGAAGGGTTACAGGTGGGAGCACCCAATACTTTGCCTGCTTCTTGGGATAAGGGGGAGGATGGGGAGGACAGTTAAAAGTGGGGGTAGGGGTATTATTGTGGGTTGGTTTTTTGTTTAATTTAATTTAATTATTGTCAATGGCTTTCACAGTGGGCACTTTTAATGCACGGGGGTTGAGGGGTTCTGTTAAGAGGAGGGGCTTTTTTGATTATGTTGCCTCACTCAGGCTTACCGTTTGTTTTGTTCAAGAGGTGCACTTACGGGATGGGAGGGATTGTGGTGTGTTTTCAAAGGAATGGGACAAGGGGGAATCGTTTTGGTCAGTGGGGGGGGTTCACTCATCTGGTGTGGGGATACTGTTTGGAAACCGGGAGGCAAGGGTGGTGGGTTCTTTTGTAATTGTGCAGGGGAGGGTTATGGGGGTTGATGTGAATATTGGGGTTTTGAAATTGAGGGTGGTGGTGGTGTACGGGCCACAGAGGGCGGGTGAAAGGAGTGCCATGATGGAGGCTTTAAGGCCTTTTTTTGCCACAAACAGGCAGATGGTGGTGGGGGGTGATTTTAATGTGGATCTGGGGAGGGTGGGTGATCCAAGTGCTGGGTGTGTGGGTTCTTTTTTTAAGGGGCAGGGGCTTGTGGATGGAGGGAAGGCACTTACCCCTCGAATAGATGGTCCCACATGGCGTAACTCCCGGGGGGTAGCCAGGCGTCTCGATTATGTGTTTTTTTCTCGGTCCTTGGTCCTATTGTCGGGCCGGGTGGTCCCTGTTTTTTTCTCTGACCATGATGGGCTCCTCTTTCGGGTCCGGTCTAGCGCTCCTGTTTTCGGCCCCGGGTACTGGAGGTTGAACTCCAGTGTCCTTGGCGAGGATGAGTTCTGCAGTAGCTTTGTCTCCTTTTTCCGGGGGCTCGAGGGACTTAGGGCTTTGTTTTCTGGTGTGGTGGAGTGGTGGGAGGGGGCTAAGGAGAGGATAAAGGGGTTTTGTATTATGTATTGTCAACGGAGGGCGAAGGAGGCGGGGAGGGAAGTGCTCCGTCTTCAACACCTCCTCGAGCTCGAGTACACTTTGGGTAACCTAGGTGGCGCTGTAGACCAGCGGGCTTGTGACTCCCTTAAGACAGAACTTAGGGATGTCTATGAGGATAAGGCCCGTGCTTACCTGACGCGGTCACGTCGTGAGTTCTTGGAGAAGAATGAGACGTGTTCCGCAGCCTTTTTCAGCAGCGTGAGGGCTGATAAGGGAAGGAAGGTGATATCGGGAGTTAGGGACAGTCAGGGTCAGGTGGTTACTGAGACAGGGGAGATGGTAAGGGTCGCAACCGATCACTTCCGCTCCTTCTTCTGTGAACGAGTGGTGGATGAGGAGCGAGCAGAGGCTTTTTTGCAGCTTGTGGCTCAGAGGGTACCGTCAGACCTGGCTGAGGCTTTGGAGGCCCCTCTCTCTCTCGAGGAATTGGAGGGTGCCCTTCGTAGAATGGGCAAGCGTAAGGTTCCGGGCATCGATGGCCTGCCGGCTGAGTTTTATCTCATGTTTTGGGATATTCTCGGCCCGGTGGTTCTCGAGGTCCTGACCGAGGTCCTCCGCACAGGGGCACTGGGAGGGTCAATGGCTAAGGGGGTGATCTCACTTCTGTTTAAGAAGGGGGACGCCTCTGACCTTAAGAACTGGCGGCCATTGACCATGCTGTGTGTTGATTACAAGCTTTTGGCTAAGGTTCTCACAGACCGTCTGTGCACAGCTCTCCCAGATGCGGTCCATGTGGATCAGACGTGTGGGGTGGCTGGGCGCTCGTTGAGATGGAATCTCCAGCTCATCAGAGACGTCATCGCTTGGGCAGAGGATCGGGACCTGCCACTTATGGTGGTGGGTCTTGATCAGGCCAAAGCCTTTGATAGGGTTCACTGGGGTTTTATGTTCAAAGTTTTAGAGAGAATAGGCTTAGGGCGGGTTTTTGTTGGGTGGCTGCGTACTCTGTACACAGCAGTGGGGAGCACGGTTTCTGTTAATGGGCACTTGGGGGAGTTTTTTGGGTTGCACGCAGGGGTAAGACAGGGGTGTCCGCTCTCTCCCCTGCTCTACGTCCTTTATATGGAGCCCCTGGCGGCGGCCATTAGGGCTGACCCGGGTGTGAAGGGTATCCTGGTACCAGGCAGCAGGGGCCTGAGGGTCAAGTTGTCGCAGTATGCGGATGATACCACACTGCTACTGGACAACGATGCGTGTCTGAGTCGGTCTTTGGAGATCTTCCAGGACTTTGGCCGGGTGTCTGGCGCGGAGCTCAACCGTGCTAAATCCTCGGTTAAGTTCTTTGGGCGGTGGAAGAGTAGGTCAGACGTACCAGGAGGGCTGTCGCTCTGTGAAGGGGCCCTGAGGATTCTTGGGGTCCTCTTTGAGGCAGCCCACAGTGCCACGGTCAACTGGACCAGGCGAATAGATGCAGTTCATAAAAAGTTTGCCCTCTGGAAGGCCAGGAGACTGACCTTTACGGGGAAGGTACTGGTTTTGAAGGTAGACGTGTTGCCGTCCCTCCTGTACCTGGCGTACATCTTTCCGATGCCGGCCAGCATGCGGAGGCCGCTCACTCGGCTTGTGTTTCGTTTCATGTGGGGGGGGAGTTATGAATACGTGGCGAGGGCACGCATGTTGGCTCCGGTGGGGGAAGGGGGGAGGGACGTGCCCCATTTCCCACTCAAGTTGGACTGCATTTTTGTTTCTTTTTTGCTCAAAGAATTGTCCTCTCCGGTAGTCCATCCATCTGGCTACTTCCTCCGGTTCTACTTTGCCTACCCGGCAAGGAGGGTCATGGCCTGGTCCAATTCGGCCCCCCGGGCGGAGCAGTTGCCGTGGCATTTTGGCCACGCTGCAAAGTGGCTGCGGGCTCATCCTGGGGTTTTGGAAGGGGATGTGGGGTTGGACCAGAAGAGGCTCTATGCCGAGGTGAGACAGGGAGTGACCGCGCCAGCTGTGGTGGGGATACCCGCTACAGTTTGGTTGTCGGTACAACTGCCTGGCCTGGACAATGGGCTCAAGGATTTAGGATGGCTGATGTTACACAGGAGTTTGCCGGTGCGTGAGATCATGCACCGGCATGGCTTGGCGAGATCCCCGGTGTGCCCCAGAGCTGGTTGCTTTGTGGACGAGACTATTAGACACGTCATGTGGGACTGTCCTTTTGCAGGGGTGGTGTGGGCTAGGGCATCTGTGTTGATTGGGAGGTTGGAGGGGAGTGTTGGGGTCACATGGGCAAGATTGGAGAGAGGGATTGGGAGAGCTGGGGGGGGGCGTAGGGGGCGTCTCCTGCAATGGCTGCTCATGGGCCTTTTTAAGAAGGGGCTGTGGGAGGCCAGACAGGCTCTGGTTAAAAAGGCGGTGGATTGGGGGGTGGAGGGGGTTGTTAGGAGAGTAGAGGGGGACGTAAAGGGAAGGATGCGGTGGGATGTGAAAAGGTGGGGACATCATGCTGCTAGGGAGAGATGGAAGGGGGGTTTAGGTTTGATGGAAGGGATGTAGTGGTTGCTTAGGATATTGACATCTGGTTTTTTTTTGTGGAGACCGGAAAGTGCATAAGTGGAAAATGGGGACATGGTTTTTTGTCTTGGATAGTGGGCTATTGTTTTGGGTGGGATAAAGGGAGGTTTTGGTTAACAGTGGGTGGTTTAATTTGGGGTTCATTTTCATTTTCAACTGTAACAGGGACAGCATACAATAAGGAACATAAAATGAAAATGTAGAAATGCAAATGTTCAGGAAAGTTTTGTTTGGATTAGTAGGGAAAGGTAAATTAAGAATGTGTGCACATGTATGGGTGTTTTAAATAGTATGATAGGAAGTCGTTTTGTAGTTTGTATGGTATAGGGACAGATAGGATGTGATAACATGTATATGATTATTTTTGATATAAAATTAAGAAAGAAGGTAAAAACTCCCCTCCCAGCTGGTTGGAGGGGAGGAGAAGCCCGATTTCACAAAAAAAAAAAAAAAAAAAAAAAAAAAAAAAAAAAAATCTGTTCTTATCAGTTTAATATCTGATACGTCCCCTACCCGGGGACCATATATTAAATTGATTTTTGGAACAGGGAGATGGAATAGGGGCTTGCTCCGTCCACTCCACGCATCGACCTGGTCTTGCAGTATCTCCAGGAACGGTGCACTAACTCCTCCTAACTTTGTCAAAGTAAATGTTTTGGTACGCTAATCTGCGATGGGTTAAAGGCAATGCAAAAAAAAAGAAATCATTAGATGGGCAACGCTCTGTTTAATCTGCGTTATGTTTTCCCGCCCTTTTTGTTAAAAAAAAAAAAAAAAAAAAAAAAAAAAACGTCCGTGTGTGTGTGTGTGTGTGTGTGTGTGTGTAAATGGCTGCATTTACATAGCGCTTTACAATTTGTTCCTCACATTTTACCCATTCACTCAGACGTTCACACACCGATGGCGGAGGCAACCATGCAAGGTGCCAACCTACCTGCTCATCAGGAGCAATTAGGGGATAAGTGTCTTTAAACAAAGCACAATTGATGCAAACACAGACAACGTGTTGTAAATGCTAGTACAGTAACATCCACCCCCCTGCGTACTGTATCAGCCGCGCCGGGCGTGCCCGCTGGCCATAATGGGGGTTATCGCTTCTCGGCCTTTTGGCTAAGATCAAGTGTAGTATCTGTTCTTATCAGTTTAATATCTGATACGTCCCCTACCCGGGGACCATATATTAAATTGATTTTTGGAACAGGGAGATGGAATAGGGGCTTGCTCCGTCCACTCCACGCATCGACCTGGTCTTGCAGTATCTCCAGGAACGGTGCACTAACTCCTCCTAACTTTGTCAAAGTAAATGTTTTGGTACGCTAATCTGCGATGGGTTAAAGGCAATGCAAAAAAAAAGAAATCATTAGATGGGCAACGCTCTGTTTAATCTGCGTTATGTTTTCCCGCCCTTTTTGTTAAAAAAAAAAAAAAAAAAAAAAAAAAAAACGTCCGTGTGTGTGTGTGTGTGTGTGTGTGTGTGTAAATGGCTGCATTTACATAGCGCTTTACAATTTGTTCCTCACATTTTACCCATTCACTCAGACGTTCACACACCGATGGCGGAGGCAACCATGCAAGGTGCCAACCTACCTGCTCATCAGGAGCAATTAGGGGATAAGTGTCTTTAAACAAAGCACAATTGATGCAAACACAGACAACGTGTTGTAAATGCTAGTACAGTAACATCCACCCCCCTGCGTACTGTATCAGCCGCGCCGGGCGTGCCCGCTGGCCATAATGGGGGTTATCGCTTCTCGGCCTTTTGGCTAAGATCAAGTGTAGTATCTGTTCTTATCAGTTTAATATCTGATACGTCCCCTACCCGGGGACCATATATTAAATTGATTTTTGGAACAGGGAGATGGAATAGGGGCTTGCTCCGTCCACTCCACGCATCGACCTGGTCTTGCAGTATCTCCAGGAACGGTGCACTAACTCCTCCTAACTTTGTCAAAGTAAATGTTTTGGTACGCTAATCTGCGATGGGTTAAAGGCAATGCAAAAAAAAAGAAATCATTAGATGGGCAACGCTCTGTTTAATCTGCGTTATGTTTTCCCGCCCTTTTTGTTAAAAAAAAAAAAAAAAAAAAAAAAAAAACGTCCGTGTGTGTGTGTGTGTGTGTGTGTGTGTGTAAATGGCTGCATTTACATAGCGCTTTACAATTTGTTCCTCACATTTTACCCATTCACTCAGACGTTCACACACCGATGGCGGAGGCAACCATGCAAGGTGCCAACCTACCTGCTCATCAGGAGCAATTAGGGGATAAGTGTCTTTAAACAAAGCACAATTGATGCAAACACAGACAACGTGTTGTAAATGCTAGTACAGTAACATCCACCCCCCTGCGTACTGTATCAGCCGCGCCGGGCGTGCCCGCTGGCCATAATGGGGGTTATCGCTTCTCGGCCTTTTGGCTAAGATCAAGTGTAGTATCTGTTCTTATCAGTTTAATATCTGATACGTCCCCTACCCGGGGACCATATATTAAATTGATTTTTGGAACAGGGAGATGGAATAGGGGCTTGCTCCGTCCACTCCACGCATCGACCTGGTCTTGCAGTATCTCCAGGAACGGTGCACTAACTCCTCCTAACTTTGTCAAAGTAAATGTTTTGGTACGCTAATCTGCGATGGGTTAAAGGCAATGCAAAAAAAAAGAAATCATTAGATGGGCAACGCTCTGTTTAATCTGCGTTATGTTTTCCCGCCCTTTTTGTTAAAAAAAAAAAAAAAAAAAAAAAAAAAAACGTCCGTGTGTGTGTGTGTGTGTGTGTGTGTGTGTAAATGGCTGCATTTACATAGCGCTTTACAATTTGTTCCTCACATTTTACCCATTCACTCAGACGTTCACACACCGATGGCGGAGGCAACCATGCAAGGTGCCAACCTACCTGCTCATCAGGAGCAATTAGGGGATAAGTGTCTTTAAACAAAGCACAATTGATGCAAACACAGACAACGTGTTGTAAATGCTAGTACAGTAACATCCACCCCCCTGCGTACTGTATCAGCCGCGCCGGGCGTGCCCGCTGGCCATAATGGGGGTTATCGCTTCTCGGCCTTTTGGCTAAGATCAAGTGTAGTATCTGTTCTTATCAGTTTAATATCTGATACGTCCCCTACCCGGGGACCATATATTAAATTGATTTTTGGAACAGGGAGATGGAATAGGGGCTTGCTCCGTCCACTCCACGCATCGACCTGGTCTTGCAGTATCTCCAGGAACGGTGCACTAACTCCTCCTAACTTTGTCAAAGTAAATGTTTTGGTACGCTAATCTGCGATGGGTTAAAGGCAATGCAAAAAAAAAGAAATCATTAGATGGGCAACGCTCTGTTTAATCTGCGTTATGTTTTCCCGCCCTTTTTGTTAAAAAAAAAAAAAAAAAAAAAAAAAAAAACGTCCGTGTGTGTGTGTGTGTGTGTGTGTGTGTGTAAATGGCTGCATTTACATAGCGCTTTACAATTTGTTCCTCACATTTTACCCATTCACTCAGACGTTCACACACCGATGGCGGAGGCAACCATGCAAGGTGCCAACCTACCTGCTCATCAGGAGCAATTAGGGGATAAGTGTCTTTAAACAAAGCACAATTGATGCAAACACAGACAACGTGTTGTAAATGCTAGTACAGTAACATCCACCCCCCTGCGTACTGTATCAGCCGCGCCGGGCGTGCCCGCTGGCCATAATGGGGGTTATCGCTTCTCGGCCTTTTGGCTAAGATCAAGTGTAGTATCTGTTCTTATCAGTTTAATATCTGATACGTCCCCTACCCGGGGACCATATATTAAATTGATTTTTGGAACAGGGAGATGGAATAGGGGCTTGCTCCGTCCACTCCACGCATCGACCTGGTCTTGCAGTATCTCCAGGAACGGTGCACTAACTCCTCCTAACTTTGTCAAAGTAAATGTTTTGGTACGCTAATCTGCGATGGGTTAAAGGCAATGCAAAAAAAAAGAAATCATTAGATGGGCAACGCTCTGTTTAATCTGCGTTATGTTTTCCCGCCCTTTTTGTTAAAAAAAAAAAAAAAAAAAAAAAAAAAAACGTCCGTGTGTGTGTGTGTGTGTGTGTGTGTGTGTAAATGGCTGCATTTACATAGCGCTTTACAATTTGTTCCTCACATTTTACCCATTCACTCAGACGTTCACACACCGATGGCGGAGGCAACCATGCAAGGTGCCAACCTACCTGCTCATCAGGAGCAATTAGGGGATAAGTGTCTTTAAACAAAGCACAATTGATGCAAACACAGACAACGTGTTGTAAATGCTAGTACAGTAACATCCACCCCCCTGCGTACTGTATCAGCCGCGCCGGGCGTGCCCGCTGGCCATAATGGGGGTTATCGCTTCTCGGCCTTTTGGCTAAGATCAAGTGTAGTATCTGTTCTTATCAGTTTAATATCTGATACGTCCCCTACCCGGGGACCATATATTAAATTGATTTTTGGAACAGGGAGATGGAATAGGGGCTTGCTCCGTCCACTCCACGCATCGACCTGGTCTTGCAGTATCTCCAGGAACGGTGCACTAACTCCTCCTAACTTTGTCAAAGTAAATGTTTTGGTACGCTAATCTGCGATGGGTTAAAGGCAATGCAAAAAAAAAGAAATCATTAGATGGGCAACGCTCTGTTTAATCTGCGTTATGTTTTCCCGCCCTTTTTGTTAAAAAAAAAAAAAAAAAAAAAAAAAAAAACGTCCGTGTGTGTGTGTGTGTGTGTGTGTGTGTGTAAATGGCTGCATTTACATAGCGCTTTACAATTTGTTCCTCACATTTTACCCATTCACTCAGACGTTCACACACCGATGGCGGAGGCAACCATGCAAGGTGCCAACCTACCTGCTCATCAGGAGCAATTAGGGGATAAGTGTCTTTAAACAAAGCACAATTGATGCAAACACAGACAACGTGTTGTAAATGCTAGTACAGTAACATCCACCCCCCTGCGTACTGTATCAGCCGCGCCGGGCGTGCCCGCTGGCCATAATGGGGGTTATCGCTTCTCGGCCTTTTGGCTAAGATCAAGTGTAGTATCTGTTCTTATCAGTTTAATATCTGATACGTCCCCTACCCGGGGACCATATATTAAATTGATTTTTGGAACAGGGAGATGGAATAGGGGCTTGCTCCGTCCACTCCACGCATCGACCTGGTCTTGCAGTATCTCCAGGAACGGTGCACTAACTCCTCCTAACTTTGTCAAAGTAAATGTTTTGGTACGCTAATCTGCGATGGGTTAAAGGCAATGCAAAAAAAAAGAAATCATTAGATGGGCAACGCTCTGTTTAATCTGCGTTATGTTTTCCCGCCCTTTTTGTTAAAAAAAAAAAAAAAAAAAAAAAAAAAAACGTCCGTGTGTGTGTGTGTGTGTGTGTGTGTGTGTAAATGGCTGCATTTACATAGCGCTTTACAATTTGTTCCTCACATTTTACCCATTCACTCAGACGTTCACACACCGATGGCGGAGGCAACCATGCAAGGTGCCAACCTACCTGCTCATCAGGAGCAATTAGGGGATAAGTGTCTTTAAACAAAGCACAATTGATGCAAACACAGACAACGTGTTGTAAATGCTAGTACAGTAACATCCACCCCCCTGCGTACTGTATCAGCCGCGCCGGGCGTGCCCGCTGGCCATAATGGGGGTTATCGCTTCTCGGCCTTTTGGCTAAGATCAAGTGTAGTATCTGTTCTTATCAGTTTAATATCTGATACGTCCCCTACCCGGGGACCATATATTAAATTGATTTTTGGAACAGGGAGATGGAATAGGGGCTTGCTCCGTCCACTCCACGCATCGACCTGGTCTTGCAGTATCTCCAGGAACGGTGCACTAACTCCTCCTAACTTTGTCAAAGTAAATGTTTTGGTACGCTAATCTGCGATGGGTTAAAGGCAATGCAAAAAAAAAGAAATCATTAGATGGGCAACGCTCTGTTTAATCTGCGTTATGTTTTCCCGCCCTTTTTGTTAAAAAAAAAAAAAAAAAAAAAAAAAAAAACGTCCGTGTGTGTGTGTGTGTGTGTGTGTGTGTGTAAATGGCTGCATTTACATAGCGCTTTACAATTTGTTCCTCACATTTTACCCATTCACTCAGACGTTCACACACCGATGGCGGAGGCAACCATGCAAGGTGCCAACCTACCTGCTCATCAGGAGCAATTAGGGGATAAGTGTCTTTAAACAAAGCACAATTGATGCAAACACAGACAACGTGTTGTAAATGCTAGTACAGTAACATCCACCCCCCTGCGTACTGTATCAGCCGCGCCGGGCGTGCCCGCTGGCCATAATGGGGGTTATCGCTTCTCGGCCTTTTGGCTAAGATCAAGTGTAGTATCTGTTCTTATCAGTTTAATATCTGATACGTCCCCTACCCGGGGACCATATATTAAATTGATTTTTGGAACAGGGAGATGGAATAGGGGCTTGCTCCGTCCACTCCACGCATCGACCTGGTCTTGCAGTATCTCCAGGAACGGTGCACTAACTCCTCCTAACTTTGTCAAAGTAAATGTTTTGGTACGCTAATCTGCGATGGGTTAAAGGCAATGCAAAAAAAAAGAAATCATTAGATGGGCAACGCTCTGTTTAATCTGCGTTATGTTTTCCCGCCCTTTTTGTTAAAAAAAAAAAAAAAAAAAAAAAAAAAAACGTCCGTGTGTGTGTGTGTGTGTGTGTGTGTGTGTAAATGGCTGCATTTACATAGCGCTTTACAATTTGTTCCTCACATTTTACCCATTCACTCAGACGTTCACACACCGATGGCGGAGGCAACCATGCAAGGTGCCAACCTACCTGCTCATCAGGAGCAATTAGGGGATAAGTGTCTTTAAACAAAGCACAATTGATGCAAACACAGACAACGTGTTGTAAATGCTAGTACAGTAACATCCACCCCCCTGCGTACTGTATCAGCCGCGCCGGGCGTGCCCGCTGGCCATAATGGGGGTTATCGCTTCTCGGCCTTTTGGCTAAGATCAAGTGTAGTATCTGTTCTTATCAGTTTAATATCTGATACGTCCCCTACCCGGGGACCATATATTAAATTGATTTTTGGAACAGGGAGATGGAATAGGGGCTTGCTCCGTCCACTCCACGCATCGACCTGGTCTTGCAGTATCTCCAGGAACGGTGCACTAACTCCTCCTAACTTTGTCAAAGTAAATGTTTTGGTACGCTAATCTGCGATGGGTTAAAGGCAATGCAAAAAAAAAGAAATCATTAGATGGGCAACGCTCTGTTTAATCTGCGTTATGTTTTCCCGCCCTTTTTGTTAAAAAAAAAAAAAAAAAAAAAAAAAAAAACGTCCGTGTGTGTGTGTGTGTGTGTGTGTGTGTGTAAATGGCTGCATTTACATAGCGCTTTACAATTTGTTCCTCACATTTTACCCATTCACTCAGACGTTCACACACCGATGGCGGAGGCAACCATGCAAGGTGCCAACCTACCTGCTCATCAGGAGCAATTAGGGGATAAGTGTCTTTAAACAAAGCACAATTGATGCAAACACAGACAACGTGTTGTAAATGCTAGTACAGTAACATCCACCCCCCTGCGTACTGTATCAGCCGCGCCGGGCGTGCCCGCTGGCCATAATGGGGGTTATCGCTTCTCGGCCTTTTGGCTAAGATCAAGTGTAGTATCTGTTCTTATCAGTTTAATATCTGATACGTCCCCTACCCGGGGACCATATATTAAATTGATTTTTGGAACAGGGAGATGGAATAGGGGCTTGCTCCGTCCACTCCACGCATCGACCTGGTCTTGCAGTATCTCCAGGAACGGTGCACTAACTCCTCCTAACTTTGTCAAAGTAAATGTTTTGGTACGCTAATCTGCGATGGGTTAAAGGCAATGCAAAAAAAAAGAAATCATTAGATGGGCAACGCTCTGTTTAATCTGCGTTATGTTTTCCCGCCCTTTTTGTTAAAAAAAAAAAAAAAAAAAAAAAAAAAAAACGTCCGTGTGTGTGTGTGTGTGTGTGTGTGTGTGTAAATGGCTGCATTTACATAGCGCTTTACAATTTGTTCCTCACATTTTACCCATTCACTCAGACGTTCACACACCGATGGCGGAGGCAACCATGCAAGGTGCCAACCTACCTGCTCATCAGGAGCAATTAGGGGATAAGTGTCTTTAAACAAAGCACAATTGATGCAAACACAGACAACGTGTTGTAAATGCTAGTACAGTAACATCCACCCCCCTGCGTACTGTATCAGCCGCGCCGGGCGTGCCCGCTGGCCATAATGGGGGTTATCGCTTCTCGGCCTTTTGGCTAAGATCAAGTGTAGTATCTGTTCTTATCAGTTTAATATCTGATACGTCCCCTACCCGGGGACCATATATTAAATTGATTTTTGGAACAGGGAGATGGAATAGGGGCTTGCTCCGTCCACTCCACGCATCGACCTGGTCTTGCAGTATCTCCAGGAACGGTGCACTAACTCCTCCTAACTTTGTCAAAGTAAATGTTTTGGTACGCTAATCTGCGATGGGTTAAAGGCAATGCAAAAAAAAAGAAATCATTAGATGGGCAACGCTCTGTTTAATCTGCGTTATGTTTTCCCGCCCTTTTTGTTAAAAAAAAAAAAAAAAAAAAAAAAAAAACGTCCGTGTGTGTGTGTGTGTGTGTGTGTGTGTGTAAATGGCTGCATTTACATAGCGCTTTACAATTTGTTCCTCACATTTTACCCATTCACTCAGACGTTCACACACCGATGGCGGAGGCAACCATGCAAGGTGCCAACCTACCTGCTCATCAGGAGCAATTAGGGGATAAGTGTCTTTAAACAAAGCACAATTGATGCAAACACAGACAACGTGTTGTAAATGCTAGTACAGTAACATCCACCCCCCTGCGTACTGTATCAGCCGCGCCGGGCGTGCCCGCTGGCCATAATGGGGGTTATCGCTTCTCGGCCTTTTGGCTAAGATCAAGTGTAGTATCTGTTCTTATCAGTTTAATATCTGATACGTCCCCTACCCGGGGACCATATATTAAATTGATTTTTGGAACAGGGAGATGGAATAGGGGCTTGCTCCGTCCACTCCACGCATCGACCTGGTCTTGCAGTATCTCCAGGAACGGTGCACTAACTCCTCCTAACTTTGTCAAAGTAAATGTTTTGGTACGCTAATCTGCGATGGGTTAAAGGCAATGCAAAAAAAAAGAAATCATTAGATGGGCAACGCTCTGTTTAATCTGCGTTATGTTTTCCCGCCCTTTTTGTTAAAAAAAAAAAAAAAAAAAAAAAAAAAAACGTCCGTGTGTGTGTGTGTGTGTGTGTGTGTGTGTAAATGGCTGCATTTACATAGCGCTTTACAATTTGTTCCTCACATTTTACCCATTCACTCAGACGTTCACACACCGATGGCGGAGGCAACCATGCAAGGTGCCAACCTACCTGCTCATCAGGAGCAATTAGGGGATAAGTGTCTTTAAACAAAGCACAATTGATGCAAACACAGACAACGTGTTGTAAAATGCTAGTACAGTAACATCCACCCCCCTGCGTACTGTATCAGCCGCGCCGGGCGTGCCCGCTGGCCATAATGGGGGTTATCGCTTCTCGGCCTTTTGGCTAAGATCAAGTGTAGTATCTGTTCTTATCAGTTTAATATCTGATACGTCCCCTACCCGGGGACCATATATTAAATTGATTTTTGGAACAGGGAGATGGAATAGGGGCTTGCTCCGTCCACTCCACGCATCGACCTGGTCTTGCAGTATCTCCAGGAACGGTGCACTAACTCCTCCTAACTTTGTCAAAGTAAATGTTTTGGTACGCTAATCTGCGATGGGTTAAAGGCAATGCAAAAAAAAAGAAATCATTAGATGGGCAACGCTCTGTTTAATCTGCGTTATGTTTTCCCGCCCTTTTTGTTAAAAAAAAAAAAAAAAAAAAAAAAAAAAACGTCCGTGTGTGTGTGTGTGTGTGTGTGTGTGTGTAAATGGCTGCATTTACATAGCGCTTTACAATTTGTTCCTCACATTTTACCCATTCACTCAGACGTTCACACACCGATGGCGGAGGCAACCATGCAAGGTGCCAACCTACCTGCTCATCAGGAGCAATTAGGGGATAAGTGTCTTTAAACAAAGCACAATTGATGCAAACACAGACAACGTGTTGTAAATGCTAGTACAGTAACATCCACCCCCCTGCGTACTGTATCAGCCGCGCCGGGCGTGCCCGCTGGCCATAATGGGGGTTATCGCTTCTCGGCCTTTTGGCTAAGATCAAGTGTAGTATCTGTTCTTATCAGTTTAATATCTGATACGTCCCCTACCCGGGGACCATATATTAAATTGATTTTTGGAACAGGGAGATGGAATAGGGGCTTGCTCCGTCCACTCCACGCATCGACCTGGTCTTGCAGTATCTCCAGGAACGGTGCACTAACTCCTCCTAACTTTGTCAAAGTAAATGTTTTGGTACGCTAATCTGCGATGGGTTAAAGGCAATGCAAAAAAAAAGAAATCATTAGATGGGCAACGCTCTGTTTAATCTGCGTTATGTTTTCCCGCCCTTTTTGTTAAAAAAAAAAAAAAAAAAAAAAAAAAAAACGTCCGTGTGTGTGTGTGTGTGTGTGTGTGTGTGTAAATGGCTGCATTTACATAGCGCTTTACAATTTGTTCCTCACATTTTACCCATTCACTCAGACGTTCACACACCGATGGCGGAGGCAACCATGCAAGGTGCCAACCTACCTGCTCATCAGGAGCAATTAGGGGATAAGTGTCTTTAAACAAAGCACAATTGATGCAAACACAGACAACGTGTTGTAAATGCTAGTACAGTAACATCCACCCCCCTGCGTACTGTATCAGCCGCGCCGGGCGTGCCCGCTGGCCATAATGGGGGTTATCGCTTCTCGGCCTTTTGGCTAAGATCAAGTGTAGTATCTGTTCTTATCAGTTTAATATCTGATACGTCCCCTACCCGGGGACCATATATTAAATTGATTTTTGGAACAGGGAGATGGAATAGGGGCTTGCTCCGTCCACTCCACGCATCGACCTGGTCTTGCAGTATCTCCAGGAACGGTGCACTAACTCCTCCTAACTTTGTCAAAGTAAATGTTTTGGTACGCTAATCTGCGATGGGTTAAAGGCAATGCAAAAAAAAAGAAATCATTAGATGGGCAACGCTCTGTTTAATCTGCGTTATGTTTTCCCGCCCTTTTTGTTAAAAAAAAAAAAAAAAAAAAAAAAAAAAACGTCCGTGTGTGTGTGTGTGTGTGTGTGTGTGTGTAAATGGCTGCATTTACATAGCGCTTTACAATTTGTTCCTCACATTTTACCCATTCACTCAGACGTTCACACACCGATGGCGGAGGCAACCATGCAAGGTGCCAACCTACCTGCTCATCAGGAGCAATTAGGGGATAAGTGTCTTTAAACAAAGCACAATTGATGCAAACACAGACAACGTGTTGTAAATGCTAGTACAGTAACATCCACCCCCCTGCGTACTGTATCAGCCGCGCCGGGCGTGCCCGCTGGCCATAATGGGGGTTATCGCTTCTCGGCCTTTTGGCTAAGATCAAGTGTAGTATCTGTTCTTATCAGTTTAATATCTGATACGTCCCCTACCCGGGGACCATATATTAAATTGATTTTTGGAACAGGGAGATGGAATAGGGGCTTGCTCCGTCCACTCCACGCATCGACCTGGTCTTGCAGTATCTCCAGGAACGGTGCACTAACTCCTCCTAACTTTGTCAAAGTAAATGTTTTGGTACGCTAATCTGCGATGGGTTAAAGGCAATGCAAAAAAAAAGAAATCATTAGATGGGCAACGCTCTGTTTAATCTGCGTTATGTTTTCCCGCCCTTTTTGTTAAAAAAAAAAAAAAAAAAAAAAAAAAAAACGTCCGTGTGTGTGTGTGTGTGTGTGTGTGTGTGTAAATGGCTGCATTTACATAGCGCTTTACAATTTGTTCCTCACATTTTACCCATTCACTCAGACGTTCACACACCGATGGCGGAGGCAACCATGCAAGGTGCCAACCTACCTGCTCATCAGGAGCAATTAGGGGATAAGTGTCTTTAAACAAAGCACAATTGATGCAAACACAGACAACGTGTTGTAAATGCTAGTACAGTAACATCCACCCCCCTGCGTACTGTATCAGCCGCGCCGGGCGTGCCCGCTGGCCATAATGGGGGTTATCGCTTCTCGGCCTTTTGGCTAAGATCAAGTGTAGTATCTGTTCTTATCAGTTTAATATCTGATACGTCCCCTACCCGGGGACCATATATTAAATTGATTTTTGGAACAGGGAGATGGAATAGGGGCTTGCTCCGTCCACTCCACGCATCGACCTGGTCTTGCAGTATCTCCAGGAACGGTGCACTAACTCCTCCTAACTTTGTCAAAGTAAATGTTTTGGTACGCTAATCTGCGATGGGTTAAAGGCAATGCAAAAAAAAAGAAATCATTAGATGGGCAACGCTCTGTTTAATCTGCGTTATGTTTTCCCGCCCTTTTTGTTAAAAAAAAAAAAAAAAAAAAAAAAAAAAAACGTCCGTGTGTGTGTGTGTGTGTGTGTGTGTGTGTAAATGGCTGCATTTACATAGCGCTTTACAATTTGTTCCTCACATTTTACCCATTCACTCAGACGTTCACACACCGATGGCGGAGGCAACCATGCAAGGTGCCAACCTACCTGCTCATCAGGAGCAATTAGGGGATAAGTGTCTTTAAACAAAGCACAATTGATGCAAACACAGACAACGTGTTGTAAATGCTAGTACAGTAACATCCACCCCCCTGCGTACTGTATCAGCCGCGCCGGGCGTGCCCGCTGGCCATAATGGGGGTTATCGCTTCTCGGCCTTTTGGCTAAGATCAAGTGTAGTATCTGTTCTTATCAGTTTAATATCTGATACGTCCCCTACCCGGGGACCATATATTAAATTGATTTTTGGAACAGGGAGATGGAATAGGGGCTTGCTCCGTCCACTCCACGCATCGACCTGGTCTTGCAGTATCTCCAGGAACGGTGCACTAACTCCTCCTAACTTTGTCAAAGTAAATGTTTTGGTACGCTAATCTGCGATGGGTTAAAGGCAATGCAAAAAAAAAGAAATCATTAGATGGGCAACGCTCTGTTTAATCTGCGTTATGTTTTCCCGCCCTTTTTGTTAAAAAAAAAAAAAAAAAAAAAAAAAAAAAACGTCCGTGTGTGTGTGTGTGTGTGTGTGTGTGTGTAAATGGCTGCATTTACATAGCGCTTTACAATTTGTTCCTCACATTTTACCCATTCACTCAGACGTTCACACACCGATGGCGGAGGCAACCATGCAAGGTGCCAACCTACCTGCTCATCAGGAGCAATTAGGGGATAAGTGTCTTTAAACAAAGCACAATTGATGCAAACACAGACAACGTGTTGTAAATGCTAGTACAGTAACATCCACCCCCCTGCGTACTGTATCAGCCGCGCCGGGCGTGCCCGCTGGCCATAATGGGGGTTATCGCTTCTCGGCCTTTTGGCTAAGATCAAGTGTAGTATCTGTTCTTATCAGTTTAATATCTGATACGTCCCCTACCCGGGGACCATATATTAAATTGATTTTTGGAACAGGGAGATGGAATAGGGGCTTGCTCCGTCCACTCCACGCATCGACCTGGTCTTGCAGTATCTCCAGGAACGGTGCACTAACTCCTCCTAACTTTGTCAAAGTAAATGTTTTGGTACGCTAATCTGCGATGGGTTAAAGGCAATGCAAAAAAAAAGAAATCATTAGATGGGCAACGCTCTGTTTAATCTGCGTTATGTTTTCCCGCCCTTTTTGTTAAAAAAAAAAAAAAAAAAAAAAAAAAAAAACGTCCGTGTGTGTGTGTGTGTGTGTGTGTGTGTGTAAATGGCTGCATTTACATAGCGCTTTACAATTTGTTCCTCACATTTTACCCATTCACTCAGACGTTCACACACCGATGGCGGAGGCAACCATGCAAGGTGCCAACCTACCTGCTCATCAGGAGCAATTAGGGGATAAGTGTCTTTAAACAAAGCACAATTGATGCAAACACAGACAACGTGTTGTAAATGCTAGTACAGTAACATCCACCCCCCTGCGTACTGTATCAGCCGCGCCGGGCGTGCCCGCTGGCCATAATGGGGGTTATCGCTTCTCGGCCTTTTGGCTAAGATCAAGTGTAGTATCTGTTCTTATCAGTTTAATATCTGATACGTCCCCTACCCGGGGACCATATATTAAATTGATTTTTGGAACAGGGAGATGGAATAGGGGCTTGCTCCGTCCACTCCACGCATCGACCTGGTCTTGCAGTATCTCCAGGAACGGTGCACTAACTCCTCCTAACTTTGTCAAAGTAAATGTTTTGGTACGCTAATCTGCGATGGGTTAAAGGCAATGCAAAAAAAAAGAAATCATTAGATGGGCAACGCTCTGTTTAATCTGCGTTATGTTTTCCCGCCCTTTTTGTTAAAAAAAAAAAAAAAAAAAAAAAAAAAAAACGTCCGTGTGTGTGTGTGTGTGTGTGTGTGTGTGTAAATGGCTGCATTTACATAGCGCTTTACAATTTGTTCCTCACATTTTACCCATTCACTCAGACGTTCACACACCGATGGCGGAGGCAACCATGCAAGGTGCCAACCTACCTGCTCATCAGGAGCAATTAGGGGATAAGTGTCTTTAAACAAAGCACAATTGATGCAAACACAGACAACGTGTTGTAAATGCTAGTACAGTAACATCCACCCCCCTGCGTACTGTATCAGCCGCGTCCGGGCGTGCCCGCTGGCCATAATGGGGGTTATCGCTTCTCGGCCTTTTGGCTAAGATCAAGTGTAGTATCTGTTCTTATCAGTTTAATATCTGATACGTCCCCTACCCGGGGACCATATATTAAATTGATTTTTGGAACAGGGAGATGGAATAGGGGCTTGCTCCGTCCACTCCACGCATCGACCTGGTCTTGCAGTATCTCCAGGAACGGTGCACTAACTCCTCCTAACTTTGTCAAAGTAAATGTTTTGGTACGCTAATCTGCGATGGGTTAAAGGCAATGCAAAAAAAAAGAAATCATTAGATGGGCAACGCTCTGTTTAATCTGCGTTATGTTTTCCCGCCCTTTTTGTTAAAAAAAAAAAAAAAAAAAAAAAAAAAAACGTCCGTGTGTGTGTGTGTGTGTGTGTGTGTGTGTAAATGGCTGCATTTACATAGCGCTTTACAATTTGTTCCTCACATTTTACCCATTCACTCAGACGTTCACACACCGATGGCGGAGGCAACCATGCAAGGTGCCAACCTACCTGCTCATCAGGAGCAATTAGGGGATAAGTGTCTTTAAACAAAGCACAATTGATGCAAACACAGACAACGTGTTGTAAATGCTAGTACAGTAACATCCACCCCCCTGCGTACTGTATCAGCCGCGCCGGGCGTGCCCGCTGGCCATAATGGGGGTTATCGCTTCTCGGCCTTTTGGCTAAGATCAAGTGTAGTATCTGTTCTTATCAGTTTAATATCTGATACGTCCCCTACCCGGGGACCATATATTAAATTGATTTTTGGAACAGGGAGATGGAATAGGGGCTTGCTCCGTCCACTCCACGCATCGACCTGGTCTTGCAGTATCTCCAGGAACGGTGCACTAACTCCTCCTAACTTTGTCAAAGTAAATGTTTTGGTACGCTAATCTGCGATGGGTTAAAGGCAATGCAAAAAAAAAGAAATCATTAGATGGGCAACGCTCTGTTTAATCTGCGTTATGTTTTCCCGCCCTTTTTGTTAAAAAAAAAAAAAAAAAAAAAAAAAAAAAACGTCCGTGTGTGTGTGTGTGTGTGTGTGTGTGTGTAAATGGCTGCATTTACATAGCGCTTTACAATTTGTTCCTCACATTTTACCCATTCACTCAGACGTTCACACACCGATGGCGGAGGCAACCATGCAAGGTGCCAACCTACCTGCTCATCAGGAGCAATTAGGGGATAAGTGTCTTTAAACAAAGCACAATTGATGCAAACACAGACAACGTGTTGTAAATGCTAGTACAGTAACATCCACCCCCCTGCGTACTGTATCAGCCGCGCCGGGCGTGCCCGCTGGCCATAATGGGGGTTATCGCTTCTCGGCCTTTTGGCTAAGATCAAGTGTAGTATCTGTTCTTATCAGTTTAATATCTGATACGTCCCCTACCCGGGGACCATATATTAAATTGATTTTTGGAACAGGGAGATGGAATAGGGGCTTGCTCCGTCCACTCCACGCATCGACCTGGTCTTGCAGTATCTCCAGGAACGGTGCACTAACTCCTCCTAACTTTGTCAAAGTAAATGTTTTGGTACGCTAATCTGCGATGGGTTAAAGGCAATGCAAAAAAAAAGAAATCATTAGATGGGCAACGCTCTGTTTAATCTGCGTTATGTTTTCCCGCCCTTTTTGTTAAAAAAAAAAAAAAAAAAAAAAAAAAAAAAACGTCCGTGTGTGTGTGTGTGTGTGTGTGTGTGTGTAAATGGCTGCATTTACATAGCGCTTTACAATTTGTTCCTCACATTTTCCCATTCACTCAGACGTTCACACACCGATGGCGGAGGCAACCATGCAAGGTGCCAACCTACCTGCTCATCAGGAGCAATTAGGGGATAAGTGTCTTTAAACAAAGCACAATTGATGCAAACACAGACAACGTGTTGTAAATGCTAGTACAGTAACATCCACCCCCCTGCGTGTATCAGCCGCGCCGGGCGTGCCCGCTGGCCATAATGGGGGTTATCGCTTCTCGGCCTTTTGGCTAAGATCAAGTGGATGACCGGTGTATGCTGTTCCTGGTTTTGTTTGCTTGTTTATTATTTTTCTCACATTTCCACAGTCGTGCGGTGTATGGGACTGGAAATTGAGTTTTTTTTATTGTTTGTGCTGGCTTCTCCCTACGATGGCCAGCACTCCACGGCAGTCGACCCCTAGGGCTGGGTTACGGTTTTCGGCGAGGTTCATATGGAAGGATGGAACGATGCCCATGTGGAACAGAGATGTGTTTGTGGATGGTGTCATCATGACTCAACTCAAGTTGAAGGCGGACGATATTTTTTGCATCCAGCACAATGCCCAGGAGAGGGGCTACGATGTTTCCTTCAGATCCAGTTTGGGGCTCCAGGGGGTTTTGGAGGACTGCAAGCGGATGGAGGCTGATGTCGGACCCCTCAGCCATTTCGAGGTGTTTTCTCTGGACAGGCTGAATTTTCGAGTTATCAATGTCACAATGTACAACCCGTACGTGATTGATAAGGAGGTGACTGATTTTTTGGCCCCCTACGCTGAGGTGATATCTGAGGTCCGGAGGATCAGAGACAGACGTGGGATCTGGACGGGGCGGAGGCAGGTGCAGGTGCTCCTAAAGGCTGTTCCCGGTGGCTGTGACGGGCTGGCTCATCCCCCAGCCTTCTTTTCCTTGGGGCCTGATAGGGGGTATTTGTTTTATAACAACCAGCCCCCTTTCTGCCGAAGGTGCCGGGTGGCAGGGCACTCTGATGGAAAGTGTGGGGAGGTGAGGTGCCACCATTGCAAGGAGGAGGGCCACATGGCTAAAGATTGTAAGGTTGGTAAGAAATGCCACAACTGCAGTTCCACCGACCACCTGGTGAGGGCCTGTCCCCAGGAGCGGCGGTATTCGTCAGTGGTGGTGATGGGGAAGGAGCTTGCACCGAAGACCGGAGAGGAGGAAGAAAGTGCACCAGTGGCACCAGCACCAGCACCAATAGAGGCGTTTCCTGTGGAGAAGGACGCAGAGGCGGAGACGGTACTCCTGGTTGGCAACAAGACAGTTTCCCCTTTGTCTTCCGATGGAGAGGCGATGGACGAGGAGGAGGTGGTCGGTGGAGCCAGCGGAGCCAGTGGAGCCAGTGGAGCCAGAAAACGGAGGTTAAGGGTTAAAAGGACTACACCTGGGTCAGAAGGTATGGGGGCAGGGGAAATTACCGGTGGGGGCCCACAAAAAAAGGTAAGGGGAGGGAAGGGAGGTAGGGTGGCCCTCTTAGTGCAACAGGTCGGTGGGGAGCAGGGGGTTGGTGGGGGAGTGGGTTTGGCGGATGTTGAGGCTGAGGGGGAGGGGGTTTGTTTACCGGTTTCCCCTGTCCTGGACAGTATGGACAGTATGGACCCTTTTGAGACTCCAAGCCTTGGGGAAGGGTTACAGGTGGGAGCACCCAACACTTTGCCTGCTTCTTGGGATAAGGGGGAGGATGGGGAGGACAGTTAAAAGTGGGGGTAGGGGTATTATTGTGGGTTGGTTTTTTGTTTATTTAAATTTTATTATTGTCAATGGCTTTCACAGTGGGCACTTTTAATGCACGGGGGTTGAGGGGTTCTGTTAAGAGGAGGGGCTTTTTTGATTATGTTGCCTCACTCAGGCTTACCGTTTGTTTTGTTCAAGAGGTGCACTTACGGGATGGGAGGGATTGTGGTGTGTTTTCAAAGGAATGGGACAAGGGGGAATCGTTTTGGTCAGTGGGGGGGGTTCACTCATCTGGTGTGGGGATACTGTTTGGAAACCGGGAGGCAAGGGTGGTGGGTTCTTTTGTAATTGTGCAGGGGAGGGTTATGGGGGTTGATGTGAATATTGGGGTTTTGAAATTGAGGGTGGTGGTGGTGTACGGGCCACAGAGGGCGGGTGAAAGGAGGGCCATGATGGAGGCTTTAAGGCCTTTTTTTGCCACAAACAGGCAGATGGTGGTGGGGGGTGATTTTAATGTGGATCTGGGGAGGGTGGGTGATCCAAGTGCTGGGTGTGTGGGTTCTTTTTTTAAGGGGCAGGGGCTTGTGGATGGAGGGAAGGCACTTACCCCTCGAATAGATGGTCCCACATGGCGTAACTCCCGGGGGGTAGCCAGGCGTCTCGATTATGTGTTTTTTTCTCGGTCCTTGGTCCTATTGTCGGGCCGGGTGGTCCCTGTTTTTTTCTCTGACCATGATGGGCTCCTCTTTCGGGTCCGGTCTAGCGCTCCTGTTTTCGGCCCCGGGTACTGGAGGTTGAACTCCAGTGTCCTTGGCGAGGATGAGTTCTGCAGTAGCTTTGTCTCCTTTTTCCGGGGGCTCGAGGGACTTAGGGCTTTGTTTTCTGGTGTGGTGGAGTGGTGGGAGGGGGCTAAGGAGAGGATAAAGGGGTTTTGTATTATGTATTGTCAACGGAGGGCGAAGGAGGCGGGGAGGGAAGTGCTCCGTCTTCAACACCTCCTCGAGCTCGAGTACACTTTGGGTAACCTAGGTGGCGCTGTAGACCAGCGGGCTTGTGACTCCCTTAAGACAGAACTTAGGGATGTCTATGAGGATAAGGCCCGTGCTTACCTGACGCGGTCACGTCGTGAGTTCTTGGAGAAGAATGAGACGTGTTCCGCAGCCTTTTTCAGCAGCGTGAGGGCTGATAAGGGAAGGAAGGTGATATCGGGAGTTAGGGACAGTCAGGGTCAGGTGGTTACTGAGACAGGGGAGATGGTAAGGGTCGCAACCGATCACTTCCGCTCCTTCTTCTGTGAACGAGTGGTGGATGAGGAGCGAGCAGAGGCTTTTTTGCAGCTTGTGGCTCAGAGGGTACCGTCAGACCTGGCTGAGGCTTTGGAGGCCCCTCTCTCTCTCGAGGAATTGGAGGGTGCCCTTCGTAGAATGGGCAAGCGTAAGGTTCCGGGCATCGATGGCCTGCCGGCTGAGTTTTATCTCATGTTTTGGGATATTCTCGGCCCGGTGGTTCTCGAGGTCCTGACCGAGGTCCTCCGCACAGGGGCACTGGGAGGGTCAATGGCTAAGGGGGTGATCTCACTTCTGTTTAAGAAGGGGGACGCCTCTGACCTTAAGAACTGGCGGCCATTGACCATGCTGTGTGTTGATTACAAGCTTTTGGCTAAGGTTCTCACAGACCGTCTGTGCACAGCTCTCCCAGATGCGGTCCATGTGGATCAGACGTGTGGGGTGGCTGGGCGCTCGTTGAGATGGAATCTCCAGCTCATCAGAGACGTCATCGCTTGGGCAGAGGATCGGGACCTGCCACTTATGGTGGTGGGTCTTGATCAGGCCAAAGCCTTTGATAGGGTTCACTGGGGTTTTATGTTCAAAGTTTTAGAGAGAATAGGCTTAGGGCGGGTTTTTGTTGGGTGGCTGCGTACTCTGTACACAGCAGTGGGGAGCACGGTTTCTGTTAATGGGCACTTGGGGGAGTTTTTTGGGTTGCACGCAGGGGTAAGACAGGGGTGTCCGCTCTCTCCCCTGCTCTACGTCCTTTATATGGAGCCCCTGGCGGCGGCCATTAGGGCTGACCCGGGTGTGAAGGGTATCCTGGTACCAGGCAGCAGGGGCCTGAGGGTCAAGTTGTCGCAGTATGCGGATGATACCACACTGCTACTGGACAACGATGCGTGTCTGAGTCGGTCTTTGGAGATCTTCCAGGACTTTGGCCGGGTGTCTGGCGCGGAGCTCAACCGTGCTAAATCCTCGGTTAAGTTCTTTGGGCGGTGGAAGAGTAGGTCAGACGTACCAGGAGGGCTGTCGCTCTGTGAAGGGGCCCTGAGGATTCTTGGGGTCCTCTTTGAGGCAGCCCACAGTGCCACGGTCAACTGGACCAGGCGAATAGATGCAGTTCATAAAAAGTTTGCCCTCTGGAAGGCCAGGAGACTGACCTTTACGGGGAAGGTACTGGTTTTGAAGGTAGACGTGTTGCCGTCCCTCCTGTACCTGGCGTACATCTTTCCGATGCCGGCCAGCATGCGGAGGCCGCTCACTCGGCTTGTGTTTCGTTTCATGTGGGGGGGGAGTTATGAATACGTGGCGAGGGCACGCATGTTGGCTCCGGTGGGGGAAGGGGGGAGGGACGTGCCCCATTTCCCACTCAAGTTGGACTGCATTTTTGTTTCTTTTTTGCTCAAAGAATTGTCCTCTCCGGTAGTCCATCCATCTGGCTACTTCCTCCGGTTCTACTTTGCCTACCCGGCAAGGAGGGTCATGGCCTGGTCCAATTCGGCCCCCCGGGCGGAGCAGTTGCCGTGGCATTTTGGCCACGCGGCAAAGTGGCTGCGGGCTCATCCTGGGGTTTTGGAAGGGGATGTGGGGTTGGACCAGAAGAGGCTCTATGCCGAGGTGAGACAGGGAGTGACCGCGCCAGCTGTGGTGGGGATACCCGCTACAGTTTGGTTGTCGGTACAACTGCCTGGCCTGGACAATGGGCTCAAGGATTTAGGATGGCTGATGTTACACAGGAGTTTGCCGGTGCGTGAGATCATGCACCGGCATGGCTTGGCGAGATCCCCGGTGTGCCCCAGAGCTGGTTGCTTTGTGGACGAGACTATTAGACACGTCATGTGGGACTGTCCTTTTGCAGGGGTGGTGTGGGCTAGGGCATCTGTGTTGATTGGGAGGTTGGAGGGGAGTGTTGGGGTCACATGGGCAAGATTGGAGAGAGGGATTGGGAGAGCTGGGGGGGGGCGTAGGGGGCGTCTCCTGCAATGGCTGCTCATGGGCCTTTTTAAGAAGGGGCTGTGGGAGGCCAGACAGGCTCTGGTTAAAAAGGCGGTGGATTGGGGGGTGGAGGGGGTTGTTAGGAGAGTAGAGGGGGACGTAAAGGGAAGGATGCGGTGGGATGTGAAGAGGTGGGGACATCATGCTGCTAGGGAGAGATGGAAGGGGGGTTTAGGTTTGATGGAAGGGATGTAGTGGTTGCTTAGGATATTGACATATGGTTTTTTTTGTGGAGACCGGAAAGTGCATAAGTGGAAAATGGGGACATGGTTTTTTGTCTTGGATAGTGGGCTATTGTTTTGGGTGGGATAAAGGGAGGTTTTGGTTAACAGTGGGTGGTTTAATTTGGGGTTCATTTTCATTTTCAACTGTAACAGGGACAGCATACAATAAGGAACATAAAATGAAAATGTAGAAATGCAAATGTTCAGGAAAGTTTTGTTTGGATTAGTAGGGAAAGGTAAATTAAGAATGTGTGCACATGTATGGGTGTTTTAAATAGTATGATAGGAAGTCGTTTTGTAGTTTGTATGGTATAGGGACAGATAGGATGTGATAACATGTATATGATTATTTTTGATATAAAATTAAGAAAAAAAAAAAAAAAATCTGTTCTTATCAGTTTAATATCTGATACGTCCCCTACCCGGGGACCATATATTAAATTGATTTTTGGAACAGGGAGATGGAATAGGGGCTTGCTCCGTCCACTCCACGCATCGACCTGGTCTTGCAGTATCTCCAGGAACGGTGCACTAACTCCTCCTAACTTTGTCAAAGTAAATGTTTTGGTACGCTAATCTGCGATGGGTTAAAGGCAATGCAAAAAAAAAGAAATCATTAGATGGGCAACGCTCTGTTTAATCTGCGTTATGTTTTCCCGCCCTTTTTGTTAAAAAAAAAAAAAAAAAAAAAAAAAAAAACGTCCGTGTGTGTGTGTGTGTGTGTGTGTGTGTGTAAATGGCTGCATTTACATAGCGCTTTACAATTTGTTCCTCACATTTTACCCATTCACTCAGACGTTCACACACCGATGGCGGAGGCAACCATGCAAGGTGCCAACCTACCTGCTCATCAGGAGCAATTAGGGGATAAGTGTCTTTAAACAAAGCACAATTGATGCAAACACAGACAACGTGTTGTAAATGCTAGTACAGTAACATCCACCCCCCTGCGTACTGTATCAGCCGCGCCGGGCGTGCCCGCTGGCCATAATGGGGGTTATCGCTTCTCGGCCTTTTGGCTAAGATCAAGTGTAGTATCTGTTCTTATCAGTTTAATATCTGATACGTCCCCTACCCGGGGACCATATATTAAATTGATTTTTGGAACAGGGAGATGGAATAGGGGCTTGCTCCGTCCACTCCACGCATCGACCTGGTCTTGCAGTATCTCCAGGAACGGTGCACTAACTCCTCCTAACTTTGTCAAAGTAAATGTTTTGGTACGCTAATCTGCGATGGGTTAAAGGCAATGCAAAAAAAAAGAAATCATTAGATGGGCAACGCTCTGTTTAATCTGCGTTATGTTTTCCCGCCCTTTTTGTTAAAAAAAAAAAAAAAAAAAAAAAAAAAAACGTCCGTGTGTGTGTGTGTGTGTGTGTGTGTAAATGGCTGCATTTACATAGCGCTTTACAATTTGTTCCTCACATTTTACCCATTCACTCAGACGTTCACACACCGATGGCGGAGGCAACCATGCAAGGTGCCAACCTACCTGCTCATCAGGAGCAATTAGGGGATAAGTGTCTTTAAACAAAGCACAATTGATGCAAACACAGACAACGTGTTGTAAATGCTAGTACAGTAACATCCACCCCCCTGCGTACTGTATCAGCCGCGCCGGGCGTGCCCGCTGGCCATAATGGGGGTTATCGCTTCTCGGCCTTTTGGCTAAGATCAAGTGTAGTATCTGTTCTTATCAGTTTAATATCTGATACGTCCCCTACCCGGGGACCATATATTAAATTGATTTTTGGAACAGGGAGATGGAATAGGGGCTTGCTCCGTCCACTCCACGCATCGACCTGGTCTTGCAGTATCTCCAGGAACGGTGCACTAACTCCTCCTAACTTTGTCAAAGTAAATGTTTTGGTACGCTAATCTGCGATGGGTTAAAGGCAATGCAAAAAAAAAGAAATCATTAGATGGGCAACGCTCTGTTTAATCTGCGTTATGTTTTCCCGCCCTTTTTGTTAAAAAAAAAAAAAAAAAAAAAAAAAAAAACGTCCGTGTGTGTGTGTGTGTGTGTGTGTGTGTGTAAATGGCTGCATTTACATAGCGCTTTACAATTTGTTCCTCACATTTTACCCATTCACTCAGACGTTCACACACCGATGGCGGAGGCAACCATGCAAGGTGCCAACCTACCTGCTCATCAGGAGCAATTAGGGGATAAGTGTCTTTAAACAAAGCACAATTGATGCAAACACAGACAACGTGTTGTAAATGCTAGTACAGTAACATCCACCCCCCTGCGTACTGTATCAGCCGCGCCGGGCGTGCCCGCTGGCCATAATGGGGGTTATCGCTTCTCGGCCTTTTGGCTAAGATCAAGTGTAGTATCTGTTCTTATCAGTTTAATATCTGATACGTCCCCTACCCGGGGACCATATATTAAATTGATTTTTGGAACAGGGAGATGGAATAGGGGCTTGCTCCGTCCACTCCACGCATCGACCTGGTCTTGCAGTATCTCCAGGAACGGTGCACTAACTCCTCCTAACTTTGTCAAAGTAAATGTTTTGGTACGCTAATCTGCGATGGGTTAAAGGCAATGCAAAAAAAAAGAAATCATTAGATGGGCAACGCTCTGTTTAATCTGCGTTATGTTTTCCCGCCCTTTTTGTTAAAAAAAAAAAAAAAAAAAAAAAAAAAAAAACGTCCGTGTGTGTGTGTGTGTGTGTGTGTGTGTGTAAATGGCTGCATTTACATAGCGCTTTACAATTTGTTCCTCACATTTTACCCATTCACTCAGACGTTCACACACCGATGGCGGAGGCAACCATGCAAGGTGCCAACCTACCTGCTCATCAGGAGCAATTAGGGGATAAGTGTCTTTAAACAAAGCACAATTGATGCAAACACAGACAACGTGTTGTAAATGCTAGTACAGTAACATCCACCCCCCTGCGTACTGTATCAGCCGCGCCGGGCGTGCCCGCTGGCCATAATGGGGGTTATCGCTTCTCGGCCTTTTGGCTAAGATCAAGTGTAGTATCTGTTCTTATCAGTTTAATATCTGATACGTCCCCTACCCGGGGACCATATATTAAATTGATTTTTGGAACAGGGAGATGGAATAGGGGCTTGCTCCGTCCACTCCACGCATCGACCTGGTCTTGCAGTATCTCCAGGAACGGTGCACTAACTCCTCCTAACTTTGTCAAAGTAAATGTTTTGGTACGCTAATCTGCGATGGGTTAAAGGCAATGCAAAAAAAAAGAAATCATTAGATGGGCAACGCTCTGTTTAATCTGCGTTATGTTTTCCCGCCCTTTTTGTTAAAAAAAAAAAAAAAAAAAAAAAAAAAAACGTCCGTGTGTGTGTGTGTGTGTGTGTGTGTGTGTAAATGGCTGCATTTACATAGCGCTTTACAATTTGTTCCTCACATTTTACCCATTCACTCAGACGTTCACACACCGATGGCGGAGGCAACCATGCAAGGTGCCAACCTACCTGCTCATCAGGAGCAATTAGGGGATAAGTGTCTTTAAACAAAGCACAATTGATGCAAACACAGACAACGTGTTGTAAATGCTAGTACAGTAACATCCACCCCCCTGCGTACTGTATCAGCCGCGCCGGGCGTGCCCGCTGGCCATAATGGGGGTTATCGCTTCTCGGCCTTTTGGCTAAGATCAAGTGTAGTATCTGTTCTTATCAGTTTAATATCTGATACGTCCCCTACCCGGGGACCATATATTAAATTGATTTTTGGAACAGGGAGATGGAATAGGGGCTTGCTCCGTCCACTCCACGCATCGACCTGGTCTTGCAGTATCTCCAGGAACGGTGCACTAACTCCTCCTAACTTTGTCAAAGTAAATGCTTTGGTACGCTAATCTGCGATGGGTTAAAGGCAATGCAAAAAAAAAGAAATCATTAGATGGGCAACGCTCTGTTTAATCTGCGTTATGTTTTCCCGCCCTTTTTGTTAAAAAAAAAAAAAAAAAAAAAAAAAAAAACGTCCGTGTGTGTGTGTGTGTGTGTGTGTGTGTGTAAATGGCTGCATTTACATAGCGCTTTACAATTTGTTCCTCACATTTTACCCATTCACTCAGACGTTCACACACCGATGGCGGAGGCAACCATGCAAGGTGCCAACCTACCTGCTCATCAGGAGCAATTAGGGGATAAGTGTCTTTAAACAAAGCACAATTGATGCAAACACAGACAACGTGTTGTAAATGCTAGTACAGTAACATCCACCCCCCTGCGTACTGTATCAGCCGCGCCGGGCGTGCCCGCTGGCCATAATGGGGGTTATCGCTTCTCGGCCTTTTGGCTAAGATCAAGTGTAGTATCTGTTCTTATCAGTTTAATATCTGATACGTCCCCTACCCGGGGACCATATATTAAATTGATTTTTGGAACAGGGAGATGGAATAGGGGCTTGCTCCGTCCACTCCACGCATCGACCTGGTCTTGCAGTATCTCCAGGAACGGTGCACTAACTCCTCCTAACTTTGTCAAAGTAAATGCTTTGGTACGCTAATCTGCGATGGGTTAAAGGCAATGCAAAAAAAAAGAAATCATTAGATGGGCAACGCTCTGTTTAATCTGCGTTATGTTTTCCCGCCCTTTTTGTTAAAAAAAAAAAAAAAAAAAAAAAAAAAAACGTCCGTGTGTGTGTGTGTGTGTGTGTGTGTGTGTAAATGGCTGCATTTACATAGCGCTTTACAATTTGTTCCTCACATTTTACCCATTCACTCAGACGTTCACACACCGATGGCGGAGGCAACCATGCAAGGTGCCAACCTACCTGCTCATCAGGAGCAATTAGGGGATAAGTGTCTTTAAACAAAGCACAATTGATGCAAACACAGACAACGTGTTGTAAATGCTAGTACAGTAACATCCACCCCCCTGCGTACTGTATCAGCCGCGCCGGGCGTGCCCGCTGGCCATAATGGGGGTTATCGCTTCTCGGCCTTTTGGCTAAGATCAAGTGTAGTATCTGTTCTTATCAGTTTAATATCTGATACGTCCCCTACCCGGGGACCATATATTAAATTGATTTTTGGAACAGGGAGATGGAATAGGGGCTTGCTCCGTCCACTCCACGCATCGACCTGGTCTTGCAGTATCTCCAGGAACGGTGCACTAACTCCTCCTAACTTTGTCAAAGTAAATGTTTTGGTACGCTAATCTGCGATGGGTTAAAGGCAATGCAAAAAAAAAGAAATCATTAGATGGGCAACGCTCTGTTTAATCTGCGTTATGTTTTCCCGCCCTTTTTGTTAAAAAAAAAAAAAAAAAAAAAAAAAAAAACGTCCGTGTGTGTGTGTGTGTGTGTGTGTGTGTGTAAATGGCTGCATTTACATAGCGCTTTACAATTTGTTCCTCACATTTTACCCATTCACTCAGACGTTCACACACCGATGGCGGAGGCAACCATGCAAGGTGCCAACCTACCTGCTCATCAGGAGCAATTAGGGGATAAGTGTCTTTAAACAAAGCACAATTGATGCAAACACAGACAACGTGTTGTAAATGCTAGTACAGTAACATCCACCCCCCTGCGTACTGTATCAGCCGCGCCGGGCGTGCCCGCTGGCCATAATGGGGGTTATCGCTTCTCGGCCTTTTGGCTAAGATCAAGTGTAGTATCTGTTCTTATCAGTTTAATATCTGATACGTCCCCTACCCGGGGACCATATATTAAATTGATTTTTGGAACAGGGAGATGGAATAGGGGCTTGCTCCGTCCACTCCACGCATCGACCTGGTCTTGCAGTATCTCCAGGAACGGTGCACTAACTCCTCCTAACTTTGTCAAAGTAAATGTTTTGGTACGCTAATCTGCGATGGGTTAAAGGCAATGCAAAAAAAAAGAAATCATTAGATGGGCAACGCTCTGTTTAATCTGCGTTATGTTTTCCCGCCCTTTTTGTTAAAAAAAAAAAAAAAAAAAAAAAAAAAAAACGTCCGTGTGTGTGTGTGTGTGTGTGTGTGTGTGTAAATGGCTGCATTTACATAGCGCTTTACAATTTGTTCCTCACATTTTACCCATTCACTCAGACGTTCACACACCGATGGCGGAGGCAACCATGCAAGGTGCCAACCTACCTGCTCATCAGGAGCAATTAGGGGATAAGTGTCTTTAAACAAAGCACAATTGATGCAAACACAGACAACGTGTTGTAAATGCTAGTACAGTAACATCCACCCCCCTGCGTACTGTATCAGCCGCGCCGGGCGTGCCCGCTGGCCATAATGGGGGTTATCGCTTCTCGGCCTTTTGGCTAAGATCAAGTGTAGTATCTGTTCTTATCAGTTTAATATCTGATACGTCCCCTACCCGGGGACCATATATTAAATTGATTTTTGGAACAGGGAGATGGAATAGGGGCTTGCTCCGTCCACTCCACGCATCGACCTGGTCTTGCAGTATCTCCAGGAACGGTGCACTAACTCCTCCTAACTTTGTCAAAGTAAATGTTTTGGTACGCTAATCTGCGATGGGTTAAAGGCAATGCAAAAAAAAAGAAATCATTAGATGGGCAACGCTCTGTTTAATCTGCGTTATGTTTTCCCGCCCTTTTTGTTAAAAAAAAAAAAAAAAAAAAAAAAAAAAACGTCCGTGTGTGTGTGTGTGTGTGTGTGTGTGTGTAAATGGCTGCATTTACATAGCGCTTTACAATTTGTTCCTCACATTTTACCCATTCACTCAGACGTTCACACACCGATGGCGGAGGCAACCATGCAAGGTGCCAACCTACCTGCTCATCAGGAGCAATTAGGGGATAAGTGTCTTTAAACAAAGCACAATTGATGCAAACACAGACAACGTGTTGTAAATGCTAGTACAGTAACATCCACCCCCCTGCGTACTGTATCAGCCGCGCCGGGCGTGCCCGCTGGCCATAATGGGGGTTATCGCTTCTCGGCCTTTTGGCTAAGATCAAGTGTAGTATCTGTTCTTATCAGTTTAATATCTGATACGTCCCCTACCCGGGGACCATATATTAAATTGATTTTTGGAACAGGGAGATGGAATAGGGGCTTGCTCCGTCCACTCCACGCATCGACCTGGTCTTGCAGTATCTCCAGGAACGGTGCACTAACTCCTCCTAACTTTGTCAAAGTAAATGTTTTCGTACGCTAATCTGCGATGGGTTAAAGGCAATGCAAAAAAAAAGAAATCATTAGATGGGCAACGCTCTGTTTAATCTGCGTTATGTTTTCCCGCCCTTTTTGTTAAAAAAAAAAAAAAAAAAAAAAAAAAAAACGTCCGTGTGTGTGTGTGTGTGTGTGTGTGTGTGTAAATGGCTGCATTTACATAGCGCTTTACAATTTGTTCCTCACATTTTACCCATTCACTCAGACGTTCACACACCGATGGCGGAGGCAACCATGCAAGGTGCCAACCTACCTGCTCATCAGGAGCAATTAGGGGATAAGTGTCTTTAAACAAAGCACAATTGATGCAAACACAGACAACGTGTTGTAAATGCTAGTACAGTAACATCCACCCCCCTGCGTACTGTATCAGCCGCGCCGGGCGTGCCCGCTGGCCATAATGGGGGTTATCGCTTCTCGGCCTTTTGGCTAAGATCAAGTGTAGTATCTGTTCTTATCAGTTTAATATCTGATACGTCCCCTACCCGGGGACCATATATTAAATTGATTTTTGGAACAGGGAGATGGAATAGGGGCTTGCTCCGTCCACTCCACGCATCGACCTGGTCTTGCAGTATCTCCAGGAACGGTGCACTAACTCCTCCTAACTTTGTCAAAGTAAATGTTTTGGTACGCTAATCTGCGATGGGTTAAAGGCAATGCAAAAAAAAAGAAATCATTAGATGGGCAACGCTCTGTTTAATCTGCGTTATGTTTTCCCGCCCTTTTTGTTAAAAAAAAAAAAAAAAAAAAAAAAAAAACGTCCGTGTGTGTGTGTGTGTGTGTGTGTGTGTGTAAATGGCTGCATTTACATAGCGCTTTACAATTTGTTCCTCACATTTTACCCATTCACTCAGACGTTCACACACCGATGGCGGAGGCAACCATGCAAGGTGCCAACCTACCTGCTCATCAGGAGCAATTAGGGGATAAGTGTCTTTAAACAAAGCACAATTGATGCAAACACAGACAACGTGTTGTAAATGCTAGTACAGTAACATCCACCCCCCTGCGTACTGTATCAGCCGCGCCGGGCGTGCCCGCTGGCCATAATGGGGGTTATCGCTTCTCGGCCTTTTGGCTAAGATCAAGTGTAGTATCTGTTCTTATCAGTTTAATATCTGATACGTCCCCTACCCGGGGACCATATATTAAATTGATTTTTGGAACAGGGAGATGGAATAGGGGCTTGCTCCGTCCACTCCACGCATCGACCTGGTCTTGCAGTATCTCCAGGAACGGTGCACTAACTCCTCCTAACTTTGTCAAAGTAAATGTTTTGGTACGCTAATCTGCGATGGGTTAAAGGCAATGCAAAAAAAAAGAAATCATTAGATGGGCAACGCTCTGTTTAATCTGCGTTATGTTTTCCCGCCCTTTTTGTTAAAAAAAAAAAAAAAAAAAAAAAAAAAAACGTCCGTGTGTGTGTGTGTGTGTGTGTGTGTGTGTAAATGGCTGCATTTACATAGCGCTTTACAATTTGTTCCTCACATTTTACCCATTCACTCAGACGTTCACACACCGATGGCGGAGGCAACCATGCAAGGTGCCAACCTACCTGCTCATCAGGAGCAATTAGGGGATAAGTGTCTTTAAACAAAGCACAATTGATGCAAACACAGACAACGTGTTGTAAATGCTAGTACAGTAACATCCACCCCCCTGCGTACTGTATCAGCCGCGCCGGGCGTGCCCGCTGGCCATAATGGGGGTTATCGCTTCTCGGCCTTTTGGCTAAGATCAAGTGTAGTATCTGTTCTTATCAGTTTAATATCTGATACGTCCCCTACCCGGGGACCATATATTAAATTGATTTTTGGAACAGGGAGATGGAATAGGGGCTTGCTCCGTCCACTCCACGCATCGACCTGGTCTTGCAGTATCTCCAGGAACGGTGCACTAACTCCTCCTAACTTTGTCAAAGTAAATGTTTTGGTACGCTAATCTGCGATGGGTTAAAGGCAATGCAAAAAAAAAGAAATCATTAGATGGGCAACGCTCTGTTTAATCTGCGTTATGTTTTCCCGCCCTTTTTGTTAAAAAAAAAAAAAAAAAAAAAAAAAAAAACGTCCGTGTGTGTGTGTGTGTGTGTGTGTGTGTGTAAATGGCTGCATTTACATAGCGCTTTACAATTTGTTCCTCACATTTTACCCATTCACTCAGACGTTCACACACCGATGGCGGAGGCAACCATGCAAGGTGCCAACCTACCTGCTCATCAGGAGCAATTAGGGGATAAGTGTCTTTAAACAAAGCACAATTGATGCAAACACAGACAACGTGTTGTAAATGCTAGTACAGTAACATCCACCCCCCTGCGTACTGTATCAGCCGCGCCGGGCGTGCCCGCTGGCCATAATGGGGGTTATCGCTTCTCGGCCTTTTGGCTAAGATCAAGTGGATGACCGGTGTATGCTGTTCCTGGTTTTGTTTACTTGTTTATTATTTTTCTCACATTTCCACAGTCGTGCGGTGTATGGGACTGGAAATTGAGTTTTTTTTATTGTTTGTGCTGGCTTCTCCCTACGATGGCCAGCACTCCACGGCAGTCGACCCCTAGGGCTGGGTTACGGTTTTCGGCGAGGTTCATATGGAAGGATGGAACGATGCCCATGTGGAACAGAGATGTGTTTGTGGATGGTGTCATCATGACTCAACTCAAGTTGAAGGCGGACGATATTTTTTGCATCCAGCACAATGCCCAGGAGAGGGGCTACGATGTTTCCTTCAGATCCAGTTTGGGGCTCCAGGGGGTTTTGGAGGACTGCAAGCGGATGGAGGCTGATGTCGGACCCCTCAGCCATTTCGAGGTGTTTTCTCTGGACAGGCTGAATTTTCGAGTTATCAATGTCACAATGTACAACCCGTACGTGATTGATAAGGAGGTGACTGATTTTTTGGCCCCCTACGCTGAGGTGATATCTGAGGTCCGGAGGATCAGAGACAGACGTGGGATCTGGACGGGGCGGAGGCAGGTGCAGGTGCTCCTAAAGGCTGTTCCCGGTGGCTGTGACGGGCTGGCTCATCCCCCAGCCTTCTTTTCCTTGGGGCCTGATAGGGGGTATTTGTTTTATAACAACCAGCCCCCTTTCTGCCGAAGGTGCCGGGTGGCAGGGCACTCTGATGGAAAGTGTGGGGAGGTGAGGTGCCACCATTGCAAGGAGGAGGGCCACATGGCTAAAGATTGTAAGGTTGGTAAGAAATGCCACAACTGCAGTTCCACCGACCACCTGGTGAGGGCCTGTCCCCAGGAGCGGCGGTATTCGTCAGTGGTGGTGATGGGGAAGGAGCTTGCACCGAAGACCGGAGAGGAGGAAGAAAGTGCACCAGTGGCACCAGCACCAGCACCAATAGAGGCGTTTCCTGTGGAGAAGGACGCAGAGGCGGAGACGGTACTCCTGGTTGGCAACAAGACAGTTTCCCCTTTGTCTTCCGATGGAGAGGCGATGGACGAGGAGGAGGTGGTCGGTGGAGCCAGCGGAGCCAGTGGAGCCAGTGGAGCCAGAAAACGGAGGTTAAGGGTTAAAAGGACTACACCTGGGTCAGAAGGTATGGGGGCAGGGGAAATTACCGGTGGGGGCCCACAAAAAAAGGTAAGGGGAGGGAAGGGAGGTAGGGTGGCCCTCTTAGTGCAACAGGTCGGTGGGGAGCAGGGGGTTGGTGGGGGAGTGGGTTTGGCGGATGTTGAGGCTGAGGGGGAGGGGGTTTGTTTACCGGTTTCCCCTGTCCTGGACAGTATGGACAGTATGGACCCTTTTGAGACTCCAAGCCTTGGGGAAGGGTTACAGGTGGGAGCACCCAACACTTTGCCTGCTTCTTGGGATAAGGGGGAGGATGGGGAGGACAGTTAAAAGTGGGGGTAGGGGTATTATTGTGGGTTGGTTTTTTGTTTAATTTAATTTTATTATTGTCAATGGCTTTCACAGTGGGCACTTTTAATGCACGGGGGTTGAGGGGTTCTGTTAAGAGGAGGGGCTTTTTTGATTATGTTGCCTCACTCAGGCTTACCGTTTGTTTTGTTCAAGAGGTGCACTTACGGGATGGGAGGGATTGTGGTGTGTTTTCAAAGGAATGGGACAAGGGGGAATCGTTTTGGTCAGTGGGGGGGGTTCACTCATCTGGTGTGGGGATACTGTTTGGAAACCGGGAGGCAAGGGTGGTGGGTTCTTTTGTAATTGTGCAGGGGAGGGTTATGGGGGTTGATGTGAATATTGGGGTTTTGAAATTGAGGGTGGTGGTGGTGTACGGGCCACAGAGGGCGGGTGAAAGGAGTGCCATGATGGAGGCTTTAAGGCCTTTTTTTGCCACAAACAGGCAGATGGTGGTGGGGGGTGATTTTAATGTGGATCTGGGGAGGGTGGGTGATCCAAGTGCTGGGTGTGTGGGTTCTTTTTTTAAGGGGCAGGGGCTTGTGGATGGAGGGAAGGCACTTACCCCTCGAATAGATGGTCCCACATGGCGTAACTCCCGGGGGGTAGCCAGGCGTCTCGATTATGTGTTTTTTTCTCGGTCCTTGGTCCTATTGTCGGGCCGGGTGGTCCCTGTTTTTTTCTCTGACCATGATGGGCTCCTCTTTCGGGTCCGGTCTAGCGCTCCTGTTTTCGGCCCCGGGTACTGGAGGTTGAACTCCAGTGTCCTTGGCGAGGATGAGTTCTGCAGTAGCTTTGTCTCCTTTTTCCGGGGGCTCGAGGGACTTAGGGCTTTGTTTTCTGGTGTGGTGGAGTGGTGGGAGGGGGCTAAGGAGAGGATAAAGGGGTTTTGTATTATGTATTGTCAACGGAGGGCGAAGGAGGCGGGGAGGGAAGTGCTCCGTCTTCAACACCTCCTCGAGCTCGAGTACACTTTGGGTAACCTAGGTGGCGCTGTAGACCAGCGGGCTTGTGACTCCCTTAAGACAGAACTTAGGGATGTCTATGAGGATAAGGCCCGTGCTTACCTGACGCGGTCACGTCGTGAGTTCTTGGAGAAGAATGAGACGTGTTCCGCAGCCTTTTTCAGCAGCGTGAGGGCTGATAAGGGAAGGAAGGTGATATCGGGAGTTAGGGACAGTCAGGGTCAGGTGGTTACTGAGACAGGGGAGATGGTAAGGGTCGCAACCGATCACTTCCGCTCCTTCTTCTGTGAACGAGTGGTGGATGAGGAGCGAGCAGAGGCTTTTTTGCAGCTTGTGGCTCAGAGGGTACCGTCAGACCTGGCTGAGGCTTTGGAGGCCCCTCTCTCTCTCGAGGAATTGGAGGGTGCCCTTCGTAGAATGGGCAAGCGTAAGGTTCCGGGCATCGATGGCCTGCCGGCTGAGTTTTATCTCATGTTTTGGGATATTCTCGGCCCGGTGGTTCTCGAGGTCCTGACCGAGGTCCTCCGCACAGGGGCACTGGGAGGGTCAATGGCTAAGGGGGTGATCTCACTTCTGTTTAAGAAGGGGGACGCCTCTGACCTTAAGAACTGGCGGCCATTGACCATGCTGTGTGTTGATTACAAGCTTTTGGCTAAGGTTCTCACAGACCGTCTGTGCACAGCTCTCCCAGATGCGGTCCATGTGGATCAGACGTGTGGGGTGGCTGGGCGCTCGTTGAGATGGAATCTCCAGCTCATCAGAGACGTCATCGCTTGGGCAGAGGATCGGGACCTGCCACTTATGGTGGTGGGTCTTGATCAGGCCAAAGCCTTTGATAGGGTTCACTGGGGTTTTATGTTCAAAGTTTTAGAGAGAATAGGCTTAGGGCGGGTTTTTGTTGGGTGGCTGCGTACTCTGTACACAGCAGTGGGGAGCACGGTTTCTGTTAATGGGCACTTGGGGGAGTTTTTTGGGTTGCACGCAGGGGTAAGACAGGGGTGTCCGCTCTCTCCCCTGCTCTACGTCCTTTATATGGAGCCCCTGGCGGCGGCCATTAGGGCTGACCCGGGTGTGAAGGGTATCCTGGTACCAGGCAGCAGGGGCCTGAGGGTCAAGTTGTCGCAGTATGCGGATGATACCACACTGCTACTGGACAACGATGCGTGTCTGAGTCGGTCTTTGGAGATCTTCCAGGACTTTGGC
Organism: Notolepis coatsorum; assembly: GCF_963971535.1. Classification (NCBI taxonomy): domain Eukaryota; kingdom Metazoa; phylum Chordata; class Actinopteri; order Aulopiformes; family Paralepididae; genus Notolepis; species Notolepis coatsorum. The sequence continues at coordinate 180,189,390 of NC_140171.1, forward strand.
CGGGTGTCTGGCGCGGAGCTCAACCGTGCTAAATCCTCGGTTAAGTTCTTTGGGCGGTGGAAGAGTAGGTCAGACGTACCAGGAGGGCTGTCGCTCTGTGAAGGGGCCCTGAGGATTCTTGGGGTCCTCTTTGAGGCAGCCCACAGTGCCACGGTCAACTGGACCAGGCGAATAGATGCAGTTCATAAAAAGTTTGCCCTCTGGAAGGCCAGGAGACTGACCTTTACGGGGAAGGTACTGGTTTTGAAGGTAGACGTGTTGCCGTCCCTCCTGTACCTGGCGTACATCTTTCCGATGCCGGCCAGCATGCGGAGGCCGCTCACTCGGCTTGTGTTTCGTTTCATGTGGGGGGGGAGTTATGAATACGTGGCGAGGGCACGCATGTTGGCTCCGGTGGGGGAAGGGGGGAGGGACGTGCCCCATTTCCCACTCAAGTTGGACTGCATTTTTGTTTCTTTTTTGCTCAAAGAATTGTCCTCTCCGGTAGTCCATCCATCTGGCTACTTCCTCCGGTTCTACTTTGCCTACCCGGCAAGGAGGGTCATGGCCTGGTCCAATTCGGCCCCCCGGGCGGAGCAGTTGCCGTGGCATTTTGGCCACGCGGCAAAGTGGCTGCGGGCTCATCCTGGGGTTTTGGAAGGGGATGTGGGGTTGGACCAGAAGAGGCTCTATGCCGAGGTGAGACAGGGAGTGACCGCGCCAGCTGTGGTGGGGATACCCGCTACAGTTTGGTTGTCGGTACAACTGCCTGGCCTGGACAATGGGCTCAAGGATTTAGGATGGCTGATGTTACACAGGAGTTTGCCGGTGCGTGAGATCATGCACCGGCATGGCTTGGCGAGATCCCCGGTGTGCCCCAGAGCTGGTTGCTTTGTGGACGAGACTATTAGACACGTCATGTGGGACTGTCCTTTTGCAGGGGTGGTGTGGGCTAGGGCATCTGTGTTGATTGGCAGGTTGGAGGGGAGTGTTGGGGTCACATGGGCAAGATTGGAGAGAGGGATTGGGAGAGCTGGGGGGGGGCGTAGGGGGCGTCTCCTGCAATGGCTGCTCATGGGCCTTTTTAAGAAGGGGCTGTGGGAGGCCAGACAGGCTCTGGTTAAAAAGGCGGTGGATTGGGGGGTGGAGGGGGTTGTTAGGAGAGTAGAGGGGGACGTAAAGGGAAGGATGCGGTGGGATGTGAAGAGGTGGGGACATCATGCTGCTAGGGAGAGATGGAAGGGGGGTTTAGGTTTGATGGAAGGGATGTAGTGGTTGCTTAGGATATTGACATATGGTTTTTTTTGTGGAGACCGGAAAGTGCATAAGTGGAAAATGGGGACATGGTTTTTTGTCTTGGATAGTGGGCTATTGTTTTGGGTGGGATAAAGGGAGGTTTTGGTTAACAGTGGGTGGTTTAATTTGGGGTTCATTTTCATTTTCAACTGTAACAGGGACAGCATACAATAAGGAACATAAAATGAAAATGTAGAAATGCAAATGTTCAGGAAAGTTTTGTTTGGATTAGTAGGGAAAGGTAAATTAAGAATGTGTGCACATGTATGGGTGTTTTAAATAGTATGATAGGAAGTCGTTTTGTAGTTTGTATGGTATAGGGACAGATAGGATGTGATAACATGTATATGATTATTTTTGATATAAAATTAAGAAAGAAGGTAAAAACTCCCCTCCCAGCTGGTTGGAGGGGAGGAGAAGCCCGATTTCACAAAAAAAAAAAAAAAAAAAAAAAAAAAAAAAAAAAAAAATCTGTTCTTATCAGTTTAATATCTGATACGTCCCCTACCCGGGGACCATATATTAAATTGATTTTTGGAACAGGGAGATGGAATAGGGGCTTGCTCCGTCCACTCCACGCATCGACCTGGTCTTGCAGTATCTCCAGGAACGGTGCACTAACTCCTCCTAACTTTGTCAAAGTAAATGTTTTGGTACGCTAATCTGCGATGGGTTAAAGGCAATGCAAAAAAAAAGAAATCATTAGATGGGCAACGCTCTGTTTAATCTGCGTTATGTTTTCCCGCCCTTTTTGTTAAAAAAAAAAAAAAAAAAAAAAAAAAAAACGTCCGTGTGTGTGTGTGTGTGTGTGTGTGTGTAAATGGCTGCATTTACATAGCGCTTTACAATTTGTTCCTCACATTTTACCCATTCACTCAGACGTTCACACACCGATGGCGGAGGCAACCATGCAAGGTGCCAACCTACCTGCTCATCAGGAGCAATTAGGGGATAAGTGTCTTTAAACAAAGCACAATTGATGCAAACACAGACAACGTGTTGTAAATGCTAGTACAGTAACATCCACCCCCCTGCGTACTGTATCAGCCGCGCCGGGCGTGCCCGCTGGCCATAATGGGGGTTATCGCTTCTCGGCCTTTTGGCTAAGATCAAGTGTAGTATCTGTTCTTATCAGTTTAATATCTGATACGTCCCCTACCCGGGGACCATATATTAAATTGATTTTTGGAACAGGGAGATGGAATAGGGGCTTGCTCCGTCCACTCCACGCATCGACCTGGTCTTGCAGTATCTCCAGGAACGGTGCACTAACTCCTCCTAACTTTGTCAAAGTAAATGTTTTGGTACGCTAATCTGCGATGGGTTAAAGGCAATGCAAAAAAAAAGAAATCATTAGATGGGCAACGCTCTGTTTAATCTGCGTTATGTTTTCCCGCCCTTTTTGTTAAAAAAAAAAAAAAAAAAAAAAAAAAAACGTCCGTGTGTGTGTGTGTGTGTGTGTGTGTGTGTAAATGGCTGCATTTACATAGCGCTTTACAATTTGTTCCTCACATTTTACCCATTCACTCAGACGTTCACACACCGATGGCGGAGGCAACCATGCAAGGTGCCAACCTACCTGCTCATCAGGAGCAATTAGGGGATAAGTGTCTTTAAACAAAGCACAATTGATGCAAACACAGACAACGTGTTGTAAATGCTAGTACAGTAACATCCACCCCCCTGCGTACTGTATCAGCCGCGCCGGGCGTGCCCGCTGGCCATAATGGGGGTTATCGCTTCTCGGCCTTTTGGCTAAGATCAAGTGTAGTATCTGTTCTTATCAGTTTAATATCTGATACGTCCCCTACCCGGGGACCATATATTAAATTGATTTTTGGAACAGGGAGATGGAATAGGGGCTTGCTCCGTCCACTCCACGCATCGACCTGGTCTTGCAGTATCTCCAGGAACGGTGCACTAACTCCTCCTAACTTTGTCAAAGTAAATGTTTTGGTACGCTAATCTGCGATGGGTTAAAGGCAATGCAAAAAAAAAGAAATCATTAGATGGGCAACGCTCTGTTTAATCTGCGTTATGTTTTCCCGCCCTTTTTGTTAAAAAAAAAAAAAAAAAAAAAAAAAAAAACGTCCGTGTGTGTGTGTGTGTGTGTGTGTGTGTGTAAATGGCTGCATTTACATAGCGCTTTACAATTTGTTCCTCACATTTTACCCATTCACTCAGACGTTCACACACCGATGGCGGAGGCAACCATGCAAGGTGCCAACCTACCTGCTCATCAGGAGCAATTAGGGGATAAGTGTCTTTAAACAAAGCACAATTGATGCAAACACAGACAACGTGTTGTAAATGCTAGTACAGTAACATCCACCCCCCTGCGTACTGTATCAGCCGCGCCGGGCGTGCCCGCTGGCCATAATGGGGGTTATCGCTTCTCGGCCTTTTGGCTAAGATCAAGTGTAGTATCTGTTCTTATCAGTTTAATATCTGATACGTCCCCTACCCGGGGACCATATATTAAATTGATTTTTGGAACAGGGAGATGGAATAGGGGCTTGCTCCGTCCACTCCACGCATCGACCTGGTCTTGCAGTATCTCCAGGAACGGTGCACTAACTCCTCCTAACTTTGTCAAAGTAAATGTTTTGGTACGCTAATCTGCGATGGGTTAAAGGCAATGCAAAAAAAAAGAAATCATTAGATGGGCAACGCTCTGTTTAATCTGCGTTATGTTTTCCCGCCCTTTTTGTTAAAAAAAAAAAAAAAAAAAAAAAAAAAAAACGTCCGTGTGTGTGTGTGTGTGTGTGTGTGTGTGTAAATGGCTGCATTTACATAGCGCTTTACAATTTGTTCCTCACATTTTACCCATTCACTCAGACGTTCACACACCGATGGCGGAGGCAACCATGCAAGGTGCCAACCTACCTGCTCATCAGGAGCAATTAGGGGATAAGTGTCTTTAAACAAAGCACAATTGATGCAAACACAGACAACGTGTTGTAAATGCTAGTACAGTAACATCCACCCCCCTGCGTACTGTATCAGCCGCGCCGGGCGTGCCCGCTGGCCATAATGGGGGTTATCGCTTCTCGGCCTTTTGGCTAAGATCAAGTGTAGTATCTGTTCTTATCAGTTTAATATCTGATACGTCCCCTACCCGGGGACCATATATTAAATTGATTTTTGGAACAGGGAGATGGAATAGGGGCTTGCTCCGTCCACTCCACGCATCGACCTGGTCTTGCAGTATCTCCAGGAACGGTGCACTAACTCCTCCTAACTTTGTCAAAGTAAATGTTTTGGTACGCTAATCTGCGATGGGTTAAAGGCAATGCAAAAAAAAAGAAATCATTAGATGGGCAACGCTCTGTTTAATCTGCGTTATGTTTTCCCGCCCTTTTTGTTAAAAAAAAAAAAAAAAAAAAAAAAAAAAACGTCCGTGTGTGTGTGTGTGTGTGTGTGTGTGTGTAAATGGCTGCATTTACATAGCGCTTTACAATTTGTTCCTCACATTTTACCCATTCACTCAGACGTTCACACACCGATGGCGGAGGCAACCATGCAAGGTGCCAACCTACCTGCTCATCAGGAGCAATTAGGGGATAAGTGTCTTTAAACAAAGCACAATTGATGCAAACACAGACAACGTGTTGTAAATGCTAGTACAGTAACATCCACCCCCCTGCGTACTGTATCAGCCGCGCCGGGCGTGCCCGCTGGCCATAATGGGGGTTATCGCTTCTCGGCCTTTTGGCTAAGATCAAGTGTAGTATCTGTTCTTATCAGTTTAATATCTGATACGTCCCCTACCCGGGGACCATATATTAAATTGATTTTTGGAACAGGGAGATGGAATAGGGGCTTGCTCCGTCCACTCCACGCATCGACCTGGTCTTGCAGTATCTCCAGGAACGGTGCACTAACTCCTCCTAACTTTGTCAAAGTAAATGTTTTGGTACGCTAATCTGCGATGGGTTAAAGGCAATGCAAAAAAAAAGAAATCATTAGATGGGCAACGCTCTGTTTAATCTGCGTTATGTTTTCCCGCCCTTTTTGTTAAAAAAAAAAAAAAAAAAAAAAAAAAAAACGTCCGTGTGTGTGTGTGTGTGTGTGTGTGTGTGTAAATGGCTGCATTTACATAGCGCTTTACAATTTGTTCCTCACATTTTACCCATTCACTCAGACGTTCACACACCGATGGCGGAGGCAACCATGCAAGGTGCCAACCTACCTGCTCATCAGGAGCAATTAGGGGATAAGTGTCTTTAAACAAAGCACAATTGATGCAAACACAGACAACGTGTTGTAAATGCTAGTACAGTAACATCCACCCCCCTGCGTACTGTATCAGCCGCGCCGGGCGTGCCCGCTGGCCATAATGGGGGTTATCGCTTCTCGGCCTTTTGGCTAAGATCAAGTGTAGTATCTGTTCTTATCAGTTTAATATCTGATACGTCCCCTACCCGGGGACCATATATTAAATTGATTTTTGGAACAGGGAGATGGAATAGGGGCTTGCTCCGTCCACTCCACGCATCGACCTGGTCTTGCAGTATCTCCAGGAACGGTGCACTAACTCCTCCTAACTTTGTCAAAGTAAATGTTTTGGTACGCTAATCTGCGATGGGTTAAAGGCAATGCAAAAAAAAAGAAATCATTAGATGGGCAACGCTCTGTTTAATCTGCGTTATGTTTTCCCGCCCTTTTTGTTAAAAAAAAAAAAAAAAAAAAAAAAAAAAACGTCCGTGTGTGTGTGTGTGTGTGTGTGTGTGTGTAAATGGCTGCATTTACATAGCGCTTTACAATTTGTTCCTCACATTTTACCCATTCACTCAGACGTTCACACACCGATGGCGGAGGCAACCATGCAAGGTGCCAACCTACCTGCTCATCAGGAGCAATTAGGGGATAAGTGTCTTTAAACAAAGCACAATTGATGCAAACACAGACAACGTGTTGTAAATGCTAGTACAGTAACATCCACCCCCCTGCGTACTGTATCAGCCGCGCCGGGCGTGCCCGCTGGCCATAATGGGGGTTATCGCTTCTCGGCCTTTTGGCTAAGATCAAGTGTAGTATCTGTTCTTATCAGTTTAATATCTGATACGTCCCCTACCCGGGGACCATATATTAAATTGATTTTTGGAACAGGGAGATGGAATAGGGGCTTGCTCCGTCCACTCCACGCATCGACCTGGTCTTGCAGTATCTCCAGGAACGGTGCACTAACTCCTCCTAACTTTGTCAAAGTAAATGTTTTGGTACGCTAATCTGCGATGGGTTAAAGGCAATGCAAAAAAAAAGAAATCATTAGATGGGCAACGCTCTGTTTAATCTGCGTTATGTTTTCCCGCCCTTTTTGTTAAAAAAAAAAAAAAAAAAAAAAAAAAAAACGTCCGTGTGTGTGTGTGTGTGTGTGTGTGTGTGTAAATGGCTGCATTTACATAGCGCTTTACAATTTGTTCCTCACATTTTACCCATTCACTCAGACGTTCACACACCGATGGCGGAGGCAACCATGCAAGGTGCCAACCTACCTGCTCATCAGGAGCAATTAGGGGATAAGTGTCTTTAAACAAAGCACAATTGATGCAAACACAGACAACGTGTTGTAAATGCTAGTACAGTAACATCCACCCCCCTGCGTACTGTATCAGCCGCGCCGGGCGTGCCCGCTGGCCATAATGGGGGTTATCGCTTCTCGGCCTTTTGGCTAAGATCAAGTGTAGTATCTGTTCTTATCAGTTTAATATCTGATACGTCCCCTACCCGGGGACCATATATTAAATTGATTTTTGGAACAGGGAGATGGAATAGGGGCTTGCTCCGTCCACTCCACGCATCGACCTGGTCTTGCAGTATCTCCAGGAACGGTGCACTAACTCCTCCTAACTTTGTCAAAGTAAATGTTTTGGTACGCTAATCTGCGATGGGTTAAAGGCAATGCAAAAAAAAAGAAATCATTAGATGGGCAACGCTCTGTTTAATCTGCGTTATGTTTTCCCGCCCTTTTTGTTAAAAAAAAAAAAAAAAAAAAAAAAAAAAACGTCCGTGTGTGTGTGTGTGTGTGTGTGTGTGTGTAAATGGCTGCATTTACATAGCGCTTTACAATTTGTTCCTCACATTTTACCCATTCACTCAGACGTTCACACACCGATGGCGGAGGCAACCATGCAAGGTGCCAACCTACCTGCTCATCAGGAGCAATTAGGGGATAAGTGTCTTTAAACAAAGCACAATTGATGCAAACACAGACAACGTGTTGTAAATGCTAGTACAGTAACATCCACCCCCCTGCGTACTGTATCAGCCGCGCCGGGCGTGCCCGCTGGCCATAATGGGGGTTATCGCTTCTCGGCCTTTTGGCTAAGATCAAGTGTAGTATCTGTTCTTATCAGTTTAATATCTGATACGTCCCCTACCCGGGGACCATATATTAAATTGATTTTTGGAACAGGGAGATGGAATAGGGGCTTGCTCCGTCCACTCCACGCATCGACCTGGTCTTGCAGTATCTCCAGGAACGGTGCACTAACTCCTCCTAACTTTGTCAAAGTAAATGTTTTGGTACGCTAATCTGCGATGGGTTAAAGGCAATGCAAAAAAAAAGAAATCATTAGATGGGCAACGCTCTGTTTAATCTGCGTTATGTTTTCCCGCCCTTTTTGTTAAAAAAAAAAAAAAAAAAAAAAAAAAAAACGTCCGTGTGTGTGTGTGTGTGTGTGTGTGTGTGTAAATGGCTGCATTTACATAGCGCTTTACAATTTGTTCCTCACATTTTACCCATTCACTCAGACGTTCACACACCGATGGCGGAGGCAACCATGCAAGGTGCCAACCTACCTGCTCATCAGGAGCAATTAGGGGATAAGTGTCTTTAAACAAAGCACAATTGATGCAAACACAGACAACGTGTTGTAAATGCTAGTACAGTAACATCCACCCCCCTGCGTACTGTATCAGCCGCGCCGGGCGTGCCCGCTGGCCATAATGGGGGTTATCGCTTCTCGGCCTTTTGGCTAAGATCAAGTGTAGTATCTGTTCTTATCAGTTTAATATCTGATACGTCCCCTACCCGGGGACCATATATTAAATTGATTTTTGGAACAGGGAGATGGAATAGGGGCTTGCTCCGTCCACTCCACGCATCGACCTGGTCTTGCAGTATCTCCAGGAACGGTGCACTAACTCCTCCTAACTTTGTCAAAGTAAATGTTTTGGTACGCTAATCTGCGATGGGTTAAAGGCAATGCAAAAAAAAAGAAATCATTAGATGGGCAACGCTCTGTTTAATCTGCGTTATGTTTTCCCGCCCTTTTTGTTAAAAAAAAAAAAAAAAAAAAAAAAAAAAACGTCCGTGTGTGTGTGTGTGTGTGTGTGTGTGTGTAAATGGCTGCATTTACATAGCGCTTTACAATTTGTTCCTCACATTTTACCCATTCACTCAGACGTTCACACACCGATGGCGGAGGCAACCATGCAAGGTGCCAACCTACCTGCTCATCAGGAGCAATTAGGGGATAAGTGTCTTTAAACAAAGCACAATTGATGCAAACACAGACAACGTGTTGTAAATGCTAGTACAGTAACATCCACCCCCCTGCGTACTGTATCAGCCGCGCCGGGCGTGCCCGCTGGCCATAATGGGGGTTATCGCTTCTCGGCCTTTTGGCTAAGATCAAGTGTAGTATCTGTTCTTATCAGTTTAATATCTGATACGTCCCCTACCCGGGGACCATATATTAAATTGATTTTTGGAACAGGGAGATGGAATAGGGGCTTGCTCCGTCCACTCCACGCATCGACCTGGTCTTGCAGTATCTCCAGGAACGGTGCACTAACTCCTCCTAACTTTGTCAAAGTAAATGTTTTGGTACGCTAATCTGCGATGGGTTAAAGGCAATGCAAAAAAAAAGAAATCATTAGATGGGCAACGCTCTGTTTAATCTGCGTTATGTTTTCCCGCCCTTTTTGTTAAAAAAAAAAAAAAAAGAAAAAAAAAAAACGTCCGTGTGTGTGTGTGTGTGTGTGTGTGTGTGTAAATGGCTGCATTTACATAGCGCTTTACAATTTGTTCCTCACATTTTACCCATTCACTCAGACGTTCACACACCGATGGCGGAGGCAACCATGCAAGGTGCCAACCTACCTGCTCATCAGGAGCAATTAGGGGATAAGTGTCTTTAAACAAAGCACAATTGATGCAAACACAGACAACGTGTTGTAAATGCTAGTACAGTAACATCCACCCCCCTGCGTACTGTATCAGCCGCGCCGGGCGTGCCCGCTGGCCATAATGGGGGTTATCGCTTCTCGGCCTTTTGGCTAAGATCAAGTGTAGTATCTGTTCTTATCAGTTTAATATCTGATACGTCCCCTACCCGGGGACCATATATTAAATTGATTTTTGGAACAGGGAGATGGAATAGGGGCTTGCTCCGTCCACTCCACGCATCGACCTGGTCTTGCAGTATCTCCAGGAACGGTGCACTAACTCCTCCTAACTTTGTCAAAGTAAATGTTTTGGTACGCTAATCTGCGATGGGTTAAAGGCAATGCAAAAAAAAAGAAATCATTAGATGGGCAACGCTCTGTTTAATCTGCGTTATGTTTTCCCGCCCTTTTTGTTAAAAAAAAAAAAAAAAAAAAAAAAAAAAACGTCCGTGTGTGTGTGTGTGTGTGTGTGTGTGTGTAAATGGCTGCATTTACATAGCGCTTTACAATTTGTTCCTCACATTTTACCCATTCACTCAGACGTTCACACACCGATGGCGGAGGCAACCATGCAAGGTGCCAACCTACCTGCTCATCAGGAGCAATTAGGGGATAAGTGTCTTTAAACAAAGCACAATTGATGCAAACACAGACAACGTGTTGTAAATGCTAGTACAGTAACATCCACCCCCCTGCGTACTGTATCAGCCGCGCCGGGCGTGCCCGCTGGCCATAATGGGGGTTATCGCTTCTCGGCCTTTTGGCTAAGATCAAGTGTAGTATCTGTTCTTATCAGTTTAATATCTGATACGTCCCCTACCCGGGGACCATATATTAAATTGATTTTTGGAACAGGGAGATGGAATAGGGGCTTGCTCCGTCCACTCCACGCATCGACCTGGTCTTGCAGTATCTCCAGGAACGGTGCACTAACTCCTCCTAACTTTGTCAAAGTAAATGTTTTGGTACGCTAATCTGCGATGGGTTAAAGGCAATGCAAAAAAAAAGAAATCATTAGATGGGCAACGCTCTGTTTAATCTGCGTTATGTTTTCCCGCCCTTTTTGTTAAAAAAAAAAAAAAAAAAAAAAAAAAAAACGTCCGTGTGTGTGTGTGTGTGTGTGTGTGTGTGTAAATGGCTGCATTTACATAGCGCTTTACAATTTGTTCCTCACATTTTACCCATTCACTCAGACGTTCACACACCGATGGCGGAGGCAACCATGCAAGGTGCCAACCTACCTGCTCATCAGGAGCAATTAGGGGATAAGTGTCTTTAAACAAAGCACAATTGATGCAAACACAGACAACGTGTTGTAAATGCTAGTACAGTAACATCCACCCCCCTGCGTACTGTATCAGCCGCGCCGGGCGTGCCCGCTGGCCATAATGGGGGTTATCGCTTCTCGGCCTTTTGGCTAAGATCAAGTGTAGTATCTGTTCTTATCAGTTTAATATCTGATACGTCCCCTACCCGGGGACCATATATTAAATTGATTTTTGGAACAGGGAGATGGAATAGGGGCTTGCTCCGTCCACTCCACGCATCGACCTGGTCTTGCAGTATCTCCAGGAACGGTGCACTAACTCCTCCTAACTTTGTCAAAGTAAATGTTTTGGTACGCTAATCTGCGATGGGTTAAAGGCAATGCAAAAAAAAAGAAATCATTAGATGGGCAACGCTCTGTTTAATCTGCGTTATGTTTTCCCGCCCTTTTTGTTAAAAAAAAAAAAAAAAAAAAAAAAAAAAACGTCCGTGTGTGTGTGTGTGTGTGTGTGTGTGTGTAAATGGCTGCATTTACATAGCGCTTTACAATTTGTTCCTCACATTTTACCCATTCACTCAGACGTTCACACACCGATGGCGGAGGCAACCATGCAAGGTGCCAACCTACCTGCTCATCAGGAGCAATTAGGGGATAAGTGTCTTTAAACAAAGCACAATTGATGCAAACACAGACAACGTGTTGTAAATGCTAGTACAGTAACATCCACCCCCCTGCGTACTGTATCAGCCGCGCCGGGCGTGCCCGCTGGCCATAATGGGGGTTATCGCTTCTCGGCCTTTTGGCTAAGATCAAGTGTAGTATCTGTTCTTATCAGTTTAATATCTGATACGTCCCCTACCCGGGGACCATATATTAAATTGATTTTTGGAACAGGGAGATGGAATAGGGGCTTGCTCCGTCCACTCCACGCATCGACCTGGTCTTGCAGTATCTCCAGGAACGGTGCACTAACTCCTCCTAACTTTGTCAAAGTAAATGTTTTGGTACGCTAATCTGCGATGGGTTAAAGGCAATGCAAAAAAAAAGAAATCATTAGATGGGCAACGCTCTGTTTAATCTGCGTTATGTTTTCCCGCCCTTTTTGTTAAAAAAAAAAAAAAAAAAAAAAAAAAAAACGTCCGTGTGTGTGTGTGTGTGTGTGTGTGTGTGTAAATGGCTGCATTTACATAGCGCTTTACAATTTGTTCCTCACATTTTACCCATTCACTCAGACGTTCACACACCGATGGCGGAGGCAACCATGCAAGGTGCCAACCTACCTGCTCATCAGGAGCAATTAGGGGATAAGTGTCTTTAAACAAAGCACAATTGATGCAAACACAGACAACGTGTTGTAAATGCTAGTACAGTAACATCCACCCCCCTGCGTACTGTATCAGCCGCGCCGGGCGTGCCCGCTGGCCATAATGGGGGTTATCGCTTCTCGGCCTTTTGGCTAAGATCAAGTGTAGTATCTGTTCTTATCAGTTTAATATCTGATACGTCCCCTACCCGGGGACCATATATTAAATTGATTTTTGGAACAGGGAGATGGAATAGGGGCTTGCTCCGTCCACTCCACGCATCGACCTGGTCTTGCAGTATCTCCAGGAACGGTGCACTAACTCCTCCTAACTTTGTCAAAGTAAATGTTTTGGTACGCTAATCTGCGATGGGTTAAAGGCAATGCAAAAAAAAAGAAATCATTAGATGGGCAACGCTCTGTTTAATCTGCGTTATGTTTTCCCGCCCTTTTTGTTAAAAAAAAAAAAAAAAAAAAAAAAAAAAACGTCCGTGTGTGTGTGTGTGTGTGTGTGTGTGTGTAAATGGCTGCATTTACATAGCGCTTTACAATTTGTTCCTCACATTTTACCCATTCACTCAGACGTTCACACACCGATGGCGGAGGCAACCATGCAAGGTGCCAACCTACCTGCTCATCAGGAGCAATTAGGGGATAAGTGTCTTTAAACAAAGCACAATTGATGCAAACACAGACAACGTGTTGTAAATGCTAGTACAGTAACATCCACCCCCCTGCGTACTGTATCAGCCGCGCCGGGCGTGCCCGCTGGCCATAATGGGGGTTATCGCTTCTCGGCCTTTGGCTAAGATCAAGTGGATGACCGGTGTATGCTGTTCCTGGTTTTGTTTGCTTGTTTATTATTTTTCTCACATTTCCACAGTCGTGCGGTGTATGGGACTGGAAATTGAGTTTTTTTTTATTGTTTGTGCTGGCTTCTCCCTACGATGGCCAGCACTCCACGGCAGTCGACCCCTAGGGCTGGGTTACGGTTTTCGGCGAGGTTCATATGGAAGGATGGAACGATGCCCATGTGGAACAGAGATGTGTTTGTGGATGGTGTCATCATGACTCAACTCAAGTTGAAGGCGGACGATATTTTTTGCATCCAGCACAATGCCCAGGAGAGGGGCTACGATGTTTCCTTCAGATCCAGTTTGGGGCTCCAGGGGGTTTTGGAGGACTGCAAGCGGATGGAGGCTGATGTCGGACCCCTCAGCCATTTCGAGGTGTTTTCTCTGGACAGGCTGAATTTTCGAGTTATCAATGTCACAATGTACAACCCGTACGTGATCGATAAGGAGGTGACTGATTTTTTGGCCCCCTACGCTGAGGTGATATCTGAGGTCCGGAGGATCAGAGACAGACGTGGGATCTGGACGGGGCGGAGGCAGGTGCAGGTGCTCCTAAAGGCTGTTCCCGGTGGCTGTGACGGGCTGGCTCATCCCCCAGCCTTCTTTTCCTTGGGGCCTGATAGGGGGTATTTGTTTTATAACAACCAGCCCCCTTTCTGCCGAAGGTGCCGGGTGGCAGGGCACTCTGATGGAAAGTGTGGGGAGGTGAGGTGCCACCATTGCAAGGAGGAGGGCCACATGGCTAAAGATTGTAAGGTTGGTAAGAAATGCCACAACTGCAGTTCCACCGACCACCTGGTGAGGGCCTGTCCCCAGGAGCGGCGGTATTCGTCAGTGGTGGTGATGGGGAAGGAGCTTGCACCGAAGACCGGAGAGGAGGAAGAAAGTGCACCAGTGGCACCAGCACCAGCACCAATAGAGGCGATTCCTGTGGAGAAGGACGCAGAGGCGGAGACGGTACTCCTGGTTGGCAACAAGACAGTTTCCCCTTTGTCTTCCGATGGAGAGGCGATGGACGAGGAGGAGGTGGTCGGTGGAGCCAGCGGAGCCAGTGGAGCCAGTGGAGCCAGAAAACGGAGGTTAAGGGTTAAAAGGACTACACCTGGGTCAGAAGGTATGGGGGCAGGGGAAATTACCGGTGGGGGCCCACAAAAAAAGGTAAGGGGAGGGAAGGGAGGTAGGGTGGCCCTCTTAGTGCAACAGGTCGGTGGGGAGCAGGGGGTTGGTGGGGGAGTGGGTTTGGCGGATGTTGAGGCTGAGGGGGAGGGGGTTTGTTTACCGGTTTCCCCTGTCCTGGACAGTATGGACAGTATGGACCCTTTTGAGACTCCAAGCCTTGGGGAAGGGTTACAGGTGGGAGCACCCAATACTTTGCCTGCTTCTTGGGATAAGGGGGAGGATGGGGAGGACAGTTAAAAGTGGGGGTAGGGGTATTATTGTGGGTTGGTTTTTTGTTTAATTTAATTTAATTATTGTCAATGGCTTTCACAGTGGGCACTTTTAATGCACGGGGGTTGAGGGGTTCTGTTAAGAGGAGGGGCTTTTTTGATTATGTTGCCTCACTCAGGCTTACCGTTTGTTTTGTTCAAGAGGTGCACTTACGGGATGGGAGGGATTGTGGTGTGTTTTCAAAGGAATGGGACAAGGGGGAATCGTTTTGGTCAGTGGGGGGGGTTCACTCATCTGGTGTGGGGATACTGTTTGGAAACCGGGAGGCAAGGGTGGTGGGTTCTTTTGTAATTGTGCAGGGGAGGGTTATGGGGGTTGATGTGAATATTGGGGTTTTGAAATTGAGGGTGGTGGTGGTGTACGGGCCACAGAGGGCGGGTGAAAGGAGTGCCATGATGGAGGCTTTAAGGCCTTTTTTTGCCACAAACAGGCAGATGGTGGTGGGGGGTGATTTTAATGTGGATCTGGGGAGGGTGGGTGATCCAAGTGCTGGGTGTGTGGGTTCTTTTTTTAAGGGGCAGGGGCTTGTGGATGGAGGGAAGGCACTTACCCCTCGAATAGATGGTCCCACATGGCGTAACTCCCGGGGGGTAGCCAGGCGTCTCGATTATGTGTTTTTTTCTCGGTCCTTGGTCCTATTGTCGGGCCGGGTGGTCCCTGTTTTTTTCTCTGACCATGATGGGCTCCTCTTTCGGGTCCGGTCTAGCGCTCCTGTTTTCGGCCCCGGGTACTGGAGGTTGAACTCCAGTGTCCTTGGCGAGGATGAGTTCTGCAGTAGCTTTGTCTCCTTTTTCCGGGGGCTCGAGGGACTTAGGGCTTTGTTTTCTGGTGTGGTGGAGTGGTGGGAGGGGGCTAAGGAGAGGATAAAGGGGTTTTGTATTATGTATTGTCAACGGAGGGCGAAGGAGGCGGGGAGGGAAGTGCTCCGTCTTCAACACCTCCTCGAGCTCGAGTACACTTTGGGTAACCTAGGTGGCGCTGTAGACCAGCGGGCTTGTGACTCCCTTAAGACAGAACTTAGGGATGTCTATGAGGATAAGGCCCGTGCTTACCTGACGCGGTCACGTCGTGAGTTCTTGGAGAAGAATGAGACGTGTTCCGCAGCCTTTTTCAGCAGCGTGAGGGCTGATAAGGGAAGGAAGGTGATATCGGGAGTTAGGGACAGTCAGGGTCAGGTGGTTACTGAGACAGGGGAGATGGTAAGGGTCGCAACCGATCACTTCCGCTCCTTCTTCTGTGAACGAGTGGTGGATGAGGAGCGAGCAGAGGCTTTTTTGCAGCTTGTGGCTCAGAGGGTACCGTCAGACCTGGCTGAGGCTTTGGAGGCCCCTCTCTCTCTCGAGGAATTGGAGGGTGCCCTTCGTAGAATGGGCAAGCGTAAGGTTCCGGGCATCGATGGCCTGCCGGCTGAGTTTTATCTCATGTTTTGGGATATTCTCGGCCCGGTGGTTCTCGAGGTCCTGACCGAGGTCCTCCGCACAGGGGCACTGGGAGGGTCAATGGCTAAGGGGGTGATCTCACTTCTGTTTAAGAAGGGGGACGCCTCTGACCTTAAGAACTGGCGGCCATTGACCATGCTGTGTGTTGATTACAAGCTTTTGGCTAAGGTTCTCACAGACCGTCTGTGCACAGCTCTCCCAGATGCGGTCCATGTGGATCAGACGTGTGGGGTGGCTGGGCGCTCGTTGAGATGGAATCTCCAGCTCATCAGAGACGTCATCGCTTGGGCAGAGGATCGGGACCTGCCACTTATGGTGGTGGGTCTTGATCAGGCCAAAGCCTTTGATAGGGTTCACTGGGGTTTTATGTTCAAAGTTTTAGAGAGAATAGGCTTAGGGCGGGTTTTTGTTGGGTGGCTGCGTACTCTGTACACAGCAGTGGGGAGCACGGTTTCTGTTAATGGGCACTTGGGGGAGTTTTTTGGGTTGCACGCAGGGGTAAGACAGGGGTGTCCGCTCTCTCCCCTGCTCTACGTCCTTTATATGGAGCCCCTGGCGGCGGCCATTAGGGCTGACCCGGGTGTGAAGGGTATCCTGGTACCAGGCAGCAGGGGCCTGAGGGTCAAGTTGTCGCAGTATGCGGATGATACCACACTGCTACTGGACAACGATGCGTGTCTGAGTCGGTCTTTGGAGATCTTCCAGGACTTTGGCCGGGTGTCTGGCGCGGAGCTCAACCGTGCTAAATCCTCGGTTAAGTTCTTTGGGCGGTGGAAGAGTAGGTCAGACGTACCAGGAGGGCTGTCGCTCTGTGAAGGGGCCCTGAGGATTCTTGGGGTCCTCTTTGAGGCAGCCCACAGTGCCACGGTCAACTGGACCAGGCGAATAGATGCAGTTCATAAAAAGTTTGCCCTCTGGAAGGCCAGGAGACTGACCTTTACGGGGAAGGTACTGGTTTTGAAGGTAGACGTGTTGCCGTCCCTCCTGTACCTGGCGTACATCTTTCCGATGCCGGCCAGCATGCGGAGGCCGCTCACTCGGCTTGTGTTTCGTTTCATGTGGGGGGGGAGTTATGAATACGTGGCGAGGGCACGCATGTTGGCTCCGGTGGGGGAAGGGGGGAGGGACGTGCCCCATTTCCCACTCAAGTTGGACTGCATTTTTGTTTCTTTTTTGCTCAAAGAATTGTCCTCTCCGGTAGTCCATCCATCTGGCTACTTCCTCCGGTTCTACTTTGCCTACCCGGCAAGGAGGGTCATGGCCTGGTCCAATTCGGCCCCCCGGGCGGAGCAGTTGCCGTGGCATTTTGGCCACGCTGCAAAGTGGCTGCGGGCTCATCCTGGGGTTTTGGAAGGGGATGTGGGGTTGGACCAGAAGAGGCTCTATGCCGAGGTGAGACAGGGAGTGACCGCGCCAGCTGTGGTGGGGATACCCGCTACAGTTTGGTTGTCGGTACAACTGCCTGGCCTGGACAATGGGCTCAAGGATTTAGGATGGCTGATGTTACACAGGAGTTTGCCGGTGCGTGAGATCATGCACCGGCATGGCTTGGCGAGATCCCCGGTGTGCCCCAGAGCTGGTTGCTTTGTGGACGAGACTATTAGACACGTCATGTGGGACTGTCCTTTTGCAGGGGTGGTGTGGGCTAGGGCATCTGTGTTGATTGGGAGGTTGGAGGGGAGTGTTGGGGTCACATGGGCAAGATTGGAGAGAGGGATTGGGAGAGCTGGGGGGGGGCGTAGGGGGCGTCTCCTGCAATGGCTGCTCATGGGCCTTTTTAAGAAGGGGCTGTGGGAGGCCAGACAGGCTCTGGTTAAAAAGGCGGTGGATTGGGGGGTGGAGGGGGTTGTTAGGAGAGTAGAGGGGGACGTAAAGGGAAGGATGCGGTGGGATGTGAAAAGGTGGGGACATCATGCTGCTAGGGAGAGATGGAAGGGGGGTTTAGGTTTGATGGAAGGGATGTAGTGGTTGCTTAGGATATTGACATCTGGTTTTTTTTTGTGGAGACCGGAAAGTGCATAAGTGGAAAATGGGGACATGGTTTTTTGTCTTGGATAGTGGGCTATTGTTTTGGGTGGGATAAAGGGAGGTTTTGGTTAACAGTGGGTGGTTTAATTTGGGGTTCATTTTCATTTTCAACTGTAACAGGGACAGCATACAATAAGGAACATAAAATGAAAATGTAGAAATGCAAATGTTCAGGAAAGTTTTGTTTGGATTAGTAGGGAAAGGTAAATTAAGAATGTGTGCACATGTATGGGTGTTTTAAATAGTATGATAGGAAGTCGTTTTGTAGTTTGTATGGTATAGGGACAGATAGGATGTGATAACATGTATATGATTATTTTTGATATAAAATTAAGAAAGAAGGTAAAAACTCCCCTCCCAGCTGGTTGGAGGGGAGGAGAAGCCCGATTTCACAAAAAAAAAAAAAAAAAAAAAAAAAAAAAAAAAAAAATCTGTTCTTATCAGTTTAATATCTGATACGTCCCCTACCCGGGGACCATATATTAAATTGATTTTTGGAACAGGGAGATGGAATAGGGGCTTGCTCCGTCCACTCCACGCATCGACCTGGTCTTGCAGTATCTCCAGGAACGGTGCACTAACTCCTCCTAACTTTGTCAAAGTAAATGTTTTGGTACGCTAATCTGCGATGGGTTAAAGGCAATGCAAAAAAAAAGAAATCATTAGATGGGCAACGCTCTGTTTAATCTGCGTTATGTTTTCCCGCCCTTTTTGTTAAAAAAAAAAAAAAAAAAAAAAAAAAAAACGTCCGTGTGTGTGTGTGTGTGTGTGTGTGTGTGTAAATGGCTGCATTTACATAGCGCTTTACAATTTGTTCCTCACATTTTACCCATTCACTCAGACGTTCACACACCGATGGCGGAGGCAACCATGCAAGGTGCCAACCTACCTGCTCATCAGGAGCAATTAGGGGATAAGTGTCTTTAAACAAAGCACAATTGATGCAAACACAGACAACGTGTTGTAAATGCTAGTACAGTAACATCCACCCCCCTGCGTACTGTATCAGCCGCGCCGGGCGTGCCCGCTGGCCATAATGGGGGTTATCGCTTCTCGGCCTTTTGGCTAAGATCAAGTGTAGTATCTGTTCTTATCAGTTTAATATCTGATACGTCCCCTACCCGGGGACCATATATTAAATTGATTTTTGGAACAGGGAGATGGAATAGGGGCTTGCTCCGTCCACTCCACGCATCGACCTGGTCTTGCAGTATCTCCAGGAACGGTGCACTAACTCCTCCTAACTTTGTCAAAGTAAATGTTTTGGTACGCTAATCTGCGATGGGTTAAAGGCAATGCAAAAAAAAAGAAATCATTAGATGGGCAACGCTCTGTTTAATCTGCGTTATGTTTTCCCGCCCTTTTTGTTAAAAAAAAAAAAAAAAAAAAAAAAAAAAACGTCCGTGTGTGTGTGTGTGTGTGTGTGTGTGTGTAAATGGCTGCATTTACATAGCGCTTTACAATTTGTTCCTCACATTTTACCCATTCACTCAGACGTTCACACACCGATGGCGGAGGCAACCATGCAAGGTGCCAACCTACCTGCTCATCAGGAGCAATTAGGGGATAAGTGTCTTTAAACAAAGCACAATTGATGCAAACACAGACAACGTGTTGTAAATGCTAGTACAGTAACATCCACCCCCCTGCGTACTGTATCAGCCGCGCCGGGCGTGCCCGCTGGCCATAATGGGGGTTATCGCTTCTCGGCCTTTTGGCTAAGATCAAGTGTAGTATCTGTTCTTATCAGTTTAATATCTGATACGTCCCCTACCCGGGGACCATATATTAAATTGATTTTTGGAACAGGGAGATGGAATAGGGGCTTGCTCCGTCCACTCCACGCATCGACCTGGTCTTGCAGTATCTCCAGGAACGGTGCACTAACTCCTCCTAACTTTGTCAAAGTAAATGTTTTGGTACGCTAATCTGCGATGGGTTAAAGGCAATGCAAAAAAAAAGAAATCATTAGATGGGCAACGCTCTGTTTAATCTGCGTTATGTTTTCCCGCCCTTTTTGTTAAAAAAAAAAAAAAAAAAAAAAAAAAAACGTCCGTGTGTGTGTGTGTGTGTGTGTGTGTGTGTAAATGGCTGCATTTACATAGCGCTTTACAATTTGTTCCTCACATTTTACCCATTCACTCAGACGTTCACACACCGATGGCGGAGGCAACCATGCAAGGTGCCAACCTACCTGCTCATCAGGAGCAATTAGGGGATAAGTGTCTTTAAACAAAGCACAATTGATGCAAACACAGACAACGTGTTGTAAATGCTAGTACAGTAACATCCACCCCCCTGCGTACTGTATCAGCCGCGCCGGGCGTGCCCGCTGGCCATAATGGGGGTTATCGCTTCTCGGCCTTTTGGCTAAGATCAAGTGTAGTATCTGTTCTTATCAGTTTAATATCTGATACGTCCCCTACCCGGGGACCATATATTAAATTGATTTTTGGAACAGGGAGATGGAATAGGGGCTTGCTCCGTCCACTCCACGCATCGACCTGGTCTTGCAGTATCTCCAGGAACGGTGCA
This sequence comes from Notolepis coatsorum, assembly GCF_963971535.1. Classification (NCBI taxonomy): domain Eukaryota; kingdom Metazoa; phylum Chordata; class Actinopteri; order Aulopiformes; family Paralepididae; genus Notolepis; species Notolepis coatsorum. The sequence continues at coordinate 180,209,715 of NC_140171.1, forward strand.
CTAACTCCTCCTAACTTTGTCAAAGTAAATGTTTTGGTACGCTAATCTGCGATGGGTTAAAGGCAATGCAAAAAAAAAGAAATCATTAGATGGGCAACGCTCTGTTTAATCTGCGTTATGTTTTCCCGCCCTTTTTGTTAAAAAAAAAAAAAAAAAAAAAAAAAAAAACGTCCGTGTGTGTGTGTGTGTGTGTGTGTGTGTGTAAATGGCTGCATTTACATAGCGCTTTACAATTTGTTCCTCACATTTTACCCATTCACTCAGACGTTCACACACCGATGGCGGAGGCAACCATGCAAGGTGCCAACCTACCTGCTCATCAGGAGCAATTAGGGGATAAGTGTCTTTAAACAAAGCACAATTGATGCAAACACAGACAACGTGTTGTAAATGCTAGTACAGTAACATCCACCCCCCTGCGTACTGTATCAGCCGCGCCGGGCGTGCCCGCTGGCCATAATGGGGGTTATCGCTTCTCGGCCTTTTGGCTAAGATCAAGTGTAGTATCTGTTCTTATCAGTTTAATATCTGATACGTCCCCTACCCGGGGACCATATATTAAATTGATTTTTGGAACAGGGAGATGGAATAGGGGCTTGCTCCGTCCACTCCACGCATCGACCTGGTCTTGCAGTATCTCCAGGAACGGTGCACTAACTCCTCCTAACTTTGTCAAAGTAAATGTTTTGGTACGCTAATCTGCGATGGGTTAAAGGCAATGCAAAAAAAAAGAAATCATTAGATGGGCAACGCTCTGTTTAATCTGCGTTATGTTTTCCCGCCCTTTTTGTTAAAAAAAAAAAAAAAAAAAAAAAAAAAAACGTCCGTGTGTGTGTGTGTGTGTGTGTGTGTGTGTAAATGGCTGCATTTACATAGCGCTTTACAATTTGTTCCTCACATTTTACCCATTCACTCAGACGTTCACACACCGATGGCGGAGGCAACCATGCAAGGTGCCAACCTACCTGCTCATCAGGAGCAATTAGGGGATAAGTGTCTTTAAACAAAGCACAATTGATGCAAACACAGACAACGTGTTGTAAATGCTAGTACAGTAACATCCACCCCCCTGCGTACTGTATCAGCCGCGCCGGGCGTGCCCGCTGGCCATAATGGGGGTTATCGCTTCTCGGCCTTTTGGCTAAGATCAAGTGTAGTATCTGTTCTTATCAGTTTAATATCTGATACGTCCCCTACCCGGGGACCATATATTAAATTGATTTTTGGAACAGGGAGATGGAATAGGGGCTTGCTCCGTCCACTCCACGCATCGACCTGGTCTTGCAGTATCTCCAGGAACGGTGCACTAACTCCTCCTAACTTTGTCAAAGTAAATGTTTTGGTACGCTAATCTGCGATGGGTTAAAGGCAATGCAAAAAAAAAGAAATCATTAGATGGGCAACGCTCTGTTTAATCTGCGTTATGTTTTCCCGCCCTTTTTGTTAAAAAAAAAAAAAAAAAAAAAAAAAAAAACGTCCGTGTGTGTGTGTGTGTGTGTGTGTGTGTGTAAATGGCTGCATTTACATAGCGCTTTACAATTTGTTCCTCACATTTTACCCATTCACTCAGACGTTCACACACCGATGGCGGAGGCAACCATGCAAGGTGCCAACCTACCTGCTCATCAGGAGCAATTAGGGGATAAGTGTCTTTAAACAAAGCACAATTGATGCAAACACAGACAACGTGTTGTAAATGCTAGTACAGTAACATCCACCCCCCTGCGTACTGTATCAGCCGCGCCGGGCGTGCCCGCTGGCCATAATGGGGGTTATCGCTTCTCGGCCTTTTGGCTAAGATCAAGTGTAGTATCTGTTCTTATCAGTTTAATATCTGATACGTCCCCTACCCGGGGACCATATATTAAATTGATTTTTGGAACAGGGAGATGGAATAGGGGCTTGCTCCGTCCACTCCACGCATCGACCTGGTCTTGCAGTATCTCCAGGAACGGTGCACTAACTCCTCCTAACTTTGTCAAAGTAAATGTTTTGGTACGCTAATCTGCGATGGGTTAAAGGCAATGCAAAAAAAAAGAAATCATTAGATGGGCAACGCTCTGTTTAATCTGCGTTATGTTTTCCCGCCCTTTTTGTTAAAAAAAAAAAAAAAAAAAAAAAAAAAAACGTCCGTGTGTGTGTGTGTGTGTGTGTGTGTGTGTAAATGGCTGCATTTACATAGCGCTTTACAATTTGTTCCTCACATTTTACCCATTCACTCAGACGTTCACACACCGATGGCGGAGGCAACCATGCAAGGTGCCAACCTACCTGCTCATCAGGAGCAATTAGGGGATAAGTGTCTTTAAACAAAGCACAATTGATGCAAACACAGACAACGTGTTGTAAATGCTAGTACAGTAACATCCACCCCCCTGCGTACTGTATCAGCCGCGCCGGGCGTGCCCGCTGGCCATAATGGGGGTTATCGCTTCTCGGCCTTTTGGCTAAGATCAAGTGTAGTATCTGTTCTTATCAGTTTAATATCTGATACGTCCCCTACCCGGGGACCATATATTAAATTGATTTTTGGAACAGGGAGATGGAATAGGGGCTTGCTCCGTCCACTCCACGCATCGACCTGGTCTTGCAGTATCTCCAGGAACGGTGCACTAACTCCTCCTAACTTTGTCAAAGTAAATGTTTTGGTACGCTAATCTGCGATGGGTTAAAGGCAATGCAAAAAAAAAGAAATCATTAGATGGGCAACGCTCTGTTTAATCTGCGTTATGTTTTCCCGCCCTTTTTGTTAAAAAAAAAAAAAAAAAAAAAAAAAAAAACGTCCGTGTGTGTGTGTGTGTGTGTGTGTGTGTAAATGGCTGCATTTACATAGCGCTTTACAATTTGTTCCTCACATTTTACCCATTCACTCAGACGTTCACACACCGATGGCGGAGGCAACCATGCAAGGTGCCAACCTACCTGCTCATCAGGAGCAATTAGGGGATAAGTGTCTTTAAACAAAGCACAATTGATGCAAACACAGACAACGTGTTGTAAATGCTAGTACAGTAACATCCACCCCCCTGCGTACTGTATCAGCCGCGCCGGGCGTGCCCGCTGGCCATAATGGGGGTTATCGCTTCTCGGCCTTTTGGCTAAGATCAAGTGTAGTATCTGTTCTTATCAGTTTAATATCTGATACGTCCCCTACCCGGGGACCATATATTAAATTGATTTTTGGAACAGGGAGATGGAATAGGGGCTTGCTCCGTCCACTCCACGCATCGACCTGGTCTTGCAGTATCTCCAGGAACGGTGCACTAACTCCTCCTAACTTTGTCAAAGTAAATGTTTTGGTACGCTAATCTGCGATGGGTTAAAGGCAATGCAAAAAAAAAGAAATCATTAGATGGGCAACGCTCTGTTTAATCTGCGTTATGTTTTCCCGCCCTTTTTGTTAAAAAAAAAAAAAAAAAAAAAAAAAAAAACGTCCGTGTGTGTGTGTGTGTGTGTGTGTGTGTGTAAATGGCTGCATTTACATAGCGCTTTACAATTTGTTCCTCACATTTTACCCATTCACTCAGACGTTCACACACCGATGGCGGAGGCAACCATGCAAGGTGCCAACCTACCTGCTCATCAGGAGCAATTAGGGGATAAGTGTCTTTAAACAAAGCACAATTGATGCAAACACAGACAACGTGTTGTAAATGCTAGTACAGTAACATCCACCCCCCTGCGTACTGTATCAGCCGCGCCGGGCGTGCCCGCTGGCCATAATGGGGGTTATCGCTTCTCGGCCTTTTGGCTAAGATCAAGTGTAGTATCTGTTCTTATCAGTTTAATATCTGATACGTCCCCTACCCGGGGACCATATATTAAATTGATTTTTGGAACAGGGAGATGGAATAGGGGCTTGCTCCGTCCACTCCACGCATCGACCTGGTCTTGCAGTATCTCCAGGAACGGTGCACTAACTCCTCCTAACTTTGTCAAAGTAAATGTTTTGGTACGCTAATCTGCGATGGGTTAAAGGCAATGCAAAAAAAAAGAAATCATTAGATGGGCAACGCTCTGTTTAATCTGCGTTATGTTTTCCCGCCCTTTTTGTTAAAAAAAAAAAAAAAAAAAAAAAAAAAAACGTCCGTGTGTGTGTGTGTGTGTGTGTGTGTGTAAATGGCTGCATTTACATAGCGCTTTACAATTTGTTCCTCACATTTTACCCATTCACTCAGACGTTCACACACCGATGGCGGAGGCAACCATGCAAGGTGCCAACCTACCTGCTCATCAGGAGCAATTAGGGGATAAGTGTCTTTAAACAAAGCACAATTGATGCAAACACAGACAACGTGTTGTAAATGCTAGTACAGTAACATCCACCCCCCTGCGTACTGTATCAGCCGCGCCGGGCGTGCCCGCTGGCCATAATGGGGGTTATCGCTTCTCGGCCTTTTGGCTAAGATCAAGTGTAGTATCTGTTCTTATCAGTTTAATATCTGATACGTCCCCTACCCGGGGACCATATATTAAATTGATTTTTGGAACAGGGAGATGGAATAGGGGCTTGCTCCGTCCACTCCACGCATCGACCTGGTCTTGCAGTATCTCCAGGAACGGTGCACTAACTCCTCCTAACTTTGTCAAAGTAAATGTTTTGGTACGCTAATCTGCGATGGGTTAAAGGCAATGCAAAAAAAAAGAAATCATTAGATGGGCAACGCTCTGTTTAATCTGCGTTATGTTTTCCCGCCCTTTTTGTTAAAAAAAAAAAAAAAAAAAAAAAAAAAAACGTCCGTGTGTGTGTGTGTGTGTGTGTGTGTGTGTAAATGGCTGCATTTACATAGCGCTTTACAATTTGTTCCTCACATTTTACCCATTCACTCAGACGTTCACACACCGATGGCGGAGGCAACCATGCAAGGTGCCAACCTACCTGCTCATCAGGAGCAATTAGGGGATAAGTGTCTTTAAACAAAGCACAATTGATGCAAACACAGACAACGTGTTGTAAATGCTAGTACAGTAACATCCACCCCCCTGCGTACTGTATCAGCCGCGCCGGGCGTGCCCGCTGGCCATAATGGGGGTTATCGCTTCTCGGCCTTTTGGCTAAGATCAAGTGTAGTATCTGTTCTTATCAGTTTAATATCTGATACGTCCCCTACCCGGGGACCATATATTAAATTGATTTTTGGAACAGGGAGATGGAATAGGGGCTTGCTCCGTCCACTCCACGCATCGACCTGGTCTTGCAGTATCTCCAGGAACGGTGCACTAACTCCTCCTAACTTTGTCAAAGTAAATGTTTTGGTACGCTAATCTGCGATGGGTTAAAGGCAATGCAAAAAAAAAGAAATCATTAGATGGGCAACGCTCTGTTTAATCTGCGTTATGTTTTCCCGCCCTTTTTGTTAAAAAAAAAAAAAAAAAAAAAAAAAAAAACGTCCGTGTGTGTGTGTGTGTGTGTGTGTGTAAATGGCTGCATTTACATAGCGCTTTACAATTTGTTCCTCACATTTTACCCATTCACTCAGACGTTCACACACCGATGGCGGAGGCAACCATGCAAGGTGCCAACCTACCTGCTCATCAGGAGCAATTAGGGGATAAGTGTCTTTAAACAAAGCACAATTGATGCAAACACAGACAACGTGTTGTAAATGCTAGTACAGTAACATCCACCCCCCTGCGTACTGTATCAGCCGCGCCGGGCGTGCCCGCTGGCCATAATGGGGGTTATCGCTTCTCGGCCTTTTGGCTAAGATCAAGTGGATGACCGGTGTATGCTGTTCCTGGTTTTGTTTGCTTGTTTATTATTTTTCTCACATTTCCACAGTCGTGCGGTGTATGGGACTGGAAATTGAGTTTTTTTTATTGTTTGTGCTGGCTTCTCCCTACGATGGCCAGCACTCCACGGCAGTCGACCCCTAGGGCTGGGTTACGGTTTTCGGCGAGGTTCATATGGAAGGATGGAACGATGCCCATGTGGAACAGAGATGTGTTTGTGGATGGTGTCATCATGACTCAACTCAAGTTGAAGGCGGACGATATTTTTTGCATCCAGCACAATGCCCAGGAGAGGGGCTACGATGTTTCCTTCAGATCCAGTTTGGGGCTCCAGGGGGTTTTGGAGGACTGCAAGCGGATGGAGGCTGATGTCGGACCCCTCAGCCATTTCGAGGTGTTTTCTCTGGACAGGCTGAATTTTCGAGTTATCAATGTCACAATGTACAACCCGTACGTGATTGATAAGGAGGTGACTGATTTTTTGGCCCCCTACGCTGAGGTGATATCTGAGGTCCGGAGGATCAGAGACAGACGTGGGATCTGGACGGGGCGGAGGCAGGTGCAGGTGCTCCTAAAGGCTGTTCCCGGTGGCTGTGACGGGCTGGCTCATCCCCCAGCCTTCTTTTCCTTGGGGCCTGATAGGGGGTATTTGTTTTATAACAACCAGCCCCCTTTCTGCCGAAGGTGCCGGGTGGCAGGGCACTCTGATGGAAAGTGTGGGGAGGTGAGGTGCCACCATTGCAAGGAGGAGGGCCACATGGCTAAAGATTGTAAGGTTGGTAAGAAATGCCACAACTGCAGTTCCACCGACCACCTGGTGAGGGCCTGTCCCCAGGAGCGGCGGTATTCGTCAGTGGTGGTGATGGGGAAGGAGCTTGCACCGAAGACCGGAGAGGAGGAAGAAAGTGCACCAGTGGCACCAGCACCAGCACCAATAGAGGCGTTTCCTGTGGAGAAGGACGCAGAGGCGGAGACGGTACTCCTGGTTGGCAACAAGACAGTTTCCCCTTTGTCTTCCGATGGAGAGGCGATGGACGAGGAGGAGGTGGTCGGTGGAGCCAGCGGAGCCAGTGGAGCCAGTGGAGCCAGAAAACGGAGGTTAAGGGTTAAAAGGACTACACCTGGGTCAGAAGGTATGGGGGCAGGGGAAATTACCGGTGGGGGCCCACAAAAAAAGGTAAGGGGAGGGAAGGGAGGTAGGGTGGCCCTCTTAGTGCAACAGGTCGGTGGGGAGCAGGGGGTTGGTGGGGGAGTGGGTTTGGCGGATGTTGAGGCTGAGGGGGAGGGGGTTTGTTTACCGGTTTCCCCTGTCCTGGACAGTATGGACAGTATGGACCCTTTTGAGACTCCAAGCCTTGGGGAAGGGTTACAGGTGGGAGCACCCAACACTTTGCCTGCTTCTTGGGATAAGGGGGAGGATGGGGAGGACAGTTAAAAGTGGGGGTAGGGGTATTATTGTGGGTTGGTTTTTTGTTTAATTTAATTTTATTATTGTCAATGGCTTTCACAGTGGGCACCTTTAATGCACGGGGGTTGAGGGGTTCTGTTAAGAGGAGGGGCTTTTTTGATTATGTTGCCTCACTCAGGCTTACCGTTTGTTTTGTTCAAGAGGTGCACTTACGGGATGGGAGGGATTGTGGTGTGTTTTCAAAGGAATGGGACAAGGGGGAATCGTTTTGGTCAGTGGGGGGGGTTCACTCATCTGGTGTGGGGATACTGTTTGGAAACCGGGAGGCAAGGGTGGTGGGTTCTTTTGTAATTGTGCAGGGGAGGGTTATGGGGGTTGATGTGAATATTGGGGTTTTGAAATTGAGGGTGGTGGTGGTGTACGGGCCACAGAGGGCGGGTGAAAGGAGTGCCATGATGGAGGCTTTAAGGCCTTTTTTTGCCACAAACAGGCAGATGGTGGTGGGGGGTGATTTTAATGTGGATCTGGGGAGGGTGGGTGATCCAAGTGCTGGGTGTGTGGGTTTTCTTTTTAAGGGGCAGGGGCTTGTGGATGGAGGGAAGGCACTTACCCCTCGAATAGATGGTCCCACATGGCGTAACTCCCGGGGGGTAGCCAGGCGTCTCGATTATGTGTTTTTTTCTCGGTCCTTGGTCCTATTGTCGGGCCGGGTGGTCCCTGTTTTTTTCTCTGACCATGATGGGCTCCTCTTTCGGGTCCGGTCTAGCGCTCCTGTTTTCGGCCCCGGGTACTGGAGGTTGAACTCCAGTGTCCTTGGCGAGGATGAGTTCTGCAGTAGCTTTGTCTCCTTTTTCCGGGGGCTCGAGGGACTTAGGGCTTTGTTTTCTGGTGTGGTGGAGTGGTGGGAGGGGGCTAAGGAGAGGATAAAGGGGTTTTGTATTATGTATTGTCAACGGAGGGCGAAGGAGGCGGGGAGGGAAGTGCTCCGTCTTCAACACCTCCTCGAGCTCGAGTACACTTTGGGTAACCTAGGTGGCGCTGTAGACCAGCGGGCTTGTGACTCCCTTAAGACAGAACTTAGGGATGTCTATGAGGATAAGGCCCGTGCTTACCTGACGCGGTCACGTCGGTTCTTGGAGAAGAATGAGACGTGTTCCGCAGCCTTTTTCAGCAGCGTGAGGGCTGATAAGGGAAGGAAGGTGATATCGGGAGTTAGGGACAGTCAGGGTCAGGTGGTTACTGAGACAGGGGAGATGGTAAGGGTCGCAACCGATCACTTCCGCTCCTTCTTCTGTGAACGAGTGGTGGATGAGGAGCGAGCAGAGGCTTTTTTGCAGCTTGTGGCTCAGAGGGTACCGTCAGACCTGGCTGAGGCTTTGGAGGCCCCTCTCTCTCTCAAGGAATTGGAGGGTGCCCTTCGTAGAATGGGCAAGCGTAAGGTTCCGGGCATCGATGGCCTGCCGGCTGAGTTTTATCTCATGTTTTGGGATATTCTCGGCCCGGTGGTTCTCGAGGTCCTGACCGAGGTCCTCCGCACAGGGGCACTGGGAGGGTCAATGGCTAAGGGGGTGATCTCACTTCTGTTTAAGAAGGGGGACGCCTCTGACCTTAAGAACTGGCGGCCATTGACCATGCTGTGTGTTGATTACAAGCTTTTGGCTAAGGTTCTCACAGACCGTCTGTGCACAGCTCTCCCAGATGCGGTCCATGTGGATCAGACGTGTGGGGTGGCTGGGCGCTCGTTGAGATGGAATCTCCAGCTCATCAGAGACGTCATCGCTTGGGCAGAGGATCGGGACCTGCCACTTATGGTGGTGGGTCTTGATCAGGCCAAAGCCTTTGATAGGGTTCACTGGGGTTTTATGTTCAAAGTTTTAGAGAGAATAGGCTTAGGGCGGGTTTTTGTTGGGTGGCTGCGTACTCTGTACACAGCAGTGGGGAGCACGGTTTCTGTTAATGGGCACTTGGGGGAGTTTTTTGGGTTGCACGCAGGGGTAAGACAGGGGTGTCCGCTCTCTCCCCTGCTCTACGTCCTTTATATGGAGCCCCTGGCGGCGGCCATTAGGGCTGACCCGGGTGTGAAGGGTATCCTGGTACCAGGCAGCAGGGGCCTGAGGGTCAAGTTGTCGCAGTATGCGGATGATACCACACTGCTACTGGACAACGATGCGTGTCTGAGTCGGTCTTTGGAGATCTTCCAGGACTTTGGCCGGGTGTCTGGCGCGGAGCTCAACCGTGCTAAATCCTCGGTTAAGTTCTTTGGGCGGTGGAAGAGTAGGTCAGACGTACCAGGAGGGCTGTCGCTCTGTGAAGGGGCCCTGAGGATTCTTGGGGTCCTCTTTGAGGCAGCCCACAGTGCCACGGTCAACTGGACCAGGCGAATAGATGCAGTTCATAAAAGGTTTGCCCTCTGGAAGGCCAGGAGACTGACCTTTACGGGGAAGGTACTGGTTTTGAAGGTAGACGTGTTGCCGTCCCTCCTGTACCTGGCGTACATCTTTCCGATGCCGGCCAGCATGCGGAGGCCGCTCACTCGGCTTGTGTTTCGTTTCATGTGGGGGGGGAGTTATGAATACGTGGCGAGGGCACGCATGTTGGCTCCGGTGGGGGAAGGGGGGAGGGACGTGCCCCATTTCCCACTCAAGTTGGACTGCATTTTTGTTTCTTTTTTGCTCAAAGAATTGTCCTCTCCGGTAGTCCATCCATCTGGCTACTTCCTCCGGTTCTACTTTGCCTACCCGGCAAGGAGGGTCATGGCCTGGTCCAATTCGGCCCCCCGGGCGGAGCAGTTGCCGTGGCATTTTGGCCACGCGGCAAAGTGGCTGCGGGCTCATCCTGGGGTTTTGGAAGGGGATGTGGGGTTGGACCAGAAGAGGCTCTATGCCGAGGTGAGACAGGGAGTGACCGCGCCAGCTGTGGTGGGGATACCCGCTACAGTTTGGTTGTCGGTACAACTGCCTGGCCTGGACAATGGGCTCAAGGATTTAGGATGGCTGATGTTACACAGGAGTTTGCCGGTGCGTGAGATCATGCACCGGCATGGCTTGGCGAGATCCCCGGTGTGCCCCAGAGCTGGTTGCTTTGTGGACGAGACTATTAGACACGTCATGTGGGACTGTCCTTTTGCAGGGGTGGTGTGGGCTAGGGCATCTGTGTTGATTGGGAGGTTGGAGGGGAGTGTTGGGGTCACATGGGCAAGATTGGAGAGAGGGATTGGGAGAGCTGGGGGGGGGCGTAGGGGGCGTCTCCTGCAATGGCTGCTCATGGGCCTTTTTAAGAAGGGGCTGTGGGAGGCCAGACAGGCTCTGGTTAAAAAGGCGGTGGATTGGGGGGTGGAGGGGGTTGTTAGGAGAGTAGAGGGGGACGTAAAGGGAAGGATGCGGTGGGATGTGAAGAGGTGGGGACATCATGCTGCTAGGGAGAGATGGAAGGGGGGTTTAGGTTTGATGGAAGGGATGTAGTGGTTGCTTAGGATATTGACATATGGTTTTTTTTGTGGAGACCGGAAAGTGCATAAGTGGAAAATGGGGACATGGTTTTTTGTCTTGGATAGTGGGCTATTGTTTTGGGTGGGATAAAGGGAGGTTTTGGTTAACAGTGGGTGGTTTAATTTGGGGTTCATTTTCATTTTCAACTGTAACAGGGACAGCATACAATAAGGAACATAAAATGAAAATGTAGAAATGCAAATGTTCAGGAAAGTTTTGTTTGGATTAGTAGGGAAAGGTAAATTAAGAATGTGTGCACATGTATGGGTGTTTTAAATAGTATGATAGGAAGTCGTTTTGTAGTTTGTATGGTATAGGGACAGATAGGATGTGATAACATGTATATGATTATTTTTGATATAAAATTAAGAAAGAAGGTAAAAACTCCCCTCCCAGCTGGTTGGAGGGGAGGAGAAGCCCGATTTCACAAAAAAAAAAAAAAAAAAATCTGTTCTTATCAGTTTAATATCTGATACGTCCCCTACCCGGGGACCATATATTAAATTGATTTTTGGAACAGGGAGATGGAATAGGGGCTTGCTCCGTCCACTCCACGCATCGACCTGGTCTTGCAGTATCTCCAGGAACGGTGCACTAACTCCTCCTAACTTTGTCAAAGTAAATGTTTTGGTACGCTAATCTGCGATGGGTTAAAGGCAATGCAAAAAAAAAGAAATCATTAGATGGGCAATGCTCTGTTTAATCTGCGTTATGTTTTCCCGCCCTTTTTGTTAAAAAAAAATACGTCCGTGTGTGTGTGTGTGTGTGTGTGTGTGTGTGTGTGTGTGTGTGTGTGTGTGTGTGTGTGTGTGTGTGTGTGTGTGTGTGTGTGTAAATGGCTGCATTTACATAGCGCTTTACAATTTGTTCCTCACATTTTACCCATTCACTCAGACGTTCACACACCGATGGCGGAGGCAACCATGCAAGGTGCCAACCTACCTGCTCATCAGGAGCAATTAGGGGATAAGTGTCTTTAAACAAAGCACAATTGATGCAAACACAGACAACGTGTTGTAAATGCTAGTACAGTAACATCCACCCCCCTGCGTCCTGTATCAGCCGCGCCGGGCGTGCCCGCTGGCCATAATGGGGGTTATCGCTTCTCGGCCTTTTGGCTAAGATCAAGTGTAGTATCTGTTCTTATCAGTTTAATATCTGATACGTCCCCTACCCGGGGACCATATATTAAATTGATTTTTGGAACAGGGAGATGGAATAGGGGCTTGCTCCGTCCACTCCACGCATCGACCTGGTCTTGCAGTATCTCCAGGAACGGTGCACTAACTCCTCCTAACTTTGTCAAAGTAAATGTTTTGGTACGCTAATCTGCGATGGGTTAAAGGCAATGCAAAAAAAAAGAAATCATTAGATGGGCAATGCTCTGTTTAATCTGCGTTATGTTTTCCCGCCCTTTTTGTTAAAAAAAAATACGTCCGTGTGTGTGTGTGTGTGTGTGTGTGTGTGTGTGTGTGTGTGTGTGTGTGTGTGTGTGTAAATGGCTGCATTTACATAGCGCTTTACAATTTGTTCCTCACATTTTACCCATTCACTCAGACGTTCACACACCGATGGCGGAGGCAACCATGCAAGGTGCCAACCTACCTGCTCATCAGGAGCAATTAGGGGATAAGTGTCTTTAAACAAAGCACAATTGATGCAAACACAGACAACGTGTTGTAAATGCTAGTACAGTAACATCCACCCCCCTGCGTACTGTATCAGCCGCGCCGGGCGTGCCCGCTGGCCATAATGGGGGTTATCGCTTCTCGGCCTTTTGGCTAAGATCAAGTGTAGTATCTGTTCTTATCAGTTTAATATCTGATACGTCCCCTACCCGGGGACCATATATTAAATTGATTTTTGGAACAGGGAGATGGAATAGGGGCTTGCTCCGTCCACTCCACGCATCGACCTGGTCTTGCAGTATCTCCAGGAACGGTGCACTAACTCCTCCTAACTTTGTCAAAGTAAATGTTTTGGTACGCTAATCTGCGATGGGTTAAAGGCAATGCAAAAAAAAAGAAATCATTAGATGGGCAATGCTCTGTTTAATCTGCGTTATGTTTTCCCGCCCTTTTTGTTAAAAAAAAATACGTCCGTGTGTGTGTGTGTGTGTGTGTGTGTGTGTGTGTGTGTGTGTGTGTGTGTGTGTGTGTGTGTGTGTGTGTGTGTGTGTGTGTGTAAATGGCTGCATTTACATAGCGCTTTACAATTTGTTCCTCACATTTTACCCATTCACTCAGACGTTCACACACCGATGGCGGAGGCAACCATGCAAGGTGCCAACCTACCTGCTCATCAGGAGCAATTAGGGGATAAGTGTCTTTAAACAAAGCACAATTGATGCAAACACAGACAACGTGTTGTAAATGCTAGTACAGTAACATCCACCCCCCTGCGTACTGTATCAGCCGCGCCGGGCGTGCCCGCTGGCCATAATGGGGGTTATCGCTTCTCGGCCTTTTGGCTAAGATCAAGTGTAGTATCTGTTCTTATCAGTTTAATATCTGATACGTCCCCTACCCGGGGACCATATATTAAATTGATTTTTGGAACAGGGAGATGGAATAGGGGCTTGCTCCGTCCACTCCACGCATCGACCTGGTCTTGCAGTATCTCCAGGAACGGTGCACTAACTCCTCCTAACTTTGTCAAAGTAAATGTTTTGGTACGCTAATCTGCGATGGGTTAAAGGCAATGCAAAAAAAAAGAAATCATTAGATGGGCAATGCTCTGTTTAATCTGCGTTATGTTTTCCCGCCCTTTTTGTTAAAAAAAAATACGTCCGTGTGTGGTGTGTGTGTGTGTGTGTGTGTGTGTGTGTGTGTGTGTGTGTGTGTGTGTGTGTGTGTGTGTGTGTGTGTGTGTGTAAATGGCTGCATTTACATAGCGCTTTACAATTTGTTCCTCACATTTTACCCATTCACTCAGACGTTCACACACCGATGGCGGAGGCAACCATGCAAGGTGCCAACCTACCTGCTCATCAGGAGCAATTAGGGGATAAGTGTCTTTAAACAAAGCACAATTGATGCAAACACAGACAACGTGTTGTAAATGCTAGTACAGTAACATCCACCCCCCTGCGTCCTGTATCAGCCGCGCCGGGCGTGCCCGCTGGCCATAATGGGGGTTATCGCTTCTCGGCCTTTTGGCTAAGATCAAGTGTAGTATCTGTTCTTATCAGTTTAATATCTGATACGTCCCCTACCCGGGGACCATATATTAAATTGATTTTTGGAACAGGGAGATGGAATAGGGGCTTGCTCCGTCCACTCCACGCATCGACCTGGTCTTGCAGTATCTCCAGGAACGGTGCACTAACTCCTCCTAACTTTGTCAAAGTAAATGTTTTGGTACGCTAATCTGCGATGGGTTAAAGGCAATGCAAAAAAAAAGAAATCATTAGATGGGCAATGCTCTGTTTAATCTGCGTTATGTTTTCCCGCCCTTTTTGTTAAAAAAAAATACGTCCGTGTGTGTGTGTGTGTGTGTGTGTGTGTGTGTGTGTGTGTGTGTGTGTGTGTGTGTGTGTAAATGGCTGCATTTACATAGCGCTTTACAATTTGTTCCTCACATTTTACCCATTCACTCAGACGTTCACACACCGATGGCGGAGGCAACCATGCAAGGTGCCAACCTACCTGCTCATCAGGAGCAATTAGGGGATAAGTGTCTTTAAACAAAGCACAATTGATGCAAACACAGACAACGTGTTGTAAATGCTAGTACAGTAACATCCACCCCCCTGCGTACTGTATCAGCCGCGCCGGGCGTGCCCGCTGGCCATAATGGGGGTTATCGCTTCTCGGCCTTTTGGCTAAGATCAAGTGTAGTATCTGTTCTTATCAGTTTAATATCTGATACGTCCCCTACCCGGGGACCATATATTAAATTGATTTTTGGAACAGGGAGATGGAATAGGGGCTTGCTCCGTCCACTCCACGCATCGACCTGGTCTTGCAGTATCTCCAGGAACGGTGCACTAACTCCTCCTAACTTTGTCAAAGTAAATGTTTTGGTACGCTAATCTGCGATGGGTTAAAGGCAATGCAAAAAAAAAGAAATCATTAGATGGGCAATGCTCTGTTTAATCTGCGTTATGTTTTCCCGCCCTTTTTGTTAAAAAAAAATACGTCCGTGTGTGTGTGTGTGTGTGTGTGTGTGTGTGTGTGTGTGTGTGTGTGTGTGTGTGTGTGTGTGTGTGTGTGTGTGTGTGTGTGTGTGTAAATGGCTGCATTTACATAGCGCTTTACAATTTGTTCCTCACATTTTACCCATTCACTCAGACGTTCACACACCGATGGCGGAGGCAACCATGCAAGGTGCCAACCTACCTGCTCATCAGGAGCAATTAGGGGATAAGTGTCTTTAAACAAAGCACAATTGATGCAAACACAGACAACGTGTTGTAAATGCTAGTACAGTAACATCCACCCCCCTGCGTCCTGTATCAGCCGCGCCGGGCGTGCCCGCTGGCCATAATGGGGGTTATCGCTTCTCGGCCTTTTGGCTAAGATCAAGTGTAGTATCTGTTCTTATCAGTTTAATATCTGATACGTCCCCTACCCGGGGACCATATATTAAATTGATTTTTGGAACAGGGAGATGGAATAGGGGCTTGCTCCGTCCACTCCACGCATCGACCTGGTCTTGCAGTATCTCCAGGAACGGTGCACTAACTCCTCCTAACTTTGTCAAAGTAAATGATTTGGTACGCTAATCTGCGATGGGTTAAAGGCAATGCAAAAAAAAAGAAATCATTAGATGGGCAACGTTCTGTTTAATCTGCGTTATGTTTTCCCGCCCTTTTTGTTAAAAAAAAAAAAAAAAAAAAAAAAAAAAACGTCTGTGTGTGTGTGTGTGTGTGTGTGTGTAAATGGCTGCATTTACATAGCGCTTTACAATTTGTTCCTCACATTTTACCCATTCACTCAGACGTTCACACACCGATGGCGGAGGCAACCATGCAAGGTGCCAACCTACCTGCTCATCAGGAGCAATTAGGGGATAAGTGTCTTTAAACAAAGCACAATTGATGCAAACACAGACAACGTGTTGTAAATGCTAGTACAGTAACATCCACCCCCCTGCATACTGTATCAGCCGCGCCGGGCGTGCCCGCTGGCCATAATGGGGGTTATCGCTTCTCGGCCTTTTGGCTAAGATCAAGTGTAGTATCTGTTCTTATCAGTTTAATATCTGATACGTCCCCTACCCGGGGACCATATATTAAATTGATTTTTGGAACAGGGAGATGGAATAGGGGCTTGCTCCGTCCACTCCACGCATCGACCTGGTCTTGCAGTATCTCCAGGAACGGTGCACTAACTCCTCCTAACTTTGTCAAAGTAAATGTTTTGGTACGCTAATCTGCGATGGGTTAAAGGCAATGCAAAAAAAAAGAAATCATTAGATGGGCAATGCTCTGTTTAATCTGCGTTATGTTTTCCCGCCCTTTTTGTTAAAAAAAAATACGTCCGTGTGTGTGTGTGTGTGTGTGTGTGTGTGTGTGTGTGTGTGTGTGTGTGTGTGTGTGTGTGTGTGTGTGTGTGTGTGTGTGTGTAAATGGCTGCATTTACATAGCGCTTTACAATTTGTTCCTCACATTTTACCCATTCACTCAGACGTTCACACACCGATGGCGGAGGCAACCATGCAAGGTGCCAACCTACCTGCTCATCAGGAGCAATTAGGGGATAAGTGTCTTTAAACAAAGCACAATTGATGCAAACACAGACAACGTGTTGTAAATGCTAGTACAGTAACATCCACCCCCCTGCGTCCTGTATCAGCCGCGCCGGGCGTGCCCGCTGGCCATAATGGGGGTTATCGCTTCTCGGCCTTTTGGCTAAGATCAAGTGGATGACCGGTGTATGCTGTTCCTGGTTTTGTTTGCTTGTTTATTATTTTTCTCACATTTCCACAGTCGTGCGGTGTATGGGACTGGAAATTGAGTTTTTTTTATTGTTTGTGCTGGCTTCTCCCTACGATGGCCAGCACTCCACGGCAGTCGACCCCTAGGGCTGGGTTACGGTTTTCGGCGAGGTTCATATGGAAGGATGGAACGATGCCCATGTGGAACAGAGATGTGTTTGTGGATGGTGTCATCATGACTCAACTCAAGTTGAAGGCGGACGATATTTTTTGCATCCAGCACAATGCCCAGGAGAGGGGCTACGATGTTTCCTTCAGATCCAGTTTGGGGCTCCAGGGGGTTTTGGAGGACTGCAAGCGGATGGAGGCTGATGTCGGACCCCTCAGCCATTTCGAGGTGTTTTCTCTGGACAGGCTGAATTTTCGAGTTATCAATGTCACAATGTACAACCCGTACGTGATCGATAAGGAGGTGACTGATTTTTTGGCCCCCTACGCTGAGGTGATATCTGAGGTCCGGAGGATCAGAGACAGACGTGGGATCTGGACGGGGCGGAGGCAGGTGCAGGTGCTCCTAAAGGCTGTTCCCGGTGGCTGTGACGGGCTGGCTCATCCCCCAGCCTTCTTTTCCTTGGGGCCTGATAGGGGGTATTTGTTTTATAACAACCAGCCCCCTTTCTGCCGAAGGTGCCGGGTGGCAGGGCACTCTGATGGAAAGTGTGGGGAGGTGAGGTGCCACCATTGCAAGGAGGAGGGCCACATGGCTAAAGATTGTAAGGTTGGTAAGAAATGCCACAACTGCAGTTCCACCGACCACCTGGTGAGGGCCTGTCCCCAGGAGCGGCGGTATTCGTCAGTGGTGGTGATGGGGAAGGAGCTTGCACCGAAGACCGGAGAGGAGGAAGAAAGTGCACCAGTGGCACCAGCACCAGCACCAATAGAGGCGATTCCTGTGGAGAAGGACGCAGAGGCGGAGACGGTACTCCTGGTTGGCAACAAGACAGTTTCCCCTTTGTCTTCCGATGGAGAGGCGATGGACGAGGAGGAGGTGGTCGGTGGAGCCAGCGGAGCCAGTGGAGCCAGTGGAGCCAGAAAACGGAGGTTAAGGGTTAAAAGGACTACACCTGGGTCAGAAGGTATGGGGGCAGGGGAAATTACCGGTGGGGGCCCACAAAAAAAGGTAAGGGGAGGGAAGGGAGGTAGGGTGGCCCTCTTAGTGCAACAGGTCGGTGGGGAGCAGGGGGTTGGTGGGAGAGTGGGTTTGGCGGATGTTGAGGCTGAGGGGGAGGGGGTTTGTTTACCGGTTTCCCCTGTCCTGGACAGTATGGACAGTATGGACCCTTTTGAGACTCCAAGCCTTGGGGAAGGGTTACAGGTGGGAGCACCCAACACTTTGCCTGCTTCTTGGGATAAGGGGGAGGATGGGGAGGACAGTTAAAAGTGGGGGTAGGGGTATTATTGTGGGTTGGTTTTTTGTTTAATTTAATTTTATTATTGTCAATGGCTTTCACAGTGGGCACTTTTAATGCACGGGGGTTGAGGGGTTCTGTTAAGAGGAGGGGCTTTTTTGATTATGTTGCCTCACTCAGGCTTACCGTTTGTTTTGTTCAAGAGGTGCACTTACGGGATGGGAGGGATTGTGGTGTGTTTTCAAAGGAATGGGACAAGGGGGAATCGTTTTGGTCAGTGGGGGGGGTTCACTCATCTGGTGTGGGGATACTGTTTGGAAACCGGGAGGCAAGGGTGGTGGGTTCTTTTGTAATTGTGCAGGGGAGGGTTATGGGGGTTGATGTGAATATTGGGGTTTTGAAATTGAGGGTGGTGGTGGTGTACGGGCCACAGAGGGCGGGTGAAAGGAGTGCCATGATGGAGGCTTTAAGGCCTTTTTTTGCCACAAACAGGCAGATGGTGGTGGGGGGTGATTTTAATGTGGATCTGGGGAGGGTGGGTGATCCAAGTGCTGGGTGTGTGGGTTCTTTTTTTAAGGGGCAGGGGCTTGTGGATGGAGGGAAGGCACTTACCCCTCGAATAGATGGTCCCACATGGCGTAACTCCCGGGGGGTAGCCAGGCGTCTCGATTATGTGTTTTTTTCTCGGTCCTTGGTCCTATTGTCGGGCCGGGTGGTCCCTGTTTTTTTCTCTGACCATGATGGGCTCCTCTTTCGGGTCCGGTCTAGCGCTCCTGTTTTCGGCCCCGGGTACTGGAGGTTGAACTCCAGTGTCCTTGGCGAGGATGAGTTCTGCAGTAGCTTTGTCTCCTTTTTCCGGGGGCTCGAGGGACTTAGGGCTTTGTTTTCTGGTGTGGTGGAGTGGTGGGAGGGGGCTAAGGAGAGGATAAAGGGGTTTTGTATTATGTATTGTCAACGGAGGGCGAAGGAGGCGGGGAGGGAAGTGCTCCGTCTTCAACACCTCCTCGAGCTCGAGTACACTTTGGGTAACCTAGGTGGCGCTGTAGACCAGCGGGCTTGTGACTCCCTTAAGACAGAACTTAGGGATGTCTATGAGGATAAGGCCCGTGCTTACCTGACGCGGTCACGTCGTGAGTTCTTGGAGAAGAATGAGACGTGTTCCGCAGCCTTTTTCAGCAGCGTGAGGGCTGATAAGGGAAGGAAGGTGATATCGGGAGTTAGGGACAGTCAGGGTCAGGTGGTTACTGAGACAGGGGAGATGGTAAGGGTCGCAACCGATCACTTCCGCTCCTTCTTCTGTGAACGAGTGGTGGATGAGGAGCGAGCAGAGGCTTTTTTGCAGCTTGTGGCTCAGAGGGTACCGTCAGACCTGGCTGAGGCTTTGGAGGCCCCTCTCTCTCTCGAGGAATTGGAGGGTGCCCTTCGTAGAATGGGCAAGCGTAAGGTTCCGGGCATCGATGGCCTGCCGGCTGAGTTTTATCTCATGTTTTGGGATATTCTCGGCCCGGTGGTTCTCGAGGTCCTGACCGAGGTCCTCCGCACAGGGGCACTGGGAGGGTCAATGGCTAAGGGGGTGATCTCACTTCTGTTTAAGAAGGGGGACGCCTCTGACCTTAAGAACTGGCGGCCATTGACCATGCTGTGTGTTGATTACAAGCTTTTGGCTAAGGTTCTCACAGACCGTCTGTGCACAGCTCTCCCAGATGCGGTCCATGTGGATCAGACGTGTGGGGTGGCTGGGCGCTCGTTGAGATGGAATCTCCAGCTCATCAGAGACGTCATCGCTTGGGCAGAGGATCGGGACCTGCCACTTATGGTGGTGGGTCTTGATCAGGCCAAAGCCTTTGATAGGGTTCACTGGGGTTTTATGTTCAAAGTTTTAGAGAGAATAGGCTTAGGGCGGGTTTTTGTTGGGTGGCTGCGTACTCTGTACACAGCAGTGGGGAGCACGGTTTCTGTTAATGGGCACTTGGGGGAGTTTTTTGGGTTGCACGCAGGGGTAAGACAGGGGTGTCCGCTCTCTCCCCTGCTCTACGTCCTTTATATGGAGCCCCTGGCGGCGGCCATTAGGGCTGACCCGGGTGTGAAGGGTATCCTGGTACCAGGCAGCAGGGGCCTGAGGGTCAAGTTGTCGCAGTATGCGGATGATACCACACTGCTACTGGACAACGATGCGTGTCTGAGTCGGTCTTTGGAGATCTTCCAGGACTTTGGCCGGGTGTCTGGCGCGGAGCTCAACCGTGCTAAATCCTCGGTTAAGTTCTTTGGGCGGTGGAAGAGTAGGTCAGACGTACCAGGAGGGCTGTCGCTCTGTGAAGGGGCCCTGAGGATTCTTGGGGTCCTCTTTGAGGCAGCCCACAGTGCCACGGTCAACTGGACCAGGCGAATAGATGCAGTTCATAAAAAGTTTGCCCTCTGGAAGGCCAGGAGACTGACCTTTACGGGGAAGGTACTGGTTTTGAAGGTAGACGTGTTGCCGTCCCTCCTGTACCTGGCGTACATCTTTCCGATGCCGGCCAGCATGCGGAGGCCGCTCACTCGGCTTGTGTTTCGTTTCATGTGGGGGGGGAGTTATGAATACGTGGCGAGGGCACGCATGTTGGCTCCGGTGGGGGAAGGGGGGAGGGACGTGCCCCATTTCCCACTCAAGTTGGACTGCATTTTTGTTTCTTTTTTGCTCAAAGAATTGTCCTCTCCGGTAGTCCATCCATCTGGCTACTTCCTCCGGTTCTACTTTGCCTACCCGGCAAGGAGGGTCATGGCCTGGTCCAATTCGGCCCCCCGGGCGGAGCAGTTGCCGTGGCATTTTGGCCACGCGGCAAAGTGGCTGCGGGCTCATCCTGGGGTTTTGGAAGGGGATGTGGGGTTGGACCAGAAGAGGCTCTATGCCGAGGTGAGACAGGGAGTGACCGCGCCAGCTGTGGTGGGGATACCCGCTACAGTTTGGTTGTCGGTACAACTGCCTGGCCTGGACA
The DNA here is from genome assembly GCF_963971535.1 of Notolepis coatsorum. Taxonomy (NCBI): domain Eukaryota; kingdom Metazoa; phylum Chordata; class Actinopteri; order Aulopiformes; family Paralepididae; genus Notolepis; species Notolepis coatsorum. The sequence goes on from NC_140171.1 coordinate 180,230,608, forward strand.
ATGGGCTCAAGGATTTAGGATGGCTGATGTTACACAGGAGTTTGCCGGTGCGTGAGATCATGCACCGGCATGGCTTGGCGAGATCCCCGGTGTGCCCCAGAGCTGGTTGCTTTGTGGACGAGACTATTAGACACGTCATGTGGGACTGTCCTTTTGCAGGGGTGGTGTGGGCTAGGGCATCTGTGTTGATTGGGAGGTTGGAGGGGAGTGTTGGGGTCACATGGGCAAGATTGGAGAGAGGGATTGGGAGAGCTGGGGGGGGGCGTAGGGGGCGTCTCCTGCAATGGCTGCTCATGGGCCTTTTTAAGAAGGGGCTGTGGGAGGCCAGACAGGCTCTGGTTAAAAAGGCGGTGGATTGGGGGGTGGAGGGGGTTGTTAGGAGAGTAGAGGGGGACGTAAAGGGAAGGATGCGGTGGGATGTGAAGAGGTGGGGACATCATGCTGCTAGGGAGAGATGGAAGGGGGGTTTAGGTTTGATGGAAGGGATGTAGTGGTTGCTTAGGATATTGACATATGGTTTTTTTTGTGGAGACCGGAAAGTGCATAAGTGGAAAATGGGGACATGGTTTTTTGTCTTGGATAGTGGGCTATTGTTTTGGGTGGGATAAAGGGAGGTTTTGGTTAACAGTGGGTGGTTTAATTGGGGGTTCATTTTCATTTTCAACTGTAACAGGGACAGCATACAATAAGGAACATAAAATGAAAATGTAGAAATGCAAATGTTCAGGAAAGTTTTGTTTGGATTAGTAGGGAAAGGTAAATTAAGAATGTGTGCACATGTATGGGTGTTTTAAATAGTATGATAGGAAGTCGTTTTGTAGTTTGTATGGTATAGGGACAGATAGGATGTGATAACATGTATATGATTATTTTTGATATAAAATTAAGAAAGAAGGTAAAAACTCCCCTCCCAGCTGGTTGGAGGGGAGGAGAAGCCCGATTTCACAAAAAAAAAAAAAAAAAAAATCTGTTCTTATCAGTTTAATATCTGATACGTCCCCTACCCGGGGACCATATATTAAATTGATTTTTGGAACAGGGAGATGGAATAGGGGCTTGCTCCGTCCACTCCACGCATCGACCTGGTCTTGCAGTATCTCCAGGAACGGTGCACTAACTCCTCCTAACTTTGTCAAAGTAAATGTTTTGGTACGCTAATCTGCGATGGGTTAAAGGCAATGCAAAAAAAAAGAAATCATTAGATGGGCAATGCTCTGTTTAATCTGCGTTATGTTTTCCCGCCCTTTTTGTTAAAAAAAAATACGTCCGTGTGTGTGTGTGTGTGTGTGTGTGTGTGTGTGTGTGTGTGTGTGTGTGTGTGTGTGTGTGTGTGTGTAAATGGCTGCATTTACATAGCGCTTTACAATTTGTTCCTCACATTTTACCCATTCACTCAGACGTTCACACACCGATGGCGGAGGCAACCATGCAAGGTGCCAACCTACCTGCTCATCAGGAGCAATTAGGGGATAAGTGTCTTTAAACAAAGCACAATTGATGCAAACACAGACAACGTGTTGTAAATGCTAGTACAGTAACATCCACCCCCCTGCGTCCTGTATCAGCCGCGCCGGGCGTGCCCGCTGGCCATAATGGGGGTTATCGCTTCTCGGCCTTTTGGCTAAGATCGTGGAGGATCGTTTCGCGTTTATTATTTTACTCTCATTTCCACAGTCGTGCGGTGTATGGGACGTGGAAAGGGAGGTCTTTTTTGTTTTCTGTGCTGGCTTCTCCCTAGGAGGGTCAGTACTTAAGTTTCTTAGTTTTTTCTCTTTTGTTGGGTGTGGGTGACCGGCCTGTTTGCGATGGCCGGCTCATCCCCTGACTCTGCACAGTCGACCCCCGGGGTCGGACTGAGGCGCACAGCCCGTTTTTCCTGCTCCGGACCGGGGGAGTTGCTGGAGAGAGGCCTTTTCGTCAGGGGTGTCCTGGTGAAGCAGCTCGGCCTGAAGGTGGAGGAGGTTTACTGCCTGCAGTCGAACCTGCCAGAGAAGTGCTACGATGTGACCTTGAGGACTGAGGGCAGATACAACGACATGTTGAAGAAGTGCGAGGAATCGGCAGCCGTTGGTCTGCTGTCAGGCTTCAAGGTCACGGGTTTGGACAAGCCCAATTTCAGGTTAGTCACAATCCAAATGTATAATCCATTTGTGACTGACCTGACTTTGGCTTCCTTCCTGGGGAAATACGGGGACACGAGTTCTGCGGCACGGTATTGTTTGGATCCGTGGGGAATTTGGACTGGACGTAGGCAGTATCAAGTGCTGCTTCACCAGGACAAGGACGGGCACGAGGGCCTCAAACACCCGCCTGCCTTCTTCACCTTGGGCGGCGACAGGGGTTTCCTCTATTACTCCCGGCAGCCGCCTTTTTGTAGGCGGTGCAGGACATCGGGTCACACAGAGGCGGGTTGTAGCGGTGCCACCTGCCGTTTCTGTGGAGGGGACCACGAGACGAGGAACTGTGGGGCTCCAAAGAAGTGCCATGGCTGTGGGCGGGAGGGCCACCTCTTCAGGAGCTGTCCCAACCGCCAGAGGACCTTCGCTGAAGCGGTGGGCGGAGGAAGAAGCGGGGCCCGAGGTCCGGCCCAGACAGCGGCTCCAGCAGCGGCGGCAGAGGCCCAGGCGGGGAAGGCGGCTCCAGCGGATGCTCCGGCATTGGCGGTGGCAGAGGCCCAGGCGGTGCGGCCGGCTCCGGCGGAAGCTCCGGCATCGGCGATGGCAGAGGCCCAGGCGGCGCGGCCGGCTCCGGCAGAAGCTCCAGCATCGGCGGTGGCAGAGGCCCATGCGGGGGAGGTGGCTCCGGCGGAGTTTCCAGCATCGGCAGTGGCAGAGGCCCAGGCGGGGAAGGCGGCTCCGGAGGGAGCTCCAGCAGTGACGGCAACATCGGCCCATACAAGGGAGGCGGCCTCGGTGGCGGATCCGGCGCAGGCTCCGGCGACGTCTCCAAGGAGGACTCGGAGGCCAGCTCCGGCCCCACCGGCGCAGAGGAAAAGGATGGCACCTGCACCACTAGCAGGCCAGGAGGAGGCGGTACGGAGGCAGAAGGTGCAGTCAGTGTCTGCCCCACCGGGAGAGCAGGAGGGGGCAGGACGGAGGCACGGGACGCAGTCGGCGTCTGCTCCACCAGGCGTGCAGGGGGAGATGGGACAGGGGGCCAGCATGGCGGGGATGGTGACAGGCACTGGTAGCCAGAGAGTTTCAGTGGCTGGACCATCGCTCCGGGCTCCAGAGCCCACAGAGGGGGGTTTTATGCAACGGATTGGGTCAGTTGTTGCATCAGCTGCCAGGAAGATCCGGACCTCACAGGGTCTGGGGCTCTCGGGTGAGGGAGGCGTGAGGAAGGCCAAGGGGCCTGGGGGTCAAGGGATGGGTGGTGGGTTTGGTCTGGGTGGCACGGGTGTTTCTGGCGGACTGGGGGAAGGGGGAGGGGGTTCTTCTCCCAGCTCAGAGGGATCGTCGGGGGAAAGTTTGGGGTTGGAGATGGACTTTTCCCCAAGCCTTGTGGCTTTGTCCCCTTTGGGGACTGACGCTTATGAGGGTTCAGAGAGGCCACCAACTTCCCCCAACGTGATGCCCTATTCGTGGGCAGAGGCGTCAGAGGAGCTCTACCGGGACCTTGGGATTTAGAGGGGTCTGGGAGTGTTTTTTCTTGTTTTTTCCAAAATGTCTTTTATAGCTGCTACTTTTAACGTCAGAGGCTTGAGGGACCGAGTCAAAAGAGCGGCTGTTTTTGATTTCCTCGGTTCCCTTCATTTCTCTTTCTGTTTTTTGCAGGAGGTGCACTTGAAGGGTGGGGAGGATGTGAGGGATTTCCAGAAGGAGTGGAGTGGGGGGGATTCAGTGTGGAGTGTGGGGGGGGTTCATTCTGATGGGGTGGGCATTTTGTTTGGGAGGGGAGTCAGGGTGGAGGACGTTTTTGTTGTTTCTCAGGGGAGGGTTTTTGGTGCTGATATAGCAATTGGGGAATGTAGGTTGAGGGTTATTGGGGTGTATGGGTGTCAGGGGGTTGCAGATAGGGTTAGACTGTTTGAGGGGTTAGTGCCACATTGTGCGACAAATAGACTGTTGGTCATTGGGGGTGATTTTAATTGTGAGTTGGGGAGGGGGGATATGGGTGGTAGGTGCATCGCGGGGCTCATGGCTTCTTTTGGGTTGGTGGACGGGGGGAGGGCTGTCACTCCCCGTTTGGATGGTCCCACATGGCGTAACTCCCGGGGGGTCGCCAGGCGGCTGGACTACATCCTCGCTTCACGGTCTTTGGGTCTGTTGTCTGGACGGGTGGTCCCTGCCTTTTTTTCGGACCATGACGGGGTCCTCCTGCGGTTTCGGTCGGCCGTTCCGGTTTTTGGGCGCGGGTACTGGAGGCTGAACTCCGGCATCCTCAGTGAGGCTGAGTTTGCCGGTGGTTTCGCCCTTTTTTTCCGGGGGCTTGAGGGACTCAGGCCATTCTTTGCCGGTGTGGTGGAGTGGTGGGAGGTGGCCAAGGAGAGGATAAGGGGGTTTGCCATTGGGTACAGCAAAAGGAGGGCGAAGAAGGCGGGGAGGGAGGTGCACCGTCTTCAACGTCTCCTCGAGTTCGAGTACACCTTGGGTAACCAAGGTGGCATTGTAGATCAGCGGGCTTGTGACTCCCTTAAAGCCGAGCTTAGGGGGGTCTATGAAGTTAGGGCCCGTGCTTTCCTATCGCGGTCACGTCGGGATTTCTTGGAGAAGGATGAGACGTGTTCTGCAGCTTTTTTTGGCAGTGTAAGGGCCGATAAGGTAAGGAAGACAATCACGGGGGTTAGGGACAGCCGGGGTCAGGTGACAACAGAAGCAGGGGAGATGGTAAGGGTCTCAACAGACCACTTCCGCTCTTTCTTCTGTGAACGGGTGGTGGATGAGGACCGCGCAGAGGCTTTTTTGCAGCTCGTGGCTCAAAGGGTTTCGCCCGACCTGGCTGAGGCTTTGGAGGCCCCTCTCTCTCTCGAGGAATTGGAGGGTGCCCTTCGTAGGATGGGCAAGCGTAAGGTTCCGGGCATCGACGGCCTGCCGGCTGAGTTTTATCTCAGGTTTTGGGATATTCTCGGCCCGGTGGTTCTAGAGGTCCTGACCGAGGTCCTCCGCACAGGGGCGCTGGGAGGGTCGATGGCTAAGGGGGTGATCTCACTTCTGTTCAAGAAGGGGGACGCCTCTGACCTTAATAACTGGCGGCCTTTGACCATGCTGTGTGTGGACTATAAGCTATTGGCTAAGGTCCTCACGGACCGTCTGTGCGCAGCTCTCCCGGATGCGGTCCATGTGGACCAGACGTGTGGGGTGGCTGGGCGCTCGTTGAGATGGAACCTCCAGCTCATCAGAGACGTCATCGCTTGGGCAGAGGATCGGGATTTGCCACTTATGGTTGTGGGTCTCGATCAGGCCAAAGCCTTTGATAGGGTTCACTGGGGTTTTATGTTCAAGGTTCTAGAGAGGATAGGGTTAGGGCGGGTTTTTGTTGGGTGGCTGCGTACCCTGTACACAGCAGTGGGGAGCACGGTTTCCGTTAATGGGCACTTGGGGGAGTTTTTTGGGTTGCACGCAGGGGTAAGACAGGGGTGTCCGCTCTCACCCCTGCTCTACGTCCTTTATATGGAGCCCCTGGCGGCGGCCATTAGGGCTGACCCGGGTGTGAAGGGTATCCTGGTACCAGGCAGCAGGGGCCTGAGGGTCAAGTTGTCGCAGTATGCGGATGATACCACACTGCTACTGGACAACGATGCGTGTCTGAGTCGGTCTTTGGAGATCTTCCAGGACTTTGGCCGGGTGTCTGGCGCGGAGCTCAACCGTGCTAAATCCTCGGTTAAGTTCTTTGGGCGGTGGAAGAGTAGGTCAGACGTACCAGGAGGGCTGTCGCTCTGTGAGGGGCCCTTGAAGATTCTTGGGGTCCACTTTGAGGCAGCCCGTAGCGCCGTGGCCAACTGGACCAGGCGCATGGAAGCAGTCCAGAAGAAGTTCACCCTCTGGAAGGCCAGGAGACTGACCTTCATGGGCAAAGTCCTGGTTCTGAAGGTGGACGTGTTGCCATCCCTCCTGTTCCTGGCATACATCTACCCTATGCCGGCCAGCATGCGGAGGCCTCTGATCCGCCTCATGTTCGGTTTCCTTTGGGGGGGAAGTTACGAGTATGTGGCGAGGGCCCGCATGCTGGCACCCATGGGGGACGGGGGGCGGGATGTGCCTCACCTCCCGCTCAAGCTGGATTGTATTTTTGTTTCCTTTTTGTTGAAGGAGTTGTCCTCTCCGGTGGTTCATCCATCAGGCCATTTCCTGCGTTTCTTTTTCGCTTACCCGGCGAGGAGGCTTATGGTCTGGAACAACTCGGGCCCCCGGGCAGAGCAGTTGCCCTGGCATTATGGCCACGCGGCCAAGTGGCTTCGGGCTCACCCCGAGGCTTTGGATCGGGACGTGGGGCCGGACCATAGGAGGCTCTATGCCGAGGTGAGGCAGGGAGTGAACGCTCCAGCCATGGTGGGCATTCCCTCTACGGTCTGGTTGTCGGTCCAACTGCCTGGCCTGGACAACGGGCTCAAGGACCTGAACTGGCTAGTGTTACATAAGAGCCTGCCGGTGCGGTCCATCATGCACCGGCATGGCCTGGCGAGGTCCGCGGGGTGCCCCAGAGCCGTGTGCTCTGGGGAAGAGACCATTAGACATGCCATGTGGGACTGTCCATTTGCGGGGGTTGTTTGGGCCAGGGCTTTGGTGCTATTGGGGAGAGTGGAGGGTGGGTTTACGCTGTCTTGGCCCAGAGTAGAGAGGGGCATAGGAAGGGTGACTGGAGGAGCACGGGGAAGGCTGGTGGCCTGGTTGATCATCAGCCTTTTCAAGCAGACAATTTGGGGGGCCAGACAGGCTTTGGTGAAAACCAACGCAGACTGGGGGGTGGAGGGTGTTGTGAGAAGGGTTGAGGGAGACTTGAGAGGGAGGATGAGGCGAGATGTGGCGAGGTGGGGTCAACATGCGGCCCTAGAACGGTGGAAAGGGGGAATGGGACTAATGTAGTAGTTTTGTCGTGCCCGAGAGTGGTTTAGTGGCTGGTATGGGGTTTTTGTTTTGTTGTGTAGTAATTGTTTTTTGGTTCGGTATAGGTATGTGATTGGTTTTGTATTATGTATGTCTGTTTTTTTGATAATAAAATAAGAATGAAGGTAAAACTCCTCTCCCAGCTGTTTGGAGAGGAGGTAACACCTGATTTCACAAAAAAAAAAAAAAATCTGTTCTTATCAGTTTAATATCTGATACGTCCCCTACCCGGGGACCATATATTAAATTGATTTTTGGAACAGGGAGATGGAATAGGGGCTTGCTCCGTCCACTCCACGCATCGACCTGGTCTTGCAGTATCTCCAGGAACGGTGCACTAACTCCTCCTAACTTTGTCAAAGTAAATGTTTTGGTACGCTAATCTGCGATGGGTTAAAGGCAATGCAAAAAAAAAGAAATCATTAGATGGGCAATGCTCTGTTTAATCTGCGTTATGTTTTCCCGCCCTTTTTGTTAAAAAAAAATACGTCCGTGTGTGTGTGTGTGTGTGTGTGTGTGTGTGTGTGTGTGTGTGTGTGTGTGTGTGTGTGTGTGTGTAAATGGCTGCATTTACATAGCGCTTTACAATTTGTTCCTCACATTTTACCCATTCACTCAGACGTTCACACACCGATGGCGGAGGCAACCATGCAAGGTGCCAACCTACCTGCTCATCAGGAGCAATTAGGGGATAAGTGTCTTTAAACAAAGCACAATTGATGCAAACACAGACAACGTGTTGTAAATGCTAGTACAGTAACATCCACCCCCCTGCGTCCTGTATCAGCCGCGCCGGGCGTGCCCGCTGGCCATAATGGGGGTTATCGCTTCTCGGCCTTTTGGCTAAGATCAAGTGGATGACCGGTGTATGCTGTTCCTGGTTTTGTTTGCTTGTTTATTATTTTTCTCACATTTCCACAGTCGTGCGGTGTATGGGACTGGAAATTGAGTTTTTTTTATTGTTTGTGCTGGCTTCTCCCTACGATGGCCAGCACTCCACGGCAGTCGACCCCTAGGGCTGGGTTACGGTTTTCGGCGAGGTTCATATGGAAGGATGGAACGATGCCCATGTGGAACAGAGATGTGTTTGTGGATGGTGTCATCATGACTCAACTCAAGTTGAAGGCGGACGATATTTTTTGCATCCAGCACAATGCCCAGGAGAGGGGCTACGATGTTTCCTTCAGATCCAGTTTGGGGCTCCAGGGGGTTTTGGAGGACTGCAAGCGGATGGAGGCTGATGTCGGACCCCTCAGCCATTTCGAGGTGTTTTCTCTGGACAGGCTGAATTTTCGAGTTATCAATGTCACAATGTACAACCCGTACGTGATCGATAAGGAGGTGACTGATTTTTTGGCCCCCTACGCTGAGGTGATATCTGAGGTCCGGAGGATCAGAGACAGACGTGGGATCTGGACGGGGCGGAGGCAGGTGCAGGTGCTCCTAAAGGCTGTTCCCGGTGGCTGTGACGGGCTGGCTCATCCCCCAGCCTTCTTTTCCTTGGGGCCTGATAGGGGGTATTTGTTTTATAACAACCAGCCCCCTTTCTGCCGAAGGTGCCGGGTGGCAGGGCACTCTGATGGAAAGTGTGGGGAGGTGAGGTGCCACCATTGCAAGGAGGAGGGCCACATGGCTAAAGATTGTAAGGTTGGTAAGAAATGCCACAACTGCAGTTCCACCGACCACCTGGTGAGGGCCTGTCCCCAGGAGCGGCGGTATTCGTCAGTGGTGGTGATGGGGAAGGAGCTTGCACCGAAGACCGGAGAGGAGGAAGAAAGTGCACCAGTGGCACCAGCACCAGCACCAATAGAGGCGATTCCTGTGGAGAAGGACGCAGAGGCGGAGACGGTACTCCTGGTTGGCAACAAGACAGTTTCCCCTTTGTCTTCCGATGGAGAGGCGATGGACGAGGAGGAGGTGGTCGGTGGAGCCAGCGGAGCCAGTGGAGCCAGTGGAGCCAGAAAACGGAGGTTAAGGGTTAAAAGGACTACACCTGGGTCAGAAGGTATGGGGGCAGGGGAAATTACCGGTGGGGGCCCACAAAAAAAGGTAAGGGGAGGGAAGGGAGGTAGGGTGGCCCTCTTAGTGCAACAGGTCGGTGGGGAGCAGGGGGTTGGTGGGGGAGTGGGTTTGGCGGATGTTGAGGCTGAGGGGGAGGGGGTTTGTTTACCGGTTTCCCCTGTCCTGGACAGTATGGACAGTATGGACCCTTTTGAGACTCCAAGCCTTGGGGAAGGGTTACAGGTGGGAGCACCCAACACTTTGCCTGCTTCTTGGGATAAGGGGGAGGATGGGGAGGACAGTTAAAAGTGGGGGTAGGGGTATTATTGTGGGTTGGTTTTTTGTTTAATTTTATTTTATTATTGTCAATGGCTTTCACAGTGGGCACTTTTAATGCACGGGGGTTGAGGGGTTCTGTTAAGAGGAGGGGCTTTTTTGATTATGTTGCCTCACTCAGGCTTACCGTTTGTTTTGTTCAAGAGGTGCACTTACGGGATGGGAGGGATTGTGGTGTGTTTTCAAAGGAATGGGACAAGGGGGAATCGTTTTGGTCAGTGGGGGGGGTTCACTCATCTGGTGTGGGGATACTGTTTGGAAACCGGGAGGCAAGGGTGGTGGGTTCTTTTGTAATTGTGCAGGGGAGGGTTATGGGGGTTGATGTGAATATTGGGGTTTTGAAATTGAGGGTGGTGGTGGTGTACGGGCCACAGAGGGCGGGTGAAAGGAGTGCCATGATGGAGGCTTTAAGGCCTTTTTTTGCCACAAACAGGCAGATGGTGGTGGGGGGTGATTTTAATGTGGATCTGGGGAGGGTGGGTGATCCAAGTGCTGGGTGTGTGGGTTCTTTTTTTAAGGGGCAGGGGCTTGTGGATGGAGGGAAGGCACTTACCCCTCGAATAGATGGTCCCACATGGCGTAACTCCCGGGGGGTAGCCAGGCGTCTCGATTATGTGTTTTTTTCTCGGTCCTTGGTCCTATTGTCGGGCCGGGTGGTCCCTGTTTTTTTCTCTGACCATGATGGGCTCCTCTTTCGGGTCCGGTCTAGCGCTCCTGTTTTCGGCCCCGGGTACTGGAGGTTGAACTCCAGTGTCCTTGGCGAGGATGAGTTCTGCAGTAGCTTTGTCTCCTTTTTCCGGGGGCTCGAGGGACTTAGGGCTTTGTTTTCTGGTGTGGTGGAGTGGTGGGAGGGGGCTAAGGAGAGGATAAAGGGGTTTTGTATTATGTATTGTCAACGGAGGGCGAAGGAGGCGGGGAGGGAAGTGCTCCGTCTTCAACACCTCCTCGAGCTCGAGTACACTTTGGGTAACCTAGGTGGCGCTGTAGACCAGCGGGCTTGTGACTCCCTTAAGACAGAACTTAGGGATGTCTATGAGGATAAGGCCCGTGCTTACCTGACGCGGTCACGTCGTGAGTTCTTGGAGAAGAATGAGACGTGTTCCGCAGCCTTTTTCAGCAGCGTGAGGGCTGATAAGGGAAGGAAGGTGATATCGGGAGTTAGGGACAGTCAGGGTCAGGTGGTTACTGAGACAGGGGAGATGGTAAGGGTCGCAACCGATCACTTCCGCTCCTTCTTCTGTGAACGAGTGGTGGATGAGGAGCGAGCAGAGGCTTTTTTGCAGCTTGTGGCTCAGAGGGTACCGTCAGACCTGGCTGAGGCTTTGGAGGCCCCTCTCTCTCTCGAGGAATTGGAGGGTGCCCTTCGTAGAATGGGCAAGCGTAAGGTTCCGGGCATCGATGGCCTGCCGGCTGAGTTTTATCTCATGTTTTGGGATATTCTCGGCCCGGTGGTTCTCGAGGTCCTGACCGAGGTCCTCCGCACAGGGGCACTGGGAGGGTCAATGGCTAAGGGGGTGATCTCACTTCTGTTTAAGAAGGGGGACGCCTCTGACCTTAAGAACTGGCGGCCATTGACCATGCTGTGTGTTGATTACAAGCTTTTGGCTAAGGTTCTCACAGACCGTCTGTGCACAGCTCTCCCAGATGCGGTCCATGTGGATCAGACGTGTGGGGTGGCTGGGCGCTCGTTGAGATGGAATCTCCAGCTCATCAGAGACGTCATCGCTTGGGCAGAGGATCGGGACCTGCCACTTATGGTGGTGGGTCTTGATCAGGCCAAAGCCTTTGATAGGGTTCACTGGGGTTTTATGTTCAAAGTTTTAGAGAGAATAGGCTTAGGGCGGGTTTTTGTTGGGTGGCTGCGTACTCTGTACACAGCAGTGGGGAGCACGGTTTCTGTTAATGGGCACTTGGGGGAGTTTTTTGGGTTGCACGCAGGGGTAAGACAGGGGTGTCCGCTCTCTCCCCTGCTCTACGTCCTTTATATGGAGCCCCTGGCGGCGGCCATTAGGGCTGACCCGGGTGTGAAGGGTATCCTGGTACCAGGCAGCAGGGGCCTGAGGGTCAAGTTGTCGCAGTATGCGGATGATACCACACTGCTACTGGACAACGATGCGTGTCTGAGTCGGTCTTTGGAGATCTTCCAGGACTTTGGCCGGGTGTCTGGCGCGGAGCTCAACCGTGCTAAATCCTCGGTTAAGTTCTTTGGGCGGTGGAAGAGTAGGTCAGACGTACCAGGAGGGCTGTCGCTCTGTGAAGGGGCCCTGAGGATTCTTGGGGTCCTCTTTGAGGCAGCCCACAGTGCCACGGTCAACTGGACCAGGCGAATAGATGCAGTTCATAAAAAGTTTGCCCTCTGGAAGGCCAGGAGACTGACCTTTACGGGGAAGGTACTGGTTTTGAAGGTAGACGTGTTGCCGTCCCTCCTGTACCTGGCGTACATCTTTCCGATGCCGGCCAGCATGCGGAGGCCGCTCACTCGGCTTGTGTTTCGTTTCATGTGGGGGGGGAGTTATGAATACGTGGCGAGGGCACGCATGTTGGCTCCGGTGGGGGAAGGGGGGAGGGACGTGCCCCATTTCCCACTCAAGTTGGACTGCATTTTTGTTTCTTTTTTGCTCAAAGAATTGTCCTCTCCGGTAGTCCATCCATCTGGCTACTTCCTCCGGTTCTACTTTGCCTACCCGGCAAGGAGGGTCATGGCCTGGTCCAATTCGGCCCCCCGGGCGGAGCAGTTGCCGTGGCATTTTGGCCACGCTGCAAAGTGGCTGCGGGCTCATCCTGGGGTTTTGGAAGGGGATGTGGGGTTGGACCAGAAGAGGCTCTATGCCGAGGTGAGACAGGGAGTGACCGCGCCAGCTGTGGTGGGGATACCCGCTACAGTTTGGTTGTCGGTACAACTGCCTGGCCTGGACAATGGGCTCAAGGATTTAGGATGGCTGATGTTACACAGGAGTTTGCCGGTGCGTGAGATCATGCACCGGCATGGCTTGGCAAGATCCCCGGTGTGCCCCAGAGCTGGTTGCTTTGTGGACGAGACTATTAGACACGTCATGTGGGACTGTCCTTTTGCAGGGGTGGTGTGGGCTAGGGCATCTGTGTTGATTGGGAGGTTGGAGGGGAGTGTTGGGGTCACATGGGCAAGATTGGAGAGAGGGATTGGGAGAGCTGGGGGGGGGCGTAGGGGGCGTCTCCTGCAATGGCTGCTCATGGGCCTTTTTAAGAAGGGGCTGTGGGAGGCCAGACAGGCTCTGGTTAAAAAGGCGGTGGATTGGGGGGTGGAGGGGGTTGTTAGGAGAGTAGAGGGGGACGTAAAGGGAAGGATGCGGTGGGATGTGAAAAGGTGGGGACATCATGCTGCTAGGGAGAGATGGAAGGGGGGTTTAGGTTTGATGGAAGGGATGTAGTGGTTGCTTAGGATATTGACATCTGGTTTTTTTTTGTGGAGACCGGAAAGTGCATAAGTGGAAAATGGGGACATGGTTTTTTGTCTTGGATAGTGGGCTATTGTTTTGGGTGGGATAAAGGGAGGTTTTGGTTAACAGTGGGTGGTTTAATTTGGGGTTCATTTTCATTTTCAACTGTAACAGGGACAGCATACAATAAGGAACATAAAATGAAAATGTAGAAATGCAAATGTTCAGGAAAGTTTTGTTTGGATTAGTAGGGAAAGGTAAATTAAGAATGTGTGCACATGTATGGGTGTTTTAAATAGTATGATAGGAAGTCGTTTTGTAGTTTGTATGGTATAGGGACAGATAGGATGTGATAACATGTATATGATTATTTTTGATATAAAATTAAGAAAGAAGGTAAAAACTCCCCTCCCAGCTGGTTGGAGGGGAGGAGAAGCCCGATTTCACAAAAAAAAAAAAAAAAAAATCTGTTCTTATCAGTTTAATATCTGATACGTCCCCTACCCGGGGACCATATATTAAATTGATTTTTGGAACAGGGAGATGGAATAGGGGCTTGCTCCGTCCACTCCACGCATCGACCTGGTCTTGCAGTATCTCCAGGAACGGTGCACTAACTCCTCCTAACTTTGTCAAAGTAAATGTTTTGGTACGCTAATCTGCGATGGGTTAAAGGCAATGCAAAAAAAAAGAAATCATTAGATGGGCAACGCTCTGTTTAATCTGCGTTATGTTTTCCCGCCCTTTTTGTTAAAAAAAAAAAAAAAAAAAAAAAAAAAACGTCCGTGTGTGTGTGTGTGTGTGTGTGTGTAAATGGCTGCATTTACATAGCGCTTTACAATTTGTTCCTCACATTTTACCCATTCACTCAGACGTTCACACACCGATGGCGGAGGCAACCATGCAAGGTGCCAACCTACCTGCTCATCAGGAGCAATTAGGGGATAAGTGTCTTTAAACAAAGCACAATTGATGCAAACACAGACAACGTGTTGTAAATGCTAGTACAGTAACATCCACCCCCCTGCGTCCTGTATCAGCCGCGCCGGGCGTGCCCGCTGGCCATAATGGGGGTTATCGCTTCTCGGCCTTTTGGCTAAGATCAAGTGTAGTATCTGTTCTTATCAGTTTAATATCTGATACGTCCCCTACCCGGGGACCATATATTAAATTGATTTTTGGAACAGGGAGATGGAATAGGGGCTTGCTCCGTCCACTCCACGCATCGACCTGGTCTTGCAGTATCTCCAGGAACGGTGCACTAACTCCTCCTAACTTTGTCAAAGTAAATGTTTTGGTACGCTAATCTGCGATGGGTTAAAGGCAATGCAAAAAAAAAGAAATCATTAGATGGGCAACGCTCTGTTTAATCTGCGTTATGTTTTCCCGCCCTTTTTGTTAAAAAAAAATACGTCCGTGTGTGTGTGTGTGTGTGTGTGTGTGTGTGTGTGTGTGTGTGTGTGTGTGTGTGTGTGTGTGTGTGTGTGTAAATGGCTGCATTTACATAGCGCTTTACAATTTGTTCCTCACATTTTACCCATTCACTCAGACGTTCACACACCGATGGCGGAGGCAACCATGCAAGGTGCCAACCTACCTGCTCATCAGGAGCAATTAGGGGATAAGTGTCTTTAAACAAAGCACAATTGATGCAAACACAGACAACGTGTTGTAAATGCTAGTACAGTAACATCCACCCCCCTGCGTCCTGTATCAGCCGCGCCGGGCGTGCCCGCTGGCCATAATGGGGGTTATCGCTTCTCGGCCTTTTGGCTAAGATCAAGTGTAGTATCTGTTCTTATCAGTTTAATATCTGATACGTCCCCTACCCGGGGACCATATATTAAATTGATTTTTGGAACAGGGAGATGGAATAGGGGCTTGCTCCGTCCACTCCACGCATCGACCTGGTCTTGCAGTATCTCCAGGAACGGTGCACTAACTCCTCCTAACTTTGTCAAAGTAAATGTTTTGGTACGCTAATCTGCGATGGGTTAAAGGCAATGCAAAAAAAAAGAAATCATTAGATGGGCAATGCTCTGTTTAATCTGCGTTATGTTTTCCCGCCCTTTTTGTTAAAAAAAAATACGTCCGTGTGTGTGTGTGTGTGTGTGTGTGTGTGTGTGTGTGTGTGTGTGTGTGTGTGTGTGTAAATGGCTGCATTTACATAGCGCTTTACAATTTGTTCCTCACATTTTACCCATTCACTCAGACGTTCACACACCGATGGCGGAGGCAACCATGCAAGGTGCCAACCTACCTGCTCATCAGGAGCAATTAGGGGATAAGTGTCTTTAAACAAAGCACAATTGATGCAAACACAGACAACGTGTTGTAAATGCTAGTACAGTAACATCCACCCCCCTGCGTCCTGTATCAGCCGCGCCGGGCGTGCCCGCTGGCCATAATGGGGGTTATCGCTTCTCGGCCTTTTGGCTAAGATCAAGTGTAGTATCTGTTCTTATCAGTTTAATATCTGATACGTCCCCTACCCGGGGACCATATATTAAATTGATTTTTGGAACAGGGAGATGGAATAGGGGCTTGCTCCGTCCACTCCACGCATCGACCTGGTCTTGCAGTATCTCCAGGAACGGTGCACTAACTCCTCCTAACTTTGTCAAAGTAAATGTTTTGGTACGCTAATCTGCGATGGGTTAAAGGCAATGCAAAAAAAAAGAAATCATTAGATGGGCAACGCTCTGTTTAATCTGCGTTATGTTTTCCCGCCCTTTTTGTTAAAAAAAAAAAAAAAAAAAAAAAAAAAAACGTCCGTGTGTGTGTGTGTGTGTGTGTGTGTGTGTAAATGGCTGCATTTACATAGCGCTTTACAATTTGTTCCTCACATTTTACCCATTCACTCAGACGTTCACACACCGATGGCGGAGGCAACCATGCAAGGTGCCAACCTACCTGCTCATCAGGAGCAATTAGGGGATAAGTGTCTTTAAACAAAGCACAATTGATGCAAACACAGACAACGTGTTGTAAATGCTAGTACAGTAACATCCACCCCCCTGCGTACTGTATCAGCCGCGCCGGGCGTGCCCGCTGGCCATAATGGGGGTTATCGCTTCTCGGCCTTTTGGCTAAGATCAAGTGTAGTATCTGTTCTTATCAGTTTAATATCTGATACGTCCCCTACCCGGGGACCATATATTAAATTGATTTTTGGAACAGGGAGATGGAATAGGGGCTTGCTCCGTCCACTCCACGCATCGACCTGGTCTTGCAGTATCTCCAGGAACGGTGCACTAACTCCTCCTAACTTTGTCAAAGTAAATGTTTTGGTACGCTAATCTGCGATGGGTTAAAGGCAATGCAAAAAAAAAGAAATCATTAGATGGGCAATGCTCTGTTTAATCTGCGTTATGTTTTCCCGCCCTTTTTGTTAAAAAAAAATACGTCCGTGTGTGTGTGTGTGTGTGTGTGTGTGTGTGTGTGTGTGTGTGTGTGTGTGTGTGTGTGTGTGTGTGTGTGTGTGTGTGTGTGTGTGTGTAAATGGCTGCATTTACATAGCGCTTTACAATTTGTTCCTCACATTTTACCCATTCACTCAGACGTTCACACACCGATGGCGGAGGCAACCATGCAAGGTGCCAACCTACCTGCTCATCAGGAGCAATTAGGGGATAAGTGTCTTTAAACAAAGCACAATTGATGCAAACACAGACAACGTGTTGTAAATGCTAGTACAGTAACATCCACCCCCCTGCGTCCTGTATCAGCCGCGCCGGGCGTGCCCGCTGGCCATAATGGGGGTTATCGCTTCTCGGCCTTTTGGCTAAGATCAAGTGGATGACCGGTGTATGCTGTTCCTGGTTTTGTTTGCTTGTTTATTATTTTTCTCACATTTCCACAGTCGTGCGGTGTATGGGACTGGAAATTGAGTTTTTTTTATTGTTTGTGCTGGCTTCTCCCTACGATGGCCAGCACTCCACGGCAGTCGACCCCTAGGGCTGGGTTACGGTTTTCGGCGAGGTTCATATGGAAGGATGGAACGATGCCCATGTGGAACAGAGATGTGTTTGTGGATGGTGTCATCATGACTCAACTCAAGTTGAAGGCGGACGATATTTTTTGCATCCAGCACAATGCCCAGGAGAGGGGCTACGATGTTTCCTTCAGATCCAGTTTGGGGCTCCAGGGGGTTTTGGAGGACTGCAAGCGGATGGAGGCTGATGTCGGACCCCTCAGCCATTTCGAGGTGTTTTCTCTGGACAGGCTGAATTTTCGAGTTATCAATGTCACAATGTACAACCCGTACGTGATTGATAAGGAGGTGACTGATTTTTTGGCCCCCTACGCTGAGGTGATATCTGAGGTCCGGAGGATCAGAGACAGACGTGGGATCTGGACGGGGCGGAGGCAGGTGCAGGTGCTCCTAAAGGCTGTTCCCGGTGGCTGTGACGGGCTGGCTCATCCCCCAGCCTTCTTTTCCTTGGGGCCTGATAGGGGGTATTTGTTTTATAACAACCAGCCCCCTTTCTGCCGAAGGTGCCGGGTGGCAGGGCACTCTGATGGAAAGTGTGGGGAGGTGAGGTGCCACCATTGCAAGGAGGAGGGCCACATGGCTAAAGATTGTAAGGTTGGTAAGAAATGCCACAACTGCAGTTCCACCGACCACCTGGTGAGGGCCTGTCCCCAGGAGCGGCGGTATTCGTCAGTGGTGGTGATGGGGAAGGAGCTTGCACCGAAGACCGGAGAGGAGGAAGAAAGTGCACCAGTGGCACCAGCACCAGCACCAATAGAGGCGTTTCCTGTGGAGAAGGACGCAGAGGCGGAGACGGTACTCCTGGTTGGCAACAAGACAGTTTCCCCTTTGTCTTCCGATGGAGAGGCGATGGACGAGGAGGAGGTGGTCGGTGGAGCCAGCGGAGCCAGTGGAGCCAGTGGAGCCAGAAAACGGAGGTTAAGGGTTAAAAGGACTACACCTGGGTCAGAAGGTATGGGGGCAGGGGAAATTACCGGTGGGGGCCCACAAAAAAAGGTAAGGGGAGGGAAGGGAGGTAGGGTGGCCCTCTTAGTGCAACAGGTCGGTGGGGAGCAGGGGGTTGGTGGGGGAGTGGGTTTGGCGGATGTTGAGGCTGAGGGGGAGGGGGTTTGTTTACCGGTTTCCCCTGTCCTGGACAGTATGGACAGTATGGACCCTTTTGAGACTCCAAGCCTTGGGGAAGGGTTACAGGTGGGAGCACCCAACACTTTGCCTGCTTCTTGGGATAAGGGGGAGGATGGGGAGGACAGTTAAAAGTGGGGGTAGGGGTATTATTGTGGGTTGGTTTTTTGTTTAATTTAATTTTATTATTGTCAATGGCTTTCACAGTGGGCACTTTTAATGCACGGGGGTTGAGGGGTTCTGTTAAGAGGAGGGGCTTTTTTGATTATGTTGCCTCACTCAGGCTTACCGTTTGTTTTGTTCAAGAGGTGCACTTACGGGATGGGAGGGATTGTGGTGTGTTTTCAAAGGAATGGGACAAGGGGGAATCGTTTTGGTCAGTGGGGGGGGTTCACTCATCTGGTGTGGGGATACTGTTTGGAAACCGGGAGGCAAGGGTGGTGGGTTCTTTTGTAATTGTGCAGGGGAGGGTTATGGGGGTTGATGTGAATATTGGGGTTTTGAAATTGAGGGTGGTGGTGGTGTACGGGCCACAGAGGGCGGGTGAAAGGAGTGCCATGATGGAGGCTTTAAGGCCTTTTTTTGCCACAAACAGGCAGATGGTGGTGGGGGGTGATTTTAATGTGGATCTGGGGAGGGTGGGTGATCCAAGTGCTGGGTGTGTGGGTTCTTTTTTTAAGGGGCAGGGGCTTGTGGATGGAGGGAAGGCACTTACCCCTCGAATAGATGGTCCCACATGGCGTAACTCCCGGGGGGTAGCCAGGCGTCTCGATTATGTGTTTTTTTCTCGGTCCTTGGTCCTATTGTCGGGCCGGGTGGTCCCTGTTTTTTTCTCTGACCATGATGGGCTCCTCTTTCGGGTCCGGTCTAGCGCTCCTGTTTTCGGCCCCGGGTACTGGAGGTTGAACTCCAGTGTCCTTGGCGAGGATGAGTTCTGCAGTAGCTTTGTCTCCTTTTTCCGGGGGCTCGAGGGACTTAGGGCTTTGTTTTCTGGTGTGGTGGAGTGGTGGGAGGGGGCTAAGGAGAGGATAAAGGGGTTTTGTATTATGTATTGTCAACGGAGGGCGAAGGAGGCGGGGAGGGAAGTGCTCCGTCTTCAACACCTCCTCGAGCTCGAGTACACTTTGGGTAACCTAGGTGGCGCTGTAGACCAGCGGGCTTGTGACTCCCTTAAGACAGAACTTAGGGATGTCTATGAGGATAAGGCCCGTGCTTACCTGACGCGGTCACGTCGTGAGTTCTTGGAGAAGAATGAGACGTGTTCCGCAGCCTTTTTCAGCAGCGTGAGGGCTGATAAGGGAAGGAAGGTGATATCGGGAGTTAGGGACAGTCAGGGTCAGGTGGTTACTGAGACAGGGGAGATGGTAAGGGTCGCAACCGATCACTTCCGCTCCTTCTTCTGTGAACGAGTGGTGGATGAGGAGCGAGCAGAGGCTTTTTTGCAGCTTGTGGCTCAGAGGGTACCGTCAGACCTGGCTGAGGCTTTGGAGGCCCCTCTCTCTCTCGAGGAATTGGAGGGTGCCCTTCGTAGAATGGGCAAGCGTAAGGTTCCGGGCATCGATGGCCTGCCGGCTGAGTTTTATCTCATGTTTTGGGATATTCTCGGCCCGGTGGTTCTCGAGGTCCTGACCGAGGTCCTCCGCACAGGGGCACTGGGAGGGTCAATGGCTAAGGGGGTGATCTCACTTCTGTTTAAGAAGGGGGACGCCTCTGACCTTAAGAACTGGCGGCCATTGACCATGCTGTGTGTTGATTACAAGCTTTTGGCTAAGGTTCTCACAGACCGTCTGTGCACAGCTCTCCCAGATGCGGTCCATGTGGATCAGACGTGTGGGGTGGCTGGGCGCTCGTTGAGATGGAATCTCCAGCTCATCAGAGACGTCATCGCTTGGGCAGAGGATCGGGACCTGCCACTTATGGTGGTGGGTCTTGATCAGGCCAAAGCCTTTGATAGGGTTCACTGGGGTTTTATGTTCAAAGTTTTAGAGAGAATAGGCTTAGGGCGGGTTTTTGTTGGGTGGCTGCGTACTCTGTACACAGCAGTGGGGAGCACGGTTTCTGTTAATGGGCACTTGGGGGAGTTTTTTGGGTTGCACGCAGGGGTAAGACAGGGGTGTCCGCTCTCTCCCCTGCTCTACGTCCTTTATATGGAGCCCCTGGCGGCGGCCATTAGGGCTGACCCGGGTGTGAAGGGTATCCTGGTACCAGGCAGCAGGGGCCTGAGGGTCAAGTTGTCGCAGTATGCGGATGATACCACACTGCTACTGGACAACGATGCGTGTCTGAGTCGGTCTTTGGAGATCTTCCAGGACTTTGGCCGGGTGTCTGGCGCGGAGCTCAACCGTGCTAAATCCTCGGTTAAGTTCTTTGGGCGGTGGAAGAGTAGGTCAGACGTACCAGGAGGGCTGTCGCTCTGTGAAGGGGCCCTGAGGATTCTTGGGGTCCTCTTTGAGGCAGCCCACAGTGCCACGGTCAACTGGACCAGGCGAATAGATGCAGTTCATAAAAAGTTTGCCCTCTGGAAGGCCAGGAGACTGACCTTTACGGGGAAGGTACTGGTTTTGAAGGTAGACGTGTTGCCGTCCCTCCTGTACCTGGCGTACATCTTTCCGATGCCGGCCAGCATGCGGAGGCCGCTCACTCGGCTTGTGTTTCGTTTCATGTGGGGGGGGAGTTATGAATACGTGGCGAGGGCACGCATGTTGGCTCCGGTGGGGGAAGGGGGGAGGGACGTGCCCCATTTCCCACTCAAGTTGGACTGCATTTTTGTTTCTTTTTTGCTCAAAGAATTGTCCTCTCCGGTAGTCCATCCATCTGGCTACTTCCTCCGGTTCTACTTTGCCTACCCGGCAAGGAGGGTCATGGCCTGGTCCAATTCGGCCCCCCGGGCGGAGCAGTTGCCGTGGCATTTTGGCCACGCGGCAAAGTGGCTGCGGGCTCATCCTGGGGTTTTGGAAGGGGATGTGGGGTTGGACCAGAAGAGGCTCTATGCCGAGGTGAGACAGGGAGTGACCGCGCCAGCTGTGGTGGGGATACCCGCTACAGTTTGGTTGTCGGTACAACTGCCTGGCCTGGACAATGGGCTCAAGGATTTAGGATGGCTGATGTTACACAGGAGTTTGCCGGTGCGTGAGATCATGCACCGGCATGGCTTGGCGAGATCCCCGGTGTGCCCCAGAGCTGGTTGCTTTGTGGACGAGACTATTAGACACGTCATGTGGGACTGTCCTTTTGCAGGGGTGGTGTGGGCTAGGGCATCTGTGTTGATTGGGAGGTTGGAGGGGAGTGTTGGGGTCACATGGGCAAGATTGGAGAGAGGGATTGGGAGAGCTGGGGGGGGGCGTAGGGGGCGTCTCCTGCAATGGCTGCTCATGGGCCTTTTTAAGAAGGGGCTGTGGGAGGCCAGACAGGCTCTGGTTAAAAAGGCGGTGGATTGGGGGGTGGAGGGGGTTGTTAGGAGAGTAGAGGGGGACGTAAAGGGAAGGATGCGGTGGGATGTGAAGAGGTGGGGACATCATGCTGCTAGGGAGAGATGGAAGGGGGGTTTAGGTTTGATGGAAGGGATGTAGTGGTTGCTTAGGATATTGACATATGGTTTTTTTTTGTGGAGACCGGAAAGTGCATAAGTGGAAAATGGGGACATGGTTTTTTGTCTTGGATAGTGGGCTATTGTTTTGGGTGGGATAAAGGGAGGTTTTGGTTAACAGTGGGTGGTTTAATTTGGGGTTCATTTTCATTTTCAACTGTAACAGGGACAGCATACAATAAGGAACATAAAATGAAAATGTAGAAATGCAAATGTTCAGGAAAGTTTTGTTTGGATTAGTAGGGAAAGGTAAATTAAGAATGTGTGCACATGTATGGGTGTTTTAAATAGTATGATAGGAAGTCGTTTTGTAGTTTGTATGGTATAGGGACAGATAGGATGTGATAACATGTATATGATTATTTTTGATATAAAATTAAGAAAGAAGGTAAAAACTCCCCTCCCAGCTGGTTGGAGGGGAGGAGAAGCCCGATTTCACAAAAAAAAAAAAAAAAAAAAATCTGTTCTTATCAGTTTAATATCTGATACGTCCCCTACCCGGGGACCATATATTAAATTGATTTTTGGAACAGGGAGATGGAATAGGGGCTTGCTCCGTCCACTCCACGCATCGACCTGGTCTTGCAGTATCTCCAGGAACGGTGCACTAACTCCTCCTAACTTTGTCAAAGTAAATGTTTTGGTACGCTAATCTGCGATGGGTTAAAGGCAATGCAAAAAAAAAGAAATCATTAGATGGGCAATGCTCTGTTTAATCTGCGTTATGTTTTCCCGCCCTTTTTGTTAAAAAAAAATACGTCCGTGTGTGTGTGTGTGTGTGTGTGTGTGTGTGTGTGTGTGTGTGTGTGTGTGTGTGTGTAAATGGCTGCATTTACATAGCGCTTTACAATTTGTTCCTCACATTTTACCCATTCACTCAGACGTTCACACACCGATGGCGGAGGCAACCATGCAAGGTGCCAACCTACCTGCTCATCAGGAGCAATTAGGGGATAAGTGTCTTTAAACAAAGCACAATTGATGCAAACACAGACAACGTGTTGTAAATGCTAGTACAGTAACATCCACCCCCCTGCGTCCTGTATCAGCCGCGCCGGGCGTGCCCGCTGGCCATAATGGGGGTTATCGCTTCTCGGCCTTTTGGCTAAGATCAAGTGTAGTATCTGTTCTTATCAGTTTAATATCTGATACGTCCCCTACCCGGGGAGCATATATTAAATTGATTTTTGGAACAGGGAGATGGAATAGGGGCTTGCTCCGTCCACTCCACGCATCGACCTGGTCTTGCAGTATCTCCAGGAACGGTGCACTAACTCCTCCTAACTTTGTCAAAGTAAATGTTTTGGTACGCTAATCTGCGATGGGTTAAAGGCATTGCAAAAAAAAAGAAATCATTAGATGGGCAACGCTCTGTTTAATCTGCGTTATGTTTTCCCGCCCTTTTTGTTAAAAAAAAAAAAAAAAAAAAAAAAAAAACGTCCGTGTGTGTGTGTGTGTGTGTGTGTGTGTGTAAATGGCTGCATTTACATAGCGCTTTACAATTTGTTCCTCACATTTTACCCATTCACTCAGACGTTCACACACCGATGGCGGAGGCAACCATGCAAGGTGCCAACCTACCTGCTCATCAGGAGCAATTAGGGGATAAGTGTCTTTAAACAAAGCACAATTGATGCAAACACAGACAACGTGTTGTAAATGCTAGTACAGTAACATCCACCCCCCTGCGTACTGTATCAGCCGCGCCGGGCGTGCCCGCTGGCCATAATGGGGGTTATCGCTTCTCGGCCTTTTGGCTAAGATCAAGTGTAGTATCTGTTCTTATCAGTTTAATATCTGATACGTCCCCTACCCGGGGACCATATATTAAATTGATTTTTGGAACAGGGAGATGGAATAGGGGCTTGCTCCGTCCACTCCACGCATCGACCTGGTCTTGCAGTATCTCCAGGAACGGTGCACTAACTCCTACTAACTTTGTCAAAGTAAATGTTTTGGTACGCTAATCTGCGATGGGTTAAAGGCAATGCAAAAAAAAAGAAATCATTAGATGGGCAATGCTCTGTTTAATCTGCGTTATGTTTTCCCGCCCTTTTTGTTAAAAAAAAATACGTCCGTGTGTGTGTGTGTGTGTGTGTGTGTGTGTGTGTGTGTGTGTGTGTGTGTGTGTGTGTGTGTGTGTGTGTGTGTGTGTAAATGGCTGCATTTACATAGCGCTTTACAATTTGTTCCTCACATTTTACCCATTCACTCAGACGTTCACACACCGATGGCGGAGGCAACCATGCAAGGTGCCAACCTACCTGCTCATCAGGAGCAATTAGGGGATAAGTGTCTTTAAACAAAGCACAATTGATGCAAACACAGACAACGTGTTGTAAATGCTAGTACAGTAACATCCACCCCCCTGCGTCCTGTATCAGCCGCGCCGGGCGTGCCCGCTGGCCATAATGGGGGTTATCGCTTCTCGGCCTTTTGGCTAAGATCAAGTGTAGTATCTGTTCTTATCAGTTTAATATCTGATACGTCCCCTACCCGGGGACCATATATTAAATTGATTTTTGGAACAGGGAGATGGAATAGGGGCTTGCTCCGTCCACTCCACGCATCGACCTGGTCTTGCAGTATCTCCAGGAACGGTGCACTAACTCCTCCTAACTTTGTCAAAGTAAATGTTTTGGTACGCTAATCTGCGATGGGTTAAAGGCAATGCAAAAAAAAAGAAATCATTAGATGGGCAATGCTCTGTTTAATCTGCGTTATGTTTTCCCGCCCTTTTTGTTAAAAAAAAATACGTCCGTGTGTGTGTGTGTGTGTGTGTGTGTGTGTGTGTGTGTGTGTGTGTGTGTGTGTGTGTGTGTGTAAATGGCTGCATTTACATAGCGCTTTACAATTTGTTCCTCACATTTTACCCATTCACTCAGACGTTCACACACCGATGGCGGAGGCAACCATGCAAGGTGCCAACCTACCTGCTCATCAGGAGCAATTAGGGGATAAGTGTCTTTAAACAAAGCACAATTGATGCAAACACAGACAACGTGTTGTAAATGCTAGTACAGTAACATCCACCCCCCTGCGTCCTGTATCAGCCACGCCGGGCGTGCCCGCTGGCCATAATGGGGGTTATCGCTTCTCGGCCTTTTGGCTAAGATCAAGTGTAGTATCTGTTCTTATCAGTTTAATATCTGATACGTCCCCTACCCGGGGACCATATATTAAATTGATTTTTGGAACAGGGAGATGGAATAGGGGCTTGCTCCGTCCACTCCACGCATCGACCTGGTCTTGCAGTATCTCCAGGAACGGTGCACTAACTCCTCCTAACTTTGTCAAAGTAAATGTTTTGGTACGCTAATCTGCGATGGGTTAAAGGCAATGCAAAAAAAAAGAAATCATTAGATGGGCAACGCTCTGTTTAATCTGCGTTATGTTTTCCCGCCCTTTTTGTTAAAAAAAAAAAAAAAAAAAAAAAAAAAACGTCCGTGTGTGTGTGTGTGTGTGTGTGTGTGTGTAAATGGCTGCATTTACATAGCGCTTTACAATTTGTTCCTCACATTTTACCCATTCACTCAGACGTTCACACACCGATGGCGGAGGCAACCATGCAAGGTGCCAACCTACCTGCTCATCAGGAGCAATTAGGGGATAAGTGTCTTTAAACAAAGCACAATTGATGCAAACACAGACAACGTGTTGTAAATGCTAGTACAGTAACATCCACCCCCCTGCGTACTGTATCAGCCGCGCCGGGCGTGCCCGCTGGCCATAATGGGGGTTATCGCTTCTCGGCCTTTTGGCTAAGATCAAGTGTAGTATCTGTTCTTATCAGTTTAATATCTGATACGTCCCCTACCCGGGGACCATATATTAAATTGATTTTTGGAACAGGGAGATGGAATAGGGGCTTGCTCCGTCCACTCCACGCATCGACCTG
Organism: Notolepis coatsorum; assembly: GCF_963971535.1. NCBI lineage: Eukaryota > Metazoa > Chordata > Actinopteri > Aulopiformes > Paralepididae > Notolepis > Notolepis coatsorum. The sequence continues at coordinate 180,256,007 of NC_140171.1, forward strand.
GTCTTGCAGTATCTCCAGGAACGGTGCACTAACTCCTCCTAACTTTGTCAAAGTAAATGTTTTGGTACGCTAATCTGCGATGGGTTAAAGGCAATGCAAAAAAAAAGAAATCATTAGATGGGCAACGCTCTGTTTAATCTGCGTTATGTTTTCCCGCCCTTTTTGTAAAAAAAAAAAAAAAAAAAACGTCCGTGTGTGTGTGTGTGTGTGTGTGTGTAAATGGCTGCATTTACATAGCGCTTTACAATTTGTTCCTCACATTTTACCCATTCACTCAGACGTTCACACACCGATGGCGGAGGCAACCATGCAAGGTGCCAACCTACCTGCTCATCAGGAGCAATTAGGGGATAAGTGTCTTTAAACAAAGCACAATTGATGCAAACACAGACAACGTGTTGTAAATGCTAGTACAGTAACATCCACCCCCCTGCGTCCTGTATCAGCCGCGCCGGGCGTGCCCGCTGGCCATAATGGGGGTTATCGCTTCTCGGCCTTTTGGCTAAGATCAAGTGGATGACCGGTGTATGCTGTTCCTGGTTTTGTTTGCTTGTTTATTATTTTTCTCACATTTCCACAGTCGTGCGGTGTATGGGACTGGAAATTGGGTTTTTTTTTTTATTGTTTGTGCTGGCTTCTCCCTACGATGGCCAGCACTCCACGGCAGTCGACCCCTAGGGCTGGGTTACGGTTTTCGGCGAGGTTCATATGGAAGGATGGAACGATGCCCATGTGGAACAGAGATGTGTTTGTGGATGGTGTCATCATGACTCAACTCAAGTTGAAGGCGGACGATATTTTTTGCATCCAGCACAATGCCCAGGAGAGGGGCTACGATGTTTCCTTCAGATCCAGTTTGGGGCTCCAGGGGGTTTTGGAGGACTGCAAGCGGATGGAGGCTGATGTCGGACCCCTCAGCCATTTCGAGGTGTTTTCTCTGGACAGGCTGAATTTTCGAGTTATCAATGTCACAATGTACAACCCGTACGTGATTGATAAGGAGGTGACTGATTTTTTGGCCCCCTACGCTGAGGTGATATCTGAGGTCCGGAGGATCAGAGACAGACGTGGGATCTGGACGGGGCGGAGGCAGGTGCAGGTGCTCCTAAAGGCTGTTCCCGGTGGCTGTGACGGGCTGGCTCATCCCCCAGCCTTCTTTTCCTTGGGGCCTGATAGGGGGTATTTGTTTTATAACAACCAGCCCCCTTTCTGCCGAAGGTGCCGGGTGGCAGGGCACTCTGATGGAAAGTGTGGGGAGGTGAGGTGCCACCATTGCAAGGAGGAGGGCCACATGGCTAAAGATTGTAAGGTTGGTAAGAAATGCCACAACTGCAGTTCCACCGACCACCTGGTGAGGGCCTGTCCCCAGGAGCGGCGGTATTCGTCAGTGGTGGTGATGGGGAAGGAGCTTGCACCGAAGACCGGAGAGGAGGAAGAAAGTGCACCAGTGGCACCAGCACCAGCACCAATAGAGGCGTTTCCTGTGGAGAAGGACGCAGAGGCGGAGACGGTACTCCTGGTTGGCAACAAGACAGTTTCCCCTTTGTCTTCCGATGGAGAGGCGATGGACGAGGAGGAGGTGGTCGGTGGAGCCAGCGGAGCCAGTGGAGCCAGTGGAGCCAGAAAACGGAGGTTAAGGGTTAAAAGGACTACACCTGGGTCAGAAGGTATGGGGGCAGGGGAAATTACCGGTGGGGGCCCACAAAAAAAGGTAAGGGGAGGGAAGGGAGGTAGGGTGGCCCTCTTAGTGCAACAGGTCGGTGGGGAGCAGGGGGTTGGTGGGGGAGTGGGTTTGGCGGATGTTGAGGCTGAGGGGGAGGGGGTTTGTTTACCGGTTTCCCCTGTCCTGGACAGTATGGACAGTATGGACCCCTTTGAGACTCCAAGCCTTGGGGAAGGGTTACAGGTGGGAGCACCCAACACTTTGCCTGCTTCTTGGGATAAGGGGGAGGATGGGGAGGACAGTTAAAAGTGGGGGTAGGGGTATTATTGTGGGTTGGTTTTTTGTTTAATTTAATTTTATTATTGTCAATGGCTTTCACAGTGGGCACTTTTAATGCACGGGGGTTGAGGGGTTCTGTTAAGAGGAGGGGCTTTTTTGATTATGTTGCCTCACTCAGGCTTACCGTTTGTTTTGTTCAAGAGGTGCACTTACGGGATGGGAGGGATTGTGGTGTGTTTTCAAAGGAATGGGACAAGGGGGAATCGTTTTGGTCAGTGGGGGGGGTTCACTCATCTGGTGTGGGGATACTGTTTGGAAACCGGGAGGCAAGGGTGGTGGGTTCTTTTGTAATTGTGCAGGGGAGGGTTATGGGGGTTGATGTGAATATTGGGGTTTTGAAATTGAGGGTGGTGGTGGTGTACGGGCCACAGAGGGCGGGTGAAAGGAGTGCCATGATGGAGGCTTTAAGGCCTTTTTTTGCCACAAACAGGCAGATGGTGGTGGGGGGTGATTTTAATGTGGATCTGGGGAGGGTGGGTGATCCAAGTGCTGGGTGTGTGGGTTCTTTTTTTAAGGGGCAGGGGCTTGTGGATGGAGGGAAGGCACTTACCCCTCGAATAGATGGTCCCACATGGCGTAACTCCCGGGGGGTAGCCAGGCGTCTCGATTATGTGTTTTTTTCTCGGTCCTTGGTCCTATTGTCGGGCCGGGTGGTCCCTGTTTTTTTCTCTGACCATGATGGGCTCCTCTTTCGGGTCCGGTCTAGCGCTCCTGTTTTCGGCCCCGGGTACTGGAGGTTGAACTCCAGTGTCCTTGGCGAGGATGAGTTCTGCAGTAGCTTTGTCTCCTTTTTCCGGGGGCTCGAGGGACTTAGGGCTTTGTTTTCTGGTGTGGTGGAGTGGTGGGAGGGGGCTAAGGAGAGGATAAAGGGGTTTTGTATTATGTATTGTCAACGGAGGGCGAAGGAGGCGGGGAGGGAAGTGCTCCGTCTTCAACACCTCCTCGAGCTCGAGTACACTTTGGGTAACCTAGGTGGCGCTGTAGACCAGCGGGCTTGTGACTCCCTTAAGACAGAACTTAGGGATGTCTATGAGGATAAGGCCCGTGCTTACCTGACGCGGTCACGTCGTGAGTTCTTGGAGAAGAATGAGACGTGTTCCGCAGCCTTTTTCAGCAGCGTGAGGGCTGATAAGGGAAGGAAGGTGATATCGGGAGTTAGGGACAGTCAGGGTCAGGTGGTTACTGAGACAGGGGAGATGGTAAGGGTCGCAACCGATCACTTCCGCTCCTTCTTCTGTGAACGAGTGGTGGATGAGGAGCGAGCAGAGGCTTTTTTGCAGCTTGTGGCTCAGAGGGTACCGTCAGACCTGGCTGAGGCTTTGGAGGCCCCTCTCTCTCTCGAGGAATTGGAGGGTGCCCTTCGTAGAATGGGCAAGCGTAAGGTTCCGGGCATCGATGGCCTGCCGGCTGAGTTTTATCTCATGTTTTGGGATATTCTCGGCCCGGTGGTTCTCGAGGTCCTGACCGAGGTCCTCCGCACAGGGGCACTGGGAGGGTCAATGGCTAAGGGGGTGATCTCACTTCTGTTTAAGAAGGGGGACGCCTCTGACCTTAAGAACTGGCGGCCATTGACCATGCTGTGTGTTGATTACAAGCTTTTGGCTAAGGTTCTCACAGACCGTCTGTGCACAGCTCTCCCAGATGCGGTCCATGTGGATCAGACGTGTGGGGTGGCTGGGCGCTCGTTGAGATGGAATCTCCAGCTCATCAGAGACGTCATCGCTTGGGCAGAGGATCGGGACCTGCCACTTATGGTGGTGGGTCTTGATCAGGCCAAAGCCTTTGATAGGGTTCACTGGGGTTTTATGTTCAAAGTTTTAGAGAGAATAGGCTTAGGGCGGGTTTTTGTTGGGTGGCTGCGTACTCTGTACACAGCAGTGGGGAGCACGGTTTCTGTTAATGGGCACTTGGGGGAGTTTTTTGGGTTGCACGCAGGGGTAAGACAGGGGTGTCCGCTCTCTCCCCTGCTCTACGTCCTTTATATGGAGCCCCTGGCGGCGGCCATTAGGGCTGACCCGGGTGTGAAGGGTATCCTGGTACCAGGCAGCAGGGGCCTGAGGGTCAAGTTGTCGCAGTATGCGGATGATACCACACTGCTACTGGACAACGATGCGTGTCTGAGTCGGTCTTTGGAGATCTTCCAGGACTTTGGCCGGGTGTCTGGCGCGGAGCTCAACCGTGCTAAATCCTCGGTTAAGTTCTTTGGGCGGTGGAAGAGTAGGTCAGACGTACCAGGAGGGCTGTCGCTCTGTGAAGGGGCCCTGAGGATTCTTGGGGTCCTCTTTGAGGCAGCCCACAGTGCCACGGTCAACTGGACCAGGCGAATAGATGCAGTTCATAAAAAGTTTGCCCTCTGGAAGGCCAGGAGACTGACCTTTACGGGGAAGGTACTGGTTTTGAAGGTAGACGTGTTGCCGTCCCTCCTGTACCTGGCGTACATCTTTCCGATGCCGGCCAGTATGCGGAGGCCGCTCACTCGGCTTGTGTTTCGTTTCATGTGGGGGGGGAGTTATGAATACGTGGCGAGGGCACGCATGTTGGCTCCGGTGGGGGAAGGGGGGAGGGACGTGCCCCATTTCCCACTCAAGTTGGACTGCATTTTTGTTTCTTTTTTGCTCAAAGAATTGTCCTCTCCGGTAGTCCATCCATCTGGCTACTTCCTCCGGTTCTACTTTGCCTACCCGGCAAGGAGGGTCATGGCCTGGTCCAATTCGGCCCCCCGGGCGGAGCAGTTGCCGTGGCATTTTGGCCACGCGGCAAAGTGGCTGCGGGCTCATCCTGGGGTTTTGGAAGGGGATGTGGGGTTGGACCAGAAGAGGCTCTATGCCGAGGTGAGACAGGGAGTGACCGCGCCAGCTGTGGTGGGGATACCCGCTACAGTTTGGTTGTCGGTACAACTGCCTGGCCTGGACAATGGGCTCAAGGATTTAGGATGGCTGATGTTACACAGGAGTTTGCCGGTGCGTGAGATCATGCACCGGCATGGCTTGGCGAGATCCCCGGTGTGCCCCAGAGCTGGTTGCTTTGTGGACGAGACTATTAGACACGTCATGTGGGACTGTCCTTTTGCAGGGGTGGTGTGGGCTAGGGCATCTGTGTTGATTGGGAGGTTGGAGGGGAGTGTTGGGGTCACATGGGCAAGATTGGAGAGAGGGATTGGGAGAGCTGGGGGGGGGCGTAGGGGGCGTCTCCTGCAATGGCTGCTCATGGGCCTTTTTAAGAAGGGGCTGTGGGAGGCCAGACAGGCTCTGGTTAAAAAGGCGGTGGATTGGGGGGTGGAGGGGGTTGTTAGGAGAGTAGAGGGGGACGTAAAGGGAAGGATGCGGTGGGATGTGAAGAGGTGGGGACATCATGCTGCTAGGGAGAGATGGAAGGGGGGTTTAGGTTTGATGGAAGGGATGTAGTGGTTGCTTAGGATATTGACATATGGTTTTTTTTGTGGAGACCGGAAAGTGCATAAGTGGAAAATGGGGACATGGTTTTTTGTCTTGGATAGTGGGCTATTGTTTTGGGTGGGATAAAGGGAGGTTTTGGTTAACAGTGGGTGGTTTAATTGGGGGTTCATTTTCATTTTCAACTGTAACAGGGACAGCATACAATAAGGAACATAAAATGAAAATGTAGAAATGCAAATGTTCAGGAAAGTTTTGTTTGGATTAGTAGGGAAAGGTAAATTAAGAATGTGTGCACATGTATGGGTGTTTTAAATAGTATGATAGGAAGTCGTTTTGTAGTTTGTATGGTATAGGGACAGATAGGATGTGATAACATGTATATGATTATTTTTGATATAAAATTAAGAAAGAAGGTAAAAACTCCCCTCCCAGCTGGTTGGAGGGGAGGAGAAGCCCGATTTCACAAAAAAAAAAAAAAAAAAAAAAAAAAAAAAAATCTGTTCTTATCAGTTTAATATCTGATACGTCCCCTACCCGGGGACCATATATTAAATTGATTTTTGGAACAGGGAGATGGAATAGGGGCTTGCTCCGTCCACTCCACGCATCGACCTGGTCTTGCAGTATCTCCAGGAACGGTGCACTAACTCCTCCTAACTTTGTCAAAGTAAATGTTTTGGTACGCTAATCTGCGATGGGTTAAAGGCAATGCAAAAAAAAAGAAATCATTAGATGGGCAATGCTCTGTTTAATCTGCGTTATGTTTTCCCGCCCTTTTTGTTAAAAAAAAATACGTCCGTGTGTGTGTGTGTGTGTGTGTGTGTGTGTGTGTGTGTGTGTGTGTGTGTGTGTGTGTGTGTGTAAATGGCTGCATTTACATAGCGCTTTACAATTTGTTCCTCACATTTTACCCATTCACTCAGACGTTCACACACCGATGGCGGAGGCAACCATGCAAGGTGCCAACCTACCTGCTCATCAGGAGCAATTAGGGGATAAGTGTCTTTAAACAAAGCACAATTGATGCAAACACAGACAACGTGTTGTAAATGCTAGTACAGTAACATCCACCCCCCTGCGTACTGTATCAGCCGCGCCGGGCGTGCCCGCTGGCCATAATGGGGGTTATCGCTTCTCGGCCTTTTGGCTAAGATCAAGTGTAGTATCTGTTCTTATCAGTTTAATATCTGATACGTCCCCTACCCGGGGACCATATATTAAATTGATTTTTGGAACAGGGAGATGGAATAGGGGCTTGCTCCGTCCACTCCACGCATCGACCTGGTCTTGCAGTATCTCCAGGAACGGTGCACTAACTCCTCCTAACTTTGTCAAAGTAAATGTTTTGGTACGCTAATCTGCGATGGGTTAAAGGCAATGCAAAAAAAAAGAAATCATTAGATGGGCAATGCTCTGTTTAATCTGCGTTATGTTTTCCCGCCCTTTTTGTTAAAAAAAAATACGTCCGTGTGTGTGTGTGTGTGTGTGTGTGTGTGTGTGTGTGTGTGTGTGTGTGTGTGTGTGTGTGTGTGTGTGTGTGTGTGTGTGTGTGTGTAAATGGCTGCATTTACATAGCGCTTTACAATTTGTTCCTCACATTTTACCCATTCACTCAGACGTTCACACACCGATGGCGGAGGCAACCATGCAAGGTGCCAACCTACCTGCTCATCAGGAGCAATTAGGGGATAAGTGTCTTTAAACAAAGCACAATTGATGCAAACACAGACAACGTGTTGTAAATGCTAGTACAGTAACATCCACCCCCCTGCGTCCTGTATCAGCCGCGCCGGGCGTGCCCGCTGGCCATAATGGGGGTTATCGCTTCTCGGCCTTTTGGCTAAGATCAAGTGTAGTATCTGTTCTTATCAGTTTAATATCTGATACGTCCCCTACCCGGGGACCATATATTAAATTGATTTTTGGAACAGGGAGATGGAATAGGGGCTTGCTCCGTCCACTCCACGCATCGACCTGGTCTTGCAGTATCTCCAGGAACGGTGCACTAACTCCTCCTAACTTTGTCAAAGTAAATGATTTGGTACGCTAATCTGCGATGGGTTAAAGGCAATGCAAAAAAAAAGAAATCATTAGATGGGCAACGTTCTGTTTAATCTGCGTTATGTTTTCCCGCCCTTTTTGTTAAAAAAAAAAAAAAAAAAAAAAAAAAAAACGTCTGTGTGTGTGTGTGTGTGTGTGTGTGTAAATGGCTGCATTTACATAGCGCTTTACAATTTGTTCCTCACATTTTACCCATTCACTCAGACGTTCACACACCGATGGCGGAGGCAACCATGCAAGGTGCCAACCTACCTGCTCATCAGGAGCAATTAGGGGATAAGTGTCTTTAAACAAAGCACAATTGATGCAAACACAGACAACGTGTTGTAAATGCTAGTACAGTAACATCCACCCCCCTGCGTCCTGTATCAGCCGCGCCGGGCGTGCCCGCTGGCCATAATGGGGGTTATCGCTTCTCGGCCTTTTGGCTAAGATCAAGTGTAGTATCTGTTCTTATCAGTTTAATATCTGATACGTCCCCTACCCGGGGACCATATATTAAATTGATTTTTGGAACAGGGAGATGGAATAGGGGCTTGCTCCGTCCACTCCACGCATCGACCTGGTCTTGCAGTATCTCCAGGAACGGTGCACTAACTCCTCCTAACTTTGTCAAAGTAAATGTTTTGGTACGCTAATCTGCGATGGGTTAAAGGCAATGCAAAAAAAAAGAAATCATTAGATGGGCAATGCTCTGTTTAATCTGCGTTATGTTTTCCCGCCCTTTTTGTTAAAAAAAAATACGTCCGTGTGTGTGTGTGTGTGTGTGTGTGTGTGTGTGTGTGTGTGTGTGTGTGTGTGTGTGTGTGTAAATGGCTGCATTTACATAGCGCTTTACAATTTGTTCCTCACATTTTACCCATTCACTCAGACGTTCACACACCGATGGCGGAGGCAACCATGCAAGGTGCCAACCTACCTGCTCATCAGGAGCAATTAGGGGATAAGTGTCTTTAAACAAAGCACAATTGATGCAAACACAGACAACGTGTTGTAAATGCTAGTACAGTAACATCCACCCCCCTGCGTCCTGTATCAGCCGCGCCGGGCGTGCCCGCTGGCCATAATGGGGGTTATCGCTTCTCGGCCTTTTGGCTAAGATCAAGTGTAGTATCTGTTCTTATCAGTTTAATATCTGATACGTCCCCTACCCGGGGACCATATATTAAATTGATTTTTGGAACAGGGAGATGGAATAGGGGCTTGCTCCGTCCACTCCACGCATCGACCTGGTCTTGCAGTATCTCCAGGAACGGTGCACTAACTCCTCCTAACTTTGTCAAAGTAAATGTTTTGGTACGCTAATCTGCGATGGGTTAAAGGCAATGCAAAAAAAAAGAAATCATTAGATGGGCAATGCTCTGTTTAATCTGCGTTATGTTTTCCCGCCCTTTTTGTTAAAAAAAAATACGTCCGTGTGTGTGTGTGTGTGTGTGTGTGTGTGTGTGTGTGTGTGTGTGTGTGTGTGTGTGTGTGTGTAAATGGCTGCATTTACATAGCGCTTTACAATTTGTTCCTCACATTTTACCCATTCACTCAGACGTTCACACACCGATGGCGGAGGCAACCATGCAAGGTGCCAACCTACCTGCTCATCAGGAGCAATTAGGGGATAAGTGTCTTTAAACAAAGCACAATTGATGCAAACACAGACAACGTGTTGTAAATGCTAGTACAGTAACATCCACCCCCCTGCGTCCTGTATCAGCCGCGCCGGGCGTGCCCGCTGGCCATAATGGGGGTTATCGCTTCTCGGCCTTTTGGCTAAGATCAAGTGTAGTATCTGTTCTTATCAGTTTAATATCTGATACGTCCCCTACCCGGGGACCATATATTAAATTGATTTTTGGAACAGGGAGATGGAATAGGGGCTTGCTCCGTCCACTCCACGCATCGACCTGGTCTTGCAGTATCTCCAGGAACGGTGCACTAACTCCTCCTAACTTTGTCAAAGTAAATGTTTTGGTACGCTAATCTGCGATGGGTTAAAGGCAATGCAAAAAAAAAGAAATCATTAGATGGGCAACGCTCTGTTTAATCTGCGTTATGTTTTCCCGCCCTTTTTGTTAAAAAAAAAAAAAAAAAAAAAAAAAAAACGTCCGTGTGTGTGTGTGTGTGTGTGTGTGTGTAAATGGCTGCATTTACATAGCGCTTTACAATTTGTTCCTCACATTTTACCCATTCACTCAGACGTTCACACACCGATGGCGGAGGCAACCATGCAAGGTGCCAACCTACCTGCTCATCAGGAGCAATTAGGGGATAAGTGTCTTTAAACAAAGCACAATTGATGCAAACACAGACAACGTGTTGTAAATGCTAGTACAGTAACATCCACCCCCCTGCGTCCTGTATCAGCCGCGCCGGGCGTGCCCGCTGGCCATAATGGGGGTTATCGCTTCTCGGCCTTTTGGCTAAGATCAAGTGGATGACCGGTGTATGCTGTTCCTGGTTTTGTTTGCTTGTTTATTATTTTTCTCACATTTCCACAGTCGTGCGGTGTATGGGACTGGAAATTGAGTTTTTTTTATTGTTTGTGCTGGCTTCTCCCTACGATGGCCAGCACTCCACGGCAGTCGACCCCTAGGGCTGGGTTACGGTTTTCGGCGAGGTTCATATGGAAGGATGGAACGATGCCCATGTGGAACAGAGATGTGTTTGTGGATGGTGTCATCATGACTCAACTCAAGTTGAAGGCGGACGATATTTTTTGCATCCAGCACAATGCCCAGGAGAGGGGCTACGATGTTTCCTTCAGATCCAGTTTGGGGCTCCAGGGGGTTTTGGAGGACTGCAAGCGGATGGAGGCTGATGTCGGACCCCTCAGCCATTTCGAGGTGTTTTCTCTGGACAGGCTGAATTTTCGAGTTATCAATGTCACAATGTACAACCCGTACGTGATCGATAAGGAGGTGACTGATTTTTTGGCCCCCTATGCTGAGGTGATATCTGAGGTCCGGAGGATCAGAGACAGACGTGGGATCTGGACGGGGCGGAGGCAGGTGCAGGTGCTCCTAAAGGCTGTTCCCGGTGGCTGTGACGGGCTGGCTCATCCCCCAGCCTTCTTTTCCTTGGGGCCTGATAGGGGGTATTTGTTTTATAACAACCAGCCCCCTTTCTGCCGAAGGTGCCGGGTGGCAGGGCACTCTGATGGAAAGTGTGGGGAGGTGAGGTGCCACCATTGCAAGGAGGAGGGCCACATGGCTAAAGATTGTAAGGTTGGTAAGAAATGCCACAACTGCAGTTCCACCGACCACCTGGTGAGGGCCTGTCCCCAGGAGCGGCGGTATTCGTCAGTGGTGGTGATGGGGAAGGAGCTTGCACCGAAGACCGGAGAGGAGGAAGAAAGTGCACCAGTGGCACCAGCACCAGCACCAATAGAGGCGATTCCTGTGGAGAAGGACGCAGAGGCGGAGACGGTACTCCTGGTTGGCAACAAGACAGTTTCCCCTTTGTCTTCCGATGGAGAGGCGATGGACGAGGAGGAGGTGGTCGGTGGAGCCAGCGGAGCCAGTGGAGCCAGTGGAGCCAGAAAACGGAGGTTAAGGGTTAAAAGGACTACACCTGGGTCAGAAGGTATGGGGGCAGGGGAAATTACCGGTGGGGGCCCACAAAAAAAGGTAAGGGGAGGGAAGGGAGGTAGGGTGGCCCTCTTAGTGCAACAGGTCGGTGGGGAGCAGGGGGTTGGTGGGGGAGTGGGTTTGGCGGATGTTGAGGCTGAGGGGGAGGGGGTTTGTTTACCGGTTTCCCCTGTCCTGGACAGTATGGACAGTATGGACCCTTTTGAGACTCCAAGCCTTGGGGAAGGGTTACAGGTGGGAGCACCCAACACTTTGCCTGCTTCTTGGGATAAGGGGGAGGATGGGGAGGACAGTTAAAAGTGGGGGTAGGGGTATTATTGTGGGTTGGTTTTTTGTTTAATTTAATTTATTATTGTCAATGGCTTTCACAGTTGGCACCTTTAATGCACGGGGGTTGAGGGGTTCTGTTAAGAGGAGGGGCTTTTTTGATTATGTTGCCTCACTCAGGCTTACCGTTTGTTTTGTTCAAGAGGTGCACTTACGGGATGGGAGGGATTGTGGTGTGTTTTCAAAGGAATGGGACAAGGGGGAATCGTTTTGGTCAGTGGGGGGGGTTCACTCATCTGGTGTGGGGATACTGTTTGGAAACCGGGAGGCAAGGGTGGTGGGTTCTTTTGTAATTGTGCAGGGGAGGGTTATGGGGGTTGATGTGAATATTGGGGTTTTGAAATTGAGGGTGGTGGTGGTGTACGGGCCACAGAGGGCGGGTGAAAGGAGTGCCATGATGGAGGCTTTAAGGCCTTTTTTTGCCACAAACAGGCAGATGGTGGTGGGGGGTGATTTTAATGTGGATCTGGGGAGGGTGGGTGATCCAAGTGCTGGGTGTGTGGGTTCTTTTTTTAAGGGGCAGGGGCTTGTGGATGGAGGGAAGGCACTTACCCCTCGAATAGATGGTCCCACATGGCGTAACTCCCGGGGGGTAGCCAGGCGTCTCGATTATGTGTTTTTTTCTCGGTCCTTGGTCCTATTGTCGGGCCGGGTGGTCCCTGTTTTTTTCTCTGACCATGATGGGCTCCTCTTTCGGGTCCGGTCTAGCGCTCCTGTTTTCGGCCCCGGGTACTGGAGGTTGAACTCCAGTGTCCTTGGCGAGGATGAGTTCTGCAGTAGCTTTGTCTCCTTTTTCCGGGGGCTCGAGGGACTTAGGGCTTTGTTTTCTGGTGTGGTGGAGTGGTGGGAGGGGGCTAAGGAGAGGATAAAGGGGTTTTGTATTATGTATTGTCAACGGAGGGCGAAGGAGGCGGGGAGGGAAGTGCTCCGTCTTCAACACCTCCTCGAGCTCGAGTACACTTTGGGTAACCTAGGTGGCGCTGTAGACCAGCGGGCTTGTGACTCCCTTAAGACAGAACTTAGGGATGTCTATGAGGATAAGGCCCGTGCTTACCTGACGCGGTCACGTCGTGAGTTCTTGGAGAAGAATGAGACGTGTTCCGCAGCCTTTTTCAGCAGCGTGAGGGCTGATAAGGGAAGGAAGGTGATATCGGGAGTTAGGGACAGTCAGGGTCAGGTGGTTACTGATACAGGGGAGATGGTAAGGGTCGCAACCGATCACTTCCGCTCCTTCTTCTGTGAACGAGTGGTGGATGAGGAGCGAGCAGAGGCTTTTTTGCAGCTTGTGGCTCAGAGGGTACCGTCAGACCTGGCTGAGGCTTTGGAGGCCCCTCTCTCTCTCGAGGAATTGGAGGGTGCCCTTCGTAGAATGGGCAAGCGTAAGGTTCCGGGCATCGATGGCCTGCCGGCTGAGTTTTATCTCATGTTTTGGGATATTCTCGGCCCGGTGGTTCTCGAGGTCCTGACCGAGGTCCTCCGCACAGGGGCACTGGGAGGGTCAATGGCTAAGGGGGTGATCTCACTTCTGTTTAAGAAGGGGGACGCCTCTGACCTTAAGAACTGGCGGCCATTGACCATGCTGTGTGTTGATTACAAGCTTTTGGCTAAGGTTCTCACAGACCGTCTGTGCACAGCTCTCCCAGATGCGGTCCATGTGGATCAGACGTGTGGGGTGGCTGGGCGCTCGTTGAGATGGAATCTCCAGCTCATCAGAGACGTCATCGCTTGGGCAGAGGATCGGGACCTGCCACTTATGGTGGTGGGTCTTGATCAGGCCAAAGCCTTTGATAGGGTTCACTGGGGTTTTATGTTCAAAGTTTTAGAGAGAATAGGCTTAGGGCGGGTTTTTGTTGGGTGGCTGCGTACTCTGTACACAGCAGTGGGGAGCACGGTTTCTGTTAATGGGCACTTGGGGGAGTTTTTTGGGTTGCACGCAGGGGTAAGACAGGGGTGTCCGCTCTCTCCCCTGCTCTACGTCCTTTATATGGAGCCCCTGGCGGCGGCCATTAGGGCTGACCCGGGTGTGAAGGGTATCCTGGTACCAGGCAGCAGGGGCCTGAGGGTCAAGTTGTCGCAGTATGCGGATGATACCACACTGCTACTGGACAACGATGCGTGTCTGAGTCGGTCTTTGGAGATCTTCCAGGACTTTGGCCGGGTGTCTGGCGCGGAGCTCAACCGTGCTAAATCCTCGGTTAAGTTCTTTGGGCGGTGGAAGAGTAGGTCAGACGTACCAGGAGGGCTGTCGCTCTGTGAAGGGGCCCTGAGGATTCTTGGGGTCCTCTTTGAGGCAGCCCACAGTGCCACGGTCAACTGGACCAGGCGAATAGATGCAGTTCATAAAAAGTTTGCCCTCTGGAAGGCCAGGAGACTGACCTTTACGGGGAAGGTACTGGTTTTGAAGGTAGACGTGTTGCCGTCCCTCCTGTACCTGGCGTACATCTTTCCGATGCCGGCCAGCATGCGGAGGCCGCTCACTCGGCTTGTGTTTCGTTTCATGTGGGGGGGGAGTTATGAATACGTGGCGAGGGCACGCATGTTGGCTCCGGTGGGGGAAGGGGGGAGGGACGTGCCCCATTTCCCACTCAAGTTGGACTGCATTTTTGTTTCTTTTTTGCTCAAAGAATTGTCCTCTCCGGTAGTCCATCCATCTGGCTACTTCCTCCGGTTCTACTTTGCCTACCCGGCAAGGAGGGTCATGGCCTGGTCCAATTCGGCCCCCCGGGCGGAGCAGTTGCCGTGGCATTTTGGCCACGCGGCAAAGTGGCTGCGGGCTCATCCTGGGGTTTTGGAAGGGGATGTGGGGTTGGACCAGAAGAGGCTCTATGCCGAGGTGAGACAGGGAGTGACCGCGCCAGCTGTGGTGGGGATACCCGCTACAGTTTGGTTGTCGGTACAACTGCCTGGCCTGGACAATGGGCTCAAGGATTTAGGATGGCTGATGTTACACAGGAGTTTGCCGGTGCGTGAGATCATGCACCGGCATGGCTTGGCGAGATCCCCGGTGTGCCCCAGAGCTGGTTGCTTTGTGGACGAGACTATTAGACACGTCATGTGGGACTGTCCTTTTGCAGGGGTGGTGTGGGCTAGGGCATCTGTGTTGATTGGGAGGTTGGAGGGGAGTGTTGGGGTCACATGGGCAAGATTGGAGAGAGGGATTGGGAGAGCTGGGGGGGGGCGTAGGGGGCGTCTCCTGCAATGGCTGCTCATGGGCCTTTTTAAGAAGGGGCTGTGGGAGGCCAGACAGGCTCTGGTTAAAAAGGCGGTGGATTGGGGGGTGGAGGGGGTTGTTAGGAGAGTAGAGGGGGACGTAAAGGGAAGGATGCGGTGGGATGTGAAGAGGTGGGGACATCATGCTGCTAGGGAGAGATGGAAGGGGGGTTTAGGTTTGATGGAAGGGATGTAGTGGTTGCTTAGGATATTGACATATGGTTTTTTTTTGTGGAGACCGGAAAGTGCATAAGTGGAAAATGGGGACATGGTTTTTTGTCTTGGATAGGGGGCTATTGTTTTGGGTGGGATAAAGGGAGGTTTTGGTTAACAGTGGGTGGTTTAATTTGGGGTTCATTTTCATTTTCAACTGTAACAGGGACAGCATACAATAAGGAACATAAAATGAAAATGTAGAAATGCAAATGTTCAGGAAAGTTTTTGTTTGGATTAGTAGGGAAAGGTAAATTAAGAATGTGTGCACATGTATGGGTGTTTTAAATAGTATGATAGGAAGTCGTTTTGTAGTTTGTATGGTATAGGGACAGATAGGATGTGATAACATGTATATGATTATTTTTGATATAAAATTAAGAAAGAAGGTAAAAACTCCCCTCCCAGCTGGTTGGAGGGGAGGAGAAGCCCGATTTCACAAAAAAAAAAAAAAAAAAAAAAAAAAATCTGTTCTTATCAGTTTAATATCTGATACGTCCCCTACCCGGGGACCATATATTAAATTGATTTTTGGAACAGGGAGATGGAATAGGGGCTTGCTCCGTCCACTCCACGCATCGACCTGGTCTTGCAGTATCTCCAGGAACGGTGCACTAACTCCTCCTAACTTTGTCAAAGTAAATGTTTTGGTACGCTAATCTGCGATGGGTTAAAGGCAATGCAAAAAAAAAGAAATCATTAGATGGGCAATGCTCTGTTTAATCTGCGTTATGTTTTCCCGCCCTTTTTGTTAAAAAAAAATACGTCCGTGTGTGTGTGTGTGTGTGTGTGTGTGTGTGTGTGTGTGTGTGTGTGTGTGTGTAAATGGCTGCATTTACATAGCGCTTTACAATTTGTTCCTCACATTTTACCCATTCACTCAGACGTTCACACACCGATGGCGGAGGCAACCATGCAAGGTGCCAACCTACCTGCTCATCAGGAGCAATTAGGGGATAAGTGTCTTTAAACAAAGCACAATTGATGCAAACACAGACAACGTGTTGTAAATGCTAGTACAGTAACATCCACCCCCCTGCGTACTGTATCAGCCGCGCCGGGCGTGCCCGCTGGCCATAATGGGGGTTATCGCTTCTCGGCCTTTTGGCTAAGATCAAGTGTAGTATCTGTTCTTATCAGTTTAATATCTGATACGTCCCCTACCCGGGGACCATATATTAAATTGATTTTTGGAACAGGGAGATGGAATAGGGGCTTGCTCCGTCCACTCCACGCATCGACCTGGTCTTGCAGTATCTCCAGGAACGGTGCACTAACTCCTCCTAACTTTGTCAAAGTAAATGTTTTGGTACGCTAATCTGCGATGGGTTAAAGGCAATGCAAAAAAAAAGAAATCATTAGATGGGCAATGCTCTGTTTAATCTGCGTTATGTTTTCCCGCCCTTTTTGTTAAAAAAAAATACGTCCGTGTGTGTGTGTGTGTGTGTGTGTGTGTGTGTGTGTGTGTGTGTGTGTGTGTGTGTGTGTGTGTGTGTGTGTGTGTGTGTGTGTGTAAATGGCTGCATTTACATAGCGCTTTACAATTTGTTCCTCACATTTTACCCATTCACTCAGACGTTCACACACCGATGGCGGAGGCAACCATGCAAGGTGCCAACCTACCTGCTCATCAGGAGCAATTAGGGGATAAGTGTCTTTAAACAAAGCACAATTGATGCAAACACAGACAACGTGTTGTAAATGCTAGTACAGTAACATCCACCCCCCTGCGTACTGTATCAGCCGCGCCGGGCGTGCCCGCTGGCCATAATGGGGGTTATCGCTTCTCGGCCTTTTGGCTAAGATCAAGTGTAGTATCTGTTCTTATCAGTTTAATATCTGATACGTCCCCTACCCGGGGACCATATATTAAATTGATTTTTGGAACAGGGAGATGGAATAGGGGCTTGCTCCGTCCACTCCACGCATCGACCTGGTCTTGCAGTATCTCCAGGAACGGTGCACTAACTCCTCCTAACTTTGTCAAAGTAAATGTTTTGGTACGCTAATCTGCGATGGGTTAAAGGCAATGCAAAAAAAAAGAAATCATTAGATGGGCAATGCTCTGTTTAATCTGCGTTATGTTTTCCCGCCCTTTTTGTTAAAAAAAAATACGTCCGTGTGTGTGTGTGTGTGTGTGTGTGTGTGTGTGTGTGTGTGTGTGTGTGTGTGTGTGTGTGTGTGTGTGTGTGTGTAAATGGCTGCATTTACATAGCGCTTTACAATTTGTTCCTCACATTTTACCCATTCACTCAGACGTTCACACACCGATGGCGGAGGCAACCATGCAAGGTGCCAACCTACCTGCTCATCAGGAGCAATTAGGGGATAAGTGTCTTTAAACAAAGCACAATTGATGCAAACACAGACAACGTGTTGTAAATGCTAGTACAGTAACATCCACCCCCCTGCGTCCTGTATCAGCCGCACCGGGCGTGCCCGCTGGCCATAATGGGGGTTATCGCTTCTCGGCCTTTTGGCTAAGATCAAGTGTAGTATCTGTTCTTATCAGTTTAATATCTGATACGTCCCCTACACGGGGACCATATATTAAATTGATTTTTGGAACAGGGAGATGGAATAGGGGCTTGCTCCGTCCACTCCACGCATCGACCTGGTCTTGCAGTATCTCCAGGAACGGTGCACTAACTCCTCCTAACTTTGTCAAAGTAAATGTTTTGGTACGCTAATCTGCGATGGGTTAAAGGCAATGCAAAAAAAAAGAAATCATTAGATGGGCAACGCTCTGTTTAATCTGCGTTATGTTTTCCCGCCCTTTTTGTTAAAAAAAAAAAAAAGAAAAAAAAAAAAAAACGTCCGTGTGTGTGTGTGTGTGTGTGTGTGTGTGTAAATGGCTGCATTTACATAGCGCTTTACAATTTGTTCCTCACATTTTACCCATTCACTCAGACGTTCACACACCGATGGCGGAGGCAACCATGCAAGGTGCCAACCTACCTGCTCATCAGGAGCAATTAGGGGATAAGTGTCTTTAAACAAAGCACAATTGATGCAAACACAGACAACGTGTTGTAAATGCTAGTACAGTAACATCCACCCCCCTGCGTCCTGTATCAGCCGCGCCGGGCGTGCCCGCTGGCCATAATGGGGGTTATCGCTTCTCGGCCTTTTGGCTAAGATCAAGTGTAGTATCTGTTCTTATCAGTTTAATATCTGATACGTCCCCTACCCGGGGACCATATATTAAATTGATTTTTGGAACAGGGAGATGGAATAGGGGCTTGCTCCGTCCACTCCACGCATCGACCTGGTCTTGCAGTATCTCCAGGAACGGTGCACTAACTCCTCCTAACTTTGTCAAAGTAAATGATTTGGTACGCTAATCTGCGATGGGTTAAAGGCAATGCAAAAAAAAAGAAATCATTAGATGGGCAACGTTCTGTTTAATCTGCGTTATGTTTTCCCGCCCTTTTTGTTAAAAAAAAAAAAAAAAAAAAAAAAAAAAAACGTCTGTGTGTGTGTGTGTGTGTGTGTGTGTGTGTAAATGGCTGCATTTACATAGCGCTTTACAATTTGTTCCTCACATTTTACCCATTCACTCAGACGTTCACACACCGATGGCGGAGGCAACCATGCAAGGTGCCAACCTACCTGCTCATCAGGAGCAATTAGGGGATAAGTGTCTTTAAACAAAGCACAATTGATGCAAACACAGACAACGTGTTGTAAATGCTAGTACAGTAACATCCACCCCCCTGCGTACTGTATCAGCCGCGCCGGGCGTGCCCGCTGGCCATAATGGGGGTTATCGCTTCTCGGCCTTTTGGCTAAGATCAAGTGTAGTATCTGTTCTTATCAGTTTAATATCTGATACGTCCCCTACCCGGGGACCATATATTAAATTGATTTTTGGAACAGGGAGATGGAATAGGGGCTTGCTCCGTCCACTCCACGCATCGACCTGGTCTTGCAGTATCTCCAGGAACGGTGCACTAACTCCTCCTAACTTTGTCAAAGTAAATGTTTTGGTACGCTAATCTGCGATGGGTTAAAGGCAATGCAAAAAAAAAGAAATCATTAGATGGGCAATGCTCTGTTTAATCTGCGTTATGTTTTCCCGCCCTTTTTGTTAAAAAAAAATACGTCCGTGTGTGTGTGTGTGTGTGTGTGTGTGTGTGTGTGTGTGTGTGTGTGTGTGTGTGTGTGTGTAAATGGCTGCATTTACATAGCGCTTTACAATTTGTTCCTCACATTTTACCCATTCACTCAGACGTTCACACACCGATGGCGGAGGCAACCATGCAAGGTGCCAACCTACCTGCTCATCAGGAGCAATTAGGGGATAAGTGTCTTTAAACAAAGCACAATTGATGCAAACACAGACAACGTGTTGTAAATGCTAGTACAGTAACATCCACCCCCCTGCGTACTGTATCAGCCGCGCCGGGCGTGCCCGCTGGCCATAATGGGGGTTATCGCTTCTCGGCCTTTTGGCTAAGATCAAGTGTAGTATCTGTTCTTATCAGTTTAATATCTGATACGTCCCCTACCCGGGGACCATATATTAAATTGATTTTTGGAACAGGGAGATGGAATAGGGGCTTGCTCCGTCCACTCCACGCATCGACCTGGTCTTGCAGTATCTCCAGGAACGGTGCACTAACTCCTCCTAACTTTGTCAAAGTAAATGTTTTGGTACGCTAATCTGCGATGGGTTAAAGGCAATGCAAAAAAAAAGAAATCATTAGATGGGCAATGCTCTGTTTAATCTGCGTTATGTTTTCCCGCCCTTTTTGTTAAAAAAAAATACGTCCGTGTGTGTGTGTGTGTGTGTGTGTGTGTGTGTGTGTGTGTGTGTGTGTGTGTGTGTGTGTGTGTGTGTGTGTGTGTGTGTGTGTGTGTAAATGGCTGCATTTACATAGCGCTTTACAATTTGTTCCTCACATTTTACCCATTCACTCAGACGTTCACACACCGATGGCGGAGGCAACCATGCAAGGTGCCAACCTACCTGCTCATCAGGAGCAATTAGGGGATAAGTGTCTTTAAACAAAGCACAATTGATGCAAACACAGACAACGTGTTGTAAATGCTAGTACAGTAACATCCACCCCCCTGCGTCCTGTATCAGCCGCGCCGGGCGTGCCCGCTGGCCATAATGGGGGTTATCGCTTCTCGGCCTTTTGGCTAAGATCAAGTGTAGTATCTGTTCTTATCAGTTTAATATCTGATACGTCCCCTACCCGGGGACCATATATTAAATTGATTTTTGGAACAGGGAGATGGAATAGGGGCTTGCTCCGTCCACTCCACGCATCGACCTGGTCTTGCAGTATCTCCAGGAACGGTGCACTAACTCCTCCTAACTTTGTCAAAGTAAATGATTTGGTACGCTAATCTGCGATGGGTTAAAGGCAATGCAAAAAAAAAGAAATCATTAGATGGGCAACGTTCTGTTTAATCTGCGTTATGTTTTCCCGCCCTTTTTGTTAAAAAAAAAAAAAAAAAAAAAAAAAAAAACGTCTGTGTGTGTGTGTGTGTGTGTGTGTGTAAATGGCTGCATTTACATAGCGCTTTACAATTTGTTCCTCACATTTTACCCATTCACTCAGACGTTCACACACCGATGGCGGAGGCAACCATGCAAGGTGCCAACCTACCTGCTCATCAGGAGCAATTAGGGGATAAGTGTCTTTAAACAAAGCACAATTGATGCAAACACAGACAACGTGTTGTAAATGCTAGTACAGTAACATCCACCCCCCTGCGTCCTGTATCAGCCGCGCCGGGCGTGCCCGCTGGCCATAATGGGGGTTATCGCTTCTCGGCCTTTTGGCTAAGATCAAGTGTAGTATCTGTTCTTATCAGTTTAATATCTGATACGTCCCCTACCCGGGGACCATATATTAAATTGATTTTTGGAACAGGGAGATGGAATAGGGGCTTGCTCCGTCCACTCCACGCATCGACCTGGTCTTGCAGTATCTCCAGGAACGGTGCACTAACTCCTCCTAACTTTGTCAAAGTAAATGTTTTGGTACGCTAATCTGCGATGGGTTAAAGGCAATGCAAAAAAAAAGAAATCATTAGATGGGCAATGCTCTGTTTAATCTGCGTTATGTTTTCCCGCCCTTTTTGTTAAAAAAAAATACGTCCGTGTGTGTGTGTGTGTGTGTGTGTGTGTGTGTGTGTGTGTGTGTGTGTGTGTGTGTGTGTAAATGGCTGCATTTACATAGCGCTTTACAATTTGTTCCTCACATTTTACCCATTCACTCAGACGTTCACACACCGATGGCGGAGGCAACCATGCAAGGTGCCAACCTACCTGCTCATCAGGAGCAATTAGGGGATAAGTGTCTTTAAACAAAGCACAATTGATGCAAACACAGACAACGTGTTGTAAATGCTAGTACAGTAACATCCACCCCCCTGCGTCCTGTATCAGCCGCGCCGGGCGTGCCCGCTGGCCATAATGGGGGTTATCGCTTCTCGGCCTTTTGGCTAAGATCAAGTGTAGTATCTGTTCTTATCAGTTTAATATCTGATACGTCCCCTACCCGGGGACCATATATTAAATTGATTTTTGGAACAGGGAGATGGAATAGGGGCTTGCTCCGTCCACTCCACGCATCGACCTGGTCTTGCAGTATCTCCAGGAACGGTGCACTAACTCCTCCTAACTTTGTCAAAGTAAATGTTTTGGTACGCTAATCTGCGATGGGTTAAAGGCAATGCAAAAAAAAAGAAATCATTAGATGGGCAATGCTCTGTTTAATCTGCGTTATGTTTTCCCGCCCTTTTTGTTAAAAAAAAATACGTCCGTGTGTGTGTGTGTGTGTGTGTGTGTGTGTGTGTGTGTGTGTGTGTGTGTGTGTGTGTGTGTGTAAATGGCTGCATTTACATAGCGCTTTACAATTTGTTCCTCACATTTTACCCATTCACTCAGACGTTCACACACCGATGGCGGAGGCAACCATGCAAGGTGCCAACCTACCTGCTCATCAGGAGCAATTAGGGGATAAGTGTCTTTAAACAAAGCACAATTGATGCAAACACAGACAACGTGTTGTAAATGCTAGTACAGTAACATCCACCCCCCTGCGTCCTGTATCAGCCGCGCCGGGCGTGCCCGCTGGCCATAATGGGGGTTATCGCTTCTCGGCCTTTTGGCTAAGATCAAGTGTAGTATCTGTTCTTATCAGTTTAATATCTGATACGTCCCCTACCCGGGGACCATATATTAAATTGATTTTTGGAACAGGGAGATGGAATAGGGGCTTGCTCCGTCCACTCCACGCATCGACCTGGTCTTGCAGTATCTCCAGGAACGGTGCACTAACTCCTCCTAACTTTGTCAAAGTAAATGTTTTGGTACGCTAATCTGCGATGGGTTAAAGGCAATGCAAAAAAAAAGAAATCATTAGATGGGCAACGCTCTGTTTAATCTGCGTTATGTTTTCCCGCCCTTTTTGTTAAAAAAAAAAAAAAAAAAAAAAAAAAAACGTCCGTGTGTGTGTGTGTGTGTGTGTGTGTGTAAATGGCTGCATTTACATAGCGCTTTACAATTTGTTCCTCACATTTTACCCATTCACTCAGACGTTCACACACCGATGGCGGAGGCAACCATGCAAGGTGCCAACCTACCTGCTCATCAGGAGCAATTAGGGGATAAGTGTCTTTAAACAAAGCACAATTGATGCAAACACAGACAACGTGTTGTAAATGCTAGTACAGTAACATCCACCCCCCTGCGTCCTGTATCAGCCGCGCCGGGCGTGCCCGCTGGCCATAATGGGGGTTATCGCTTCTCGGCCTTTTGGCTAAGATCAAGTGGATGACCGGTGTATGCTGTTCCTGGTTTTGTTTGCTTGTTTATTATTTTTCTCACATTTCCACAGTCGTGCGGTGTATGGGACTGGAAATTGAGTTTTTTTTATTGTTTGTGCTGGCTTCTCCCTACGATGGCCAGCACTCCACGGCAGTCGACCCCTAGGGCTGGGTTACGGTTTTCGGCGAGGTTCATATGGAAGGATGGAACGATGCCCATGTGGAACAGAGATGTGTTTGTGGATGGTGTCATCATGACTCAACTCAAGTTGAAGGCGGACGATATTTTTTGCATCCAGCACAATGCCCAGGAGAGGGGCTACGATGTTTCCTTCAGATCCAGTTTGGGGCTCCAGGGGGTTTTGGAGGACTGCAAGCGGATGGAGGCTGATGTCGGACCCCTCAGCCATTTCGAGGTGTTTTCTCTGGACAGGCTGAATTTTCGAGTTATCAATGTCACAATGTACAACCCGTACGTGATCGATAAGGAGGTGACTGATTTTTTGGCCCCCTATGCTGAGGTGATATCTGAGGTCCGGAGGATCAGAGACAGACGTGGGATCTGGACGGGGCGGAGGCAGGTGCAGGTGCTCCTAAAGGCTGTTCCCGGTGGCTGTGACGGGCTGGCTCATCCCCCAGCCTTCTTTTCCTTGGGGCCTGATAGGGGGTATTTGTTTTATAACAACCAGCCCCCTTTCTGCCGAAGGTGCCGGGTGGCAGGGCACTCTGATGGAAAGTGTGGGGAGGTGAGGTGCCACCATTGCAAGGAGGAGGGCCACATGGCTAAAGATTGTAAGGTTGGTAAGAAATGCCACAACTGCAGTTCCACCGACCACCTGGTGAGGGCCTGTCCCCAGGAGCGGCGGTATTCGTCAGTGGTGGTGATGGGGAAGGAGCTTGCACCGAAGACCGGAGAGGAGGAAGAAAGTGCACCAGTGGCACCAGCACCAGCACCAATAGAGGCGATTCCTGTGGAGAAGGACGCAGAGGCGGAGACGGTACTCCTGGTTGGCAACAAGACAGTTTCCCCTTTGTCTTCCGATGGAGAGGCGATGGACGAGGAGGAGGTGGTCGGTGGAGCCAGCGGAGCCAGTGGAGCCAGTGGAGCCAGAAAACGGAGGTTAAGGGTTAAAAGGACTACACCTGGGTCAGAAGGTATGGGGGCAGGGGAAATTACCGGTGGGGGCCCACAAAAAAAGGTAAGGGGAGGGAAGGGAGGTAGGGTGGCCCTCTTAGTGCAACAGGTCGGTGGGGAGCAGGGGGTTGGTGGGGGAGTGGGTTTGGCGGATGTTGAGGCTGAGGGGGAGGGGGTTTGTTTACCGGTTTCCCCTGTCCTGGACAGTATGGACAGTATGGACCCTTTTGAGACTCCAAGCCTTGGGGAAGGGTTACAGGTGGGAGCACCCAACACTTTGCCTGCTTCTTGGGATAAGGGGGAGGATGGGGAGGACAGTTAAAAGTGGGGGTAGGGGTATTATTGTGGGTTGGTTTTTTGTTTAATTTAATTTATTATTGTCAATGGCTTTCACAGTTGGCACCTTTAATGCACGGGGGTTGAGGGGTTCTGTTAAGAGGAGGGGCTTTTTTGATTATGTTGCCTCACTCAGGCTTACCGTTTGTTTTGTTCAAGAGGTGCACTTACGGGATGGGAGGGATTGTGGTGTGTTTTCAAAGGAATGGGACAAGGGGGAATCGTTTTGGTCAGTGGGGGGGGTTCACTCATCTGGTGTGGGGATACTGTTTGGAAACCGGGAGGCAAGGGTGGTGGGTTCTTTTGTAATTGTGCAGGGGAGGGTTATGGGGGTTGATGTGAATATTGGGGTTTTGAAATTGAGGGTGGTGGTGGTGTACGGGCCACAGAGGGCGGGTGAAAGGAGTGCCATGATGGAGGCTTTAAGGCCTTTTTTTGCCACAAACAGGCAGATGGTGGTGGGGGGTGATTTTAATGTGGATCTGGGGAGGGTGGGTGATCCAAGTGCTGGGTGTGTGGGTTCTTTTTTTAAGGGGCAGGGGCTTGTGGATGGAGGGAAGGCACTTACCCCTCGAATAGATGGTCCCACATGGCGTAACTCCCGGGGGGTAGCCAGGCGTCTCGATTATGTGTTTTTTTCTCGGTCCTTGGTCCTATTGTCGGGCCGGGTGGTCCCTGTTTTTTTCTCTGACCATGATGGGCTCCTCTTTCGGGTCCGGTCTAGCGCTCCTGTTTTCGGCCCCGGGTACTGGAGGTTGAACTCCAGTGTCCTTGGCGAGGATGAGTTCTGCAGTAGCTTTGTCTCCTTTTTCCGGGGGCTCGAGGGACTTAGGGCTTTGTTTTCTGGTGTGGTGGAGTGGTGGGAGGGGGCTAAGGAGAGGATAAAGGGGTTTTGTATTATGTATTGTCAACGGAGGGCGAAGGAGGCGGGGAGGGAAGTGCTCCGTCTTCAACACCTCCTCGAGCTCGAGTACACTTTGGGTAACCTAGGTGGCGCTGTAGACCAGCGGGCTTGTGACTCCCTTAAGACAGAACTTAGGGATGTCTATGAGGATAAGGCCCGTGCTTACCTGACGCGGTCACGTCGTGAGTTCTTGGAGAAGAATGAGACGTGTTCCGCAGCCTTTTTCAGCAGCGTGAGGGCTGATAAGGGAAGGAAGGTGATATCGGGAGTTAGGGACAGTCAGGGTCAGGTGGTTACTGATACAGGGGAGATGGTAAGGGTCGCAACCGATCACTTCCGCTCCTTCTTCTGTGAACGAGTGGTGGATGAGGAGCGAGCAGAGGCTTTTTTGCAGCTTGTGGCTCAGAGGGTACCGTCAGACCTGGCTGAGGCTTTGGAGGCCCCTCTCTCTCTCGAGGAATTGGAGGGTGCCCTTCGTAGAATGGGCAAGCGTAAGGTTCCGGGCATCGATGGCCTGCCGGCTGAGTTTTATCTCATGTTTTGGGATATTCTCGGCCCGGTGGTTCTCGAGGTCCTGACCGAGGTCCTCCGCACAGGGGCACTGGGAGGGTCAATGGCTAAGGGGGTGATCTCACTTCTGTTTAAGAAGGGGGACGCCTCTGACCTTAAGAACTGGCGGCCATTGACCATGCTGTGTGTTGATTACAAGCTTTTGGCTAAGGTTCTCACAGACCGTCTGTGCACAGCTCTCCCAGATGCGGTCCATGTGGATCAGACGTGTGGGGTGGCTGGGCGCTCGTTGAGATGGAATCTCCAGCTCATCAGAGACGTCATCGCTTGGGCAGAGGATCGGGACCTGCCACTTATGGTGGTGGGTCTTGATCAGGCCAAAGCCTTTGATAGGGTTCACTGGGGTTTTATGTTCAAAGTTTTAGAGAGAATAGGCTTAGGGCGGGTTTTTGTTGGGTGGCTGCGTACTCTGTACACAGCAGTGGGGAGCACGGTTTCTGTTAATGGGCACTTGGGGGAGTTTTTTGGGTTGCACGCAGGGGTAAGACAGGGGTGTCCGCTCTCTCCCCTGCTCTACGTCCTTTATATGGAGCCCCTGGCGGCGGCCATTAGGGCTGACCCGGGTGTGAAGGGTATCCTGGTACCAGGCAGCAGGGGCCTGAGGGTCAAGTTGTCGCAGTATGCGGATGATACCACACTGCTACTGGACAACGATGCGTGTCTGAGTCGGTCTTTGGAGATCTTCCAGGACTTTGGCCGGGTGTCTGGCGCGGAGCTCAACCGTGCTAAATCCTCGGTTAAGTTCTTTGGGCGGTGGAAGAGTAGGTCAGACGTACCAGGAGGGCTGTCGCTCTGTGAAGGGGCCCTGAGGATTCTTGGGGTCCTCTTTGAGGCAGCCCACAGTGCCACGGTCAACTGGACCAGGCGAATAGATGCAGTTCATAAAAAGTTTGCCCTCTGGAAGGCCAGGAGACTGACCTTTACGGGGAAGGTACTGGTTTTGAAGGTAGACGTGTTGCCGTCCCTCCTGTACCTGGCGTACATCTTTCCGATGCCGGCCAGCATGCGGAGGCCGCTCACTCGGCTTGTGTTTCGTTTCATGTGGGGGGGGAGTTATGAATACGTGGCGAGGGCACGCATGTTGGCTCCGGTGGGGGAAGGGGGGAGGGACGTGCCCCATTTCCCACTCAAGTTGGACTGCATTTTTGTTTCTTTTTTGCTCAAAGAATTGTCCTCTCCGGTAGTCCATCCATCTGGCTACTTCCTCCGGTTCTACTTTGCCTACCCGGCAAGGAGGGTCATGGCCTGGTCCAATTCGGCCCCCCGGGCGGAGCAGTTGCCGTGGCATTTTGGCCACGCGGCAAAGTGGCTGCGGGCTCATCCTGGGGTTTTGGAAGGGGATGTGGGGTTGGACCAGAAGAGGCTCTATGCCGAGGTGAGACAGGGAGTGACCGCGCCAGCTGTGGTGGGGATACCCGCTACAGTTTGGTTGTCGGTACAACTGCCTGGCCTGGACAATGGGCTCAAGGATTTAGGATGGCTGATGTTACACAGGAGTTTGCCGGTGCGTGAGATCATGCACCGGCATGGCTTGGCGAGATCCCCGGTGTGCCCCAGAGCTGGTTGCTTTGTGGACGAGACTATTAGACACGTCATGTGGGACTGTCCTTTTGCAGGGGTGGTGTGGGCTAGGGCATCTGTGTTGATTGGGAGGTTGGAGGGGAGTGTTGGGGTCACATGGGCAAGATTGGAGAGAGGGATTGGGAGAGCTGGGGGGGGGCGTAGGGGGCGTCTCCTGCAATGGCTGCTCATGGGCCTTTTTAAGAAGGGGCTGTGGGAGGCCAGACAGGCTCTGGTTAAAAAGGCGGTGGATTGGGGGGTGGAGGGGGTTGTTAGGAGAGTAGAGGGGGACGTAAAGGGAAGGATGCGGTGGGATGTGAAGAGGTGGGGACATCATGCTGCTAGGGAGAGATGGAAGGGGGGTTTAGGTTTGATGGAAGGGATGTAGTGGTTGCTTAGGATATTGACATATGGTTTTTTTTTGTGGAGACCGGAAAGTGCATAAGTGGAAAATGGGGACATGGTTTTTTGTCTTGGATAGGGGGCTATTGTTTTGGGTGGGATAAAGGGAGGTTTTGGTTAACAGTGGGTGGTTTAATTTGGGGTTCATTTTCATTTTCAACTGTAACAGGGACAGCATACAATAAGGAACATAAAATGAAAATGTAGAAATGCAAATGTTCAGGAAAGTTTTTGTTTGGATTAGTAGGGAAAGGTAAATTAAGAATGTGTGCACATGTATGGGTGTTTTAAATAGTATGATAGGAAGTCGTTTTGTAGTTTGTATGGTATAGGGACAGATAGGATGTGATAACATGTATATGATTATTTTTGATATAAAATTAAGAAAGAAGGTAAAAACTCCCCTCCCAGCTGGTTGGAGGGGAGGAGAAGCCCGATTTCACAAAAAAAAAAAAAAAAAAAAAAAAAAATCTGTTCTTATCAGTTTAATATCTGATACGTCCCCTACCCGGGGACCATATATTAAATTGATTTTTGGAACAGGGAGATGGAATAGGGGCTTGCTCCGTCCACTCCACGCATCGACCTGGTCTTGCAGTATCTCCAGGAACGGTGCACTAACTCCTCCTAACTTTGTCAAAGTAAATGTTTTGGTACGCTAATCTGCGATGGGTTAAAGGCAATGCAAAAAAAAAGAAATCATTAGATGGGCAATGCTCTGTTTAATCTGCGTTATGTTTTCCCGCCCTTTTTGTTAAAAAAAAATACGTCCGTGTGTGTGTGTGTGTGTGTGTGTGTGTGTGTGTGTGTGTGTGTGTGTGTGTGTAAATGGCTGCATTTACATAGCGCTTTACAATTTGTTCCTCACATTTTACCCATTCACTCAGACGTTCACACACCGATGGCGGAGGCAACCATGCAAGGTGCCAACCTACCTGCTCATCAGGAGCAATTAGGGGATAAGTGTCTTTAAACAAAGCACAATTGATGC
This sequence comes from Notolepis coatsorum, assembly GCF_963971535.1. NCBI lineage: Eukaryota > Metazoa > Chordata > Actinopteri > Aulopiformes > Paralepididae > Notolepis > Notolepis coatsorum. Next base: position 180,284,482 of record NC_140171.1, read on the forward strand.
AAACACAGACAACGTGTTGTAAATGCTAGTACAGTAACATCCACCCCCCTGCGTACTGTATCAGCCGCGCCGGGCGTGCCCGCTGGCCATAATGGGGGTTATCGCTTCTCGGCCTTTTGGCTAAGATCAAGTGTAGTATCTGTTCTTATCAGTTTAATATCTGATACGTCCCCTACCCGGGGACCATATATTAAATTGATTTTTGGAACAGGGAGATGGAATAGGGGCTTGCTCCGTCCACTCCACGCATCGACCTGGTCTTGCAGTATCTCCAGGAACGGTGCACTAACTCCTCCTAACTTTGTCAAAGTAAATGTTTTGGTACGCTAATCTGCGATGGGTTAAAGGCAATGCAAAAAAAAAGAAATCATTAGATGGGCAATGCTCTGTTTAATCTGCGTTATGTTTTCCCGCCCTTTTTGTTAAAAAAAAATACGTCCGTGTGTGTGTGTGTGTGTGTGTGTGTGTGTGTGTGTGTGTGTGTGTGTGTGTGTGTGTGTGTGTGTGTGTGTGTGTGTGTGTGTGTGTAAATGGCTGCATTTACATAGCGCTTTACAATTTGTTCCTCACATTTTACCCATTCACTCAGACGTTCACACACCGATGGCGGAGGCAACCATGCAAGGTGCCAACCTACCTGCTCATCAGGAGCAATTAGGGGATAAGTGTCTTTAAACAAAGCACAATTGATGCAAACACAGACAACGTGTTGTAAATGCTAGTACAGTAACATCCACCCCCCTGCGTACTGTATCAGCCGCGCCGGGCGTGCCCGCTGGCCATAATGGGGGTTATCGCTTCTCGGCCTTTTGGCTAAGATCAAGTGTAGTATCTGTTCTTATCAGTTTAATATCTGATACGTCCCCTACCCGGGGACCATATATTAAATTGATTTTTGGAACAGGGAGATGGAATAGGGGCTTGCTCCGTCCACTCCACGCATCGACCTGGTCTTGCAGTATCTCCAGGAACGGTGCACTAACTCCTCCTAACTTTGTCAAAGTAAATGTTTTGGTACGCTAATCTGCGATGGGTTAAAGGCAATGCAAAAAAAAAGAAATCATTAGATGGGCAATGCTCTGTTTAATCTGCGTTATGTTTTCCCGCCCTTTTTGTTAAAAAAAAATACGTCCGTGTGTGTGTGTGTGTGTGTGTGTGTGTGTGTGTGTGTGTGTGTGTGTGTGTGTGTGTGTGTGTGTGTGTGTGTGTAAATGGCTGCATTTACATAGCGCTTTACAATTTGTTCCTCACATTTTACCCATTCACTCAGACGTTCACACACCGATGGCGGAGGCAACCATGCAAGGTGCCAACCTACCTGCTCATCAGGAGCAATTAGGGGATAAGTGTCTTTAAACAAAGCACAATTGATGCAAACACAGACAACGTGTTGTAAATGCTAGTACAGTAACATCCACCCCCCTGCGTCCTGTATCAGCCGCACCGGGCGTGCCCGCTGGCCATAATGGGGGTTATCGCTTCTCGGCCTTTTGGCTAAGATCAAGTGTAGTATCTGTTCTTATCAGTTTAATATCTGATACGTCCCCTACACGGGGACCATATATTAAATTGATTTTTGGAACAGGGAGATGGAATAGGGGCTTGCTCCGTCCACTCCACGCATCGACCTGGTCTTGCAGTATCTCCAGGAACGGTGCACTAACTCCTCCTAACTTTGTCAAAGTAAATGTTTTGGTACGCTAATCTGCGATGGGTTAAAGGCAATGCAAAAAAAAAGAAATCATTAGATGGGCAACGCTCTGTTTAATCTGCGTTATGTTTTCCCGCCCTTTTTGTTAAAAAAAAAAAAAAGAAAAAAAAAAAAAAACGTCCGTGTGTGTGTGTGTGTGTGTGTGTGTGTGTAAATGGCTGCATTTACATAGCGCTTTACAATTTGTTCCTCACATTTTACCCATTCACTCAGACGTTCACACACCGATGGCGGAGGCAACCATGCAAGGTGCCAACCTACCTGCTCATCAGGAGCAATTAGGGGATAAGTGTCTTTAAACAAAGCACAATTGATGCAAACACAGACAACGTGTTGTAAATGCTAGTACAGTAACATCCACCCCCCTGCGTCCTGTATCAGCCGCGCCGGGCGTGCCCGCTGGCCATAATGGGGGTTATCGCTTCTCGGCCTTTTGGCTAAGATCAAGTGTAGTATCTGTTCTTATCAGTTTAATATCTGATACGTCCCCTACCCGGGGACCATATATTAAATTGATTTTTGGAACAGGGAGATGGAATAGGGGCTTGCTCCGTCCACTCCACGCATCGACCTGGTCTTGCAGTATCTCCAGGAACGGTGCACTAACTCCTCCTAACTTTGTCAAAGTAAATGATTTGGTACGCTAATCTGCGATGGGTTAAAGGCAATGCAAAAAAAAAGAAATCATTAGATGGGCAACGTTCTGTTTAATCTGCGTTATGTTTTCCCGCCCTTTTTGTTAAAAAAAAAAAAAAAAAAAAAAAAAAAAAAACGTCTGTGTGTGTGTGTGTGTGTGTGTGTAAATGGCTGCATTTACATAGCGCTTTACAATTTGTTCCTCACATTTTACCCATTCACTCAGACGTTCACACACCGATGGCGGAGGCAACCATGCAAGGTGCCAACCTACCTGCTCATCAGGAGCAATTAGGGGATAAGTGTCTTTAAACAAAGCACAATTGATGCAAACACAGACAACGTGTTGTAAATGCTAGTACAGTAACATCCACCCCCCTGCGTACTGTATCAGCCGCGCCGGGCGTGCCCGCTGGCCATAATGGGGGTTATCGCTTCTCGGCCTTTTGGCTAAGATCAAGTGGATGACCGGTGTATGCTGTTCCTGGTTTTGTTTGCTTGTTTATTATTTTTCTCACATTTCCACAGTCGTGCGGTGTATGGGACTGGAAATTGAGTTTTTTTTATTGTTTGTGCTGGCTTCTCCCTACGATGGCCAGCACTCCACGGCAGTCGACCCCTAGGGCTGGGTTACGGTTTTCGGCGAGGTTCATATGGAAGGATGGAACGATGCCCATGTGGAACAGAGATGTGTTTGTGGATGGTGTCATCATGACTCAACTCAAGTTGAAGGCGGACGATATTTTTTGCATCCAGCACAATGCCCAGGAGAGGGGCTACGATGTTTCCTTCAGATCCAGTTTGGGGCTCCAGGGGGTTTTGGAGGACTGCAAGCGGATGGAGGCTGATGTCGGACCCCTCAGCCATTTCGAGGTGTTTTCTCTGGACAGGCTGAATTTTCGAGTTATCAATGTCACAATGTACAACCCGTACGTGATTGATAAGGAGGTGACTGATTTTTTGGCCCCCTACGCTGAGGTGATATCTGAGGTCCGGAGGATCAGAGACAGACGTGGGATCTGGACGGGGCGGAGGCAGGTGCAGGTGCTCCTAAAGGCTGTTCCCGGTGGCTGTGACGGGCTGGCTCATCCCCCAGCCTTCTTTTCCTTGGGGCCTGATAGGGGGTATTTGTTTTATAACAACCAGCCCCCTTTCTGCCGAAGGTGCCGGGTGGCAGGGCACTCTGATGGAAAGTGTGGGGAGGTGAGGTGCCACCATTGCAAGGAGGAGGGCCACATGGCTAAAGATTGTAAGGTTGGTAAGAAATGCCACAACTGCAGTTCCACCGACCACCTGGTGAGGGCCTGTCCCCAGGAGCGGCGGTATTCGTCAGTGGTGGTGATGGGGAAGGAGCTTGCACCGAAGACCGGAGAGGAGGAAGAAAGTGCACCAGTGGCACCAGCACCAGCACCAATAGAGGCGTTTCCTGTGGAGAAGGACGCAGAGGCGGAGACGGTACTCCTGGTTGGCAACAAGACAGTTTCCCCTTTGTCTTCCGATGGAGAGGCGATGGACGAGGAGGAGGTGGTCGGTGGAGCCAGCGGAGCCAGTGGAGCCAGTGGAGCCAGAAAACGGAGGTTAAGGGTTAAAAGGACTACACCTGGGTCAGAAGGTATGGGGGCAGGGGAAATTACCGGTGGGGGCCCACAAAAAAAGGTAAGGGGAGGGAAGGGAGGTAGGGTGGCCCTCTTAGTGCAACAGGTCGGTGGGGAGCAGGGGGTTGGTGGGGGAGTGGGTTTGGCGGAAGTTGAGGCTGAGGGGGAGGGGGTTTGTTTACCGGTTTCCCCTGTCCTGGACAGTATGGACAGTATGGACCCTTTTGAGACTCCAAGCCTTGGGGAAGGGTTACAGGTGGGAGCACCCAACACTTTGCCTGCTTCTTGGGATAAGGGGGAGGATGGGGAGGACAGTTAAAAGTGGGGGTAGGGGTATTATTGTGGGTTGGTTTTTTGTTTAATTTTATTTTATTATTGTCAATGGCTTTCACAGTGGGCACTTTTAATGCACGGGGGTTGAGGGGTTCTGTTAAGAGGAGGGGCTTTTTTGATTATGTTGCCTCACTCAGGCTTACCGTTTGTTTTGTTCAAGAGGTGCACTTACGGGATGGGAGGGATTGTGGTGTGTTTTCAAAGGAATGGGACAAGGGGGAATCGTTTTGGTCAGTGGGGGGGGTTCACTCATCTGGTGTGGGGATACTGTTTGGAAACCGGGAGGCAAGGGTGGTGGGTTCTTTTGTAATTGTGCAGGGGAGGGTTATGGGGGTTGATGTGAATATTGGGGTTTTGAAATTGAGGGTGGTGGTGGTGTACGGGCCACAGAGGGCGGGTGAAAGGAGTGCCATGATGGAGGCTTTAAGGCCTTTTTTTGCCACAAACAGGCAGATGGTGGTGGGGGGTGATTTTAATGTGGATCTGGGGAGGGTGGGTGATCCAAGTGCTGGGTGTGTGGGTTCTTTTTTTAAGGGGCAGGGGCTTGTGGATGGAGGGAAGGCACTTACCCCTCGAATAGATGGTCCCACATGGCGTAACTCCCGGGGGGTAGCCAGGCGTCTCGATTATGTGTTTTTTTCTCGGTCCTTGGTCCTATTGTCGGGCCGGGTGGTCCCTGTTTTTTTCTCTGACCATGATGGGCTCCTCTTTCGGGTCCGGTCTAGCGCTCCTGTTTTCGGCCCCGGGTACTGGAGGTTGAACTCCAGTGTCCTTGGCGAGGATGAGTTCTGCAGTAGCTTTGTCTCCTTTTTCCGGGGGCTCGAGGGACTTAGGGCTTTGTTTTCTGGTGTGGTGGAGTGGTGGGAGGGGGCTAAGGAGAGGATAAAGGGGTTTTGTATTATGTATTGTCAACGGAGGGCGAAGGAGGCGGGGAGGGAAGTGCTCCGTCTTCAACACCTCCTCGAGCTCGAGTACACTTTGGGTAACCTAGGTGGCGCTGTAGACCAGCGGGCTTGTGACTCCCTTAAGACAGAACTTAGGGATGTCTATGAGGATAAGGCCCGTGCTTACCTGACGCGGTCACGTCGTGAGTTCTTGGAGAAGAATGAGACGTGTTCCGCAGCCTTTTTCAGCAGCGTGAGGGCTGATAAGGGAAGGAAGGTGATATCGGGAGTTAGGGACAGTCAGGGTCAGGTGGTTACTGAGACAGGGGAGATGGTAAGGGTCGCAACCGATCACTTCCGCTCCTTCTTCTGTGAACGAGTGGTGGATGAGGAGCGAGCAGAGGCTTTTTTGCAGCTTGTGGCTCAGAGGGTACCGTCAGACCTGGCTGAGGCTTTGGAGGCCCCTCTCTCTCTCGAGGAATTGCAGGGTGCCCTTCGTAGAATGGGCAAGCGTAAGGTTCCGGGCATCGATGGCCTGCCGGCTGAGTTTTATCTCATGTTTTGGGATATTCTCGGCCCGGTGGTTCTCGAGGTCCTGACCGAGGTCCTCCGCACAGGGGCACTGGGAGGGTCAATGGCTAAGGGGGTGATCTCACTTCTGTTTAAGAAGGGGGACGCCTCTGACCTTAAGAACTGGCGGCCATTGACCATGCTGTGTGTTGATTTCAAGCTTTTGGCTAAGGTTCTCACAGACCGTCTGTGCACAGCTCTCCCAGATGCGGTCCATGTGGATCAGACGTGTGGGGTGGCTGGGCGCTCGTTGAGATGGAATCTCCAGCTCATCAGAGACGTCATCGCTTGGGCAGAGGATCGGGACCTGCCACTTATGGTGGTGGGTCTTGATCAGGCCAAAGCCTTTGATAGGGTTCACTGGGGTTTTATGTTCAAAGTTTTAGAGAGAATAGGCTTAGGGCGGGTTTTTGTTGGGTGGCTGCGTACTCTGTACACAGCAGTGGGGAGCACGGTTTCTGTTAATGGGCACTTGGGGGAGTTTTTTGGGTTGCACGCAGGGGTAAGACAGGGGTGTCCGCTCTCTCCCCTGCTCTACGTCCTTTATATGGAGCCCCTGGCGGCGGCCATTAGGGCTGACCCGGGTGTGAAGGGTATCCTGGTACCAGGCAGCAGGGGCCTGAGGGTCAAGTTGTCGCAGTATGCGGATGATACCACACTGCTACTGGACAACGATGCGTGTCTGAGTCGGTCTTTGGAGATCTTCCAGGACTTTGGCCGGGTGTCTGGCGCGGAGCTCAACCGTGCTAAATCCTCGGTTAAGTTCTTTGGGCGGTGGAAGAGTAGGTCAGACGTACCAGGAGGGCTGTCGCTCTGTGAAGGGGCCCTGAGGATTCTTGGGGTCCTCTTTGAGGCAGCCCACAGTGCCACGGTCAACTGGACCAGGCGAATAGATGCAGTTCATAAAAAGTTTGCCCTCTGGAAGGCCAGGAGACTGACCTTTACGGGGAAGGTACTGGTTTTGAAGGTAGACGTGTTGCCGTCCCTCCTGTACCTGGCGTACATCTTTCCGATGCCGGCCAGCATGCGGAGGCCGCTCACTCGGCTTGTGTTTCGTTTCATGTGGGGGGGGAGTTATGAATACGTGGCGAGGGCACGCATGTTGGCTCCGGTGGGGGAAGGGGGGAGGGACGTGCCCCATTTCCCACTCAAGTTGGACTGCATTTTTGTTTCTTTTTTGCTCAAAGAATTGTCCTCTCCGGTAGTCCATCCATCTGGCTACTTCCTCCGGTTCTACTTTGCCTACCCGGCAAGGAGGGTCATGGCCTGGTCCAATTCGGCCCCCCGGGCGGAGCAGTTGCCGTGGCATTTTGGCCACGCGGCAAAGTGGCTGCGGGCTCATCCTGGGGTTTTGGAAGGGGATGTGGGGTTGGACCAGAAGAGGCTCTATGCCGAGGTGAGACAGGGAGTGACCGCGCCAGCTGTGGTGGGGATACCCGCTACAGTTTGGTTGTCGGTACAACTGCCTGGCCTGGACAATGGGCTCAAGGATTTAGGATGGCTGATGTTACACAGGAGTTTGCCGGTGCGTGAGATCATGCACCGGCATGGCTTGGCGAGATCCCCGGTGTGCCCCAGAGCTGGTTGCTTTGTGGACGAGACTATTAGACACGTCATGTGGGACTGTCCTTTTGCAGGGGTGGTGTGGGCTAGGGCATCTGTGTTGATTGGGAGGTTGGAGGGGAGTGTTGGGGTCACATGGGCAAGATTGGAGAGAGGGATTGGGAGAGCTGGGGGGGGGCGTAGGGGGCGTCTCCTGCAATGGTTGCTCATGGGCCTTTTTAAGAAGGGGCTGTGGGAGGCCAGACAGGCTCTGGTTAAAAAGGCGGTGGATTGGGGGGTGGAGGGGGTTGTTAGGAGAGTAGAGGGGGACGTAAAGGGAAGGATGCGGTGGGATGTGAAGAGGTGGGGACATCATGCTGCTAGGGAGAGATGGAAGGGGGGTTTAGGTTTGATGGAAGGGATGTAGTGGTTGCTTAGGATATTGACATATGGTTTTTTTTGTGGAGACCGGAAAGTGCATAAGTGGAAAATGGGGACATGGTTTTTTGTCTTGGATAGTGGGCTATTGTTTTGGGTGGGATAAAGGGAGGTTTTGGTTAACAGTGGGTGGTTTAATTTGGGGTTCATTTTCATTTTCAACTGTAACAGGGACAGCATACAATAAGGAACATAAAATGAAAATGTAGAAATGCAAATGTTCAGGAAAGTTTTGTTTGGATTAGTAGGGAAAGGTAAATTAAAAAAAAAAAAAAAAAAAATCTGTTCTTATCAGTTTAATATCTGATACGTCCCCTACCCGGGGACCATATATTAAATTGATTTTTGGAACAGGGAGATGGAATAGGGGCTTGCTCCGTCCACTCCACGCATCGACCTGGTCTTGCAGTATCTCCAGGAACGGTGCACTAACTCCTCCTAACTTTGTCAAAGTAAATGTTTTGGTACGCTAATCTGCGATGGGTTAAAGGCAATGCAAAAAAAAAGAAATCATTAGATGGGCAATGCTCTGTTTAATCTGCGTTATGTTTTCCCGCCCTTTTTGTTAAAAAAAAATACGTCTGTGTGTGTGTGTGTGTGTGTGTGTGTGTGTGTGTGTGTGTGTGTGTGTGTGTGTGTGTGTGTGTGTGTGTGTAAATGGCTGCATTTACATAGCGCTTTACAATTTGTTCCTCACATTTTACCCATTCACTCAGACGTTCACACACCGATGGCGGAGGCAACCATGCAAGGTGCCAACCTACCTGCTCATCAGGAGCAATTAGGGGATAAGTGTCTTTAAACAAAGCACAATTGATGCAAACACAGACAACGTGTTGTAAATGCTAGTACAGTAACATCCACCCCCCTGCGTACTGTATCAGCCGCGCCGGGCGTGCCCGCTGGCCATAATGGGGGTTATCGCTTCTCGGCCTTTTGGCTAAGATCAAGTGTAGTATCTGTTCTTATCAGTTTAATATCTGATACGTCCCCTACCCGGGGACCATATATTAAATTGATTTTTGGAACAGGGAGATGGAATAGGGGCTTGCTCCGTCCACTCCACGCATCGACCTGGTCTTGCAGTATCTCCAGGAACGGTGCACTAACTCCTCCTAACTTTGTCAAAGTAAATGTTTTGGTACGCTAATCTGCGATGGGTTAAAGGCAATGCAAAAAAAAAGAAATCATTAGATGGGCAATGCTCTGTTTAATCTGCGTTATGTTTTCCCGCCCTTTTTGTTAAAAAAAAATACGTCCGTGTGTGTGTGTGTGTGTGTGTGTGTGTGTGTGTGTGTGTGTGTGTGTGTGTGTGTGTGTGTGTGTGTGTGTGTGTGTGTGTAAATGGCTGCATTTACATAGCGCTTTACAATTTGTTCCTCACATTTTACCCATTCACTCAGACGTTCACACACCGATGGCGGAGGCAACCATGCAAGGTGCCAACCTACCTGCTCATCAGGAGCAATTAGGGGATAAGTGTCTTTAAACAAAGCACAATTGATGCAAACACAGACAACGTGTTGTAAATGCTAGTACAGTAACATCCACCCCCCTGCGTCCTGTATCAGCCGCGCCGGGCGTGCCCGCTGGCCATAATGGGGGTTATCGCTTCTCGGCCTTTTGGCTAAGATCAAGTGTAGTATCTGTTCTTATCAGTTTAATATCTGATACGTCCCCTACCCGGGGACCATATATTAAATTGATTTTTGGAACAGGGAGATGGAATAGGGGCTTGCTCCGTCCACTCCACGCATCGACCTGGTCTTGCAGTATCTCCAGGAACGGTGCACTAACTCCTCCTAACTTTGTCAAAGTAAATGATTTGGTACGCTAATCTGCGATGGGTTAAAGGCAATGCAAAAAAAAAGAAATCATTAGATGGGCAACGTTCTGTTTAATCTGCGTTATGTTTTCCCGCCCTTTTTGTTAAAAAAAAAAAAAAAAAAAAAAAAAAAACGTCTGTGTGTGTGTGTGTGTGTGTGTGTGTAAATGGCTGCATTTACATAGCGCTTTACAATTTGTTCCTCACATTTTACCCATTCACTCAGACGTTCACACACCGATGGCGGAGGCAACCATGCAAGGTGCCAACCTACCTGCTCATCAGGAGCAATTAGGGGATAAGTGTCTTTAAACAAAGCACAATTGATGCAAACACAGACAACGTGTTGTAAATGCTAGTACAGTAACATCCACCCCCCTGCGTACTGTATCAGCCGCGCCGGGCGTGCCCGCTGGCCATAATGGGGGTTATCGCTTCTCGGCCTTTTGGCTAAGATCAAGTGTAGTATCTGTTCTTATCAGTTTAATATCTGATACGTCCCCTACCCGGGGACCATATATTAAATTGATTTTTGGAACAGGGAGATGGAATAGGGGCTTGCTCCGTCCACTCCACGCATCGACCTGGTCTTGCAGTATCTCCAGGAACGGTGCACTAACTCCTCCTAACTTTGTCAAAGTAAATGTTTTGGTACGCTAATCTGCGATGGGTTAAAGGCAATGCAAAAAAAAAGAAATCATTAGATGGGCAATGCTCTGTTTAATCTGCGTTATGTTTTCCCGCCCTTTTTGTTAAAAAAAAATACGTCCGTGTGTGTGTGTGTGTGTGTGTGTGTGTGTGTGTGTGTGTGTGTGTGTGTGTGTGTGTGTGTGTGTGTGTGTAAATGGCTGCATTTACATAGCGCTTTACAATTTGTTCCTCACATTTTACCCATTCACTCAGACGTTCACACACCGATGGCGGAGGCAACCATGCAAGGTGCCAACCTACCTGCTCATCAGGAGCAATTAGGGGATAAGTGTCTTTAAACAAAGCACAATTGATGCAAACACAGACAACGTGTTGTAAATGCTAGTACAGTAACATCCACCCCCCTGCGTCCTGTATCAGCCGCGCCGGGCGTGCCCGCTGGCCATAATGGGGGTTATCGCTTCTCGGCCTTTTGGCTAAGATCAAGTGTAGTATCTGTTCTTATCAGTTTAATATCTGATACGTCCCCTACCCGGGGACCATATATTAAATTGATTTTTGGAACAGGGAGATGGAATAGGGGCTTGCTCCGTCCACTCCACGCATCGACCTGGTCTTGCAGTATCTCCAGGAACGGTGCACTAACTCCTCCTAACTTTGTCAAAGTAAATGTTTTGGTACGCTAATCTGCGATGGGTTAAAGGCAATGCAAAAAAAAAGAAATCATTAGATGGGCAATGCTCTGTTTAATCTGCGTTATGTTTTCCCGCCCTTTTTGTTAAAAAAAAAAAAAAAAAAAAACGTCCGTGTGTGTGTGTGTGTGTGTGTGTGTGTGTAAATGGCTGCATTTACATAGCGCTTTACAATTTGTTCCTCACATTTTACCCATTCACTCAGACGTTCACACACCGATGGCGGAGGCAACCATGCAAGGTGCCAACCTACCTGCTCATCAGGAGCAATTAGGGGATAAGTGTCTTTAAACAAAGCACAATTGATGCAAACACAGACAACGTGTTGTAAATGCTAGTACAGTAACATCCACCCCCCTGCGTACTGTATCAGCCGCGCCGGGCGTGCCCGCTGGCCATAATGGGGGTTATCGCTTCTCGGCCTTTTGGCTAAGATCAAGTGTAGTATCTGTTCTTATCAGTTTAATATCTGATACGTCCCCTACCCGGGGACCATATATTAAATTGATTTTTGGAACAGGGAGATGGAATAGGGGCTTGCTCCGTCCACTCCACGCATCGACCTGGTCTTGCAGTATCTCCAGGAACGGTGCACTAACTCCTCCTAACTTTGTCAAAGTAAATGTTTTGGTACGCTAATCTGCGATGGGTTAAAGGCAATGCAAAAAAAAAGAAATCATTAGATGGGCAATGCTCTGTTTAATCTGCGTTATGTTTTCCCGCCCTTTTTGTTAAAAAAAAATACGTCCGTGTGTGTGTGTGTGTGTGTGTGTGTGTGTGTGTGTGTGTGTGTGTGTGTGTGTGTGTGTGTGTGTGTGTGTGTAAATGGCTGCATTTACATAGCGCTTTACAATTTGTTCCTCACATTTTACCCATTCACTCAGACGTTCACACACCGATGGCGGAGGCAACCATGCAAGGTGCCAACCTACCTGCTCATCAGGAGCAATTAGGGGATAAGTGTCTTTAAACAAAGCACAATTGATGCAAACACAGACAACGTGTTGTAAATGCTAGTACAGTAACATCCACCCCCCTGCGTCCTGTATCAGCCGCGCCGGGCGTGCCCGCTGGCCATAATGGGGGTTATCGCTTCTCGGCCTTTTGGCTAAGATCAAGTGTAGTATCTGTTCTTATCAGTTTAATATCTGATACGTCCCCTACCCGGGGACCATATATTAAATTGATTTTTGGAACAGGGAGATGGAATAGGGGCTTGCTCCGTCCACTCCACGCATCGACCTGGTCTTGCAGTATCTCCAGGAACGGTGCACTAACTCCTCCTAACTTTGTCAAAGTAAATGTTTTGGTACGCTAATCTGCGATGGGTTAAAGGCAATGCAAAAAAAAAGAAATCATTAGATGGGCAACGCTCTGTTTAATCTGCGTTATGTTTTCCCGCCCTTTTTGTTAAAAAAAAAAAAAAAAAAAAAAAAAAAAACGTCCGTGTGTGTGTGTGTGTGTGTGTGTGTGTGTGTAAATGGCTGCATTTACATAGCGCTTTACAATTTGTTCCTCACATTTTACCCATTCACTCAGACGTTCACACACCGATGGCGGAGGCAACCATGCAAGGTGCCAACCTACCTGCTCATCAGGAGCAATTAGGGGATAAGTGTCTTTAAACAAAGCACAATTGATGCAAACACAGACAACGTGTTGTAAATGCTAGTACAGTAACATCCACCCCCCTGCGTACTGTATCAGCCGCGCCGGGCGTGCCCGCTGGCCATAATGGGGGTTATCGCTTCTCGGCCTTTTGGCTAAGATCAAGTGTAGTATCTGTTCTTATCAGTTTAATATCTGATACGTCCCCTACCCGGGGACCATATATTAAATTGATTTTTGGAACAGGGAGATGGAATAGGGGCTTGCTCCGTCCACTCCACGCATCGACCTGGTCTTGCAGTATCTCCAGGAACGGTGCACTAACTCCTCCTAACTTTGTCAAAGTAAATGTTTTGGTACGCTAATCTGCGATGGGTTAAAGGCAATGCAAAAAAAAAGAAATCATTAGATGGGCAATGCTCTGTTTAATCTGCGTTATGTTTTCCCGCCCTTTTTGTTAAAAAAAAATACGTCCGTGTGTGTGTGTGTGTGTGTGTGTGTGTGTGTGTGTGTGTGTGTGTGTGTGTGTGTGTGTGTGTGTGTGTAAATGGCTGCATTTACATAGCGCTTTACAATTTGTTCCTCACATTTTACCCATTCACTCAGACGTTCACACACCGATGGCGGAGGCAACCATGCAAGGTGCCAACCTACCTGCTCATCAGGAGCAATTAGGGGATAAGTGTCTTTAAACAAAGCACAATTGATGCAAACACAGACAACGTGTTGTAAATGCTAGTACAGTAACATCCACCCCCCTGCGTCCTGTATCAGCCGCGCCGGGCGTGCCCGCTGGCCATAATGGGGGTTATCGCTTCTCGGCCTTTTGGCTAAGATCAAGTGGATGACCGGTGTATGCTGTTCCTGGTTTTGTTTGCTTGTTTATTATTTTTCTCACATTTCCACAGTCGTGCGGTGTATGGGACTGGAAATTGAGTTTTTTTTATTGTTTGTGCTGGCTTCTCCCTACGATGGCCAGCACTCCACGGCAGTCGACCCCTAGGGCTGGGTTACGGTTTTCGGCGAGGTTCATATGGAAGGATGGAACGATGCCCATGTGGAACAGAGATGTGTTTGTGGATGGTGTCATCATGACTCAACTCAAGTTGAAGGCGGACGATATTTTTTGCATCCAGCACAATGCCCAGGAGAGGGGCTACGATGTTTCCTTCAGATCCAGTTTGGGGCTCCAGGGGGTTTTGGAGGACTGCAAGCGGATGGAGGCTGATGTCGGACCCCTCAGCCATTTCGAGGTGTTTTCTCTGGACAGGCTGAATTTTCGAGTTATCAATGTCACAATGTACAACCCGTACGTGATCGATAAGGAGGTGACTGATTTTTTGGCCCCCTACGCTGAGGTGATATCTGAGGTCCGGAGGATCAGAGACAGACGTGGGATCTGGACGGGGCGGAGGCAGGTGCAGGTGCTCCTAAAGGCTGTTCCCGGTGGCTGTGACGGGCTGGCTCATCCCCCAGCCTTCTTTTCCTTGGGGCCTGATAGGGGGTATTTGTTTTATAACAACCAGCCCCCTTTCTGCCGAAGGTGCCGGGTGGCAGGGCACTCTGATGGAAAGTGTGGGGAGGTGAGGTGCCACCATTGCAAGGAGGAGGGCCACATGGCTAAAGATTGTAAGGTTGGTAAGAAATGCCACAACTGCAGTTCCACCGACCACCTGGTGAGGGCCTGTCCCCAGGAGCGGCGGTATTCGTCAGTGGTGGTGATGGGGAAGGAGCTTGCACCGAAGACCGGAGAGGAGGAAGAAAGTGCACCAGTGGCACCAGCACCAGCACCAATAGAGGCGATTCCTGTGGAGAAGGACGCAGAGGCGGAGACGGTACTCCTGGTTGGCAACAAGACAGTTTCCCCTTTGTCTTCCGATGGAGAGGCGATGGACGAGGAGGAGGTGGTCGGTGGAGCCAGCGGAGCCAGTGGAGCCAGTGGAGCCAGAAAACGGAGGTTAAGGGTTAAAAGGACTACACCTGGGTCAGAAGGTATGGGGGCAGGGGAAATTACCGGTGGGGGCCCACAAAAAAAGGTAAGGGGAGGGAAGGGAGGTAGGGTGGCCCTCTTAGTGCAACAGGTCGGTGGGGAGCAGGGGGTTGGTGCGGGAGTGGGTTTGGCGGATGTTGAGGCTGAGGGGGAGGGGGTTTGTTTACCGGTTTCCCCTGTCCTGGACAGTATGGACAGTATGGACCCTTTTGAGACTCCAAGCCTTGGTGAAGGGTTACAGGTGGGAGCACCCAACACTTTGCCTGCTTCTTGGGATAAGGGGGAGGATGGGGAGGACAGTTAAAAGTGGGGGTAGGGGTATTATTGTGGGTTGGTTTTTTGTTTAATTTAATTTTATTATTGTCAATGGCTTTCACAGTGGGCACTTTTAATGCACGGGGGTTGAGGGGTTCTGTTAAGAGGAGGGGCTTTTTTGATTATGTTGCCTCACTCAGGCTTACCGTTTGTTTTGTTCAAGAGGTGCACTTACGGGATGGGAGGGATTGTGGTGTGTTTTCAAAGGAATGGGACAAGGGGGAATCGTTTTGGTCAGTGGGGGGGGTTCACTCATCTGGTGTGGGGATACTGTTTGGAAACCGGGAGGCAAGGGTGGTGGGTTCTTTTGTAATTGTGCAGGGGAGGGTTATGGGGGTTGATGTGAATATTGGGGTTTTGAAATTGAGGGTGGTGGTGGTGTACGGGCCACAGAGGGCGGGTGAAAGGAGTGCCATGATGGAGGCTTTAAGGCCTTTTTTTGCCACAAACAGGCAGATGGTGGTGGGGGGTGATTTTAATGTAGATCTGGGGAGGGTGGGTGATCCAAGTGCTGGGTGTGTGGGTTCTTTTTTTAAGGGGCAGGGGCTTGTGGATGGAGGGAAGGCACTTACCCCTCGAATAGATGGTCCCACATGGCGTAACTCCCGGGGGGTAGCCAGGCGTCTCGATTATGTGTTTTTTTCTCGGTCCTTGGTCCTATTGTCGGGCCGGGTGGTCCCGGTTTTTTTCTCTGACCATGATGGGCTCCTCTTTCGGGTCCGGTCTAGCGCTCCTGTTTTCGGCCCCGGGTACTGGAGGTTGAACTCCAGTGTCCTTGGCGAGGATGAGTTCTGCAGTAGCTTTGTCTCCTTTTTCCGGGGGCTCGAGGGACTTAGGGCTTTGTTTTCTGGTGTGGTGGAGTGGTGGGAGGGGGCTAAGGAGAGGATAAAGGGGTTTTGTATTATGTATTGTCAACGGAGGGCGAAGGAGGCGGGGAGGGAAGTGCTCCGTCTTCAACACCTCCTCGAGCTCGAGTACACTTTGGGTAACCTAGGTGGCGCTGTAGACCAGCGGGCTTGTGACTCCCTTAAGACAGAACTTAGGGATGTCTATGAGGATAAGGCCCGTGCTTACCTGACGCGGTCACGTCGTGAGTTCTTGGAGAAGAATGAGACGTGTTCCGCAGCCTTTTTCAGCAGCGTGAGGGCTGATAAGGGAAGGAAGGTGATATCGGGAGTTAGGGACAGTCAGGGTCAGGTGGTTACTGAGACAGGGGAGATGGTAAGAATCGCAACCGATCACTTCCGCTCCTTCTGTGAACGAGTGGTGGATGAGGAGCGAGCAGAGGCTTTTTTGCAGCTTGTGGCTCAGAGGGTACCGTCAGACCTGGCTGAGGCTTTGGAGGCCCCTCTCTCTCTCGAGGAATTGGAGGGTGCCCTTCGTAGAATGGGCAAGCGTAAGGTTCCGGGCATCGATGGCCTGCCGGCTGAGTTTTATCTCATGTTTTGGGATATTCTCGGCCCGGTGGTTCTCGAGGTCCTGACCGAGGTCCTCCGCACAGGGGCACTGGGAGGGTCAATGGCTAAGGGGGTGATCTCACTTCTGTTTAAGAAGGGGGACGCCTCTGACCTTAAGAACTGGCGGCCATTGACCATGCTGTGTGTTGATTACAAGCTTTTGGCTAAGGTTCTCACAGACCGTCTGTGCACAGCTCTCCCAGATGCGGTCCATGTGGATCAGACGTGTGGGGTGGCTGGGCGCTCGTTGAGATGGAATCTCCAGCTCATCAGAGACGTCATCGCTTGGGCAGAGGATCGGGACCTGCCACTTATGGTGGTGGGTCTTGATCAGGCCAAAGCCTTTGATAGGGTTCACTGGGGTTTTATGTTCAAAGTTTTAGAGAGAATAGGCTTAGGGCGGGTTTTTGTTGGGTGGCTGCGTACTCTGTACACAGCAGTGGGGAGCACGGTTTCTGTTAATGGGCACTTGGGGGAGTTTTTTGGGTTGCACGCAGGGGTAAGACAGGGGTGTCCGCTCTCTCCCCTGCTCTACGTCCTTTATATGGAGCCCCTGGCGGCGGCCATTAGGGCTGACCCGGGTGTGAAGGGTATCCTGGTACCAGGCAGCAGGGGCCTGAGGGTCAAGTTGTCGCAGTATGCGGATGATACCACACTGCTACTGGACAACGATGCGTGTCTGAGTCGGTCTTTGGAGATCTTCCAGGACTTTGGCCGGGTGTCTGGCGCGGAGCTCAACCGTGCTAAATCCTCGGTTAAGTTCTTTGGGCGGTGGAAGAGTAGGTCAGACGTACCAGGAGGGCTGTCGCTCTGTGAAGGGGCCCTGAGGATTCTTGGGGTCCTCTTTGAGGCAGCCCACAGTGCCACGGTCAACTGGACCAGGCGAATAGATGCAGTTCATAAAAAGTTTGCCCTCTGGAAGGCCAGGAGACTGACCTTTACGGGGAAGGTACTGGTTTTGAAGGTAGACGTGTTGCCGTCCCTCCTGTACCTGGCGTACATCTTTCCGATGCCGGCCAGCATGCGGAGGCCGCTCACTCGGCTTGTGTTTCGTTTCATGTGGGGGGGGAGTTATGAATACGTGGCGAGGGCACGCATGTTGGCTCCGGTGGGGGAAGGGGGGAGGGACGTGCCCCATTTCCCACTCAAGTTGGACTGCATTTTTGTTTCTTTTTTGCTCAAAGAATTGTCCTCTCCGGTAGTCCATCCATCTGGCTACTTCCTCCGGTTCTACTTTGCCTACCCGGCAAGGAGGGTCATGGCCTGGTCCAATTCGGCCCCCCGGGCGGAGCAGTTGCCGTGGCATTTTGGCCACGCGGCAAAGTGGCTGCGGGCTCATCCTGGGGTTTTGGAAGGGGATGTGGGGTTGGACCAGAAGAGGCTCTATGCCGAGGTGAGACAGGGAGTGACCGCGCCAGCTGTGGTGGGGATACCCGCTACAGTTTGGTTGTCGGTACAACTGCCTGGCCTGGACAATGGGCTCAAGGATTTAGGATGGCTGATGTTACACAGGAGTTTGCCGGTGCGTGAGATCATGCACCGGCATGGCTTGGCGAGATCCCCGGTGTGCCCCAGAGCTGGTTGCTTTGTGGACGAGACTATTAGACACGTCATGTGGGACTGTCCTTTTGCAGGGGTGGTGTGGGCTAGGGCATCTGTGTTGATTGGGAGGTTGGAGGGGAGTGTTGGGGTCACATGGGCAAGATTGGAGAGAGGGATTGGGAGAGCTGGGGGGGGGCGTAGGGGGCGTCTCCTGCAATGGCTGCTCATGGGCCTTTTTAAGAAGGGGCTGTGGGAGGCCAGACAGGCTCTGGTTAAAAAGGCGGTGGATTGGGGGGTGGAGGGGGTTGTTAGGAGAGTAGAGGGGGACGTAAAGGGAAGGATGCGGTGGGATGTGAAGAGGTGGGGACATCATGCTGCTAGGGAGAGATGGAAGGGGGGTTTAGGTTTGATGGAAGGGATGTAGTGGTTGCTTAGGATATTGACATATGGTTTTTTTTGTGGAGACCGGAAAGTGCATAAGTGGAAAATGGGGACATGGTTTTTTGTCTTGGATAGTGGGCTATTGTTTTGGGTGGGATAAAGGGAGGTTTTGGTTAACAGTGGGTGGTTTAATTTGGGGTTCATTTTCATTTTCAACTGTAACAGGGACAGCATACAATAAGGAACATAAAATGAAAATGTAGAAATGCAAATGTTCAGGAAAGTTTTGTTTGGATTAGTAGGGAAAGGTAAATTAAGAATGTGTGCACATGTATGGGTGTTTTAAATAGTATGATAGGAAGTCGTTTTGTAGTTTGTATGGTATAGGGACAGATAGGATGTGATAACATGTATATGATTATTTTTGATATAAAATTAAGAAAGAAGGTAAAAACTCCCCTCCCAGCTGGTTGGAGGGGAGGAGAAGCCCGATTTCACAAAAAAAAAAAAAAAAAAAATCTGTTCTTATCAGTTTAATATCTGATACGTCCCCTACCCGGGGACCATATATTAAATTGATTTTTGGAACAGGGAGATGGAATAGGGGCTTGCTCCGTCCACTCCACGCATCGACCTGGTCTTGCAGTATCTCCAGGAACGGTGCACTAACTCCTCCTAACTTTGTCAAAGTAAATGTTTTGGTACGCTAATCTGCGATGGGTTAAAGGCAATGCAAAAAAAAAGAAATCATTAGATGGGCAACGCTCTGTTTAATCTGCGTTATGTTTTCCCGCCCTTTTTGTTAAAAAAAAAAAAAAAAAAAAAAAAAAAAACGTCCGTGTGTGTGTGTGTGTGTGTGTGTGTAAATGGCTGCATTTACATAGCGCTTTACAATTTGTTCCTCACATTTTACCCATTCACTCAGACGTTCACACACCGATGGCGGAGGCAACCATGCAAGGTGCCAACCTACCTGCTCATCAGGAGCAATTAGGGGATAAGTGTCTTTAAACAAAGCACAATTGATGCAAACACAGACAACGTGTTGTAAATGCTAGTACAGTAACATCCACCCCCCTGCGTACTGTATCAGCCGCGCCGGGCGTGCCCGCTGGCCATAATGGGGGTTATCGCTTCTCGGCCTTTTGGCTAAGATCAAGTGGATGACCGGTGTATGCTGTTCCTGGTTTTGTTTGCTTGTTTATTATTTTTCTCACATTTCCACAGTCGTGCGGTGTATGGGACTGGAAATTGAGTTTTTTTTATTGTTTGTGCTGGCTTCTCCCTACGATGGCCAGCACTCCACGGCAGTCGACCCCTAGGGCTGGGTTATGGTTTTCGGCGAGGTTCATATGGAAGGATGGAACGATGCCCATGTGGAACAGAGATGTGTTTGTGGATGGTGTCATCATGACTCAACTCAAGTTGAAGGCGGACGATATTTTTTGCATCCAGCACAATGCCCAGGAGAGGGGCTACGATGTTTCCTTCAGATCCAGTTTGGGGCTCCAGGGGGTTTTGGAGGACTGCAAGCGGATGGAGGCTGATGTCGGACCCCTCAGCCATTTCGAGGTGTTTTCTCTGGACAGGCTGAATTTTCGAGTTATCAATGTCACAATGTACAACCCGTACGTGATTGATAAGGAGGTGACTGATTTTTTGGCCCCCTACGCTGAGGTGATATCTGAGGTCCGGAGGATCAGAGACAGACGTGGGATCTGGACGGGGCGGAGGCAGGTGCAGGTGCTCCTAAAGGCTGTTCCCGGTGGCTGTGACGGGCTGGCTCATCCCCCAGCCTTCTTTTCCTTGGGGCCTGATAGGGGGTATTTGTTTTATAACAACCAGCCCCCTTTCTGCCGAAGGTGCCGGGTGGCAGGGCACTCTGATGGAAAGTGTGGGGAGGTGAGGTGCCACCATTGCAAGGAGGAGGGCCACATGGCTAAAGATTGTAAGGTTGGTAAGAAATGCCACAACTGCAGTTCCACCGACCACCTGGTGAGGGCCTGTCCCCAGGAGCGGCGGTATTCGTCAGTGGTGGTGATGGGGAAGGAGCTTGCACCGAAGACCGGAGAGGAGGAAGAAAGTGCACCAGTGGCACCAGCACCAGCACCAATAGAGGCGTTTCCTGTGGAGAAGGACACAGAGGCGGAGACGGTACTCCTGGTTGGCAACAAGACAGTTTCCCCTTTGTCTTCCGATGGAGAGGCGATGGACGAGGAGGAGGTGGTCGGTGGAGCCAGCGGAGCCAGTGGAGCCAGTGGAGCCAGAAAACGGAGGTTAAGGGTTAAAAGGACTACACCTGGGTCAGAAGGTATGGGGGCAGGGGAAATTACCGGTGGGGGCCCACAAAAAAAGGTAAGGGGAGGGAAGGGAGGTAGGGTGGCCCTCTTAGTGCAACAGGTCGGTGGGGAGCAGGGGGTTGGTGGGGGAGTGGGTTTGGCGGATGTTGAGGCTGAGGGGGAGGGGGTTTGTTTACCGGTTTCCCCTGTCCTGGACAGTATGGACAGTATGGACCCTTTTGAGACTCCAAGCCTTGGGGAAGGGTTACAGGTGGGAGCACCCAATACTTTGCCTGCTTCTTGGGATAAGGGGGAGGATGGGGAGGACAGTTAAAAGTGGGGGTAGGGGTATTATTGTGGGTTGGTTTTTTGTTTAATTTTATTTTATTATTGTCAATGGCTTTCACAGTGGGCACTTTTAATGCACGGGGGTTGAGGGGTTCTGTTAAGAGGAGGGGCTTTTTTGATTATGTTGCCTCACTCAGGCTTACCGTTTGTTTTGTTCAAGAGGTGCACTTACGGGATGGGAGGGATTGTGGTGTGTTTTCAAAGGAATGGGACAAGGGGGAATCGTTTTGGTCAGTGGGGGGGGTTCACTCATCTGGTGTGGGGATACTGTTTGGAAACCGGGAGGCAAGGGTGGTGGGTTCTTTTGTAATTGTGCAGGGGAGGGTTATGGGGGTTGATGTGAATATTGGGGTTTTGAAATTGAGGGTGGTGGTGGTGTACGGGCCACAGAGGGCGGGTGAAAGGAGTGCCATGATGGAGGCTTTAAGGCCTTTTTTTGCCACAAACAGGCAGATGGTGGTGGGGGGTGATTTTAATGTGGATCTGGGGAGGGTGGGTGATCCAAGTGCTGGGTGTGTGGGTTCTTTTTTTAAGGGGCAGGGGCTTGTGGATGGAGGGAAGGCACTTACCCCTCGAATAGATGGTCCCACATGGCGTAACTCCCGGGGGGTAGCCAGGCGTCTCGATTATGTGTTTTTTTCTCGGTCCTTGGTCCTATTGTCGGGCCGGGTGGTCCCTGTTTTTTTCTCTGACCATGATGGGCTCCTCTTTCGGGTCCGGTCTAGCGCTCCTGTTTTCGGCCCCGGGTACTGGAGGTTGAACTCCAGTGTCCTTGGCGAGGATGAGTTCTGCAGTAGCTTTGTCTCCTTTTTCCGGGGGCTCGAGGGACTTAGGGCTTTGTTTTCTGGTGTGGTGGAGTGGTGGGAGGGGGCTAAGGAGAGGATAAAGGGGTTTTGTATTATGTATTGTCAACGGAGGGCGAAGGAGGCGGGGAGGGAAGTGCTCCGTCTTCAACACCTCCTCGAGCTCGAGTACACTTTGGGTAACCTAGGTGGCGCTGTAGACCAGCGGGCTTGTGACTCCCTTAAGACAAAACTTAGGGATGTCTATGAGGATAAGGCCCGTGCTTACCTGACGCGGTCACGTCGTGAGTTCTTGGAGAAGAATGAGACGTGTTCCGCAGCCTTTTTCAGCAGCGTGAGGGCTGATAAGGGAAGGAAGGTGATATCGGGAGTTAGGGACAGTCAGGGTCAGGTGGTTACTGAGACAGGGGAGATGGTAAGGGTCGCAACCGATCACTTCCGCTCCTTCTTCTGTGAACGAGTGGTGGATGAGGAGCGAGCAGAGGCTTTTTTGCAGCTTGTGGCTCAGAGGGTACCGTCAGACCTGGCTGAGGCTTTGGAGGCCCCTCTCTCTCTCGAGGAATTGGAGGGTGCCCTTCGTAGAATGGGCAAGCGTAAGGTTCCGGGCATCGATGGCCTGCCGGCTGAGTTTTATCTCATGTTTTGGGATATTCTCGGCCCGGTGGTTCTCGAGGTCCTGACCGAGGTCCTCCGCACAGGGGCACTGGGAGGGTCAATGGCTAAGGGGGTGATCTCACTTCTGTTTAAGAAGGGGGACGCCTCTGACCTTAAGAACTGGCGGCCATTGACCATGCTGTGTGTTGATTACAAGCTTTTGGCTAAGGTTCTCACAGACCGTCTGTGCACAGCTCTCCCAGATGCGGTCCATGTGGATCAGACGTGTGGGGTGGCTGGGCGCTCGTTGAGATGGAATCTCCAGCTCATCAGAGACGTCATCGCTTGGGCAGAGGATCGGGACCTGCCACTTATGGTGGTGGGTCTTGATCAGGCCAAAGCCTTTGATAGGGTTCACTGGGGTTTTATGTTCAAAGTTTTAGAGAGAATAGGCTTAGGGCGGGTTTTTGTTGGGTGGCTGCGTACTCTGTACACAGCAGTGGGGAGCACGGTTTCTGTTAATGGGCACTTGGGGGAGTTTTTTGGGTTGCACGCAGGGGTAAGACAGGGGTGTCCGCTCTCTCCCCTGCTCTACGTCCTTTATATGGAGCCCCTGGCGGCGGCCATTAGGGCTGACCCGGGTGTGAAGGGTATCCTGGTACCAGGCAGCAGGGGCCTGAGGGTCAAGTTGTCGCAGTATGCGGATGATACCACACTGCTACTGGACAACGATGCGTGTCTGAGTCGGTCTTTGGAGATCTTCCAGGACTTTGGCCGGGTGTCTGGCGCGGAGCTCAACCGTGCTAAATCCTCGGTTAAGTTCTTTGGGCGGTGGAAGAGTAGGTCAGACGTACCAGGAGGGCTGTCGCTCTGTGAAGGGGCCCTGAGGATTCTTGGGGTCCTCTTTGAGGCAGCCCACAGTGCCACGGTCAACTGGACCAGGCGAATAGATGCAGTTCATAAAAAGTTTGCCCTCTGGAAGGCCAGGAGACTGACCTTTACGGGGAAGGTACTGGTTTTGAAGGTAGACGTGTTGCCGTCCCTCCTGTACCTGGCGTACATCTTTCCGATGCCGGCCAGCATGCGGAGGCCGCTCACTCGGCTTGTGTTTCGTTTCATGTGGGGGGGGAGTTATGAATACGTGGCGAGGGCACGCATGTTGGCTCCGGTGGGGGAAGGGGGGAGGGACGTGCCCCATTTCCCACTCAAGTTGGACTGCATTTTTGTTTCTTTTTTGCTCAAAGAATTGTCCTCTCCGGTAGTCCATCCATCTGGCTACTTCCTCCGGTTCTACTTTGCCTACCCGGCAAGGAGGGTCATGGCCTGGTCCAATTCGGCCCCCCGGGCGGAGCAGTTGCCGTGGCATTTTGGCCACGCGGCAAAGTGGCTGCGGGCTCATCCTGGGGTTTTGGAAGGGGATGTGGGGTTGGACCAGAAGAGGCTCTATGCCGAGGTGAGACAGGGAGTGACCGCGCCAGCTGTGGTGGGGATACCCGCTACAGTTTGGTTGTCGGTACAACTGCCTGGCCTGGACAATGGGCTCAAGGATTTAGGATGGCTGATGTTACACAGGAGTTTGCCGGTGCGTGAGATCATGCACCGGCATGGCTTGGCGAGATCCCCGGTGTGCCCCAGAGCTGGTTGCTTTGTGGACGAGACTATTAGACACGTCATGTGGGACTGTCCTTTTGCAGGGGTGGTGTGGGCTAGGGCATCTGTGTTGATTGGGAGGTTGGAGGGGAGTGTTGGGGTCACATGGGCAAGATTGGAGAGAGGGATTGGGAGAGCTGGGGGGGGGCGTAGGGGGCGTCTCCTGCAATGGCTGCTCATGGGCCTTTTTAAGAAGGGGCTGTGGGAGGCCAGACAGGCTCTGGTTAAAAAGGCGGTGGATTGGGGGGTGGAGGGGGTTGTTAGGAGAGTAGAGGGGGACGTAAAGGGAAGGATGCGGTGGGATGTGAAGAGGTGGGGACATCATGCTGCTAGGGAGAGATGGAAGGGGGGTTTAGGTTTGATGGAAGGGATGTAGTGGTTGCTTAGGATATTGACATATGGTTTTTTTTTGTGGAGACCGGAAAGTGCATAAGTGGAAAATGGGGACATGGTTTTTTTGTCTTGGATAGTGGGCTATTGTTTTGGGTGGGATAAAGGGAGGTTTTGGTTAACAGTGGGTGGTTTAATTTGGGGTTCATTTTCATTTTCAACTGTAACAGGGACAGCATACAATAAGGAACATAAAATGAAAATGTAGAAATGCAAATGTTCAGGAAAGTTTTTGTTTGGATTAGTAGGGAAAGGTAAATTAAGAATGTGTGCACATGTATGGGTGTTTTAAATAGTATGATAGGAAGTCGTTTTGTAGTTTGTATGGTATAGGGACAGATAGGATGTGATAACATGTATATGATTATTTTTGATATAAAATTAAGAAAGAAGGTAAAAACTCCCCTCCCAGCTGGTTGGAGGGGAGGAGAAGCCCGATTTCACAAAAAAAAAAAAAAAAAAAAAAAAAAAAAAATCTGTTCTTATCAGTTTAATATCTGATACGTCCCCTACCCGGGGACCATATATTAAATTGATTTTTGGAACAGGGAGATGGAATAGGGGCTTGCTCCGTCCACTCCACGCATCGACCTGGTCTTGCAGTATCTCCAGGAACGGTGCACTAACTCCTCCTAACTTTGTCAAAGTAAATGTTTTGGTACGCTAATCTGCGATGGGTTAAAGGCAATGCAAAAAAAAAGAAATCATTAGATGGGCAATGCTCTGTTTAATCTGCGTTATGTTTTCCCGCCCTTTTTGTTAAAAAAAAATACGTCCGTGTGTGTGTGTGTGTGTGTGTGTGTGTGTGTGTGTGTGTGTGTGTGTGTGTGTGTGTGTGTGTGTGTGTAAATGGCTGCATTTACATAGCGCTTTACAATTTGTTCCTCACATTTTACCCATTCACTCAGACGTTCACACACCGATGGCGGAGGCAACCATGCAAGGTGCCAACCTACCTGCTCATCAGGAGCAATTAGGGGATAAGTGTCTTTAAACAAAGCACAATTGATGCAAACACAGACAACGTGTTGTAAATGCTAGTACAGTAACATCCACCCCCCTGCGTCCTGTATCAGCCGCGCCGGGCGTGCCCGCTGGCCATAATGGGGGTTATCGCTTCTCGGCCTTTTGGCTAAGATCAAGTGTAGTATCTGTTCTTATCAGTTTAATATCTGATACGTCCCCTACCCGGGGACCATATATTAAATTGATTTTTGGAACAGGGAGATGGAATAGGGGCTTGCTCCGTCCACTCCACGCATCGACCTGGTCTTGCAGTATCTCCAGGAACGGTGCACTAACTCCTCCTAACTTTGTCAAAGTAAATGATTTGGTACGCTAATCTGCGATGGGTTAAAGGCAATGCAAAAAAAAAGAAATCATTAGATGGGCAACGTTCTGTTTAATCTGCGTTATGTTTTCCCGCCCTTTTTGTTAAAAAAAAAAAAAAAAAAAAAAAAAAAAAACGTCTGTGTGTGTGTGTGTGTGTGTGTGTGTAAATGGCTGCATTTACATAGCGCTTTACAATTTGTTCCTCACATTTTACCCATTCACTCAGACGTTCACACACCGATGGCGGAGGCAACCATGCAAGGTGCCAACCTACCTGCTCATCAGGAGCAATTAGGGGATAAGTGTCTTTAAACAAAGCACAATTGATGCAAACACAGACAACGTGTTGTAAATGCTAGTACAGTAACATCCACCCCCCTGCGTACTGTATCAGCCGCGCCGGGCGTGCCCGCTGGCCATAATGGGGGTTATCGCTTCTCGGCCTTTTGGCTAAGATCAAGTGTAGTATCTGTTCTTATCAGTTTAATATCTGATACGTCCCCTACCCGGGGACCATATATTAAATTGATTTTTGGAACAGGGAGATGGAATAGGGGCTTGCTCCGTCCACTCCACGCATCGACCTGGTCTTGCAGTATCTCCAGGAACGGTGCACTAACTCCTCCTAACTTTGTCAAAGTAAATGTTTTGGTACGCTAATCTGCGATGGGTTAAAGGCAATGCAAAAAAAAAGAAATCATTAGATGGGCAATGCTCTGTTTAATCTGCGTTATGTTTTCCCGCCCTTTTTGTTAAAAAAAAATACGTCCGTGTGTGTGTGTGTGTGTGTGTGTGTGTGTGTGTGTGTGTGTGTGTGTGTGTGTGTGTGTGTGTGTGTGTGTAAATGGCTGCATTTACATAGCGCTTTACAATTTGTTCCTCACATTTTACCCATTCACTCAGACGTTCACACACCGATGGCGGAGGCAACCATGCAAGGTGCCAACCTACCTGCTCATCAGGAGCAATTAGGGGATAAGTGTCTTTAAACAAAGCACAATTGATGCAAACACAGACAACGTGTTGTAAATGCTAGTACAGTAACATCCACCCCCCTGCGTACTGTATCAGCCGCGCCGGGCGTGCCCGCTGGCCATAATGGGGGTTATCGCTTCTCGGCCTTTTGGCTAAGATCAAGTGTAGTATCTGTTCTTATCAGTTTAATATCTGATACGTCCCCTACCCGGGGACCATATATTAAATTGATTTTTGGAACAGGGAGATGGAATAGGGGCTTGCTCCGTCCACTCCACGCATCGACCTGGTCTTGCAGTATCTCCAGGAACGGTGCACTAACTCCTCCTAACTTTGTCAAAGTAAATGTTTTGGTACGCTAATCTGCGATGGGTTAAAGGCAATGCAAAAAAAAAGAAATCATTAGATGGGCAATGCTCTGTTTAATCTGCGTTATGTTTTCCCGCCCTTTTTGTTAAAAAAAATACGTCCGTGTGTGTGTGTGTGTGTGTGTGTGTGTGTGTGTGTGTGTGTGTGTGTGTGTGTGTGTGTGTGTGTGTGTGTGTAAATGGCTGCATTTACATAGCGCTTTACAATTTGTTCCTCACATTTTACCCATTCACTCAGACGTTCACACACCGATGGCGGAGGCAACCATGCAAGGTGCCAACCTACCTGCTCATCAGGAGCAATTAGGGGATAAGTGTCTTTAAACAAAGCACAATTGATGCAAACACAGACAACGTGTTGTAAATGCTAGTACAGTAACATCCACCCCCCTGCGTCCTGTATCAGCCGCGCCGGGCGTGCCCGCTGGCCATAATGGGGGTTATCGCTTCTCGGCCTTTTGGCTAAGATCAAGTGTAGTATCTGTTCTTATCAGTTTAATATCTGATACGTCCCCTACCCGGGGACCATATATTAAATTGATTTTTGGAACAGGGAGATGGAATAGGGGCTTGCTCCGTCCACTCCACGCATCGACCTGGTCTTGCAGTATCTCCAGGAACGGTGCACTAACTCCTCCTAACTTTGTCAAAGTAAATGTTTTGGTACGCTAATCTGCGATGGGTTAAAGGCAATGCAAAAAAAAAGAAATCATTAGATGGGCAACGCTCTGTTTAATCTGCGTTATGTTTTCCCGCCCTTTTTGTTAAAAAAAAAAAAAAAAAAAAAAAAAAAAAACGTCCGTGTGTGTGTGTGTGTGTGTGTGTGTGTGTAAATGGCTGCATTTACATAGCGCTTTACAATTTGTTCCTCACATTTTACCCATTCACTCAGACGTTCACACACCGATGGCGGAGGCAACCATGCAAGGTGCCAACCTACCTGCTCATCAGGAGCAATTAGGGGATAAGTGTCTTTAAACAAAGCACAATTGATGCAAACACAGACAACGTGTTGTAAATGCTAGTACAGTAACATCCACCCCCCTGCGTACTGTATCAGCCGCGCCGGGCGTGCCCGCTGGCCATAATGGGGGTTATCGCTTCTCGGCCTTTTGGCTAAGATCAAGTGGATGACCGGTGTATGCTGTTCCTGGTTTTGTTTGCTTGTTTATTATTTTTCTCACATTTCCACAGTCGTGCGGTGTATGGGACTGGAAATTGAGTTTTTTTTATTGTTTGTGCTGGCTTCTCCCTACGATGGCCAGCACTCCACGGCAGTCGACCCCTAGGGCTGGGTTACGGTTTTCGGCGAGGTTCATATGGAAGGATGGAACGATGCCCATGTGGAACAGAGATGTGTTTGTGGATGGTGTCATCATGACTCAACTCAAGTTGAAGGCGGACGATATTTTTTGCATCCAGCACAATGCCCAGGAGAGGGGCTACGATGTTTCCTTCAGATCCAGTTTGGGGCTCCAGGGGGTTTTGGAGGACTGCAAGCGGATGGAGGCTGATGTCGGACCCCTCAGCCATTTCGAGGTGTTTTCTCTGGACAGGCTGAATTTTCGAGTTATCAATGTCACAATGTACAACCCGTACGTGATTGATAAGGAGGTGACTGATTTTTTGGCCCCCTACGCTGAGGTGATATCTGAGGTCCGGAGGATCAGAGACAGACGTGGGATCTGGACGGGGCGGAGGCAGGTGCAGGTGCTCCTAAAGGCTGTTCCCGGTGGCTGTGACGGGCTGGCTCATCCCCCAGCCTTCTTTTCCTTGGGGCCTGATAGGGGGTATTTGTTTTATAACAACCAGCCCCCTTTCTGCCGAAGGTGCCGGGTGGCAGGGC
Source organism: Notolepis coatsorum (assembly GCF_963971535.1). Taxonomy (NCBI): domain Eukaryota; kingdom Metazoa; phylum Chordata; class Actinopteri; order Aulopiformes; family Paralepididae; genus Notolepis; species Notolepis coatsorum. The sequence continues at coordinate 180,313,237 of NC_140171.1, forward strand.
ACTCTGATGGAAAGTGTGGGGAGGTGAGGTGCCACCATTGCAAGGAGGAGGGCCACATGGCTAAAGATTGTAAGGTTGGTAAGAAATGCCACAACTGCAGTTCCACCGACCACCTGGTGAGGGCCTGTCCCCAGGAGCGGCGGTATTCGTCAGTGGTGGTGATGGGGAAGGAGCTTGCACCGAAGACCGGAGAGGAGGAAGAAAGTGCACCAGTGGCACCAGCACCAGCACCAATAGAGGCGTTTCCTGTGGAGAAGGACGCAGAGGCGGAGACGGTACTCCTGGTTGGCAACAAGACAGTTTCCCCTTTGTCTTCCGATGGAGAGGCGATGGACGAGGAGGAGGTGGTCGGTGGAGCCAGCGGAGCCAGTGGAGCCAGTGGAGCCAGAAAACGGAGGTTAAGGGTTAAAAGGACTACACCTGGGTCAGAAGGTATGGGGGCAGGGGAAATTACCGGTGGGGGCCCACAAAAAAAGGTAAGGGGAGGGAAGGGAGGTAGGGTGGCCCTCTTAGTGCAACAGGTCGGTGGGGAGCAGGGGGTTGGTGGGGGAGTGGGTTTGGCGGATGTTGAGGCTGAGGGGGAGGGGGTTTGTTTACCGGTTTCCCCTGTCCTGGACAGTATGGACAGTATGGACCCTTTTGAGACTCCAAGCCTTGGGGAAGGGTTACAGGTGGGAGCACCCAATACTTTGCCTGCTTCTTGGGATAAGGGGGAGGATGGGGAGGACAGTTAAAAGTGGGGGTAGGGGTATTATTGTGGGTTGGTTTTTTGTTTAATTTTATTTTATTATTGTCAATGGCTTTCACAGTGGGCACTTTTAATGCACGGGGGTTGAGGGGTTCTGTTAAGAGGAGGGGCTTTTTTGATTATGTTGCCTCACTCAGGCTTACCGTTTGTTTTGTTCAAGAGGTGCACTTACGGGATGGGAGGGATTGTGGTGTGTTTTCAAAGGAATGGGACAAGGGGGAATCGTTTTGGTCAGTGGGGGGGGTTCACTCATCTGGTGTGGGGATACTGTTTGGAAACCGGGAGGCAAGGGTGGTGGGTTCTTTTGTAATTGTGCAGGGGAGGGTTATGGGGGTTGATGTGAATATTGGGGTTTTGAAATTGAGGGTGGTGGTGGTGTACGGGCCACAGAGGGCGGGTGAAAGGAGTGCCATGATGGAGGCTTTAAGGCCTTTTTTTGCCACAAACAGGCAGATGGTGGTGGGGGGTGATTTTAATGTGGATCTGGGGAGGGTGGGTGATCCAAGTGCTGGGTGTGTGGGTTCTTTTTTTAAGGGGCAGGGGCTTGTGGATGGAGGGAAGGCACTTACCCCTCGAATAGATGGTCCCACATGGCGTAACTCCCGGGGGGTAGCCAGGCGTCTCGATTATGTGTTTTTTTCTCGGTCCTTGGTCCTATTGTCGGGCCGGGTGGTCCCTGTTTTTTTCTCTGACCATGATGGGCTCCTCTTTCGGGTCCGGTCTAGCGCTCCTGTTTTCGGCCCCGGGTACTGGAGGTTGAACTCCAGTGTCCTTGGCGAGGATGAGTTCTGCAGTAGCTTTGTCTCCTTTTTCCGGGGGCTCGAGGGACTTAGGGCTTTGTTTTCTGGTGTGGTGGAGTGGTGGGAGGGGGCTAAGGAGAGGATAAAGGGGTTTTGTATTATGTATTGTCAACGGAGGGCGAAGGAGGCGGGGAGGGAAGTGCTCCGTCTTCAACACCTCCTCGAGCTCGAGTACACTTTGGGTAACCTAGGTGGCGCTGTAGACCAGCGGGCTTGTGACTCCCTTAAGACAAAACTTAGGGATGTCTATGAGGATAAGGCCCGTGCTTACCTGACGCGGTCACGTCGTGAGTTCTTGGAGAAGAATGAGACGTGTTCCGCAGCCTTTTTCAGCAGCGTGAGGGCTGATAAGGGAAGGAAGGTGATATCGGGAGTTAGGGACAGTCAGGGTCAGGTGGTTACTGAGACAGGGGAGATGGTAAGGGTCGCAACCGATCACTTCCGCTCCTTCTTCTGTGAACGAGTGGTGGATGAGGAGCGAGCAGAGGCTTTTTTGCAGCTTGTGGCTCAGAGGGTACCGTCAGACCTGGCTGAGGCTTTGGAGGCCCCTCTCTCTCTCGAGGAATTGGAGGGTGCCCTTCGTAGAATGGGCAAGCGTAAGGTTCCGGGCATCGATGGCCTGCCGGCTGAGTTTTATCTCATGTTTTGGGATATTCTCGGCCCGGTGGTTCTCGAGGTCCTGACCGAGGTCCTCCGCACAGGGGCACTGGGAGGGTCAATGGCTAAGGGGGTGATCTCACTTCTGTTTAAGAAGGGGGACGCCTCTGACCTTAAGAACTGGCGGCCATTGACCATGCTGTGTGTTGATTACAAGCTTTTGGCTAAGGTTCTCACAGACCGTCTGTGCACAGCTCTCCCAGATGCGGTCCATGTGGATCAGACGTGTGGGGTGGCTGGGCGCTCGTTGAGATGGAATCTCCAGCTCATCAGAGACGTCATCGCTTGGGCAGAGGATCGGGACCTGCCACTTATGGTGGTGGGTCTTGATCAGGCCAAAGCCTTTGATAGGGTTCACTGGGGTTTTATGTTCAAAGTTTTAGAGAGAATAGGCTTAGGGCGGGTTTTTGTTGGGTGGCTGCGTACTCTGTACACAGCAGTGGGGAGCACGGTTTCTGTTAATGGGCACTTGGGGGAGTTTTTTGGGTTGCACGCAGGGGTAAGACAGGGGTGTCCGCTCTCTCCCCTGCTCTACGTCCTTTATATGGAGCCCCTGGCGGCGGCCATTAGGGCTGACCCGGGTGTGAAGGGTATCCTGGTACCAGGCAGCAGGGGCCTGAGGGTCAAGTTGTCGCAGTATGCGGATGATACCACACTGCTACTGGACAACGATGCGTGTCTGAGTCGGTCTTTGGAGATCTTCCAGGACTTTGGCCGGGTGTCTGGCGCGGAGCTCAACCGTGCTAAATCCTCGGTTAAGTTCTTTGGGCGGTGGAAGAGTAGGTCAGACGTACCAGGAGGGCTGTCGCTCTGTGAAGGGGCCCTGAGGATTCTTGGGGTCCTCTTTGAGGCAGCCCACAGTGCCACGGTCAACTGGACCAGGCGAATAGATGCAGTTCATAAAAAGTTTGCCCTCTGGAAGGCCAGGAGACTGACCTTTACGGGGAAGGTACTGGTTTTGAAGGTAGACGTGTTGCCGTCCCTCCTGTACCTGGCGTACATCTTTCCGATGCCGGCCAGCATGCGGAGGCCGCTCACTCGGCTTGTGTTTCGTTTCATGTGGGGGGGGAGTTATGAATACGTGGCGAGGGCACGCATGTTGGCTCCGGTGGGGGAAGGGGGGAGGGACGTGCCCCATTTCCCACTCAAGTTGGACTGCATTTTTGTTTCTTTTTTGCTCAAAGAATTGTCCTCTCCGGTAGTCCATCCATCTGGCTACTTCCTCCGGTTCTACTTTGCCTACCCGGCAAGGAGGGTCATGGCCTGGTCCAATTCGGCCCCCCGGGCGGAGCAGTTGCCGTGGCATTTTGGCCACGCGGCAAAGTGGCTGCGGGCTCATCCTGGGGTTTTGGAAGGGGATGTGGGGTTGGACCAGAAGAGGCTCTATGCCGAGGTGAGACAGGGAGTGACCGCGCCAGCTGTGGTGGGGATACCCGCTACAGTTTGGTTGTCGGTACAACTGCCTGGCCTGGACAATGGGCTCAAGGATTTAGGATGGCTGATGTTACACAGGAGTTTGCCGGTGCGTGAGATCATGCACCGGCATGGCTTGGCGAGATCCCCGGTGTGCCCCAGAGCTGGTTGCTTTGTGGACGAGACTATTAGACACGTCATGTGGGACTGTCCTTTTGCAGGGGTGGTGTGGGCTAGGGCATCTGTGTTGATTGGGAGGTTGGAGGGGAGTGTTGGGGTCACATGGGCAAGATTGGAGAGAGGGATTGGGAGAGCTGGGGGGGGGCGTAGGGGGCGTCTCCTGCAATGGCTGCTCATGGGCCTTTTTAAGAAGGGGCTGTGGGAGGCCAGACAGGCTCTGGTTAAAAAGGCGGTGGATTGGGGGGTGGAGGGGGTTGTTAGGAGAGTAGAGGGGGACGTAAAGGGAAGGATGCGGTGGGATGTGAAGAGGTGGGGACATCATGCTGCTAGGGAGAGATGGAAGGGGGGTTTAGGTTTGATGGAAGGGATGTAGTGGTTGCTTAGGATATTGACATATGGTTTTTTTTTGTGGAGACCGGAAAGTGCATAAGTGGAAAATGGGGACATGGTTTTTTTGTCTTGGATAGTGGGCTATTGTTTTGGGTGGGATAAAGGGAGGTTTTGGTTAACAGTGGGTGGTTTAATTTGGGGTTCATTTTCATTTTCAACTGTAACAGGGACAGCATACAATAAGGAACATAAAATGAAAATGTAGAAATGCAAATGTTCAGGAAAGTTTTTGTTTGGATTAGTAGGGAAAGGTAAATTAAGAATGTGTGCACATGTATGGGTGTTTTAAATAGTATGATAGGAAGTCGTTTTGTAGTTTGTATGGTATAGGGACAGATAGGATGTGATAACATGTATATGATTATTTTTGATATAAAATTAAGAAAGAAGGTAAAAACTCCCCTCCCAGCTGGTTGGAGGGGAGGAGAAGCCCGATTTCACAAAAAAAAAAAAAAAAAAAAAAAAAAAAAATCTGTTCTTATCAGTTTAATATCTGATACGTCCCCTACCCGGGGACCATATATTAAATTGATTTTTGGAACAGGGAGATGGAATAGGGGCTTGCTCCGTCCACTCCACGCATCGACCTGGTCTTGCAGTATCTCCAGGAACGGTGCACTAACTCCTCCTAACTTTGTCAAAGTAAATGTTTTGGTACGCTAATCTGCGATGGGTTAAAGGCAATGCAAAAAAAAAGAAATCATTAGATGGGCAATGCTCTGTTTAATCTGCGTTATGTTTTCCCGCCCTTTTTGTTAAAAAAAAATACGTCCGTGTGTGTGTGTGTGTGTGTGTGTGTGTGTGTGTGTGTGTGTGTGTGTGTGTGTGTGTGTGTGTGTGTGTGTGTAAATGGCTGCATTTACATAGCGCTTTACAATTTGTTCCTCACATTTTACCCATTCACTCAGACGTTCACACACCGATGGCGGAGGCAACCATGCAAGGTGCCAACCTACCTGCTCATCAGGAGCAATTAGGGGATAAGTGTCTTTAAACAAAGCACAATTGATGCAAACACAGACAACGTGTTGTAAATGCTAGTACAGTAACATCCACCCCCCTGCGTACTGTATCAGCCGCGCCGGGCGTGCCCGCTGGCCATAATGGGGGTTATCGCTTCTCGGCCTTTTGGCTAAGATCAAGTGTAGTATCTGTTCTTATCAGTTTAATATCTGATACGTCCCCTACCCGGGGACCATATATTAAATAGATTTTTGGAACAGGGAGATGGAATAGGGGCTTGCTCCGTCCACTCCACGCATCGACCTGGTCTTGCAGTATCTCCAGGAACGGTGCACTAACTCCTCCTAACTTTGTCAAAGTAAATGTTTTGGTACGCTAATCTGCGATGGGTTAAAGGCAATGCAAAAAAAAAGAAATCATTAGATGGGCAATGCTCTGTTTAATCTGCGTTATGTTTTCCCGCCCTTTTTGTTAAAAAAAAATACGTCCGTGTGTGTGTGTGTGTGTGTGTGTGTGTGTGTGTGTGTGTGTGTGTGTGTGTGTGTGTGTGTGTGTAAATGGCTGCATTTACATAGCGCTTTACAATTTGTTCCTCACATTTTACCCATTCACTCAGACGTTCACACACCGATGGCGGAGGCAACCATGCAAGGTGCCAACCTACCTGCTCATCAGGAGCAATTAGGGGATAAGTGTCTTTAAACAAAGCACAATTGATGCAAACACAGACAACGTGTTGTAAATGCTAGTACAGTAACATCCACCCCCCTGCGTCCTGTATCAGCCGCGCCGGGCGTGCCCGCTGGCCATAATGGGGGTTATCGCTTCTCGGCCTTTTGGCTAAGATCAAGTGTAGTATCTGTTCTTATCAGTTTAATATCTGATACGTCCCCTACCCGGGGACCATATATTAAATTGATTTTTGGAACAGGGAGATGGAATAGGGGCTTGCTCCGTCCACTCCACGCATCGACCTGGTCTTGCAGTATCTCCAGGAACGGTGCACTAACTCCTCCTAACTTTGTCAAAGTAAATGATTTGGTACGCTAATCTGCGATGGGTTAAAGGCAATGCAAAAAAAAAGAAATCATTAGATGGGCAACGTTCTGTTTAATCTGCGTTATGTTTTCCCGCCCTTTTTGTTAAAAAAAGAAAAAAAAAAAAAAAAAAAAAACGTCTGTGTGTGTGTGTGTGTGTGTGTGTGTAAATGGCTGCATTTACATAGCGCTTTACAATTTGTTCCTCACATTTTACCCATTCACTCAGACGTTCACACACCGATGGCGGAGGCAACCATGCAAGGTGCCAACCTACCTGCTCATCAGGAGCAATTAGGGGATAAGTGTCTTTAAACAAAGCACAATTGATGCAAACACAGACAACGTGTTGTAAATGCTAGTACAGTAACATCCACCCCCCTGCGTACTGTATCAGCCGCGCCGGGCGTGCCCGCTGGCCATAATGGGGGTTATCGCTTCTCGGCCTTTTGGCTAAGATCAAGTGTAGTATCTGTTCTTATCAGTTTAATATCTGATACGTCCCCTACCCGGGGACCATATATTAAATTGATTTTTGGAACAGGGAGATGGAATAGGGGCTTGCTCCGTCCACTCCACGCATCGACCTGGTCTTGCAGTATCTCCAGGAACGGTGCACTAACTCCTCCTAACTTTGTCAAAGTAAATGTTTTGGTACGCTAATCTGCGATGGGTTAAAGGCAATGCAAAAAAAAAGAAATCATTAGATGGGCAATGCTCTGTTTAATCTGCGTTATGTTTTCCCGCCCTTTTTGTTAAAAAAAAATACGTCCGTGTGTGTGTGTGTGTGTGTGTGTGTGTGTGTGTGTGTGTGTGTGTGTGTGTGTGTGTGTGTGTGTGTGTGTAAATGGCTGCATTTACATAGCGCTTTACAATTTGTTCCTCACATTTTACCCATTCACTCAGACGTTCACACACCGATGGCGGAGGCAACCATGCAAGGTGCCAACCTACCTGCTCATCAGGAGCAATTAGGGGATAAGTGTCTTTAAACAAAGCACAATTGATGCAAACACAGACAACGTGTTGTAAATGCTAGTACAGTAACATCCACCCCCCTGCGTCCTGTATCAGCCGCGCCGGGCGTGCCCGCTGGCCATAATGGGGGTTATCGCTTCTCGGCCTTTTGGCTAAGATCAAGTGTAGTATCTGTTCTTATCAGTTTAATATCTGATACGTCCCCTACCCGGGGACCATATATTAAATTGATTTTTGGAACAGGGAGATGGAATAGGGGCTTGCTCCGTCCACTCCACGCATCGACCTGGTCTTGCAGTATCTCCAGGAACGGTGCACTAACTCCTCCTAACTTTGTCAAAGTAAATGATTTGGTACGCTAATCTGCGATGGGTTAAAGGCAATGCAAAAAAAAAGAAATCATTAGATGGGCAACGTTCTGTTTAATCTGCGTTATGTTTTCCCGCCCTTTTTGTTAAAAAAAAAAAAAAAAAAAAAAAAAAAAAACGTCTGTGTGTGTGTGTGTGTGTGTGTGTGTAAATGGCTGCATTTACATAGCGCTTTACAATTTGTTCCTCACATTTTACCCATTCACTCAGACGTTCACACACCGATGGCGGAGGCAACCATGCAAGGTGCCAACCTACCTGCTCATCAGGAGCAATTAGGGGATAAGTGTCTTTAAACAAAGCACAATTGATGCAAACACAGACAACGTGTTGTAAATGCTAGTACAGTAACATCCACCCCCCTGCGTACTGTATCAGCCGCGCCGGGCGTGCCCGCTGGCCATAATGGGGGTTATCGCTTCTCGGCCTTTTGGCTAAGATCAAGTGTAGTATCTGTTCTTATCAGTTTAATATCTGATACGTCCCCTACCCGGGGACCATATATTAAATTGATTTTTGGAACAGGGAGATGGAATAGGGGCTTGCTCCGTCCACTCCACGCATCGACCTGGTCTTGCAGTATCTCCAGGAACGGTGCACTAACTCCTCCTAACTTTGTCAAAGTAAATGTTTTGGTACGCTAATCTGCGATGGGTTAAAGGCAATGCAAAAAAAAAGAAATCATTAGATGGGCAATGCTCTGTTTAATCTGCGTTATGTTTTCCCGCCCTTTTTGTTAAAAAAAAATACGTCCGTGTGTGTGTGTGTGTGTGTGTGTGTGTGTGTGTGTGTGTGTGTGTGTGTGTGTGTAAATGGCTGCATTTACATAGCGCTTTACAATTTGTTCCTCACATTTTACCCATTCACTCAGACGTTCACACACCGATGGCGGAGGCAACCATGCAAGGTGCCAACCTACCTGCTCATCAGGAGCAATTAGGGGATAAGTGTCTTTAAACAAAGCACAATTGATGCAAACACAGACAACGTGTTGTAAATGCTAGTACAGTAACATCCACCCCCCTGCGTACTGTATCAGCCGCGCCGGGCGTGCCCGCTGGCCATAATGGGGGTTATCGCTTCTCGGCCTTTTGGCTAAGATCAAGTGTAGTATCTGTTCTTATCAGTTTAATATCTGATACGTCCCCTACCCGGGGACCATATATTAAATAGATTTTTGGAACAGGGAGATGGAATAGGGGCTTGCTCCGTCCACTCCACGCATCGACCTGGTCTTGCAGTATCTCCAGGAACGGTGCACTAACTCCTCCTAACTTTGTCAAAGTAAATGTTTTGGTACGCTAATCTGCGATGGGTTAAAGGCAATGCAAAAAAAAAGAAATCATTAGATGGGCAATGCTCTGTTTAATCTGCGTTATGTTTTCCCGCCCTTTTTGTTAAAAAAAAATACGTCCGTGTGTGTGTGTGTGTGTGTGTGTGTGTGTGTGTGTGTGTGTGTGTGTGTGTGTGTGTAAATGGCTGCATTTACATAGCGCTTTACAATTTGTTCCTCACATTTTACCCATTCACTCAGACGTTCACACACCGATGGCGGAGGCAACCATGCAAGGTGCCAACCTACCTGCTCATCAGGAGCAATTAGGGGATAAGTGTCTTTAAACAAAGCACAATTGATGCAAACACAGACAACGTGTTGTAAATGCTAGTACAGTAACATCCACCCCCCTGCGTCCTGTATCAGCCGCACCGGGCGTGCCCGCTGGCCATAATGGGGGTTATCGCTTCTCGGCCTTTTGGCTAAGATCAAGTGTAGTATCTGTTCTTATCAGTTTAATATCTGATACGTCCCCTACACGGGGACCATATATTAAATTGATTTTTGGAACAGGGAGATGGAATAGGGGCTTGCTCCGTCCACTCCACGCATCGACCTGGTCTTGCAGTATCTCCAGGAACGGTGCACTAACTCCTCCTAACTTTGTCAAAGTAAATGTTTTGGTACGCTAATCTGCGATGGGTTAAAGGCAATGCAAAAAAAAAGAAATCATTAGATGGGCAACGCTCTGTTTAATCTGCGTTATGTTTTCCCGCCCTTTTTGTTAAAAAAAAATACGTCCGTGTGTGTGTGTGTGTGTGTGTGTGTGTGTGTGTGTGTGTGTGTGTGTGTGTGTGTGTGTGTGTGTGTAAATGGCTGCATTTACATAGCGCTTTACAATTTGTTCCTCACATTTTACCCATTCACTCAGACGTTCACACACCGATGGCGGAGGCAACCATGCAAGGTGCCAACCTACCTGCTCATCAGGAGCAATTAGGGGATAAGTGTCTTTAAACAAAGCACAATTGATGCAAACACAGACAACGTGTTGTAAATGCTAGTACAGTAACATCCACCCCCCTGCGTACTGTATCAGCCGCGCCGGGCGTGCCCGCTGGCCATAATGGGGGTTATCGCTTCTCGGCCTTTTGGCTAAGATCAAGTGTAGTATCTGTTCTTATCAGTTTAATATCTGATACGTCCCCTACCCGGGGACCATATATTAAATTGATTTTTGGAACAGGGAGATGGAATAGGGGCTTGCTCCGTCCACTCCACGCATCGACCTGGTCTTGCAGTATCTCCAGGAACGGTGCACTAACTCCTCCTAACTTTGTCAAAGTAAATGTTTTGGTACGCTAATCTGCGATGGGTTAAAGGCAATGCAAAAAAAAAGAAATCATTAGATGGGCAATGCTCTGTTTAATCTGCGTTATGTTTTCCCGCCCTTTTTGTTAAAAAAAAATACGTCCGTGTGTGTGTGTGTGTGTGTGTGTGTGTGTGTGTGTGTGTGTGTGTGTGTGTGTGTGTGTGTGTGTGTGTGTGTGTGTGTGTGTAAATGGCTGCATTTACATAGCGCTTTACAATTTGTTCCTCACATTTTACCCATTCACTCAGACGTTCACACACCGATGGCGGAGGCAACCATGCAAGGTGCCAACCTACCTGCTCATCAGGAGCAATTAGGGGATAAGTGTCTTTAAACAAAGCACAATTGATGCAAACACAGACAACGTGTTGTAAATGCTAGTACAGTAACATCCACCCCCCTGCGTCCTGTATCAGCCGCGCCGGGCGTGCCCGCTGGCCATAATGGGGGTTATCGCTTCTCGGCCTTTTGGCTAAGATCAAGTGGATGACCGGTGTATGCTGTTCCTGGTTTTGTTTGCTTGTTTATTATTTTTCTCACATTTCCACAGTCGTGCGGTGTATGGGACTGGAAATTGAGTTTTTTTTATTGTTTGTGCTGGCTTCTCCCTACGATGGCCAGCACTCCACGGCAGTCGACCCCTAGGGCTGGGTTACGGTTTTCGGCGAGGTTCATATGGAAGGATGGAACGATGCCCATGTGGAACAGAGATGTGTTTGTGGATGGTGTCATCATGACTCAACTCAAGTTGAAGGCGGACGATATTTTTTGCATCCAGCACAATGCCCAGGAGAGGGGCTACGATGTTTCCTTCAGATCCAGTTTGGGGCTCCAGGGGGTTTTGGAGGACTGCAAGCGGATGGAGGCTGATGTCGGACCCCTCAGCCATTTCGAGGTGTTTTCTCTGGACAGGCTGAATTTTCGAGTTATCAATGTCACAATGTACAACCCGTACGTGATCGATAAGGAGGTGACTGATTTTTTGGCCCCCTACGCTGAGGTGATATCTGAGGTCCGGAGGATCAGAGACAGACGTGGGATCTGGACGGGGCGGAGGCAGGTGCAGGTGCTCCTAAAGGCTGTTCCCGGTGGCTGTGACGGGCTGGCTCATCCCCCAGCCTTCTTTTCCTTGGGGCCTGATAGGGGGTATTTGTTTTATAACAACCAGCCCCCTTTCTGCCGAAGGTGCCGGGTGGCAGGGCACTCTGATGGAAAGTGTGGGGAGGTGAGGTGCCACCATTGCAAGGAGGAGGGCCACATGGCTAAAGATTGTAAGGTTGGTAAGAAATGCCACAACTGCAGTTCCACCGACCACCTGGTGAGGGCCTGTCCCCAGGAGCGGCGGTATTCGTCAGTGGTGGTGATGGGGAAGGAGCTTGCACCGAAGACCGGAGAGGAGGAAGAAAGTGCACCAGTGGCACCAGCACCAGCACCAATAGAGGCGATTCCTGTGGAGAAGGACGCAGAGGCGGAGACGGTACTCCTGGTTGGCAACAAGACAGTTTCCCCTTTGTCTTCCGATGGAGAGGCGATGGACGAGGAGGAGGTGGTCGGTGGAGCCAGCGGAGCCAGTGGAGCCAGTGGAGCCAGAAAACGGAGGTTAAGGGTTAAAAGGACTACACCTGGGTCAGAAGGTATGGGGGCAGGGGAAATTACCGGTGGGGGCCCACAAAAAAAGGTAAGGGGAGGGAAGGGAGGTAGGGTGGCCCTCTTAGTGCAACAGGTCGGTGGGGAGCAGGGGGTTGGTGGGGGAGTGGGTTTGGCGGATGTTGAGGCTGAGGGGGAGGGGGTTTGTTTACCGGTTTCCCCTGTCCTGGACAGTATGGACAGTATGGACCCTTTTGAGACTCCAAGCCTTGGGGAAGGGTTACAGGTGGGAGCACCCAACACTTTGCCTGCTTCTTGGGATAAGGGGGAGGATGGGGAGGACAGTTAAAAGTGGGGGTAGGGGTATTATTGTGGGTTGGTTTTTTGTTTAATTTTATTTTATTATTGTCAATGGCTTTCACAGTGGGCACTTTTAATGCACGGGGGTTGAGGGGTTCTGTTAAGAGGAGGGGCTTTTTTGATTATGTTGCCTCACTCAGGCTTACCGTTTGTTTTGTTCAAGAGGTGCACTTACGGGATGGGAGGGATTGTGGTGTGTTTTCAAAGGAATGGGACAAGGGGGAATCGTTTTGGTCAGTGGGGGGGGTTCACTCATCTGGTGTGGGGATACTGTTTGGAAACCGGGAGGCAAGGGTGGTGGGTTCTTTTGTAATTGTGCAGGGGAGGGTTATGGGGGTTGATGTGAATATTGGGGTTTTGAAATTGAGGGTGGTGGTGGTGTACGGGCCACAGAGGGCGGGTGAAAGGAGTGCCATGATGGAGGCTTTAAGGCCTTTTTTTGCCACAAACAGGCAGATGGTGGTGGGGGGTGATTTTAATGTGGATCTGGGGAGGGTGGGTGATCCAAGTGCTGGGTGTGTGGGTTCTTTTTTTAAGGGGCAGGGGCTTGTGGATGGAGGGAAGGCACTTACCCCTCGAATAGATGGTCCCACATGGCGTAACTCCCGGGGGGTAGCCAGGCGTCTCGATTATGTGTTTTTTTCTCGGTCCTTGGTCCTATTGTCGGGCCGGGTGGTCCCTGTTTTTTTCTCTGACCATGATGGGCTCCTCTTTCGGGTCCGGTCTAGCGCTCCTGTTTTCGGCCCCGGGTACTGGAGGTTGAACTCCAGTGTCCTTGGCGAGGATGAGTTCTGCAGTAGCTTTGTCTCCTTTTTCCGGGGGCTCGAGGGACTTAGGGCTTTGTTTTCTGGTGTGGTGGAGTGGTGGGAGGGGGCTAAGGAGAGGATAAAGGGGTTTTGTATTATGTATTGTCAACGGAGGGCGAAGGAGGCGGGGAGGGAAGTGCTCCGTCTTCAACACCTCCTCGAGCTCGAGTACACTTTGGGTAACCTAGGTGGCGCTGTAGACCAGCGGGCTTGTGACTCCCTTAAGACAGAACTTAGGGATGTCTATGAGGATAAGGCCCGTGCTTACCTGACGCGGTCACGTCGTGAGTTCTTGGAGAAGAATGAGACGTGTTCCGCAGCCTTTTTCAGCAGCGTGAGGGCTGATAAGGGAAGGAAGGTGATATCGGGAGTTAGGGACAGTCAGGGTCAGGTGGTTACTGAGACAGGGGAGATGGTAAGGGTCGCAACCGATCACTTCCGCTCCTTCTTCTGTGAACGAGTGGTGGATGAGGAGCGAGCAGAGGCTTTTTTGCAGCTTGTGGCTCAGAGGGTACCGTCAGACCTGGCTGAGGCTTTGGAGGCCCCTCTCTCTCTCTCGAGGAATTGGAGGGTGCCCTTCGTAGAATGGGTAAGCGTAAGGTTCCGGGCATCGATGGCCTGCCGGCTGAGTTTTATCTCATGTTTTGGGATATTCTCGGCCCGGTGGTTCTCGAGGTCCTGACCGAGGTCCTCCGCACAGGGGCACTGGGAGGGTCAATGGCTAAGGGGGTGATCTCACTTCTGTTTAAGAAGGGGGACGCCTCTGACCTTAAGAACTGGCGGCCATTGACCATGCTGTGTGTTGATTACAAGCTTTTGGCTAAGGTTCTCACAGACCGTCTGTGCACAGCTCTCCCAGATGCGGTCCATGTGGACCAGACGTGTGGGGTGGCTGGGCGCTCGTTGAGATGGAATCTCCAGCTCATCAGAGACGTCATCGCTTGGGCAGAGGATCGGGACCTGCCACTTATGGTGGTGGGTCTTGATCAGGCCAAAGCCTTTGATAGGGTTCACTGGGGTTTTATGTTCAAAGTTTTAGAGAGAATAGGCTTAGGGCGGGTTTTTGTTGGGTGGCTGCGTACTCTGTACACAGCAGTGGGGAGCACGGTTTCTGTTAATGGGCACTTGGGGGAGTTTTTTGGGTTGCACGCAGGGGTAAGACAGGGGTGTCCGCTCTCTCCCCTGCTCTACGTCCTTTATATGGAGCCCCTGGCGGCGGCCATTAGGGCTGACCCGGGTGTGAAGGGTATCCTGGTACCAGGCAGCAGGGGCCTGAGGGTCAAGTTGTCGCAGTATGCGGATGATACCACACTGCTACTGGACAACGATGCGTGTCTGAGTCGGTCTTTGGAGATCTTCCAGGACTTTGGCCGGGTGTCTGGCGCGGAGCTCAACCGTGCTAAATCCTCGGTTAAGTTCTTTGGGCGGTGGAAGAGTAGGTCAGACGTACCAGGAGGGCTGTCGCTCTGTGAAGGGGCCCTGAGGATTCTTGGGGTCCTCTTTGAGGCAGCCCACAGTGCCACGGTCAACTGGACCAGGCGAATAGATGCAGTTCATAAAAAGTTTGCCCTCTGGAAGGCCAGGAGACTGACCTTTACGGGGAAGGTACTGGTTTTGAAGGTAGACGTGTTGCCGTCCCTCCTGTACCTGGCGTACATCTTTCCGATGCCGGCCAGCATGCGGAGGCCGCTCACTCGGCTTGTGTTTCGTTTCATGTGGGGGGGGAGTTATGAATACGTGGCGAGGGCACGCATGTTGGCTCCGGTGGGGGAAGGGGGGAGGGACGTGCCCCATTTCCCACTCAAGTTGGACTGCATTTTTGTTTCTTTTTTGCTCAAAGAATTGTCCTCTCCGGTAGTCCATCCATCTGGCTACTTCCTCCGGTTCTACTTTGCCTACCCGGCAAGGAGGGTCATGGCCTGGTCCAATTCGGCCCCCCGGGCGGAGCAGTTGCCGTGGCATTTTGGCCACGCGGCAAAGTGGCTGCGGGCTCATCCTGGGGTTTTGGAAGGGGATGTGGGGTTGGACCAGAAGAGGCTCTATGCCGAGGTGAGACAGGGAGTGACCGCGCCAGCTGTGGTGGGGATACCCGCTACAGTTTGGTTGTCGGTACAACTGCCTGGCCTGGACAATGGGCTCAAGGATTTAGGATGGCTGATGTTACACAGGAGTTTGCCGGTGCGTGAGATCATGCACCGGCATGGCTTGGCGAGATCCCCGGTGTGCCCCAGAGCTGGTTGCTTTGTGGACGAGACTATTAGACACGTCATGTGGGACTGTCCTTTTGCAGGGGTGGTGTGGGCTAGGGCATCTGTGTTGATTGGGAGGTTGGAGGGGAGTGTTGGGGTCACATGGGCAAGATTGGAGAGAGGGATTGGGAGAGCTGGGGGGGGGCGTAGGGGGCGTCTCCTGCAATGGCTGCTCATGGGCCTTTTTAAGAAGGGGCTGTGGGAGGCCAGACAGGCTCTGGTTAAAAAGGCGGTGGATTGGGGGGTGGAGGGGGTTGTTAGGAGAGTAGAGGGGGACGTAAAGGGAAGGATGCGGTGGGATGTGAAGAGGTGGGGACATCATGCTGCTAGGGAGAGATGGAAGGGGGGTTTAGGTTTGATGGAAGGGATGTAGTGGTTGCTTAGGATATTGACATATGGTTTTTTTTGTGGAGACCGGAAAGTGCATAAGTGGAAAATGGGGACATGGTTTTTTGTCTTGGATAGTGGGCTATTGTTTTGGGTGGGATAAAGGGAGGTTTTGGTTAACAGTGGGTGGTTTAATTTGGGGTTCATTTTCATTTTCAACTGTAACAGGGACAGCATACAATAAGGAACATAAAATGAAAATGTAGAAATGCAAATGTTCAGGAAAGTTTTGTTTGGATTAGTAGGGAAAGGTAAATTAAGAATGTGTGCACATGTATGGGTGTTTTAAATAGTATGATAGGAAGTCGTTTTGTAGTTTGTATGGTATAGGGACAGATAGGATGTGATAACATGTATATGATTATTTTTGATATAAAATTAAGAAAGAAGGTAAAAACTCCCCTCCCAGCTGGTTGGAGGGGAGGAGAAGCCCGATTTCACAAAAAAAAAAAAAAAAAAAAAAAAAAAAAAATCTGTTCTTATCAGTTTAATATCTGATACGTCCCCTACCCGGGGACCATATATTAAATTGATTTTTGGAACAGGGAGATGGAATAGGGGCTTGCTCCGTCCACTCCACGCATCGACCTGGTCTTGCAGTATCTCCAGGAACGGTGCACTAACTCCTCCTAACTTTGTCAAAGTAAATGTTTTGGTACGCTAATCTGCGATGGGTTAAAGGCAATGCAAAAAAAAAGAAATCATTAGATGGGCAACGCTCTGTTTAATCTGCGTTATGTTTTCCCGCCCTTTTTGTTAAAAAAAAAAAAAAAAAAAAAAAAAAAAAAAACGTCCGTGTGTGTGTGTGTGTGTGTGTGTGTGTGTGTAAATGGCTGCATTTACATAGCGCTTTACAATTTGTTCCTCACATTTTACCCATTCACTCAGACGTTCACACACCGATGGCGGAGGCAACCATGCAAGGTGCCAACCTACCTGCTCATCAGGAGCAATTAGGGGATAAGTGTCTTTAAACAAAGCACAATTGATGCAAACACAGACAACGTGTTGTAAATGCTAGTACAGTAACATCCACCCCCCTGCGTACTGTATCAGCCGCGCCGGGCGTGCCCGCTGGCCATAATGGGGGTTATCGCTTCTCGGCCTTTTGGCTAAGATCAAGTGTAGTATCTGTTCTTATCAGTTTAATATCTGATACGTCCCCTACCCGGGGACCATATATTAAATTGATTTTTGGAACAGGGAGATGGAATAGGGGCTTGCTCCGTCCACTCCACGCATCGACCTGGTCTTGCAGTATCTCCAGGAACGGTGCACTAACTCCTCCTAACTTTGTCAAAGTAAATGTTTTGGTACGCTAATCTGCGATGGGTTAAAGGCAATGCAAAAAAAAAGAAATCATTAGATGGGCAATGCTCTGTTTAATCTGCGTTATGTTTTCCCGCCCTTTTTGTTAAAAAAAAATACGTCCGTGTGTGTGTGTGTGTGTGTGTGTGTGTGTGTGTGTGTGTGTGTGTGTGTGTGTGTGTAAATGGCTGCATTTACATAGCGCTTTACAATTTGTTCCTCACATTTTACCCATTCACTCAGACGTTCACACACCGATGGCGGAGGCAACCATGCAAGGTGCCAACCTACCTGCTCATCAGGAGCAATTAGGGGATAAGTGTCTTTAAACAAAGCACAATTGATGCAAACACAGACAACGTGTTGTAAATGCTAGTACAGTAACATCCACCCCCCTGCGTCCTGTATCAGCCGCGCCGGGCGTGCCCGCTGGCCATAATGGGGGTTATCGCTTCTCGGCCTTTTGGCTAAGATCAAGTGTAGTATCTGTTCTTATCAGTTTAATATCTGATACGTCCCCTACCCGGGGACCATATATTAAATTGATTTTTGGAACAGGGAGATGGAATAGGGGCTTGCTCCGTCCACTCCACGCATCGACCTGGTCTTGCAGTATCTCCAGGAACGGTGCACTAACTCCTCCTAACTTTGTCAAAGTAAATGTTTTGGTACGCTAATCTGCGATGGGTTAAAGGCAATGCAAAAAAAAAGAAATCATTAGATGGGCAACGCTCTGTTTAATCTGCGTTATGTTTTCCCGCCCTTTTTGTTAAAAAAAAAAAAAAAAAAAAAAAAAAAAAACGTCCGTGTGTGTGTGTGTGTGTGTGTGTGTAAATGGCTGCATTTACATAGCGCTTTACAATTTGTTCCTCACATTTTACCCATTCACTCAGACGTTCACACACCGATGGCGGAGGCAACCATGCAAGGTGCCAACCTACCTGCTCATCAGGAGCAATTAGGGGATAAGTGTCTTTAAACAAAGCACAATTGATGCAAACACAGACAACGTGTTGTAAATGCTAGTACAGTAACATCCACCCCCCTGCGTCCTGTATCAGCCGCGCCGGGCGTGCCCGCTGGCCATAATGGGGGTTATCGCTTCTCGGCCTTTTGGCTAAGATCAAGTGTAGTATCTGTTCTTATCAGTTTAATATCTGATACGTCCCCTACCCGGGGACCATATATTAAATTGATTTTTGGAACAGGGAGATGGAATAGGGGCTTGCTCCGTCCACTCCACGCATCGACCTGGTCTTGCAGTATCTCCAGGAACGGTGCACTAACTCCTCCTAACTTTGTCAAAGTAAATGTTTTGGTACGCTAATCTGCGATGGGTTAAAGGCAATGCAAAAAAAAAGAAATCATTAGATGGGCAACGCTCTGTTTAATCTGCGTTATGTTTTCCCGCCCTTTTTGTTAAAAAAAAAAAAAAAAAAAAAAAAAAAAACGTCCGTGTGTGTGTGTGTGTGTGTGTGTGTGTGTGTAAATGGCTGCATTTACATAGCGCTTTACAATTTGTTCCTCACATTTTACCCATTCACTCAGACGTTCACACACCGATGGCGGAGGCAACCATGCAAGGTGCCAACCTACCTGCTCATCAGGAGCAATTAGGGGATAAGTGTCTTTAAACAAAGCACAATTGATGCAAACACAGACAACGTGTTGTAAATGCTAGTACAGTAACATCCACCCCCCTGCGTACTGTATCAGCCGCGCCGGGCGTGCCCGCTGGCCATAATGGGGGTTATCGCTTCTCGGCCTTTTGGCTAAGATCAAGTGGATGACCGGTGTATGCTGTTCCTGGTTTTGTTTGCTTGTTTATTATTTTTCTCACATTTCCACAGTCGTGCGGTGTATGGGACTGGAAATTGAGTTTTTTTTATTGTTTGTGCTGGCTTCTCCTTACGATGGCCAGCACTCCACGGCAGTCGACCCCTAGGGCTGGGTTACGGTTTTCGGCGAGGTTCATATGGAAGGATGGAACGATGCCCATGTGGAACAGAGATGTGTTTGTGGATGGTGTCATCATGACTCAACTCAAGTTGAAGGCGGACGATATTTTTTGCATCCAGCACAATGCCCAGGAGAGGGGCTACGATGTTTCCTTCAGATCCAGTTTGGGGCTCCAGGGGGTTTTGGAGGACTGCAAGCGGATGGAGGCTGATGTCGGACCCCTCAGCCATTTCGAGGTGTTTTCTCTGGACAGGCTGAATTTTCGAGTTATCAATGTCACAATGTACAACCCGTACGTGATCGATAAGGAGGTGACTGATTTTTTGGCCCCCTACGCTGAGGTGATATCTGAGGTCCGGAGGATCAGAGACAGACGTGGGATCTGGACGGGGCGGAGGCAGGTGCAGGTGCTCCTAAAGGCTGTTCCCGGTGGCTGTGACGGGCTGGCTCATCCCCCAGCCTTCTTTTCCTTGGGGCCTGATAGGGGGTATTTGTTTTATAACAACCAGCCCCCTTTCTGCCGAAGGTGCCGGGTGGCAGGGCACTCTGATGGAAGGTGTGGGGAGGTGAGGTGCCACCATTGCAAGGAGGAGGGCCACATGGCTAAAGATTGTAAGGTTGGTAAGAAATGCCACAACTGCAGTTCCACCGACCACCTGGTGAGGGCCTGTCCCCAGGAGCGGCGGTATTCGTCAGTGGTGGTGATGGGGAAGGAGCTTGCACCGAAGACCGGAGAGGAGGAAGAAAGTGCACCAGTGGCACCAGCACCAGCACCAATAGAGGCGTTTCCTGTGGAGAAGGACGCAGAGGCGGAGACGGTACTCCTGGTTGGCAACAAGACAGTTTCCCCTTTGTCTTCCGATGGAGAGGCGATGGACGAGGAGGAGGTGGTCGGTGGAGCCAGCGGAGCCAGTGGAGCCAGTGGAGCCAGAAAACGGAGGTTAAGGGTTAAAAGGACTACACCTGGGTCAGAAGGTATGGGGGCAGGGGAAATTACCGGTGGGGGCCCACAAAAAAAGGTAAGGGGAGGGAAGGGAGGTAGGGTGGCCCTCTTAGTGCAACAGGTCGGTGGGGAGCAGGGGGTTGGTGGGGGAGTGGGTTTGGCGGATGTTGAGGCTGAGGGGGAGGGGGTTTGTTTACCGGTTTCCCCTGTCCTGGACAGTATGGACAGTATGGACCCTTTTGAGACTCCAAGCCTTGGGGAAGGGTTACAGGTGGGAGCACCCAACACTCTGCCTGCTTCTTGGGATAAGGGGGAGGATGGGGAGGACAGTTAAAAGTGGGGGTAGGGGTATTATTGTGGGTTGGTTTTTTGTTTAATTTTATTTTATTATTGTCAATGGCTTTCACAGTGGGCACCTTTAATGCACGGGGGTTGAGGGGTTCTGTTAAGAGGAGGGGCTTTTTTGATTATGTTGCCTCACTCAGGCTTACCGTTTGTTTTGTTCAAGAGGTGCACTTACGGGATGGGAGGGATTGTGGTGTGTTTTCAAAGGAATGGGACAAGGGGGAATCGTTTTGGTCAGTGGGGGGGGTTCACTCATCTGGTGTGGGGATACTGTTTGGAAACCGGGAGGCAAGGGTGGTGGGTTCTTTTGTAATTGTGCAGGGGAGGGTTATGGGGGTTGATGTGAATATTGGGGTTTTGAAATTGAGGGTGGTGGTGGTGTACGGGCCACAGAGGGCGGGTGAAAGGAGTGCCATGATGGAGGCTTTAAGGCCTTTTTTTGCCACAAACAGGCAGATGGTGGTGGGGGGTGATTTTAATGTGGATCTGGGGAGGGTGGGTGATCCAAGTGCTGGGTGTGTGGGTTCTTTTTTTAAGGGGCAGGGGCTTGTGGATGGAGGGAAGGCACTTACCCCTCGAATAGATGGTCCCACATGGCGTAACTCCCGGGGGGTAGCCAGGCGTCTCGATTATGTGTTTTTTTCTCGGTCCTTGGTCCTATTGTCGGGCCGGGTGGTCCCTGTTTTTTTCTCTGACCATGATGGGCTCCTCTTTCGGGTCCGGTCTAGCGCTCCTGTTTTCGGCCCCGGGTACTGGAGGTTGAACTCCAGTGTCCTTGGCGAGGATGAGTTCTGCAGTAGCTTTGTCTCCTTTTTCCGGGGGCTCGAGGGACTTAGGGCTTTGTTTTCTGGTGTGGTGGAGTGGTGGGAGGGGGCTAAGGAGAGGATAAAGGGGTTTTGTATTATGTATTGTCAACGGAGGGCGAAGGAGGCGGGGAGGGAAGTGCTCCGTCTTCAACACCTCCTCGAGCTCGAGTACACTTTGGGTAACCTAGGTGGCGCTGTAGACCAGCGGGCTTGTGACTCCCTTAAGACAGAACTTAGGGATGTCTATGAGGATAAGGCCTGTGCTTACCTGACGCGGTCACGTCGTGAGTTCTTGGAGAAGAACGAGACGTGTTCCGCAGCCTTTTTCAGCAGCGTGAGGGCTGATAAGGGAAGGAAGGTGATATCGGGAGTTAGGGACAGTCAGGGTCAGGTGGTTACTGAGACAGGGGAGATGGTAAGGGTCGCAACCGATCACTTCCGCTCCTTCTTCTGTGAACGAGTGGTGGATGAGGAGCGAGCAGAGGCTTTTTTGCAGCTTGTGGCTCAGAGGGTACCGTCAGACCTGGCTGAGGCTTTGGAGGCCCCTCTCTCTCTCGAGGAATTGGAGGGTGCCCTTCGTAGAATGGGCAAGCGTAAGGTTCCGGGCATCGATGGCCTGCCGGCTGAGTTTTATCTCATGTTTTGGGATATTCTCGGCCCGGTGGTTCTCGAGGTCCTGACCGAGGTCCTCCGCACAGGGGCACTGGGAGGGTCAATGGCTAAGGGGGTGATCTCACTTCTGTTTAAGAAGGGGGACGCCTCTGACCTTAAGAACTGGCGGCCATTGACCATGCTGTGTGTTGATTACAAGCTTTTGGCTAAGGTTCTCACAGACCGTCTGTGCACAGCTCTCCCAGATGCGGTCCATGTGGATCAGACGTGTGGGGTGGCTGGGCGCTCGTTGAGATGGAATCTCCAGCTCATCAGAGACGTCATCGCTTGGGCAGAGGATCGGGACCTGCCACTTATGGTGGTGGGTCTTGATCAGGCCAAAGCCTTTGATAGGGTTCACTGGGGTTTTATGTTCAAAGTTTTAGAGAGAATAGGCTTAGGGCGGGTTTTTGTTGGGTGGCTGCGTACTCTGTACACAGCAGTGGGGAGCACGGTTTCTGTTAATGGGCACTTGGGGGAGTTTTTTGGGTTGCACGCAGGGGTAAGACAGGGGTGTCCGCTCTCTCCCCTGCTCTACGTCCTTTATATGGAGCCCCTGGCGGCGGCCATTAGGGCTGACCCGGGTGTGAAGGGTATCCTGGTACCAGGCAGCAGGGGCCTGAGGGTCAAGTTGTCGCAGTATGCGGATGATACCACACTGCTACTGGACAACGATGCGTGTCTGAGTCGGTCTTTGGAGATCTTCCAGGACTTTGGCCGGGTGTCTGGCGCGGAGCTCAACCGTGCTAAATCCTCGGTTAAGTTCTTTGGGCGGTGGAAGAGTAGGTCAGACGTACCAGGAGGGCTGTCGCTCTGTGAAGGGGCCCTGAGGATTCTTGGGGTCCTCTTTGAGGCAGCCCACAGTGCCACGGTCAACTGGACCAGGCGAATAGATGCAGTTCATAAAAAGTTTGCCCTCTGGAAGGCCAGGAGACTGACCTTTACGGGGAAGGTACTGGTTTTGAAGGTAGACGTGTTGCCGTCCCTCCTGTACCTGGCGTACATCTTTCCGATGCCGGCCAGCATGCGGAGGCCGCTCACTCGGCTTGTGTTTCGTTTCATGTGGGGGGGGAGTTATGAATACGTGGCGAGGGCACGCATGTTGGCTCCGGTGGGGGAAGGGGGGAGGGACGTGCCCCATTTCCCACTCAAGTTGGACTGCATTTTTGTTTCTTTTTTGCTCAAAGAATTGTCCTCTCCGGTAGTCCATCCATCTGGCTACTTCCTCCGGTTCTACTTTGCCTACCCGGCAAGGAGGGTCATGGCCTGGTCCAATTCGGCCCCCCGGGCGGAGCAGTTGCCGTGGCATTTTGGCCACGCGGCAAAGTGGCTGCGGGCTCATCCTGGGGTTTTGGAAGGGGATGTGGGGTTGGACCAGAAGAGGCTCTATGCCGAGGTGAGACAGGGAGTGACCGCGCCAGCTGTGGTGGGGATACCCGCTACAGTTTGGTTGTCGGTACAACTGCCTGGCCTGGACAATGGGCTCAAGGATTTAGGATGGCTGATGTTACACAGGAGTTTGCCGGTGCGTGAGATCATGCACCGGCATGGCTTGGCGAGATCCCCGGTGTGCCCCAGAGCTGGTTGCTTTGTGGACGAGACTATTAGACACGTCATGTGGGACTGTCCTTTTGCAGGGGTGGTGTGGGCTAGGGCATCTGTGTTGATTGGGAGGTTGGAGGGGAGTGTTGGGGTCACATGGGCAAGATTGGAGAGAGGGATTGGGAGAGCTGGGGGGGGGCGTAGGGGGCGTCTCCTGCAATGGCTGCTCATGGGCCTTTTTAAGAAGGGGCTGTGGGAGGCCAGACAGGCTCTGGTTAAAAAGGCGGTGGATTGGGGGGTGGAGGGGGTTGTTAGGAGAGTAGAGGGGGACGTAAAGGGAAGGATGCGGTGGGATGTGAAGAGGTGGGGACATCATGCTGCTAGGGAGAGATGGAAGGGGGGTTTAGGTTTGATGGAAGGGATGTAGTGGTTGCTTAGGATATTGACATATGGTTTTTTTTGTGGAGACCGGAAAGTGCATAAGTGGAAAATGGGGACATGGTTTTTTGTCTTGGATAGTGGGCTATTGTTTTGGGTGGGATAAAGGGAGGTTTTGGTTAACAGTGGGTGGTTTAATTTGGGGTTCATTTTCATTTTCAACTGTAACAGGGACAGCATACAATAAGGAACATAAAATGAAAATGTAGAAATGCAAATGTTCAGGAAAGTTTTGTTTGGATTAGTAGGGAAAGGTAAATTAAGAATGTGTGCACATGTATGGGTGTTTTAAATAGTATGATAGGAAGTCGTTTTGTAGTTTGTATGGTATAGGGACAGATAGGATGTGATAACATGTATATGATTATTTTTGAT
Source organism: Notolepis coatsorum (assembly GCF_963971535.1). NCBI lineage: Eukaryota > Metazoa > Chordata > Actinopteri > Aulopiformes > Paralepididae > Notolepis > Notolepis coatsorum. The sequence continues at coordinate 180,337,175 of NC_140171.1, forward strand.
ATAAAATTAAGAAAGAAGGTAAAAACTCCCCTCCCAGCTGGTTGGAGGGGAGGAGAAGCCCGATTTCACAAAAAAAAAAAAAAAAAAAAAAAAATCTGTTCTTATCAGTTTAATATCTGATACGTCCCCTACCCGGGGACCATATATTAAATTGATTTTTGGAACAGGGAGATGGAATAGGGGCTTGCTCCGTCCACTCCACGCATCGACCTGGTCTTGCAGTATCTCCAGGAACGGTGGTGCACTAACTCCTCCTAACTTTGTCAAAGTAAATGTTTTGGTACGCTAATCTGCGATGGGTTAAAGGCAATGCAAAAAAAAAGAAATCATTAGATGGGCAATGCTCTGTTTAATCTGCGTTATGTTTTCCCGCCCTTTTTGTTAAAAAAAAATACGTCCGTGTGTGTGTGTGTGTGTGTGTGTGTGTGTGTGTGTGTGTGTGTGTGTGTGTGTGTGTGTGTGTGTGTAAATGGCTGCATTTACATAGCGCTTTACAATTTGTTCCTCACATTTTACCCATTCACTCAGACGTTCACACACCGATGGCGGAGGCAACCATGCAAGGTGCCAACCTACCTGCTCATCAGGAGCAATTAGGGGATAAGTGTCTTTAAACAAAGCACAATTGATGCAAACACAGACAACGTGTTGTAAATGCTAGTACAGTAACATCCACCCCCCTGCGTACTGTATCAGCCGCGCCGGGCGTGCCCGCTGGCCATAATGGGGGTTATCGCTTCTCGGCCTTTTGGCTAAGATCAAGTGTAGTATCTGTTCTTATCAGTTTAATATCTGATACGTCCCCTACCCGGGGACCATATATTAAATTGATTTTTGGAACAGGGAGATGGAATAGGGGCTTGCTCCGTCCACTCCACGCATCGACCTGGTCTTGCAGTATCTCCAGGAACGGTGCACTAACTCCTCCTAACTTTGTCAAAGTAAATGTTTTGGTACGCTAATCTGCGATGGGTTAAAGGCAATGCAAAAAAAAAGAAATCATTAGATGGGCAACGCTCTGTTTAATCTGCGTTATGTTTTCCCGCCCTTTTTGTTAAAAAAAAAAAAAAAAAAAAAAAAAAAAAAACGTCCGTGTGTGTGTGTGTGTGTGTGTGTGTGTGTAAATGGCTGCATTTACATAGCGCTTTACAATTTGTTCCTCACATTTTACCCATTCACTCAGACGTTCACACACCGATGGCGGAGGCAACCATGCAAGGTGCCAACCTACCTGCTCATCAGGAGCAATTAGGGGATACGTGTCTTTAAACAAAGCACAATTGATGCAAACACAGACAACGTGTTGTAAATGCTAGTACAGTAACATCCACCCCCCTGCGTACTGTATCAGCCGCGCCGGGCGTGCCCGCTGGCCATAATGGGGGTTATCGCTTCTCGGCCTTTTGGCTAAGATCAAGTGGATGACCGGTGTATGCTGTTCCTGGTTTTGTTTGCTTGTTTATTATTTTTCTCACATTTCCACAGTCGTGCGGTGTATGGGACTGGAAATTGAGTTTTTTTTATTGTTTGTGCTGGCTTCTCCTTACGATGGCCAGCACTCCACGGCAGTCGACCCCTAGGGCTGGGTTACGGTTTTCGGCGAGGTTCATATGGAAGGATGGAACGATGCCCATGTGGAACAGAGATGTGTTTGTGGATGGTGTCATCATGACTCAACTCAAGTTGAAGGCGGACGATATTTTTTGCATCCAGCACAATGCCCAGGAGAGGGGCTACGATGTTTCCTTCAGATCCAGTTTGGGGCTCCAGGGGGTTTTGGAGGACTGCAAGCGGATGGAGGCTGATGTCGGACCCCTCAGCCATTTCGAGGTGTTTTCTCTGGACAGGCTGAATTTTCGAGTTATCAATGTCACAATGTACAACCCGTACGTGATCGATAAGGAGGTGACTGATTTTTTGGCCCCCTACGCTGAGGTGATATCTGAGGTCCGGAGGATCAGAGACAGACGTGGGATCTGGACGGGGCGGAGGCAGGTGCAGGTGCTCCTAAAGGCTGTTCCCGGTGGCTGTGACGGGCTGGCTCATCCCCCAGCCTTCTTTTCCTTGGGGCCTGATAGGGGGTATTTGTTTTATAACAACCAGCCCCCTTTCTGCCGAAGGTGCCGGGTGGCAGGGCACTCTGATGGAAGGTGTGGGGAGGTGAGGTGCCACCATTGCAAGGAGGAGGGCCACATGGCTAAAGATTGTAAGGTTGGTAAGAAATGCCACAACTGCAGTTCCACCGACCACCTGGTGAGGGCCTGTCCCCAGGAGCGGCGGTATTCGTCAGTGGTGGTGATGGGGAAGGAGCTTGCACCGAAGACCGGAGAGGAGGAAGAAAGTGCACCAGTGGCACCAGCACCAGCACCAATAGAGGCGTTTCCTGTGGAGAAGGACGCAGAGGCGGAGACGGTACTCCTGGTTGGCAACAAGACAGTTTCCCCTTTGTCTTCCGATGGAGAGGCGATGGACGAGGAGGAGGTGGTCGGTGGAGCCAGCGGAGCCAGTGGAGCCAGTGGAGCCAGAAAACGGAGGTTAAGGGTTAAAAGGACTACACCTGGGTCAGAAGGTATGGGGGCAGGGGAAATTACCGGTGGGGGCCCACAAAAAAAGGTAAGGGGAGGGAAGGGAGGTAGGGTGGCCCTCTTAGTGCAACAGGTCGGTGGGGAGCAGGGGGTTGGTGGGGGAGTGGGTTTGGCGGATGTTGAGGCTGAGGGGGAGGGGGTTTGTTTACCGGTTTCCCCTGTCCTGGACAGTATGGACAGTATGGACCCTTTTGAGACTCCAAGCCTTGGGGAAGGGTTACAGGTGGGAGCACCCAACACTCTGCCTGCTTCTTGGGATAAGGGGGAGGATGGGGAGGACAGTTAAAAGTGGGGGTAGGGGTATTATTGTGGGTTGGTTTTTTGTTTAATTTTATTTTATTATTGTCAATGGCTTTCACAGTGGGCACCTTTAATGCACGGGGGTTGAGGGGTTCTGTTAAGAGGAGGGGCTTTTTTGATTATGTTGCCTCACTCAGGCTTACCGTTTGTTTTGTTCAAGAGGTGCACTTACGGGATGGGAGGGATTGTGGTGTGTTTTCAAAGGAATGGGACAAGGGGGAATCGTTTTGGTCAGTGGGGGGGGTTCACTCATCTGGTGTGGGGATACTGTTTGGAAACCGGGAGGCAAGGGTGGTGGGTTCTTTTGTAATTGTGCAGGGGAGGGTTATGGGGGTTGATGTGAATATTGGGGTTTTGAAATTGAGGGTGGTGGTGGTGTACGGGCCACAGAGGGCGGGTGAAAGGAGTGCCATGATGGAGGCTTTAAGGCCTTTTTTTGCCACAAACAGGCAGATGGTGGTGGGGGGTGATTTTAATGTGGATCTGGGGAGGGTGGGTGATCCAAGTGCTGGGTGTGTGGGTTCTTTTTTTAAGGGGCAGGGGCTTGTGGATGGAGGGAAGGCACTTACCCCTCGAATAGATGGTCCCACATGGCGTAACTCCCGGGGGGTAGCCAGGCGTCTCGATTATGTGTTTTTTTCTCGGTCCTTGGTCCTATTGTCGGGCCGGGTGGTCCCTGTTTTTTTCTCTGACCATGATGGGCTCCTCTTTCGGGTCCGGTCTAGCGCTCCTGTTTTCGGCCCCGGGTACTGGAGGTTGAACTCCAGTGTCCTTGGCGAGGATGAGTTCTGCAGTAGCTTTGTCTCCTTTTTCCGGGGGCTCGAGGGACTTAGGGCTTTGTTTTCTGGTGTGGTGGAGTGGTGGGAGGGGGCTAAGGAGAGGATAAAGGGGTTTTGTATTATGTATTGTCAACGGAGGGCGAAGGAGGCGGGGAGGGAAGTGCTCCGTCTTCAACACCTCCTCGAGCTCGAGTACACTTTGGGTAACCTAGGTGGCGCTGTAGACCAGCGGGCTTGTGACTCCCTTAAGACAGAACTTAGGGATGTCTATGAGGATAAGGCCTGTGCTTACCTGACGCGGTCACGTCGTGAGTTCTTGGAGAAGAACGAGACGTGTTCCGCAGCCTTTTTCAGCAGCGTGAGGGCTGATAAGGGAAGGAAGGTGATATCGGGAGTTAGGGACAGTCAGGGTCAGGTGGTTACTGAGACAGGGGAGATGGTAAGGGTCGCAACCGATCACTTCCGCTCCTTCTTCTGTGAACGAGTGGTGGATGAGGAGCGAGCAGAGGCTTTTTTGCAGCTTGTGGCTCAGAGGGTACCGTCAGACCTGGCTGAGGCTTTGGAGGCCCCTCTCTCTCTCGAGGAATTGGAGGGTGCCCTTCGTAGAATGGGCAAGCGTAAGGTTCCGGGCATCGATGGCCTGCCGGCTGAGTTTTATCTCATGTTTTGGGATATTCTCGGCCCGGTGGTTCTCGAGGTCCTGACCGAGGTCCTCCGCACAGGGGCACTGGGAGGGTCAATGGCTAAGGGGGTGATCTCACTTCTGTTTAAGAAGGGGGACGCCTCTGACCTTAAGAACTGGCGGCCATTGACCATGCTGTGTGTTGATTACAAGCTTTTGGCTAAGGTTCTCACAGACCGTCTGTGCACAGCTCTCCCAGATGCGGTCCATGTGGATCAGACGTGTGGGGTGGCTGGGCGCTCGTTGAGATGGAATCTCCAGCTCATCAGAGACGTCATCGCTTGGGCAGAGGATCGGGACCTGCCACTTATGGTGGTGGGTCTTGATCAGGCCAAAGCCTTTGATAGGGTTCACTGGGGTTTTATGTTCAAAGTTTTAGAGAGAATAGGCTTAGGGCGGGTTTTTGTTGGGTGGCTGCGTACTCTGTACACAGCAGTGGGGAGCACGGTTTCTGTTAATGGGCACTTGGGGGAGTTTTTTGGGTTGCACGCAGGGGTAAGACAGGGGTGTCCGCTCTCTCCCCTGCTCTACGTCCTTTATATGGAGCCCCTGGCGGCGGCCATTAGGGCTGACCCGGGTGTGAAGGGTATCCTGGTACCAGGCAGCAGGGGCCTGAGGGTCAAGTTGTCGCAGTATGCGGATGATACCACACTGCTACTGGACAACGATGCGTGTCTGAGTCGGTCTTTGGAGATCTTCCAGGACTTTGGCCGGGTGTCTGGCGCGGAGCTCAACCGTGCTAAATCCTCGGTTAAGTTCTTTGGGCGGTGGAAGAGTAGGTCAGACGTACCAGGAGGGCTGTCGCTCTGTGAAGGGGCCCTGAGGATTCTTGGGGTCCTCTTTGAGGCAGCCCACAGTGCCACGGTCAACTGGACCAGGCGAATAGATGCAGTTCATAAAAAGTTTGCCCTCTGGAAGGCCAGGAGACTGACCTTTACGGGGAAGGTACTGGTTTTGAAGGTAGACGTGTTGCCGTCCCTCCTGTACCTGGCGTACATCTTTCCGATGCCGGCCAGCATGCGGAGGCCGCTCACTCGGCTTGTGTTTCGTTTCATGTGGGGGGGGAGTTATGAATACGTGGCGAGGGCACGCATGTTGGCTCCGGTGGGGGAAGGGGGGAGGGACGTGCCCCATTTCCCACTCAAGTTGGACTGCATTTTTGTTTCTTTTTTGCTCAAAGAATTGTCCTCTCCGGTAGTCCATCCATCTGGCTACTTCCTCCGGTTCTACTTTGCCTACCCGGCAAGGAGGGTCATGGCCTGGTCCAATTCGGCCCCCCGGGCGGAGCAGTTGCCGTGGCATTTTGGCCACGCGGCAAAGTGGCTGCGGGCTCATCCTGGGGTTTTGGAAGGGGATGTGGGGTTGGACCAGAAGAGGCTCTATGCCGAGGTGAGACAGGGAGTGACCGCGCCAGCTGTGGTGGGGATACCCGCTACAGTTTGGTTGTCGGTACAACTGCCTGGCCTGGACAATGGGCTCAAGGATTTAGGATGGCTGATGTTACACAGGAGTTTGCCGGTGCGTGAGATCATGCACCGGCATGGCTTGGCGAGATCCCCGGTGTGCCCCAGAGCTGGTTGCTTTGTGGACGAGACTATTAGACACGTCATGTGGGACTGTCCTTTTGCAGGGGTGGTGTGGGCTAGGGCATCTGTGTTGATTGGGAGGTTGGAGGGGAGTGTTGGGGTCACATGGGCAAGATTGGAGAGAGGGATTGGGAGAGCTGGGGGGGGGCGTAGGGGGCGTCTCCTGCAATGGCTGCTCATGGGCCTTTTTAAGAAGGGGCTGTGGGAGGCCAGACAGGCTCTGGTTAAAAAGGCGGTGGATTGGGGGGTGGAGGGGGTTGTTAGGAGAGTAGAGGGGGACGTAAAGGGAAGGATGCGGTGGGATGTGAAGAGGTGGGGACATCATGCTGCTAGGGAGAGATGGAAGGGGGGTTTAGGTTTGATGGAAGGGATGTAGTGGTTGCTTAGGATATTGACATATGGTTTTTTTTGTGGAGACCGGAAAGTGCATAAGTGGAAAATGGGGACATGGTTTTTTGTCTTGGATAGTGGGCTATTGTTTTGGGTGGGATAAAGGGAGGTTTTGGTTAACAGTGGGTGGTTTAATTTGGGGTTCATTTTCATTTTCAACTGTAACAGGGACAGCATACAATAAGGAACATAAAATGAAAATGTAGAAATGCAAATGTTCAGGAAAGTTTTGTTTGGATTAGTAGGGAAAGGTAAATTAAGAATGTGTGCACATGTATGGGTGTTTTAAATAGTATGATAGGAAGTCGTTTTGTAGTTTGTATGGTATAGGGACAGATAGGATGTGATAACATGTATATGATTATTTTTGATATAAAATTAAGAAAGAAGGTAAAAACTCCCCTCCCAGCTGGTTGGAGGGGAGGAGAAGCCCGATTTCACAAAAAAAAAAAAAAAAAAAAAAAAAAAATCTGTTCTTATCAGTTTAATATCTGATACGTCCCCTACCCGGGGACCATATATTAAATTGATTTTTGGAACAGGGAGATGGAATAGGGGCTTGCTCCGTCCACTCCACGCATCGACCTGGTCTTGCAGTATCTCCAGGAACGGTGCACTAACTCCTCCTAACTTTGTCAAAGTAAATGTTTTGGTACGCTAATCTGCGATGGGTTAAAGGCAATGCAAAAAAAAAGAAATCATTAGATGGGCAATGCTCTGTTTAATCTGCGTTATGTTTTCCCGCCCTTTTTGTTAAAAAAAAATACGTCCGTGTGTGTGTGTGTGTGTGTGTGTGTGTGTGTGTGTGTGTGTGTGTGTGTGTAAATGGCTGCATTTACATAGCGCTTTACAATTTGTTCCTCACATTTTACCCATTCACTCAGACGTTCACACACCGATGGCGGAGGCAACCATGCAAGGTGCCAACCTACCTGCTCATCAGGAGCAATTAGGGGATAAGTGTCTTTAAACAAAGCACAATTGATGCAAACACAGACAACGTGTTGTAAATGCTAGTACAGTAACATCCACCCCCCTGCGTACTGTATCAGCCGCGCCGGGCGTGCCCGCTGGCCATAATGGGGGTTATCGCTTCTCGGCCTTTTGGCTAAGATCAAGTGTAGTATCTGTTCTTATCAGTTTAATATCTGATACGTCCCCTACCCGGGGACCATATATTAAATTGATTTTTGGAACAGGGAGATGGAATAGGGGCTTGCTCCGTCCACTCCACGCATCGACCTGGTCTTGCAGTATCTCCAGGAACGGTGCACTAACTCCTCCTAACTTTGTCAAAGTAAATGTTTTGGTACGCTAATCTGCGATGGGTTAAAGGCAATGCAAAAAAAAAGAAATCATTAGATGGGCAACGCTCTGTTTAATCTGCGTTATGTTTTCCCGCCCTTTTTGTTAAAAAAAAAAAAAAAAAAAAAAAAAAAAAAACGTCCGTGTGTGTGTGTGTGTGTGTGTGTGTGTGTGTAAATGGCTGCATTTACATAGCGCTTTACAATTTGTTCCTCACATTTTACCCATTCACTCAGACGTTCACACACCGATGGCGGAGGCAACCATGCAAGGTGCCAACCTACCTGCTCATCAGGAGCAATTAGGGGATAAGTGTCTTTAAACAAAGCACAATTGATGCAAACACAGACAACGTGTTGTAAATGCTAGTACAGTAACATCCACCCCCCTGCGTACTGTATCAGCCGCGCCGGGCGTGCCCGCTGGCCATAATGGGGGTTATCGCTTCTCGGCCTTTTGGCTAAGATCAAGTGTAGTATCTGTTCTTATCAGTTTAATATCTGATACGTCCCCTACCCGGGGACCATATATTAAATTGATTTTTGGAACAGGGAGATGGAATAGGGGCTTGCTCCGTCCACTCCACGCATCGACCTGGTCTTGCAGTATCTCCAGGAACGGTGCACTAACTCCTCCTAACTTTGTCAAAGTAAATGTTTTGGTACGCTAATCTGCGATGGGTTAAAGGCAATGCAAAAAAAAAGAAATCATTAGATGGGCAATGCTCTGTTTAATCTGCGTTATGTTTTCCCGCCCTTTTTGTTAAAAAAAAATACGTCCGTGTGTGTGTGTGTGTGTGTGTGTGTGTGTGTGTGTGTGTGTGTGTGTGTGTGTAAATGGCTGCATTTACATAGCGCTTTACAATTTGTTCCTCACATTTTACCCATTCACTCAGACGTTCACACACCGATGGCGGAGGCAACCATGCAAGGTGCCAACCTACCTGCTCATCAGGAGCAATTAGGGGATAAGTGTCTTTAAACAAAGCACAATTGATGCAAACACAGACAACGTGTTGTAAATGCTAGTACAGTAACATCCACCCCCCTGCGTCCTGTATCAGCCGCGCCGGGCGTGCCCGCTGGCCATAATGGGGGTTATCGCTTCTCGGCCTTTTGGCTAAGATCAAGTGTAGTATCTGTTCTTATCAGTTTAATATCTGATACGTCCCCTACCCGGGGACCATATATTAAATTGATTTTTGGAACAGGGAGATGGAATAGGGGCTTGCTCCGTCCACTCCACGCATCGACCTGGTCTTGCAGTATCTCCAGGAACGGTGCACTAACTCCTCCTAACTTTGTCAAAGTAAATGTTTTGGTACGCTAATCTGCGATGGGTTAAAGGCAATGCAAAAAAAAAGAAATCATTAGATGGGCAACGCTCTGTTTAATCTGCGTTATGTTTTCCCGCCCTTTTTGTTTAAAAAAAAAAAAAAAAAAAAAAAAACGTCCGTGTGTGTGTGTGTGTGTGTGTGTGTAAATGGCTGCATTTACATAGCGCTTTACAATTTGTTCCTCACATTTTACCCATTCACTCAGACGTTCACACACCGATGGCGGAGGCAACCATGCAAGGTGCCAACCTACCTGCTCATCAGGAGCAATTAGGGGATAAGTGTCTTTAAACAAAGCACAATTGATGCAAACACAGACAACGTGTTGTAAATGCTAGTACAGTAACATCCACCCCCCTGCGTCCTGTATCAGCCGCGCCGGGCGTGCCCGCTGGCCATAATGGGGGTTATCGCTTCTCGGCCTTTTGGCTAAGATCAAGTGTAGTATCTGTTCTTATCAGTTTAATATCTGATACGTCCCCTACCCGGGGACCATATATTAAATTGATTTTTGGAACAGGGAGATGGAATAGGGGCTTGCTCCGTCCACTCCACGCATCGACCTGGTCTTGCAGTATCTCCAGGAACGGTGCACTAACTCCTCCTAACTTTGTCAAAGTAAATGTTTTGGTACGCTAATCTGCGATGGGTTAAAGGCAATGCAAAAAAAAAGAAATCATTAGATGGGCAACGCTCTGTTTAATCTGCGTTATGTTTTCCCGCCCTTTTTGTTAAAAAAAAAAAAAAAAAAAAAAAAAAAACGTCCGTGTGTGTGTGTGTGTGTGTGTGTGTGTGTAAATGGCTGCATTTACATAGCGCTTTACAATTTGTTCCTCACATTTTACCCATTCACTCAGACGTTCACACACCGATGGCGGAGGCAACCATGCAAGGTGCCAACCTACCTGCTCATCAGGAGCAATTAGGGGATAAGTGTCTTTAAACAAAGCACAATTGATGCAAACACAGACAACGTGTTGTAAATGCTAGTACAGTAACATCCACCCCCCTGCGTACTGTATCAGCCGCGCCGGGCGTGCCCGCTGGCCATAATGGGGGTTATCGCTTCTCGGCCTTTTGGCTAAGATCAAGTGGATGACCGGTGTATGCTGTTCCTGGTTTTGTTTGCTTGTTTATTATTTTTCTCACATTTCCACAGTCGTGCGGTGTATGGGACTGGAAATTGAGTTTTTTTTATTGTTTGTGCTGGCTTCTCCTTACGATGGCCAGCACTCCACGGCAGTCGACCCCTAGGGCTGGGTTACGGTTTTCGGCGAGGTTCATATGGAAGGATGGAACGATGCCCATGTGGAACAGAGATGTGTTTGTGGATGGTGTCATCATGACTCAACTCAAGTTGAAGGCGGACGATATTTTTTGCATCCAGCACAATGCCCAGGAGAGGGGCTACGATGTTTCCTTCAGATCCAGTTTGGGGCTCCAGGGGGTTTTGGAGGACTGCAAGCGGATGGAGGCTGATGTCGGACCCCTCAGCCATTTCGAGGTGTTTTCTCTGGACAGGCTGAATTTTCGAGTTATCAATGTCACAATGTACAACCCGTACGTGATCGATAAGGAGGTGACTGATTTTTTGGCCCCCTACGCTGAGGTGATATCTGAGGTCCGGAGGATCAGAGACAGACGTGGGATCTGGACGGGGCGGAGGCAGGTGCAGGTGCTCCTAAAGGCTGTTCCCGGTGGCTGTGACGGGCTGGCTCATCCCCCAGCCTTCTTTTCCTTGGGGCCTGATAGGGGGTATTTGTTTTATAACAACCAGCCCCCTTTCTGCCGAAGGTGCCGGGTGGCAGGGCACTCTGATGGAAGGTGTGGGGAGGTGAGGTGCCACCATTGCAAGGAGGAGGGCCACATGGCTAAAGATTGTAAGGTTGGTAAGAAATGCCACAACTGCAGTTCCACCGACCACCTGGTGAGGGCCTGTCCCCAGGAGCGGCGGTATTCGTCAGTGGTGGTGATGGGGAAGGAGCTTGCACCGAAGACCGGAGAGGAGGAAGAAAGTGCACCAGTGGCACCAGCACCAGCACCAATAGAGGCGTTTCCTGTGGAGAAGGACGCAGAGGCGGAGACGGTACTCCTGGTTGGCAACAAGACAGTTTCCCCTTTGTCTTCCGATGGAGAGGCGATGGACGAGGAGGAGGTGGTCGGTGGAGCCAGCGGAGCCAGTGGAGCCAGTGGAGCCAGAAAACGGAGGTTAAGGGTTAAAAGGACTACACCTGGGTCAGAAGGTATGGGGGCAGGGGAAATTACCGGTGGGGGCCCACAAAAAAAGGTAAGGGGAGGGAAGGGAGGTAGGGTGGCCCTCTTAGTGCAACAGGTCGGTGGGGAGCAGGGGGTTGGTGGGGGAGTGGGTTTGGCGGATGTTGAGGCTGAGGGGGAGGGGGTTTGTTTACCGGTTTCCCCTGTCCTGGACAGTATGGACAGTATGGACCCTTTTGAGACTCCAAGCCTTGGGGAAGGGTTACAGGTGGGAGCACCCAACACTCTGCCTGCTTCTTGGGATAAGGGGGAGGATGGGGAGGACAGTTAAAAGTGGGGGTAGGGGTATTATTGTGGGTTGGTTTTTTGTTTAATTTTATTTTATTATTGTCAATGGCTTTCACAGTGGGCACCTTTAATGCACGGGGGTTGAGGGGTTCTGTTAAGAGGAGGGGCTTTTTTGATTATGTTGCCTCACTCAGGCTTACCGTTTGTTTTGTTCAAGAGGTGCACTTACGGGATGGGAGGGATTGTGGTGTGTTTTCAAAGGAATGGGACAAGGGGGAATCGTTTTGGTCAGTGGGGGGGGTTCACTCATCTGGTGTGGGGATACTGTTTGGAAACCGGGAGGCAAGGGTGGTGGGTTCTTTTGTAATTGTGCAGGGGAGGGTTATGGGGGTTGATGTGAATATTGGGGTTTTGAAATTGAGGGTGGTGGTGGTGTACGGGCCACAGAGGGCGGGTGAAAGGAGTGCCATGATGGAGGCTTTAAGGCCTTTTTTTGCCACAAACAGGCAGATGGTGGTGGGGGGTGATTTTAATGTGGATCTGGGGAGGGTGGGTGATCCAAGTGCTGGGTGTGTGGGTTCTTTTTTTAAGGGGCAGGGGCTTGTGGATGGAGGGAAGGCACTTACCCCTCGAATAGATGGTCCCACATGGCGTAACTCCCGGGGGGTAGCCAGGCGTCTCGATTATGTGTTTTTTTCTCGGTCCTTGGTCCTATTGTCGGGCCGGGTGGTCCCTGTTTTTTTCTCTGACCATGATGGGCTCCTCTTTCGGGTCCGGTCTAGCGCTCCTGTTTTCGGCCCCGGGTACTGGAGGTTGAACTCCAGTGTCCTTGGCGAGGATGAGTTCTGCAGTAGCTTTGTCTCCTTTTTCCGGGGGCTCGAGGGACTTAGGGCTTTGTTTTCTGGTGTGGTGGAGTGGTGGGAGGGGGCTAAGGAGAGGATAAAGGGGTTTTGTATTATGTATTGTCAACGGAGGGCGAAGGAGGCGGGGAGGGAAGTGCTCCGTCTTCAACACCTCCTCGAGCTCGAGTACACTTTGGGTAACCTAGGTGGCGCTGTAGACCAGCGGGCTTGTGACTCCCTTAAGACAGAACTTAGGGATGTCTATGAGGATAAGGCCTGTGCTTACCTGACGCGGTCACGTCGTGAGTTCTTGGAGAAGAACGAGACGTGTTCCGCAGCCTTTTTCAGCAGCGTGAGGGCTGATAAGGGAAGGAAGGTGATATCGGGAGTTAGGGACAGTCAGGGTCAGGTGGTTACTGAGACAGGGGAGATGGTAAGGGTCGCAACCGATCACTTCCGCTCCTTCTTCTGTGAACGAGTGGTGGATGAGGAGCGAGCAGAGGCTTTTTTGCAGCTTGTGGCTCAGAGGGTACCGTCAGACCTGGCTGAGGCTTTGGAGGCCCCTCTCTCTCTCGAGGAATTGGAGGGTGCCCTTCGTAGAATGGGCAAGCGTAAGGTTCCGGGCATCGATGGCCTGCCGGCTGAGTTTTATCTCATGTTTTGGGATATTCTCGGCCCGGTGGTTCTCGAGGTCCTGACCGAGGTCCTCCGCACAGGGGCACTGGGAGGGTCAATGGCTAAGGGGGTGATCTCACTTCTGTTTAAGAAGGGGGACGCCTCTGACCTTAAGAACTGGCGGCCATTGACCATGCTGTGTGTTGATTACAAGCTTTTGGCTAAGGTTCTCACAGACCGTCTGTGCACAGCTCTCCCAGATGCGGTCCATGTGGATCAGACGTGTGGGGTGGCTGGGCGCTCGTTGAGATGGAATCTCCAGCTCATCAGAGACGTCATCGCTTGGGCAGAGGATCGGGACCTGCCACTTATGGTGGTGGGTCTTGATCAGGCCAAAGCCTTTGATAGGGTTCACTGGGGTTTTATGTTCAAAGTTTTAGAGAGAATAGGCTTAGGGCGGGTTTTTGTTGGGTGGCTGCGTACTCTGTACACAGCAGTGGGGAGCACGGTTTCTGTTAATGGGCACTTGGGGGAGTTTTTTGGGTTGCACGCAGGGGTAAGACAGGGGTGTCCGCTCTCTCCCCTGCTCTACGTCCTTTATATGGAGCCCCTGGCGGCGGCCATTAGGGCTGACCCGGGTGTGAAGGGTATCCTGGTACCAGGCAGCAGGGGCCTGAGGGTCAAGTTGTCGCAGTATGCGGATGATACCACACTGCTACTGGACAACGATGCGTGTCTGAGTCGGTCTTTGGAGATCTTCCAGGACTTTGGCCGGGTGTCTGGCGCGGAGCTCAACCGTGCTAAATCCTCGGTTAAGTTCTTTGGGCGGTGGAAGAGTAGGTCAGACGTACCAGGAGGGCTGTCGCTCTGTGAAGGGGCCCTGAGGATTCTTGGGGTCCTCTTTGAGGCAGCCCACAGTGCCACGGTCAACTGGACCAGGCGAATAGATGCAGTTCATAAAAAGTTTGCCCTCTGGAAGGCCAGGAGACTGACCTTTACGGGGAAGGTACTGGTTTTGAAGGTAGACGTGTTGCCGTCCCTCCTGTACCTGGCGTACATCTTTCCGATGCCGGCCAGCATGCGGAGGCCGCTCACTCGGCTTGTGTTTCGTTTCATGTGGGGGGGGAGTTATGAATACGTGGCGAGGGCACGCATGTTGGCTCCGGTGGGGGAAGGGGGGAGGGACGTGCCCCATTTCCCACTCAAGTTGGACTGCATTTTTGTTTCTTTTTTGCTCAAAGAATTGTCCTCTCCGGTAGTCCATCCATCTGGCTACTTCCTCCGGTTCTACTTTGCCTACCCGGCAAGGAGGGTCATGGCCTGGTCCAATTCGGCCCCCCGGGCGGAGCAGTTGCCGTGGCATTTTGGCCACGCGGCAAAGTGGCTGCGGGCTCATCCTGGGGTTTTGGAAGGGGATGTGGGGTTGGACCAGAAGAGGCTCTATGCCGAGGTGAGACAGGGAGTGACCGCGCCAGCTGTGGTGGGGATACCCGCTACAGTTTGGTTGTCGGTACAACTGCCTGGCCTGGACAATGGGCTCAAGGATTTAGGATGGCTGATGTTACACAGGAGTTTGCCGGTGCGTGAGATCATGCACCGGCATGGCTTGGCGAGATCCCCGGTGTGCCCCAGAGCTGGTTGCTTTGTGGACGAGACTATTAGACACGTCATGTGGGACTGTCCTTTTGCAGGGGTGGTGTGGGCTAGGGCATCTGTGTTGATTGGGAGGTTGGAGGGTAGTGTTGGGGTCACATGGGCAAGATTGGAGAGAGGGATTGGGAGAGCTGGGGGGGGGCGTAGGGGGCGTCTCCTGCAATGGCTGCTCATGGGCCTTTTTAAGAAGGGGCTGTGGGAGGCCAGACAGGCTCTGGTTAAAAAGGCGGTGGATTGGGGGGTGGAGGGGGTTGTTAGGAGAGTAGAGGGGGACGTAAAGGGAAGGATGCGGTGGGATGTGAAGAGGTGGGGACATCATGCTGCTAGGGAGAGATGGAAGGGGGGTTTAGGTTTGATGGAAGGGATGTAGTGGTTGCTTAGGATATTGACATATGGTTTTTTTTGTGGAGACCGGAAAGTGCATAAGTGGAAAATGGGGACATGGTTTTTTGTCTTGGATAGTGGGCTATTGTTTTGGGTGGGATAAAGGGAGGTTTTGGTTAACAGTGGGTGGTTTAATTTGGGGTTCATTTTCATTTTCAACTGTAACAGGGACAGCATACAATAAGGAACATAAAATGAAAATGTAGAAATGCAAATGTTCAGGAAAGTTTTGTTTGGATTAGTAGGGAAAGGTAAATTAAGAATGTGTGCACATGTATGGGTGTTTTAAATAGTATGATAGGAAGTCGTTTTGTAGTTTGTATGGTATAGGGACAGATAGGATGTGATAACATGTATATGATTATTTTTGATATAAAATTAAGAAAGAAGGTAAAAACTCCCCTCCCAGCTGGTTGGAGGGGAGGAGAAGCCCGATTTCACAAAAAAGAAAAAATCTGTTCTTATCAGTTTAATATCTGATACGTCCCCTACCCGGGGACCATATATTAAATTGATTTTTGGAACAGGGAGATGGAATAGGGGCTTGCTCCGTCCACTCCACGCATCGACCTGGTCTTGCAGTATCTCCAGGAACGGTGCACTAACTCCTCCTAACTTTGTCAAAGTAAATGTTTTGGTACGCTAATCTGCGATGGGTTAAAGGCAATGCAAAAAAAAAGAAATCATTAGATGGGCAACGCTCTGTTTAATCTGCGTTTTGTTTTTTCCCGCCCTTTTTGTTAAAAAAAAAAAAAAAAAAAAAAAAAAAACGTCTGTGTGTGTGTGTGTGTGTGTGTGTGTAAATGGCTGCATTTACATAGCGCTTTACAATTTGTTCCTCACATTTTACCCATTCACTCAGACGTTCACACACCGATGGCGGAGGCAACCATGCAAGGTGCCAACCTACCTGCTCATCAGGAGCAATTAGGGGATAAGTGTCTTTAAACAAAGCACAATTGATGCAAACACAGACAACGTGTTGTAAATGCTAGTACAGTAACATCCACCCCCCTGCGTACTGTATCAGCCGCGCCGGGCGTGCCCGCTGGCCATAATGGGGGTTATCGCTTCTCGGCCTTTTGGCTAAGATCAAGTGTAGTATCTGTTCTTATCAGTTTAATATCTGATACGTCCCCTACCCGGGGACCATATATTAAATTGATTTTTGGAACAGGGAGATGGAATAGGGGCTTGCTCCGTCCACTCCACGCATCGACCTGGTCTTGCAGTATCTCCAGGAACGGTGCACTAACTCCTCCTAACTTTGTCAAAGTAAATGTTTTGGTACGCTAATCTGCGATGGGTTAAAGGCAATGCAAAAAAAAAGAAATCATTAGATGGGCAATGCTCTGTTTAATCTGCGTTATGTTTTCCCGCCCTTTTTGTTAAAAAAAAATACGCCCGTGTGTGTGTGTGTGTGTGTGTGTGTGTGTGTGTGTGTGTGTGTGTGTGTGTGTGTGTGTAAATGGCTGCATTTACATAGCGCTTTACAATTTGTTCCTCACATTTTACCCATTCACTCAGACGTTCACACACCGATGGCGGAGGCAACCATGCAAGGTGCCAACCTACCTGCTCATCAGGAGCAATTAGGGGATAAGTGTCTTTAAACAAAGCACAATTGATGCAAACACAGACAACGTGTTGTAAATGCTAGTACAGTAACATCCACCCCCCTGCGTCCTGTATCAGCCGTGCCGGGCGTGCCCGCTGGCCATAATGGGGGTTATCGCTTCTCGGCCTTTTGGCTAAGATCAAGTGTAGTATCTGTTCTTATCAGTTTAATATCTGATACGTCCCCTACCCGGGGACCATATATTAAATTGATTTTTGGAACAGGGAGATGGAATAGGGGCTTGCTCCGTCCACTCCACGCATCGACCTGGTCTTGCAGTATCTCCAGGAACGGTGCACTAACTCCTCCTAACTTTGTCAAAGTAAATGTTTTGGTACGCTAATCTGCGATGGGTTAAAGGCAATGCAAAAAAAAGAAATCATTAGATGGGCAACGCTCTGTTTAATCTGCGTTATGTTTTCCCGCCCTTTTTGTTAAAAAAAAAAAAAAAAAAAAAAAAAAAACGTCTGTGTGTGTGTGTGTGTGTGTGTGTGTAAATGGCTGCATTTACATAGCGCTTTACAATTTGTTCCTCACATTTTACCCATTCACTCAGACGTTCACACACCGATGGCGGAGGCAACCATGCAAGGTGCCAACCTACCTGCTCATCAGGAGCAATTAGGGGATAAGTGTCTTTAAACAAAGCACAATTGATGCAAACACAGACAACGTGTTGTAAATGCTAGTACAGTAACATCCACCCCCCTGCGTACTGTATCAGCCGCGCCGGGCGTGCCCGCTGGCCATAATGGGGGTTATCGCTTCTCGGCCTTTTGGCTAAGATCAAGTGTAGTATCTGTTCTTATCAGTTTAATATCTGATACGTCCCCTACCCGGGGACCATATATTAAATTGATTTTTGGAACAGGGAGATGGAATAGGGGCTTGCTCCGTCCACTCCACGCATCGACCTGGTCTTGCAGTATCTCCAGGAACGGTGCACTAACTCCTCCTAACTTTGTCAAAGTAAATGTTTTGGTACGCTAATCTGCGATGGGTTAAAGGCAATGCAAAAAAAAAGAAATCATTAGATGGGCAATGCTCTGTTTAATCTGCGTTATGTTTTCCCGCCCTTTTTGTTAAAAAAAAATACGCCCGTGTGTGTGTGTGTGTGTGTGTGTGTGTGTGTGTGTGTGTGTGTGTGTGTGTGTGTAAATGGCTGCATTTACATAGCGCTTTACAATTTGTTCCTCACATTTTACCCATTCACTCAGACGTTCACACACCGATGGCGGAGGCAACCATGCAAGGTGCCAACCTACCTGCTCATCAGGAGCAATTAGGGGATAAGTGTCTTTAAACAAAGCACAATTGATGCAAACACAGACAACGTGTTGTAAATGCTAGTACAGTAACATCCACCCCCCTGCGTCCTGTATCAGCCGTGCCGGGCGTGCCCGCTGGCCATAATGGGGGTTATCGCTTCTCGGCCTTTTGGCTAAGATCAAGTGTAGTATCTGTTCTTATCAGTTTAATATCTGATACGTCCCCTACCCGGGGACCATATATTAAATTGATTTTTGGAACAGGGAGATGGAATAGGGGCTTGCTCCGTCCACTCCACGCATCGACCTGGTCTTGCAGTATCTCCAGGAACGGTGCACTAACTCCTCCTAACTTTGTCAAAGTAAATGTTTTGGTACGCTAATCTGCGATGGGTTAAAGGCAATGCAAAAAAAAGAAATCATTAGATGGGCAACGCTCTGTTTAATCTGCGTTATGTTTTCCCGCCCTTTTTGTTAAAAAAAAAAAAAAAAAAAAAAAAAAAACGTCTGTGTGTGTGTGTGTGTGTGTGTGTGTGTAAATGGCTGCATTTACATAGCGCTTTACAATTTGTTCCTCACATTTTACCCATTCACTCAGACGTTCACACACCGATGGCGGAGGCAACCATGCAAGGTGCCAACCTACCTGCTCATCAGGAGCAATTAGGGGATAAGTGTCTTTAAACAAAGCACAATTGATGCAAACACAGACAACGTGTTGTAAATGCTAGTACAGTAACATCCACCCCCCTGCGTACTGTATCAGCCGCGCCGGGCGTGCCCGCTGGCCATAATGGGGGTTATCGCTTCTCGGCCTTTTGGCTAAGATCAAGTGGATGACCGGTGTATGCTGTTCCTGGTTTTGTTTGCTTGTTTATTATTTTTCTCACATTTCCACAGTCGTGCGGTGTATGGGACTGGAAATTGAGTTTTTTTTATTGTTTGTGCTGGCTTCTCCCTACGATGGCCAGCACTCCACGGCAGTCGACCCCTAGGGCTGGGTTACGGTTTTCGGCGAGGTTCATATGGAAGGATGGAACGATGCCCATGTGGAACAGAGATGTGTTTGTGGATGGTGTCATCATGACTCAACTCAAGTTGAAGGCGGACGATATTTTTTGCATCCAGCACAATGCCCAGGAGAGGGGCTACGATGTTTCCTTCAGATCCAGTTTGGGGCTCCAGGGGGTTTTGGAGGACTGCAAGCGGATGGAGGCTGATGTCGGACCCCTCAGCCATTTCGAGGTGTTTTCTCTGGACAGGCTGAATTTTCGAGTTATCAATGTCACAATGTACAACCCGTACGTGATTGATAAGGAGGTGACTGATTTTTTGGCCCCCTACGCTGAGGTGATATCTGAGGTCCGGAGGATCAGAGACAGACGTGGGATCTGGACGGGGCGGAGGCAGGTGCAGGTGCTCCTAAAGGCTGTTCCCGGTGGCTGTGACGGGCTGGCTCATCCCCCAGCCTTCTTTTCCTTGGGGCCTGATAGGGGGTATTTGTTTTATAACAACCAGCCCCCTTTCTGCCGAAGGTGCCGGGTGGCAGGGCACTCTGATGGAAAGTGTGGGGAGGTGAGGTGCCACCATTGCAAGGAGGAGGGCCACATGGCTAAAGATTGTAAGGTTGGTAAGAAATGCCACAACTGCAGTTCCACCGACCACCTGGTGAGGGCCTGTCCCCAGGAGCGGCGGTATTCGTCAGTGGTGGTGATGGGGAAGGAGCTTGCACCGAAGACCGGAGAGGAGGAAGAAAGTGCACCAGTGGCACCAGCACCAGCACCAATAGAGGCGTTTCCTGTGGAGAAGGACGCAGAGGCGGAGACGGTACTCCTGGTTGGCAACAAGACAGTTTCCCCTTTGTCTTCCGATGGAGAGGCGATGGACGAGGAGGAGGTGGTCGGTGGAGCCAGCGGAGCCAGTGGAGCCAGTGGAGCCAGAAAACGGAGGTTAAGGGTTAAAAGGACTACACCTGGGTCAGAAGGTATGGGGGCAGGGGAAATGACCGGTGGGGGCCCACAAAAAAAGGTAAGGGGAGGGAAGGGAGGTAGGGTGGCCCTCTTAGTGCAACAGGTCGGTGGGGAGCAGGGGGTTGGTGGGGGAGTGGGTTTGGCGGATGTTGAGGCTGAGGGGGAGGGGGTTTGTTTACCGGTTTCCCCTGTCCTGGACAGTATGGACAGTATGGACCCTTTTGAGACTCCAAGCCTTGGGGAAGGGTTACAGGTGGGAGCACCCAACACTTTGCCTGCTTCTTGGGATAAGGGGGAGGATGGGGAGGACAGTTAAAAGTGGGGGTAGGGGTATTATTGTGGGTTGGTTTTTTGTTTAATTTAATTTTATTATTGTCAATGGCTTTCACAGTGGGCACTTTTAATGCACGGGGGTTGAGGGGTTCTGTTAAGAGGAGGGGCTTTTTTGATTATGTTGCCTCACTCAGGCTTACCGTTTGTTTTGTTCAAGAGGTGCACTTACGGGATGGGAGGGATTGTGGTGTGTTTTCAAAGGAATGGGACAAGGGGGAATCGTTTTGGTCAGTGGGGGGGGTTCACTCATCTGGTGTGGGGATACTGTTTGGAAACCGGGAGGCAAGGGTGGTGGGTTCTTTTGTAATTGTGCAGGGGAGGGTTATGGGGGTTGATGTGAATATTGGGGTTTTGAAATTGAGGGTGGTGGTGGTGTACGGGCCACAGAGGGCGGGTGAAAGGAGTGCCATGATGGAGGCTTTAAGGCCTTTTTTTGCCACAAACAGGCAGATGGTGGTGGGGGGTGATTTTAATGTGGATCTGGGGAGGGTGGGTGATCCAAGTGCTGGGTGTGTGGGTTCTTTTTTTAAGGGGCAGGGGCTTGTGGATGGAGGGAAGGCACTTACCCCTCGAATAGATGGTCCCACATGGCGTAACTCCCGGGGGGTAGCCAGGCGTCTCGATTATGTGTTTTTTTCTCTGTCCTTGGTCCTATTGTCGGGCCGGGTGGTCCCTGTTTTTTTCTCTGACCATGATGGGCTCCTCTTTCGGGTCCGGTCTAGCGCTCCTGTTTTCGGCCCCGGGTACTGGAGGTTGAACTCCAGTGTCCTTGGCGAGGATGAGTTCTGCAGTAGCTTTGTCTCCTTTTTCCGGGGGCTCGAGGGACTTAGGGCTTTGTTTTCTGGTGTGGTGGAGTGGTGGGAGGGGGCTAAGGAGAGGATAAAGGGGTTTTGTATTATGTATTGTCAACGGAGGGCGAAGGAGGCGGGGAGGGAAGTGCTCCGTCTTCAACACCTCCTCGAGCTCGAGTATACTTTGGGTAACCTAGGTGGCGCTGTAGACCAGCGGGCTTGTGACTCCCTTAAGACAGAACTTAGGGATGTCTATGAGGATAAGGCCCGTGCTTACCTGACGCGGTCACGTCGTGAGTTCTTGGAGAAGAATGAGACGTGTTCCGCAGCCTTTTTCAGCAGCGTGAGGGCTGATAAGGGAAGGAAGGTGATATCGGGAGTTAGGGACAGTCAGGGTCAGGTGGTTACTGAGACAGGGGAGATGGTAAGGGTCGCAACCGATCACTTCCGCTCCTTCTTCTGTGAACGAGTGGTGGATGAGGAGCGAGCAGAGGCTTTTTTGCAGCTTGTGGCTCAGAGGGTACCGTCAGACCTGGCTGAGGCTTTGGAGGCCCCTCTCTCTCTCGAGGAATTGGAGGGTGCCCTTCGTAGAATGGGCAAGCGTAAGGTTCCGGGCATCGATGGCCTGCCGGCTGAGTTTTATCTCATGTTTTGGGATATTCTCGGCCCGGTGGTTCTCGAGGTCCTGACCGAGGTCCTCCGCACAGGGGCACTGGGAGGGTCAATGGCTAAGGGGGTGATCTCACTTCTGTTTAAGAAGGGGGACGCCTCTGACCTTAAGAACTGGCGGCCATTGACCATGCTGTGTGTTGATTACAAGCTTTTGGCTAAGGTTCTCACAGACCGTCTGTGCACAGCTCTCCCAGATGCGGTCCATGTGGATCAGACGTGTGGGGTGGCTGGGCGCTCGTTGAGATGGAATCTCCAGCTCATCAGAGACGTCATCGCTTGGGCAGAGGATCGGGACCTGCCACTTATGGTGGTGGGTCTTGATCAGGCCAAAGCCTTTGATAGGGTTCACTGGGGTTTTATGTTCAAAGTTTTAGAGAGAATAGGCTTAGGGCGGGTTTTTGTTGGGTGGCTGCGTACTCTGTACACAGCAGTGGGGAGCACGGTTTCTGTTAATGGGCACTTGGGGGAGTTTTTTGGGTTGCACGCAGGGGTAAGACAGGGGTGTCCGCTCTCTCCCCTGCTCTACGTCCTTTATATGGAGCCCCTGGCGGCGGCCATTAGGGCTGACCCGGGTGTGAAGGGTATCCTGGTACCAGGCAGCAGGGGCCTGAGGGTCAAGTTGTCGCAGTATGCGGATGATACCACACTGCTACTGGACAACGATGCGTGTCTGAGTCGGTCTTTGGAGATCTTCCAGGACTTTGGCCGGGTGTCTGGCGCGGAGCTCAACCGTGCTAAATCCTCGGTTAAGTTCTTTGGGCGGTGGAAGAGTAGGTCAGACGTACCAGGAGGGCTGTCGCTCTGTGAAGGGGCCCTGAGGATTCTTGGGGTCCTCTTTGAGG
This sequence comes from Notolepis coatsorum, assembly GCF_963971535.1. Lineage (NCBI taxonomy): Eukaryota > Metazoa > Chordata > Actinopteri > Aulopiformes > Paralepididae > Notolepis > Notolepis coatsorum. The sequence goes on from NC_140171.1 coordinate 180,359,628, forward strand.
CAGCCCACAGTGCCACGGTCAACTGGACCAGGCGAATAGATGCAGTTCATAAAAAGTTTGCCCTCTGGAAGGCCAGGAGACTGACCTTTACGGGGAAGGTACTGGTTTTGAAGGTAGACGTGTTGCCGTCCCTCCTGTACCTGGCGTACATCTTTCCGATGCCGGCCAGCATGCGGAGGCCGCTCACTCGGCTTGTGTTTCGTTTCATGTGGGGGGGGAGTTATGAATACGTGGCGAGGGCACGCATGTTGGCTCCGGTGGGGGAAGGGGGGAGGGACGTGCCCCATTTCCCACTCAAGTTGGACTGCATTTTTGTTTCTTTTTTGCTCAAAGAATTGTCCTCTCCGGTAGTCCATCCATCTGGCTACTTCCTCCGGTTCTACTTTGCCTACCCGGTAAGGAGGGTCATGGCCTGGTCCAATTCGGCCCCCCGGGCGGAGCAGTTGCCGTGGCATTTTGGCCACGCGGCAAAGTGGCTGCGGGCTCATCCTGGGGTTTTGGAAGGGGATGTGGGGTTGGACCAGAAGAGGCTCTATGCCGAGGTGAGACAGGGAGTGACCGCGCCAGCTGTGGTGGGGATACCCGCTACAGTTTGGTTGTCGGTACAACTGCCTGGCCTGGACAATGGGCTCAAGGATTTAGGATGGCTGATGTTACACAGGAGTTTGCCGGTGCGTGAGATCATGCACCGGCATGGCTTGGCGAGATCCCCGGTGTGCCCCAGAGCTGGTTGCTTTGTGGACGAGACTATTAGACACGTCATGTGGGACTGTCCTTTTGCAGGGGTGGTGTGGGCTAGGGCATCTGTGTTGATTGGGAGGTTGGAGGGGAGTGTTGGGGTCACATGGGCAAGATTGGAGAGAGGGATTGGGAGAGCTGGGGGGGGGCGTAGGGGGCGTCTCCTGCAATGGCTGCTCATGGGCCTTTTTAAGAAGGGGCTGTGGGAGGCCAGACAGGCTCTGGTTAAAAAGGCGGTGGATTGGGGGGTGGAGGGGGTTGTTAGGAGAGTAGAGGGGGACGTAAAGGGAAGGATGCGGTGGGATGTGAAGAGGTGGGGACATCATGCTGCTAGGGAGAGATGGAAGGGGGGTTTAGGTTTGATGGAAGGGATGTAGTGGTTGCTTAGGATATTGACATATGGTTTTTTTTTTGTGGAGACCGGAAAGTGCATAAGTGGAAAATGGGGACATGGTTTTTTGTCTTGGATAGTGGGCTATTGTTTTGGGTGGGATAAAGGGAGGTTTTGGTTAACAGTGGGTGGTTTAATTTGGGGTTCATTTTCATTTCAACTGTAACAGGGACAGCATACAATAAGGAACATAAAATGAAAATGTAGAAATGCAAATGTTCAGGAAAGTTTTGTTTGGATTAGTAGGGAAAGGTAAATTAAGAATGTGTGCACATGTATGGGTGTTTTAAATAGTATGATAGGAAGTCGTTTTGTAGTTTGTATGGTATAGGGACAGATAGGATGTGATAACATGTATATGATTATTTTTGATATAAAATTAAGAAAGAAGGTAAAAACTCCCCTCCCAGCTGGTTGGAGGGGAGGAGAAGCCCGATTTCACAAAAAAAAAAAAAAAAAAAAATCTGTTCTTATCAGTTTAATATCTGATACGTCCCCTACCCGGGGACCATATATTAAATTGATTTTTGGAACAGGGAGATGGAATAGGGGCTTGCTCCGTCCACTCCACGCATCGACCTGGTCTTGCAGTATCTCCAGGAACGGTGCACTAACTCCTCCTAACTTTGTCAAAGTAAATGTTTTGGTACGCTAATCTGCGATGGGTTAAAGGCAATGCAAAAAAAAAGAAATCATTAGATGGGCAATGCTCTGTTTAATCTGCGTTATGTTTTCCCGCCCTTTTTGTTAAAAAAAAATACGTCCGTGTGTGTGTGTGTGTGTGTGTGTGTGTGTGTGTGTGTGTGTGTGTGTGTGTGTGTGTGTGTGTGTGTGTGTGTGTGTGTGTAAATGGCTGCATTTACATAGCGCTTTACAATTTGTTCCTCACATTTTACCCATTCACTCAGACGTTCACACACCGATGGCGGAGGCAACCATGCAAGGTGCCAACCTACCTGCTCATCAGGAGCAATTAGGGGATAAGTGTCTTTAAACAAAGCACAATTGATGCAAACACAGACAACGTGTTGTAAATGCTAGTACAGTAACATCCACCCCCCTGCGTCCTGTATCAGCCGCGCCGGGCGTGCCCGCTGGCCATAATGGGGGTTATCGCTTCTCGGCCTTTTGGCTAAGATCAAGTGTAGTATCTGTTCTTATCAGTTTAATATCTGATACGTCCCCTACCCGGGGACCATATATTAAATTGATTTTTGGAACAGGGAGATGGAATAGGGGCTTGCTCCGTCCACTCCACGCATCGACCTGGTCTTGCAGTATCTCCAGGAACGGTGCACTAACTCCTCCTAACTTTGTCAAAGTAAATGTTTTGGTACGCTAATCTGCGATGGGTTAAAGGCAATGCAAAAAAAAAGAAATCATTAGATGGGCAACGCTCTGTTTAATCTGCGTTATGTTTTCCCGCCCTTTTTGTTAAAAAAAAAAAAAAAAAAAAAAAAAAAAAACGTCTGTGTGTGTGTGTGTGTGTGTGTGTGTAAATGGCTGCATTTACATAGCGCTTTACAATTTGTTCCTCACATTTTACCCATTCACTCAGACGTTCACACACCGATGGCGGAGGCAACCATGCAAGGTGCCAACCTACCTGCTCATCAGGAGCAATTAGGGGATAAGTGTCTTTAAACAAAGCACAATTGATGCAAACACAGACAACGTGTTGTAAATGCTAGTACAGTAACATCCACCCCCCTGCGTACTGTATCAGCCGCGCCGGGCGTGCCCGCTGGCCATAATGGGGGTTATCGCTTCTCGGCCTTTTGGCTAAGATCAAGTGTAGTATCTGTTCTTATCAGTTTAATATCTGATACGTCCCCTACCCGGGGACCATATATTAAATTGATTTTTGGAACAGGGAGATGGAATAGGGGCTTGCTCCGTCCACTCCACGCATCGACCTGGTCTTGCAGTATCTCCAGGAACGGTGCACTAACTCCTCCTAACTTTGTCAAAGTAAATGTTTTGGTACGCTAATCTGCGATGGGTTAAAGGCAATGCAAAAAAAAAGAAATCATTAGATGGGCAATGCTCTGTTTAATCTGCGTTATGTTTTCCCGCCCTTTTTGTTAAAAAAAAATACGTCCGTGTGTGTGTGTGTGTGTGTGTGTGTGTGTGTGTGTGTGTGTGTGTGTGTGTAAATGGCTGCATTTACATAGCGCTTTACAATTTGTTCCTCACATTTTACCCATTCACCCAGACGTTCACACACCGATGGCGGAGGCAACCATGCAAGGTGCCAACCTACCTGCTCATCAGGAGCAATTAGGGGATAAGTGTCTTTAAACAAAGCACAATTGATGCAAACACAGACAACGTGTTGTAAATGCTAGTACAGTAACATCCACCCCCCTGCGTACTGTATCAGCCGCGCCGGGCGTGCCCGCTGGCCATAATGGGGGTTATCGCTTCTCGGCCTTTTGGCTAAGATCAAGTGTAGTATCTGTTCTTATCAGTTTAATATCTGATACGTCCCCTACCCGGGGACCATATATTAAATTGATTTTTGGAACAGGGAGATGGAATAGGGGCTTGCTCCGTCCACTCCACGCATCGACCTGGTCTTGCAGTATCTCCAGGAACGGTGCACTAACTCCTCCTAACTTTGTCAAAGTAAATGTTTTGGTACGCTAATCTGCGATGGGTTAAAGGCAATGCAAAAAAAAAGAAATCATTAGATGGGCAACGCTCTGTTTAATCTGCGTTATGTTTTCCCGCCCTTTTTGTTAAAAAAAAAAAAAAAAAAAAAAAAAAAACGTCCGTGTGTGTGTGTGTGTGTGTGTGTGTAAATGGCTGCATTTACATAGCGCTTTACAATTTGTTCCTCACATTTTACCCATTCACTCAGACGTTCACACACCGATGGCGGAGGCAACCATGCAAGGTGCCAACCTACCTGCTCATCAGGAGCAATTAGGGGATAAGTGTCTTTAAACAAAGCACAATTGATGCAAACACAGACAACGTGTTGTAAATGCTAGTACAGTAACATCCACCCCCCTGCGTCCTGTATCAGCCGCGCCGGGCGTGCCCGCTGGCCATAATGGGGGTTATCGCTTCTCGGCCTTTTGGCTAAGATCAAGTGGATGACCGGTGTATGCTGTTCCTGGTTTTGTTTGCTTGTTTATTATTTTTCTCACATTTCCACAGTCGTGCGGTGTATGGGACTGGAAATTGAGTTTTTTTTATTGTTTGTGCTGGCTTCTCCCTACGATGGCCAGCACTCCACGGCAGTCGACCCCTAGGGCTGGGTTACGGTTTTCGGCGAGGTTCATATGGAAGGATGGAACGATGCCCATGTGGAACAGAGATGTGTTTGTGGATGGTGTCATCATGACTCAACTCAAGTTGAAGGCGGACGATATTTTTTGCATCCAGCACAATGCCCAGGAGAGGGGCTACGATGTTTCCTTCAGATCCAGTTTGGGGCTCCAGGGGGTTTTGGAGGACTGCAAGCGGATGGAGGCTGATGTCGGACCCCTCAGCCATTTCGAGGTGTTTTCTCTGGACAGGCTGAATTTTCGAGTTATCAATGTCACAATGTACAACCCGTACGTGATTGATAAGGAGGTGACTGATTTTTTGGCCCCCTACGCTGAGGTGATATCTGAGGTCCGGAGGATCAGAGACAGACGTGGGATCTGGACGGGGCGGAGGCAGGTGCAGGTGCTCCTAAAGGCTGTTCCCGGTGGCTGTGACGGGCTGGCTCATCCCCCAGCCTTCTTTTCCTTGGGGCCTGATAGGGGGTATTTGTTTTATAACAACCAGCCCCCTTTCTGCCGAAGGTGCCGGGTGGCAGGGCACTCTGATGGAAAGTGTGGGGAGGTGAGGTGCCACCATTGCAAGGAGGAGGGCCACATGGCTAAAGATTGTAAGGTTGGTAAGAAATGCCACAACTGCAGTTCCACCGACCACCTGGTGAGGGCCTGTCCCCAGGAGCGGCGGTATTCGTCAGTGGTGGTGATGGGGAAGGAGCTTGCACCGAAGACCGGAGAGGAGGAAGAAAGTGCACCAGTGGCACCAGCACCAGCACCAATAGAGGCGTTTCCTGTGGAGAAGGACGCAGAGGCGGAGACGGTACTCCTGGTTGGCAACAAGACAGTTTCCCCTTTGTCTTCCGATGGAGAGGCGATGGACGAGGAGGAGGTGGTCGGTGGAGCCAGCGGAGCCAGTGGAGCCAGTGGAGCCAGAAAACGGAGGTTAAGGGTTAAAAGGACTACACCTGGGTCAGAAGGTATGGGGGCAGGGGAAATTACCGGTGGGGGCCCACAAAAAAAGGTAAGGGGAGGGAAGGGAGGTAGGGTGGCCCTCTTAGTGCAACAGGTCGGTGGGGAGCAGGGGGTTGGTGGGGGAGTGGGTTTGGCGGATGTTGAGGCTGAGGGGGAGGGGGTTTGTTTACCGGTTTCCCCTGTCCTGGACAGTATGGACAGTATGGACCTTTTTGAGACTCCAAGCCTTGGGGAAGGGTTACAGGTGGGAGCACCCAACACTTTGCCTGCTTCTTGGGATAAGGGGGAGGATGGGGAGGACAGTTAAAAGTGGGGGTAGGGGTATTATTGTGGGTTGGTTTTTTGTTTAATTTAATTTTATTATTGTCAATGGCTTTCACAGTGGGCACTTTTAATGCACGGGGGTTGAGGGGTTCTGTTAAGAGGAGGGGCTTTTTTGATTATGTTGCCTCACTCAGGCTTACCGTTTGTTTTGTTCAAGAGGTGCACTTACGGGATGGGAGGGATTGTGGTGTGTTTTCAAAGGAATGGGACAAGGGGGAATCGTTTTGGTCAGTGGGGGGGGTTCACTCATCTGGTGTGGGGATACTGTTTGGAAACCGGGAGGCAAGGGTGGTGGGTTCTTTTGTAATTGTGCAGGGGAGGGTTATGGGGGTTGATGTGAATATTGGGGTTTTGAAATTGAGGGTGGTGGTGGTGTACGGGCCACAGAGGGCGGGTGAAAGGAGTGCCATGATGGAGGCTTTAAGGCCTTTTTTTGCCACAAACAGGCAGATGGTGGTGGGGGGTGATTTTAATGTGGATCTGGGGAGGGTGGGTGATCCAAGTGCTGGGTGTGTGGGTTCTTTTTTTAAGGGGCAGGGGCTTGTGGATGGAGGGAAGGCACTTACCCCTCGAATAGATGGTCCCACATGGCGTAACTCCCGGGGGGTAGCCAGGCGTCTCGATTATGTGTTTTTTTCTCGGTCCTTGGTCCTATTGTCGGGCCGGGTGGTCCCTGTTTTTTTCTCTGACCATGATGGGCTCCTCTTTCGGGTCCGGTCTAGCGCTCCTGTTTTCGGCCCCGGGTACTGGAGGTTGAACTCCAGTGTCCTTGGCGAGGATGAGTTCTGCAGTAGCTTTGTCTCCTTTTTCCGGGGGCTCGAGGGACTTAGGGCTTTGTTTTCTGGTGTGGTGGAGTGGTGGGAGGGGGCTAAGGAGAGGATAAAGGGGTTTTGTATTATGTATTGTCAACGGAGGGCGAAGGAGGCGGGGAGGGAAGTGCTCCGTCTTCAACACCTCCTCGAGCTCGAGTACACTTTGGGTAACCTAGGTGGCGCTGTAGACCAGCGGGCTTGTGACTCCCTTAAGACAGAACTTAGGGATGTCTATGAGGATAAGGCCCGTGCTTACCTGACGCGGTCACGTCGTGAGTTCTTGGAGAAGAATGAGACGTGTTCCGCAGCCTTTTTCAGCAGCGTGAGGGCTGATAAGGGAAGGAAGGTGATATCGGGAGTTAGGGACAGTCAGGGTCAGGTGGTTACTGAGACAGGGGAGATGGTAAGGGTCGCAACCGATCACTTCCGCTCCTTCTTCTGTGAACGAGTGGTGGATGAGGAGCGAGCAGAGGCTTTTTTGCAGCTTGTGGCTCAGAGGGTACCGTCAGACCTGGCTGAGGCTTTGGAGGCCCCTCTCTCTCTCGAGGAATTGGAGGGTGCCCTTCGTAGAATGGGCAAGCGTAAGGTTCCGGGCATCGATGGCCTGCCGGCTGAGTTTTATCTCATGTTTTGGGATATTCTCGGCCCGGTGGTTCTCGAGGTCCTGACCGAGGTCCTCCGCACAGGGGCACTGGGAGGGTCAATGGCTAAGGGGGTGATCTCACTTCTGTTTAAGAAGGGGGACGCCTCTGACCTTAAGAACTGGCGGCCATTGACCATGCTGTGTGTTGATTACAAGCTTTTGGCTAAGGTTCTCACAGACCGTCTGTGCACAGCTCTCCCAGATGCGGTCCATGTGGATCAGACGTGTGGGGTGGCTGGGCGCTCGTTGAGATGGAATCTCCAGCTCATCAGAGACGTCATCGCTTGGGCAGAGGATCGGGACCTGCCACTTATGGTGGTGGGTCTTGATCAGGCCAAAGCCTTTGATAGGGTTCACTGGGGTTTTATGTTCAAAGTTTTAGAGAGAATAGGCTTAGGGCGGGTTTTTGTTGGGTGGCTGCGTACTCTGTACACAGCAGTGGGGAGCACGGTTTCTGTTAATGGGCACTTGGGGGAGTTTTTTGGGTTGCACGCAGGGGTAAGACAGGGGTGTCCGCTCTCTCCCCTGCTCTACGTCCTTTATATGGAGCCCCTGGCGGCGGCCATTAGGGCTGACCCGGGTGTGAAGGGTATCCTGGTACCAGGCAGCAGGGGCCTGAGGGTCAAGTTGTCGCAGTATGCGGATGATACCACACTGCTACTGGACAACGATGCGTGTCTGAGTCGGTCTTTGGAGATCTTCCAGGACTTTGGCCGGGTGTCTGGCGCGGAGCTCAACCGTGCTAAATCCTCGGTTAAGTTCTTTGGGCGGTGGAAGAGTAGGTCAGACGTACCAGGAGGGCTGTCGCTCTGTGAAGGGGCCCTGAGGATTCTTGGGGTCCTCTTTGAGGCAGCCCACAGTGCCACGGTCAACTGGACCAGGCGAATAGATGCAGTTCATAAAAAGTTTGCCCTCTGGAAGGCCAGGAGACTGACCTTCACGGGGAAGGTACTGGTTTTGAAGGTAGACGTGTTGCCGTCCCTCCTGTACCTGGCGTACATCTTTCCGATGCCGGCCAGCATGCGGAGGCCGCTCACTCGGCTTGTGTTTCGTTTCATGTGGGGGGGGAGTTATGAATACGTGGCGAGGGCACGCATGTTGGCTCCGGTGGGGGAAGGGGGGAGGGACGTGCCCCATTTCCCACTCAAGTTGGACTGCATTTTTGTTTCTTTTTTGCTCAAAGAATTGTCCTCTCCGGTAGTCCATCCATCTGGCTACTTCCTCCGGTTCTACTTTGCCTACCCGGCAAGGAGGGTCATGGCCTGGTCCAATTCGGCCCCCCGGGCGGAGCAGTTGCCGTGGCATTTTGGCCACGCGGCAAAGTGGCTGCGGGCTCATCCTGGGGTTTTGGAAGGGGATGTGGGGTTGGACCAGAAGAGGCTCTATGCCGAGGTGAGACAGGGAGTGACCGCGCCAGCTGTGGTGGGGATACCCGCTACAGTTTGGTTGTCGGTACAACTGCCTGGCCTGGACAATGGGCTCAAGGATTTAGGATGGCTGATGTTACACAGGAGTTTGCCGGTGCGTGAGATCATGCACCGGCATGGCTTGGCGAGATCCCCGGTGTGCCCCAGAGCTGGTTGCTTTGTGGACGAGACTATTAGACACGTCATGTGGGACTGTCCTTTTGCAGGGGTGGTGTGGGCTAGGGCATCTGTGTTGATTGGGAGGTTGGAGGGGAGTGTTGGGGTCACATGGGCAAGATTGGAGAGAGGGATTGGGAGAGCTGGGGGGGGGCGTAGGGGGCGTCTCCTGCAATGGCTGCTCATGGGCCTTTTTAAGAAGGGGCTGTGGGAGGCCAGACAGGCTCTGGTTAAAAAGGCGGTGGATTGGGGGGTGGAGGGGGTTGTTAGGAGAGTAGAGGGGGACGTAAAGGGAAGGATGCGGTGGGATGTGAAGAGGTGGGGACATCATGCTGCTAGGGAGAGATGGAAGGGGGGTTTAGGTTTGATGGAAGGGATGTAGTGGTTGCTTAGGATATTGACATATGGTTTTTTTTTTGTGGAGACCGGAAAGTGCATAAGTGGAAAATGGGGACATGGTTTTTTGTCTTGGATAGTGGGCTATTGTTTTGGGTGGGATAAAGGGAGGTTTTGGTTAACAGTGGGTGGTTTAATTTGGGGTTCATTTTCATTTTCAACTGTAACAGGGACAGCATACAATAAGGAACATAAAATGAAAATGTAGAAATGCAAATGTTCAGGAAAGTTTTGTTTGGATTAGTAGGGAAAGGTAAATTAAGAATGTGTGCACATGTATGGGTGTTTTAAATAGTATGATAGGAAGTCGTTTTGTAGTTTGTATGGTATAGGGACAGATAGGATGTGATAACATGTATATGATTATTTTTGATATAAAATTAAGAAAGAAGGTAAAAACTCCCCTCCCAGCTGGTTGGAGGGGAGGAGAAGCCCGATTTCACAAAAAAAAAAAAAAAAAAAATCTGTTCTTATCAGTTTAATATCTGATACGTCCCCTACCCGGGGACCATATATTAAATTGATTTTTGGAACAGGGAGATGGAATAGGGGCTTGCTCCGTCCACTCCACGCATCGACCTGGTCTTGCAGTATCTCCAGGAACGGTGCACTAACTCCTCCTAACTTTGTCAAAGTAAATGTTTTGGTACGCTAATCTGCGATGGGTTAAAGGCAATGCAAAAAAAAAGAAATCATTAGATGGGCAATGCTCTGTTTAATCTGCGTTATGTTTTCCCGCCCTTTTTGTTAAAAAAAAATACGTCCGTGTGTGTGTGTGTGTGTGTGTGTGTGTGTGTGTGTGTGTGTGTGTGTGTGTGTGTGTGTGTGTGTGTAAATGGCTGCATTTACATAGCGCTTTACAATTTGTTCCTCACATTTTACCCATTCACTCAGACGTTCACACACCGATGGCGGAGGCAACCATGCAAGGTGCCAACCTACCTGCTCATCAGGAGCAATTAGGGGATAAGTGTCTTTAAACAAAGCACAATTGATGCAAACACAGACAACGTGTTGTAAATGCTAGTACAGTAACATCCACCCCCCTGCGTCCTGTATCAGCCGCGCCGGGCGTGCCCGCTGGCCATAATGGGGGTTATCGCTTCTCGGCCTTTTGGCTAAGATCAAGTGTAGTATCTGTTCTTATCAGTTTAATATCTGATACGTCCCCTACCCGGGGACCATATATTAAATTGATTTTTGGAACAGGGAGATGGAATAGGGGCTTGCTCCGTCCACTCCACGCATCGACCTGGTCTTGCAGTATCTCCAGGAACGGTGCACTAACTCCTCCTAACTTTGTCAAAGTAAATGTTTTGGTACGCTAATCTGCGATGGGTTAAAGGCAATGCAAAAAAAAAGAAATCATTAGATGGGCAACGCTCTGTTTAATCTGCGTTATGTTTTCCCGCCCTTTTTGTTAAAAAAAAAAAAAAAAAAAAAAAAAAAAACGTCTGTGTGTGTGTGTGTGTGTGTGTGTGTAAATGGCTGCATTTACATAGCGCTTTACAATTTGTTCCTCACATTTTACCCATTCACTCAGACGTTCACACACCGATGGCGGAGGCAACCATGCAAGGTGCCAACCTACCTGCTCATCAGGAGCAATTAGGGGATAAGTGTCTTTAAACAAAGCACAATTGATGCAAACACAGACAACGTGTTGTAAATGCTAGTACAGTAACATCCACCCCCCTGCGTACTGTATCAGCCGCGCCGGGCGTGCCCGCTGGCCATAATGGGGGTTATCGCTTCTCGGCCTTTTGGCTAAGATCAAGTGTAGTATCTGTTCTTATCAGTTTAATATCTGATACGTCCCCTACCCGGGGACCATATATTAAATTGATTTTTGGAACAGGGAGATGGAATAGGGGCTTGCTCCGTCCACTCCACGCATCGACCTGGTCTTGCAGTATCTCCAGGAACGGTGCACTAACTCCTCCTAACTTTGTCAAAGTAAATGTTTTGGTACGCTAATCTGCGATGGGTTAAAGGCAATGCAAAAAAAAAGAAATCATTAGATGGGCAATGCTCTGTTTAATCTGCGTTATGTTTTCCCGCCCTTTTTGTTAAAAAAAAATACGTCCGTGTGTGTGTGTGTGTGTGTGTGTGTGTGTGTGTGTGTGTGTGTGTGTGTGTGTGTGTGTGTGTGTGTGTGTGTGTGTGTAAATGGCTGCATTTACATAGCGCTTTACAATTTGTTCCTCACATTTTACCCATTCACTCAGACGTTCACACACCGATGGCGGAGGCAACCATGCAAGGTGCCAACCTACCTGCTCATCAGGAGCAATTAGGGGATAAGTGTCTTTAAACAAAGCACAATTGATGCAAACACAGACAACGTGTTGTAAATGCTAGTACAGTAACATCCACCCCCCTGCGTCCTGTATCAGCCGCGCCGGGCGTGCCCGCTGGCCATAATGGGGGTTATCGCTTCTCGGCCTTTTGGCTAAGATCAAGTGTAGTATCTGTTCTTATCAGTTTAATATCTGATACGTCCCCTACCCGGGGACCATATATTAAATTGATTTTTGGAACAGGGAGATGGAATAGGGGCTTGCTCCGTCCACTCCACGCATCGACCTGGTCTTGCAGTATCTCCAGGAACGGTGCACTAACTCCTCCTAACTTTGTCAAAGTAAATGTTTTGGTACGCTAATCTGCGATGGGTTAAAGGCAATGCAAAAAAAAAGAAATCATTAGATGGGCAATGCTCTGTTTAATCTGCGTTATGTTTTCCCGCCCTTTTTGTTAAAAAAAAATACGTCCGTGTGTGTGTGTGTGTGTGTGTGTGTGTGTGTGTGTGTGTGTGTGTGTGTGTGTGTGTGTGTGTGTGTGTGTGTGTGTGTGTGTAAATGGCTGCATTTACATAGCGCTTTACAATTTGTTCCTCACATTTTACCCATTCACTCAGACGTTCACACACCGATGGCGGAGGCAACCATGCAAGGTGCCAACCTACCTGCTCATCAGGAGCAATTAGGGGATAAGTGTCTTTAAACAAAGCACAATTGATGCAAACACAGACAACGTGTTGTAAATGCTAGTACAGTAACATCCACCCCCCTGCGTCCTGTATCAGCCGCGCCGGGCGTGCCCGCTGGCCATAATGGGGGTTATCGCTTCTCGGCCTTTTGGCTAAGATCAAGTGGATGACCGGTGTATGCTGTTCCTGGTTTTGTTTGCTTGTTTATTATTTTTCTCACATTTCCACAGTCGTGCGGTGTATGGGACTGGAAATTGAGTTTTTTTTTATTGTTTGTGCTGGCTTCTCCCTATGATGGCCAGCACTCCACGGCAGTCGACCCCTAGGGCTGGGTTACGGTTTTCGGCGAGGTTCATATGGAAGGATGGAACGATGCCCATGTGGAACAGAGATGTGTTTGTGGATGGTGTCATCATGACTCAACTCAAGTTGAAGGCGGACGATATTTTTTGCATCCAGCACAATGCCCAGGAGAGGGGCTACGATGTTTCCTTCAGATCCAGTTTGGGGCTCCAGGGGGTTTTGGAGGACTGCAAGCGGATGGAGGCTGATGTCGGACCCCTCAGCCATTTCGAGGTGTTTTCTCTGGACAGGCTGAATTTTCGAGTTATCAATGTCACAATGTACAACCCGTACGTGATCGATAAGGAGGTGACTGATTTTTTGGCCCCCTACGCTGAGGTGATATCTGAGGTCCGGAGGATCAGAGACAGACGTGGGATCTGGACGGGGCGGAGGCAGGTGCAGGTGCTCCTAAAGGCTGTTCCCGGTGGCTGTGACGGGCTGGCTCATCCCCCAGCCTTCTTTTCCTTGGGGCCTGATAGGGGGTATTTGTTTTATAACAACCAGCCCCCTTTCTGCCGAAGGTGCCGGGTGGCAGGGCACTCTGATGGAAAGTGTGGGGAGGTGAGGTGCCACCATTGCAAGGAGGAGGGCCACATGGCTAAAGATTGTAAGGTTGGTAAGAAATGCCACAACTGCAGTTCCACCGACCACCTGGTGAGGGCCTGTCCCCAGGAGCGGCGGTATTCGTCAGTGGTGGTGATGGGGAAGGAGCTTGCACCGAAGACCGGAGAGGAGGAAGAAAGTGCACCAGTGGCACCAGCACCAGCACCAATAGAGGCAATTCCTGTGGAGAAGGACGCAGAGGCGGAGACGGTACTCCTGGTTGGCAACAAGACAGTTTCCCCTTTGTCTTCCGATGGAGAGGCGATGGACGAGGAGGAGGTGGTCGGTGGAGCCAGCGGAGCCAGTGGAGCCAGTGGAGCCAGAAAACGGAGGTTAAGGGTTAAAAGGACCACACCTGGGTCAGAAGGTATGGGGGCAGGGGAAATTACCGGTGGGGGCCCACAAAAAAAGGTAAGGGGAGGGAAGGGAGGTAGGGTGGCCCTCTTAGTGCAACAGGTCGGTGGGGAGCAGGGGGTTGGTGGGGGAGTGGGTTTGGCGGATGTTGAGGCTGAGGGGGAGGGGGTTTGTTTACCGGTTTCCCCTGTCCTGGACAGTATGGACAGTATGGACCCTTTTGAGACTCCAAGCCTTGGGGAAGGGTTACAGGTGGGAGCACCCAACACTTTGCCTGCTTCTTGGGATAAGGGGGAGGATGGGGAGGACAGTTAAAAGTGGGGGTAGGGGTATTATTGTGGGTTGGTTTTTGTTTAATTTATTTTTATTATTGTCAATGGCTTTCACAGTGGGCACTTTTAATGCACGGGGGTTGAGGGGTTCTGTTAAGAGGAGGGGCTTTTTTGATTATGTTGCCTCACTCAGGCTTACCGTTTGTTTTGTTCAAGAGGTGCACTTACGGGATGGGAGGGATTGTGGTGTGTTTTCAAAGGAATGGGACAAGGGGGAATCGTTTTGGTCAGTGGGGGGGGTTCACTCATCTGGTGTGGGGATACTGTTTGGAAACCGGGAGGCAAGGGTGGTGGGTTCTTTTGTAATTGTGCAAGGGAGGGTTATGGGGGTTGATGTGAATATTGGGGTTTTGAAATTGAGGGTGGTGGTGGTGTACGGGCCACAGAGGGCGGGTGAAAGGAGTGCCATGATGGAGGCTTTAAGGCCTTTTTTTGCCACAAACAGGCAGATGGTGGTGGGGGGTGATTTTAATGTGGATCTGGGGAGGGTGGGTGATCCAAGTGCTGGGTGTGTGGGTTCTTTTTTTAAGGGGCAGGGGCTTGTGGATGGAGGGAAGGCACTTACCCCTCGAATAGATGGTCCCACATGGCGTAACTCCCGGGGGGTAGCCAGGCGTCTCGATTATGTGTTTTTTTCTCGGTCCTTGGTCCTATTGTCGGGCCGGGTGGTCCCTGTTTTTTTCTCTGACCATGATGGGCTCCTCTTTCGGGTCCGGTCTAGCGCTCCTGTTTTCGGCCCCGGGTACTGGAGGTTGAACTCCAGTGTCCTTGGCGAGGATGAGTTCTGCAGTAGCTTTGTCTCCTTTTTCCGGGGGCTCGAGGGACTTAGGGCTTTGTTTTCTGGTGTGGTGGAGTGGTGGGAGGGGGCTAAGGAGAGGATAAAGGGGTTTTGTATTATGTATTGTCAACGGAGGGCGAAGGAGGCGGGGAGGGAAGTGCTCCGTCTTCAACACCTCCTCGAGCTCGAGTACACTTTGGGTAACCTAGGTGGCGCTGTAGACCAGCGGGCTTGTGACTCCCTTAAGACAGAACTTAGGGATGTCTATGAGGATAAGGCCCGTGCTTACCTGACGCGGTCACGTCGTGAGTTCTTGGAGAAGAATGAGACGTGTTCCGCAGCCTTTTTCAGCAGCGTGAGGGCTGATAAGGGAAGGAAGGTGATATCGGGAGTTAGGGACAGTCAGGGTCAGGTGGTTACTGAGACAGGGGAGATGGTAAGGGTCGCAAACCGATCACTTCCGCTCCTTCTTCTGTGAACGAGTGGTGGATGAGGAGCGAGCAGAGGCTTTTTTGCAGCTTGTGGCTCAGAGGGTACCGTCAGACCTGGCTGAGGCTTTGGAGGCCCCTCTCTCTCTCGAGGAATTGGAGGGTGCCCTTCGTAGAATGGGCAAGCGTAAGGTTCCGGGCATCGATGGCCTGCCGGCTGAGTTTTATCTCATGTTTTGGGATATTCTCGGCCCGGTGGTTCTCGAGGTCCTGACCGAGGTCCTCCGCACAGGGGCACTGGGAGGGTCAATGGCTAAGGGGGTGATCTCACTTCTGTTTAAGAAGGGGGACGCCTCTGACCTTAAGAACTGGCGGCCATTGACCATGCTGTGTGTTGATTACAAGCTTTTGGCTAAGGTTCTCACAGACCGTCTGTGCACAGCTCTCCCAGATGCGGTCCATGTGGATCAGACGTGTGGGGTGGCTGGGCGCTCGTTGAGATGGAATCTCCAGCTCATCAGAGACGTCATCGCTTGGGCAGAGGATCGGGACCTGCCACTTATGGTGGTGGGTCTTGATCAGGCCAAAGCCTTTGATAGGGTTCACTGGGGTTTTATGTTCAAAGTTTTAGAGAGAATAGGCTTAGGGCGGGTTTTTGTTGGGTGGCTGCGTACTCTGTACACAGCAGTGGGGAGCACGGTTTCTGTTAATGGGCACTTGGGGGAGTTTTTTGGGTTGCACGCAGGGGTAAGACAGGGGTGTCCGCTCTCTCCCCTGCTCTACGTCCTTTATATGGAGCCCCTGGCGGCGGCCATTAGGGCTGACCCGGGTGTGAAGGGTATCTTGGTACCAGGCAGCAGGGGCCTGAGGGTCAAGTTGTCGCAGTATGCGGATGATACCACACTGCTACTGGACAACGATGCGTGTCTGAGTCGGTCTTTGGAGATCTTCCAGGACTTTGGCCGGGTGTCTGGCGCGGAGCTCAACCGTGCTAAATCCTCGGTTAAGTTCTTTGGGCGGTGGAAGAGTAGGTCAGACGTACCAGGAGGGCTGTCGCTCTGTGAAGGGGCCCTGAGGATTCTTGGGGTCCTCTTTGAGGCAGCCCACAGTGCCACGGTCAACTGGACCAGGCGAATAGATGCAGTTCATAAAAAGTTTGCCCTCTGGAAGGCCAGGAGACTGACCTTTACGGGGAAGGTACTGGTTTTGAAGGTAGACGTGTTGCCGTCCCTCCTGTACCTGGCGTACATCTTTCCGATGCCGGCCAGCATGCGGAGGCCGCTCACTCGGCTTGTGTTTCGTTTCATGTGGGGGGGGAGTTATGAATACGTGGCGAGGGCACGCATGTTGGCTCCGGTGGGGGAAGGGGGGAGGGACGTGCCCCATTTCCCACTCAAGTTGGACTGCATTTTTGTTTCTTTTTTGCTCAAAGAATTGTCCTCTCCGGTAGTCCATCCATCTGGCTACTTCCTCCGGTTCTACTTTGCCTACCCGGCAAGGAGGGTCATGGCCTGGTCCAATTCGGCCCCCCGGGCGGAGCAGTTGCCGTGGCATTTTGGCCACGCGGCAAAGTGGCTGCGGGCTCATCCTGGGGTTTTGGAAGGGGATGTGGGGTTGGACCAGAAGAGGCTCTATGCCGAGGTGAGACAGGGAGTGACCGCGCCAGCTGTGGTGGGGATACCCGCTACAGTTTGGTTGTCGGTACAACTGCCTGGCCTGGACAATGGGCTCAAGGATTTAGGATGGCTGATGTTACACAGGAGTTTGCCGGTGCGTGAGATCATGCACCGGCATGGCTTGGCGAGATCCCCAGTGTGCCCCAGAGCTGGTTGCTTTGTGGACGAGACTATTAGACACGTCATGTGGGACTGTCCTTTTGCAGGGGTGGTGTGGGCTAGGGCATCTGTGTTGATTGGGAGGTTGGAGGGGAGTGTTGGGGTCACATGGGCAAGATTGGAGAGAGGGATTGGGAGAGCTGGGGGGGGGCGTAGGGGGCGTCTCCTGCAATGGCTGCTCATGGGCCTTTTTAAGAAGGGGCTGTGGGAGGCCAGACAGGCTCTGGTTAAAAAGGCGGTGGATTGGGGGGTGGAGGGGGTTGTTAGGAGAGTAGAGGGGGACGTAAAGGGAAGGATGCGGTGGGATGTGAAGAGGTGGGGACATCATGCTGCTAGGGAGAGATGGAAGGGGGGTTTAGGTTTGATGGAAGGGATGTAGTGGTTGCTTAGGATATTGACATATGGTTTTTTTTTTTGTGGAGACCGGAAAGTGCATAAGTGGAAAATGGGGACATGGTTTTTTGTCTTGGATAGTGGGCTATTGTTTTGGGTGGGATAAAGGGAGGTTTTTGGTTAACAGTGGGTGGTTTAATTTGGGGTTCTTTTTCATTTTCAACTGTAACAGGGACAGCATACAATAAGGAACATAAAATGAAAATGTAGAAATGCAAATGTTCAGGAAAGTTTTGTTTGGATTAGTAGGGAAAGGTAAATTAAGAATGTGTGCACATGTATGGGTGTTTTAAATAGTATGATAGGAAGTCGTTTTGTAGTTTGTATGGTATAGGGACAGATAGGATGTGATAACATGTATATGATTATTTTTGATATAAAATTAAGAAAGAAGGTAAAAACTCCCCTCCCAGCTGGTTGGAGGGGAGGAGAAGCCCGATTTCACAAAAAAAAAAAAAAAATCTGTTCTTATCAGTTTAATATCTGATACATCCCCTACCCGGGGACCATATATTAAATTGATTTTTGGAACAGGGAGATGGAATAGGGGCTTGCTCCGTCCACTCCACGCATCGACCTGGTCTTGCAGTATCTCCAGGAACGGTGCACTAACTCCTCCTAACTTTGTCAAAGTAAATGTTTTGGTACGCTAATCTGCGATGGGTTAAAGGCAATGCAAAAAAAAAGAAATCATTAGATGGGCAACGCTCTGTTTAATCTGCGTTATGTTTTCCCGCCCTTTTTGTTAAAAAAAAAAAAAAAAAAAAAAAAAAAAAAAAAACGTCCGTGTGTGTGTGTGTGTGTGTGTGTAAATGGCTGCATTTACATAGCGCTTTACAATTTGTTCCTCACATTTTACCCATTCACTCAGACGTTCACACACCGATGGCGGAGGCAACCATGCAAGGTGCCAACCTACCTGCTCATCAGGAGCAATTAGGGGATAAGTGTCTTTAAACAAAGCACAATTGATGCAAACACAGACAACGTGTTGTAAATGCTAGTACAGTAACATCCACCCCCCTGCGTACTGTATCAGCCGCGCCGGGCGTGCCCGCTGGCCATAATGGGGGTTATCGCTTCTCGGCCTTTTGGCTAAGATCAAGTGTAGTATCTGTTCTTATCAGTTTAATATCTGATACGTCCCCTACCCGGGGACCATATATTAAATTGATTTTTGGAACAGGGAGATGGAATAGGGGCTTGCTCCGTCCACTCCACGCATCGACCTGGTCTTGCAGTATCTCCAGGAACGGTGCACTAACTCCTCCTAACTTTGTCAAAGTAAATGTTTTGGTACGCTAATCTGCGATGGGTTAAAGGCAATGCAAAAAAAAAGAAATCATTAGATGGGCAATGCTCTGTTTAATCTGCGTTATGTTTTCCCGCCCTTTTTGTTAAAAAAAAATACGTCCGTGTGTGTGTGTGTGTGTGTGTGTGTGTGTGTGTGTGTGTGTGTGTGTGTGTGTGTGTGTGTGTGTGTGTGTAAATGGCTGCATTTACATAGCGCTTTACAATTTGTTCCTCACATTTTACCCATTCACTCAGACGTTCACACACCGATGGCGGAGGCAACCATGCAAGGTGCCAACCTACCTGCTCATCAGGAGCAATTAGGGGATAAGTGTCTTTAAACAAAGCACAATTGATGCAAACACAGACAACGTGTTGTAAATGCTAGTACAGTAACATCCACCCCCCTGCGTCCTGTATCAGCCGCGCCGGGCGTGCCCGCTGGCCATAATGGGGGTTATCGCTTCTCGGCCTTTGGCTAAGATCAAGTGGATGACCGGTGTATGCTGTTCCTGGTTTTGTTTGCTTGTTTATTATTTTTCTCACATTTCCACAGTCGTGCGGTGTATGGGACTGGAAATTGAGTTTTTTTTATTGTTTGTGCTGGCTTCTCCCTACGATGGCCAGCACTCCACGGCAGTCGACCCCTAGGGCTGGGTTACGGTTTTCGGCGAGGTTCATATGGAAGGATGGAACGATGCCCATGTGGAACAGAGATGTGTTTGTGGATGGTGTCATCATGACTCAACTCAAGTTGAAGGCGGACGATATTTTTTGCATCCAGCACAATGCCCAGGAGAGGGGCTACGATGTTTCCTTCAGATCCAGTTTGGGGCTCCAGGGGGTTTTGGAGGACTGCAAGCGGATGGAGGCTGATGTCGGACCCCTCAGCCATTTCGAGGTGTTTTCTCTGGACAGGCTGAATTTTCGAGTTATCAATGTCACAATGTACAACCCGTACGTGATCGATAAGGAGGTGACTGATTTTTTGGCCCCCTACGCTGAGGTGATATCTGAGGTCCGGAGGATCAGAGACAGACGTGGGATCTGGACGGGGCGGAGGCAGGTGCAGGTGCTCCTAAAGGCTGTTCCCGGTGGCTGTGACGGGCTGGCTCATCCCCCAGCCTTCTTTTCCTTGGGGCCTGATAGGGGGTATTTGTTTTATAACAACCAGCCCCCTTTCTGCCGAAGGTGCCGGGTGGCAGGGCACTCTGATGGAAAGTGTGGGGAGGTGAGGTGCCACCATTGCAAGGAGGAGGGCCACATGGCTAAAGATTGTAAGGTTGGTAAGAAATGCCACAACTGCAGTTCCACCGACCACCTGGTGAGGGCCTGTCCCCAGGAGCGGCGGTATTCGTCAGTGGTGGTGATGGGGAAGGAGCTTGCACCGAAGACCGGAGAGGAGGAAGAAAGTGCACCAGTGGCACCAGCACCAGCACCAATAGAGGCGATTCCTGTGGAGAAGGACGCAGAGGCGGAGACGGTACTCCTGGTTGGCAACAAGACAGTTTCCCCTTTGTCTTCCGATGGAGAGGCGATGGACGAGGAGGAGGTGGTCGGTGGAGCCAGCGGAGCCAGTGGAGCCAGTGGAGCCAGAAAACGGAGGTTAAGGGTTAAAAGGACTACACCTGGGTCAGAAGGTATGGGGGCAGGGGAAATTACCGGTGGGGGCCCACAAAAAAAGGTAAGGGGAGGGAAGGGAGGTAGGGTGGCCCTCTTAGTGCAACAGGTCGGTGGGGAGCAGGGGGTTGGTGGGGGAGTGGGTTTGGCGGATGTTGAGGCTGAGGGGGAGGGGGTTTGTTTACCGGTTTCCCCTGTCCTGGACAGTATGGACAGTATGGACCCTTTTGAGACTCCAAGCCTTGGGGAAGGGTTACAGGTGGGAGCACCCAACACTTTGCCTGCTTCTTGGGATAAGGGGGAGGATGGGGAGGACAGTTAAAAGTGGGGGTAGGGGTATTTTTGTGGGTTGGTTTTTTGTTTAATTTAATTTTATTATTGTCAATGGCTTTCACAGTGGGCACTTTTAATGCACGGGGGTTGAGGGGTTCTGTTAAGAGGAGGGGCTTTTTTGATTATGTTGCCTCACTCAGGCTTACCGTTTGTTTTGTTCAAGAGGTGCACTTACGGGATGGGAGGGATTGTGGTGTGTTTTCAAAGGAATGGGACAAGGGGGAATCGTTTTGGTCAGTGGGGGGGGTTCACTCATCTGGTGTGGGGATACTGTTTGGAAACCGGGAGGCAAGGGTGGTGGGTTCTTTTGTAATTGTGCAGGGGAGGGTTATGGGGGTTGATGTGAATATTGGGGTTTTGAAATTGAGGGTGGTGGTGGTGTACGGGCCACAGAGGGCGGGTGAAAGGAGTGCCATGATGGAGGCTTTAAGGCCTTTTTTTGCCACAAACAGGCAGATGGTGGTGGGGGGTGATTTTAATGTGGATCTGGGGAGGGTGGGTGATCCAAGTGCTGGGTGTGTGGGTTCTTTTTTTAAGGGGCAGGGGCTTGTGGATGGAGGGAAGGCACTTACCCCTCGAATAGATGGTCCCACATGGCGTAACTCCCGGGGGGTAGCCAGGCGTCTCGATTATGTGTTTTTTTCTCGGTCCTTGGTCCTATTGTCGGGCCGGGTGGTCCCTGTTTTTTTCTCTGACCATGATGGGCTCCTCTTTCGGGTCCGGTCTAGCGCTCCTGTTTTCGGCCCCGGGTACTGGAGGTTGAACTCCAGTGTCCTTGGCGAGGATGAGTTCTGCAGTAGCTTTGTCTCCTTTTTCCGGGGGCTCGAGGGACTTAGGGCTTTGTTTTCTGGTGTGGTGGAGTGGTGGGAGGGGGCTAAGGAGAGGATAAAGGGGTTTTGTATTATGTATTGTCAACGGAGGGCGAAGGAGGCGGGGAGGGAAGTGCTCCGTCTTCAACACCTCCTCGAGCTCGAGTACACTTTGGGTAACCTAGGTGGCGCTGTAGACCAGCGGGCTTGTGACTCCCTTAAGACAGAACTTAGGGATGTCTATGAGGATAAGGCCCGTGCTTACCTGACGCGGTCACGTCGTGAGTTCTTGGAGAAGAATGAGACGTGTTCCGCAGCCTTTTTCAGCAGCGTGAGGGCTGATAAGGGAAGGAAGGTGATATCGGGAGTTAGGGACAGTCAGGGTCAGGTGGTTACTGAGACAGGGGAGATGGTAAGGGTCGCAACCGATCACTTCCGCTCCTTCTTCTGTGAACGAGTGGTGGATGAGGAGCGAGCAGAGGCTTTTTTGCAGCTTGTGGCTCAGAGGGTACCGTCAGACCTGGCTGAGGCTTTGGAGGCCCCTCTCTCTCTCTCGAGGAATTGGAGGGTGCCCTTCGTAGAATGGGCAAGCGTAAGGTTCCGGGCATCGATGGCCTGCCGGCTGAGTTTTATCTCATGTTTTGGGATATTCTCGGCCCGGTGGTTCTCGAGGTCCTGACCGAGGTCCTCCGCACAGGGGCACTGGGAGGGTCAATGGCTAAGGGGGTGATCTCACTTCTGTTTAAGAAGGGGGACGCCTCTGACCTTAAGAACTGGCGGCCATTGACCATGCTGTGTGTTGATTACAAGCTTTTGGCTAAGGTTCTCACAGACCGTCTGTGCACAGCTCTCCCAGATGCGGTCCATGTGGACCAGACGTGTGGGGTGGCTGGGCGCTCGTTGAGATGGAATCTCCAGCTCATCAGAGACGTCATCGCTTGGGCAGAGGATCGGGACCTGCCACTTATGGTGGTGGGTCTTGATCAGGCCAAAGCCTTTGATAGGGTTCACTGGGGTTTTATGTTCAAAGTTTTAGAGAGAATAGGCTTAGGGCGGGTTTTTGTTGGGTGGCTGCGTACTCTGTACACAGCAGTGGGGAGCACGGTTTCTGTTAATGGGCACTTGGGGGAGTTTTTTGGGTTGCACGCAGGGGTAAGACAGGGGTGTCCGCTCTCTCCCCTGCTCTACGTCCTTTATATGGAGCCCCTGGCGGCGGCCATTAGGGCTGACCCGGGTGTGAAGGGTATCTTGGTACCAGGCAGCAGGGGCCTGAGGGTCAAGTTGTCGCAGTATGCGGATGATACCACACTGCTACTGGACAACGATGCGTGTCTGAGTCGGTCTTTGGAGATCTTCCAGGACTTTGGCCGGGTGTCTGGCGCGGAGCTCAACCGTGCTAAATCCTCGGTTAAGTTCTTTGGGCGGTGGAAGAGTAGGTCAGACGTACCAGGAGGGCTGTCGCTCTGTGAAGGGGCCCTGAGGATTCTTGGGGTCCTCTTTGAGGCAGCCCACAGTGCCACGGTCAACTGGACCAGGCGAATAGATGCAGTTCATAAAAAGTTTGCCCTCTGGAAGGCCAGGAGACTGACCTTTACGGGGAAGGTACTGGTTTTGAAGGTAGACGTGTTGCCGTCCCTCCTGTACCTGGCGTACATCTTTCCGATGCCGGCCAGCATGCGGAGGCCGCTCACTCGGCTTGTGTTTCGTTTCATGTGGGGGGGGAGTTATGAATACGTGGCGAGGGCACGCATGTTGGCTCCGGTGGGGGAAGGGGGGAGGGACGTGCCCCATTTCCCACTCAAGTTGGACTGCATTTTTGTTTCTTTTTTGCTCAAAGAATTGTCCTCTCCGGTAGTCCATCCATCTGGCTACTTCCTCCGGTTCTACTTTGCCTACCCGGCAAGGAGGGTCATGGCCTGGTCCAATTCGGCCCCCCGGGCGGAGCAGTTGCCGTGGCATTTTGGCCACGCGGCAAAGTGGCTGCGGGCTCATCCTGGGGTTTTGGAAGGGGATGTGGGGTTGGACCAGAAGAGGCTCTATGCCGAGGTGAGACAGGGAGTGACCGCGCCAGCTGTGGTGGGGATACCCGCTACAGTTTGGTTGTCGGTACAACTGCCTGGCCTGGACAATGGGCTCAAGGATTTAGGATGGCTGATGTTACACAGGAGTTTGCCGGTGCGTGAGATCATGCACCGGCATGGCTTGGCGAGATCCCCGGTGTGCCCCAGAGCTGGTTGCTTTGTGGACGAGACTATTAGACACGTCATGTGGGACTGTCCTTTTGCAGGGGTGGTGTGGGCTAGGGCATCTGTGTTGATTGGGAGGTTGGAGGGGAGTGTTGGGGTCACATGGGCAAGATTGGAGAGAGGGATTGGGAGAGCTGGGGGGGGGCGTAGGGGGCGTCTCCTGCAATGGCTGCTCATGGGCCTTTTTAAGAAGGGGCTGTGGGAGGCCAGACAGGCTCTGGTTAAAAAGGCGGTGGATTGGGGGGTGGAGGGGGTTGTTAGGAGAGTAGAGGGGGACGTAAAGGGAAGGATGCGGTGGGATGTGAAGAGGTGGGGACATCATGCTGCTAGGGAGAGATGGAAGGGGGGTTTAGGTTTGATGGAAGGGATGTAGTGGTTGCTTAGGATATTGACATATGGTTTTTTTTTTTGTGGAGACCGGAAAGTGCATAAGTGGAAAATGGGGACATGGTTTTTTGTCTTGGATAGTGGGCTATTGTTTTGGGTGGGATAAAGGGAGGTTTTTGGTTAACAGTGGGTGGTTTAATTTGGGGTTCTTTTTCATTTTCAACTGTAACAGGGACAGCATACAATAAGGAACATAAAATGAAAATGTAGAAATGCAAATGTTCAGGAAAGTTTTGTTTGGATTAGTAGGGAAAGGTAAATTAAGAATGTGTGCACATGTATGGGTGTTTTAAATAGTATGATAGGAAGTCGTTTTGTAGTTTGTATGGTATAGGGACAGATAGGATGTGATAACATGTATATGATTATTTTTGATATAAAATTAAGAAAGAAGGTAAAAACTCCCCTCCCAGCTGGTTGGAGGGGAGGAGAAGCCCGATTTCACAAAAAAAAAAAAAAAATCTGTTCTTATCAGTTTAATATCTGATACATCCCCTACCCGGGGACCATATATTAAATTGATTTTTGGAACAGGGAGATGGAATAGGGGCTTGCTCCGTCCACTCCACGCATCGACCTGGTCTTGCAGTATCTCCAGGAACGGTGCACTAACTCCTCCTAACTTTGTCAAAGTAAATGTTTTGGTACGCTAATCTGCGATGGGTTAAAGGCAATGCAAAAAAAAAGAAATCATTAGATGGGCAACGCTCTGTTTAATCTGCGTTATGTTTTCCCGCCCTTTTTGTTAAAAAAAAAAAAAAAAAAAAAAAAAAAAAAAAAACGTCCGTGTGTGTGTGTGTGTGTGTGTGTGTGTAAATGGCTGCATTTACATAGCGCTTTACAATTTGTTCCTCACATTTTACCCATTCACTCAGACGTTCACACACCGATGGCGGAGGCAACCATGCAAGGTGCCAACCTACCTGCTCATCAGGAGCAATTAGGGGATAAGTGTCTTTAAACAAAGCACAATTGATGCAAACACAGACAACGTGTTGTAAATGCTAGTACAGTAACATCCACCCCCCTGCGTACTGTATCAGCCGCGCCGGGCGTGCCCGCTGGCCATAATGGGGGTTATCGCTTCTCGGCCTTTTGGCTAAGATCAAGTGTAGTATCTGTTCTTATCAGTTTAATATCTGATACGTCCCCTACCCGGGGACCATATATTAAATTGATTTTTGGAACAGGGAGATGGAATAGGGGCTTGCTCCGTCCACTCCACGCATCGACCTGGTCTTGCAGTATCTCCAGGAACGGTGCACTAACTCCTCCTAACTTTGTCAAAGTAAATGTTTTGGTACGCTAATCTGCGATGGGTTAAAGGCAATGCAAAAAAAAAGAAATCATTAGATGGGCAATGCTCTGTTTAATCTGCGTTATGTTTTCCCGCCCTTTTTGTTAAAAAAAAATACGTCCGTGTGTGTGTGTGTGTGTGTGTGTGTGTGTGTGTGTGTGTGTGTGTGTGTGTGTGTGTGTGTGTGTAAATGGCTGCATTTACATAGCGCTTTACAATTTGTTCCTCACATTTTACCCATTCACTCAGACGTTCACACACCGATGGCGGAGGCAACCATGCAAGGTGCCAACCTACCTGCTCATCAGGAGCAATTAGGGGATAAGTGTCTTTAAACAAAGCACAATTGATGCAAACACAGACAACGTGTTGTAAATGCTAGTACAGTAACATCCACCCCCCTGCGTCCTGTATCAGCCGCGCCGGGCGTGCCCGCTGGCCATAATGGGGGTTATCGCTTCTCGGCCTTTGGCTAAGATCAAGTGGATGACCGGTGTATGCTGTTCCTGGTTTTGTTTGCTTGTTTATTATTTTTCTCACATTTCCACAGTCGTGCGGTGTATGGGACTGGAAATTGAGTTTTTTTTATTGTTTGTGCTGGCTTCTCCCTACGATGGCCAGCACTCCACGGCAGTCGACCCCTAGGGCTGGGTTACGGTTTTCGGCGAGGTTCATATGGAAGGATGGAACGATGCCCATGTGGAACAGAGATGTGTTTGTGGATGGTGTCATCATGACTCAACTCAAGTTGAAGGCGGACGATATTTTTTGCATCCAGCACAATGCCCAGGAGAGGGGCTACGATGTTTCCTTCAGATCCAGTTTGGGGCTCCAGGGGGTTTTGGAGGACTGCAAGCGGATGGAGGCTGATGTCGGACCCCTCAGCCATTTCGAGGTGTTTTCTCTGGACAGGCTGAATTTTCGAGTTATCAATGTCACAATGTACAACCCGTACGTGATCGATAAGGAGGTGACTGATTTTTTGGCCCCCTACGCTGAGGTGATATCTGAGGTCCGGAGGATCAGAGACAGACGTGGGATCTGGACGGGGCGGAGGCAGGTGCAGGTGCTCCTAAAGGCTGTTCCCGGTGGCTGTGACGGGCTGGCTCATCCCCCAGCCTTCTTTTCCTTGGGGCCTGATAGGGGGTATTTGTTTTATAACAACCAGCCCCCTTTCTGCCGAAGGTGCCGGGTGGCAGGGCACTCTGATGGAAAGTGTGGGGAGGTGAGGTGCCACCATTGCAAGGAGGAGGGCCACATGGCTAAAGATTGTAAGGTTGGTAAGAAATGCCACAACTGCAGTTCCACCGACCACCTGGTGAGGGCCTGTCCCCAGGAGCGGCGGTATTCGTCAGTGGTGGTGATGGGGAAGGAGCTTGCACCGAAGACCGGAGAGGAGGAAGAAAGTGCACCAGTGGCACCAGCACCAGCACCAATAGAGGCGATTCCTGTGGAGAAGGACGCAGAGGCGGAGACGGTACTCCTGGTTGGCAACAAGACAGTTTCCCCTTTGTCTTCCGATGGAGAGGCGATGGACGAGGAGGAGGTGGTCGGTGGAGCCAGCGGAGCCAGTGGAGCCAGTGGAGCCAGAAAACGGAGGTTAAGGGTTAAAAGGACTACACCTGGGTCAGAAGGTATGGGGGCAGGGGAAATTACCGGTGGGGGCCCACAAAAAAAGGTAAGGGGAGGGAAGGGAGGTAGGGTGGCCCTCTTAGTGCAACAGGTCGGTGGGGAGCAGGGGGTTGGTGGGGGAGTGGGTTTGGCGGATGTTGAGGCTGAGGGGGAGGGGGTTTGTTTACCGGTTTCCCCTGTCCTGGACAGTATGGACAGTATGGACCCTTTTGAGACTCCAAGCCTTGGGGAAGGGTTACAGGTGGGAGCACCCAACACTTTGCCTGCTTCTTGGGATAAGGGGGAGGATGGGGAGGACAGTTAAAAGTGGGGGTAGGGGTATTTTTGTGGGTTGGTTTTTTGTTTAATTTAATTTTATTATTGTCAATGGCTTTCACAGTGGGCACTTTTAATGCACGGGGGTTGAGGGGTTCTGTTAAGAGGAGGGGCTTTTTTGATTATGTTGCCTCACTCAGGCTTACCGTTTGTTTTGTTCAAGAGGTGCACTTACGGGATGGGAGGGATTGTGGTGTGTTTTCAAAGGAATGGGACAAGGGGGAATCGTTTTGGTCAGTGGGGGGGGTTCACTCATCTGGTGTGGGGATACTGTTTGGAAACCGGGAGGCAAGGGTGGTGGGTTCTTTTGTAATTGTGCAGGGGAGGGTTATGGGGGTTGATGTGAATATTGGGGTTTTGAAATTGAGGGTGGTGGTGGTGTACGGGCCACAGAGGGCGGGTGAAAGGAGTGCCATGATGGAGGCTTTAAGGCCTTTTTTTGCCACAAACAGGCAGATGGTGGTGGGGGGTGATTTTAATGTGGATCTGGGGAGGGTGGGTGATCCAAGTGCTGGGTGTGTGGGTTCTTTTTTTAAGGGGCAGGGGCTTGTGGATGGAGGGAAGGCACTTACCCCTCGAATAGATGGTCCCACATGGCGTAACTCCCGGGGGGTAGCCAGGCGTCTCGATTATGTGTTTTTTTCTCGGTCCTTGGTCCTATTGTCGGGCCGGGTGGTCCCTGTTTTTTTCTCTGACCATGATGGGCTCCTCTTTCGGGTCCGGTCTAGCGCTCCTGTTTTCGGCCCCGGGTACTGGAGGTTGAACTCCAGTGTCCTTGGCGAGGATGAGTTCTGCAGTAGCTTTGTCTCCTTTTTCCGGGGGCTCGAGGGACTTAGGGCTTTGTTTTCTGGTGTGGTGGAGTGGTGGGAGGGGGCTAAGGAGAGGATAAAGGGGTTTTGTATTATGTATTGTCAACGGAGGGCGAAGGAGGCGGGGAGGGAAGTGCTCCGTCTTCAACACCTCCTCGAGCTCGAGTACACTTTGGGTAACCTAGGTGGCGCTGTAGACCAGCGGGCTTGTGACTCCCTTAAGACAGAACTTAGGGATGTCTATGAGGATAAGGCCCGTGCTTACCTGACGCGGTCACGTCGTGAGTTCTTGGAGAAGAATGAGACGTGTTCCGCAGCCTTTTTCAGCAGCGTGAGGGCTGATAAGGGAAGGAAGGTGATATCGGGAGTTAGGGACAGTCAGGGTCAGGTGGTTACTGAGACAGGGGAGATGGTAAGGGTCGCAACCGATCACTTCCGCTCCTTCTTCTGTGAACGAGTGGTGGATGAGGAGCGAGCAGAGGCTTTTTTGCAGCTTGTGGCTCAGAGGGTACCGTCAGACCTGGCTGAGGCTTTGGAGGCCCCTCTCTCTCTCGAGGAATTGGAGGGTGCCCTTCGTAGAATGGGCAAGCGTAAGGTTCCGGGCATCGATGGCCTGCCGGCTGAGTTTTATCTCATGTTTTGGGATATTCTCGGCCCGGTGGTTCTCGAGGTCCTGACCGAGGTCCTCCGCACAGGGGCACTGGGAGGGTCAATGGCTAAGGGGGTGATCTCACTTCTGTTTAAGAAGGGGGACGCCTCTGACCTTAAGAACTGGCGGCCATTGACCATGCTGTGTGTTGATTACAAGCTTTTGGCTAAGGTTCTCACAGACCGTCTGTGCACAGCTCTCCCAGATGCGGTCCATGTGGACCAGACGTGTGGGGTGGCTGGGCGCTCGTTGAGATGGAATCTCCAGCTCATCAGAGACGTCATCGCTTGGGCAGAGGATCGGGACCTGCCACTTATGGTGGTGGGTCTTGATCAGGCCAAAGCCTTTGATAGGGTTCACTGGGGTTTTATGTTCAAAGTTTTAGAGAGAATAGGCTTAGGGCGGGTTTTTGTTGGGTGGCTGCGTACTCTGTACACAGCAGTGGGGAGCACGGTTTCTGTTAATGGGCACTTGGGGGAGTTTTTTGGGTTGCACGCAGGGGTAAGACAGGGGTGTCCGCTCTCTCCCCTGCTCTACGTCCTTTATATGGAGCCCCTGGCGGCGGCCATTAGGGCTGACCCGGGTGTGAAGGGTATCCTGGTACCAGGCAGCAGGGGCCTGAGGGTCAAGTTGTCGCAGTATGCGGATGATACCACACTGCTACTGGACAACGATGCGTGTCTGAGTCGGTCTTTGGAGATCTTCCAGGACTTTGGCCGGGTGTCTGGCGCGGAGCTCAACCGTGCTAAATCCTCGGTTAAGTTCTTTGGGCGGTGGAAGAGTAGGTCAGACGTACCAGGAGGGCTGTCGCTCTGTGAAGGGGCCCTGAGGATTCTTGGGGTCCTCTTTGAGGCAGCCCACAGTGCCACGGTCAACTGGACCAGGCGAATAGATGCAGTTCATAAAAAGTTTGCCCTCTGGAAGGCCAGGAGACTGACCTTTACGGGGAAGGTACTGGTTTTGAAGGTAGACGTGTTGCCGTCCCTCCTGTACCTGGCGTACATCTTTCCGATGCCGGCCAGCATGCGGAGGCCGCTCACTCGGCTTGTGTTTCGTTTCATGTGGGGGGGGAGTTATGAATACGTGGCGAGGGCACGCATGTTGGCTCCGGTGGGGGAAGGGGGGAGGGACGTGCCCCATTTCCCACTCAAGTTGGACTGCATTTTTGTTTCTTTTTTGCTCAAAGAATTGTCCTCTCCGGTAGTCCATCCATCTGGCTACTTCCTCCGGTTCTACTTTGCCTACCCGGCAAGGAGGGTCATGGCCTGGTCCAATTCGGCCCCCCGGGCGGAGCAGTTGCCGTGGCATTTTGGCCACGCGGCAAAGTGGCTGCGGGCTCATCCTGGGGTTTTGGAAGGGGATGTGGGGTTGGACCAGAAGAGGCTCTATGCCGAGGTGAGACAGGGAGTGACCGCGCCAGCTGTGGTGGGGATACCCGCTACAGTTTGGTTGTCGGTACAACTGCCTGGCCTGGACAATGGGCTCAAGGATTTAGGATGGCTGATGTTACACAGGAGTTTGCCGGTGCGTGAGATCATGCACCGGCATGGCTTGGCGAGATCCCCGGTGTGCCCCAGAGCTGGTTGCTTTGTGGACGAGACTATTAGACACGTCATGTGGGACTGTCCTTTTGCAGGGGTGGTGTGGGCTAGGGCATCTGTGTTGATTGGGAGGTTGGAGGGGAGTGTTGGGGTCACATGGGCAAGATTGGAGAGAGGGATTGGGAGAGCTGGGGGGGGGCGTAGGGGGCGTCTCCTGCAATGGCTGCTCATGGGCCTTTTTAAGAAGGGGCTGTGGGAGGCCAGACAGGCTCTGGTTAAAAAGGCGGTGGATTGGGGGGTGGAGGGGGTTGTTAGGAGAGTAGAGGGGGACGTAAAGGGAAGGATGCGGTGGGATGTGAAGAGGTGGGGACATCATGCTGCTAGGGAGAGATGGAAGGGGGGTTTAGGTTTGATGGAAGGGATGTAGTGGTTGCTTAGTATATTGACATATGGTTTTTTTTGTGGAGACCGGAAAGTGCATAAGTGGAAAATGGGGACATGGTTTTTTGTCTTGGATAGTGGGCTATTGTTTTGGGTGGGATAAAGGGAGGTTTTGGTTAACAGTGGGTGGTTTAATTTGGGGTTCATTTTCATTTTCAACTGTAACAGGGACAGCATACAATAAGGAACATAAAATGAAAATGTAGAAATGCAAATGTTCAGGAAAGTTTTGTTTGGATTAGTAGGGAAAGGTAAATTAAGAATGTGTGCACATGTATGGGTGTTTTAAATAGTATGATAGGAAGTCGTTTTGTAGTTTGTATGGTATAGGGACAGATAGGATGTGATAACATGTATATGATTATTTTTGATATAAAATTAAGAAAGAAGGTAAAAACTCCCCTCCCAGCTGGTTGGAGGGGAGGAGAAGCCCGATTTCACAAAAAAAAAAAAAAAAAAAAAAATCTGTTCTTATCAGTTTAATATCTGATACGTCCCCTACCCGGGGACCATATATTAAATTGATTTTTGGAACAGGGAGATGGAATAGGGGCTTGCTCCGTCCACTCCACGCATCGACCTGGTCTTGCAGTATCTCCAGGAACGGTGCACTAACTCCTCCTAACTTTGTCAAAGTAAATGTTTTGGTACGCTAATCTGCGATGGGTTAAAGGCAATGCAAAAAAAAAGAAATCATTAGATGGGCAACGCTCTGTTTAATCTGCGTTATGTTTTCCCGCCCTTTTTGTTAAAAAAAAAAAAAAAAAAAAAAAAAAAACGTCCGTGTGTGTGTGTGTGTGTGTGTGTGTAAATGGCTGCATTTACATAGCGCTTTACAATTTGTTCCTCACATTTTACCCATTCACTCAGACGTTCACACACCGATGGCGGAGGCAACCATGCAAGGTGCCAACCTACCTGCTCATCAGGAGCAATTAGGGGATAAGTGTCTTTAAACAAAGCACAATTGATGCAAACACAGACAACGTGTTGTAAATGCTAGTACAGTAACATCCACCCCCCTGCGTCCTGTATCAGCCGCGCCGGGCGTGCCCGCTGGCCATAATGGGGGTTATCGCTTCTCGGCCTTTTGGCTAAGATCAAGTGTAGTATCTGTTCTTATCAGTTTAATATCTGATACGTCCCCTACCCGCGGACCATATATTAAATTGATTTTTGGAACAGGGAGATGGAATAGGGGCTTGCTCCGTCCACTCCACGCATCGACCTGGTCTTGCAGTATCTCCAGGAACGGTGCACTAACTCCTCCTAACTTTGTCAAAGTAAATGTTTTGGTACGCTAATCTGCGATGGGTTAAAGGCAATGCAAAAAAAAAGAAATCATTAGATGGGCAATGCTCTGTTTAATCTGCGTTATGTTTTCCCGCCCTTTTTGTTAAAAAAAAATACGTCCGTGTGTGTGTGTGTGTGTGTGTGTGTGTGTGTGTGTGTGTGTGTGTGTGTGTGTGTGTGTGTGTGTAAATGGCTGCATTTACATAGCGCTTTACAATTTGTTCCTCACATTTTACCCATTCACTCAGACGTTCACACACCGATGGCGGAGGCAACCATGCAAGGTGCCAACCTACCTGCTCATCAGGAGCAATTAGGGGATAAGTGTCTTTAAACAAAGCACAATTGATGCAAACACAGACAACGTGTTGTAAATGCTAGTACAGTAACATCCACCCCCCTGCGTACTGTATCAGCCGCGCCGGGCGTGCCCGCTGGCCATAATGGGGGTTATCGCTTCTCGGCCTTTTGGCTAAGATCAAGTGTAGTATCTGTTCTTATCAGTTTAATATCTGATACGTCCCCTACCCGGGGACCATATATTAAATTGATTTTTGGAACAGGGAGATGGAATAGGGGCTTGCTCCGTCCACTCCACGCATCGACCTGGTCTTGCAGTATCTCCAGGAACGGTGCACTAACTCCTCCTAACTTTGTCAAAGTAAATGTTTTGGTACGCTAATCTGCGATGGGTTAAAGGCAATGCAAAAAAAAAGAAATCATTAGATGGGCAATGCTCTGTTTAATCTGCGTTATGTTTTCCCGCCCTTTTTGTTAAAAAAAAATACGTCTGTGTGTGTGTGTGTGTGTGTGTGTGTGTGTGTGTGTGTGTGTGTGTGTGTGTGTGTGTGTGTGTGTGTGTGTAAATGGCTGCATTTACATAGCGCTTTACAATTTGTTCCTCACATTTTACCCATTCACTCAGACGTTCACACACCGATGGCGGAGGCAACCATGCAAGGTGCCAACCTACCTGCTCATCAGGAGCAATTAGGGGATAAGTGTCTTTAAACAAAGCACAATTGATGCAAACACAGACAACGTGTTGTAAATGCTAGTACAGTAACATCCACCCCCCTGCGTACTGTATCAGCCGCGCCGGGCGTGCCCGCTGGCCATAATGGGGGTTATCGCTTCTCGGCCTTTTGGCTAAGATCAAGTGTAGTATCTGTTCTTATCAGTTTAATATCTGATACGTCCCCTACCCGGGGACCATATATTAAATTGATTTTTGGAACAGGGAGATGGAATAGGGGCTTGCTCCGTCCACTCCACGCATCGACCTGGTCTTGCAGTATCTCCAGGAACGGTGCACTAACTCCTCCTAACTTTGTCAAAGTAAATGTTTTGGTACGCTAATCTGCGATGGGTTAAAGGCAATGCAAAAAAAAAGAAATCATTAGATGGGCAATGCTCTGTTTAATCTGCGTTATGTTTTCCCGCCCTTTTTGTTAAAAAAAAATACGTCCGTGTGTGTGTGTGTGTGTGTGTGTGTGTGTGTGTGTGTGTGTGTGTGTGTGTGTAAATGGCTGCATTTACATAGCGCTTTACAATTTGTTCCTCACATTTTACCCATTCACTCAGACGTTCACACACCGATGGCGGAGGCAACCATGCAAGGTGCCAACCTACCTGCTCATCAGGAGCAATTAGGGGATAAGTGTCTTTAAACAAAGCACAATTGATGCAAACACAGACAACGTGTTGTAAATGCTAGTACAGTAACATCCACCCCCCTGCGTCCTGTATCAGCCGCGCCGGGCGTGCCCGCTGGCCATAATGGGGGTTATCGCTTCTCGGCCTTTTGGCTAAGATCAAGTGTAGTATCTGTTCTTATCAGTTTAATATCTGATACGTCCCCTACCCGGGGACCATATATTAAATTGATTTTTGGAACAGGGAGATGGAATAGGGGCTTGCTCCGTCCACTCCACGCATCGACCTGGTCTTGCAGTATCTCCAGGAACGGTGCACTAACTCCTCCTAACTTTGTCAAAGTAAATGTTTTGGTACGCTAATCTGCGATGGGTTAAAGGCAATGCAAAAAAAAAGAAATCATTAGATGGGCAACGCTCTGTTTAATCTGCGTTATGTTTTCCCGCCCTTTTTGTTTAAAAAAAAAAAAAAAAAAAAAAAAACGTCCGTGTGTGTGTGTGTGTGTGTGTGTGTAAATGGCTGCATTTACATAGCGCTTTACAATTTGTTCCTCACATTTTACCCATTCACTCAGACGTTCACACACCGATGGCGGAGGCAACCATGCAAGGTGCCAACCTACCTGCTCATCAGGAGCAATTAGGGGATAAGTGTCTTTAAACAAAGCACAATTGATGCAAACACAGACAACGTGTTGTAAATGCTAGTACAGTAACATCCACCCCCCTGCGTCCTGTATCAGCCGCGCCGGGCGTGCCCGCTGGCCATAATGGGGGTTATCGCTTCTCGGCCTTTTGGCTAAGATCAAGTGTAGTATCTGTTCTTATCAGTTTAATATCTGATACGTCCCCTACCCGGGGACCATATATTAAATTGATTTTTGGAACAGGGAGATGGAATAGGGGCTTGCTCCGTCCACTCCACGCATCGACCTGGTCTTGCAGTATCTCCAGGAACGGTGCACTAACTCCTCCTAACTTTGTCAAAGTAAATGTTTTGGTACGCTAATCTGCGATGGGTTAAAGGCAATGCAAAAAAAAAGAAATCATTAGATGGGCAACGCTCTGTTTAATCTGCGTTATGTTTTCCCGCCCTTTTTGTTAAAAAAAAAAAAAAAAAAAAAAAAAAAAACGTCCGTGTGTGTGTGTGTGTGTGTGTGTGTGTGTAAATGGCTGCATTTACATAGCGCTTTACAATTTGTTCCTCACATTTTACCCATTCACTCAGACGTTCACACACCGATGGCGGAGGCAACCATGCAAGGTGCCAACCTACCTGCTCATCAGGAGCAATTAGGGGATAAGTGTCTTTAAACAAAGCACAATTGATGCAAACACAGACAACGTGTTGTAAATGCTAGTACAGTAACATCCACCCCCCTGCGTACTGTATCAGCCGCGCCGGGCGTGCCCGCTGGCCATAATGGGGGTTATCGCTTCTCGGCCTTTTGGCTAAGATCAAGTGGATGACCGGTGTATGCTGTTCCTGGTTTTGTTTGCTTGTTTATTATTTTTCTCACATTTCCACAGTCGTGCGGTGTATGGGACTGGAAATTGAGTTTTTTTTATTGTTTGTGCTGGCTTCTCCTTACGATGGCCAGCACTCCACGGCAGTCGACCCCTAGGGCTGGGTTACGGTTTTCGGCGAGGTTCATATGGAAGGATGGAACGATGCCCATGTGGAACAGAGATGTGTTTGTGGATGGTGTCATCATGACTCAACTCAAGTTGAAGGCGGACGATATTTTTTGCATCCAGCACAATGCCCAGGAGAGGGGCTACGATGTTTCCTTCAGATCCAGTTTGGGGCTCCAGGGGGTTTTGGAGGACTGCAAGCGGATGGAGGCTGATGTCGGACCCCTCAGCCATTTCGAGGTGTTTTCTCTGGACAGGCTGAATTTTCGAGTTATCAATGTCACAATGTACAACCCGTACGTGATCGATAAGGAGGTGACTGATTTTTTGGCCCCCTACGCTGAGGTGATATCTGAGGTCCGGAGGATCAGAGACAGACGTGGGATCTGGACGGGGCGGAGGCAGGTGCAGGTGCTCCTAAAGGCTGTTCCCGGTGGCTGTGACGGGCTGGCTCATCCCCCAGCCTTCTTTTCCTTGGGGCCTGATAGGGGGTATTTGTTTTATAACAACCAGCCCCCTTTCTGCCGAAGGTGCCGGGTGGCAGGGCACTCTGATGGAAGGTGTGGGGAGGTGAGGTGCCACCATTGCAAGGAGGAGGGCCACATGGCTAAAGATTGTAAGGTTGGTAAGAAATGCCACAACTGCAGTTCCACCGACCACCTGGTGAGGGCCTGTCCCCAGGAGCGGCGGTATTCGTCAGTGGTGGTGATGGGGAAGGAGCTTGCACCGAAGACCGGAGAGGAGGAAGAAAGTGCACCAGTGGCACCAGCACCAGCACCAATAGAGGCGTTTCCTGTGGAGAAGGACGCAGAGGCGGAGACGGTACTCCTGGTTGGCAACAAGACAGTTTCCCCTTTGTCTTCCGATGGAGAGGCGATGGACGAGGAGGAGGTGGTCGGTGGAGCCAGCGGAGCCAGTGGAGCCAGTGGAGCCAGAAAACGGAGGTTAAGGGTTAAAAGGACTACACCTGGGTCAGAAGGTATGGGGGCAGGGGAAATTACCGGTGGGGGCCCACAAAAAAAGGTAAGGGGAGGGAAGGGAGGTAGGGTGGCCCTCTTAGTGCAACAGGTCGGTGGGGAGCAGGGGGTTGGTGGGGGAGTGGGTTTGGCGGATGTTGAGGCTGAGGGGGAGGGGGTTTGTTTACCGGTTTCCCCTGTCCTGGACAGTATGGACAGTATGGACCCTTTTGAGACTCCAAGCCTTGGGGAAGGGTTACAGGTGGGAGCACCCAACACTCTGCCTGCTTCTTGGGATAAGGGGGAGGATGGGGAGGACAGTTAAAAGTGGGGGTAGGGGTATTATTGTGGGTTGGTTTTTTGTTTAATTTTATTTTATTATTGTCAATGGCTTTCACAGTGGGCACCTTTAATGCACGGGGGTTGAGGGGTTCTGTTAAGAGGAGGGGCTTTTTTGATTATGTTGCCTCACTCAGGCTTACCGTTTGTTTTGTTCAAGAGGTGCACTTACGGGATGGGAGGGATTGTGGTGTGTTTTCAAAGGAATGGGACAAGGGGGAATCGTTTTGGTCAGTGGGGGGGGTTCACTCATCTGGTGTGGGGATACTGTTTGGAAACCGGGAGGCAAGGGTGGTGGGTTCTTTTGTAATTGTGCAGGGGAGGGTTATGGGGGTTGATGTGAATATTGGGGTTTTGAAATTGAGGGTGGTGGTGGTGTACGGGCCACAGAGGGCGGGTGAAAGGAGTGCCATGATGGAGGCTTTAAGGCCTTTTTTTGCCACAAACAGGCAGATGGTGGTGGGGGGTGATTTTAATGTGGATCTGGGGAGGGTGGGTGATCCAAGTGCTGGGTGTGTGGGTTCTTTTTTTAAGGGGCAGGGGCTTGTGGATGGAGGGAAGGCACTTACCCCTCGAATAGATGGTCCCACATGGCGTAACTCCCGGGGGGTAGCCAGGCGTCTCGATTATGTGTTTTTTTCTCGGTCCTTGGTCCTATTGTCGGGCCGGGTGGTCCCTGTTTTTTTCTCTGACCATGATGGGCTCCTCTTTCGGGTCCGGTCTAGCGCTCCTGTTTTCGGCCCCGGGTACTGGAGGTTGAACTCCAGTGTCCTTGGCGAGGATGAGTTCTGCAGTAGCTTTGTCTCCTTTTTCCGGGGGCTCGAGGGACTTAGGGCTTTGTTTTCTGGTGTGGTGGAGTGGTGGGAGGGGGCTAAGGAGAGGATAAAGGGGTTTTGTATTATGTATTGTCAACGGAGGGCGAAGGAGGCGGGGAGGGAAGTGCTCCGTCTTCAACACCTCCTCGAGCTCGAGTACACTTTGGGTAACCTAGGTGGCGCTGTAGACCAGCGGGCTTGTGACTCCCTTAAGACAGAACTTAGGGATGTCTATGAGGATAAGGCCTGTGCTTACCTGACGCGGTCACGTCGTGAGTTCTTGGAGAAGAACGAGACGTGTTCCGCAGCCTTTTTCAGCAGCGTGAGGGCTGATAAGGGAAGGAAGGTGATATCGGGAGTTAGGGACAGTCAGGGTCAGGTGGTTACTGAGACAGGGGAGAT
The DNA here is from genome assembly GCF_963971535.1 of Notolepis coatsorum. Classification (NCBI taxonomy): domain Eukaryota; kingdom Metazoa; phylum Chordata; class Actinopteri; order Aulopiformes; family Paralepididae; genus Notolepis; species Notolepis coatsorum. Next base: position 180,397,283 of record NC_140171.1, read on the forward strand.
GGTAAGGGTCGCAACCGATCACTTCCGCTCCTTCTTCTGTGAACGAGTGGTGGATGAGGAGCGAGCAGAGGCTTTTTTGCAGCTTGTGGCTCAGAGGGTACCGTCAGACCTGGCTGAGGCTTTGGAGGCCCCTCTCTCTCTCGAGGAATTGGAGGGTGCCCTTCGTAGAATGGGCAAGCGTAAGGTTCCGGGCATCGATGGCCTGCCGGCTGAGTTTTATCTCATGTTTTGGGATATTCTCGGCCCGGTGGTTCTCGAGGTCCTGACCGAGGTCCTCCGCACAGGGGCACTGGGAGGGTCAATGGCTAAGGGGGTGATCTCACTTCTGTTTAAGAAGGGGGACGCCTCTGACCTTAAGAACTGGCGGCCATTGACCATGCTGTGTGTTGATTACAAGCTTTTGGCTAAGGTTCTCACAGACCGTCTGTGCACAGCTCTCCCAGATGCGGTCCATGTGGATCAGACGTGTGGGGTGGCTGGGCGCTCGTTGAGATGGAATCTCCAGCTCATCAGAGACGTCATCGCTTGGGCAGAGGATCGGGACCTGCCACTTATGGTGGTGGGTCTTGATCAGGCCAAAGCCTTTGATAGGGTTCACTGGGGTTTTATGTTCAAAGTTTTAGAGAGAATAGGCTTAGGGCGGGTTTTTGTTGGGTGGCTGCGTACTCTGTACACAGCAGTGGGGAGCACGGTTTCTGTTAATGGGCACTTGGGGGAGTTTTTTGGGTTGCACGCAGGGGTAAGACAGGGGTGTCCGCTCTCTCCCCTGCTCTACGTCCTTTATATGGAGCCCCTGGCGGCGGCCATTAGGGCTGACCCGGGTGTGAAGGGTATCCTGGTACCAGGCAGCAGGGGCCTGAGGGTCAAGTTGTCGCAGTATGCGGATGATACCACACTGCTACTGGACAACGATGCGTGTCTGAGTCGGTCTTTGGAGATCTTCCAGGACTTTGGCCGGGTGTCTGGCGCGGAGCTCAACCGTGCTAAATCCTCGGTTAAGTTCTTTGGGCGGTGGAAGAGTAGGTCAGACGTACCAGGAGGGCTGTCGCTCTGTGAAGGGGCCCTGAGGATTCTTGGGGTCCTCTTTGAGGCAGCCCACAGTGCCACGGTCAACTGGACCAGGCGAATAGATGCAGTTCATAAAAAGTTTGCCCTCTGGAAGGCCAGGAGACTGACCTTTACGGGGAAGGTACTGGTTTTGAAGGTAGACGTGTTGCCGTCCCTCCTGTACCTGGCGTACATCTTTCCGATGCCGGCCAGCATGCGGAGGCCGCTCACTCGGCTTGTGTTTCGTTTCATGTGGGGGGGGAGTTATGAATACGTGGCGAGGGCACGCATGTTGGCTCCGGTGGGGGAAGGGGGGAGGGACGTGCCCCATTTCCCACTCAAGTTGGACTGCATTTTTGTTTCTTTTTTGCTCAAAGAATTGTCCTCTCCGGTAGTCCATCCATCTGGCTACTTCCTCCGGTTCTACTTTGCCTACCCGGCAAGGAGGGTCATGGCCTGGTCCAATTCGGCCCCCCGGGCGGAGCAGTTGCCGTGGCATTTTGGCCACGCGGCAAAGTGGCTGCGGGCTCATCCTGGGGTTTTGGAAGGGGATGTGGGGTTGGACCAGAAGAGGCTCTATGCCGAGGTGAGACAGGGAGTGACCGCGCCAGCTGTGGTGGGGATACCCGCTACAGTTTGGTTGTCGGTACAACTGCCTGGCCTGGACAATGGGCTCAAGGATTTAGGATGGCTGATGTTACACAGGAGTTTGCCGGTGCGTGAGATCATGCACCGGCATGGCTTGGCGAGATCCCCGGTGTGCCCCAGAGCTGGTTGCTTTGTGGACGAGACTATTAGACACGTCATGTGGGACTGTCCTTTTGCAGGGGTGGTGTGGGCTAGGGCATCTGTGTTGATTGGGAGGTTGGAGGGGAGTGTTGGGGTCACATGGGCAAGATTGGAGAGAGGGATTGGGAGAGCTGGGGGGGGGCGTAGGGGGCGTCTCCTGCAATGGCTGCTCATGGGCCTTTTTAAGAAGGGGCTGTGGGAGGCCAGACAGGCTCTGGTTAAAAAGGCGGTGGATTGGGGGGTGGAGGGGGTTGTTAGGAGAGTAGAGGGGGACGTAAAGGGAAGGATGCGGTGGGATGTGAAGAGGTGGGGACATCATGCTGCTAGGGAGAGATGGAAGGGGGGTTTAGGTTTGATGGAAGGGATGTAGTGGTTGCTTAGGATATTGACATATGGTTTTTTTTGTGGAGACCGGAAAGTGCATAAGTGGAAATGGGGACATGGTTTTTTGTCTTGGATAGTGGGCTATTGTTTTGGGTGGGATAAAGGGAGGTTTTGGTTAACAGTGGGTGGTTTAATTTGGGGTTCATTTTCATTTTCAACTGTAACAGGGACAGCATACAATAAGGAACATAAAATGAAAATGTAGAAATGCAAATGTTCAGGAAAGTTTTGTTTGGATTAGTAGGGAAAGGTAAATTAAGAATGTGTGCACATGTATGGGTGTTTTAAATAGTATGATAGGAAGTCGTTTTGTAGTTTGTATGGTATAGGGACAGATAGGATGTGATAACATGTATATGATTATTTTTGATATAAAATTAAGAAAGAAGGTAAAAACTCCCCTCCCAGCTGGTTGGAGGGGAGGAGAAGCCCGATTTCACAAAAAAAAAAAAAAAAAAAAAAATCTGTTCTTATCAGTTTAATATCTGATACGTCCCCTACCCGGGGACCATATATTAAATTGATTTTTGGAACAGGGAGATGGAATAGGGGCTTGCTCCGTCCACTCCACGCATCGACCTGGTCTTGCAGTATCTCCAGGAACGGTGCACTAACTCCTCCTAACTTTGTCAAAGTAAATGTTTTGGTACGCTAATCTGCGATGGGTTAAAGGCAATGCAAAAAAAAAGAAATCATTAGATGGGCAACGCTCTGTTTAATCTGCGTTATGTTTTCCCGCCCTTTTTGTTAAAAAAAAAAAAAAAAAAAAAAAAAAAACGTCCGTGTGTGTGTGTGTGTGTGTGTGTGTGTAAATGGCTGCATTTACATAGCGCTTTACAATTTGTTCCTCACATTTTACCCATTCACTCAGACGTTCACACACCGATGGCGGAGGCAACCATGCAAGGTGCCAACCTACCTGCTCATCAGGAGCAATTAGGGGATAAGTGTCTTTAAACAAAGCACAATTGATGCAAACACAGACAACGTGTTGTAAATGCTAGTACAGTAACATCCACCCCCCTGCGTACTGTATCAGCCGCGCCGGGCGTGCCCGCTGGCCATAATGGGGGTTATCGCTTCTCGGCCTTTTGGCTAAGATCAAGTGTAGTATCTGTTCTTATCAGTTTAATATCTGATACGTCCCCTACCCGGGGACCATATATTAAATTGATTTTTGGAACAGGGAGATGGAATAGGGGCTTGCTCCGTCCACTCCACGCATCGACCTGGTCTTGCAGTATCTCCAGGAACGGTGCACTAACTCCTCCTAACTTTGTCAAAGTAAATGTTTTGGTACGCTAATCTGCGATGGGTTAAAGGCAATGCAAAAAAAAAGAAATCATTAGATGGGCAATGCTCTGTTTAATCTGCGTTATGTTTTCCCGCCCTTTTTGTTAAAAAAAAATACGTCCGTGTGTGTGTGTGTGTGTGTGTGTGTGTGTGTGTGTGTGTGTGTGTGTGTGTGTGTGTGTGTGTGTGTAAATGGCTGCATTTACATAGCGCTTTACAATTTGTTCCTCACATTTTACCCATTCACTCAGACGTTCACACACCGATGGCGGAGGCAACCATGCAAGGTGCCAACCTACCTGCTCATCAGGAGCAATTAGGGGATAAGTGTCTTTAAACAAAGCACAATTGATGCAAACACAGACAACGTGTTGTAAATGCTAGTACAGTAACATCCACCCCCCTGCGTCCTGTATCAGCCGCGCCGGGCGTGCCCGCTGGCCATAATGGGGGTTATCGCTTCTCGGCCTTTGGCTAAGATCAAGTGGATGACCGGTGTATGCTGTTCCTGGTTTTGTTTGCTTGTTTATTATTTTTCTCACATTTCCACAGTCGTGCGGTGTATGGGACTGGAAATTGAGTTTTTTTTATTGTTTGTGCTGGCTTCTCCCTACGATGGCCAGCACTCCACGGCAGTCGACCCCTAGGGCTGGGTTACGGTTTTCGGCGAGGTTCATATGGAAGGATGGAACGATGCCCATGTGGAACAGAGATGTGTTTGTGGATGGTGTCATCATGACTCAACTCAAGTTGAAGGCGGACGATATTTTTTGCATCCAGCACAATGCCCAGGAGAGGGGCTACGATGTTTCCTTCAGATCCAGTTTGGGGCTCCAGGGGGTTTTGGAGGACTGCAAGCGGATGGAGGCTGATGTCGGACCCCTCAGCCATTTCGAGGTGTTTTCTCTGGACAGGCTGAATTTTCGAGTTATCAATGTCACAATGTACAACCCGTACGTGATCGATAAGGAGGTGACTGATTTTTTGGCCCCCTACGCTGAGGTGATATCTGAGGTCCGGAGGATCAGAGACAGACGTGGGATCTGGACGGGGCGGAGGCAGGTGCAGGTGCTCCTAAAGGCTGTTCCCGGTGGCTGTGACGGGCTGGCTCATCCCCCAGCCTTCTTTTCCTTGGGGCCTGATAGGGGGTATTTGTTTTATAACAACCAGCCCCCTTTCTGCCGAAGGTGCCGGGTGGCAGGGCACTCTGATGGAAAGTGTGGGGAGGTGAGGTGCCACCATTGCAAGGAGGAGGGCCACATGGCTAAAGATTGTAAGGTTGGTAAGAAATGCCACAACTGCAGTTCCACCGACCACCTGGTGAGGGCCTGTCCCCAGGAGCGGCGGTATTCGTCAGTGGTGGTGATGGGGAAGGAGCTTGCACCGAAGACCGGAGAGGAGGAAGAAAGTGCACCAGTGGCACCAGCACCAGCACCAATAGAGGCGATTCCTGTGGAGAAGGACGCAGAGGCGGAGACGGTACTCCTGGTTGGCAACAAGACAGTTTCCCCTTTGTCTTCCGATGGAGAGGCGATGGACGAGGAGGAGGTGGTCGGTGGAGCCAGCGGAGCCAGTGGAGCCAGTGGAGCCAGAAAACGGAGGTTAAGGGTTAAAAGGACTACACCTGGGTCAGAAGGTATGGGGGCAGGGGAAATTACCGGTGGGGGCCCACAAAAAAAGGTAAGGGGAGGGAAGGGAGGTAGGGTGGCCCTCTTAGTGCAACAGGTCGGTGGGGAGCAGGGGGTTGGTGGGGGAGTGGGTTTGGCGGATGTTGAGGCTGAGGGGGAGGGGGTTTGTTTACCGGTTTCCCCTGTCCTGGACAGTATGGACAGTATGGACCCTTTTGAGACTCCAAGCCTTGGGGAAGGGTTACAGGTGGGAGCACCCAACACTTTGCCTGCTTCTTGGGATAAGGGGGAGGATGGGGAGGACAGTTAAAAGTGGGGGTAGGGGTATTTTTGTGGGTTGGTTTTTTGTTTAATTTAATTTTATTATTGTCAATGGCTTTCACAGTGGGCACTTTTAATGCACGGGGGTTGAGGGGTTCTGTTAAGAGGAGGGGCTTTTTTGATTATGTTGCCTCACTCAGGCTTACCGTTTGTTTTGTTCAAGAGGTGCACTTACGGGATGGGAGGGATTGTGGTGTGTTTTCAAAGGAATGGGACAAGGGGGAATCGTTTTGGTCAGTGGGGGGGGTTCACTCATCTGGTGTGGGGATACTGTTTGGAAACCGGGAGGCAAGGGTGGTGGGTTCTTTTGTAATTGTGCAGGGGAGGGTTATGGGGGTTGATGTGAATATTGGGGTTTTGAAATTGAGGGTGGTGGTGGTGTACGGGCCACAGAGGGCGGGTGAAAGGAGTGCCATGATGGAGGCTTTAAGGCCTTTTTTTGCCACAAACAGGCAGATGGTGGTGGGGGGTGATTTTAATGTGGATCTGGGGAGGGTGGGTGATCCAAGTGCTGGGTGTGTGGGTTCTTTTTTTAAGGGGCAGGGGCTTGTGGATGGAGGGAAGGCACTTACCCCTCGAATAGATGGTCCCACATGGCGTAACTCCCGGGGGGTAGCCAGGCGTCTCGATTATGTGTTTTTTTCTCGGTCCTTGGTCCTATTGTCGGGCCGGGTGGTCCCTGTTTTTTTCTCTGACCATGATGGGCTCCTCTTTCGGGTCCGGTCTAGCGCTCCTGTTTTCGGCCCCGGGTACTGGAGGTTGAACTCCAGTGTCCTTGGCGAGGATGAGTTCTGCAGTAGCTTTGTCTCCTTTTTCCGGGGGCTCGAGGGACTTAGGGCTTTGTTTTCTGGTGTGGTGGAGTGGTGGGAGGGGGCTAAGGAGAGGATAAAGGGGTTTTGTATTATGTATTGTCAACGGAGGGCGAAGGAGGCGGGGAGGGAAGTGCTCCGTCTTCAACACCTCCTCGAGCTCGAGTACACTTTGGGTAACCTAGGTGGCGCTGTAGACCAGCGGGCTTGTGACTCCCTTAAGACAGAACTTAGGGATGTCTATGAGGATAAGGCCCGTGCTTACCTGACGCGGTCACGTCGTGAGTTCTTGGAGAAGAATGAGACGTGTTCCGCAGCCTTTTTCAGCAGCGTGAGGGCTGATAAGGGAAGGAAGGTGATATCGGGAGTTAGGGACAGTCAGGGTCAGGTGGTTACTGAGACAGGGGAGATGGTAAGGGTCGCAACCGATCACTTCCGCTCCTTCTTCTGTGAACGAGTGGTGGATGAGGAGCGAGCAGAGGCTTTTTTGCAGCTTGTGGCTCAGAGGGTACCGTCAGACCTGGCTGAGGCTTTGGAGGCCCCTCTCTCTCTCGAGGAATTGGAGGGTGCCCTTCGTAGAATGGGCAAGCGTAAGGTTCCGGGCATCGATGGCCTGCCGGCTGAGTTTTATCTCATGTTTTGGGATATTCTCGGCCCGGTGGTTCTCGAGGTCCTGACCGAGGTCCTCCGCACAGGGGCACTGGGAGGGTCAATGGCTAAGGGGGTGATCTCACTTCTGTTTAAGAAGGGGGACGCCTCTGACCTTAAGAACTGGCGGCCATTGACCATGCTGTGTGTTGATTACAAGCTTTTGGCTAAGGTTCTCACAGACCGTCTGTGCACAGCTCTCCCAGATGCGGTCCATGTGGACCAGACGTGTGGGGTGGCTGGGCGCTCGTTGAGATGGAATCTCCAGCTCATCAGAGACGTCATCGCTTGGGCAGAGGATCGGGACCTGCCACTTATGGTGGTGGGTCTTGATCAGGCCAAAGCCTTTGATAGGGTTCACTGGGGTTTTATGTTCAAAGTTTTAGAGAGAATAGGCTTAGGGCGGGTTTTTGTTGGGTGGCTGCGTACTCTGTACACAGCAGTGGGGAGCACGGTTTCTGTTAATGGGCACTTGGGGGAGTTTTTTGGGTTGCACGCAGGGGTAAGACAGGGGTGTCCGCTCTCTCCCCTGCTCTACGTCCTTTATATGGAGCCCCTGGCGGCGGCCATTAGGGCTGACCCGGGTGTGAAGGGTATCCTGGTACCAGGCAGCAGGGGCCTGAGGGTCAAGTTGTCGCAGTATGCGGATGATACCACACTGCTACTGGACAACGATGCGTGTCTGAGTCGGTCTTTGGAGATCTTCCAGGACTTTGGCCGGGTGTCTGGCGCGGAGCTCAACCGTGCTAAATCCTCGGTTAAGTTCTTTGGGCGGTGGAAGAGTAGGTCAGACGTACCAGGAGGGCTGTCGCTCTGTGAAGGGGCCCTGAGGATTCTTGGGGTCCTCTTTGAGGCAGCCCACAGTGCCACGGTCAACTGGACCAGGCGAATAGATGCAGTTCATAAAAAGTTTGCCCTCTGGAAGGCCAGGAGACTGACCTTTACGGGGAAGGTACTGGTTTTGAAGGTAGACGTGTTGCCGTCCCTCCTGTACCTGGCGTACATCTTTCCGATGCCGGCCAGCATGCGGAGGCCGCTCACTCGGCTTGTGTTTCGTTTCATGTGGGGGGGGAGTTATGAATACGTGGCGAGGGCACGCATGTTGGCTCCGGTGGGGGAAGGGGGGAGGGACGTGCCCCATTTCCCACTCAAGTTGGACTGCATTTTTGTTTCTTTTTTGCTCAAAGAATTGTCCTCTCCGGTAGTCCATCCATCTGGCTACTTCCTCCGGTTCTACTTTGCCTACCCGGCAAGGAGGGTCATGGCCTGGTCCAATTCGGCCCCCCGGGCGGAGCAGTTGCCGTGGCATTTTGGCCACGCGGCAAAGTGGCTGCGGGCTCATCCTGGGGTTTTGGAAGGGGATGTGGGGTTGGACCAGAAGAGGCTCTATGCCGAGGTGAGACAGGGAGTGACCGCGCCAGCTGTGGTGGGGATACCCGCTACAGTTTGGTTGTCGGTACAACTGCCTGGCCTGGACAATGGGCTCAAGGATTTAGGATGGCTGATGTTACACAGGAGTTTGCCGGTGCGTGAGATCATGCACCGGCATGGCTTGGCGAGATCCCCGGTGTGCCCCAGAGCTGGTTGCTTTGTGGACGAGACTATTAGACACGTCATGTGGGACTGTCCTTTTGCAGGGGTGGTGTGGGCTAGGGCATCTGTGTTGATTGGGAGGTTGGAGGGGAGTGTTGGGGTCACATGGGCAAGATTGGAGAGAGGGATTGGGAGAGCTGGGGGGGGGCGTAGGGGGCGTCTCCTGCAATGGCTGCTCATGGGCCTTTTTAAGAAGGGGCTGTGGGAGGCCAGACAGGCTCTGGTTAAAAAGGCGGTGGATTGGGGGGTGGAGGGGGTTGTTAGGAGAGTAGAGGGGGACGTAAAGGGAAGGATGCGGTGGGATGTGAAGAGGTGGGGACATCATGCTGCTAGGGAGAGATGGAAGGGGGGTTTAGGTTTGATGGAAGGGATGTAGTGGTTGCTTAGTATATTGACATATGGTTTTTTTTGTGGAGACCGGAAAGTGCATAAGTGGAAAATGGGGACATGGTTTTTTGTCTTGGATAGTGGGCTATTGTTTTGGGTGGGATAAAGGGAGGTTTTGGTTAACAGTGGGTGGTTTAATTTGGGGTTCATTTTCATTTTCAACTGTAACAGGGACAGCATACAATAAGGAACATAAAATGAAAATGTAGAAATGCAAATGTTCAGGAAAGTTTTGTTTGGATTAGTAGGGAAAGGTAAATTAAGAATGTGTGCACATGTATGGGTGTTTTAAATAGTATGATAGGAAGTCGTTTTGTAGTTTGTATGGTATAGGGACAGATAGGATGTGATAACATGTATATGATTATTTTTGATATAAAATTAAGAAAGAAGGTAAAAACTCCCCTCCCAGCTGGTTGGAGGGGAGGAGAAGCCCGATTTCACAAAAAAAAAAAAAAAAAAAAAATCTGTTCTTATCAGTTTAATATCTGATACGTCCCCTACCCGGGGACCATATATTAAATTGATTTTTGGAACAGGGAGATGGAATAGGGGCTTGCTCCGTCCACTCCACGCATCGACCTGGTCTTGCAGTATCTCCAGGAACGGTGCACTAACTCCTCCTAACTTTGTCAAAGTAAATGTTTTGGTACGCTAATCTGCGATGGGTTAAAGGCAATGCAAAAAAAAAGAAATCATTAGATGGGCAACGCTCTGTTTAATCTGCGTTATGTTTTCCCGCCCTTTTTGTTAAAAAAAAAAAAAAAAAAAAAAAAAAAAACGTCCGTGTGTGTGTGTGTGTGTGTGTGTGTAAATGGCTGCATTTACATAGCGCTTTACAATTTGTTCCTCACATTTTACCCATTCACTCAGACGTTCACACACCGATGGCGGAGGCAACCATGCAAGGTGCCAACCTACCTGCTCATCAGGAGCAATTAGGGGATAAGTGTCTTTAAACAAAGCACAATTGATGCAAACACAGACAACGTGTTGTAAATGCTAGTACAGTAACATCCACCCCCCTGCGTCCTGTATCAGCCGCGCCGGGCGTGCCCGCTGGCCATAATGGGGGTTATCGCTTCTCGGCCTTTTGGCTAAGATCAAGTGGATGACCGGTGTATGCTGTTCCTGGTTTTGTTTGCTTGTTTATTATTTTTCTCACATTTCCACAGTTGTGCGGTGTATGGGACTGGAAATTGAGTTTTTTTTTATTGTTTGTGCTGGCTTCTCCCTACGATGGCCAGCACTCCACGGCAGTCGACCCCTAGGGCTGGGTTACGGTTTTCGGCGAGGTTCATATGGAAGGATGGAACGATGCCCATGTGGAACAGAGATGTGTTTGTGGATGGTGTCATCATGACTCAACTCAAGTTGAAGGCGGACGATATTTTTTGCATCCAGCACAATGCCCAGGAGAGGGGCTACGATGTTTCCTTCAGATCCAGTTTGGGGCTCCAGGGGGTTTTGGAGGACTGCAAGCGGATGGAGGCTGATGTCGGACCCCTCAGCCATTTCGAGGTGTTTTCTCTGGACAGGCTGAATTTTCGAGTTATCAATGTCACAATGTACAACCCGTACGTGATCGATAAGGAGGTGACTGATTTTTTGGCCCCCTACGCTGAGGTGATATCTGAGGTCCGGAGGATCAGAGACAGACGTGGGATCTGGACGGGGCGGAGGCAGGTGCAGGTGCTCCTAAAGGCTGTTCCCGGTGGCTGTGACGGGCTGGCTCATCCCCCAGCCTTCTTTTCCTTGGGGCCTGATAGGGGGTATTTGTTTTATAACAACCAGCCCCCTTTCTGCCGAAGGTGCCGGGTGGCAGGGCACTCTGATGGAAAGTGTGGGGAGGTGAGGTGCCACCATTGCAAGGAGGAGGGCCACATGGCTAAAGATTGTAAGGTTGGTAAGAAATGCCACAACTGCAGTTCCACCGACCACCTGGTGAGGGCCTGTCCCCAGGAGCGGCGGTATTCGTCAGTGGTGGTGATGGGGAAGGAGCTTGCACCGAAGACCGGAGAGGAGGAAGAAAGTGCACCAGTGGCACCAGCACCAGCACCAATAGAGGCGATTCCTGTGGAGAAGGACGCAGAGGCGGAGACGGTACTCCTGGTTGGCAACAAGACAGTTTCCCCTTTGTCTTCCGATGGAGAGGCGATGGACGAGGAGGAGGTGGTCGGTGGAGCCAGCGGAGCCAGTGGAGCCAGTGGAGCCAGAAAACGGAGGTTAAGGGTTAAAAGGACTACACCTGGGTCAGAAGGTATGGGGGCAGGGGAAATTACCGGTGGGGGCCCACAAAAAAAGGTAAGGGGAGGGAAGGGAGGTAGGGTGGCCCTCTTAGTGCAACAGGTCGGTGGGGAGCAGGGGGTTGGTGGGGGAGTGGGTTTGGCGGATGTTGAGGCTGAGGGGGAGGGGGTTTGTTTACCGGTTTCCCCTGTCCTGGACAGTATGGACAGTATGGACCCTTTTGAGACTCCAAGCCTTGGGGAAGGGTTACAGGTGGGAGCACCCAACACTTTGCCTGCTTCTTGGGATAAGGGGGAGGATGGGGAGGACAGTTAAAAGTGGGGGTAGGGGTATTATTGTGGGTTGGTTTTTTGTTTAATTTTATTTTATTATTGTCAATGGCTTTCACAGTGGGCACTTTTAATGCACAGGGGTTGAGGGGTTCTGTTAAGAGGAGGGGCTTTTTTGATTATGTTGCCTCACTCAGGCTTACCGTTTGTTTTGTTCAAGAGGTGCACTTACGGGATGGGAGGGATTGTGGTGTGTTTTCAAAGGAATGGGACAAGGGGGAATCGTTTTGGTCAGTGGGGGGGGTTCACTCATCTGGTGTGGGGATACTGTTTGGAAACCGGGAGGCAAGGGTGGTGGGTTCTTTTGTAATTGTGCAGGGGAGGGTTATGGGGGTTGATGTGAATATTGGGGTTTTGAAATTGAGGGTGGTGGTGGTGTACGGGCCACAGAGGGCGGGTGAAAGGAGTGCCATGATGGAGGCTTTAAGGCCTTTTTTTGCCACAAACAGGCAGATGGTGGTGGGGGGTGATTTTAATGTGGATCTGGGGAGGGTGGGTGATCCAAGTGCTGGGTGTGTGGGTTCTTTTTTTAAGGGGCAGGGGCTTGTGGATGGAGGGAAGGCACTTACCCCTCGAATAGATGGTCCCACATGGCGTAACTCCCGGGGGGTAGCCAGGCGTCTCGATTATGTGTTTTTTTCTCGGTCCTTGGTCCTATTGTCGGGCCGGGTGGTCCCTGTTTTTTTCTCTGACCATGATGGGCTCCTCTTTCGGGTCCGGTCTAGCGCTCCTGTTTTCGGCCCCGGGTACTGGAGGTTGAACTCCAGTGTCCTTGGCGAGGATGAGTTCTGCAGTAGCTTTGTCTCCTTTTTCCGGGGGCTCGAGGGACTTAGGGCTTTGTTTTCTGGTGTGGTGGAGTGGTGGGAGGGGGCTAAGGAGAGGATAAAGGGGTTTTGTATTATGTATTGTCAACGGAGGGCGAAGGAGGCGGGGAGGGAAGTGCTCCGTCTTCAACACCTCCTCGAGCTCGAGTACACTTTGGGTAACCTAGGTGGCGCTGTAGACCAGCGGGCTTGTGACTCCCTTAAGACAGAACTTAGGGATGTCTATGAGGATAAGGCCCGTGCTTACCTGACGCGGTCACGTCGTGAGTTCTTGGAGAAGAATGAGACGTGTTCCGCAGCCTTTTTCAGCAGCGTGAGGGCTGATAAGGGAAGGAAGGTGATATCGGGAGTTAGGGACAGTCAGGGTCAGGTGGTTACTGAGACAGGGGAGATGGTAAGGGTCGCAACCGATCACTTCCGCTCCTTCTTCTGTGAACGAGTGGTGGATGAGGAGCGAGCAGAGGCTTTTTTGCAGCTTGTGGCTCAGAGGGTACCGTCAGACCTGGCTGAGGCTTTGGAGGCCCCTCTCTCTCTCGAGGAATTGGAGGGTGCCCTTCGTAGAATGGGCAAGCGTAAGGTTCCGGGCATCGATGGCCTGCCGGCTGAGTTTTATCTCATGTTTTGGGATATTCTCGGCCCGGTGGTTCTCGAGGTCCTGACCGAGGTCCTCCGCACAGGGGCACTGGGAGGGTCAATGGCTAAGGGGGTGATCTCACTTCTGTTTAAGAAGGGGGACGCCTCTGACCTTAAGAACTGGCGGCCATTGACCATGCTGTGTGTTGATTACAAGCTTTTGGCTAAGGTTCTCACAGACCGTCTGTGCACAGCTCTCCCAGATGCGGTCCATGTGGATCAGACGTGTGGGGTGGCTGGGCGCTCGTTGAGATGGAATCTCCAGCTCATCAGAGACGTCATCGCTTGGGCAGAGGATCGGGACCTGCCACTTATGGTGGTGGGTCTTGATCAGGCCAAAGCCTTTGATAGGGTTCACTGGGGTTTTATGTTCAAAGTTTTAGAGAGAATAGGCTTAGGGCGGGTTTTTGTTGGGTGGCTGCGTACTCTGTACACAGCAGTGGGGAGCACGGTTTCTGTTAATGGGCACTTGGGGGAGTTTTTTGGGTTGCACGCAGGGGTAAGACAGGGGTGTCCGCTCTCTCCCCTGCTCTACGTCCTTTATATGGAGCCCCTGGCGGCGGCCATTAGGGCTGACCCGGGTGTGAAGGGTATCCTGGTACCAGGCAGCAGGGGCCTGAGGGTCAAGTTGTCGCAGTATGCGGATGATACCACACTGCTACTGGACAACGATGCGTGTCTGAGTCGGTCTTTGGAGATCTTCCAGGACTTTGGCCGGGTGTCTGGCGCGGAGCTCAACCGTGCTAAATCCTCGGTTAAGTTCTTTGGGCGGTGGAAGAGTAGGTCAGACGTACCAGGAGGGCTGTCGCTCTGTGAAGGGGCCCTGAGGATTCTTGGGGTCCTCTTTGAGGCAGCCCACAGTGCCACGGTCAACTGGACCAGGCGAATAGATGCAGTTCATAAAAAGTTTGCCCTCTGGAAGGCCAGGAGACTGACCTTTACGGGGAAGGTACTGGTTTTGAAGGTAGACGTGTTGCCGTCCCTCCTGTACCTGGCGTACATCTTTCCGATGCCGGCCAGCATGCGGAGGCCGCTCACTCGGCTTGTGTTTCGTTTCATGTGGGGGGGGAGTTATGAATACGTGGCGAGGGCACGCATGTTGGCTCCGGTGGGGGAAGGGGGGAGGGACGTGCCCCATTTCCCACTCAAGTTGGACTGCATTTTTGTTTCTTTTTTGCTCAAAGAATTGTCCTCTCCGGTAGTCCATCCATCTGGCTACTTCCTCCGGTTCTACTTTGCCTACCCGGCAAGGAGGGTCATGGCCTGGTCCAATTCGGCCCCCCGGGCGGAGCAGTTGCCGTGGCATTTTGGCCACGCGGCAAAGTGGCTGCGGGCTCATCCTGGGGTTTTGGAAGGGGATGTGGGGTTGGACCAGAAGAGGCTCTATGCCGAGGTGAGACAGGGAGTGACCGCGCCAGCTGTGGTGGGGATACCCGCTACAGTTTGGTTGTCGGTACAACTGCCTGGCCTGGACAATGGGCTCAAGGATTTAGGATGGCTGATGTTACACAGGAGTTTGCCGGTGCGTGAGATCATGCACCGGCATGGCTTGGCGAGATCCCCGGTGTGCCCCAGAGCTGGTTGCTTTGTGGACGAGACTATTAGACACGTCATGTGGGACTGTCCTTTTGCAGGGGTGGTGTGGGCTAGGGCATCTGTGTTGATTGGGAGGTTGGAGGGGAGTGTTGGGGTCACATGGGCAAGATTGGAGAGAGGGATTGGGAGAGCTGGGGGGGGGCGTAGGGGGCGTCTCCTGCAATGGCTGCTCATGGGCCTTTTTAAGAAGGGGCTGTGGGAGGCCAGACAGGCTCTGGTTAAAAAGGCGGTGGATTGGGGGGTGGAGGGGGTTGTTAGGAGAGTAGAGGGGGACGTAAAGGGAAGGATGCGGTGGGATGTGAAGAGGTGGGGACATCATGCTGCTAGGGAGAGATGGAAGGGGGGTTTAGGTTTGATGGAAGGGATGTAGTGGTTGCTTAGGATATTGACATATGGTTTTTTTTTGTGGAGACCGGAAAGTGCATAAGTGGAAAATGGGGACATGGTTTTTTGTCTTGGATAGTGGGCTATTGTTTTGGGTGGGATAAAGGGAGGTTTTGGTTAACAGTGGGTGGTTTAATTTGGGGTTCATTTTCATTTTCAACTGTAACAGGGACAGCATACAATAAGGAACATAAAATGAAAATGTAGAAATGCAAATGTTCAGGAAAGTTTTGTTTGGATTAGTAGGGAAAGGTAAATTAAGAATGTGTGCACATGTATGGGTGTTTTAAATAGTATGATAGGAAGTCGTTTTGTAGTTTGTATGGTATAGGGACAGATAGGATGTGATAACATGTATATGATTATTTTTGATATAAAATTAAGAAAGAAGGTAAAAACTCCCCTCCCAGCTGGTTGGAGGGGAGGAGAAGCCCGATTTCACAAAAAAAAAAAAAAAAAAAAAAAAAAAAAAAAAAAAATCTGTTCTTATCAGTTTAATATCTGATACGTCCCCTACCCGCGGACCATATATTAAATTGATTTTTGGAACAGGGAGATGGAATAGGGGCTTGCTCCGTCCACTCCACGCATCGACCTGGTCTTGCAGTATCTCCAGGAACGGTGCACTAACTCCTCCTAACTTTGTCAAAGTAAATGTTTTGGTACGCTAATCTGCGATGGGTTAAAGGCAATGCAAAAAAAAAGAAATCATTAGATGGGCAATGCTCTGTTTAATCTGCGTTATGTTTTCCCGCCCTTTTTGTTAAAAAAAAATACGTCCGTGTGTGTGTGTGTGTGTGTGTGTGTGTGTGTGTGTGTGTGTGTGTGTGTGTGTGTGTGTGTGTGTAAATGGCTGCATTTACATAGCGCTTTACAATTTGTTCCTCACATTTTACCCATTCACTCAGACGTTCACACACCGATGGCGGAGGCAACCATGCAAGGTGCCAACCTACCTGCTCATCAGGAGCAATTAGGGGATAAGTGTCTTTAAACAAAGCACAATTGATGCAAACACAGACAACGTGTTGTAAATGCTAGTACAGTAACATCCACCCCCCTGCGTACTGTATCAGCCGCGCCGGGCGTGCCCGCTGGCCATAATGGGGGTTATCGCTTCTCGGCCTTTTGGCTAAGATCAAGTGTAGTATCTGTTCTTATCAGTTTAATATCTGATACGTCCCCTACCCGGGGACCATATATTAAATTGATTTTTGGAACAGGGAGATGGAATAGGGGCTTGCTCCGTCCACTCCACGCATCGACCTGGTCTTGCAGTATCTCCAGGAACGGTGCACTAACTCCTCCTAACTTTGTCAAAGTAAATGTTTTGGTACGCTAATCTGCGATGGGTTAAAGGCAATGCAAAAAAAAAGAAATCATTAGATGGGCAATGCTCTGTTTAATCTGCGTTATGTTTTCCCGCCCTTTTTGTTAAAAAAAAATACGTCTGTGTGTGTGTGTGTGTGTGTGTGTGTGTGTGTGTGTGTGTGTGTGTGTGTGTGTGTGTGTGTGTGTGTGTAAATGGCTGCATTTACATAGCGCTTTACAATTTGTTCCTCACATTTTACCCATTCACTCAGACGTTCACACACCGATGGCGGAGGCAACCATGCAAGGTGCCAACCTACCTGCTCATCAGGAGCAATTAGGGGATAAGTGTCTTTAAACAAAGCACAATTGATGCAAACACAGACAACGTGTTGTAAATGCTAGTACAGTAACATCCACCCCCCTGCGTACTGTATCAGCCGCGCCGGGCGTGCCCGCTGGCCATAATGGGGGTTATCGCTTCTCGGCCTTTTGGCTAAGATCAAGTGTAGTATCTGTTCTTATCAGTTTAATATCTGATACGTCCCCTACCCGGGGACCATATATTAAATTGATTTTTGGAACAGGGAGATGGAATAGGGGCTTGCTCCGTCCACTCCACGCATCGACCTGGTCTTGCAGTATCTCCAGGAACGGTGCACTAACTCCTCCTAACTTTGTCAAAGTAAATGTTTTGGTACGCTAATCTGCGATGGGTTAAAGGCAATGCAAAAAAAAAGAAATCATTAGATGGGCAATGCTCTGTTTAATCTGCGTTATGTTTTCCCGCCCTTTTTGTTAAAAAAAAATACGTCCGTGTGTGTGTGTGTGTGTGTGTGTGTGTGTGTGTGTGTGTGTGTGTGTGTGTGTGTGTGTGTGTGTGTGTGTGTGTGTGTGTAAATGGCTGCATTTACATAGCGCTTTACAATTTGTTCCTCACATTTTACCCATTCACTCAGACGTTCACACACCGATGGCGGAGGCAACCATGCAAGGTGCCAACCTACCTGCTCATCAGGAGCAATTAGGGGATAAGTGTCTTTAAACAAAGCACAATTGATGCAAACACAGACAACGTGTTGTAAATGCTAGTACAGTAACATCCACCCCCCTGCGTCCTGTATCAGCCGCGCCGGGCGTGCCCGCTGGCCATAATGGGGGTTATCGCTTCTCGGCCTTTGGCTAAGATCAAGTGGATGACCGGTGTATGCTGTTCCTGGTTTTGTTTGCTTGTTTATTATTTTTCTCACATTTCCACAGTCGTGCGGTGTATGGGACTGGAAATTGAGTTTTTTTTATTGTTTGTGCTGGCTTCTCCCTACGATGGCCAGCACTCCACGGCAGTCGACCCCTAGGGCTGGGTTACGGTTTTCGGCGAGGTTCATATGGAAGGATGGAACGATGCCCATGTGGAACAGAGATGTGTTTGTGGATGGTGTCATCATGACTCAACTCAAGTTGAAGGCGGACGATATTTTTTGCATCCAGCACAATGCCCAGGAGAGGGGCTACGATGTTTCCTTCAGATCCAGTTTGGGGCTCCAGGGGGTTTTGGAGGACTGCAAGCGGATGGAGGCTGATGTCGGACCCCTCAGCCATTTCGAGGTGTTTTCTCTGGACAGGCTGAATTTTCGAGTTATCAATGTCACAATGTACAACCCGTACGTGATCGATAAGGAGGTGACTGATTTTTTGGCCCCCTACGCTGAGGTGATATCTGAGGTCCGGAGGATCAGAGACAGACGTGGGATCTGGACGGGGCGGAGGCAGGTGCAGGTGCTCCTAAAGGCTGTTCCCGGTGGCTGTGACGGGCTGGCTCATCCCCCAGCCTTCTTTTCCTTGGGGCCTGATAGGGGGTATTTGTTTTATAACAACCAGCCCCCTTTCTGCCGAAGGTGCCGGGTGGCAGGGCACTCTGATGGAAAGTGTGGGGAGGTGAGGTGCCACCATTGCAAGGAGGAGGGCCACATGGCTAAAGATTGTAAGGTTGGTAAGAAATGCCACAACTGCAGTTCCACCGACCACCTGGTGAGGGCCTGTCCCCAGGAGCGGCGGTATTCGTCAGTGGTGGTGATGGGGAAGGAGCTTGCACCGAAGACCGGAGAGGAGGAAGAAAGTGCACCAGTGGCACCAGCACCAGCACCAATAGAGGCGATTCCTGTGGAGAAGGACGCAGAGGCGGAGACGGTACTCCTGGTTGGCAACAAGACAGTTTCCCCTTTGTCTTCCGATGGAGAGGCGATGGACGAGGAGGAGGTGGTCGGTGGAGCCAGCGGAGCCAGTGGAGCCAGTGGAGCCAGAAAACGGAGGTTAAGGGTTAAAAGGACTACACCTGGGTCAGAAGGTATGGGGGCAGGGGAAATTACCGGTGGGGGCCCACAAAAAAAGGTAAGGGGAGGGAAGGGAGGTAGGGTGGCCCTCTTAGTGCAACAGGTCGGTGGGGAGCAGGGGGTTGGTGGGGGAGTGGGTTTGGCGGATGTTGAGGCTGAGGGGGAGGGGGTTTGTTTACCGGTTTCCCCTGTCCTGGACAGTATGGACAGTATGGACCCTTTTGAGACTCCAAGCCTTGGGGAAGGGTTACAGGTGGGAGCACCCAACACTTTGCCTGCTTCTTGGGATAAGGGGGAGGATGGGGAGGACAGTTAAAAGTGGGGGTAGGGGTATTTTTGTGGGTTGGTTTTTTGTTTAATTTAATTTTATTATTGTCAATGGCTTTCACAGTGGGCACTTTTAATGCACGGGGGTTGAGGGGTTCTGTTAAGAGGAGGGGCTTTTTTGATTATGTTGCCTCACTCAGGCTTACCGTTTGTTTTGTTCAAGAGGTGCACTTACGGGATGGGAGGGATTGTGGTGTGTTTTCAAAGGAATGGGACAAGGGGGAATCGTTTTGGTCAGTGGGGGGGGTTCACTCATCTGGTGTGGGGATACTGTTTGGAAACCGGGAGGCAAGGGTGGTGGGTTCTTTTGTAATTGTGCAGGGGAGGGTTATGGGGGTTGATGTGAATATTGGGGTTTTGAAATTGAGGGTGGTGGTGGTGTACGGGCCACAGAGGGCGGGTGAAAGGAGTGCCATGATGGAGGCTTTAAGGCCTTTTTTTGCCACAAACAGGCAGATGGTGGTGGGGGGTGATTTTAATGTGGATCTGGGGAGGGTGGGTGATCCAAGTGCTGGGTGTGTGGGTTCTTTTTTTAAGGGGCAGGGGCTTGTGGATGGAGGGAAGGCACTTACCCCTCGAATAGATGGTCCCACATGGCGTAACTCCCGGGGGGTAGCCAGGCGTCTCGATTATGTGTTTTTTTCTCGGTCCTTGGTCCTATTGTCGGGCCGGGTGGTCCCTGTTTTTTTCTCTGACCATGATGGGCTCCTCTTTCGGGTCCGGTCTAGCGCTCCTGTTTTCGGCCCCGGGTACTGGAGGTTGAACTCCAGTGTCCTTGGCGAGGATGAGTTCTGCAGTAGCTTTGTCTCCTTTTTCCGGGGGCTCGAGGGACTTAGGGCTTTGTTTTCTGGTGTGGTGGAGTGGTGGGAGGGGGCTAAGGAGAGGATAAAGGGGTTTTGTATTATGTATTGTCAACGGAGGGCGAAGGAGGCGGGGAGGGAAGTGCTCCGTCTTCAACACCTCCTCGAGCTCGAGTACACTTTGGGTAACCTAGGTGGCGCTGTAGACCAGCGGGCTTGTGACTCCCTTAAGACAGAACTTAGGGATGTCTATGAGGATAAGGCCCGTGCTTACCTGACGCGGTCACGTCGTGAGTTCTTGGAGAAGAATGAGACGTGTTCCGCAGCCTTTTTCAGCAGCGTGAGGGCTGATAAGGGAAGGAAGGTGATATCGGGAGTTAGGGACAGTCAGGGTCAGGTGGTTACTGAGACAGGGGAGATGGTAAGGGTCGCAACCGATCACTTCCGCTCCTTCTTCTGTGAACGAGTGGTGGATGAGGAGCGAGCAGAGGCTTTTTTGCAGCTTGTGGCTCAGAGGGTACCGTCAGACCTGGCTGAGGCTTTGGAGGCCCCTCTCTCTCTCGAGGAATTGGAGGGTGCCCTTCGTAGAATGGGCAAGCGTAAGGTTCCGGGCATCGATGGCCTGCCGGCTGAGTTTTATCTCATGTTTTGGGATATTCTCGGCCCGGTGGTTCTCGAGGTCCTGACCGAGGTCCTCCGCACAGGGGCACTGGGAGGGTCAATGGCTAAGGGGGTGATCTCACTTCTGTTTAAGAAGGGGGACGCCTCTGACCTTAAGAACTGGCGGCCATTGACCATGCTGTGTGTTGATTACAAGCTTTTGGCTAAGGTTCTCACAGACCGTCTGTGCACAGCTCTCCCAGATGCGGTCCATGTGGACCAGACGTGTGGGGTGGCTGGGCGCTCGTTGAGATGGAATCTCCAGCTCATCAGAGACGTCATCGCTTGGGCAGAGGATCGGGACCTGCCACTTATGGTGGTGGGTCTTGATCAGGCCAAAGCCTTTGATAGGGTTCACTGGGGTTTTATGTTCAAAGTTTTAGAGAGAATAGGCTTAGGGCGGGTTTTTGTTGGGTGGCTGCGTACTCTGTACACAGCAGTGGGGAGCACGGTTTCTGTTAATGGGCACTTGGGGGAGTTTTTTGGGTTGCACGCAGGGGTAAGACAGGGGTGTCCGCTCTCTCCCCTGCTCTACGTCCTTTATATGGAGCCCCTGGCGGCGGCCATTAGGGCTGACCCGGGTGTGAAGGGTATCCTGGTACCAGGCAGCAGGGGCCTGAGGGTCAAGTTGTCGCAGTATGCGGATGATACCACACTGCTACTGGACAACGATGCGTGTCTGAGTCGGTCTTTGGAGATCTTCCAGGACTTTGGCCGGGTGTCTGGCGCGGAGCTCAACCGTGCTAAATCCTCGGTTAAGTTCTTTGGGCGGTGGAAGAGTAGGTCAGACGTACCAGGAGGGCTGTCGCTCTGTGAAGGGGCCCTGAGGATTCTTGGGGTCCTCTTTGAGGCAGCCCACAGTGCCACGGTCAACTGGACCAGGCGAATAGATGCAGTTCATAAAAAGTTTGCCCTCTGGAAGGCCAGGAGACTGACCTTTACGGGGAAGGTACTGGTTTTGAAGGTAGACGTGTTGCCGTCCCTCCTGTACCTGGCGTACATCTTTCCGATGCCGGCCAGCATGCGGAGGCCGCTCACTCGGCTTGTGTTTCGTTTCATGTGGGGGGGGAGTTATGAATACGTGGCGAGGGCACGCATGTTGGCTCCGGTGGGGGAAGGGGGGAGGGACGTGCCCCATTTCCCACTCAAGTTGGACTGCATTTTTGTTTCTTTTTTGCTCAAAGAATTGTCCTCTCCGGTAGTCCATCCATCTGGCTACTTCCTCCGGTTCTACTTTGCCTACCCGGCAAGGAGGGTCATGGCCTGGTCCAATTCGGCCCCCCGGGCGGAGCAGTTGCCGTGGCATTTTGGCCACGCGGCAAAGTGGCTGCGGGCTCATCCTGGGGTTTTGGAAGGGGATGTGGGGTTGGACCAGAAGAGGCTCTATGCCGAGGTGAGACAGGGAGTGACCGCGCCAGCTGTGGTGGGGATACCCGCTACAGTTTGGTTGTCGGTACAACTGCCTGGCCTGGACAATGGGCTCAAGGATTTAGGATGGCTGATGTTACACAGGAGTTTGCCGGTGCGTGAGATCATGCACCGGCATGGCTTGGCGAGATCCCCGGTGTGCTTTGTGGACGAGACTATTAGACACGTCATGTGGGACTGTCCTTTTGCAGGGGTGGTGTGGGCTAGGGCATCTGTGTTGATTGGGAGGTTGGAGGGGAGTGTTGGGGTCACATGGGCAAGATTGGAGAGAGGGATTGGGAGAGCTGGGGGGGGGCGTAGGGGGCGTCTCCTGCAATGGCTGCTCATGGGCCTTTTTAAGAAGGGGCTGTGGGAGGCCAGACAGGCTCTGGTTAAAAAGGCGGTGGATTGGGGGGTGGAGGGGGTTGTTAGGAGAGTAGAGGGGGACGTAAAGGGAAGGATGCGGTGGGATGTGAAGAGGTGGGGACATCATGCTGCTAGGGAGAGATGGAAGGGGGGTTTAGGTTTGATGGAAGGGATGTAGTGGTTGCTTAGTATATTGACATATGGTTTTTTTTGTGGAGAC
This sequence comes from Notolepis coatsorum, assembly GCF_963971535.1. NCBI lineage: Eukaryota > Metazoa > Chordata > Actinopteri > Aulopiformes > Paralepididae > Notolepis > Notolepis coatsorum. Next base: position 180,419,616 of record NC_140171.1, read on the forward strand.
CGGAAAGTGCATAAGTGGAAAATGGGGACATGGTTTTTTGTCTTGGATAGTGGGCTATTGTTTTGGGTGGGATAAAGGGAGGTTTTGGTTAACAGTGGGTGGTTTAATTTGGGGTTCATTTTCATTTTCAACTGTAACAGGGACAGCATACAATAAGGAACATAAAATGAAAATGTAGAAATGCAAATGTTCAGGAAAGTTTTGTTTGGATTAGTAGGGAAAGGTAAATTAAGAATGTGTGCACATGTATGGGTGTTTTAAATAGTATGATAGGAAGTCGTTTTGTAGTTTGTATGGTATAGGGACAGATAGGATGTGATAACATGTATATGATTATTTTTGATATAAAATTAAGAAAGAAGGTAAAAACTCCCCTCCCAGCTGGTTGGAGGGGAGGAGAAGCCCGATTTCACAAAAAAAAAAAAAAAAAAAAAAATCTGTTCTTATCAGTTTAATATCTGATACGTCCCCTACCCGGGGACCATATATTAAATTGATTTTTGGAACAGGGAGATGGAATAGGGGCTTGCTCCGTCCACTCCACGCATCGACCTGGTCTTGCAGTATCTCCAGGAACGGTGCACTAACTCCTCCTAACTTTGTCAAAGTAAATGTTTTGGTACGCTAATCTGCGATGGGTTAAAGGCAATGCAAAAAAAAAGAAATCATTAGATGGGCAACGCTCTGTTTAATCTGCGTTATGTTTTCCCGCCCTTTTTGTTAAAAAAAAAAAAAAAAAAAAAAAAAAAACGTCCGTGTGTGTGTGTGTGTGTGTGTGTAAATGGCTGCATTTACATAGCGCTTTACAATTTGTTCCTCACATTTTACCCATTCACTCAGACGTTCACACACCGATGGCGGAGGCAACCATGCAAGGTGCCAACCTACCTGCTCATCAGGAGCAATTAGGGGATAAGTGTCTTTAAACAAAGCACAATTGATGCAAACACAGACAACGTGTTGTAAATGCTAGTACAGTAACATCCACCCCCCTGCGTCCTGTATCAGCCGCGCCGGGCGTGCCCGCTGGCCATAATGGGGGTTATCGCTTCTCGGCCTTTTGGCTAAGATCAAGTGTAGTATCTGTTCTTATCAGTTTAATATCTGATACGTCCCCTACCCGGGGACCATATATTAAATTGATTTTTGGAACAGGGAGATGGAATAGGGGCTTGCTCCGTCCACTCCACGCATCGACCTGGTCTTGCAGTATCTCCAGGAACGGTGCACTAACTCCTCCTAACTTTGTCAAAGTAAATGTTTTGGTACGCTAATCTGCGATGGGTTAAAGGCAATGCAAAAAAAAAGAAATCATTAGATGGGCAATGCTCTGTTTAATCTGCGTTATGTTTTCCCGCCCTTTTTGTTAAAAAAAAATACGTCCGTGTGTGTGTGTGTGTGTGTGTGTGTGTGTGTGTGTGTGTGTGTGTGTGTGTGTGTGTGTGTGTGTGTGTGTGTGTGTGTGTGTGTGTGTGTAAATGGCTGCATTTACATAGCGCTTTACAATTTGTTCCTCACATTTTACCCATTCACTCAGACGTTCACACACCGATGGCGGAGGCAACCATGCAAGGTGCCAACCTACCTGCTCATCAGGAGCAATTAGGGGATAAGTGTCTTTAAACAAAGCACAATTGATGCAAACACAGACAACGTGTTGTAAATGCTAGTACAGTAACATCCACCCCCCTGCGTCCTGTATCAGCCGCGCCGGGCGTGCCCGCTGGCCATAATGGGGGTTATCGCTTCTCGGCCTTTTGGCTAAGATCGTGGAGGATCGTTTCGCGTTTATTATTTTACTCTCATTTCCACAGTCGTGCGGTGTATGGGACGTGGAAAGGGAGGTATTTTTTGTTTTCTGTGCTGGCTTCTCCCTAGGAGGGTCAGTACTTAAGTTTCTTAGTTTTTTCTCTTTTGTTGGGTGTGGGTGACCGGCCTGTTTGCGATGGCCGGCTCATCCCCTGACTCTGCACAGTCGACCCCCGGGGTCGGACTGAGGCGCACAGCCCGTTTTTCCTGCTCCGGACCGGGGGAGTTGCTGGAGAGAGGCCTTTTCGTCAGGGGTGTCCTGGTGAAGCAGCTCGGCCTGAAGGTGGAGGAGGTTTACTGCCTGCAGTCGAACCTGCCAGAGAAGTGCTACGATGTGACCTTGAAGACTGAGGGCAGATACAACGACATGTTGAAGAAGTGCGAGGAATCGGCAGCCGTTGGTCTGCTGTCAGGCTTCAAGGTCACGGGTTTGGACAAGCCCAATTTCAGGTTAGTCACAATCCAAATGTATAATCCATTTGTGACTGACCTGACTTTGGCTTCCTTCCTGGGGAAATACGGGGACACGAGTTCTGCGGCACGGTATTGTTTGGATCCGTGGGGAATTTGGACTGGACGTAGGCAGTATCAAGTGCTGCTTCACCAGGACAAGGACGGGCACGAGGGCCTCAAACACCCGCCTGCCTTCTTCACCTTGGGCGGCGACAGGGGTTTCCTCTATTACTCCCGACAGCCGCCTTTTTGTAGGCGGTGCAGGACATCGGGTCACACAGAGGCGGGTTGTAGCGGTGCCACCTGCCGTTTCTGTGGAGGGGACCACGAGACGAGGAACTGTGGGGCTCCGAAGAAGTGCCATGGCTGTGGGCTGGAGGGCCACCTCTTCAGGAGCTGTCCCAACCGCCAGAGGACCTTCGCTGAAGCGGTGGGCGGAGGAAGAAGCGGGGCCCGAGGTCCGGCCCAGACAGCGGCTCCAGCAGCGGCGGCAGAGGCCCAGGCGGGGAAGGCGGCTCCAGCGGATGCTCCGGCATTGGCGGTGGCAGAGGCCCAGGCGGTGCGGCCGGCTCCGGCGGAAGCTCCGGCATCGGCGATGGCAGAGGCCCAGGCGGCGCGGCCGGCTCCGGCAGAAGCTCCAGCATCGGCGGTGGCAGAGGCCCATGCGGGGGAGGTGGCTCCGGCGGAGTTTCCAGCATCGGCAGTGGCAGAGGCCCAGGCGGGGAAGGCGGCTCCGGAGGGAGCTCCAGCAGTGACGGCAACATCGGCCCATACAAGGGAGGCGGCCTCGGTGGCGGATCCGGCGCAGGCTCCAGCGACGTCTCCAAGGAGGACTCGGAGGCCAGCTCCGGCCCCACCGGCGCAGAGGAAAAGGATGGCACCTGCACCACTAGCAGGCCAGGAGGAGGCGGTACGGAGGCAGAAGGTGCAGTCAGTGTCTGCCCCACCGGGAGAGCAGGAGGGGGCAGGACGGAGGCACGGGACGCAGTCGGCGTCTGCACCACCGGGCGTGCAGGGGGAGATGGGACAGGGGGCCAGCATGGCAGGGATGGTGACAGGCACTGGTAGCCAGAGAGTTTCAGTGGCTGGACCATCGCTCCGGGCTCCAGAGCCCACAGAGGGGGGTTTTATGCAACGGATTGGGTCAGTTGTTGCATCAGCTGCCAGGAAGATCCGGACCTCACAGGGTCTGGGGCTCTCGGGTGAGGGAGGCGTGAGGAAGGCCAAGGGGCCTGGGGGTCAAGGGATGGGTGGTGGGTTTGGTCTGGGTGGCACGGGTGTTTCTGGCGGACTGGGGGAAGGGGGAGGGGGTTCTTCTCCCAGCTCAGAGGGATCGTCGGGGGAAAGTTTGGGGTTGGAGATGGACTATTCCCCATGCCTTGTGGCTTTGTCCCCTTTGGGGACTGACGCTTATGAGGGTTCAGAGAGGCCACCAACTTCCCCCAACGTGATGCCCTATTCGTGGGCAGAGGCGTCAGAAGAGCTCTACCAGGACCTTGGGATTTAGAGGGGTCTGGGAGTGTTTTTTCTTGTTTTTTCCAAAATGTCTTTTATAGCTGCTACTTTTAACGTCAGAGGCTTGAGGGACCGAGTCAAAAGAGCGGCTGTGTTTGATTTCCTCGGTTCCCTTCATTTCTCTTTCTGTTTTTTGCAGGAGGTGCACTTGAAGGGTGGGGAGGATGTGAGGGATTTCCAGAAGGAGTGGAGTGGGGGGGATTCAGTGTGGAGTGTGGGGGGGGTTCATTCTGATGGGGTGGGCTTTTTGTTTGGGAGGGGAGTCAGGGTGGAGGACGTTTTTGTTGTTTCTCAGGGGAGGGTTTTTGGTGCTGATATAGCAATTGGGGAATGTAGGTTGAGGGTTATTGGGGTGTATGGGTGTCAGGGGGTTGCAGATAGGGTTAGACTGTTTGAGGGGTTAGTGCCACATTGTGCGACAAATAGACTGTTGGTCATTGGGGGTGATTTTAATTGTGAGTTGGGGAGGGGGGATATGGGTGGTAGGTGCATCGCGGGGCTCATGGCTTCTTTTGGGTTGGTGGACGGGGGGAGGGCTGTCACTCCCCGTTTGGATGGTCCCACATGGCGTAACTCCCGGGGGGTCGCCAGGCGGCTGGACTACATCCTCGCTTCACGGTCTTTGGGTCTGTTGTCTGGACGGGTGGTCCCTGCTTTTTTTTTCGGACCATGACGGGGTCCTCCTGCGGTTTCGGTCGGCCGTTCCGGTTTTTGGGCGCGGGTACTGGAGGCTGAACTCCGGCATCCTCAGTGAGGCTGAGTTTGCCGGTGGTTTCGCCCTTTTTTTCCGGGGGCTTGAGGGACTCAGGCCATTCTTTGCCGGTGTGGTGGAGTGGTGGGAGGTGGCCAAGGAGAGGATAAGGGGGTTTGCCATTGGGTACAGCAAAAGGAGGGCGAAGAAGGCGGGGAGGGAGGTGCACCGTCTTCAACGTCTCCTCGAGTTCGAGTACACCTTGGGTAACCAAGGTGGCATTGTAGATCAGCGGGCTTGTGACTCCCTTAAAGCCGAGCTTAGGGGGGTCTATGAAGTTAGGGCCCGTGCTTTCCTATCGCGGTCACGTCGGGATTTCTTGGAGAAGGATGAGACGTGTTCTGCAGCTTTTTTTGGCAGTGTAAGGGCCGATAAGGTAAGGAAGACGATCACGGGGGTTAGGGACAGCCGGGGTCAGGTGACAACAGAAGCAGGGGAGATGGTAAGGGTCTCAACAGACCACTTCCGCTCTTTCTTCTGTGAACGGGTGGTGGATGAGGACCGCGCAGAGGCTTTTTTGCAGCTCGTGGCTCAAAGGGTTTCGCCCGACCTGGCTGAGGCTTTGGAGGCCCCTCTCTCTCTCGAGGAATTGGAGGGTGCCCTTCGTAGGATGGGCAAGCGTAAGGTTCCGGGCATCGACGGCCTGCCGGCTGAGTTTTATCTCAGGTTTTGGGATATTCTCGGCCCGGTGGTTCTAGAGGTCCTGACCGAGGTCCTCCGCACAGGGGCGCTGGGAGGGTCGATGGCTAAGGGGGTGATCTCACTTCTGTTCAAGAAGGGGGACGCCTCTGACCTTAATAACTGGCGGCCTTTGACCATGCTGTGTGTGGACTATAAGCTATTGGCTAAGGTCCTCACGGACCGTCTGTGCGCAGCTCTCCCGGATGCGGTCCATGTGGACCAGACGTGTGGGGTGGCTGGGCGCTCGTTGAGATGGAACCTCCAGCTCATCAGAGACGTCATCGCTTGGGCAGAGGATCGGGATTTGCCACTTATGGTTGTGGGTCTCGATCAGGCCAAAGCCTTTGATAGGGTTCACTGGGGTTTTATGTTCAAGGTTCTAGAGAGGATAGGGTTAGGGCGGGTTTTTGTTGGGTGGCTGCGTACCCTGTACACAGCAGTGGGGAGCACGGTTTCCGTTAATGGGCACTTGGGGGAGTTTTTTGGGTTGCACGCAGGGGTAAGACAGGGGTGTCCGCTCTCACCCCTGCTCTACGTCCTTTACATGGAGCCCCTGGCGGCGGCCATTAGGGCTGACCCGGGTGTGAAAGGTATCCTGGTACCAGGCAGCAGGGGCCTGAGGGTCAAGTTGTCGCAGTATGCGGATGACACCACACTGCTGCTGGACAACGATGCGTGTCTGAGTCGGTCTTTGGAGATCTTCCAGGACTTTGGCCGGGTGTCTGGAGCGGAGCTCAATCTCGCCAAATCCTCGGTCAAGTTCTTTGGGCAGTGGAGGAGTAGGTCAGACGTACCAGGAGGGCTGTCGCTCTGTGAGGGGCCCTTGAGGATTCTTGGGGTCCACTTTGAGGCAGCCCGTAGCGCCGTGGCCAACTGGACCAGGCGCATGGAAGCAGTCCAGAAGAAGTTCACCCTCTGGAAGGCCAGGAGACTGACCTTCATGGGCAAAGTCCTGGTTCTGAAGGTGGACGTGTTGCCATCCCTCCTGTTCCTGGCATACATCTACCCTATGCCGGCCAGCATGCGGAGGCCTCTGATCCGCCTCATGTTCGGTTTCCTTTGGGGGGGAAGTTACGAGTATGTGGCGAGGGCCCGCATGCTGGCACCCATGGGGGACGGGGGGCGGGATGTGCCTCACCTCCCGCTCAAGCTGGATTGTATTTTTGTTTCCTTTTTGTTGAAGGAGTTGTCCTCTCCGGTGGTTCATCCATCAGGCCATTTCCTGCGTTTCTTTTTCGCTTACCCGGCGAGGAGGCTTATGGTCTGGAACAACTCGGGCCCCCGGGCAGAGCAGTTGCCCTGGCATTATGGCCACGCGGCCAAGTGGCTTCGGGCTCACCCCGAGGCTTTGGATCGGGACGTGGGGCCGGACCATAGGAGGCTCTATGCCGAGGTGAGGCAGGGAGTGAACGCTCCAGCCATGGTGGGCATTCCCTCTACGGTCTGGTTGTCGGTCCAACTGCCTGGCCTGGACAACGGGCTCAAGGACCTGAACTGGCTAGTGTTACATAAGAGCCTGCCGGTGCGGTCCATCATGCACCGGCATGGCCTGGCGAGGTCCGCGGGGTGCCCCAGAGCTGTGTGCTCTGGGGAAGAGACCATTAGACATGCCATGTGGGACTGTCCATTTGCGGGGGTTGTTTGGGCCAGGGCTTTGGTGCTATTGGGGAGAGTGGAGGGTGGGTTTACGCTGTCTTGGCCCAGAGTAGAGAGGGGCATAGGAAGGGTGACTGGAGGAGCACGGGGAAGGCTGGTGGCCTGGTTGATCATCAGCCTTTTCAAGCAGACAATTTGGGGGGCCAGACAGGCTTTGGTGAAAACCAACGCAGACTGGGGGGTGGAGGGTGTTGTGAGAAGGGTTGAGGGAGACTTGAGAGGGAGGATGAGGCGAGATGTGGCGAGGTGGGGTCAACATGCGGCCCTAGAACGGTGGAAAGGGGGAATGGGACTAATGTAGTAGTTTTGTCGTGCCCGAGAGTGGTTTAGTGGCTGGCATGGGGTTTTTGTTTTGTTGTGTAGTAATTGTTTTTTGGTTCGGTATAGGTATGTGATTGGTTTTGTATTATGTATGTCTGTTTTTTTGATAATAAAATAAGAATGAAGGTAAAACTCCTCTCCCAGCTGTTTGGAGAGGAGGTAACACCTGATTTCACAAAAAAAAAAAAAAAAAAAAAAAAAAAAATCTGTTCTTATTAGTTTAATATCTGATACGTCCCCTACCCGGGGACCATATATTAAATTGATTTTTGGAACAGGGAGATGGAATAGGGGCTTGCTCCGTCCACTCCACGCATCGACCTGGTCTTGCAGTATCTCCAGGAACGGTGCACTAACTCCTCCTAACTTTGTCAAAGTAAATGTTTTGGTACGCTAATCTGCGATGGGTTAAAGGCAATGCAAAAAAAAAGAAATCATTAGATGGGCAACGCTCTGTTTAATCTGCGTTATGTTTTCCCGCCCTTTTTGTTAAAAAAAAAAAAAAAAAAAAAAAAAAAAAACTTCCGTGTGTGTGTGTGTGTGTGTGTGTGTGTGTGTAAATGGCTGCATTTACATAGCGCTTTACAATTTGTTCCTCACATTTTACCCATTCACTCAGACGTTCACACACCGATGGCGGAGGCAACCATGCAAGGTGCCAACCTACCTGCTCATCAGGAGCAATTAGGGGATAAGTGTCTTTAAACAAAGCACAATTGATGCAAACACAGACAACGTGTTGTAAATGCTAGTACAGTAACATCCACCCCCCTGCGTACTGTATCAGCCGCGCCGGGCGTGCCCGCTGGCCATAATGGGGGTTATCGCTTCTCGGCCTTTTGGCTAAGATCAAGTGTAGTATCTGTTCTTATCAGTTTAATATCTGATACGTCCCCTACCCGGGGACCATATATTAAATAGATTTTTGGAACAGGGAGATGGAATAGGGGCTTGCTCCGTCCACTCCACGCATCGACCTGGTCTTGCAGTATCTCCAGGAACGGTGCACTAACTCCTCCTAACTTTGTCAAAGTAAATGTTTTGGTACGCTAATCTGCGATGGGTTAAAGGCAATGCAAAAAAAAAGAAATCATTAGATGGGCAATGCTCTGTTTAATCTGCGTTATGTTTTCCCGCCCTTTTTGTTAAAAAAAAATACGTCCGTGTGTGTGTGTGTGTGTGTGTGTGTGTGTGTGTGTGTGTGTGTGTGTGTGTGTGTGTGTGTGTGTAAATGGCTGCATTTACATAGCGCTTTACAATTTGTTCCTCACATTTTACCCATTCACTCAGACGTTCACACACCGATGGCGGAGGCAACCATGCAAGGTGCCAACCTACCTGCTCATCAGGAGCAATTAGGGGATAAGTGTCTTTAAACAAAGCACAATTGATGCAAACACAGACAACGTGTTGTAAATGCTAGTACAGTAACATCCACCCCCCTGCGTCCTGTATCAGCCGCGCCGGGCGTGCCCGCTGGCCATAATGGGGGTTATCGCTTCTCGGCCTTTTGGCTAAGATCAAGTGTAGTATCTGTTCTTATCAGTTTAATATCTGATACGTCCCCTACCCGGGGACCATATATTAAATTGATTTTTGGAACAGGGAGATGGAATAGGGGCTTGCTCCGTCCACTCCACGCATCGACCTGGTCTTGCAGTATCTCCAGGAACGGTGCACTAACTCCTCCTAACTTTGTCAAAGTAAATGTTTTGGTACGCTAATCTGCGATGGGTTAAAGGCAATGCAAAAAAAAAGAAATCATTAGATGGGCAACGCTCTGTTTAATCTGCGTTATGTTTTCCCGCCCTTTTTGTTAAAAAAACAAAAAAAAAAAAAAAAAAAAAAACGTCTGTGTGTGTGTGTGTGTGTGTGTGTGTAAATGGCTGCATTTACATAGCGCTTTACAATTTGTTCCTCACATTTTACCCATTCACTCAGACGTTCACACACCGATGGCGGAGGCAACCATGCAAGGTGCCAACCTACCTGCTCATCAGGAGCAATTAGGGGATAAGTGTCTTTAAACAAAGCACAATTGATGCAAACACAGACAACGTGTTGTAAATGCTAGTACAGTAACATCCACCCCCCTGCGTACTGTATCAGCCGCGCCGGGCGTGCCCGCTGGCCATAATGGGGGTTATCGCTTCTCGGCCTTTTGGCTAAGATCGTGGAGGATCGTTTCGCGTTTATTATTTTACTCTCATTTCCACAGTCGTGCGGTGTATGGGACGTGGAAAGGGAGGTCTTTTTTGTTTTCTGTGCTGGCTTCTCCCTAGGAGGGTCAGTACTTAAGTTTCTTAGTTTTTTCTCTTTTGTTGGGTGTGGGTGACCGGCCTGTTTGCGATGGCCGGCTCATCCCCTGACTCTGCACAGTCGACCCCCGGGGTCGGACTGAGGCGCACAGCCCGTTTTTCCTGCTCCGGACCGGGGGAGTTGCTGGAGAGAGGCCTTTTCGTCAGGGGTGTCCTGGTGAAGCAGCTCGGCCTGAAGGTGGAGGAGGTTTACTGCCTGCAGTCGAACCTGCCAGAGAAGTGCTACGATGTGACCTTGAAGACTGAGGGCAGATACAACGACATGTTGAAGAAGTGCGAGGAATCGGCAGCCGTTGGTCTGCTGTCAGGCTTCAAGGTCACGGGTTTGGACAAGCCCAATTTCAGGTTAGTCACAATCCAAATGTATAATCCATTTGTGACTGACCTGACTTTGGCTTCCTTCCTGGGGAAATACGGGGACACGAGTTCTGCGGCACGGTATTGTTTGGATCCGTGGGGAATTTGGACTGGACGTAGGCAGTATCAAGTGCTGCTTCACCAGGACAAGGACGGGCACGAGGGCCTCAAACACCCGCCTGCCTTCTTCACCTTGGGCGGCGACAGGGGTTTCCTCTATTACTCCCGGCAGCCGCCTTTTTGTAGGCGGTGCAGGACATCGGGTCACACAGAGGCGGGTTGTAGCGGTGCCACCTGCCGTTTCTGTGGAGGGGACCACGAGACGAGGAACTGTGGGGCTCCGAAGAAGTGCCATGGCTGTGGGCTGGAGGGCCACCTCTTCAGGAGCTGTCCCAACCGCCAGAGGACCTTCGCTGAAGCGGTGGGCGGAGGAAGAAGCGGGGCCCGAGGTCCGGCCCAGACAGCGGCTCCAGCAGCGGCGGCAGAGGCCCAGGCGGGGAAGGCGGCTCCAGCGGATGCTCCGGCATTGGCGGTGGCAGAGGCCCAGGCGGTGCGGCCGGCTCCGGCGGAAGCTCCGGCATCGGCGATGGCAGAGGCCCAGGCGGCGCGGCCGGCTCCGGCAGAAGCTCCAGCATCGGCGGTGGCAGAGGCCCATGCGGGGGAGGTGGCTCCGGCGGAGTTTCCAGCATCGGCAGTAGCAGAGGCCCAGGCGGGGAAGGCGGCTCCGGAGGGAGCTCCAGCAGTGACGGCAACATCGGCCCATACAAGGGAGGCGGCCTCGGTGGCGGATCCGGCGCAGGCTCCGGCGACGTCTCCAAGGAGGACTCGGAGGCCAGCTCCGGCCCCACCGGCGCAGAGGAAAAGGATGGCACCTGCACCACTAGCAGGCCAGGAGGAGGCGGTACGGAGGCAGAAGGTGCAGTCAGTGTCTGCCCCACCGGGAGAGCAGGAGGGGGCAGGACGGAGGCACGGGACGCAGTCGGCGTCTGCTCCACCAGGCGTGCAGGGGGAGATGGGACAGGGGGCCAGCATGGCGGGGATGGTGACAGGCACTGGTAGCCAGAGAGTTTCAGTGGCTGGACCATCGCTCCGGGCTCCAGAGCCCACAGAGGGGGGTTTTATGCAACGGATTGGGTCAGTTGTTGCATCAGCTGCCAGGAAGATCCGGACCTCACAGGGTCTGGGGCTCTCGGGTGAGGGAGGCGTGAGGAAGGCCAAGGGGCCTGGGGGTCAAGGGATGGGTGGTGGGTTTGGTCTGGGTGGCACGGGTGTTTCTGGCGGACTGGGGGAAGGGGGAGGGGGTTCTTCTCCCAGCTCAGAGGGATCGTCGGGGGAAAGTTTGGGGTTGGAGATGGACTTTTCCCCAAGCCTTGTGGCTTTGTCCCCTTTGGGGACTGACGCTTATGAGGGTTCAGAGAGGCCACCAACTTCCCCCAACGTGATGCCCTATTCGTGGGCAGAGGCGTCAGAGGAGCTCTACCGGGACCTTGGGATTTAGAGGGGTCTGGGAGTGTTTTTTCTTGTTTTTTCCAAAATGTCTTTTATAGCTGCTACTTTTAACGTCAGAGGCTTGAGGGACCGAGTCAAAAGAGCGGCTGTTTTTGATTTCCTCGGTTCCCTTCATTTCTCTTTCTGTTTTTTGCAGGAGGTGCACTTGAAGGGTGGGGAGGATGTGAGGGATTTCCAGAAGGAGTGGAGTGGGGGGGATTCAGTGTGGAGTGTGGGGGGGGTTCATTCTGATGGGGTGGGCATTTTGTTTGGGAGGGGAGTCAGGGTGGAGGACGTTTTTGTTGTTTCTCAGGGGAGGGTTTTGGTGCTGATATAGCAATTGGGGAATGTAGGTTGAGGGTTATTGGGGTGTATGGGTGTCAGGGGGTTGCAGATAGGGTTAGACTGTTTGAGGGGTTAGTGCCACATTGTGCGACAAATAGACTGTTGGTCATTGGGGGTGATTTTAATTGTGAGTTGGGGAGGGGGGATATGGGTGGTAGGTGCATCGCGGGGCTCATGGCTTCTTTTGGGTTGGTGGACGGGGGGAGGGCTGTCACTCCCCGTTTGGATGGTCCCACATGGCGTAACTCCCGGGGGGTCGCCAGGCGGCTGGACTACATCCTCGCTTCACGGTCTTTGGGTCTGTTGTCTGGACGGGTGGTCCCTGCCTTTTTTTTCGGACCATGACGGGGTCCTCCTGCGGTTTCGGTCGGCCGTTCCGGTTTTTGGGCGCGGGTACTGGAGGCTGAACTCCGGCATCCTCAGTGAGGCTGAGTTTGCCGGTGGTTTCGCCCTTTTTTTCCGGGGGCTTGAGGGACTCAGGCCATTCTTTGCCGGTGTGGTGGAGTGGTGGGAGGTGGCCAAGGAGAGGATAAGGGGGTTTGCCATTGGGTACAGCAAAAGGAGGGCGAAGAAGGCGGGGAGGGAGGTGCACCGTCTTCAACGTCTCCTCGAGTTCGAGTACACCTTGGGTAACCAAGGTGGCATTGTAGATCAGCGGGCTTGTGACTCCCTTAAAGCCGAGCTTAGGGGGGTCTATGAAGTTAGGGCCCGTGCTTTCCTATCGCGGTCACGTCGGGATTTCTTGGAGAAGGATGAGACGTGTTCTGCAGCTTTTTTTGGCAGTGTAAGGGCCGATAAGGTAAGGAAGACGATCACGGGGGTTAGGGACAGCCGGGGTCAGGTGACAACAGAAGCAGGGGAGATGGTAAGGGTCTCAACAGACCACTTCCGCTCTTTCTTCTGTGAACGGGTGGTGGATGAGGACCGCGCAGAGGCTTTTTTGCAGCTCGTGGCTCAAAGGGTTTCGCCCGACCTGGCTGAGGCTTTGGAGGCCCCTCTCTCTCTCGAGGAATTGGAGGGTGCCCTTCGTAGGATGGGCAAGCGTAAGGTTCCGGGCATCGACGGCCTGCCGGCTGAGTTTTATCTCAGGTTTTGGGATATTCTCGGCCCGGTGGTTCTAGAGGTCCTGACCGAGGTCCTCCGCACAGGGGCGCTGGGAGGGTCGATGGCTATGGGGGTGATCTCACTTCTGTTCAAGAAGGGGGACGCCTCTGACCTTAATAACTGGCGGCCTTTGACCATGCTGTGTGTGGACTATAAGCTATTGGCTAAGGTCCTCACGGACCGTCTGTGCGCAGCTCTCCCGGATGCGGTCCATGTGGACCAGACGTGTGGGGTGGCTGGGCGCTCGTTGAGATGGAACCTCCAGCTCATCAGAGACGTCATCGCTTGGGCAGAGGATCGGGATTTGCCACTTATGGTTGTGGGTCTCGATCAGGCCAAAGCCTTTGATAGGGTTCACTGGGGTTTTATGTTCAAGGTTCTAGAGAGGATAGGGTTAGGGCGGGTTTTTGTTGGGTGGCTGCGTACCCTGTACACAGCAGTGGGGAGCACGGTTTCCGTTAATGGGCACTTGGGGGAGTTTTTTGGGTTGCACGCAGGGGTAAGACAGGGGTGTCCGCTCTCACCCCTGCTCTACGTCCTTTACATGGAGCCCCTGGCGGCGGCCATTAGGGCTGACCCGGGTGTGAAAGGTATCCTGGTACCAGGCAGCAGGGGCCTGAGGGTCAAGTTGTCGCAGTATGCGGATGACACCACACTGCTGCTGGACAACGATGCGTGTCTGAGTCGGTCTTTGGAGATCTTCCAGGACTTTGGCCGGGTGTCTGGAGCGGAGCTCAATCTCGCCAAATCCTCGGTCAAGTTCTTTGGGCAGTGGAGGAGTAGGACAGACGTACCAGGAGGGCTGTCGCTCTGTGAGGGGCCCTTGAGGATTCTTGGGGTCCACTTTGAGGCAGCCCGTAGCGCCGTGGCCAACTGGACCAGGCGCATGGAAGCAGTCCAGAAGAAGTTCACCCTCTGGAAGGCCAGGAGACTGACCTTCATGGGCAAAGTCCTGGTTCTGAAGGTGGACGTGTTGCCATCCCTCCTGTTCCTGGCATACATCTACCCTATGCCGGCCAGCATGCGGAGGCCTCTGATCCGCCTCATGTTCGGTTTCCTTTGGGGGGGAAGTTACGAGTATGTGGCGAGGGCCCGCATGCTGGCACCCATGGGGGACGGGGGGCGGGATGTGCCTCACCTCCCGCTCAAGCTGGATTGTATTTTTGTTTCCTTTTTGTTGAAGGAGTTGTCCTCTCCGGTGGTTCATCCATCAGGCCATTTCCTGCGTTTCTTTTTCGCTTACCCGGCGAGGAGGCTTATGGTCTGGAACAACTCGGGCCCCCGGGCAGAGCAGTTGCCCTGGCATTATGGCCACGCGGCCAAGTGGCTTCGGGCTCACCCCGAGGCTTTGGATCGGGACGTGGGGCCGGACCATAGGAGGCTCTATGCCGAGGTGAGGCAGGGAGTGAACGCTCCAGCCATGGTGGGCATTCCCTCTACGGTCTGGTTGTCGGTCCAACTGCCTGGCCTGGACAACGGGCTCAAGGACCTGAACTGGCTAGTGTTACATAAGAGCCTGCCGGTGCGGTCCATCATGCACCGGCATGGCCTGGCGAGGTCCGCGGGGTGCCCCAGAGCCGTGTGCTCTGGGGAAGAGACCATTAGACATGCCATGTGGGACTGTCCATTTGCGGGGGTTGTTTGGGCCAGGGCTTTGGTGCTATTGGGGAGAGTGGAGGGTGGGTTTACGCTGTCTTGGCCCAGAGTAGAGAGGGGCATAGGAAGGGTGACTGGAGGAGCACGGGGAAGGCTGGTGGCCTGGTTGATCATCAGCCTTTTCAAGCAGACAATTTGGGGGGCCAGACAGGCTTTGGTGAAAACCAACGCAGACTGGGGGGTGGAGGGTGTTGTGAGAAGGGTTGAGGGAGACTTGAGAGGGAGGATGAGGCGAGATGTGGCGAGGTGGGGTCAACATGCGGCCCTAGAACGGTGGAAAGGGGGAATGGGACTAATGTAGTAGTTTTGTCGTGCCCGAGAGTGGTTTAGTGGCTGGCATGGGGTTTTTGTTTTGTTGTGTAGTAATTGTTTTTTGGTTCGGTATAGGTATGTGATTGGTTTTGTATTATGTATGTCTGTTTTTTTGATAATAAAATAAGAATGAAGGTAAAACTCCTCTCCCAGCTGTTTGGAGAGGAGGTAACACCTGATTTCACAAAAAAAAAAAAAAAAAATCTGTTCTTATCAGTTTAATATCTGATACGTCCCCTACCCGGGGACCATATATTAAATTGATTTTTGGAACAGGGAGATGGAATAGGGGCTTGCTCCGTCCACTCCACGCATCGACCTGGTCTTGCAGTATCTCCAGGAACGGTGCACTAACTCCTCCTAACTTTGTCAAAGTAAATGTTTTGGTACGCTAATCTGCGATGGGTTAAAGGCAATGCAAAAAAAAAGAAATCATTAGATGGGCAATGCTCTGTTTAATCTGCGTTATGTTTTCCCGCCCTTTTTGTTAAAAAAAAATACGTCCGTGTGTGTGTGTGTGTGTGTGTGTGTGTGTGTGTGTGTGTGTGTGTGTGTGTGTGTGTGTGTGTGTGTGTGTGTGTGTGTAAATGGCTGCATTTACATAGCGCTTTACAATTTGTTCCTCACATTTTACCCATTCACTCAGACGTTCACACACCGATGGCGGAGGCAACCATGCAAGGTGCCAACCTACCTGCTCATCAGGAGCAATTAGGGGATAAGTGTCTTTAAACAAAGCACAATTGATGCAAACACAGACAACGTGTTGTAAATGCTAGTACAGTAACATCCACCCCCCTGCGTACTGTATCAGCCGCGCCGGGCGTGCCCGCTGGCCATAATGGGGGTTATCGCTTCTCGGCCTTTGGCTAAGATCAAGTGGATGACCGGTGTATGCTGTTCCTGGTTTTGTTTGCTTGTTTATTATTTTTCTCACATGTCCACAGTCGTGCGGTGTATGGGACTGGAAATTGAGTTTTTTTTATTGTTTGTGCTGGCTTCTCCCTACGATGGCCAGCACTCCACGGCAGTCGACCCCTAGGGCTGGGTTACGGTTTTCGGCGAGGTTCATATGGAAGGATGGAACGATGCCCATGTGGAACAGAGATGTGTTTGTGGATGGTGTCATCATGACTCAACTCAAGTTGAAGGCGGACGATATTTTTTGCATCCAGCACAATGCCCAGGAGAGGGGCTACGATGTTTCCTTCAGATCCAGTTTGGGGCTCCAGGGGGTTTTGGAGGACTGCAAGCGGATGGAGGCTGATGTCGGACCCCTCAGCCATTTCGAGGTGTTTTCTCTGGACAGGCTGAATTTTCGAGTTATCAATGTCACAATGTACAACCCGTACGTGATCGATAAGGAGGTGACTGATTTTTTGGCCCCCTACGCTGAGGTGATATCTGAGGTCCGGAGGATCAGAGACAGACGTGGGATCTGGACGGGGCGGAGGCAGGTGCAGGTGCTCCTAAAGGCTGTTCCCGGTGGCTGTGACGGGCTGGCTCATCCCCCAGCCTTCTTTTCCTTGGGGCCTGATAGGGGGTATTTGTTTTATAACAACCAGCCCCCTTTCTGCCGAAGGTGCCGGGTGGCAGGGCACTCTGATGGAAAGTGTGGGGAGGTGAGGTGCCACCATTGCAAGGAGGAGGGCCACATGGCTAAAGATTGTAAGGTTGGTAAGAAATGCCACAACTGCAGTTCCACCGACCACCTGGTGAGGGCCTGTCCCCAGGAGCGGCGGTATTCGTCAGTGGTGGTGATGGGGAAGGAGCTTGCACCGAAGACCGGAGAGGAGGAAGAAAGTGCACCAGTGGCACCAGCACCAGCACCAATAGAGGCGATTCCTGTGGAGAAGGACGCAGAGGCGGAGACGGTACTCCTGGTTGGCAACAAGACAGTTTCCCCTTTGTCTTCCGATGGAGAGGCGATGGACGAGGAGGAGGTGGTCGGTGGAGCCAGCGGAGCCAGTGGAGCCAGTGGAGCCAGAAAACGGAGGTTAAGGGTTAAAAGGACTACACCTGGGTCAGAAGGTATGGGGGCAGGGGAAATTACCGGTGGGGGCCCACAAAAAAAGGTAAGGGGAGGGAAGGGAGGTAGGGTGGCCCTCTTAGTGCAACAGGTCGGTGGGGAGCAGGGGGTTGGTGGGGGAGTGGGTTTGGCGGATGTTGAGGCTGAGGGGGAGGGGGTTTGTTTACCGGTTTCCCCTGTCCTGGACAGTATGGACAGTATGGACCCTTTTGAGACTCCAAGCCTTGGGGAAGGGTTACAGGTGGGAGCACCCAACACTTTGCCTGCTTCTTGGGATAAGGGGGAGGATGGGGAGGACAGTTAAAAGTGGGGGTAGGGGTATTATTGTGGGTTGGTTTTTTGTTTAATTTAATTTTATTATTGTCAATGGCTTTCACAGTGGGCACTTTTAATGCACGGGGGTTGAGGGGTTCTGTTAAGAGGAGGGGCTTTTTTGATTATGTTGCCTCACTCAGGCTTACCGTTTGTTTTGTTCAAGAGGTGCACTTACGGGATGGGAGGGATTGTGGTGTGTTTTCAAAGGAATGGGACAAGGGGGAATCGTTTTGGTCAGTGGGGGGGGTTCACTCATCTGGTGTGGGGATACTGTTTGGAAACCGGGAGGCAAGGGTGGTGGGTTCTTTTGTAATTGTGCAGGGGAGGGTTATGGGGGTTGATGTGAATATTGGGGTTTTGAAATTGAGGGTGGTGGTGGTGTACGGGCCACAGAGGGCGGGTGAAAGGAGTGCCATGATGGAGGCTTTAAGGCCTTTTTTTGCCACAAACAGGCAGATGGTGGTGGGGGGTGATTTTAATGTGGATCTGGGGAGGGTGGGTGATCCAAGTGCTGGGTGTGTGGGTTCTTTTTTTAAGGGGCAGGGGCTTGTGGATGGAGGGAAGGCACTTACCCCTCGAATAGATGGTCCCACATGGCGTAACTCCCGGGGGGTAGCCAGGCGTCTCGATTATGTGTTTTTTTCTTGGTCCTTGGTCCTATTGTCGGGCCGGGTGGTCCCTGTTTTTTTCTCTGACCATGATGGGCTCCTCTTTCGGGTCCGGTCTAGCGCTCCTGTTTTCGGCCCCGGGTACTGGAGGTTGAACTCCAGTGTCCTTGGCGAGGATGAGTTCTGCAGTAGCTTTGTCTCCTTTTTCCGGGGGCTCGAGGGACTTAGGGCTTTGTTTTCTGGTGTGGTGGAGTGGTGGGAGGGGGCTAAGGAGAGGATAAAGGGGTTTTGTATTATGTATTGTCAACGGAGGGCGAAGGAGGCGGGGAGGGAAGTGCTCCGTCTTCAACACCTCCTCGAGCTCGAGTACACTTTGGGTAACCTAGGTGGCGCTGTAGACCAGCGGGCTTGTGACTCCCTTAAGACAGAACTTAGGGATGTCTATGAGGATAAGGCCCGTGCTTACCTGACGCGGTCACGTCGTGAGTTCTTGGAGAAGAATGAGACGTGTTCCGCAGCCTTTTTCAGCAGCGTGAGGGCTGATAAGGGAAGGAAGGTGATATCGGGAGTTAGGGACAGTCAGGGTCAGGTGGTTACTGAGACAGGGGAGATGGTAAGGGTCGCAACCGATCACTTCCGCTCCTTCTTCTGTGAACGAGTGGTGGATGAGGAGCGAGCAGAGGCTTTTTTGCAGCTTGTGGCTCAGAGGGTACCGTCAGACCTGGCTGAGGCTTTGGAGGCCCCTCTCTCTCTCGAGGAATTGGAGGGTGCCCTTCGTAGAATGGGCAAGCGTAAGGTTCCGGGCATCGATGGCCTGCCGGCTGAGTTTTATCTCATGTTTTGGGATATTCTCGGCCCGGTGGTTCTCGAGGTCCTGACCGAGGTCCTCCGCACAGGGGCACTGGGAGGGTCAATGGCTAAGGGGGTGATCTCACTTCTGTTTAAGAAGGGGGACGCCTCTGACCTTAAGAACTGGCGGCCATTGACCATGCTGTGTGTTGATTACAAGCTTTTGGCTAAGGTTCTCACAGACCGTCTGTGCACAGCTCTCCCAGATGCGGTCCATGTGGATCAGACGTGTGGGGTGGCTGGGCGCTCGTTGAGATGGAATCTCCAGCTCATCAGAGACGTCATCGCTTGGGCAGAGGATCGGGACCTGCCACTTATGGTGGTGGGTCTTGATCAGGCCAAAGCCTTTGATAGGGTTCACTGGGGTTTTATGTTCAAAGTTTTAGAGAGAATAGGCTTAGGGCGGGTTTTTGTTGGGTGGCTGCGTACTCTGTACACAGCAGTGGGGAGCACGGTTTCTGTTAATGGGCACTTGGGGGAGTTTTTTGGGTTGCACGCAGGGGTAAGACAGGGGTGTCCGCTCTCTCCCCTGCTCTACGTCCTTTATATGGAGCCCCTGGCGGCGGCCATTAGGGCTGACCCGGGTGTGAAGGGTATCCTGGTACCAGGCAGCAGGGGCCTGAGGGTCAAGTTGTCGCAGTATGCGGATGATACCACACTGCTACTGGACAACGATGCGTGTCTGAGTCGGTCTTTGGAGATCTTCCAGGACTTTGGCCGGGTGTCTGGCGCGGAGCTCAACCGTGCTAAATCCTCGGTTAAGTTCTTTGGGCGGTGGAAGAGTAGGTCAGACGTACCAGGAGGGCTGTCGCTCTGTGAAGGGGCCCTGAGGATTCTTGGGGTCCTCTTTGAGGCAGCCCACAGTGCCACGGTCAACTGGACCAGGCGAATAGATGCAGTTCATAAAAAGTTTGCCCTCTGGAAGGCCAGGAGACTGACCTTTACGGGGAAGGTACTGGTTTTGAAGGTAGACGTGTTGCCGTCCCTCCTGTACCTGGCGTACATCTTTCCGATGCCGGCCAGCATGCGGAGGCCGCTCACTCGGCTTGTGTTTCGTTTCATGTGGGGGGGGAGTTATGAATACGTGGCGAGGGCACGCATGTTGGCTCCGGTGGGGGAAGGGGGGAGGGACGTGCCCCATTTCCCACTCAAGTTGGACTGCATTTTTGTTTCTTTTTTGCTCAAAGAATTGTCCTCTCCGGTAGTCCATCCATCTGGCTACTTCCTCCGGTTCTACTTTGCCTACCCGGCAAGGAGGGTCATGGCCTGGTCCAATTCGGCCCCCCGGGCGGAGCAGTTGCCGTGGCATTTTGGCCACGCGGCAAAGTGGCTGCGGGCTCATCCTGGGGTTTTGGAAGGGGATGTGGGGTTGGACCAGAAGAGGCTCTATGCCGAGGTGAGACAGGGAGTGACCGCGCCAGCTGTGGTGGGGATACCCGCTACAGTTTGGTTGTCGGTACAACTGCCTGGCCTGGACAATGGGCTCAAGGATTTAGGATGGCTGATGTTACACAGGAGTTTGCCGGTGCGTGAGATCATGCACCGGCATGGCTTGGCGAGATCCCCGGTGTGCCCCAGAGCTGGTTGCTTTGTGGACGAGACTATTAGACACGTCATGTGGGACTGTCCTTTTGCAGGGGTGGTGTGGGCTAGGGCATCTGTGTTGATTGGGAGGTTGGAGGGGAGTGTTGGGGTCACATGGGCAAGATTGGAGAGAGGGATTGGGAGAGCTGGGGGGGGGGCGTAGGGGGCGTCTCCTGCAATGGCTGCTCATGGGCCTTTTTAAGAAGGGGCTGTGGGAGGCCAGACAGGCTCTGGTTAAAAAGGCGGTGGATTGGGGGGTGGAGGGGGTTGTTAGGAGAGTAGAGGGGGACGTAAAGGGAAGGATGCGGTGGGATGTGAAGAGGTGGGGACATCATGCTGCTAGGGAGAGATGGAAGGGGGGTTTAGGTTTGATGGAAGGGATGTAGTGGTTGCTTAGGATATTGACATATGGTTTTTTTTGTGGAGACCGGAAAGTGCATAAGTGGAAAATGGGGACATGGTTTTTTGTCTTGGATAGTGGGCTATTGTTTTGGGTGGGATAAAGGGAGGTTTTGGTTAACAGTGGGTGGTTTAATTTGGGGTTCATTTTCATTTTCAACTGTAACAGGGACAGCATACAATAAGGAACATAAAATGAAAATGTAGAAATGCAAATGTTCAGGAAAGTTTTGTTTGGATTAGTAGGGAAAGGTAAATTAAGAATGTGTGCACATGTATGGGTGTTTTAAATAGTATGATAGGAAGTCGTTTTGTAGTTTGTATGGTATAGGGACAGATAGGATGTGATAACATGTATATGATTATTTTTGATATAAAATTAAGAAAGAAGGTAAAAACTCCCCTCCCAGCTGGTTGGAGGGGAGGAGAAGCCCGATTTCACAAAAAAAAAAAAAAAAAAAAAAAAATCTGTTCTTATCAGTTTAATATCTGATACGTCCCCTACCCGGGGACGATATATTAAATTGATTTTTGGAACAGGGAGATGGAATAGGGGCTTGCTCCGTCCACTCCACGCATCGACCTGGTCTTGCAGTATCTCCAGGAACGGTGCACTAACTCCTCCTAACTTTGTCAAAGTAAATGTTTTGGTACGCTAATCTGCGATGGGTTAAAGGCAATGCAAAAAAAAAGAAATCATTAGATGGGCAATGCTCTGTTTAATCTGCGTTATGTTTTCCCGCCCTTTTTGTTAAAAAAAAATACGTCTGTGTGTGTGTGTGTGTGTGTGTGTGTGTGTGTGTGTGTGTGTGTGTGTGTGTGTGTGTGTGTGTGTGTGTGTGTGTGTAAATGGCTGCATTTACATAGCGCTTTACAATTTGTTCCTCACATTTTACCCATTCACTCAGACGTTCACACACCGATGGCGGAGGCAACCATGCAAGGTGCCAACCTACCTGCTCATCAGGAGCAATTAGGGGATAAGTGTCTTTAAACAAAGCACAATTGATGCAAACACAGACAACGTGTTGTAAATGCTAGTACAGTAACATCCACCCCCCTGCGTCCTGTATCAGCCGCGCCGGGCGTGCCCGCTGGCCATAATGGGGGTTATCGCTTCTCGGCCTTTTGGCTAAGATCAAGTGTAGTATCTGTTCTTATCAGTTTAATATCTGATACGTCCCCTACCCGGGGACCATATATTAAATTGATTTTTGGAACAGGGAGATGGAATAGGGGCTTGCTCCGTCCACTCCACGCATCGACCTGGTCTTGCAGTATCTCCAGGAACGGTGCACTAACTCCTCCTAACTTTGTCAAAGTAAATGTTTTGGTACGCTAATCTGCGATGGGTTAAAGGCAATGCAAAAAAAAAGAAATCATTAGATGGGCAACGCTCTGTTTAATCTGCGTTATGTTTTCCCGCCCTTTTTGTTAAAAAAAAAAAAAAAAAAAAAAAAAAAACGTCCGTGTGTGTGTGTGTGTGTGTGTGTGTAAATGGCTGCATTTACATAGCGCTTTACAATTTGTTCCTCACATTTTACCCATTCACTCAGACGTTCACACACCGATGGCGGAGGCAACCATGCAAGGTGCCAACCTACCTGCTCATCAGGAGCAATTAGGGGATAAGTGTCTTTAAACAAAGCACAATTGATGCAAACACAGACAACGTGTTGTAAATGCTAGTACAGTAACATCCACCCCCCTGCGTCCTGTATCAGCCGCGCCGGGCGTGCCCGCTGGCCATAATGGGGGTTATCGCTTCTCGGCCTTTTGGCTAAGATCAAGTGTAGTATCTGTTCTTATCAGTTTAATATCTGATACGTCCCCTACCCGGGGACCATATATTAAATTGATTTTTGGAACAGGGAGATGGAATAGGGGCTTGCTCCGTCCACTCCACGCATCGACCTGGTCTTGCAGTATCTCCAGGAACGGTGCACTAACTCCTCCTAACTTTGTCAAAGTAAATGTTTTGGTACGCTAATCTGCGATGGGTTAAAGGCAATGCAAAAAAAAAGAAATCATTAGATGGGCAACGCTCTGTTTAATCTGCGTTATGTTTTCCCGCCCTTTTTGTTAAAAAAAAAAAAAAAAAAAAAAAAAAAACGTCCGTGTGTGTGTGTGTGTGTGTGTGTGTGTGTAAATGGCTGCATTTACATAGCGCTTTACAATTTGTTCCTCACATTTTACCCATTCACTCAGACGTTCACACACCGATGGCGGAGGCAACCATGCAAGGTGCCAACCTACCTGCTCATCAGGAGCAATTAGGGGATAAGTGTCTTTAAACAAAGCACAATTGATGCAAACACAGACAACGTGTTGTAAATGCTAGTACAGTAACATCCACCCCCCTGCGTACTGTATCAGCCGCGCCGGGCGTGCCCGCTGGCCATAATGGGGGTTATCGCTTCTCGGCCTTTTGGCTAAGATCAAGTGGATGACCGGTGTATGCTGTTCCTGGTTTTGTTTGCTTGTTTATTATTTTTCTCACATTTCCACAGTCGTGCAGTGTATGGGACTGGAAATTGAGTTTTTTTTATTGTTTGTGCTGGCTTCTCCTTACGATGGCCAGCACTCCACGGCAGTCGACCCCTAGGGCTGGGTTACGGTTTTCGGCGAGGTTCATATGGAAGGATGGAACGATGCCCATGTGGAACAGAGATGTGTTTGTGGATGGTGTCATCATGACTCAACTCAAGTTGAAGGCGGACGATATTTTTTGCATCCAGCACAATGCCCAGGAGAGGGGCTACGATGTTTCCTTCAGATCCAGTTTGGGGCTCCAGGGGGTTTTGGAGGACTGCAAGCGGATGGAGGCTGATGTCGGACCCCTCAGCCATTTCGAGGTGTTTTCTCTGGACAGGCTGAATTTTCGAGTTATCAATGTCACAATGTACAACCCGTACGTGATCGATAAGGAGGTGACTGATTTTTTGGCCCCCTACGCTGAGGTGATATCTGAGGTCCGGAGGATCAGAGACAGACGTGGGATCTGGACGGGGCGGAGGCAGGTGCAGGTGCTCCTAAAGGCTGTTCCCGGTGGCTGTGACGGGCTGGCTCATCCCCCAGCCTTCTTTTCCTTGGGGCCTGATAGGGGGTATTTGTTTTATAACAACCAGCCCCCTTTCTGCCGAAGGTGCCGGGTGGCAGGGCACTCTGATGGAAGGTGTGGGGAGGTGAGGTGCCACCATTGCAAGGAGGAGGGCCACATGGCTAAAGATTGTAAGGTTGGTAAGAAATGCCACAACTGCAGTTCCACCGACCACCTGGTGAGGGCCTGTCCCCAGGAGCGGCGGTATTCGTCAGTGGTGGTGATGGGGAAGGAGCTTGCACCGAAGACCGGAGAGGAGGAAGAAAGTGCACCAGTGGCACCAGCACCAGCACCAATAGAGGCGTTTCCTGTGGAGAAGGACGCAGAGGCGGAGACGGTACTCCTGGTTGGCAACAAGACAGTTTCCCCTTTGTCTTCCGATGGAGAGGCGATGGACGAGGAGGAGGTGGTCGGTGGAGCCAGCGGAGCCAGTGGAGCCAGTGGAGCCAGAAAACGGAGGTTAAGGGTTAAAAGGACTACACCTGGGTCAGAAGGTATGGGGGCAGGGGAAATTACCGGTGGGGGCCCACAAAAAAAGGTAAGGGGAGGGAAGGGAGGTAGGGTGGCCCTCTTAGTGCAACAGGTCGGTGGGGAGCAGGGGGTTGGTGGGGGAGTGGGTTTGGCGGATGTTGAGGCTGAGGGGGAGGGGGTTTGTTTACCGGTTTCCCCTGTCCTGGACAGTATGGACAGTATGGACCCTTTTGAGACTCCAAGCCTTGGGGAAGGGTTACAGGTGGGAGCACCCAACACTCTGCCTGCTTCTTGGGATAAGGGGGAGGATGGGGAGGACAGTTAAAAGTGGGGGTAGGGGTATTATTGTGGGTTGGTTTTTTGTTTAATTTTATTTTATTATTGTCAATGGCTTCACAGTGGGCACCTTTAATGCACGGGGGTTGAGGGGTTCTGTTAAGAGGAGGGGCTTTTTTGATTATGTTGCCTCACTCAGGCTTACCGTTTGTTTTGTTCAAGAGGTGCACTTACGGGATGGGAGGGATTGTGGTGTGTTTTCAAAGGAATGGGACAAGGGGGAATCGTTTTGGTCAGTGGGGGGGGTTCACTCATCTGGTGTGGGGATACTGTTTGGAAACCGGGAGGCAAGGGTGGTGGGTTCTTTTGTAATTGTGCAGGGGAGGGTTATGGGGGTTGATGTGAATATTGGGGTTTTGAAATTGAGGGTGGTGGTGGTGTACGGGCCACAGAGGGCGGGTGAAAGGAGTGCCATGATGGAGGCTTTAAGGCCTTTTTTTGCCACAAACAGGCAGATGGTGGTGGGGGGTGATTTTAATGTGGATCTGGGGAGGGTGGGTGATCCAAGTGCTGGGTGTGTGGGTTCTTTTTTTAAGGGGCAGGGGCTTGTGGATGGAGGGAAGGCACTTACCCCTCGAATAGATGGTCCCACATGGCGTAACTCCCGGGGGGTAGCCAGGCGTCTCGATTATGTGTTTTTTTCTCTGTCCTTGGTCCTATTGTCGGGCCGGGTGGTCCCTGTTTTTTTCTCTGACCATGATGGGCTCCTCTTTCGGGTCCGGTCTAGCGCTCCTGTTTTCGGCCCCGGGTACTGGAGGTTGAACTCCAGTGTCCTTGGCGAGGATGAGTTCTGCAGTAGCTTTGTCTCCTTTTTCCGGGGGCTCGAGGGACTTAGGGCTTTGTTTTCTGGTGTGGTGGAGTGGTGGGAGGGGGCTAAGGAGAGGATAAAGGGGTTTTGTATTATGTATTGTCAACGGAGGGCGAAGGAGGCGGGGAGGGAAGTGCTCCGTCTTCAACACCTCCTCGAGCTCGAGTACACTTTGGGTAACCTAGGTGGCGCTGTAGACCAGCGGGCTTGTGACTCCCTTAAGACAGAACTTAGGGATGTCTATGAGGATAAGGCCCGTGCTTACCTGACGCGGTCACGTCGTGAGTTCTTGGAGAAGAACGAGACGTGTTCCGCAGCCTTTTTCAGCAGCGTGAGGGCTGATAAGGGAAGGAAGGTGATATCGGGAGTTAGGGACAGTCAGGGTCAGGTGGTTACTGAGACAGGGGAGATGGTAAGGGTCGCAACCGATCACTTCCGCTCCTTCTTCTGTGAACGAGTGGTGGATGAGGAGCGAGCAGAGGCTTTTTTGCAGCTTGTGGCTCAGAGGGTACCGTCAGACCTGGCTGAGGCTTTGGAGGCCCCTCTCTCTCTCGAGGAATTGGAGGGTGCCCTTCGTAGAATGGGCAAGCGTAAGGTTCCGGGCATCGATGGCCTGCCGGCTGAGTTTTATCTCAT
The DNA here is from genome assembly GCF_963971535.1 of Notolepis coatsorum. Taxonomy (NCBI): domain Eukaryota; kingdom Metazoa; phylum Chordata; class Actinopteri; order Aulopiformes; family Paralepididae; genus Notolepis; species Notolepis coatsorum. The sequence goes on from NC_140171.1 coordinate 180,445,517, forward strand.
GTTTTGGGATATTCTCGGCCCGGTGGTTCTCGAGGTCCTGACCGAGGTCCTCCGCACAGGGGCACTGGGAGGGTCAATGGCTAAGGGGGTGATCTCACTTCTGTTTAAGAAGGGGGACGCCTCTGACCTTAAGAACTGGCGGCCATTGACCATGCTGTGTGTTGATTACAAGCTTTTGGCTAAGGTTCTCACAGACCGTCTGTGCACAGCTCTCCCAGATGCGGTCCATGTGGATCAGACGTGTGGGGTGGCTGGGCGCTCGTTGAGATGGAATCTCCAGCTCATCAGAGACGTCATCGCTTGGGCAGAGGATCGGGACCTGCCACTTATGGTGGTGGGTCTTGATCAGGCCAAAGCCTTTGATAGGGTTCACTGGGGTTTTATGTTCAAAGTTTTAGAGAGAATAGGCTTAGGGCGGGTTTTTGTTGGGTGGCTGCGTACTCTGTACACAGCATTGGGGAGCACGGTTTCTGTTAATGGGCACTTGGGGGAGTTTTTTGGGTTGCACGCAGGGGTAAGACAGGGGTGTCCGCTCTCTCCCCTGCTCTACGTCCTTTATATGGAGCCCCTGGCGGCGGCCATTAGGGCTGACCCGGGTGTGAAGGGTATCCTGGTACCAGGCAGCAGGGGCCTGAGGGTCAAGTTGTCGCAGTATGCGGATGATACCACACTGCTACTGGACAACGATGCGTGTCTGAGTCGGTCTTTGGAGATCTTCCAGGACTTTGGCCGGGTGTCTGGCGCGGAGCTCAACCGTGCTAAATCCTCGGTTAAGTTCTTTGGGCGGTGGAAGAGTAGGTCAGACGTACCAGGAGGGCTGTCGCTCTGTGAAGGGGCCCTGAGGATTCTTGGGGTCCTCTTTGAGGCAGCCCACAGTGCCACGGTCAACTGGACCAGGCGAATAGATGCAGTTCATAAAAAGTTTGCCCTCTGGAAGGCCAGGAGACTGACCTTTACGGGGAAGGTACTGGTTTTGAAGGTAGACGTGTTGCCGTCCCTCCTGTACCTGGCGTACATCTTTCCGATGCCGGCCAGCATGCGGAGGCCGCTCACTCGGCTTGTGTTTCGTTTCATGTGGGGGGGGAGTTATGAATACGTGGCGAGGGCACGCATGTTGGCTCCGGTGGGGGAAGGGGGGAGGGACGTGCCCCATTTCCCACTCAAGTTGGACTGCATTTTTGTTTCTTTTTTGCTCAAAGAATTGTCCTCTCCGGTAGTCCATCCATCTGGCTACTTCCTCCGGTTCTACTTTGCCTACCCGGCAAGGAGGGTCATGGCCTGGTCCAATTCGGCCCCCCGGGCGGAGCAGTTGCCGTGGCATTTTGGCCACGCGGCAAAGTGGCTGCGGGCTCATCCTGGGGTTTTGGAAGGGGATGTGGGGTTGGACCAGAAGAGGCTCTATGCCGAGGTGAGACAGGGAGTGACCGCGCCAGCTGTGGTGGGGATACCCGCTACAGTTTGGTTGTCGGTACAACTGCCTGGCCTGGACAATGGGCTCAAGGATTTAGGATGGCTGATGTTACACAGGAGTTTGCCGGTGCGTGAGATCATGCACCGGCATGGCTTGGCGAGATCCCCGGTGTGCCCCAGAGCTGGTTGCTTTGTGGACGAGACTATTAGACACGTCATGTGGGACTGTCCTTTTGCAGGGGTGGTGTGGGCTAGGGCATCTGTGTTGATTGGGAGGTTGGAGGGGAGTGTTGGGGTCACATGGGCAAGATTGGAGAGAGGGATTGGGAGAGCTGGGGGGGGGCGTAGGGGGCGTCTCCTGCAATGGCTGCTCATGGGCCTTTTTAAGAAGGGGCTGTGGGAGGCCAGACAGGCTCTGGTTAAAAAGGCGGTGGATTGGGGGGTGGAGGGGGTTGTTAGGAGAGTAGAGGGGGACGTAAAGGGAAGGATGCGGTGGGATGTGAAGAGGTGGGGACATCATGCTGCTAGGGAGAGATGGAAGGGGGGTTTAGGTTTGATGGAAGGGATGTAGTGGTTGCTTAGGATATTGACATATGGTTTTTTTTTGTGGAGACCGGAAAGTGCATAAGTGGAAAATGGGGACATGGTTTTTTGTCTTGGATAGTGGGCTATTGTTTTGGGTGGGATAAAGGGAGGTTTTGGTTAACAGTGGGTGGTTTAATTTGGGGTTCATTTTCATTTTCAACTGTAACAGGGACAGCATACAATAAGGAACATAAAATGAAAATGTAGAAATGCAAATGTTCAGGAAAGTTTTGTTTGGATTAGTAGGGAAAGGTAAATTAAGAATGTGTGCACATGTATGGGTGTTTTAAATAGTATGATAGGAAGTCGTTTTGTAGTTTGTATGGTATAGGGACAGATAGGATGTGATAACATGTATATGATTATTTTTGATATAAAATTAAGAAAGAAGGTAAAAACTCCCCTCCCAGCTGGTTGGAGGGGAGGAGAAGCCCGATTTCACAAAAAAAAAAAAAAAAAAAAAAAAAATCTGTTCTTATCAGTTTAATATCTGATACGTCCCCTACCCGGGGACCATATATTAAATTGATTTTTGGAACAGGGAGATGGAATAGGGGCTTGCTCCGTCCACTCCACGCATCGACCTGGTCTTGCAGTATCTCCAGGAACGGTGCACTAACTCCTCCTAACTTTGTCAAAGTAAATGTTTTGGTACGCTAATCTGCGATGGGTTAAAGGCAATGCAAAAAAAAAGAAATCATTAGATGGGCAACGCTCTGTTTAATCTGCGTTATGTTTTCCCGCCCTTTTTGTTAAAAAAAAAAAAAAAAAAAAAAAAAAAAACGTCCGTGTGTGTGTGTGTGTGTGTGTGTGTAAATGGCTGCATTTACATAGCGCTTTACAATTTGTTCCTCACATTTTACCCATTCACTCAGACGTTCACACACCGATGGCGGAGGCAACCATGCAAGGTGCCAACCTACCTGCTCATCAGGAGCAATTTGGGGATAAGTGTCTTTAAACAAAGCACAATTGATGCAAACACAGACAACGTGTTGTAAATGCTAGTACAGTAACATCCACCCCCCTGCGTCCTGTATCAGCCGCGCCGGGCGTGCCCGCTGGCCATAATGGGGGTTATCGCTTCTCGGCCTTTTGGCTAAGATCAAGTGTAGTATCTGTTCTTATCAGTTTAATATCTGATACGTCCCCTACCCGGGGACCATATATTAAATTGATTTTTGGAACAGGGAGATGGAATAGGGGCTTGCTCCGTCCACTCCACGCATCGACCTGGTCTTGCAGTATCTCCAGGAACGGTGCACTAACTCCTCCTAACTTTGTCAAAGTAAATGTTTTGGTACGCTAATCTGCGATGGGTTAAAGGCAATGCAAAAAAAAAGAAATCATTAGATGGGCAACGCTCTGTTTAATCTGCGTTATGTTTTCCCGCCCTTTTTGTTAAAAAAAAAAAAAAAAAAAAAAAAAAAAACGTCCGTGTGTGTGTGTGTGTGTGTGTGTGTAAATGGCTGCATTTACATAGCGCTTTACAATTTGTTCCTCACATTTTACCCATTCACTCAGACGTTCACACACCGATGGCGGAGGCAACCATGCAAGGTGCCAACCTACCTGCTCATCAGGAGCAATTAGGGGATAAGTGTCTTTAAACAAAGCACAATTGATGCAAACACAGACAACGTGTTGTAAATGCTAGTACAGTAACATCCACCCCCCTGCGTACTGTATCAGCCGCGCCGGGCGTGCCCGCTGGCCATAATGGGGGTTATCGCTTCTCGGCCTTTTGGCTAAGATCAAGTGGATGACCGGTGTATGCTGTTCCTGGTTTTGTTTGCTTGTTTATTATTTTTCTCACATTTCCACAGTCGTGCGGTGTATGGGACTGGAAATTGAGTTTTTTTTATTGTTTGTGCTGGCTTCTCCCTACGATGGCCAGCACTCCACGGCAGTCGACCCCTAGGGCTGGGTTACGGTTTTCGGCGAGGTTCATATGGAAGGATGGAACGATGCCCATGTGGAACAGAGATGTGTTTGTGGATGGTGTCATCATGACTCAACTCAAGTTGAAGGCGGACGATATTTTTTGCATCCAGCACAATGCCCAGGAGAGGGGCTACGATGTTTCCTTCAGATCCAGTTTGGGGCTCCAGGGGGTTTTGGAGGACTGCAAGCGGATGGAGGCTGATGTCGGACCCCTCAGCCATTTCGAGGTGTTTTCTCTGGACAGGCTGAATTTTCGAGTTATCAATGTCACAATGTACAACCCGTACGTGATTGATAAGGAGGTGACTGATTTTTTGGCCCCCTACGCTGAGGTGATATCTGAGGTCCGGAGGATCAGAGACAGACGTGGGATCTGGACGGGGCGGAGGCAGGTGCAGGTGCTCCTAAAGGCTGTTCCCGGTGGCTGTGACGGGCTGGCTCATCCCCCAGCCTTCTTTTCCTTGGGGCCTGATAGGGGGTATTTGTTTTATAACAACCAGCCCCCTTTCTGCCGAAGGTGCCGGGTGGCAGGGCACTCTGATGGAAAGTGTGGGGAGGTGAGGTGCCACCATTGCAAGGAGGAGGGCCACATGGCTAAAGATTGTAAGGTTGGTAAGAAATGCCACAACTGCAGTTCCACCGACCACCTGGTGAGGGCCTGTCCCCAGGAGCGGCGGTATTCGTCAGTGGTGGTGATGGGGAAGGAGCTTGCACCGAAGACCGGAGAGGAGGAAGAAAGTGCACCAGTGGCACCAGCACCAGCACCAATAGAGGCGTTTCCTGTGGAGAAGGACGCAGAGGCGGAGACGGTACTCCTGGTTGGCAACAAGACAGTTTCCCCTTTGTCTTCCGATGGAGAGGCGATGGACGAGGAGGAGGTGGTCGGTGGAGCCAGCGGAGCCAGTGGAGCCAGTGGAGCCAGAAAACGGAGGTTAAGGGTTAAAAGGACTACACCTGGGTCAGAAGGTATGGGGGCAGGGGAAATTACCGGTGGGGGCCCACAAAAAAAGGTAAGGGGAGGGAAGGGAGGTAGGGTGGCCCTCTTAGTGCAACAGGTCGGTGGGGAGCAGGGGGTTGGTGGGGGAGTGGGTTTGGCGGATGTTGAGGCTGAGGGGGAGGGGGTTTGTTTACCGGTTTCCCCTGTCCTGGACAGTATGGACAGTATGGACCCTTTTGAGACTCCAAGCCTTGGGGAAGGGTTACAGGTGGGAGCACCCAACACTTTGCCTGCTTCTTGGGATAAGGGGGAGGATGGGGAGGACAGTTAAAAGTGGGGGTAGGGGTATTATTGTGGGTTGGTTTTTTGTTTAATTTTATTTTATTATTGTCAATGGCTTTCACAGTGGGCACTTTTAATGCACGGGGGTTGAGGGGTTCTGTTAAGAGGAGGGGCTTTTTTGATTATGTTGCCTCACTCAGGCTTACCGTTTGTTTTGTTCAAGAGGTGCACTTACGGGATGGGAGGGATTGTGGTGTGTTTTCAAAGGAATGGGACAAGGGGGAATCGTTTTGGTCAGTGGGGGGGGTTCACTCATCTGGTGTGGGGATACTGTTTGGAAACCGGGAGGCAAGGGTGGTGGGTTCTTTTGTAATTGTGCAGGGGAGGGTTATGGGGGTTGATGTGAATATTGGGGTTTTGAAATTGAGGGTGGTGGTGGTGTACGGGCCACAGAGGGCGGGTGAAAGGAGTGCCATGATGGAGGCTTTAAGGCCTTTTTTTGCCACAAACAGGCAGATGGTGGTGGGGGGTGATTTTAATGTGGATCTGGGGAGGGTGGGTGATCCAAGTGCTGGGTGTGTGGGTTCTTTTTTTAAGGGGCAGGGGCTTGTGGATGGAGGGAAGGCACTTACCCCTCGAATAGATGGTCCCACATGGCGTAACTCCCGGGGGGTAGCCAGGCGTCTCGATTATGTGTTTTTTTCTCGGTCCTTGGTCCTATTGTCGGGCCGGGTGGTCCCTGTTTTTTTCTCTGACCATGATGGGCTCCTCTTTCGGGTCCGGTCTAGCGCTCCTGTTTTCGGCCCCGGGTACTGGAGGTTGAACTCCAGTGTCCTTGGCGAGGATGAGTTCTGCAGTAGCTTTGTCTCCTTTTTCCGGGGGCTCGAGGGACTTAGGGCTTTGTTTTCTGGTGTGGTGGAGTGGTGGGAGGGGGCTAAGGAGAGGATAAAGGGGTTTTGTATTATGTATTGTCAACGGAGGGCGAAGGAGGCGGGGAGGGAAGTGCTCCGTCTTCAACACCTCCTCGAGCTCGAGTACACTTTGGGTAACCTAGGTGGCGCTGTAGACCAGCGGGCTTGTGACTCCCTTAAGACAGAACTTAGGGATGTCTATGAGGATAAGGCCCGTGCTTACCTGACGCGGTCACGTCGTGAGTTCTTGGAGAAGAATGAGACGTGTTCCGCAGCCTTTTTCAGCAGCGTGAGGGCTGATAAGGGAAGGAAGGTGATATCGGGAGTTAGGGACAGTCAGGGTCAGGTGGTTACTGAGACAGGGGAGATGGTAAGGGTCGCAACCGATCACTTCCGCTCCTTCTTCTGTGAACGAGTGGTGGATGAGGAGCGAGCAGAGGCTTTTTTGCAGCTTGTGGCTCAGAGGGTACCGTCAGACCTGGCTGAGGCTTTGGAGGCCCCTCTCTCTCTCGAGGAATTGGAGGGTGCCCTTCGTAGAATGGGCAAGCGTAAGGTTCCGGGCATCGATGGCCTGCCGGCTGAGTTTTATCTCATGTTTTGGGATATTCTCGGCCCGGTGGTTCTCGAGGTCCTGACCGAGGTCCTCCGCACAGGGGCACTGGGAGGGTCAATGGCTAAGGGGGTGATCTCACTTCTGTTTAAGAAGGGGGACGCCTCTGACCTTAAGAACTGGCGGCCATTGACCATGCTGTGTGTTGATTACAAGCTTTTGGCTAAGGTTCTCACAGACCGTCTGTGCACAGCTCTCCCAGATGCGGTCCATGTGGATCAGACGTGTGGGGTGGCTGGGCGCTCGTTGAGATGGAATCTCCAGCTCATCAGAGACGTCATCGCTTGGGCAGAGGATCGGGACCTGCCACTTATGGTGGTGGGTCTTGATCAGGCCAAAGCCTTTGATAGGGTTCACTGGGGTTTTATGTTCAAAGTTTTAGAGAGAATAGGCTTAGGGCGGGTTTTTGTTGGGTGGCTGCGTACTCTGTACACAGCAGTGGGGAGCACGGTTTCTGTTAATGGGCACTTGGGGGAGTTTTTTGGGTTGCACGCAGGGGTAAGACAGGGGTGTCCGCTCTCTCCCCTGCTCTACGTCCTTTATATGGAGCCCCTGGCGGCGGCCATTAGGGCTGACCCGGGTGTGAAGGGTATCCTGGTACCAGGCAGCAGGGGCCTGAGGGTCAAGTTGTCGCAGTATGCGGATGATACCACACTGCTACTGGACAACGATGCGTGTCTGAGTCGGTCTTTGGAGATCTTCCAGGACTTTGGCCGGGTGTCTGGCGCGGAGCTCAACCGTGCTAAATCCTCGGTTAAGTTCTTTGGGCGGTGGAAGAGTAGGTCAGACGTACCAGGAGGGCTGTCGCTCTGTGAAGGGGCCCTGAGGATTCTTGGGGTCCTCTTTGAGGCAGCCCACAGTGCCACGGTCAACTGGACCAGGCGAATAGATGCAGTTCATAAAAAGTTTGCCCTCTGGAAGGCCAGGAGACTGACCTTTACGGGGAAGGTACTGGTTTTGAAGGTAGACGTGTTGCCGTCCCTCCTGTACCTGGCGTACATCTTTCCGATGCCGGCCAGCATGCGGAGGCCGCTCACTCGGCTTGTGTTTCGTTTCATGTGGGGGGGGAGTTATGAATACGTGGCGAGGGCACGCATGTTGGCTCCGGTGGGGGAAGGGGGGAGGGACGTGCCCCATTTCCCACTCAAGTTGGACTGCATTTTTGTTTCTTTTTTGCTCAAAGAATTGTCCTCTCCGGTAGTCCATCCGTCTGGCTACTTCCTCCGGTTCTACTTTGCCTACCCGGCAAGGAGGGTCATGGCCTGGTCCAATTCGGCCCCCCGGGCGGAGCAGTTGCCGTGGCATTTTGGCCACGCGGCAAAGTGGCTGCGGGCTCATCCTGGGGTTTTGGAAGGGGATGTGGGGTTGGACCAGAAGAGGCTCTATGCCGAGGTGAGACAGGGAGTGACCGCACCAGCTGTGGTGGGGATACCCGCTACAGTTTGGTTGTCGGTACAACTGCCTGGCCTGGACAATGGGCTCAAGGATTTAGGATGGCTGATGTTACACAGGAGTTTGCCGGTGCGTGAGATCATGCACCGGCATGGCTTGGCGAGATCCCCGGTGTGCCCCAGAGCTGGTTGCTTTGTGGACGAGACTATTAGACACGTCATGTGGGACTGTCCTTTTGCAGGGGTGGTGTGGGCTAGGGCATCTGTGTTGATTGGGAGGTTGGAGGGGAGTGTTGGGGTCACATGGGCAAGATTGGAGAGAGGGATTGGGAGAGCTGGGGGGGGGCGTAGGGGGCGTCTCCTGCAATGGCTGCTCATGGGCCTTTTTAAGAAGGGGCTGTGGGAGGCCAGACAGGCTCTGGTTAAAAAGGCGGTGGATTGGGGGGTGGAGGGGGTTGTTAGGAGAGTAGAGGGGGACGTAAAGGGAAGGATGCGGTGGGATGTGAAGAGGTGGGGACATCATGCTGCTAGGGAGAGATGGAAGGGGGGTTTAGGTTTGATGGAAGGGATGTAGTGGTTGCTTAGGATATTGACATATGGTTTTTTTTTGTGGAGACCGGAAAGTGCATAAGTGGAAAATGGGGACATGGTTTTTTGTCTTGGATAGTGGGCTATTGTTTTGGGTGGGATAAAGGGAGGTTTTGGTTAACAGTGGGTGGTTTAATTTGGGGTTCATTTTCATTTTCAACTGTAACAGGGACAGCATACAATAAGGAACATAAAATGAAAATGTAGAAATGCAAATGTTCAGGAAAGTTTTGTTTGGATTAGTAGGGAAAGGTAAATTAAGAATGTGTGCACATGTATGGGTGTTTTAAATAGTATGATAGGAAGTCGTTTTGTAGTTTGTATGGTATAGGGACAGATAGGATGTGATAACATGTATATGATTATTTTTGATATAAAATTAAGAAAGAAGGTAAAAACTCCCCTCCCAGCTGGTTGGAGGGGAGGAGAAGCCCGATTTCACAAAAAAAAAAAAAAAAAAAAAAAAAAAAATCTGTTCTTATCAGTTTAATATCTGATACGTCCCCTACCCGGGGACCATATATTAAATTGATTTTTGGAACAGGGAGATGGAATAGGGGCTTGCTCCGTCCACTCCACGCATCGACCTGGTCTTGCAGTATCTCCAGGAACGGTGCACTAACTCCTCCTAACTTTGTCAAAGTAAATGTTTTGGTACGCTAATCTGCGATGGGTTAAAGGCAATGCAAAAAAAAAGAAATCATTAGATGGGCAATGCTCTGTTTAATCTGCGTTATGTTTTCCCGCCCTTTTTGTTAAAAAAAAATACGTCCGTGTGTGTGTGTGTGTGTGTGTGTGTGTGTGTGTGTGTGTGTGTGTGTGTGTGTGTGTGTGTGTGTGTGTGTGTGTGTGTAAATGGCTGCATTTACATAGCGCTTTACAATTTGTTCCTCACATTTTACCCATTCACTCAGACGTTCACACACCGATGGCGGAGGCAACCATGCAAGGTGCCAACCTACCTGCTCATCAGGAGCAATTAGGGGATAAGTGTCTTTAAACAAAGCACAATTGATGCAAACACAGACAACGTGTTGTAAATGCTAGTACAGTAACATCCACCCCCCTGCGTCCTGTATCAGCCGCGCCGGGCGTGCCCGCTGGCCATAATGGGGGTTATCGCTTCTCGGCCTTTTGGCTAAGATCAAGTGTAGTATCTGTTCTTATCAGTTTAATATCTGATACGTCCCCTACCCGGGGACCATATATTAAATTGATTTTTGGAACAGGGAGATGGAATAGGGGCTTGCTCCGTCCACTCCACGCATCGACCTGATCTTGCAGTATCTCCAGGAACGGTGCACTAACTCCTCCTAACTTTGTCAAAGTAAATGTTTTGGTACGCTAATCTGCGATGGGTTAAAGGCAATGCAAAAAAAAAGAAATCATTAGATGGGCAACGCTCTGTTTAATCTGCGTTATGTTTTCCCGCCCTTTTTGTTAAAAAAAAAAAAAAAAAAAAAAAAACGTCCGTGTGTGTGTGTGTGTGTGTGTGTGTAAATGGCTGCATTTACATAGCGCTTTACAATTTGTTCCTCACATTTTACCCATTCACACAGACGTTCACACACCGATGGCGGAGGCAACCATGCAAGGTGCCAACCTACCTGCTCATCAGGAGCAATTAGGGGATAAGTGTCTTTAAACAAAGCACAATTGATGCAAACACAGACAACGTGTTGTAAATGCTAGTACAGTAACATCCACCCCCCTGCGTCCTGTATCAGCCGCGCCGGGCGTGCCCGCTGGCCATAATGGGGGTTATCGCTTCTCGGCCTTTTGGCTAAGATCAAGTGTAGTATCTGTTCTTATCAGTTTAATATCTGATACGTCCCCTACCCGGGGACCATATATTAAATTGATTTTTGGAACAGGGAGATGGAATAGGGGCTTGCTCCGTCCACTCCACGCATCGACCTGGTCTTGCAGTATCTCCAGGAACGGTGCACTAACTCCTCCTAACTTTGTCAAAGTAAATGTTTTGGTACGCTAATCTGCGATGGGTTAAAGGCAATGCAAAAAAAAAGAAATCATTAGATGGGCAACGCTCTGTTTAATCTGCGTTATGTTTTCCCGCCCTTTTTGTTAAAAAGAAAAAAAAAAAAAAAAAAAAAAAACGTCCGTGTGTGTGTGTGTGTGTGTGTGTGTAAATGGCTGCATTTACATAGCGCTTTACAATTTTTTCCTCACATTTTACCCATTCACTCAGACGTTCACACACCGATGGCGGAGGCAACCATGCAAGGTGCCAACCTACCTGCTCATCAGGAGCAATTAGGGGATAAGTGTCTTTAAACAAAGCACAATTGATGCAAACACAGACAACGTGTTGTAAATGCTAGTACAGTAACATCCACCCCCCTGCGTACTGTATCAGCCGCGCCGGGCGTGCCCGCTGGCCATAATGGAGGTTATCGCTTCTCGGCCTTTTGGCTAAGATCAAGTGGATGACCGGTGTATGCTGTTCCTGGTTTTTGTTTGCTTGTTTATTATTTTTCTCACATTTCCACAGTCGTGCGGTGTATGGGACTGGAAATTGAGTTTTTTTTATTGTTTGTGCTGGCTTCTCCCTACGATGGCCAGCACTCCACGGCAGTCGACCCCTAGGGCTGGGTTACGGTTTTCGGCGAGGTTCATATGGAAGGATGGAACGATGCCCATGTGGAACAGAGATGTGTTTGTGGATGGTGTCATCATGACTCAACTCAAGTTGAAGGCGGACGATATTTTTTGCATCCAGCACAATGCCCAGGAGAGGGGCTACGATGTTTCCTTCAGATCCAGTTTGGGGCTCCAGGGGGTTTTGGAGGACTGCAAGCGGATGGAGGCTGATGTCGGACCCCTCAGCCATTTCGAGGTGTTTTCTCTGGACAGGCTGAATTTTCGAGTTATCAATGTCACAATGTACAACCCGTACGTGATCGATAAGGAGGTGACTGATTTTTTGGCCCCCTACGCTGAGGTGATATCTGAGGTCCGGAGGATCAGAGACAGACGTGGGATCTGGACGGGGCGGAGGCAGGTGCAGGTGCTCCTAAAGGCTGTTCCCGGTGGCTGTGACGGGCTGGCTCATCCCCCAGCCTTCTTTTCCTTGGGGCCTGATAGGGGGTATTTGTTTTATAACAACCAGCCCCCTTTCTGCCGAAGGTGCCGGGTGGCAGGGCACTCTGATGGAAAGTGTGGGGAGGTGAGGTGCCACCATTGCAAGGAGGAGGGCCACATGGCTAAAGATTGTAAGGTTGGTAAGAAATGCCACAACTGCAGTTCCACCGACCACCTGGTGAGGGCCTGTCCCCAGGAGCGGCGGTATTCGTCAGTGGTGGTGATGGGGAAGGAGCTTGCACCGAAGACCGGAGAGGAGGAAGAAAGTGCACCAGTGGCACCAGCACCAGCACCAATAGAGGTGTTTCCTGTGGAGAAGGACGCAGAGGCGGAGACGGTACTCCTGGTTGGCAACAAGACAGTTTCCCCTTTGTCTTCCGATGGAGAGGCGATGGACGAGGAGGAGGTGGTCGGTGGAGCCAGCGGAGCCAGTGGAGCCAGTGGAGCCAGAAAACGGAGGTTAAGGGTTAAAAGGACTACACCTGGGTCAGAAGGTATGGGGGCAGGGGAAATTACCGGTGGGGGCCCACAAAAAAAGGTAAGGGGAGGGAAGGGAGGTAGGGTGGCCCTCTTAGTGCAACAGGTCGGTGGGGAGCAGGGGGTTGGTGGGGGAGTGGGTTTGGCGGATGTTGAGGCTGAGGGGGAGGGGGTTTGTTTACCGGTTTCCCCTGTCCTGGACAGTATGGACAGTATGGACCCTTTTGAGACTCCAAGCCTTGGGGAAGGGTTACAGGTGGGAGCACCCAACACTTTGCCTGCTTCTTGGGATAAGGGGGAGGATGGGGAGGACAGTTAAAAGTGGGGGTAGGGGTATTATTGTGGGTTGGTTTTTTGTTTATTTTAATTTTATTATTGTCAATGGCCTTCACAGTGGGCACTTTTAATGCACGGGGGTTGAGGGGTTCTGTTAAGAGGAGGGGCTTTTTTGATTATGTTGCCTCACTCAGGCTTACCGTTTGTTTTGTTCAAGAGGTGCACTTACGGGATGGGAGGGATTGTGGTGTGTTTTCAAAGGAATGGGACAAGGGGGAATCGTTTTGGTCAGTGGGGGGGGTTCACTCATCTGGTGTGGGGATACTGTTTGGAAACCGGGAGGCAAGGGTGGTGGGTTCTTTTGTAATTGTGCAGGGGAGGGTTATGGGGGTTGATGTGAATATTGGGGTTTTGAAATTGAGGGTGGTGGTGGTGTACGGGCCACAGAGGGCGGGTGAAAGGAGTGCCATGATGGAGGCTTTAAGGCCTTTTTTTGCCACAAACAGGCAGATGGTGGTGGGGGGTGATTTTAATGTGGATCTGGGGAGGGTGGGTGATCCAAGTGCTGGGTGTGTGGGTTCTTTTTTTAAGGGGCAGGGGCTTGTGGATGGAGGGAAGGCACTTACCCCTCGAATAGATGGTCCCACATGGCGTAACTCCCGGGGGGTAGCCAGGCGTCTCGATTATGTGTTTTTTTCTCGGTCCTTGGTCCTATTGTCGGGCCGGGTGGTCCCTGTTTTTTTCTCTGACCATGATGGGCTCCTCTTTCGGGTCCGGTCTAGCGCTCCTGTTTTCGGCCCCGGGTACTGGAGGTTGAACTCCAGTGTCCTTGGCGAGGATGAGTTCTGCAGTAGCTTTGTCTCCTTTTTCCGGGGGCTCGAGGGACTTAGGGCTTTGTTTTCTGGTGTGGTGGAGTGGTGGGAGGGGGCTAAGGAGAGGATAAAGGGGTTTTGTATTATGTATTGTCAACGGAGGGCGAAGGAGGCGGGGAGGGAAGTGCTCCGTCTTCAACACCTCCTCGAGCTCGAGTACACTTTGGGTAACCTAGGTGGCGCTGTAGACCAGCGGGCTTGTGACTCCCTTAAGACAGAACTTAGGGATGTCTATGAGGATAAGGCCCGTGCTTACCTGACGCGGTCACGTCGTGAGTTCTTGGAGAAGAATGAGACGTGTTCCGCAGCCTTTTTCAGCAGCGTGAGGGCTGATAAGGGAAGGAAGGTGATATCGGGAGTTAGGGACAGTCAGGGTCAGGTGGTTACTGAGACAGGGGAGATGGTAAGGGTCGCAACCGATCACTTCCGCTCCTTCTTCTGTGAACGAGTGGTGGATGAGGAGCGAGCAGAGGCTTTTTTGCAGCTTGTGGCTCAGAGGGTACCGTCAGACCTGGCTGAGGCTTTGGAGGCCCCTCTCTCTCTCTCGAGGAATTGGAGGGTGCCCTTCGTAGAATGGGCAAGCGTAAGGTTCCGGGCATCGATGGCCTGCCGGCTGAGTTTTATCTCATGTTTTGGGATATTCTCGGCCCGGTGGTTCTCGAGGTCCTGACCGAGGTCCTCCGCACAGGGGCACTGGGAGGGTCAATGGCTAAGGGGGTGATCTCACTTCTGTTTAAGAAGGGGGACGCCTCTGACCTTAAGAACTGGCGGCCATTGACCATGCTGTGTGTTGATTACAAGCTTTTGGCTAAGGTTCTCACAGACCGTCTGTGCACAGCTCTCCCAGATGCGGTCCATGTGGATCAGACGTGTGGGGTGGCTGGGCGCTCGTTGAGATGGAATCTCCAGCTCATCAGAGACGTCATCGCTTGGGCAGAGGATCGGGACCTGCCACTTATGGTGGTGGGTCTTGATCAGGCCAAAGCCTTTGATAGGGTTCACTGGGGTTTTATGTTCAAAGTTTTAGAGAGAATAGGCTTAGGGCGGGTTTTTGTTGGGTGGCTGCGTACTCTGTACACAGCAGTGGGGAGCACGGTTTCTGTTAATGGGCACTTGGGGGAGTTTTTTGGGTTGCACGCAGGGGTAAGACAGGGGTGTCCGCTCTCTCCCCTGCTCTACGTCCTTTATATGGAGCCCCTGGCGGCGGCCATTAGGGCTGACCCGGGTGTGAAGGGTATCCTGGTACCAGGCAGCAGGGGCCTGAGGGTCAAGTTGTCGCAGTATGCGGATGATACCACACTGCTACTGGACAACGATGCGTGTCTGAGTCGGTCTTTGGAGATCTTCCAGGACTTTGGCCGGGTGTCTGGCGCGGAGCTCAACCGTGCTAAATCCTCGGTTAAGTTCTTTGGGCGGTGGAAGAGTAGGTCAGACGTACCAGGAGGGCTGTCGCTCTGTGAAGGGGCCCTGAGGATTCTTGGGGTCCTCTTTGAGGCAGCCCACAGTGCCACGGTCAACTGGACCAGGCGAATAGATGCAGTTCATAAAAAGTTTGCCCTCTGGAAGGCCAGGAGACTGACCTTTACGGGGAAGGTACTGGTTTTGAAGGTAGACGTGTTGCCGTCCCTCCTGTACCTGGCGTACATCTTTCCGATGCCGGCCAGCATGCGGAGGCCGCTCACTCGGCTTGTGTTTCGTTTCATGTGGGGGGGGAGTTATGAATACGTGGCGAGGGCACGCATGTTGGCTCCGGTGGGGGAAGGGGGGAGGGACGTGCCCCATTTCCCACTCAAGTTGGACTGCATTTTTGTTTCTTTTTTGCTCAAAGAATTGTCCTCTCCGGTAGTCCATCCATCTGGCTACTTCCTCCGGTTCTACTTTGCCTACCCGGCAAGGAGGGTCATGGCCTGGTCCAATTCGGCCCCCCGGGCGGAGCAGTTGCCGTGGCATTTTGGCCACGCGGCAAAGTGGCTGCGGGCTCATCCTGGGGTTTTGGAAGGGGATGTGGGGTTGGACCAGAAGAGGCTCTATGCCGAGGTGAGACAGGGAGTGACCGCGCCAGCTGTGGTGGGGATACCCGCTACAGTTTGGTTGTCGGTACAACTGCCTGGCCTGGACAATGGGCTCAAGGATTTAGGATGGCTGATGTTACACAGGAGTTTGCCGGTGCGTGAGATCATGCACCGGCATGGCTTGGCGAGATCCCCGGTGTGCCCCAGAGCTGGTTGCTTTGTGGACGAGACTATTAGACACGTCATGTGGGACTGTCCTTTTGCAGGGGTGGTGTGGGCTAGGGCATCTGTGTTGATTGGGAGGTTGGAGGGGAGTGTTGGGGTCACATGGGCAAGATTGGAGAGAGGGATTGGGAGAGCTGGGGGGGGGCGTAGGGGGCGTCTCCTGCAATGGCTGCTCATGGGCCTTTTTAAGAAGGGGCTGTGGGAGGCCAGACAGGCTCTGGTTAAAAAGGCGGTGGATTGGGGGGTGGAGGGGGTTGTTAGGAGAGTAGAGGGGGACGTAAAGGGAAGGATGCGGTGGGATGTGAAGAGGTGGGGACATCATGCTGCTAGGGAGAGATGGAAGGGGGGTTTAGGTTTGATGGAAGGGATGTAGTGGTTGCTTAGGATATTGACATATGGTTTTTTTTGTGGAGACCGGAAAGTGCATAAGTGGAAAATGGGGACATGGTTTTTTGTCTTGGATAGTGGGCTATTGTTTTGGGTGGGATAAAGGGAGGTTTTGGTTAACAGTGGGTGGTTTAATTTGGGGTTCATTTTCATTTTCAACTGTAACAGGGACAGCATACAATAAGGAACATAAAATGAAAATGTAGAAATGCAAATGTTCAGGAAAGTTTTGTTTGGATTAGTAGGGAAAGGTAAATTAAGAATGTGTGCACATGTATGGGTGTTTTAAATAGTATGATAGGAAGTCGTTTTGTAGTTTGTATGGTATAGGGACAGATAGGATGTGATAACATGTATATGATTATTTTTGATATAAAATTAAGAAAGAAGGTAAAAACTCCCCTCCCAGCTGGTTGGAGGGGAGGAGAAGCCCGATTTCACAAAAAAAAAAAAAAAAAAAAAAAAAAAATCTGTTCTTATCAGTTTAATATCTGATACGTCCCCTACCCGGGGACCATATATTAAATTGATTTTTGGAACAGGGAGATGGAATAGGGGCTTGCTCCGTCCACTCCACGCATCGACCTGGTCTTGCAGTATCTCCAGGAACGGTGCACTAACTCCTCCTAACTTTGTCAAAGTAAATGTTTTGGTACGCTAATCTGCGATGGGTTAAAGGCAATGCAAAAAAAAAGAAATCATTAGATGGGCAATGCTCTGTTTAATCTGCGTTATGTTTTCCCGCCCTTTTTGTTAAAAAAAAATACGTCTGTGTGTGTGTGTGTGTGTGTGTGTGTGTGTGTGTGTGTGTGTGTGTGTGTGTGTGTGTGTGTGTGTGTGTAAATGGCTGCATTTACATAGCGCTTTACAATTTGTTCCTCACATTTTACCCATTCACTCAGACGTTCACACACCGATGGCGGAGGCAACCATGCAAGGTGCCAACCTACCTGCTCATCAGGAGCAATTAGGGGATAAGTGTCTTTAAACAAAGCACAATTGATGCAAACACAGACAACGTGTTGTAAATGCTAGTACAGTAACATCCACCCCCCTGCGTCCTGTATCAGCCGCGCCGGGCGTGCCCGCTGGCCATAATGGGGGTTATCGCTTCTCGGCCTTTTGGCTAAGATCAAGTGTAGTATCTGTTCTTATCAGTTTAATATCTGATACGTCCCCTACCCGGGGACCATATATTAAATTGATTTTTGGAACAGGGAGATGGAATAGGGGCTTGCTCCGTCCACTCCACGCATCGACCTGGTCTTGCAGTATCTCCAGGAACGGTGCACTAACTCCTCCTAACTTTGTCAAAGTAAATGTTTTGGTACGCTAATCTGCGATGGGTTAAAGGCAATGCAAAAAAAAAGAAATCATTAGATGGGCAACGCTCTGTTTAATCTGCGTTATGTTTTCCCGCCCTTTTTGTTAAAAAAAAAAAAAAAAAAAAAAAAAAAAAACGTCCGTGTGTGTGTGTGTGTGTGTGTGTGTAAATGGCTGCATTTACATAGCGCTTTACAATTTGTTCCTCACATTTTACCCATTCACTCAGACGTTCACACACCGATGGCGGAGGCAACCATGCAAGGTGCCAACCTACCTGCTCATCAGGAGCAATTAGGGGATAAGTGTCTTTAAACAAAGCACAATTGATGCAAACACAGACAACGTGTTGTAAATGCTAGTACAGTAACATCCACCCCCCTGCGTCCTGTATCAGCCGCGCCGGGCGTGCCCGCTGGCCATAATGGGGGTTATCGCTTCTCGGCCTTTTGGCTAAGATCAAGTGTAGTATCTGTTCTTATCAGTTTAATATCTGATACGTCCCCTACCCGGGGACCATATATTAAATTGATTTTTGGAACAGGGAGATGGAATAGGGGCTTGCTCCGTCCACTCCACGCATCGACCTGGTCTTGCAGTATCTCCAGGAACGGTGCACTAACTCCTCCTAACTTTGTCAAAGTAAATGTTTTGGTACGCTAATCTGCGATGGGTTAAAGGCAATGCAAAAAAAAAGAAATCATTAGATGGGCAACGCTCTGTTTAATCTGCGTTATGTTTTCCCGCCCTTTTTGTTAAAAAAAAAAAAAAAAAAAAAAAAAAAAAACGTCCGTGTGTGTGTGTGTGTGTGTGTGTGTGTGTAAATGGCTGCATTTACATAGCGCTTTACAATTTGTTCCTCACATTTTACCCATTCACTCAGACGTTCACACACCGATGGCGGAGGCAACCATGCAAGGTGCCAACCTACCTGCTCATCAGGAGCAATTAGGGGATAAGTGTCTTTAAACAAAGCACAATTGATGCAAACACAGACAACGTGTTGTAAATGCTAGTACAGTAACATCCACCCCCCTGCGTACTGTATCAGCCGCGCCGGGCGTGCCCGCTGGCCATAATGGGGGTTATCGCTTCTCGGCCTTTTGGCTAAGATCAAGTGTAGTATCTGTTCTTATCAGTTTAATATCTGATACGTCCCCTACCCGGGGACCATATATTAAATTGATTTTTGGAACAGGGAGATGGAATAGGGGCTTGCTCCGTCCACTCCACGCATCGACCTGGTCTTGCAGTATCTCCAGGAACGGTGCACTAACTCCTCCTAACTTTGTCAAAGTAAATGTTTTGGTACGCTAATCTGCGATGGGTTAAAGGCAATGCAAAAAAAAGAAATCATTAGATGGGCAATGCTCTGTTTAATCTGCGTTATGTTTTCCCGCCCTTTTTGTTAAAAAAAAATACGTCCGTGTGTGTGTGTGTGTGTGTGTGTGTGTGTGTGTGTGTGTGTGTGTGTGTGTGTGTGTGTGTGTGTGTGTAAATGGCTGCATTTACATAGCGCTTTACAATTTGTTCCTCACATTTTACCCATTCACTCAGACGTTCACACACCGATGGCGGAGGCAACCATGCAAGGTGCCAACCTACCTGCTCATCAGGAGCAATTAGGGGATAAGTGTCTTTAAACAAAGCACAATTGATGCAAACACAGACAACGTGTTGTAAATGCTAGTACAGTAACATCCACCCCCCTGCGTCCTGTATCAGCCGCGCCGGGCGTGCCCGCTGGCCATAATGGGGGTTATCGCTTCTCGGCCTTTTGGCTAAGATCAAGTGGATGACCGGTGTATGCTGTTCCTGGTTTTGTTTGCTTGTTTATTATTTTTCTCACATTTCCACAGTCGTGCGGTGTATGGGACTGGAAATTGAGTTTTTTTTTATTGTTTGTGCTGGCTTCTCCCTACGATGGCCAGCACTCCACGGCAGTCGACCCCTAGGGCTGGGTTACGGTTTTCGGCGAGGTTCATATGGAAGGATGGAACGATGCCCATGTGGAACAGAGATGTGTTTGTGGATGGTGTCATCATGACTCAACTCAAGTTGAAGGCGGACGATATTTTTTGCATCCAGCACAATGCCCAGGAGAGGGGCTACGATGTTTCCTTCAGATCCAGTTTGGGGCTCCAGGGGGTTTTGGAGGACTGCAAGCGGATGGAGGCTGATGTCGGACCCCTCAGCCATTTCGAGGTGTTTTCTCTGGACAGGCTGAATTTTCGAGTTATCAATGTCACAATGTACAACCCGTACGTGATCGATAAGGAGGTGACTGATTTTTTGGCCCCCTACGCGGAGGTGATATCTGAGGTCCGGAGGATCAGAGACAGACGTGGGATCTGGACGGGGCGGAGGCAGGTGCAGGTGCTCCTAAAGGCTGTTCCCGGTGGCTGTGACGGGCTGGCTCATCCCCCAGCCTTCTTTTCCTTGGGGCCTGATAGGGGGTATTTGTTTTATAACAACCAGCCCCCTTTCTGCCGAAGGTGCCGGGTGGCAGGGCACTCTGATGGAAAGTGTGGGGAGGTGAGGTGCCACCATTGCAAGGAGGAGGGCCACATGGCTAAAGATTGTAAGGTTGGTAAGAAATGCCACAACTGCAGTTCCACCGACCACCTGGTGAGGGCCTGTCCCCAGGAGCGGCGGTATTCGTCAGTGGTGGTGATGGGGAAGGAGCTTGCACCGAAGACCGGAGAGGAGGAAGAAAGTGCACCAGTGGCACCAGCACCAGCACCAATAGAGGCGATTCCTGTGGAGAAGGACGCAGAGGCGGAGACGGTACTCCTGGTTGGCAACAAGACAGTTTCCCCTTTGTCTTCCGATGGAGAGGCGATGGACGAGGAGGAGGTGGTCGGTGGAGCCAGCGGAGCCAGTGGAGCCAGTGGAGCCAGAAAACGGAGGTTAAGGGTTAAAAGGACTACACCTGGGTCAGAAGGTATGGGGGCAGGGGAAATTACCGGTGGGGGCCCACAAAAAAAGGTAAGGGGAGGGAAGGGAGGTAGGGTGGCCCTCTTAGTGCAACAGGTCGGTGGGGAGCAGGGGGTTGGTGGGGGAGTGGGTTTGGCGGATGTTGAGGCTGAGGGGGAGGGGGTTTGTTTACCGGTTTCCCCTGTCCTGGACAGTATGGACAGTATGGACCCTTTTGAGACTCCAAGCCTTGGGGAAGGGTTACAGGTGGGAGCACCCAACACTTTGCCTGCTTCTTGGGATAAGGGGGAGGATGGGGAGGACAGTTAAAAGTGGGGGTAGGGGTATTATTGTGGGTTGGTTTTTTGTTTAATTTAATTTTATTATTGTCAATGGCTTTCACAGTGGGCACTTTTAATGCACGGGGGTTGAGGGGTTCTGTTAAGAGGAGGGGCTTTTTTGATTATGTTGCCTCACTCAGGCTTACCGTTTGTTTTGTTCAAGAGGTGCACTTACGGGATGGGAGGGATTGTGGTGTGTTTTCAAAGGAATGGGACAAGGGGGAATCGTTTTGGTCAGTGGGGGGGGTTCACTCATCTGGTGTGGGGATACTGTTTGGAAACCGGGAGGCAAGGGTGGTGGGTTCTTTTGTAATTGTGCAGGGGAGGGTTATGGGGGTTGATGTGAATATTGGGGTTTTGAAATTGAGGGTGGTGGTGGTGTACGGGCCACAGAGGGCGGGTGACAGGAGTGCCATGATGGAGGCTTTAAGGCCTTTTTTTGCCACAAACAGGCAGATGGTGGTGGGGGGTGATTTTAATGTGGATCTGGGGAGGGTGGGTGATCCAAGTGCTGGGTGTGTGGGTTCTTTTTTTAAGGGGCAGGGGCTTGTGGATGGAGGGAAGGCACTTACCCCTCGAATAGATGGTCCCACATGGCGTAACTCCCGGGGGGTAGCCAGGCGTCTCGATTATGTGTTTTTTTCTCGGTCCTTGGTCCTATTGTCGGGCCGGGTGGTCCCTGTTTTTTTCTCTGACCATGATGGGCTCCTCTTTCGGGTCCGGTCTAGCGCTCCTGTTTTCGGCCCCGGGTACTGGAGGTTGAACTCCAGTGTCCTTGGCGAGGATGAGTTCTGCAGTAGCTTTGTCTCCTTTTTCCGGGGGCTCGAGGGACTTAGGGCTTTGTTTTCTGGTGTGGTGGAGTGGTGGGAGGGGGCTAAGGAGAGGATAAAGGGGTTTTGTATTATGTATTGTCAACGGAGGGCGAAGGAGGCGGGGAGGGAAGTGCTCCGTCTTCAACACCTCCTCGAGCTCGAGTACACTTTGGGTAACCTAGGTGGCGCTGTAGACCAGCGGGCTTGTGACTCCCTTAAGACAGAACTTAGGGATGTCTATGAGGATAAGGCCCGTGCTTACCTGACGCGGTCACGTCGTGAGTTCTTGGAGAAGAATGAGACGTGTTCCGCAGCCTTTTTCAGCAGCGTGAGGGCTGATAAGGGAAGGAAGGTGATATCGGGAGTTAGGGACAGTCAGGGTCAGGTGGTTACTGAGACAGGGGAGATGGTAAGGGTCGCAACCGATCACTTCCGCTCCTTCTTCTGTGAACGAGTGGTGGATGAGGAGCGAGCAGAGGCTTTTTTGCAGCTTGTGGCTCAGAGGGTACCGTCAGACCTGGCTGAGGCTTTGGAGGCCCCTCTCTCTCTCGAGGAATTGGAGGGTGCCCTTCGTAGAATGGGCAAGCGTAAGGTTCCGGGCATCGATGGCCTGCCGGCTGAGTTTTATCTCATGTTTTGGGATATTCTCGGCCCGGTGGTTCTCGAGGTCCTGACCGAGGTCCTCCGCACAGGGGCACTGGGAGGGTCAATGGCTAAGGGGGTGATCTCACTTCTGTTTAAGAAGGGGGACGCCTCTGACCTTAAGAACTGGCGGCCATTGACCATGCTGTGTGTTGATTACAAGCTTTTGGCTAAGGTTCTCACAGACCGTCTGTGCACAGCTCTCCCAGATGCGGTCCATGTGGATCAGACGTGTGGGGTGGCTGGGCGCTCGTTGAGATGGAATCTCCAGCTCATCAGAGACGTCATCGCTTGGGCAGAGGATCGGGACCTGCCACTTATGGTGGTGGGTCTTGATCAGGCCAAAGCCTTTGATAGGGTTCACTGGGGTTTTATGTTCAAAGTTTTAGAGAGAATAGGCTTAGGGCGGGTTTTTGTTGGGTGGCTGCGTACTCTGTACACAGCAGTGGGGAGCACGGTTTCTGTTAATGGGCACTTGGGGGAGTTTTTTGGGTTGCACGCAGGGGTAAGACAGGGGTGTTCGCTCTCTCCCCTGCTCTACGTCCTTTATATGGAGCCCCTGGCGGCGGCCATTAGGGCTGACCCGGGTGTGAAGGGTATCCTGGTACCAGGCAGCAGGGGCCTGAGGGTCAAGTTGTCGCAGTATGCGGATGATACCACACTGCTACTGGACAACGATGCGTGTCTGAGTCGGTCTTTGGAGATCTTCCAGGACTTTGGCCGGGTGTCTGGCGCGGAGCTCAACCGTGCTAAATCCTCGGTTAAGTTCTTTGGGCGGTGGAAGAGTAGGTCAGACGTACCAGGAGGGCTGTCGCTCTGTGAAGGGGCCCTGAGGATTCTTGGGGTCCTCTTTGAGGCAGCCCACAGTGCCACGGTCAACTGGACCAGGCGAATAGATGCAGTTCATAAAAAGTTTGCCCTCTGGAAGGCCAGGAGACTGACCTTTACGGGGAAGGTACTGGTTTTGAAGGTAGACGTGTTGCCGTCCCTCCTGTACCTGGCGTACATCTTTCCGATGCCGGCCAGCATGCGGAGGCCGCTCACTCGGCTTGTGTTTCGTTTCATGTGGGGGGGGAGTTATGAATACGTGGCGAGGGCACGCATGTTGGCTCCGGTGGGGGAAGGGGGGAGGGACGTGCCCCATTTCCCACTCAAGTTGGACTGCATTTTTGTTTATTTTTTGCTCAAAGAATTGTCCTCTCCGGTAGTCCATCCATCTGGCTACTTCCTCCGGTTCTACTTTGCCTACCCGGCAAGGAGGGTCATGGCCTGGTCCAATTCGGCCCCCCGGGCGGAGCAGTTGCCGTGGCATTTTGGCCACGCGGCAAAGTGGCTGCGGGCTCATCCTGGGGTTTTGGAAGGGGATGTGGGGTTGGACCAGAAGAGGCTCTATGCCGAGGTGAGACAGGGAGTGACCGCGCCAGCTGTGGTGGGGATACCCGCTACAGTTTGGTTGTCGGTACAACTGCCTGGCCTGGACAATGGGCTCAAGGATTTAGGATGGCTGATGTTACACAGGAGTTTGCCGGTGCGTGAGATCATGCACCGGCATGGCTTGGCGAGATCCCCGGTGTGCCCCAGAGCTGGTTGCTTTGTGGACGAGACTATTAGACACGTCATGTGGGACTGTCCTTTTGCAGGGGTGGTGTGGGCTAGGGCATCTGTGTTGATTGGGAGGTTGGAGGGGAGTGTTGGGGTCACATGGGCAAGATTGGAGAGAGGGATTGGGAGAGCTGGGGGGGGGCGTAGGGGGCGTCTCCTGCAATGGCTGCTCATGGGCCTTTTTAAGAAGGGGCTGTGGGAGGCCAGACAGGCTCTGGTTAAAAAGGCGGTGGATTGGGGGGTGGAGGGGGTTGTTAGGAGAGTAGAGGGGGACGTAAAGGGAAGGATGCGGTGGGATGTGAAGAGGTGGGGACATCATGCTGCTAGGGAGAGATGGAAGGGGGGTTTAGGTTTGATGGAAGGGATGTAGTGGTTGCTTAGGATATTGACATATGGTTTTTTTTGTGGAGACCGGAAAGTGCATAAGTGGAAAATGGGGACATGGTTTTTTTGTCTTGGATAGTGGGCTATTGTTTTGGGTGGGATAAAGGGAGGTTTTGGTTAACAGTGGGTGGTTTAATTTGGGGTTTCATTTTCATTTTCAACTGTAACAGGGACAGCATACAATAAGGAACATAAAATGAAAATGTAGAAATGCAAATGTTCAGGAAAGTTTTGTTTGGATTAGTAGGGAAAGGTAAATTAAGAATGTGTGCACATGTATGGGTGTTTTAAATAGTATGATAGGAAGTCGTTTTGTAGTTTGTATGGTATAGGGACAGATAGGATGTGATAACATGTATATGATTATTTTTGATATAAAATTAAGAAAGAAGGTAAAAACTCCCCTCCCAGCTGGTTGGAGGGGAGGAGAAGCCCGATTTCACAAAAAAAAAAAAAAAAAAAAAAAAAATCTGTTCTTATCAGTTTAATATCTGATACGTCCCCTACCCGGGGACCATATATTAAATTGATTTTTGGAACAGGGAGATGGAATAGGGGCTTGCTCCGTCCACTCCACGCATCGACCTGGTCTTGCAGTATCTCCAGGAACGGTGCACTAACTCCTCCTAACTTTGTCAAAGTAAATGTTTTGGTACGCTAATCTGCGATGGGTTAAAGGCAATGCAAAAAAAAAGAAATCATTAGATGGGCAACGCTCTGTTTAATGTGCGTTATGTTTTCCCGCCCTTTTTGTTAAAAAAAAAAAAAAATAAAAAAAAAAAAAACGTCCGTGTGTGTGTGTGTGTGTGTGTGTGTGTGTAAATGGCTGCATTTACATAGCGCTTTACAATTTGTTCCTCACATTTTACCCATTCACTCAGACGTTCACACACCGATGGCGGAGGCAACCATGCAAGGTGCCAACCTACCTGCTCATCAGGAGCAATTAGGGGATAAGTGTCTTTAAACAAAGCACAATTGATGCAAACACAGACAACGTGTTGTAAATGCTAGTACAGTAACATCCACCCCCCTGCGTACTGTATCAGCCGCGCCGGGCGTGCCCGCTGGCCATAATGGGGGTTATCGCTTCTCGGCCTTTTGGCTAAGATCAAGTGTAGTATCTGTTCTTATCAGTTTAATATCTGATACGTCCCCTACCCGGGGACCATATATTAAATTGATTTTTGGAACAGGGAGATGGAATAGGGGCTTGCTCCGTCCACTCCACGCATCCACCTGGTCTTGCAGTATCTCCAGGAACGGTGCACTAACTCCTCCTAACTTTGTCAAAGTAAATGTTTTGGTACGCTAATCTGCGATGGGTTAAAGGCAATGCAAAAAAAAGAAATCATTAGATGGGCAATGCTCTGTTTAATCTGCGTTATGTTTTCCCGCCCTTTTTGTTAAAAAAAAATACGTCCGTGTGTGTGTGTGTGTGTGTGTGTGTGTGTGTGTGTGTGTGTGTGTGTGTGTGTGTGTGTGTGTGTGTGTGTAAATGGCTGCATTTACATAGCGCTTTACAATTTGTTCCTCACATTTTACCCATTCACTCAGACGTTCACACACCGATGGCGGAGGCAACCATGCAAGGTGCCAACCTACCTGCTCATCAGGAGCAATTAGGGGATAAGTGTCTTTAAACAAAGCACAATTGATGCAAACACAGACAACGTGTTGTAAATGCTAGTACAGTAACATCCACCCCCCTGCGTCCTGTATCAGCCGCGCCGGGCGTGCCCGCTGGCCATAATGGGGGTTATCGCTTCTCGGCCTTTTGGCTAAGATCAAGTGTAGTATCTGTTCTTATCAGTTTAATATCTGATACGTCCCCTACCCGGGGACCATATATTAAATTGATTTTTGGAACAGGGAGATGGAATAGGGGCTTGCTCCGTCCACTCCACGCATCGACCTGGTCTTGCAGTATCTCCAGGAACGGTGCACTAACTCCTCCTAACTTTGTCAAAGTAAATGTTTTGGTACGCTAATCTGCGATGGGTTAAAGGCAATGCAAAAAAAAAGAAATCATTAGATGGGCAACGCTCTGTTTAATCTGCGTTATGTTTTCCCGCCCTTTTTGTTAAAAAAAAAAAAAAAAAAAAAAAAAAAAAAACGTGTGTGTGTGTGTGTGTGTGTGTGTGTGTAAATGGCTGCATTTACATAGCGCTTTACAATTTGTTCCTCACATTTTACCCATTCACTCAGACGTTCACACACCGATGGCGGAGGCAACCATGCAAGGTGCCAACCTACCTGCTCATCAGGAGCAATTAGGGGATAAGTGTCTTTAAACAAAGCACAATTGATGCAAACACAGACAACGTGTTGTAAATGCTAGTACAGTAACATCCACCCCCCTGCGTACTGTATCAGCCGCGCCGGGCGTGCCCGCTGGCCATAATGGGGGTTATCGCTTCTCGGCCTTTTGGCTAAGATCAAGTGTAGTATCTGTTCTTATCAGTTTAATATCTGATACGTCCCCTACCCGGGGACCATATATTAAATTGATTTTTGGAACAGGGAGATGGAATAGGGGCTTGCTCCGTCCACTCCACGCATCGACCTGGTCTTGCAGTATCTCCAGGAACGGTGCACTAACTCCTCCTAACTTTGTCAAAGTAAATGTTTTGGTACGCTAATCTGCGATGGGTTAAAGGCAATGCAAAAAAAAAGAAATCATTAGATGGGCAATGCTCTGTTTAATCTGCGTTATGTTTTCCCGCCCTTTTTGTTAAAAAAAAATACGTCCGTGTGTGTGTGTGTGTGTGTGTGTGTGTGTGTGTGTGTGTGTGTGTGTGTGTGTGTGTGTGTGTGTGTGTGTGTAAATGGCTGCATTTACATAGCGCTTTACAATTTGTTCCTCACATTTTACCCATTCACTCAGACGTTCACACACCGATGGCGGAGGCAACCATGCAAGGTGCCAACCTACCTGCTCATCAGGAGCAATTAGGGGATAAGTGTCTTTAAACAAAGCACAATTGATGCAAACACAGACAACGTGTTGTAAATGCTAGTACAGTAACATCCACCCCCCTGCGTCCTGTATCAGCCGCGCCGGGCGTGCCCGCTGGCCATAATGGGGGTTATCGCTTCTCGGCCTTTTGGCTAAGATCAAGTGGATGACCGGTGTATGCTGTTCCTGGTTTTGTTTGCTTGTTTATTATTTTTCTCACATTTCCACAGTCGTGCGGTGTATGGGACTGGAAATTGAGTTTTTTTTTATTGTTTGTGCTGGCTTCTCCCTACGATGGCCAGCACTCCACGGCAGTCGACCCCTAGGGCTGGGTTACGGTTTTCGGCGAGGTTCATATGGAAGGATGGAACGATGCCCATGTGGAACAGAGATGTGTTTGTGGATGGTGTCATCATGACTCAACTCAAGTTGAAGGCGGACGATATTTTTTGCATCCAGCACAATGCCCAGGAGAGGGGCTACGATGTTTCCTTCAGATCCAGTTTGGGGCTCCAGGGGGTTTTGGAGGACTGCAAGCGGATGGAGGCTGATGTCGGACCCCTCAGCCATTTCGAGGTGTTTTCTCTGGACAGGCTGAATTTTCGAGTTATCAATGTCACAATGTACAACCCGTACGTGATCGATAAGGAGGTGACTGATTTTTTGGCCCCCTACGCGGAGGTGATATCTGAGGTCCGGAGGATCAGAGACAGACGTGGGATCTGGACGGGGCGGAGGCAGGTGCAGGTGCTCCTAAAGGCTGTTCCCGGTGGCTGTGACGGGCTGGCTCATCCCCCAGCCTTCTTTTCCTTGGGGCCTGATAGGGGGTATTTGTTTTATAACAACCAGCCCCCTTTCTGCCGAAGGTGCCGGGTGGCAGGGCACTCTGATGGAAAGTGTGGGGAGGTGAGGTGCCACCATTGCAAGGAGGAGGGCCACATGGCTAAAGATTGTAAGGTTGGTAAGAAATGCCACAACTGCAGTTCCACCGACCACCTGGTGAGGGCCTGTCCCCAGGAGCGGCGGTATTCGTCAGTGGTGGTGATGGGGAAGGAGCTTGCACCGAAGACCGGAGAGGAGGAAGAAAGTGCACCAGTGGCACCAGCACCAGCACCAATAGAGGCGATTCCTGTGGAGAAGGACGCAGAGGCGGAGACGGTACTCCTGGTTGGCAACAAGACAGTTTCCCCTTTGTCTTCCGATGGAGAGGCGATGGACGAGGAGGAGGTGGTCGGTGGAGCCAGCGGAGCCAGTGGAGCCAGTGGAGCCAGAAAACGGAGGTTAAGGGTTAAAAGGACTACACCTGGGTCAGAAGGTATGGGGGCAGGGGAAATTACCGGTGGGGGCCCACAAAAAAAGGTAAGGGGAGGGAAGGGAGGTAGGGTGGCCCTCTTAGTGCAACAGGTCGGTGGGGAGCAGGGGGTTGGTGGGGGAGTGGGTTTGGCGGATGTTGAGGCTGAGGGGGAGGGGGTTTGTTTACCGGTTTCCCCTGTCCTGGACAGTATGGACAGTATGGACCCTTTTGAGACTCCAAGCCTTGGGGAAGGGTTACAGGTGGGAGCACCCAACACTTTGCCTGCTTCTTGGGATAAGGGGGAGGATGGGGAGGACAGTTAAAAGTGGGGGTAGGGGTATTATTGTGGGTTGGTTTTTTGTTTAATTTAATTTTATTATTGTCAATGGCTTTCACAGTGGGCACTTTTAATGCACGGGGGTTGAGGGGTTCTGTTAAGAGGAGGGGCTTTTTTGATTATGTTGCCTCACTCAGGCTTACCGTTTGTTTTGTTCAAGAGGTGCACTTACGGGATGGGAGGGATTGTGGTGTGTTTTCAAAGGAATGGGACAAGGGGGAATCGTTTTGGTCAGTGGGGGGGGTTCACTCATCTGGTGTGGGGATACTGTTTGGAAACCGGGAGGCAAGGGTGGTGGGTTCTTTTGTAATTGTGCAGGGGAGGGTTATGGGGGTTGATGTGAATATTGGGGTTTTGAAATTGAGGGTGGTGGTGGTGTACGGGCCACAGAGGGCGGGTGACAGGAGTGCCATGATGGAGGCTTTAAGGCCTTTTTTTGCCACAAACAGGCAGATGGTGGTGGGGGGTGATTTTAATGTGGATCTGGGGAGGGTGGGTGATCCAAGTGCTGGGTGTGTGGGTTCTTTTTTTAAGGGGCAGGGGCTTGTGGATGGAGGGAAGGCACTTACCCCTCGAATAGATGGTCCCACATGGCGTAACTCCCGGGGGGTAGCCAGGCGTCTCGATTATGTGTTTTTTTCTCGGTCCTTGGTCCTATTGTCGGGCCGGGTGGTCCCTGTTTTTTTCTCTGACCATGATGGGCTCCTCTTTCGGGTCCGGTCTAGCGCTCCTGTTTTCGGCCCCGGGTACTGGAGGTTGAACTCCAGTGTCCTTGGCGAGGATGAGTTCTGCAGTAGCTTTGTCTCCTTTTTCCGGGGGCTCGAGGGACTTAGGGCTTTGTTTTCTGGTGTGGTGGAGTGGTGGGAGGGGGCTAAGGAGAGGATAAAGGGGTTTTGTATTATGTATTGTCAACGGAGGGCGAAGGAGGCGGGGAGGGAAGTGCTCCGTCTTCAACACCTCCTCGAGCTCGAGTACACTTTGGGTAACCTAGGTGGCGCTGTAGACCAGCGGGCTTGTGACTCCCTTAAGACAGAACTTAGGGATGTCTATGAGGATAAGGCCCGTGCTTACCTGACGCGGTCACGTCGTGAGTTCTTGGAGAAGAATGAGACGTGTTCCGCAGCCTTTTTCAGCAGCGTGAGGGCTGATAAGGGAAGGAAGGTGATATCGGGAGTTAGGGACAGTCAGGGTCAGGTGGTTACTGAGACAGGGGAGATGGTAAGGGTCGCAACCGATCACTTCCGCTCCTTCTTCTGTGAACGAGTGGTGGATGAGGAGCGAGCAGAGGCTTTTTTGCAGCTTGTGGCTCAGAGGGTACCGTCAGACCTGGCTGAGGCTTTGGAGGCCCCTCTCTCTCTCGAGGAATTGGAGGGTGCCCTTCGTAGAATGGGCAAGCGTAAGGTTCCGGGCATCGATGGCCTGCCGGCTGAGTTTTATCTCATGTTTTGGGATATTCTCGGCCCGGTGGTTCTCGAGGTCCTGACCGAGGTCCTCCGCACAGGGGCACTGGGAGGGTCAATGGCTAAGGGGGTGATCTCACTTCTGTTTAAGAAGGGGGACGCCTCTGACCTTAAGAACTGGCGGCCATTGACCATGCTGTGTGTTGATTACAAGCTTTTGGCTAAGGTTCTCACAGACCGTCTGTGCACAGCTCTCCCAGATGCGGTCCATGTGGATCAGACGTGTGGGGTGGCTGGGCGCTCGTTGAGATGGAATCTCCAGCTCATCAGAGACGTCATCGCTTGGGCAGAGGATCGGGACCTGCCACTTATGGTGGTGGGTCTTGATCAGGCCAAAGCCTTTGATAGGGTTCACTGGGGTTTTATGTTCAAAGTTTTAGAGAGAATAGGCTTAGGGCGGGTTTTTGTTGGGTGGCTGCGTACTCTGTACACAGCAGTGGGGAGCACGGTTTCTGTTAATGGGCACTTGGGGGAGTTTTTTGGGTTGCACGCAGGGGTAAGACAGGGGTGTTCGCTCTCTCCCCTGCTCTACGTCCTTTATATGGAGCCCCTGGCGGCGGCCATTAGGGCTGACCCGGGTGTGAAGGGTATCCTGGTACCAGGCAGCAGGGGCCTGAGGGTCAAGTTGTCGCAGTATGCGGATGATACCACACTGCTACTGGACAACGATGCGTGTCTGAGTCGGTCTTTGGAGATCTTCCAGGACTTTGGCCGGGTGTCTGGCGCGGAGCTCAACCGTGCTAAATCCTCGGTTAAGTTCTTTGGGCGGTGGAAGAGTAGGTCAGACGTACCAGGAGGGCTGTCGCTCTGTGAAGGGGCCCTGAGGATTCTTGGGGTCCTCTTTGAGGCAGCCCACAGTGCCACGGTCAACTGGACCAGGCGAATAGATGCAGTTCATAAAAAGTTTGCCCTCTGGAAGGCCAGGAGACTGACCTTTACGGGGAAGGTACTGGTTTTGAAGGTAGACGTGTTGCCGTCCCTCCTGTACCTGGCGTACATCTTTCCGATGCCGGCCAGCATGCGGAGGCCGCTCACTCGGCTTGTGTTTCGTTTCATGTGGGGGGGGAGTTATGAATACGTGGCGAGGGCACGCATGTTGGCTCCGGTGGGGGAAGGGGGGAGGGACGTGCCCCATTTCCCACTCAAGTTGGACTGCATTTTTGTTTCTTTTTTGCTCAAAGAATTGTCCTCTCCGGTAGTCCATCCATCTGGCTACTTCCTCCGGTTCTACTTTGCCTACCCGGCAAGGAGGGTCATGGCCTGGTCCAATTCGGCCCCCCGGGCGGAGCAGTTGCCGTGGCATTTTGGCCACGCGGCAAAGTGGCTGCGGGCTCATCCTGGGGTTTTGGAAGGGGATGTGGGGTTGGACCAGAAGAGGCTCTATGCCGAGGTGAGACAGGGAGTGACCGCGCCAGCTGTGGTGGGGATACCCGCTACAGTTTGGTTGTCGGTACAACTGCCTGGCCTGGACAATGGGCTCAAGGATTTAGGATGGCTGATGTTACACAGGAGTTTGCCGGTGCGTGAGATCATGCACCGGCATGGCTTGGCGAGATCCCCGGTGTGCCCCAGAGCTGGTTGCTTTGTGGACGAGACTATTAGACACGTCATGTGGGACTGTCCTTTTGCAGGGGTGGTGTGGGCTAGGGCATCTGTGTTGATTGGGAGGTTGGAGGGGAGTGTTGGGGTCACATGGGCAAGATTGGAGAGAGGGATTGGGAGAGCTGGGGGGGGGCGTAGGGGGCGTCTCCTGCAATGGCTGCTCATGGGCCTTTTTAAGAAGGGGCTGTGGGAGGCCAGACAGGCTCTGGTTAAAAAGGCGGTGGATTGGGGGGTGGAGGGGGTTGTTAGGAGAGTAGAGGGGGACGTAAAGGGAAGGATGCGGTGGGATGTGAAGAGGTGGGGACATCATGCTGCTAGGGAGAGATGGAAGGGGGGTTTAGGTTTGATGGAAGGGATGTAGTGGTTGCTTAGGATATTGACATATGGTTTTTTTTGTGGAGACCGGAAAGTGCATAAGTGGAAAATGGGGACATGGTTTTTTTGTCTTGGATAGTGGGCTATTGTTTTGGGTGGGATAAAGGGAGGTTTTGGTTAACAGTGGGTGGTTTAATTTGGGGTTTCATTTTCATTTTCAACTGTAACAGGGACAGCATACAATAAGGAACATAAAATGAAAATGTAGAAATGCAAATGTTCAGGAAAGTTTTGTTTGGATTAGTAGGGAAAGGTAAATTAAGAATGTGTGCACATGTATGGGTGTTTTAAATAGTATGATAGGAAGTCGTTTTGTAGTTTGTATGGTATAGGGACAGATAGGATGTGATAACATGTATATGATTATTTTTGATATAAAATTAAGAAAGAAGGTAAAAACTCCCCTCCCAGCTGGTTGGAGGGGAGGAGAAGCCCGATTTCACAAAAAAAAAAAAAAAAAAAAAAAAAATCTGTTCTTATCAGTTTAATATCTGATACGTCCCCTACCCGGGGACCATATATTAAATTGATTTTTGGAACAGGGAGATGGAATAGGGGCTTGCTCCGTCCACTCCACGCATCGACCTGGTCTTGCAGTATCTCCAGGAACGGTGCACTAACTCCTCCTAACTTTGTCAAAGTAAATGTTTTGGTACGCTAATCTGCGATGGGTTAAAGGCAATGCAAAAAAAAAGAAATCATTAGATGGGCAACGCTCTGTTTAATCTGCGTTATGTTTTCCCGCCCTTTTTGTTAAAAAAAAAAAAAAAAAAAAAAAAAAAAACGTCCGTGTGTGTGTGTGTGTGTGTGTGTGTGTGTAAATGGCTGCATTTACATAGCGCTTTACAATTTGTTCCTCACATTTTACCCATTCACTCAGACGTTCACACACCGATGGCGGAGGCAACCATGCAAGGTGCCAACCTACCTGCTCATCAGGAGCAATTAGGGGATAAGTGTCTTTAAACAAAGCACAATTGATGCAAACACAGACAACGTGTTGTAAATGCTAGTACAGTAACATCCACCCCCCTGCGTACTGTATCAGCCGCGCCGGGCGTGCCCGCTGGCCATAATGGGGGTTATCGCTTCTCGGCCTTTTGGCTAAGATCAAGTGTAGTATCTGTTCTTATCAGTTTAATATCTGATACGTCCCCTACCCGGGGACCATATATTAAATTGATTTTTGGAACAGGGAGATGGAATAGGGGCTTGCTCCGTCCACTCCACGCATCGACCTGGTCTTGCAGTATCTCCAGGAACGGTGCACTAACTCCTCCTAACTTTGTCAAAGTAAATGTTTTGGTACGCTAATCTGCGATGGGTTAAAGGCAATGCAAAAAAAAAGAAATCATTAGATGGGCAATGCTCTGTTTAATCTGCGTTATGTTTTCCCGCCCTTTTTGTTAAAAAAAAATACGTCCGTGTGTGTGTGTGTGTGTGTGTGTGTGTGTGTGTGTGTGTGTGTGTGTGTGTGTGTGTGTGTGTGTGTGTGTGTGTGTGTGTGTGTGTAAATGGCTGCATTTACATAGCGCTTTACAATTTGTTCCTCACATTTTACCCATTCACTCAGACGTTCACACACCGATGGCGGAGGCAACCATGCAAGGTGCCAACCTACCTGCTCATCAGGAGCAATTAGGGGATAAGTGTCTTTAAACAAAGCACAATTGATGCAAACACAGACAACGTGTTGTAAATGCTAGTACAGTAACATCCACCCCCCTGCGTCCTGTATCAGCCGCGCCGGGCGTGCCCGCTGGCCATAATGGGGGTTATCGCTTCTCGGCCTTTTGGCTAAGATCGTGGAGGATCGTTTCGCGTTTATTATTTTACTCTCATTTCCACAGTCGTGCGGTGTATGGGACGTGGAAAGGGAGGTCTTTTTTGTTTTCTGTGCTGGCTTCTCCCTAGGAGGGTCAGTACTTAAGTTTCTTAGTTTTTTCTCTTTTGTTGGGTGTGGGTGACCGGCCTGTTTGCGATGGCCGGCTCATCCCCTGACTCTGCACAGTCGACCCCCGGGGTCGGACTGAGGCGCACAGCCCGTTTTTCCTGCTCCGGACCGGGGGAGTTGCTGGAGAGAGGCCTTTTCGTCAGGGGTGTCCTGGTGAAGCAGCTCGGCCTGAAGGTGGAGGAGGTTTACTGCCTGCAGTCGAACCTGCCAGAGAAGTGCTACGATGTGACCTTGAAGACTGAGGGCAGATACAACGACATGTTGAAGAAGTGCGAGGAATCGGCAGCCGTTGGTCTGCTGTCGGGCTTCAAGGTCACGGGTTTGGACAAGCCCAATTTCAGGTTAGTCACAATCCAAATGTATAATCCATTTGTGACTGACCTGACTTTGGCTTCCTTCCTGGGGAAATACGGGGACACGAGTTCTGCGGCACGGTATTGTTTGGATCCGTGGGGAATTTGGACTGGACGTAGGCAGTATCAAGTGCTGCTTCACCAGGACAAGGACGGGCACGAGGGCCTCAAACACCCGCCTGCTTTCTTCACCTTGGGCGGCGACAGGGGTTTCCTCTATTACTCCCGGCAGCCGCCTTTTTGTAGGCGGTGCAGGACATCGGGTCACACAGAGGCGGGTTGTAGCGGTGCCACCTGCCGTTTCTGTGGAGGGGACCACGAGACGAGGAACTGTGGGGCTCCGAAGAAGTGCCATGGCTGTGGGCTGGAGGGCCACCTCTTCAGGAGCTGTCCCAACCGCCAGAGGACCTTCGCTGAAGCGGTGGGCGGAGGAAGAAGCGGGGCCCGAGGTCCGGCCCAGACAGCGGCTCCAGCAGCGGCGGTAGAGGCCCAGGCGGGGAAGGTGGCTCCAGCGGATGCTCCGGCATTGGCGGTGGCAGAGGCCCAGGCGGTGCGGCCGGCTCCGGCGGAAGCTCCGGCATCGGCGATGGCAGAGGCCCAGGCGGCGCGGCCGGCTCCGGCAGAAGCTCCAGCATCGGCGGTGGCAGAGGCCCATGCGGGGGAGGTGGCTCCGGCGGAGTTTCCAGCATCGGCAGTGGCAGAGGCCCAGGCGGGGAAGGCGGCTCCGGAGGGAGCTCCAGCAGTGACGGCAACATCGGCCCATACAAGGGAGGCGGCCTCGGTGGCGGATCCGGCGCAGGCTCCAGCGACGTCTCCAAGGAGGACTCGGAGGCCAGCTCCGGCCCCACCGGCGCAGAGGAAAAGGATGGCACCTGCACCACTAGCAGGCCAGGAGGAGGCGGTACGGAGGCAGAAGGTGCAGTCAGTGTCTGCCCCACCGGGAGAGCAGGAGGGGGCAGGACGGAGGCACGGGACGCAGTCGGCGTCTGCACCACCGGGCGTGCAGGGGGAGATGGGACAGGGGGCCAGCATGGCAGGGATGGTGACAGGCACTGGTAGCCAGAGAGTTTCAGTGGCTGGACCATCGCTCCGGGCTCCAGAGCCCACAGAGGGGGGTTTAATGCAACGGATTGGGTCAGTTGTTGCATCAGCTGCCAGGAAGATCCGGACCTCACAGGGTCTGGGGCTCTCGGGTGAGGGAGGCGTGAGGAAGGCCAAGGGGCCTGGGGGTCAAGGGATGGGTGGTGGGTTTGGTCTGGGTGGCACGGGTGTTTCTGGCGGACTGGGGGAAGGGGGAGGGGGTTCTTCTCCCAGCTCAGAGGGATCGTCGGGGGAAAGTTTGGGGTTGGAGATGGACTATTCCCCATGCCTTGTGGCTTTGTCCCCTTTGGGGACTGACGCTTATGAGGGTTCAGAGAGGCCACCAACTTCCCCCAACGTGATGCCCTATTCGTGGGCAGAGGCGTCAGAAGAGCTCTACCAGGACCTTGGGATTTAGAGGGGTCTGGGAGTGTTTTTTCTTGTTTTTTCCAAAATGTCTTTTATAGCTGCTACTTTTAACGTCAGAGGCTTGAGGGACCGAGTCAAAAGAGCGGCTGTTTTTGATTTCCTCGGTTCCCTTCATTTCTCTTTCTGTTTTTTGCAGGAGGTGCACTTGAAGGGTGGGGAGGATGTGAGGGATTTCCAGAAGGAGTGGAGTGGGGGTGTGTGTAAATGGCTGCATTTACATAGCGCTTTACAATTTGTTCCTCACATTTTACCCATTCACTCAGACGTTCACACACCGATGGCGGAGGCAACCATGCAAGGTGCCAACCTACCTGCTCATCAGGAGCAATTAGGGGATAAGTGTCTTTAAACAAAGCACAATTGATGCAAACACAGACAACGTGTTGTAAATGCTAGTACAGTAACATCCACCCCCCTGCGTCCTGTATCAGCCGCGCCGGGCGTGCCCGCTGGCCATAATGGGGGTTATCGCTTCTCGGCCTTTTGGCTAAGATCAAGTGTAGTATCTGTTCTTATCAGTTTAATATCTGATACGTCCCCTACCCGGGGACCATATATTAAATTGATTTTTGGAACAGGGAGATGGAATAGGGGCTTGCTCCGTCCACTCCACGCATCGACCTGGTCTTGCAGTATCTCCAGGAACGGTGCACTAACTCCTCCTAACTTTGTCAAAGTAAATGTTTTGGTACGCTAATCTGCGATGGGTTAAAGGCAATGCAAAAAAAAAGAAATCATTAGATGGGCAACGCTCTGTTTAATCTGCGTTATGTTTTCCCGCCCTTTTTGTTAAAAAAAAAAAAAAAAAAAAAAAAAAAACGTCCGTGTGTGTGTGTGTGTGTGTGTGTGTGTGTAAATGGCTGCATTTACATAGCGCTTTACAATTTGTTCCTCACATTTTACCCATTCACTCAGACGTTCACACACCGATGGCGGAGGCAACCATGCAAGGTGCCAACCTACCTGCTCATCAGGAGCAATTAGGGGATAAGTGTCTTTAAACAAAGCACAATTGATGCAAACACAGACAACGTGTTGTAAATGCTAGTACAGTAACATCCACCCCCCTGCGTACTGTATCAGCCGCGCCGGGCGTGCCCGCTGGCCATAATGGGGGTTATCGCTTCTCGGCCTTTTGGCTAAGATCAAGTGTAGTATCTGTTCTTATCAGTTTAATATCTGATACGTCCCCTACCCGGGGACCATATATTAAATTGATTTTTGGAACAGGGAGATGGAATAGGGGCTTGCTCCGTCCACTCCACGCATCGACCTGGTCTTGCAGTATCTCCAGGAACGGTGCACTAACTCCTCCTAACTTTGTCAAAGTAAATGTTTTGGTACGCTAATCTGCGATGGGTTAAAGGCAATGCAAAAAAAAAGAAATCATTAGATGGGCAATGCTCTGTTTAATCTGCGTTATGTTTTCCCGCCCTTTTTGTTAAAAAAAAATACGTCCGTGTGTGTGTGTGTGTGTGTGTGTGTGTGTGTGTGTGTGTGTGTGTGTGTGTGTGTGTGTGTGTGTGTGTAAATGGCTGCATTTACATAGCGCTTTACAATTTGTTCCTCACATTTTACCCATTCACTCAGACGTTCACACACCGATGGCGGAGGCAACCATGCAAGGTGCCAACCTACCTGCTCATCAGGAGCAATTAGGGGATAAGTGTCTTTAAACAAAGCACAATTGATGCAAACACAGACAACGTGTTGTAAATGCTAGTACAGTAACATCCACCCCCCTGCGTCCTGTATCAGCCGCGCCGGGCGTGCCCGCTGGCCATAATGGGGGTTATCGCTTCTCGGCCTTTTGGCTAAGATCAAGTGTAGTATCTGTTCTTATCAGTTTAATATCTGATACGTCCCCTACCCGGGGACCATATATTAAATTGATTTTTGGAACAGGGAGATGGAATAGGGGCTTGCTCCGTCCACTCCACGCATCGACCTGGTCTTGCAGTATCTCCAGGAACGGTGCACTAACTCCTCCTAACTTTGTCAAAGTAAATGTTTTGGTACGCTAATCTGCGATGGGTTAAAGGCAATGCAAAAAAAAAGAAATCATTAGATGGGCAACGCTCTGTTTAATCTGCGTTATGTTTTCCCGCCCTTTTTGTTAAAAAAAAAAAAAAAAAAAAAAAAAAAAACGTCCGTGTGTGTGTGTGTGTGTGTGTGTGTGTGTAAATGGCTGCATTTACATAGCGCTTTACAATTTGTTCCTCACATTTTACCCATTCACTCAGAC
This sequence comes from Notolepis coatsorum, assembly GCF_963971535.1. Lineage (NCBI taxonomy): Eukaryota > Metazoa > Chordata > Actinopteri > Aulopiformes > Paralepididae > Notolepis > Notolepis coatsorum. The sequence goes on from NC_140171.1 coordinate 180,483,634, forward strand.
GTTCACACACCGATGGCGGAGGCAACCATGCAAGGTGCCAACCTACCTGCTCATCAGGAGCAATTAGGGGATAAGTGTCTTTAAACAAAGCACAATTGATGCAAACACAGACAACGTGTTGTAAATGCTAGTACAGTAACATCCACCCCCCTGCGTCCTGTATCAGCCGCGCCGGGCGTGCCCGCTGGCCATAATGGGGGTTATCGCTTCTCGGCCTTTTGGCTAAGATCAAGTGTAGTATCTGTTCTTATCAGTTTAATATCTGATACGTCCCCTACCCGGGGACCATATATTAAATTGATTTTTGGAACAGGGAGATGGAATAGGGGCTTGCTCCGTCCACTCCACGCATCGACCTGGTCTTGCAGTATCTCCAGGAACGGTGCACTAACTCCTCCTAACTTTGTCAAAGTAAATGTTTTGGTACGCTAATCTGCGATGGGTTAAAGGCAATGCAAAAAAAAAGAAATCATTAGATGGGCAACGCTCTGTTTAATCTGCGTTATGTTTTCCCGCCCTTTTTGTTAAAAAAAAAAAAAAAAAAAAAAAAAAAAAACGTGTGTGTGTGTGTGTGTGTGTGTGTGTGTAAATGGCTGCATTTACATAGCGCTTTACAATTTGTTCCTCACATTTTACCCATTCACTCAGACGTTCACACACCGATGGCGGAGGCAACCATGCAAGGTGCCAACCTACCTGCTCATCAGGAGCAATTAGGGGATAAGTGTCTTTAAACAAAGCACAATTGATGCAAACACAGACAACGTGTTGTAAATGCTAGTACAGTAACATCCACCCCCCTGCGTACTGTATCAGCCGCGCCGGGCGTGCCCGCTGGCCATAATGGGGGTTATCGCTTCTCGGCCTTTTGGCTAAGATCAAGTGTAGTATCTGTTCTTATCAGTTTAATATCTGATACGTCCCCTACCCGGGGACCATATATTAAATTGATTTTTGGAACAGGGAGATGGAATAGGGGCTTGCTCCGTCCACTCCACGCATCGACCTGGTCTTGCAGTATCTCCAGGAACGGTGCACTAACTCCTCCTAACTTTGTCAAAGTAAATGTTTTGGTACGCTAATCTGCGATGGGTTAAAGGCAATGCAAAAAAAAAGAAATCATTAGATGGGCAATGCTCTGTTTAATCTGCGTTATGTTTTCCCGCCCTTTTTGTTAAAAAAAAAAAAAAAAAAAAAAAAAAAAAACGTGTGTGTGTGTGTGTGTGTGTGTGTGTGTGTAAATGGCTGCATTTACATAGCGCTTTACAATTTGTTCCTCACATTTTACCCATTCACTCAGACGTTCACACACCGATGGCGGAGGCAACCATGCAAGGTGCCAACCTACCTGCTCATCAGGAGCAATTAGGGGATAAGTGTCTTTAAACAAAGCACAATTGATGCAAACACAGACAACGTGTTGTAAATGCTAGTACAGTAACATCCACCCCCCTGCGTACTGTATCAGCCGCGCCGGGCGTGCCCGCTGGCCATAATGGGGGTTATCGCTTCTCGGCCTTTTGGCTAAGATCAAGTGTAGTATCTGTTCTTATCAGTTTAATATCTGATACGTCCCCTACCCGGGGACCATATATTAAATTGATTTTTGGAACAGGGAGATGGAATAGGGGCTTGCTCCGTCCACTCCACGCATCGACCTGGTCTTGCAGTATCTCCAGGAACGGTGCACTAACTCCTCCTAACTTTGTCAAAGTAAATGTTTTGGTACGCTAATCTGCGATGGGTTAAAGGCAATGCAAAAAAAAAGAAATCATTAGATGGGCAATGCTCTGTTTAATCTGCGTTATGTTTTCCCGCCCTTTTTGTTAAAAAAAAATACGTCCGTGTGTGTGTGTGTGTGTGTGTGTGTGTGTGTGTGTGTGTGTGTGTGTGTGTGTGTGTGTGTGTGTGTGTGTGTGTGTGTGTAAATGGCTGCATTTACATAGCGCTTTACAATTTGTTCCTCACATTTTACCCATTCACTCAGACGTTCACACACCGATGGCGGAGGCAACCATGCAAGGTGCCAACCTACCTGCTCATCAGGAGCAATTAGGGGATAAGTGTCTTTAAACAAAGCACAATTGATGCAAACACAGACAACGTGTTGTAAATGCTAGTACAGTAACATCCACCCCCCTGCGTCCTGTATCAGCCGCGCCGGGCGTGCCCGCTGGCCATAATGGGGGTTATCGCTTCTCGGCCTTTTGGCTAAGATCAAGTGTAGTATCTGTTCTTATCAGTTTAATATCTGATACGTCCCCTACCCGGGGACCATATATTAAATTGATTTTTGGAACAGGGAGATGGAATAGGGGCTTGCTCCGTCCACTCCACGCATCGACCTGGTCTTGCAGTATCTCCAGGAACGGTGCACTAACTCCTCCTAACTTTGTCAAAGTAAATGTTTTGGTACGCTAATCTGCGATGGGTTAAAGGCAATGCAAAAAAAAAGAAATCATTAGATGGGCAACGCTCTGTTTAATCTGCGTTATGTTTTCCCGCCCTTTTTGTTAAAAAAAAAAAAAAAAAAAAAAAAAAAAACGTCCGTGTGTGTGTGTGTGTGTGTGTGTGTGTGTAAATGGCTGCATTTACATAGCGCTTTACAATTTGTTCCTCACATTTTACCCATTCACTCAGACGTTCACACACCGATGGCGGAGGCAACCATGCAAGGTGCCAACCTACCTGCTCATCAGGAGCAATTAGGGGATAAGTGTCTTTAAACAAAGCACAATTGATGCAAACACAGACAACGTGTTGTAAATGCTAGTACAGTAACATCCACCCCCCTGCGTACTGTATCAGCCGCGCCGGGCGTGCCCGCTGGCCATAATGGGGGTTATCGCTTCTCGGCCTTTTGGCTAAGATCAAGTGTAGTATCTGTTCTTATCAGTTTAATATCTGATACGTCCCCTACCCGGGGACCATATATTAAATTGATTTTTGGAACAGGGAGATGGAATAGGGGCTTGCTCCGTCCACTCCACGCATCGACCTGGTCTTGCAGTATCTCCAGGAACGGTGCACTAACTCCTCCTAACTTTGTCAAAGTAAATGTTTTGGTACGCTAATCTGCGATGGGTTAAAGGCAATGCAAAAAAAAAGAAATCATTAGATGGGCAATGCTCTGTTTAATCTGCGTTATGTTTTCCCGCCCTTTTTGTTAAAAAAAAATACGTCCGTGTGTGTGTGTGTGTGTGTGTGTGTGTGTGTGTGTGTGTGTGTGTGTGTGTGTGTGTGTGTGTGTGTGTGTGTGTGTGTGTAAATGGCTGCATTTACATAGCGCTTTACAATTTGTTCCTCACATTTTACCCATTCACTCAGACGTTCACACACCGATGGCGGAGGCAACCATGCAAGGTGCCAACCTACCTGCTCATCAGGAGCAATTAGGGGATAAGTGTCTTTAAACAAAGCACAATTGATGCAAACACAGACAACGTGTTGTAAATGCTAGTACAGTAACATCCACCCCCCTGCGTCCTGTATCAGCCGCGCCGGGCGTGCCCGCTGGCCATAATGGGGGTTATCGCTTCTCGGCCTTTTGGCTAAGATCAAGTGTAGTATCTGTTCTTATCAGTTTAATATCTGATACGTCCCCTACCCGGGGACCATATATTAAATTGATTTTTGGAACAGGGAGATGGAATAGGGGCTTGCTCCGTCCACTCCACGCATCGACCTGGTCTTGCAGTATCTCCAGGAACGGTGCACTAACTCCTCCTAACTTTGTCAAAGTAAATGTTTTGGTACGCTAATCTGCGATGGGTTAAAGGCAATGCAAAAAAAAAGAAATCATTAGATGGGCAATGCTCTGTTTAATCTGCGTTATGTTTTCCCGCCCTTTTTGTTAAAAAAAAATACGTCCGTGTGTGTGTGTGTGTGTGTGTGTGTGTGTGTGTGTGTGTGTGTGTGTGTGTGTGTGTGTGTGTGTGTGTGTAAATGGCTGCATTTACATAGCGCTTTACAATTTGTTCCTCACATTTTACCCATTCACTCAGACGTTCACACACCGATGGCGGAGGCAACCATGCAAGGTGCCAACCTACCTGCTCATCAGGAGCAATTAGGGGATAAGTGTCTTTAAACAAAGCACAATTGATGCAAACACAGACAACGTGTTGTAAATGCTAGTACAGTAACATCCACCCCCCTGCGTCCTGTATCAGCCGCGCCGGGCGTGCCCGCTGGCCATAATGGGGGTTATCGCTTCTCGGCCTTTTGGCTAAGATCAAGTGGATGACCGGTGTATGCTGTTCCTGGTTTTGTTTGCTTGTTTATTATTTTTCTCACATTTCCACAGTCGTGCGGTGTATGGGACTGGAAATTGAGTTTTTTTTATTGTTTGTGCTGGCTTCTCCCTACGATGGCCAGCACTCCACGGCAGTCGACCCCTAGGGCTGGGTTACGGTTTTCGGCGAGGTTCATATGGAAGGATGGAACGATGCCCATGTGGAACAGAGATGTGTTTGTGGATGGTGTCATCATGACTCAACTCAAGTTGAAGGCGGACGATATTTTTTGCATCCAGCACAATGCCCAGGAGAGGGGCTACGATGTTTCCTTCAGATCCAGTTTGGGGCTCCAGGGGGTTTTGGAGGACTGCAAGCGGATGGAGGCTGATGTCGGACCCCTCAGCCATTTCGAGGTGTTTTCTCTGGACAGGCTGAATTTTCGAGTTATCAATGTCACAATGTACAACCCGTACGTGATTGATAAGGAGGTGACTGATTTTTTGGCCCCCTACGCTGAGGTGATATCTGAGGTCCGGAGGATCAGAGACAGACGTGGGATCTGGACGGGGCGGAGGCAGGTGCAGGTGCTCCTAAAGGCTGTTCCCGGTGGCTGTGACGGGCTGGCTCATCCCCCAGCCTTCTTTTCCTTGGGGCCTGATAGGGGGTATTTGTTTTATAACAACCAGCCCCCTTTCTGCCGAAGGTGCCGGGTGGCAGGGCACTCTGATGGAAAGTGTGGGGAGGTGAGGTGCCACCATTGCAAGGAGGAGGGCCACATGGCTAAAGATTGTAAGGTTGGTAAGAAATGCCACAACTGCAGTTCCACCGACCACCTGGTGAGGGCCTGTCCCCAGGAGCGGCGGTATTCGTCAGTGGTGGTGATGGGGAAGGAGCTTGCACCGAAGACCGGAGAGGAGGAAGAAAGTGCACCAGTGGCACCAGCACCAGCACCAATAGAGGCGTTTCCTGTGGAGAAGGACGCAGAGGCGGAGACGGTACTCCTGGTTGGCAACAAGACAGTTTCCCCTTTGTCTTCCGATGGAGAGGCGATGGACGAGGAGGAGGTGGTCGGTGGAGCCAGCGGAGCCAGTGGAGCCAGTGGAGCCAGAAAACGGAGGTTAAGGGTTAAAAGGACTACACCTGGGTCAGAAGGTATGGGGGCAGGGGAAATTACCGGTGGGGGCCCACAAAAAAAGGTAAGGGGAGGGAAGGGAGGTAGGGTGGCCCTCTTAGTGCAACAGGTCGGTGGGGAGCAGGGGGTTGGTGGGGGAGTGGGTTTGGCGGATGTTGAGGCTGAGGGGGAGGGGGTTTGTTTACCGGTTTCCCCTGTCCTGGACAGTATGGACAGTATGGACCCTTTTGAGACTCCAAGCCTTGGGGAAGGGTTACAGGTGGGAGCACCCAACACTTTGCCTGCTTCTTGGGATAAGGGGGAGGATGGGGAGGACAGTTAAAAGTGGGGGTAGGGGTATTATTGTGGGTTGGTTTTTTGTTTAATTTAATTTTATTATTGTCAATGGCTTTCACAGTGGGCACTTTTAATGCACGGGGGTTGAGGGGTTCTGTTAAGAGGAGGGGCTTTTTTGATTATGTTGCCTCACTCAGGCTTACCGTTTGTTTTGTTCAAGAGGTGCACTTACGGGATGGGAGGGATTGTGGTGTGTTTTCAAATGAATGGGACAAGGGGGAATCGTTTTGGTCAGTGGGGGGGGTTCACTCATCTGGTGTGGGGATACTGTTTGGAAACCGGGAGGCAAGGGTGGTGGGTTCTTTTGTAATTGTGCAGGGGAGGGTTATGGGGGTTGATGTGAATATTGGGGTTTTGAAATTGAGGGTGGTGGTGGTGTACGGGCCACAGAGGGCGGGTGAAAGGAGTGCCATGATGGAGGCTTTAAGGCCTTTTTTTGCCACAAACAGGCAGATGGTGGTGGGGGGTGATTTTAATGTGGATCTGGGGAGGGTGGGTGATCCAAGTGCTGGGTGTGTGGGTTCTTTTTTTAAGGGGCAGGGGCTTGTGGATGGAGGGAAGGCACTTACCCCTCGAATAGATGGTCCCACATGGCGTAACTCCCGGGGGGTAGCCAGGCGTCTCGATTATGTGTTTTTTTCTCGGTCCTTGGTCCTATTGTCGGGCCGGGTGGTCCCTGTTTTTTTCTCTGACCATGATGGGCTCCTCTTTCGGGTCCGGTCTAGCGCTCCTGTTTTCGGCCCCGGGTACTGGAGGTTGAACTCCAGTGTCCTTGGCGAGGATGAGTTCTGCAGTAGCTTTGTCTCCTTTTTCCGGGGGCTCGAGGGACTTAGGGCTTTGTTTTCTGGTGTGGTGGAGTGGTGGGAGGGGGCTAAGGAGAGGATAAAGGGGTTTTGTATTATGTATTGTCAACGGAGGGCGAAGGAGGCGGGGAGGGAAGTGCTCCGTCTTCAACACCTCCTCGAGCTCGAGTACACTTTGGGTAACCTAGGTGGCGCTGTAGACCAGCGGGCTTGTGACTCCCTTAAGACAGAACTTAGGGATGTCTATGAGGATAAGGCCCGTGCTTACCTGACGCGGTCACGTCGTGAGTTCTTGGAGAAGAATGAGACGTGTTCCGCAGCCTTTTTCAGCAGCGTGAGGGCTGATAAGGGAAGGAAGGTGATATCGGGAGTTAGGGACAGTCAGGGTCAGGTGGTTACTGAGACAGGGGAGATGGTAAGGGTCGCAACCGATCACTTCCGCTCCTTCTTCTGTGAACGAGTGGTGGATGAGGAGCGAGCAGAGGCTTTTTTGCAGCTTGTGGCTCAGAGGGTACCGTCAGACCTGGCTGAGGCTTTGGAGGCCCCTCTCTCTCTCGAGGAATTGGAGGGTGCCCTTCGTAGAATGGGCAAGCGTAAGGTTCCGGGCATCGATGGCCTGCCGGCTGAGTTTTATCTCATGTTTTGGGATATTCTCGGCCCGGTGGTTCTCGAGGTCCTGACCGAGGTCCTCCGCACAGGGGCACTGGGAGGGTCAATGGCTAAGGGGGTGATCTCACTTCTGTTTAAGAAGGGGGACGCCTCTGACCTTAAGAACTGGCGGCCATTGACCATGCTGTGTGTTGATTACAAGCTTTTGGCTAAGGTTCTCACAGACCGTCTGTGCACAGCTCTCCCAGATGCGGTCCATGTGGATCAGACGTGTGGGGTGGCTGGGCGCTCGTTGAGATGGAATCTCCAGCTCATCAGAGACGTCATCGCTTGGGCAGAGGATCGGGACCTGCCACTTATGGTGGTGGGTCTTGATCAGGCCAAAGCCTTTGATAGGGTTCACTGGGGTTTTATGTTCAAAGTTTTAGAGAGAATAGGCTTAGGGCGGGTTTTTGTTGGGTGGCTGCGTACTCTGTACACAGCAGTGGGGAGCACGGTTTCTGTTAATGGGCACTTGGGGGAGTTTTTTGGGTTGCACGCAGGGGTAAGACAGGGGTGTCCGCTCTCTCCCCTGCTCTACGTCCTTTATATGGAGCCCCTGGCGGCGGCCATTAGGGCTGACCCGGGTGTGAAGGGTATCCTGGTACCAGGCAGCAGGGGCCTGAGGGTCAAGTTGTCGCAGTATGCGGATGATACCACACTGCTACTGGACAACGATGCGTGTCTGAGTCGGTCTTTGGAGATCTTCCAGGACTTTGGCCGGGTGTCTGGCGCGGAGCTCAACCGTGCTAAATCCTCGGTTAAGTTCTTTGGGCGGTGGAAGAGTAGGTCAGACGTACCAGGAGGGCTGTCGCTCTGTGAAGGGGCCCTGAGGATTCTTGGGGTCCTCTTTGAGGCAGCCCACAGTGCCACGGTCAACTGGACCAGGCGAATAGATGCAGTTCATAAAAAGTTTGCCCTCTGGAAGGCCAGGAGACTGACCTTTACGGGGAAGGTACTGGTTTTGAAGGTAGACGTGTTGCCGTCCCTCCTGTACCTGGCGTACATCTTTCCGATGCCGGCCAGCATGCGGAGGCCGCTCACTCGGCTTGTGTTTCGTTTCATGTGGGGGGGGAGTTATGAATACGTGGCGAGGGCACGCATGTTGGCTCCGGTGGGGGAAGGGGGGAGGGACGTGCCCCATTTCCCACTCAAGTTGGACTGCATTTTTGTTTCTTTTTTGCTCAAAGAATTGTCCTCTCCGGTGGTCCATCCATCTGGCTACTTCCTCCGGTTCTACTTTGCCTACCCGGCAAGGAGGGTCATGGCCTGGTCCAATTCGGCCCCCCGGGCGGAGCAGTTGCCGTGGCATTTTGGCCACGCGGCAAAGTGGCTGCGGGCTCATCCTGGGGTTTTGGAAGGGGATGTGGGGTTGGACCAGAAGAGGCTCTATGCCGAGGTGAGACAGGGAGTGACCGCGCCAGCTGTGGTGGGGATACCCGCTACAGTTTGGTTGTCGGTACAACTGCCTGGCCTGGACAATGGGCTCAAGGATTTAGGATGGCTGATGTTACACAGGAGTTTGCCGGTGCGTGAGATCATGCACCGGCATGGCTTGGCGAGATCCCCGGTGTGCCCCAGAGCTGGTTGCTTTGTGGACGAGACTATTAGACACGTCATGTGGGACTGTCCTTTTGCAGGGGTGGTGTGGGCTAGGGCATCTGTGTTGATTGGGAGGTTGGAGGGGAGTGTTGGGGTCACATGGGCAAGATTGGAGAGAGGGATTGGGAGAGCTGGGGGGGGGCGTAGGGGGCGTCTCCTGCAATGGCTGCTCATGGGCCTTTTTAAGAAGGGGCTGTGGGAGGCCAGACAGGCTCTGGTTAAAAAGGCAGTGGATTGGGGGGTGGAGGGGGTTGTTAGGAGAGTAGAGGGGGACGTAAAGGGAAGGATGCGGTGGGATGTGAAGAGGTGGGGACATCATGCTGCTAGGGAGAGATGGAAGGGGGGTTTAGGTTTGATGGAAGGGATGTAGTGGTTGCTTAGGATATTGACATATGGTTTTTTTTTTTTTTGTGGAGACCGGAAAGTGCATAAGTGGAAAATGGGGACATGGTTTTTTGTCTTGGATAGTGGGCTATTGTTTTGGGTGGGATAAAGGGAGGTTTTGGTTAACAGTGGGTGGTTTAATTTGGGGTTCATTTTCATTTTCAACTGTAACAGGGACAGCATACAATAAGGAACATAAAATGAAAATGTAGAAATGCAAATGTTCAGGAAAGTTTTGTTTGGATTAGTAGGGAAAGGTAAATTAAGAATGTGTGCACATGTATGGGTGTTTTAAATAGTATGATAGGAAGTCGTTTTGTAGTTTGTATGGTATAGGGACAGATAGGATGTGATAACATGTATATGATTATTTTTGATATAAAATTAAGAAAGAAGGTAAAAACTCCCCTCCCAGCTGGTTGGAGGGGAGGAGAAGCCCGATTTCACAAAAAAAAAAAAAAAAAAAAAAAAAAAAAATCTGTTCTTATCAGTTTAATATCTGATACGTCCCCTACCCGGGGACCATATATTAAATTGATTTTTGGAACAGGGAGATGGAATAGGGGCTTGCTCCGTCCACTCCACGCATCGACCTGGTCTTGCAGTATCTCCAGGAACGGTGCACTAACTCCTCCTAACTTTGTCAAAGTAAATGTTTTGGTACGCTAATCTGCGATGGGTTAAAGGCAATGCAAAAAAAAAGAAATCATTAGATGGGCAACGCTCTGTTTAATCTGCGTTATGTTTTCCCGCCCTTTTTGTTAAAAAAAAAAAAAAAAAAAAAAAAAAAAACGTCCGTGTGTGTGTGTGTGTGTGTGTGTGTAAATGGCTGCATTTACATAGCGCTTTACAATTTGTTCCTCACATTTTACCCATTCACTCAGACGTTCACACACCGATGGCGGAGGCAACCATGCAAGGTGCCAACCTACCTGCTCATCAGGAGCAATTAGGGGATAAGTGTCTTTAAACAAAGCACAATTGATGCAAACACAGACAACGTGTTGTAAATGCTAGTACAGTAACATCCACCCCCCTGCGTCCTGTATCAGCCGCGCCGGGCGTGCCCGCTGGCCATAATGGGGGTTATCGCTTCTCGGCCTTTTGGCTAAGATCAAGTGTAGTATCTGTTCTTATCAGTTTAATATCTGATACGTCCCCTACCCGGGGACCATATATTAAATTGATTTTTGGAACAGGGAGATGGAATAGGGGCTTGCTCCGTCCACTCCACGCATCGACCTGGTCTTGCAGTATCTCCAGGAACGGTGCACTAACTCCTCCTAACTTTGTCAAAGTAAATGTTTTGGTACGCTAATCTGCGATGGGTTAAAGGCAATGCAAAAAAAAAGAAATCATTAGATGGGCAACGCTCTGTTTAATCTGCGTTATGTTTTCCCGCCCTTTTTGTTAAAAAAAAAAGAAAAAAAAAAAAAAAAAAAAAAAAACGTGTGTGTGTGTGTGTGTGTGTGTGTGTGTGTGTAAATGGCTGCATTTACATAGCGCTTTACAATTTGTTCCTCACATTTTACCCATTCACTCAGACGTTCACACACCGATGGCGGAGGCAACCATGCAAGGTGCCAACCTACCTGCTCATCAGGAGCAATTAGGGGATAAGTGTCTTTAAACAAAGCACAATTGATGCAAACACAGACAACGTGTTGTAAATGCTAGTACAGTAACATCCACCCCCCTGCGTACTGTATCAGCCGCGCCGGGCGTGCCCGCTGGCCATAATGGGGGTTATCGCTTCTCGGCCTTTTGGCTAAGATCAAGTGTAGTATCTGTTCTTATCAGTTTAATATCTGATACGTCCCCTACCCGGGGACCATATATTAAATTGATTTTTGGAACAGGGAGATGGAATAGGGGCTTGCTCCGTCCACTCCACGCATCGACCTGGTCTTGCAGTATCTCCAGGAACGGTGCACTAACTCCTCCTAACTTTGTCAAAGTAAATGTTTTGGTACGCTAATCTGCGATGGGTTAAAGGCAATGCAAAAAAAAAGAAATCATTAGATGGGCAATGCTCTGTTTAATCTGCGTTATGTTTTCCCGCCCTTTTTGTTAAAAAAAAAAAAAAAAAAAAAAAAAAAAAACGTGTGTGTGTGTGTGTGTGTGTGTGTGTGTGTAAATGGCTGCATTTACATAGCGCTTTACAATTTGTTCCTCACATTTTACCCATTCACTCAGACGTTCACACACCGATGGCGGAGGCAACCATGCAAGGTGCCAACCTACCTGCTCATCAGGAGCAATTAGGGGATAAGTGTCTTTAAACAAAGCACAATTGATGCAAACACAGACAACGTGTTGTAAATGCTAGTACAGTAACATCCACCCCCCTGCGTACTGTATCAGCCGCGCCGGGCGTGCCCGCTGGCCATAATGGGGGTTATCGCTTCTCGGCCTTTTGGCTAAGATCAAGTGGATGACCGGTGTATGCTGTTCCTGGTTTTGTTTGCTTGTTTATTATTTTTCTCACATTTCCACAGTCGTGCGGTGTATGGGACTGGAAATTGAGTTTTTTTTTATTGTTTGTGCTGGCTTCTCCCTACGATGGCCAGCACTCCACGGCAGTCGACCCCTAGGGCTGGGTTACGGTTTTCGGCGAGGTTCATATGGAAGGATGGAACGATGCCCATGTGGAACAGAGATGTGTTTGTGGATGGTGTCATCATGACTCAACTCAAGTTGAAGGCGGACGATATTTTTTGCATCCAGCACAATGCCCAGGAGAGGGGCTACGATGTTTCCTTCAGATCCAGTTTGGGGCTCCAGGGGGTTTTGGAGGACTGCAAGCGGATGGAGGCTGATGTCGGACCCCTCAGCCATTTCGAGGTGTTTTCTCTGGACAGGCTGAATTTTCGAGTTATCAATGTCACAATGTACAACCCGTACGTGATCGATAAGGAGGTGACTGATTTTTTGGCCCCCTACGCTGAGGTGATATCTGAGGTCCGGAGGATCAGAGACAGACGTGGGATCTGGACGGGGCGGAGGCAGGTGCAGGTGCTCCTAAAGGCTGTTCCCGGTGGCTGTGACGGGCTGGCTCATCCCCCAGCCTTCTTTTCCTTGGGGCCTGATAGGGGGTATTTGTTTTATAACAACCAGCCCCCTTTCTGCCGAAGGTGCCGGGTGGCAGGGCACTCTGATGGAAAGTGTGGGGAGGTGAGGTGCCACCATTGCAAGGAGGAGGGCCACATGGCTAAAGATTGTAAGGTTGGTAAGAAATGCCACAACTGCAGTTCCACCGACCACCTGGTGAGGGCCTGTCCCCAGGAGCGGCGGTATTCGTCAGTGGTGGTGATGGGGAAGGAGCTTGCACCGAAGACCGGAGAGGAGGAAGAAAGTGCACCAGTGGCACCAGCACCAGCACCAATAGAGGCGATTCCTGTGGAGAAGGACGCAGAGGCGGAGACGGTACTCCTGGTTGGCAACAAGACAGTTTCCCCTTTGTCTTCCGATGGAGAGGCGATGGACGAGGAGGAGGTGGTCGGTGGAGCCAGCGGAGCCAGTGGAGCCAGTGGAGCCAGAAAACGGAGGTTAAGGGTTAAAAGGACTACACCTGGGTCAGAAGGTATGGGGGCAGGGGAAATTACCGGTGGGGGCCCACAAAAAAAGGTAAGGGGAGGGAAGGGAGGTAGGGTGGCCCTCTTAGTGCAACAGGTCGGTGGGGAGCAGGGGGTTGGTGGGGGAGTGGGTTTGGCGGATGTTGAGGCTGAGGGGGAGGGGGTTTGTTTACCGGTTTCCCCTGTCCTGGACAGTATGGACAGTATGGACCCTTTTGAGACTCCAAGCCTTGGGGAAGGGTTACAGGTGGGAGCACCCAACACTTTGCCTGCTTCTTGGGATAAGGGGGAGGATGGGGAGGACAGTTAAAAGTGGGGGTAGGGGTATTATTGTGGGTTGGTTTTTTGTTTAATTTATTTTTATTATTGTCAATGGCTTTCACAGTGGGCACTTTTAATGCACGGGGGTTGAGGGGTTCTGTTAAGAGGAGGGGCTTTTTTGATTATGTTGCCTCACTCAGGCTTACCGTTTGTTTTGTTCAAGAGGTGCACTTACGGGATGGGAGGGATTGTGGTGTGTTTTCAAAGGAATGGGACAAGGGGGAATCGTTTTGGTCAGTGGGGGGGGTTCACTCATCTGGTGTGGGGATACTGTTTGGAAACCGGGAGGCAAGGGTGGTGGGTTCTTTTGTAATTGTGCAGGGGAGGGTTATGGGGGTTGATGTGAATATTGGGGTTTTGAAATTGAGGGTGGTGGTGGTGTACGGGCCACAGAGGGCGGGTGAAAGGAGTGCCATGATGGAGGCTTTAAGGCCTTTTTTTGCCACAAACAGGCAGATGGTGGTGGGGGGTGATTTTAATGTGGATCTGGGGAGGGTGGGTGATCCAAGTGCTGGGTGTGTGGGTTCTTTTTTTAAGGGGCAGGGGCTTGTGGATGGAGGGAAGGCACTTACCCCTCGAATAGATGGTCCCACATGGCGTAACTCCCGGGGGGTAGCCAGGCGTCTCGATTATGTGTTTTTTTCTCGGTCCTTGGTCCTATTGTCGGGCCGGGTGGTCCCTGTTTTTTTCTCTGACCATGATGGGCTCCTCTTTCGGGTCCGGTCTAGCGCTCCTGTTTTCGGCCCCGGGTACTGGAGGTTGAACTCCAGTGTCCTTGGCGAGGATGAGTTCTGCAGTAGCTTTGTCTCCTTTTTCCGGGGGCTCGAGGGACTTAGGGCTTTGTTTTCTGGTGTGGTGGAGTGGTGGGAGGGGGCTAAGGAGAGGATAAAGGGGTTTTGTATTATGTATTGTCAACGGAGGGCGAAGGAGGCGGGGAGGGAAGTGCTCCGTCTTCAACACCTCCTCGAGCTCGAGTACACTTTGGGTAACCTAGGTGGCGCTGTAGACCAGCGGGCTTGTGACTCCCTTAAGACAGAACTTAGGGATGTCTATGAGGATAAGGCCCGTGCTTACCTGACGCGGTCACGTCGTGAGTTCTTGGAGAAGAATGAGACGTGTTCCGCAGCCTTTTTCAGCAGCGTGAGGGCTGATAAGGGAAGGAAGGTGATATCGGGAGTTAGGGACAGTCAGGGTCAGGTGGTTACTGAGACAGGGGAGATGGTAAGGGTCGCAACCGATCACTTCCGCTCCTTCTTCTGTGAACGAGTGGTGGATGAGGAGCGAGCAGAGGCTTTTTTGCAGCTTGTGGCTCAGAGGGTACCGTCAGACCTGGCTGAGGCTTTGGAGGCCCCTCTCTCTCTCGAGGAATTGGAGGGTGCCCTTCGTAGAATGGGCAAGCGTAAGGTTCCGGGCATCGATGGCCTGCCGGCTGAGTTTTATCTCATGTTTTGGGATATTCTCGGCCCGGTGGTTCTCGAGGTCCTGACCGAGGTCCTCCGCACAGGGGCACTGGGAGGGTCAATGGCTAAGGGGGTGATCTCACTTCTGTTTAAGAAGGGGGACGCCTCTGACCTTAAGAACTGGCGGCCATTGACCATGCTGTGTGTTGATTACAAGCTTTTGGCTAAGGTTCTCACAGACCGTCTGTGCACAGCTCTCCCAGATGCGGTCCATGTGGATCAGACGTGTGGGGTGGCTGGGCGCTCGTTGAGATGGAATCTCCAGCTCATCAGAGACGTCATCGCTTGGGCAGAGGATCGGGACCTGCCACTTATGGTGGTGGGTCTTGATCAGGCCAAAGCCTTTGATAGGGTTCACTGGGGTTTTATGTTCAAAGTTTTAGAGAGAATAGGCTTAGGGCGGGTTTTTGTTGGGTGGCTGCGTACTCTGTACACAGCAGTGGGGAGCACGGTTTCTGTTAATGGGCACTTGGGGGAGTTTTTTGGGTTGCACGCAGGGGTAAGACAGGGGTGTCCGCTCTCTCCCCTGCTCTACGTCCTTTATATGGAGCCCCTGGCGGCGGCCATTAGGGCTGACCCGGGTGTGAAGGGTATCCTGGTACCAGGCAGCAGGGGCCTGAGGGTCAAGTTGTCGCAGTATGCGGATGATACCACACTGCTACTGGACAACGATGCGTGTCTGAGTCGGTCTTTGGAGATCTTCCAGGACTTTGGCCGGGTGTCTGGCGCGGAGCTCAACCGTGCTAAATCCTCGGTTAAGTTCTTTGGGCGGTGGAAGAGTAGGTCAGACGTACCAGGAGGGCTGTCGCTCTGTGAAGGGGCCCTGAGGATTCTTGGGGTCCTCTTTGAGGCAGCCCACAGTGCCACGGTCAACTGGACCAGGCGAATAGATGCAGTTCATAAAAAGTTTGCCCTCTGGAAGGCCAGGAGACTGACCTTTACGGGGAAGGTACTGGTTTTGAAGGTAGACGTGTTGCCGTCCCTCCTGTACCTGGCGTACATCTTTCCGATGCCGGCCAGCATGCGGAGGCCGCTCACTCGGCTTGTGTTTCGTTTCATGTGGGGGGGGAGTTATGAATACGTGGCGAGGGCACGCATGTTGGCTCCGGTGGGGGAAGGGGGGAGGGACGTGCCCCATTTCCCACTCAAGTTGGACTGCATTTTTGTTTCTTTTTTGCTCAAAGAATTGTCCTCTCCGGTAGTCCATCCATCTGGCTACTTCCTCCGGTTCTACTTTGCCTACCCGGCAAGGAGGGTCATGGCCTGGTCCAATTCGGCCCCCCGGGCGGAGCAGTTGCCGTGGCATTTTGGCCACGCGGCAAAGTGGCTGCGGGCTCATCCTGGGGTTTTGGAAGGGGATGTGGGGTTGGACCAGAAGAGGCTCTATGCCGAGGTGAGACAGGGAGTGACCGCGCCAGCTGTGGTGGGGATACCCGCTACAGTTTGGTTGTCGGTACAACTGCCTGGCCTGGACAATGGGCTCAAGGATTTAGGATGGCTGATGTTACACAGGAGTTTGCCGGTGCGTGAGATCATGCACCGGCATGGCTTGGCGAGATCCCCGGTGTGCCCCAGAGCTGGTTGCTTTGTGGACGAGACTATTAGACACGTCATGTGGGACTGTCCTTTTGCAGGGGTGGTGTGGGCTAGGGCATCTGTGTTGATTGGGAGGTTGGAGGGGAGTGTTGGGGTCACATGGGCAAGATTGGAGAGAGGGATTGGGAGAGCTGGGGGGGGGCGTAGGGGGCGTCTCCTGCAATGGCTGCTCATGGGCCTTTTTAAGAAGGGGCTGTGGGAGGCCAGACAGGCTCTGGTTAAAAAGGCGGTGGATTGGGGGGTGGAGGGGGTTGTTAGGAGAGTAGAGGGGGACGTAAAGGGAAGGATGCGGTGGGATGTGAAGAGGTGGGGACATCATGCTGCTAGGGAGAGATGGAAGGGGGGTTTAGGTTTGATGGAAGGGATGTAGTGGTTGCTTAGGATATTGACATATGGTTTTTTTTTTTTTTTTTTTTTTTTTTTTTTTTTGTGGAGACCGGAAAGTGCATAAGTGGAAAATGGGGACATGGTTTTTTGTCTTGGATAGTGGGCTATTGTTTTGGGTGGGATAAAGGGAGGTTTTGGTTAACAGTGGGTGGTTTAATTTGGGGTTCATTTTCATTTTCAACTGTAACAGGGACAGCATACAATAAGGAACATAAAATGAAAATGTAGAAATGCAAATGTTCAGGAAAGTTTTGTTTGGATTAGTAGGGAAAGGTAAATTAAGAATGTGTGCACATGTATGGGTGTTTTAAATAGTATGATAGGAAGTCGTTTTGTAGTTTGTATGGTATAGGGACAGATAGGATGTGATAACATGTATATGATTATTTTTGATATAAAATTAAGAAAGAAGGTAAAAACTCCCCTCCCAGCTGGTTGGAGGGGAGGAGAAGCCCGATTTCACAAAAAAAAAAAAAAAAAAAAATCTGTTCTTATCAGTTTAATATCTGATACGTCCCCTACCCGGGGACCATATATTAAATTGATTTTTGGAACAGGGAGATGGAATAGGGGCTTGCTCCGTCCACTCCACGCATCGACCTGGTCTTGCAGTATCTCCAGGAACGGTGCACTAACTCCTCCTAACTTTGTCAAAGTAAATGTTTTGGTACGCTAATCTGCGATGGGTTAAAGGCAATGCAAAAAAAAAGAAATCATTAGATGGGCAATGCTCTGTTTAATCTGCGTTATGTTTTCCCGCCCTTTTTGTTAAAAAAAAATACGTCCGTGTGTGTGTGTGTGTGTGTGTGTGTGTGTGTGTGTGTGTGTGTGTGTGTGTGTGTGTGTGTGTGTGTGTGTGTGTAAATGGCTGCATTTACATAGCGCTTTACAATTTGTTCCTCACATTTTACCCATTCACTCAGACGTTCACACACCGATGGCGGAGGCAACCATGCAAGGTGCCAACCTACCTGCTCATCAGGAGCAATTAGGGGATAAGTGTCTTTAAACAAAGCACAATTGATGCAAACACAGACAACGTGTTGTAAATGCTAGTACAGTAACATCCACCCCCCTGCGTCCTGTATCAGCCGCGCCGGGCGTGCCCGCTGGCCATAATGGGGGTTATCGCTTCTCGGCCTTTTGGCTAAGATCAAGTGTAGTATCTGTTCTTATCAGTTTAATATCTGATACGTCCCCTACCCGGGGACCATATATTAAATTGATTTTTGGAACAGGGAGATGGAATAGGGGCTTGCTCCGTCCACTCCACGCATCGACCTGGTCTTGCAGTATCTCCAGGAACGGTGCACTAACTCCTCCTAACTTTGTCAAAGTAAATGTTTTGGTACGCTAATCTGCGATGGGTTAAAGGCAATGCAAAAAAAAAGAAATCATTAGATGGGCAACGCTCTGTTTAATCTGCGTTATGTTTTCCCGCCCTTTTTGTTAAAAAAAAAAAAAAAAAAAAAAAAAAAAACGTCCGTGTGTGTGTGTGTGTGTGTGTGTGTGTGTAAATGGCTGCATTTACATAGCGCTTTACAATTTGTTCCTCACATTTTACCCATTCACTCAGACGTTCACACACCGATGGCGGAGGCAACCATGCAAGGTGCCAACCTACCTGCTCATCAGGAGCAATTAGGGGATAAGTGTCTTTAAACAAAGCACAATTGATGCAAACACAGACAACGTGTTGTAAATGCTAGTACAGTAACATCCACCCCCCTGCGTACTGTATCAGCCGCGCCGGGCGTGCCCGCTGGCCATAATGGGGGTTATCGCTTCTCGGCCTTTTGGCTAAGATCAAGTGTAGTATCTGTTCTTATCAGTTTAATATCTGATACGTCCCCTACCCGGGGACCATATATTAAATTGATTTTTGGAACAGGGAGATGGAATAGGGGCTTGCTCCGTCCACTCCACGCATCGACCTGGTCTTGCAGTATCTCCAGGAACGGTGCACTAACTCCTCCTAACTTTGTCAAAGTAAATGTTTTGGTACGCTAATCTGCGATGGGTTAAAGGCAATGCAAAAAAAAAGAAATCATTAGATGGGCAATGCTCTGTTTAATCTGCGTTATGTTTTCCCGCCCTTTTTGTTAAAAAAAAATACGTCCGTGTGTGTGTGTGTGTGTGTGTGTGTGTGTGTGTGTGTGTGTGTGTGTGTGTGTGTGTGTGTGTGTGTGTGTGTGTGTGTGTAAATGGCTGCATTTACATAGCGCTTTACAATTTGTTCCTCACATTTTACCCATTCACTCAGACGTTCACACACCGATGGCGGAGGCAACCATGCAAGGTGCCAACCTACCTGCTCATCAGGAGCAATTAGGGGATAAGTGTCTTTAAACAAAGCACAATTGATGCAAACACAGACAACGTGTTGTAAATGCTAGTACAGTAACATCCACCCCCCTGCGTCCTGTATCAGCCGCGCCGGGCGTGCCCGCTGGCCATAATGGGGGTTATCGCTTCTCGGCCTTTTGGCTAAGATCAAGTGTAGTATCTGTTCTTATCAGTTTAATATCTGATACGTCCCCTACCCGGGGACCATATATTAAATTGATTTTTGGAACAGGGAGATGGAATAGGGGCTTGCTCCGTCCACTCCACGCATCGACCTGGTCTTGCAGTATCTCCAGGAACGGTGCACTAACTCCTCCTAACTTTGTCAAAGTAAATGTTTTGGTACGCTAATCTGCGATGGGTTAAAGGCAATGCAAAAAAAAAGAAATCATTAGATGGGCAACGCTCTGTTTAATCTGCGTTATGTTTTCCCGCCCTTTTTGTTAAAAAAAAAAAAAAAAAAAAAAAAAAAACGTCCGTGTGTGTGTGTGTGTGTGTGTGTGTAAATGGCTGCATTTACATAGCGCTTTACAATTTGTTCCTCACATTTTACCCATTCACTCAGACGTTCACACACCGATGGCGGAGGCAACCATGCAAGGTGCCAACCTACCTGCTCATCAGGAGCAATTAGGGGATAAGTGTCTTTAAACAAAGCACAATTGATGCAAACACAGACAACGTGTTGTAAATGCTAGTACAGTAACATCCACCCCCCTGCGTACTGTATCAGCCGCGCCGGGCGTGCCCGCTGGCCATAATGGGGGTTATCGCTTCTCGGCCTTTTGGCTAAGATCAAGTGTAGTATCTGTTCTTATCAGTTTAATATCTGATACGTCCCCTACCCGGGGACCATATATTAAATTGATTTTTGGAACAGGGAGATGGAATAGGGGCTTGCTCCGTCCACTCCACGCATCGACCTGGTCTTGCAGTATCTCCAGGAACGGTGCACTAACTCCTCCTAACTTTGTCAAAGTAAATGTTTTGGTACGCTAATCTGCGATGGGTTAAAGGCAATGCAAAAAAAAAGAAATCATTAGATGGGCAATGCTCTGTTTAATCTGCGTTATGTTTTCCCGCCCTTTTTGTTAAAAAAAAAAAAAAAAACGTGTGTGTGTGTGTGTGTGTGTGTGTGTGTGTAAATGGCTGCATTTACATAGCGCTTTACAATTTGTTCCTCACATTTTACCCATTCACTCAGACGTTCACACACCGATGGCGGAGGCAACCATGCAAGGTGCCAACCTACCTGCTCATCAGGAGCAATTAGGGGATAAGTGTCTTTAAACAAAGCACAATTGATGCAAACACAGACAACGTGTTGTAAATGCTAGTACAGTAACATCCACCCCCCTGCGTACTGTATCAGCCGCGCCGGGCGTGCCCGCTGGCCATAATGGGGGTTATCGCTTCTCGGCCTTTTGGCTAAGATCAAGTGTAGTATCTGTTCTTATCAGTTTAATATCTGATACGTCCCCTACCCGGGGACCATATATTAAATTGATTTTTGGAACAGGGAGATGGAATAGGGGCTTGCTCCGTCCACTCCACGCATCGACCTGGTCTTGCAGTATCTCCAGGAACGGTGCACTAACTCCTCCTAACTTTGTCAAAGTAAATGTTTTGGTACGCTAATCTGCGATGGGTTAAAGGCAATGCAAAAAAAAAGAAATCATTAGATGGGCAATGCTCTGTTTAATCTGCGTTATGTTTTCCCGCCCTTTTTGTTAAAAAAAAATACGTCCGTGTGTGTGTGTGTGTGTGTGTGTGTGTGTGTGTGTGTGTGTGTGTGTGTGTGTGTGTGTGTGTGTGTGTGTGTGTAAATGGCTGCATTTACATAGCGCTTTACAATTTGTTCCTCACATTTTACCCATTCACTCAGACGTTCACACACCGATGGCGGAGGCAACCATGCAAGGTGCCAACCTACCTGCTCATCAGGAGCAATTAGGGGATAAGTGTCTTTAAACAAAGCACAATTGATGCAAACACAGACAACGTGTTGTAAATGCTAGTACAGTAACATCCACCCCCCTGCGTACTGTATCAGCCGCGCCGGGCGTGCCCGCTGGCCATAATGGGGGTTATCGCTTCTCGGCCTTTTGGCTAAGATCAAGTGTAGTATCTGTTCTTATCAGTTTAATATCTGATACGTCCCCTACCCGGGGACCATATATTAAATTGATTTTTGGAACAGGGAGATGGAATAGGGGCTTGCTCCGTCCACTCCACGCATCGACCTGGTCTTGCAGTATCTCCAGGAACGGTGCACTAACTCCTCCTAACTTTGTCAAAGTAAATGTTTTGGTACGCTAATCTGCGATGGGTTAAAGGCAATGCAAAAAAAAAGAAATCATTAGATGGGCAATGCTCTGTTTAATCTGCGTTATGTTTTCCCGCCCTTTTTGTTAAAAAAAAAAAAAAAAAAAAAAAAAAAAAACGTGTGTGTGTGTGTGTGTGTGTGTGTGTGTGTAAATGGCTGCATTTACATAGCGCTTTACAATTTGTTCCTCACATTTTACCCATTCACTCAGACGTTCACACACCGATGGCGGAGGCAACCATGCAAGGTGCCAACCTACCTGCTCATCAGGAGCAATTAGGGGATAAGTGTCTTTAAACAAAGCACAATTGATGCAAACACAGACAACGTGTTGTAAATGCTAGTACAGTAACATCCACCCCCCTGCGTACTGTATCAGCCGCGCCGGGCGTGCCCGCTGGCCATAATGGGGGTTATCGCTTCTCGGCCTTTTGGCTAAGATCAAGTGTAGTATCTGTTCTTATCAGTTTAATATCTGATACGTCCCCTACCCGGGGACCATATATTAAATTGATTTTTGGAACAGGGAGATGGAATAGGGGCTTGCTCCGTCCACTCCACGCATCGACCTGGTCTTGCAGTATCTCCAGGAACGGTGCACTAACTCCTCCTAACTTTGTCAAAGTAAATGTTTTGGTACGCTAATCTGCGATGGGTTAAAGGCAATGCAAAAAAAAAGAAATCATTAGATGGGCAATGCTCTGTTTAATCTGCGTTATGTTTTCCCGCCCTTTTTGTTAAAAAAAAATACGTCCGTGTGTGTGTGTGTGTGTGTGTGTGTGTGTGTGTGTGTGTGTGTGTGTGTGTGTGTGTGTGTGTGTGTGTGTGTGTAAATGGCTGCATTTACATAGCGCTTTACAATTTGTTCCTCACATTTTACCCATTCACTCAGACGTTCACACACCGATGGCGGAGGCAACCATGCAAGGTGCCAACCTACCTGCTCATCAGGAGCAATTAGGGGATAAGTGTCTTTAAACAAAGCACAATTGATGCAAACACAGACAACGTGTTGTAAATGCTAGTACAGTAACATCCACCCCCCTGCGTACTGTATCAGCCGCGCCGGGCGTGCCCGCTGGCCATAATGGGGGTTATCGCTTCTCGGCCTTTTGGCTAAGATCAAGTGTAGTATCTGTTCTTATCAGTTTAATATCTGATACGTCCCCTACCCGGGGACCATATATTAAATTGATTTTTGGAACAGGGAGATGGAATAGGGGCTTGCTCCGTCCACTCCACGCATCGACCTGGTCTTGCAGTATCTCCAGGAACGGTGCACTAACTCCTCCTAACTTTGTCAAAGTAAATGTTTTGGTACGCTAATCTGCGATGGGTTAAAGGCAATGCAAAAAAAAAGAAATCATTAGATGGGCAATGCTCTGTTTAATCTGCGTTATGTTTTCCCGCCCTTTTTGTTAAAAAAAAATACGTCCGTGTGTGTGTGTGTGTGTGTGTGTGTGTGTGTGTGTGTGTGTGTGTGTGTGTGTGTGTGTGTGTGTGTGTGTGTGTGTAAATGGCTGCATTTACATAGCGCTTTACAATTTGTTCCTCACATTTTACCCATTCACTCAGACGTTCACACACCGATGGCGGAGGCAACCATGCAAGGTGCCAACCTACCTGCTCATCAGGAGCAATTAGGGGATAAGTGTCTTTAAACAAAGCACAATTGATGCAAACACAGACAACGTGTTGTAAATGCTAGTACAGTAACATCCACCCCCCTGCGTACTGTATCAGCCGCGCCGGGCGTGCCCGCTGGCCATAATGGGGGTTATCGCTTCTCGGCCTTTTGGCTAAGATCAAGTGTAGTATCTGTTCTTATCAGTTTAATATCTGATACGTCCCCTACCCGGGGACCATATATTAAATTGATTTTTGGAACAGGGAGATGGAATAGGGGCTTGCTCCGTCCACTCCACGCATCGACCTGGTCTTGCAGTATCTCCAGGAACGGTGCACTAACTCCTCCTAACTTTGTCAAAGTAAATGTTTTGGTACGCTAATCTGCGATGGGTTAAAGGCAATGCAAAAAAAAAGAAATCATTAGATGGGCAATGCTCTGTTTAATCTGCGTTATGTTTTCCCGCCCTTTTTGTTAAAAAAAAAAAAAAAAAAAAAAAAAAAAAACGTGTGTGTGTGTGTGTGTGTGTGTGTGTGTGTAAATGGCTGCATTTACATAGCGCTTTACAATTTGTTCCTCACATTTTACCCATTCACTCAGACGTTCACACACCGATGGCGGAGGCAACCATGCAAGGTGCCAACCTACCTGCTCATCAGGAGCAATTAGGGGATAAGTGTCTTTAAACAAAGCACAATTGATGCAAACACAGACAACGTGTTGTAAATGCTAGTACAGTAACATCCACCCCCCTGCGTACTGTATCAGCCGCGCCGGGCGTGCCCGCTGGCC
Organism: Notolepis coatsorum; assembly: GCF_963971535.1. Lineage (NCBI taxonomy): Eukaryota > Metazoa > Chordata > Actinopteri > Aulopiformes > Paralepididae > Notolepis > Notolepis coatsorum. The sequence goes on from NC_140171.1 coordinate 180,507,207, forward strand.
ATAATGGGGGTTATCGCTTCTCGGCCTTTTGGCTAAGATCAAGTGTAGTATCTGTTCTTATCAGTTTAATATCTGATACGTCCCCTACCCGGGGACCATATATTAAATTGATTTTTGGAACAGGGAGATGGAATAGGGGCTTGCTCCGTCCACTCCACGCATCGACCTGGTCTTGCAGTATCTCCAGGAACGGTGCACTAACTCCTCCTAACTTTGTCAAAGTAAATGTTTTGGTACGCTAATCTGCGATGGGTTAAAGGCAATGCAAAAAAAAAGAAATCATTAGATGGGCAATGCTCTGTTTAATCTGCGTTATGTTTTCCCGCCCTTTTTGTTAAAAAAAAATACGTCCGTGTGTGTGTGTGTGTGTGTGTGTGTGTGTGTGTGTGTGTGTGTGTGTGTGTGTGTGTGTGTGTGTGTGTGTGTGTAAATGGCTGCATTTACATAGCGCTTTACAATTTGTTCCTCACATTTTACCCATTCACTCAGACGTTCACACACCGATGGCGGAGGCAACCATGCAAGGTGCCAACCTACCTGCTCATCAGGAGCAATTAGGGGATAAGTGTCTTTAAACAAAGCACAATTGATGCAAACACAGACAACGTGTTGTAAATGCTAGTACAGTAACATCCACCCCCCTGCGTCCTGTATCAGCCGCGCCGGGCGTGCCCGCTGGCCATAATGGGGGTTATCGCTTCTCGGCCTTTTGGCTAAGATCAAGTGTAGTATCTGTTCTTATCAGTTTAATATCTGATACGTCCCCTACCCGGGGACCATATATTAAATTGATTTTTGGAACAGGGAGATGGAATAGGGGCTTGCTCCGTCCACTCCACGCATCGACCTGGTCTTGCAGTATCTCCAGGAACGGTGCACTAACTCCTCCTAACTTTGTCAAAGTAAATGTTTTGGTACGCTAATCTGCGATGGGTTAAAGGCAATGCAAAAAAAAAGAAATCATTAGATGGGCAACGCTCTGTTTAATCTGCGTTATGTTTTCCCGCCCTTTTTGTTAAAAAAAAAAAAAAAAAAAAAAAAAAAAACGTCCGTGTGTGTGTGTGTGTGTGTGTGTGTGTGTAAATGGCTGCATTTACATAGCGCTTTACAATTTGTTCCTCACATTTTACCCATTCACTCAGACGTTCACACACCGATGGCGGAGGCAACCATGCAAGGTGCCAACCTACCTGCTCATCAGGAGCAATTAGGGGATAAGTGTCTTTAAACAAAGCACAATTGATGCAAACACAGACAACGTGTTGTAAATGCTAGTACAGTAACATCCACCCCCCTGCGTACTGTATCAGCCGCGCCGGGCGTGCCCGCTGGCCATAATGGGGGTTATCGCTTCTCGGCCTTTTGGCTAAGATCAAGTGTAGTATCTGTTCTTATCAGTTTAATATCTGATACGTCCCCTACCCGGGGACCATATATTAAATTGATTTTTGGAACAGGGAGATGGAATAGGGGCTTGCTCCGTCCACTCCACGCATCGACCTGGTCTTGCAGTATCTCCAGGAACGGTGCACTAACTCCTCCTAACTTTGTCAAAGTAAATGTTTTGGTACGCTAATCTGCGATGGGTTAAAGGCAATGCAAAAAAAAAGAAATCATTAGATGGGCAATGCTCTGTTTAATCTGCGTTATGTTTTCCCGCCCTTTTTGTTAAAAAAAAATACGTCCGTGTGTGTGTGTGTGTGTGTGTGTGTGTGTGTGTGTGTGTGTGTGTGTGTGTGTGTGTGTGTGTGTGTGTAAATGGCTGCATTTACATAGCGCTTTACAATTTGTTCCTCACATTTTACCCATTCACTCAGACGTTCACACACCGATGGCGGAGGCAACCATGCAAGGTGCCAACCTACCTGCTCATCAGGAGCAATTAGGGGATAAGTGTCTTTAAACAAAGCACAATTGATGCAAACACAGACAACGTGTTGTAAATGCTAGTACAGTAACATCCACCCCCCTGCGTCCTGTATCAGCCGCGCCGGGCGTGCCCGCTGGCCATAATGGGGGTTATCGCTTCTCGGCCTTTTGGCTAAGATCAAGTGTAGTATCTGTTCTTATCAGTTTAATATCTGATACGTCCCCTACCCGGGGACCATATATTAAATTGATTTTTGGAACAGGGAGATGGAATAGGGGCTTGCTCCGTCCACTCCACGCATCGACCTGGTCTTGCAGTATCTCCAGGAACGGTGCACTAACTCCTCCTAACTTTGTCAAAGTAAATGTTTTGGTACGCTAATCTGCGATGGGTTAAAGGCAATGCAAAAAAAAAGAAATCATTAGATGGGCAACGCTCTGTTTAATCTGCGTTATGTTTTCCCGCCCTTTTTGTTAAAAAAAAAAAAAAAAAAAAAAAAAAAAAACGTCCGTGTGTGTGTGTGTGTGTGTGTGTGTAAATGGCTGCATTTACATAGCGCTTTACAATTTGTTCCTCACATTTTACCCATTCACTCAGACGTTCACACACCGATGGCGGAGGCAACCATGCAAGGTGCCAACCTACCTGCTCATCAGGAGCAATTAGGGGATAAGTGTCTTTAAACAAAGCACAATTGATGCAAACACAGACAACGTGTTGTAAATGCTAGTACAGTAACATCCACCCCCCTGCGTACTGTATCAGCCGCGCCGGGCGTGCCCGCTGGCCATAATGGGGGTTATCGCTTCTCGGCCTTTTGGCTAAGATCAAGTGTAGTATCTGTTCTTATCAGTTTAATATCTGATACGTCCCCTACCCGGGGACCATATATTAAATTGATTTTTGGAACAGGGAGATGGAATAGGGGCTTGCTCCGTCCACTCCACGCATCGACCTGGTCTTGCAGTATCTCCAGGAACGGTGCACTAACTCCTCCTAACTTTGTCAAAGTAAATGTTTTGGTACGCTAATCTGCGATGGGTTAAAGGCAATGCAAAAAAAAAGAAATCATTAGATGGGCAATGCTCTGTTTAATCTGCGTTATGTTTTCCCGCCCTTTTTGTTAAAAAAAAAAAAAAAAAAAAAAAAAAAAAACGTGTGTGTGTGTGTGTGTGTGTGTGTGTGTGTAAATGGCTGCATTTACATAGCGCTTTACAATTTGTTCCTCACATTTTACCCATTCACTCAGACGTTCACACACCGATGGCGGAGGCAACCATGCAAGGTGCCAACCTACCTGCTCATCAGGAGCAATTAGGGGATAAGTGTCTTTAAACAAAGCACAATTGATGCAAACACAGACAACGTGTTGTAAATGCTAGTACAGTAACATCCACCCCCCTGCGTACTGTATCAGCCGCGCCGGGCGTGCCCGCTGGCCATAATGGGGGTTATCGCTTCTCGGCCTTTTGGCTAAGATCAAGTGTAGTATCTGTTCTTATCAGTTTAATATCTGATACGTCCCCTACCCGGGGACCATATATTAAATTGATTTTTGGAACAGGGAGATGGAATAGGGGCTTGCTCCGTCCACTCCACGCATCGACCTGGTCTTGCAGTATCTCCAGGAACGGTGCACTAACTCCTCCTAACTTTGTCAAAGTAAATGTTTTGGTACGCTAATCTGCGATGGGTTAAAGGCAATGCAAAAAAAAAGAAATCATTAGATGGGCAATGCTCTGTTTAATCTGCGTTATGTTTTCCCGCCCTTTTTGTTAAAAAAAAATACGTCCGTGTGTGTGTGTGTGTGTGTGTGTGTGTGTGTGTGTGTGTGTGTGTGTGTGTGTGTGTGTGTGTGTGTGTGTGTGTGTAAATGGCTGCATTTACATAGCGCTTTACAATTTGTTCCTCACATTTTACCCATTCACTCAGACGTTCACACACCGATGGCGGAGGCAACCATGCAAGGTGCCAACCTACCTGCTCATCAGGAGCAATTAGGGGATAAGTGTCTTTAAACAAAGCACAATTGATGCAAACACAGACAACGTGTTGTAAATGCTAGTACAGTAACATCCACCCCCCTGCGTCCTGTATCAGCCGCGCCGGGCGTGCCCGCTGGCCATAATGGGGGTTATCGCTTCTCGGCCTTTTGGCTAAGATCAAGTGTAGTATCTGTTCTTATCAGTTTAATATCTGATACGTCCCCTACCCGGGGACCATATATTAAATTGATTTTTGGAACAGGGAGATGGAATAGGGGCTTGCTCCGTCCACTCCACGCATCGACCTGGTCTTGCAGTATCTCCAGGAACGGTGCACTAACTCCTCCTAACTTTGTCAAAGTAAATGTTTTGGTACGCTAATCTGCGATGGGTTAAAGGCAATGCAAAAAAAAAGAAATCATTAGATGGGCAACGCTCTGTTTAATCTGCGTTATGTTTTCCCGCCCTTTTTGTTAAAAAAAAAAAAAAAAAAAAAAAAAAAACGTCCGTGTGTGTGTGTGTGTGTGTGTGTGTGTGTAAATGGCTGCATTTACATAGCGCTTTACAATTTGTTCCTCACATTTTACCCATTCACTCAGACGTTCACACACCGATGGCGGAGGCAACCATGCAAGGTGCCAACCTACCTGCTCATCAGGAGCAATTAGGGGATAAGTGTCTTTAAACAAAGCACAATTGATGCAAACACAGACAACGTGTTGTAAATGCTAGTACAGTAACATCCACCCCCCTGCGTACTGTATCAGCCGCGCCGGGCGTGCCCGCTGGCCATAATGGGGGTTATCGCTTCTCGGCCTTTTGGCTAAGATCAAGTGTAGTATCTGTTCTTATCAGTTTAATATCTGATACGTCCCCTACCCGGGGACCATATATTAAATTGATTTTTGGAACAGGGAGATGGAATAGGGGCTTGCTCCGTCCACTCCACGCATCGACCTGGTCTTGCAGTATCTCCAGGAACGGTGCACTAACTCCTCCTAACTTTGTCAAAGTAAATGTTTTGGTACGCTAATCTGCGATGGGTTAAAGGCAATGCAAAAAAAAAGAAATCATTAGATGGGCAATGCTCTGTTTAATCTGCGTTATGTTTTCCCGCCCTTTTTGTTAAAAAAAAATACGTCCGTGTGTGTGTGTGTGTGTGTGTGTGTGTGTGTGTGTGTGTGTGTGTGTGTGTGTGTGTGTGTGTGTGTGTGTGTGTGTGTGTAAATGGCTGCATTTACATAGCGCTTTACAATTTGTTCCTCACATTTTACCCATTCACTCAGACGTTCACACACCGATGGCGGAGGCAACCATGCAAGGTGCCAACCTACCTGCTCATCAGGAGCAATTAGGGGATAAGTGTCTTTAAACAAAGCACAATTGATGCAAACACAGACAACGTGTTGTAAATGCTAGTACAGTAACATCCACCCCCCTGCGTCCTGTATCAGCCGCGCCGGGCGTGCCCGCTGGCCATAATGGGGGTTATCGCTTCTCGGCCTTTTGGCTAAGATCAAGTGTAGTATCTGTTCTTATCAGTTTAATATCTGATACGTCCCCTACCCGGGGACCATATATTAAATTGATTTTTGGAACAGGGAGATGGAATAGGGGCTTGCTCCGTCCACTCCACGCATCGACCTGGTCTTGCAGTATCTCCAGGAACGGTGCACTAACTCCTCCTAACTTTGTCAAAGTAAATGTTTTGGTACGCTAATCTGCGATGGGTTAAAGGCAATGCAAAAAAAAAGAAATCATTAGATGGGCAACGCTCTGTTTAATCTGCGTTATGTTTTCCCGCCCTTTTTGTTAAAAAAAAAAAAAAAAAAAAAAAAAAAAAACGTCCGTGTGTGTGTGTGTGTGTGTGTGTGTAAATGGCTGCATTTACATAGCGCTTTACAATTTGTTCCTCACATTTTACCCATTCACTCAGACGTTCACACACCGATGGCGGAGGCAACCATGCAAGGTGCCAACCTACCTGCTCATCAGGAGCAATTAGGGGATAAGTGTCTTTAAACAAAGCACAATTGATGCAAACACAGACAACGTGTTGTAAATGCTAGTACAGTAACATCCACCCCCCTGCGTCCTGTATCAGCCGCGCCGGGCGTGCCCGCTGGCCATAATGGGGGTTATCGCTTCTCGGCCTTTTGGCTAAGATCAAGTGTAGTATCTGTTCTTATCAGTTTAATATCTGATACGTCCCCTACCCGGGGACCATATATTAAATTGATTTTTGGAACAGGGAGATGGAATAGGGGCTTGCTCCGTCCACTCCACGCATCGACCTGGTCTTGCAGTATCTCCAGGAACGGTGCACTAACTCCTCCTAACTTTGTCAAAGTAAATGTTTTGGTACGCTAATCTGCGATGGGTTAAAGGCAATGCAAAAAAAAAGAAATCATTAGATGGGCAACGCTCTGTTTAATCTGCGTTATGTTTTCCCGCCCTTTTTGTTAAAAAAAAAAAAAAAAAAAAAAAAAAAAACGTGTGTGTGTGTGTGTGTGTGTGTGTGTGTGTGTAAATGGCTGCATTTACATAGCGCTTTACAATTTGTTCCTCACATTTTACCCATTCACTCAGACGTTCACACACCGATGGCGGAGGCAACCATGCAAGGTGCCAACCTACCTGCTCATCAGGAGCAATTAGGGGATAAGTGTCTTTAAACAAAGCACAATTGATGCAAACACAGACAACGTGTTGTAAATGCTAGTACAGTAACATCCACCCCCCTGCGTACTGTATCAGCCGCGCCGGGCGTGCCCGCTGGCCATAATGGGGGTTATCGCTTCTCGGCCTTTTGGCTAAGATTAAGTGTAGTATCTGTTCTTATCAGTTTAATATCTGATACGTCCCCTACCCGGGGACCATATATTAAATTGATTTTTGGAACAGGGAGATGGAATAGGGGCTTGCTCCGTCCACTCCACGCATCGACCTGGTCTTGCAGTATCTCCAGGAACGGTGCACTAACTCCTCCTAACTTTGTCAAAGTAAATGTTTTGGTACGCTAATCTGCGATGGGTTAAAGGCAATGCAAAAAAAAAGAAATCATTAGATGGGCAATGCTCTGTTTAATCTGCGTTATGTTTTCCCGCCCTTTTTGTTAAAAAAAAATACGTCCGTGTGTGTGTGTGTGTGTGTGTGTGTGTGTGTGTGTGTGTGTGTGTGTGTGTGTGTGTGTGTGTAAATGGCTGCATTTACATAGCGCTTTACAATTTGTTCCTCACATTTTACCCATTCACTCAGACGTTCACACACCGATGGCGGAGGCAACCATGCAAGGTGCCAACCTACCTGCTCATCAGGAGCAATTAGGGGATAAGTGTCTTTAAACAAAGCACAATTGATGCAAACACAGACAACGTGTTGTAAATGCTAGTACAGTAACATCCACCCCCCTGCGTCCTGTATCAGCCGCGCCGGGCGTGCCCGCTGGCCATAATGGGGGTTATCGCTTCTCGGCCTTTTGGCTAAGATCAAGTGTAGTATCTGTTCTTATCAGTTTAATATCTGATACGTCCCCTACCCGGGGACCATATATTAAATTGATTTTTGGAACAGGGAGATGGAATAGGGGCTTGCTCCGTCCACTCCACGCATCGACCTGGTCTTGCAGTATCTCCAGGAACGGTGCACTAACTCCTCCTAACTTTGTCAAAGTAAATGTTTTGGTACGCTAATCTGCGATGGGTTAAAGGCAATGCAAAAAAAAAGAAATCATTAGATGGGCAACGCTCTGTTTAATCTGCGTTATGTTTTCCCGCCCTTTTTGTTAAAAAAAAAAAAAAAAAAAAAAAAAAAAAAAACGTCCGTGTGTGTGTGTGTGTGTGTGTGTGTGTGTAAATGGCTGCATTTACATAGCGCTTTACAATTTGTTCCTCACATTTTACCCATTCACTCAGACGTTCACACACCGATGGCGGAGGCAACCATGCAAGGTGCCAACCTACCTGCTCATCAGGAGCAATTAGGGGATAAGTGTCTTTAAACAAAGCACAATTGATGCAAACACAGACAACGTGTTGTAAATGCTAGTACAGTAACATCCACCCCCCTGCGTACTGTATCAGCCGCGCCGGGCGTGCCCGCTGGCCATAATGGGGGTTATCGCTTCTCGGCCTTTTGGCTAAGATCAAGTGTAGTATCTGTTCTTATCAGTTTAATATCTGATACGTCCCCTACCCGGGGACCATATATTAAATTGATTTTTGGAACAGGGAGATGGAATAGGGGCTTGCTCCGTCCACTCCACGCATCGACCTGGTCTTGCAGTATCTCCAGGAACGGTGCACTAACTCCTCCTAACTTTGTCAAAGTAAATGTTTTGGTACGCTAATCTGCGATGGGTTAAAGGCAATGCAAAAAAAAAGAAATCATTAGATGGGCAATGCTCTGTTTAATCTGCGTTATGTTTTCCCGCCCTTTTTGTTAAAAAAAAATACGTCCGTGTGTGTGTGTGTGTGTGTGTGTGTGTGTGTGTGTGTGTGTGTGTGTGTGTGTGTGTGTGTGTGTGTGTGTGTGTGTGTAAATGGCTGCATTTACATAGCGCTTTACAATTTGTTCCTCACATTTTACCCATTCACTCAGACGTTCACACACCGATGGCGGAGGCAACCATGCAAGGTGCCAACCTACCTGCTCATCAGGAGCAATTAGGGGATAAGTGTCTTTAAACAAAGCACAATTGATGCAAACAGACAACGTGTTGTAAATGCTAGTACAGTAACATCCACCCCCCTGCGTCCTGTATCAGCCGCGCCGGGCGTGCCCGCTGGCCATAATGGGGGTTATCGCTTCTCGGCCTTTTGGCTAAGATCAAGTGTAGTATCTGTTCTTATCAGTTTAATATCTGATACGTCCCCTACCCGGGGACCATATATTAAATTGATTTTTGGAACAGGGAGATGGAATAGGGGCTTGCTCCGTCCACTCCACGCATCGACCTGGTCTTGCAGTATCTCCAGGAACGGTGCACTAACTCCTCCTAACTTTGTCAAAGTAAATGTTTTGGTACGCTAATCTGCGATGGGTTAAAGGCAATGCAAAAAAAAAGAAATCATTAGATGGGCAATGCTCTGTTTAATCTGCGTTATGTTTTCCCGCCCTTTTTGTTAAAAAAAAATACGTCCGTGTGTGTGTGTGTGTGTGTGTGTGTGTGTGTGTGTGTGTGTGTGTGTGTGTAAATGGCTGCATTTACATAGCGCTTTACAATTTGTTCCTCACATTTTACCCATTCACTCAGACGTTCACACACCGATGGCGGAGGCAACCATGCAAGGTGCCAACCTACCTGCTCATCAGGAGCAATTAGGGGATAAGTGTCTTTAAACAAAGCACAATTGATGCAAACACAGACAACGTGTTGTAAATGCTAGTACAGTAACATCCACCCCCCTGCGTCCTGTATCAGCCGCGCCGGGCGTGCCCGCTGGCCATAATGGGGGTTATCGCTTCTCGGCCTTTTGGCTAAGATCAAGTGTAGTATCTGTTCTTATCAGTTTAATATCTGATACGTCCCCTACCCGGGGACCATATATTAAATTGATTTTTGGAACAGGGAGATGGAATAGGGGCTTGCTCCGTCCACTCCACGCATCGACCTGGTCTTGCAGTATCTCCAGGAACGGTGCACTAACTCCTCCTAACTTTGTCAAAGTAAATGTTTTGGTACGCTAATCTGCGATGGGTTAAAGGCAATGCAAAAAAAAAGAAATCATTAGATGGGCAACGCTCTGTTTAATCTGCGTTATGTTTTCCCGCCCTTTTTGTTAAAAAAAAAAAAAAAAAAAAAAAAAAAACGTCCGTGTGTGTGTGTGTGTGTGTGTGTGTGTGTAAATGGCTGCATTTACATAGCGCTTTACAATTTGTTCCTCACATTTTACCCATTCACTCAGACGTTCACACACCGATGGCGGAGGCAACCATGCAAGGTGCCAACCTACCTGCTCATCAGGAGCAATTAGGGGATAAGTGTCTTTAAACAAAGCACAATTGATGCAAACACAGACAACGTGTTGTAAATGCTAGTACAGTAACATCCACCCCCCTGCGTCCTGTATCAGCCGCGCCGGGCGTGCCCGCTGGCCATAATGGGGGTTATCGCTTCTCGGCCTTTTGGCTAAGATCAAGTGTAGTATCTGTTCTTATCAGTTTAATATCTGATACGTCCCCTACCCCGGGACCATATATTAAATTGATTTTTGGAACAGGGAGATGGAATAGGGGCTTGCTCCGTCCACTCCACGCATCGACCTGGTCTTGCAGTATCTCCAGGAACGGTGCACTAACTCCTCCTAACTTTGTCAAAGTAAATGTTTTGGTACGCTAATCTGCGATGGGTTAAAGGCAATGCAAAAAAAAAGAAATCATTAGATGGGCAACGCTCTGTTTAATCTGCGTTATGTTTTCCCGCCCTTTTTGTTAAAAAAAAAAAAAAAAAAAAAAAAAAAAAAAAAACGTGTGTGTGTGTGTGTGTGTGTGTGTGTGTGTAAATGGCTGCATTTACATAGCGCTTTACAATTTGTTCCTCACATTTTACCCATTCACTCAGACGTTCACACACCGATGGCGGAGGCAACCATGCAAGGTGCCAACCTACCTGCTCATCAGGAGCAATTAGGGGATAAGTGTCTTTAAACAAAGCACAATTGATGCAAACACAGACAACGTGTTGTAAATGCTAGGACAGTAACATCCACCCCCCTGCGTACTGTATCAGCCGCGCCGGGCGTGCCCGCTGGCCATAATGGGGGTTATCGCTTCTCGGCCTTTTGGCTAAGATCAAGTGTAGTATCTGTTCTTATCAGTTTAATATCTGATACGTCCCCTACCCGGGGACCATATATTAAATTGATTTTTGGAACAGGGAGATGGAATAGGGGCTTGCTCCGTCCACTCCACGCATCGACCTGGTCTTGCAGTATCTCCAGGAACGGTGCACTAACTCCTCCTAACTTTGTCAAAGTAAATGTTTTGGTACGCTAATCTGCGATGGGTTAAAGGCAATGCAAAAAAAAAGAAATCATTAGATGGGCAATGCTCTGTTTAATCTGCGTTATGTTTTCCCGCCCTTTTTGTTAAAAAAAAAAAAAAAAAAAAAAAAAAAAACGTGTGTGTGTGTGTGTGTGTGTGTGTGTGTGTAAATGGCTGCATTTACATAGCGCTTTACAATTTGTTCCTCACATTTTACCCATTCACTCAGACGTTCACACACCGATGGCGGAGGCAACCATGCAAGGTGCCAACCTACCTGCTCATCAGGAGCAATTAGGGGATAAGTGTCTTTAAACAAAGCACAATTGATGCAAACACAGACAACGTGTTGTAAATGCTAGTACAGTAACATCCACCCCCCTGCGTACTGTATCAGCCGCGCCGGGCGTGCCCGCTGGCCATAATGGGGGTTATCGCTTCTCGGCCTTTTGGCTAAGATCAAGTGTAGTATCTGTTCTTATCAGTTTAATATCTGATACGTCCCCTACCCGGGGACCATATATTAAATTGATTTTTGGAACAGGGAGATGGAATAGGGGCTTGCTCCGTCCACTCCACGCATCGACCTGGTCTTGCAGTATCTCCAGGAACGGTGCACTAACTCCTCCTAACTTTGTCAAAGTAAATGTTTTGGTACGCTAATCTGCGATGGGTTAAAGGCAATGCAAAAAAAAAGAAATCATTAGATGGGCAATGCTCTGTTTAATCTGCGTTATGTTTTCCCGCCCTTTTTGTTAAAAAAAAATACGTCCGTGTGTGTGTGTGTGTGTGTGTGTGTGTGTGTGTGTGTGTGTGTGTGTGTGTGTGTGTGTGTGTAAATGGCTGCATTTACATAGCGCTTTACAATTTGTTCCTCACATTTTACCCATTCACTCAGACGTTCACACACCGATGGCGGAGGCAACCATGCAAGGTGCCAACCTACCTGCTCATCAGGAGCAATTAGGGGATAAGTGTCTTTAAACAAAGCACAATTGATGCAAACACAGACAACGTGTTGTAAATGCTAGTACAGTAACATCCACCCCCCTGCGTCCTGTATCAGCCGCGCCGGGCGTGCCCGCTGGCCATAATGGGGGTTATCGCTTCTCGGCCTTTTGGCTAAGATCAAGTGTAGTATCTGTTCTTATCAGTTTAATATCTGATACGTCCCCTACCCGGGGACCATATATTAAATTGATTTTTGGAACAGGGAGATGGAATAGGGGCTTGCTCCGTCCACTCCACGCATCGACCTGGTCTTGCAGTATCTCCAGGAACGGTGCACTAACTCCTCCTAACTTTGTCAAAGTAAATGTTTTGGTACGCTAATCTGCGATGGGTTAAAGGCAATGCAAAAAAAAAGAAATCATTAGATGGGCAATGCTCTGTTTAATCTGCGTTATGTTTTCCCGCCCTTTTTGTTAAAAAAAAATACGTCCGTGTGTGTGTGTGTGTGTGTGTGTGTGTGTGTGTGTGTGTGTGTGTGTGTGTGTGTGTGTGTGTGTGTAAATGGCTGCATTTACATAGCGCTTTACAATTTGTTCCTCACATTTTACCCATTCACTCAGACGTTCACACACCGATGGCGGAGGCAACCATGCAAGGTGCCAACCTACCTGCTCATCAGGAGCAATTAGGGGATAAGTGTCTTTAAACAAAGCACAATTGATGCAAACACAGACAACGTGTTGTAAATGCTAGTACAGTAACATCCACCCCCCTGCGTCCTGTATCAGCCGCGCCGGGCGTGCCCGCTGGCCATAATGGGGGTTATCGCTTCTCGGCCTTTTGGCTAAGATCAAGTGGATGACCGGTGTATGCTGTTCCTGGTTTTGTTTGCTTGTTTATTATTTTTCTCACATTTCCACAGTCGTGCGGTGTATGGGACTGGAAATTGAGTTTTTTTTTTATTGTTTGTGCTGGCTTCTCCCTACGATGGCCAGCACTCCACGGCAGTCGACCCCTAGGGCTGGGTTACGGTTTTCGGCGAGGTTCATATGGAAGGATGGAACGATGCCCATGTGGAACAGAGATGTGTTTGTGGATGGTGTCATCATGACTCAACTCAAGTTGAAGGCGGACGATATTTTTTGCATCCAGCACAATGCCCAGGAGAGGGGCTACGATGTTTCCTTCAGATCCAGTTTGGGGCTCCAGGGGGTTTTGGAGGACTGCAAGCGGATGGAGGCTGATGTCGGACCCCTCAGCCATTTCGAGGTGTTTTCTCTGGACAGGCTGAATTTTCGAGTTATCAATGTCACAATGTACAACCCGTACGTGATCGATAAGGAGGTGACTGATTTTTTGGCCCCCTACGCGGAGGTGATATCTGAGGTCCGGAGGATCAGAGACAGACGTGGGATCTGGACGGGGCGGAGGCAGGTGCAGGTGCTCCTAAAGGCTGTTCCCGGTGGCTGTGACGGGCTGGCTCATCCCCCAGCCTTCTTTTCCTTGGGGCCTGATAGGGGGTATTTGTTTTATAACAACCAGCCCCTTTTCTGCCGAAGGTGCCGGGTGGCAGGGCACTCTGATGGAAAGTGTGGGGAGGTGAGGTGCCACCATTGCAAGGAGGAGGGCCACATGGCTAAAGATTGTAAGGTTGGTAAGAAATGCCACAACTGCAGTTCCACCGACCACCTGGTGAGGGCCTGTCCCCAGGAGCGGCGGTATTCGTCAGTGGTGGTGATGGGGAAGGAGCTTGCACCGAAGACCGGAGAGGAGGAAGAAAGTGCACCAGTGGCACCAGCACCAGCACCAATAGAGGCGATTCCTGTGGAGAAGGACGCAGAGGCGGAGACGGTACTCCTGGTTGGCAACAAGACAGTTTCCCCTTTGTCTTCCGATGGAGAGGCGATGGACGAGGAGGAGGTGGTCGGTGGAGCCAGCGGAGCCAGTGGAGCCAGTGGAGCCAGAAAACGGAGGTTAAGGGTTAAAAGGACTACACCTGGGTCAGAAGGTATGGGGGCAGGGGAAATTACCGGTGGGGGCCCACAAAAAAAGGTAAGGGGAGGGAAGGGAGGTAGGGTGGCCCTCTTAGTGCAACAGGTCGGTGGGGAGCAGGGGGTTGGTGGGGGAGTGGGTTTGGCGGATGTTGAGGCTGAGGGGGAGGGGGTTTGTTTACCGGTTTCCCCTGTCCTGGACAGTATGGACAGTATGGACCCTTTTGAGACTCCAAGCCTTGGGGAAGGGTTACAGGTGGGAGCACCCAACACTTTGCCTGCTTCTTGGGATAAGGGGGAGGATGGGGAGGACAGTTAAAAGTGGGGGTAGGGGTATTATTGTGGGTTGGTTTTTTGTTTAATTTAATTTTATTATTGTCAATGGCTTTCACAGTGGGCACTTTTAATGCACGGGGGTTGAGGGGTTCTGTTAAGAGGAGGGGCTTTTTTGATTATGTTGCCTCACTCAGGCTTACCGTTTGTTTTGTTCAAGAGGTGCACTTACGGGATGGGAGGGATTGTGGTGTGTTTTCAAAGGAATGGGACAAGGGGGAATCGTTTTGGTCAGTGGGGGGGGTTCACTCATCTGGTGTGGGGATACTGTTTGGAAACCGGGAGGCAAGGGTGGTGGGTTCTTTTGTAATTGTGCAGGGGAGGGTTATGGGGGTTGATGTGAATATTGGGGTTTTGAAATTGAGGGTGGTGGTGGTGTACGGGCCACAGAGGGCGGGTGACAGGAGTGCCATGATGGAGGCTTTAAGGCCTTTTTTTGCCACAAACAGGCAGATGGTGGTGGGGGGTGATTTTAATGTGGATCTGGGGAGGGTGGGTGATCCAAGTGCTGGGTGTGTGGGTTCTTTTTTTAAGGGGCAGGGGCTTGTGGATGGAGGGAAGGCACTTACCCCTCGAATAGATGGTCCCACATGGCGTAACTCCCGGGGGGTAGCCAGGCGTCTCGATTATGTGTTTTTTTCTCGGTCCTTGGTCCTATTGTCGGGCCGGGTGGTCCCTGTTTTTTTCTCTGACCATGATGGGCTCCTCTTTCGGGTCCGGTCTAGCGCTCCTGTTTTCGGCCCCGGGTACTGGAGGTTGAACTCCAGTGTCCTTGGCGAGGATGAGTTCTGCAGTAGCTTTGTCTCCTTTTTCCGGGGGCTCGAGGGACTTAGGGCTTTGTTTTCTGGTGTGGTGGAGTGGTGGGAGGGGGCTAAGGAGAGGATAAAGGGGTTTTGTATTATGTATTGTCAACGGAGGGCGAAGGAGGCGGGGAGGGAAGTGCTCCGTCTTCAACACCTCCTCGAGCTCGAGTACACTTTGGGTAACCTAGGTGGCGCTGTAGACCAGCGGGCTTGTGACTCCCTTAAGACAGAACTTAGGGATGTCTATGAGGATAAGGCCCGTGCTTACCTGACGCGGTCACGTCGTGAGTTCTTGGAGAAGAATGAGACGTGTTCCGCAGCCTTTTTCAGCAGCGTGAGGGCTGATAAGGGAAGGAAGGTGATATCGGGAGTTAGGGACAGTCAGGGTCAGGTGGTTACTGAGACAGGGGAGATGGTAAGGGTCGCAACCGATCACTTCCGCTCCTTCTTCTGTGAACGAGTGGTGGATGAGGAGCGAGCAGAGGCTTTTTTGCAGCTTGTGGCTCAGAGGGTACCGTCAGACCTGGCTGAGGCTTTGGAGGCCCCTCTCTCTCTCGAGGAATTGGAGGGTGCCCTTCGTAGAATGGGCAAGCGTAAGGTTCCGGGCATCGATGGCCTGCCGGCTGAGTTTTATCTCATGTTTTGGGATATTCTCGGCCCGGTGGTTCTCGAGGTCCTGACCGAGGTCCTCCGCACAGGGGCACTGGGAGGGTCAATGGCTAAGGGGGTGATCTCACTTCTGTTTAAGAAGGGGGACGCCTCTGACCTTAAGAACTGGCGGCCATTGACCATGCTGTGTGTTGATTACAAGCTTTTGGCTAAGGTTCTCACAGACCGTCTGTGCACAGCTCTCCCAGATGCGGTCCATGTGGATCAGACGTGTGGGGTGGCTGGGCGCTCGTTGAGATGGAATCTCCAGCTCATCAGAGACGTCATCGCTTGGGCAGAGGATCGGGACCTGCCACTTATGGTGGTGGGTCTTGATCAGGCCAAAGCCTTTGATAGGGTTCACTGGGGTTTTATGTTCAAAGTTTTAGAGAGAATAGGCTTAGGGCGGGTTTTTGTTGGGTGGCTGCGTACTCTGTACACAGCAGTGGGGAGCACGGTTTCTGTTAATGGGCACTTGGGGGAGTTTTTTGGGTTGCACGCAGGGGTAAGACAGGGGTGTCCGCTCTCTCCCCTGCTCTACGTCCTTTATATGGAGCCCCTGGCGGCGGCCATTAGGGCTGACCCGGGTGTGAAGGGTATCCTGGTACCAGGCAGCAGGGGCCTGAGGGTCAAGTTGTCGCAGTATGCGGATGATACCACACTGCTACTGGACAACGATGCGTGTCTGAGTCGGTCTTTGGAGATCTTCCAGGACTTTGGCCGGGTGTCTGGCGCGGAGCTCAACCGTGCTAAATCCTCGGTTAAGTTCTTTGGGCGGTGGAAGAGTAGGTCAGACGTACCAGGAGGGCTGTCGCTCTGTGAAGGGGCCCTGAGGATTCTTGGGGTCCTCTTTGAGGCAGCCCACAGTGCCACGGTCAACTGGACCAGGCGAATAGATGCAGTTCATAAAAAGTTTGCCCTCTGGAAGGCCAGGAGACTGACCTTTACGGGGAAGGTACTGGTTTTGAAGGTAGACGTGTTGCCGTCCCTCCTGTACCTGGCGTACATCTTTCCGATGCCGGCCAGCATGCGGAGGCCGCTCACTCGGCTTGTGTTTCGTTTCATGTGGGGGGGGAGTTATGAATACGTGGCGAGGGCACGCATGTTGGCTCCGGTGGGGGAAGGGGGGAGGGACGTGCCCCATTTCCCACTCAAGTTGGACTGCATTTTTGTTTCTTTTTTGCTCAAAGAATTGTCCTCTCCGGTAGTCCATCCATCTGGCTACTTCCTCCGGTTCTACTTTGCCTACCCGGCAAGGAGGGTCATGGCCTGGTCCAATTCGGCCCCCCGGGCGGAGCAGTTGCCGTGGCATTTTGGCCACGCGGCAAAGTGGCTGCGGGCTCATCCTGGGGTTTTGGAAGGGGATGTGGGGTTGGACCAGAAGAGGCTCTATGCCGAGGTGAGACAGGGAGTGACCGCGCCAGCTGTGGTGGGGATACCCGCTACAGTTTGGTTGTCGGTACAACTGCCTGGCCTGGACAATGGGCTCAAGGATTTAGGATGGCTGATGTTACACAGGAGTTTGCCGGTGCGTGAGATCATGCACCGGCATGGCTTGGCGAGATCCCCGGTGTGCCCCAGAGCTGGTTGCTTTGTGGACGAGACTATTAGACACGTCATGTGGGACTGTCCTTTTGCAGGGGTGGTGTGGGCTAGGGCATCTGTGTTGATTGGGAGGTTGGAGGGGAGTGTTGGGGTCACATGGGCAAGATTGGAGAGAGGGATTGGGAGAGCTGGGGGGGGGCGTAGGGGGCGTCTCCTGCAATGGCTGCTCATGGGCCTTTTTAAGAAGGGGCTGTGGGAGGCCAGACAGGCTCTGGTTAAAAAGGCGGTGGATTGGGGGGTGGAGGGGGTTGTTAGGAGAGTAGAGGGGGACGTAAAGGGAAGGATGCGGTGGGATGTGAAGAGGTGGGGACATCATGCTGCTAGGGAGAGATGGAAGGGGGGTTTAGGTTTGATGGAAGGGATGTAGTGGTTGCTTAGGATATTGACATATGGTTTTTTTTGTGGAGACCGGAAAGTGCATAAGTGGAAAATGGGGACATGGTTTTTTGTCTTGGATAGTGGGCTATTGTTTTGGGTGGGATAAAGGGAGGTTTTGGTTAACAGTGGGTGGTTTAATTTGGGGTTCATTTTCATTTTCAACTGTAACAGGGACAGCATACAATAAGGAACATAAAATGAAAATGTAGAAATGCAAATGTTCAGGAAAGTTTTGTTTGGATTAGTAGGGAAAGGTAAATTAAGAATGTGTGCACATGTATGGGTGTTTTAAATAGTATGATAGGAAGTCGTTTTGTAGTTTGTATGGTATAGGGACAGATAGGATGTGATAACATGTATATGATTATTTTTGATATAAAATTAAGAAAGAAGGTAAAAACTCCCCTCCCAGCTGGTTGGAGGGGAGGAGAAGCCCGATTTCACAAAAAAAAAAAAAAAAAAAAAAAAAAAATCTGTTCTTATCAGTTTAATATCTGATACGTCCCCTACCCGGGGACCATATATTAAATTGATTTTTGGAACAGGGAGATGGAATAGGGGCTTGCTCCGTCCACTCCACGCATCGACCTGGTCTTGCAGTATCTCCAGGAACGGTGCACTAACTCCTCCTAACTTTGTCAAAGTAAATGTTTTGGTACGCTAATCTGCGATGGGTTAAAGGCAATGCAAAAAAAAAGAAATCATTAGATGGGCAACGCTCTGTTTAATCTGCGTTATGTTTTCCCGCCCTTTTTGTTAAAAAAAAAAAAAAAAAAAAAAAAAAAAACGTCCGTGTGTGTGTGTGTGTGTGTGTGTGTGTGTGTAAATGGCTGCATTTACATAGCGCTTTACAATTTGTTCCTCACATTTTACCCATTCACTCAGACGTTCACACACCGATGGCGGAGGCAACCATGCAAGGTGCCAACCTACCTGCTCATCAGGAGCAATTAGGGGATAAGTGTCTTTAAACAAAGCACAATTGATGCAAACACAGACAACGTGTTGTAAATGCTAGTACAGTAACATCCACCCCCCTGCGTCCTGTATCAGCCGCGCCGGGCGTGCCCGCTGGCCATAATGGGGGTTATCGCTTCTCGGCCTTTTGGCTAAGATCAAGTGTAGTATCTGTTCTTATCAGTTTAATATCTGATACGTCCCCTACCCGGGGACCATATATTAAATTGATTTTTGGAACAGGGAGATGGAATAGGGGCTTGCTCCGTCCACTCCACGCATCGACCTGGTCTTGCAGTATCTCCAGGAACGGTGCACTAACTCCTCCTAACTTTGTCAAAGTAAATGTTTTGGTACGCTAATCTGCGATGGGTTAAAGGCAATGCAAAAAAAAAGAAATCATTAGATGGGCAACGCTCTGTTTAATCTGCGTTATGTTTTCCCGCCCTTTTTGTTAAAAAAAAAAAAAAAAAAAAAAAAAAAACGTGTGTGTGTGTGTGTGTGTGTGTGTGTGTAAATGGCTGCATTTACATAGCGCTTTACAATTTGTTCCTCACATTTTACCCATTCACTCAGACGTTCACACACCGATGGCGGAGGCAACCATGCAAGGTGCCAACCTACCTGCTCATCAGGAGCAATTAGGGGATAAGTGTCTTTAAACAAAGCACAATTGATGCAAACACAGACAACGTGTTGTAAATGCTAGTACAGTAACATCCACCCCCCTGCGTACTGTATCAGCCGCGCCGGGCGTGCCCGCTGGCCATAATGGGGGTTATCGCTTCTCGGCCTTTTGGCTAAGATCAAGTGTAGTATCTGTTCTTATCAGTTTAATATCTGATACGTCCCCTACCCGGGGACCATATATTAAATTGATTTTTGGAACAGGGAGATGGAATAGGGGCTTGCTCCGTCCACTCCACGCATCGACCTGGTCTTGCAGTATCTCCAGGAACGGTGCACTAACTCCTCCTAACTTTGTCAAAGTAAATGTTTTGGTACGCTAATCTGCGATGGGTTAAAGGCAATGCAAAAAAAAAGAAATCATTAGATGGGCAATGCTCTGTTTAATCTGCGTTATGTTTTCCCGCCCTTTTTGTTAAAAAAAAATACGTCCGTGTGTGTGTGTGTGTGTGTGTGTGTGTGTGTGTGTGTGTGTGTGTGTGTGTGTGTGTGTGTGTGTGTGTGTAAATGGCTGCATTTACATAGCGCTTTACAATTTGTTCCTCACATTTTACCCATTCACTCAGACGTTCACACACCGATGGCGGAGGCAACCATGCAAGGTGCCAACCTACCTGCTCATCAGGAGCAATTAGGGGATAAGTGTCTTTAAACAAAGCACAATTGATGCAAACACAGACAACGTGTTGTAAATGCTAGTACAGTAACATCCACCCCCCTGCGTCCTGTATCAGCCGCGCCGGGCGTGCCCGCTGGCCATAATGGGGGTTATCGCTTCTCGGCCTTTTGGCTAAGATCAAGTGTAGTATCTGTTCTTATCAGTTTAATATCTGATACGTCCCCTACCCGGGGACCATATATTAAATTGATTTTTGGAACAGGGAGATGGAATAGGGGCTTGCTCCGTCCACTCCACGCATCGACCTGGTCTTGCAGTATCTCCAGGAACGGTGCACTAACTCCTCCTAACTTTGTCAAAGTAAATGTTTTGGTACGCTAATCTGCGATGGGTTAAAGGCAATGCAAAAAAAAAGAAATCATTAGATGGGCAACGCTCTGTTTAATCTGCGTTATGTTTTCCCGCCCTTTTTGTTAAAAAAAAAAAAAAAAAAAAAAAAAAAAACGTCCGTGTGTGTGTGTGTGTGTGTGTGTGTGTGTGTGTAAATGGCTGCATTTACATAGCGCTTTACAATTTGTTCCTCACATTTTACCCATTCACTCAGACGTTCACACACCGATGGCGGAGGCAACCATGCAAGGTGCCAACCTACCTGCTCATCAGGAGCAATTAGGGGATAAGTGTCTTTAAACAAAGCACAATTGATGCAAACACAGACAACGTGTTGTAAATGCTAGTACAGTAACATCCACCCCCCTGCGTACTGTATCAGCCGCGCCGGGCGTGCCCGCTGGCCATAATGGGGGTTATCGCTTCTCGGCCTTTTGGCTAAGATCAAGTGGATGACCGGTGTATGCTGTTCCTGGTTTTGTTTGCTTGTTTATTATTTTTCTCACATTTCCACAGTCGTGCGGTGTATGGGACTGGAAATTGAGTTTTTTTTATTGTTTGTGCTGGCTTCTCCCTACGATGGCCAGCACTCCACGGCAGTCGACCCCTAGGGCTGGGTTACGGTTTTCGGCGAGGTTCATATGGAAGGATGGAACGATGCCCATGTGGAACAGAGATGTGTTTGTGGATGGTGTCATCATGACTCAACTCAAGTTGAAGGCGGACGATATTTTTTGCATCCAGCACAATGCCCAGGAGAGGGGCTACGATGTTTCCTTCAGATCCAGTTTGGGGCTCCAGGGGGTTTTGGAGGACTGCAAGCGGATGGAGGCTGATGTCGGACCCCTCAGCCATTTCGAGGTGTTTTCTCTGGACAGGCTGAATTTTCGAGTTATCAATGTCACAATGTACAACCCGTACGTGATTGATAAGGAGGTGACTGATTTTTTGGCCCCCTACGCTGAGGTGATATCTGAGGTCCGGAGGATCAGAGACAGACGTGGGATCTGGACGGGGCGGAGGCAGGTGCAGGTGCTCCTAAAGGCTGTTCCCGGTGGCTGTGACGGGCTGGCTCATCCCCCAGCCTTCTTTTCCTTGGGGCCTGATAGGGGGTATTTGTTTTATAACAACCAGCCCCCTTTCTGCCGAAGGTGCCGGGTGGCAGGGCACTCTGATGGAAAGTGTGGGGAGGTGAGGTGCCACCATTGCAAGGAGGAGGGCCACATGGCTAAAGATTGTAAGGTTGGTAAGAAATGCCACAACTGCAGTTCCACCGACCACCTGGTGAGGGCCTGTCCCCAGGAGCGGCGGTATTCGTCAGTGGTGGTGATGGGGAAGGAGCTTGCACCGAAGACCGGAGAGGAGGAAGAAAGTGCACCAGTGGCACCAGCACCAGCACCAATAGAGGCGTTTCCTGTGGAGAAGGACGCAGAGGCGGAGACGGTACTCCTGGTTGGCAACAAGACAGTTTCCCCTTTGTCTTCCGATGGAGAGGCGATGGACGAGGAGGAGGTGGTCGGTGGAGCCAGCGGAGCCAGTGGAGCCAGTGGAGCCAGAAAACGGAGGTTAAGGGTTAAAAGGACTACACCTGGGTCAGAAGGTATGGGGGCAGGGGAAATTACCGGTGGGGGCCCACAAAAAAAGGTAAGGGGAGGGAAGGGAGGTAGGGTGGCCCTCTTAGTGCAACAGGTCGGTGGGGAGCAGGGGGTTGGTGGGGGAGTGGGTTTGGCGGATGTTGAGGCTGAGGGGGAGGGGGTTTGTTTACCGGTTTCCCCTGTCCTGGACAGTATGGACAGTATGGACCCTTTTGAGACTCCAAGCCTTGGGGAAGGGTTACAGGTGGGAGCACCCAACACTTTGCCTGCTTCTTGGGATAAGGGGGAGGATGGGGAGGACAGTTAAAAGTGGGGGTAGGGGTATTATTGTGGGTTGGTTTTTTGTTTAATTTAATTTTATTATTGTCAATGGCTTTCACAGTGGGCACTTTTAATGCACGGGGGTTGAGGGGTTCTGTTAAGAGGAGGGGCTTTTTTGATTATGTTGCCTCACTCAGGCTTACCGTTTGTTTTGTTCAAGAGGTGCACTTACGGGATGGGAGGGATTGTGGTGTGTTTTCAAAGGAATGGGACAAGGGGGAATCGTTTTGGTCAGTGGGGGGGGTTCACTCATCTGGTGTGGGGATACTGTTTGGAAACCGGGAGGCAAGGGTGGTGGGTTCTTTTGTAATTGTGCAGGGGAGGGTTATGGGGGTTGATGTGAATATTGGGGTTTTGAAATTGAGGGTGGTGGTGGTGTACGGGCCACAGAGGGCGGGTGAAAGGAGTGCCATGATGGAGGCTTTAAGGCCTTTTTTTGCCACAAACAGGCAGATGGTGGTGGGGGGTGATTTTAATGTGGATCTGGGGAGGGTGGGTGATCCAAGTGCTGGGTGTGTGGGTTCTTTTTTTAAGGGGCAGGGGCTTGTGGATGGAGGGAAGGCACTTACCCCTCGAATAGATGGTCCCACATGGCGTAACTCCCGGGGGGTAGCCAGGCGTCTCGATTATGTGTTTTTTTCTCGGTCCTTGGTCCTATTGTCGGGCCGGGTGGTCCCTGTTTTTTTCTCTGACCATGATGGGCTCCTCTTTCGGGTCCGGTCTAGCGCTCCTGTTTTCGGCCCCGGGTACTGGAGGTTGAACTCCAGTGTCCTTGGCGAGGATGAGTTCTGCAGTAGCTTTGTCTCCTTTTTCCGGGGGCTCGAGGGACTTAGGGTTTTGTTTTCTGGTGTGGTGGAGTGGTGGGAGGGGGCTAAGGAGAGGATAAAGGGGTTTTGTATTATGTATTGTCAACGGAGGGCGAAGGAGGCGGGGAGGGAAGTGCTCCGTCTTCAACACCTCCTCGAGCTCGAGTACACTTTGGGTAACCTAGGTGGCGCTGTAGACCAGCGGGCTTGTGACTCCCTTAAGACAGAACTTAGGGATGTCTATGAGGATAAGGCCCGTGCTTACCTGACGCGGTCACGTCGTGAGTTCTTGGAGAAGAATGAGACGTGTTCCGCAGCCTTTTTCAGCAGCGTGAGGGCTGATAAGGGAAGGAAGGTGATATCGGGAGTTAGGGACAGTCAGGGTCAGGTGGTTACTGAGACAGGGGAGATGGTAAGGGTCGCAACCGATCACTTCCGCTCCTTCTTCTGTGAACGAGTGGTGGATGAGGAGCGAGCAGAGGCTTTTTTGCAGCTTGTGGCTCAGAGGGTACCGTCAGACCTGGCTGAGGCTTTGGAGGCCCCTCTCTCTCTCGAGGAATTGGAGGGTGCCCTTCGTAGAATGGGCAAGCGTAAGGTTCCGGGCATCGATGGCCTGCCGGCTGAGTTTTATCTCATGTTTTGGGATATTCTCGGCCCGGTGGTTCTCGAGGTCCTGACCGAGGTCCTCCGCACAGGGGCACTGGGAGGGTCAATGGCTAAGGGGGTGATCTCACTTCTGTTTAAGAAGGGGGACGCCTCTGACCTTAAGAACTGGCGGCCATTGACCATGCTGTGTGTTGATTACAAGCTTTTGGCTAAGGTTCTCACAGACCGTCTGTGCACAGCTCTCCCAGATGCGGTCCATGTGGATCAGACGTGTGGGGTGGCTGGGCGCTCGTTGAGATGGAATCTCCAGCTCATCAGAGACGTCATCGCTTGGGCAGAGGATCGGGACCTGCCACTTATGGTGGTGGGTCTTGATCAGGCCAAAGCCTTTGATAGGGTTCACTGGGGTTTTATGTTCAAAGTTTTAGAGAGAATAGGCTTAGGGCGGGTTTTTGTTGGGTGGCTGCGTACTCTGTACACAGCAGTGGGGAGCACGGTTTCTGTTAATGGGCACTTGGGGGAGTTTTTTGGGTTGCACGCAGGGGTAAGACAGGGGTGTCCGCTCTCTCCCCTGCTCTACGTCCTTTATATGGAGCCCCTGGCGGCGGCCATTAGGGCTGACCCGGGTGTGAAGGGTATCCTGGTACCAGGCAGCAGGGGCCTGAGGGTCAAGTTGTCGCAGTATGCGGATGATACCACACTGCTACTGGACAACGATGCGTGTCTGAGTCGGTCTTTGGAGATCTTCCAGGACTTTGGCCGGGTGTCTGGCGCGGAGCTCAACCGTGCTAAATCCTCGGTTAAGTTCTTTGGGCGGTGGAAGAGTAGGTCAGACGTACCAGGAGGGCTGTCGCTCTGTGAAGGGGCCCTGAGGATTCTTGGGGTCCTCTTTGAGGCAGCCCACAGTGCCACGGTCAACTGGACCAGGCGAATAGATGCAGTTCATAAAAAGTTTGCCCTCTGGAAGGCCAGGAGACTGACCTTTACGGGGAAGGTACTGGTTTTGAAGGTAGACGTGTTGCCGTCCCTCCTGTACCTGGCGTACATCTTTCCGATGCCGGCCAGCATGCGGAGGCCGCTCACTCGGCTTGTGTTTCGTTTCATGTGGGGGGGGAGTTATGAATACGTGGCGAGGGCACGCATGTTGGCTCCGGTGGGGGAAGGGGGGAGGGACGTGCCCCATTTCCCACTCAAGTTGGACTGCATTTTTGTTTCTTTTTTGCTCAAAGAATTGTCCTCTCCGGTAGTCCATCCATCTGGCTACTTCCTCCGGTTCTACTTTGCCTACCCGGCAAGGAGGGTCATGGCCTGGTCCAATTCGGCCCCCCGGGCGGAGCAGTTGCCGTGGCATTTTGGCCACGCGGCAAAGTGGCTGCGGGCTCATCCTGGGGTTTTGGAAGGGGATGTGGGGTTGGACCAGAAGAGGCTCTATGCCGAGGTGAGACAGGGAGTGACCGCGCCAGCTGTGGTGGGGATACCCGCTACAGTTTGGTTGTCGGTACAACTGCCTGGCCTGGACAATGGGCTCAAGGATTTAGGATGGCTGATGTTACACAGGAGTTTGCCGGTGCGTGAGATCATGCACCGGCATGGCTTGGCGAGATCCCCGGTGTGCCCCAGAGCTGGTTGCTTTGTGGACGAGACTATTAGACACGTCATGTGGGACTGTCCTTTTGCAGGGGTGGTGTGGGCTAGGGCATCTGTGTTGATTGGGAGGTTGGAGGGGAGTGTTGGGGTCACATGGGCAAGATTGGAGAGAGGGATTGGGAGAGCTGGGGGGGGGCGTAGGGGGCGTCTCCTGCAATGGCTGCTCATGGGCCTTTTTAAGAAGGGGCTGTGGGAGGCCAGACAGGCTCTGGTTAAAAAGGCGGTGGATTGGGGGGTGGAGGGGGTTGTTAGGAGAGTAGAGGGGGACGTAAAGGGAAGGATGCGGTGGGATGTGAAGAGGTGGGGACATCATGCTGCTAGGGAGAGATGGAAGGGGGGTTTAGGTTTGATGGAAGGGATGTAGTGGTTGCTTAGGATATTGACATATGGTTTTTTTTGTGGAGACCGGAAAGTGCATAAGTGGAAAATGGGGACATGGTTTTTTGTCTTGGATAGTGGGCTATTGTTTTGGGTGGGATAAAGGGAGGTTTTGGTTAACAGTGGGTGGTTTAATTTGGGGTTCATTTTCATTTTCAACTGTAACAGGGACAGCATACAATAAGGAACATAAAATGAAAATGTAGAAATGCAAATGTTCAGGAAAGTTTTGTTTGGATTAGTAGGGAAAGGTAAATTAAGAATGTGTGCACATGTATGGGTGTTTTAAATAGTATGATAGGAAGTCGTTTTGTAGTTTGTATGGTATAGGGACAGATAGGATGTGATAACATGTATATGATTATTTTTGATATAAAATTAAGAAAGAAGGTAAAAACTCCCCTCCCAGCTGGTTGGAGGGGAGGAGAAGCCCGATTTCACAAAAAAAAAAAAAAAAAATCTGTTCTTATCAGTTTAATATCTGATACGTCCCCTACCCGGGGACCATATATTAAATTGATTTTTGGAACAGGGAGATGGAATAGGGGCTTGCTCCGTCCACTCCACGCATCGACCTGGTCTTGCAGTATCTCCAGGAACGGTGCACTAACTCCTCCTAACTTTGTCAAAGTAAATGTTTTGGTACGCTAATCTGCGATGGGTTAAAGGCAATGCAAAAAAAAAGAAATCATTAGATGGGCAATGCTCTGTTTAATCTGCGTTATGTTTTCCCGCCCTTTTTGTTAAAAAAAAATACGTCCGTGTGTGTGTGTGTGTGTGTGTGTGTGTGTGTGTGTGTGTGTGTGTGTGTGTGTAAATGGCTGCATTTACATAGCGCTTTACAATTTGTTCCTCACATTTTACCCATTCACTCAGACGTTCACACACCGATGGCGGAGGCAACCATGCAAGGTGCCAACCTACCTGCTCATCGGGAGCAATTAGGGGATAAGTGTCTTTAAACAAAGCACAATTGATGCAAACACAGACAACGTGTTGTAAATGCTAGTACAGTAACATCCACCCCCCTGCGTCCTGTATCAGCCGCGCCGGGCGTGCCCGCTGGCCATAATGGGGGTTATCGCTTCTCGGCCTTTTGGCTAAGATCAAGTGTAGTATCTGTTCTTATCAGTTTAATATCTGATACGTCCCCTACCCGGGGACCATATATTAAATTGATTTTTGGAACAGGGAGATGGAATAGGGGCTTGCTCCGTCCACTCCACGCATCGACCTGGTCTTGCAGTATCTCCAGGAACGGTGCACTAACTCCTCCTAACTTTGTCAAAGTAAATGTTTTGGTACGCTAATCTGCGATGGGTTAAAGGCAATGCAAAAAAAAAGAAATCATTAGATGGGCAACGCTCTGTTTAATCTGCGTTATGTTTTCCCGCCCTTTTTGTTAAAAAAAAAAAAAAAAAAAAAAAAAGAAAAAAACGTCCGTGTGTGTGTGTGTGTGTGTGTGTGTGTGTGTGTGTAAATGGCTGCATTTACATAGCGCTTTACAATTTGTTCCTCACATTTTACCCATTCACTCAGACGTTCACACACCGATGGCGGAGGCAACCATGCAAGGTGCCAACCTACCTGCTCATCAGGAGCAATTAGGGGATAAGTGTCTTTAAACAAAGCACAATTGATGCAAACACAGACAACGTGTTGTAAATGCTAGTACAGTAACATCCACCCCCCTGCGTACTGTATCAGCCGCGCCGGGCGTGCCCGCTGGCCATAATGGGGGTTATCGCTTCTCGGCCTTTTGGCTAAGATCAAGTGTAGTATCTGTTCTTATCAGTTTAATATCTGATACGTCCCCTACCCGGGGACCATATATTAAATTGATTTTTGGAACAGGGAGATGGAATAGGGGCTTGCTCCGTCCACTCCACGCATCGACCTGGTCTTGCAGTATCTCCAGGAACGGTGCACTAACTCCTCCTAACTTTGTCAAAGTAAATGTTTTGGTACGCTAATCTGCGATGGGTTAAAGGCAATGCAAAAAAAAAGAAATCATTAGATGGGCAATGCTCTGTTTAATCTGCGTTATGTTTTCCCGCCCTTTTTGTTAAAAAAAAGTACGTCCGTGTGTGTGTGTGTGTGTGTGTGTGTGTGTGTGTGTGTGTGTGTGTGTGTGTGTGTGTGTGTGTGTGTGTGTGTGTGTGTGTAAATGGCTGCATTTACATAGCGCTTTACAATTTGTTCCTCACATTTTACCCATTCACTCAGACGTTCACACACCGATGGCGGAGGCAACCATGCAAGGTGCCAACCTACCTGCTCATCAGGAGCAATTAGGGGATAAGTGTCTTTAAACAAAGCACAATTGATGCAAACACAGACAACGTGTTGTAAATGCTAGTACAGTAACATCCACCCCCCTGCGTCCTGTATCAGCCGCGCCGGGCGTGCCCGCTGGCCATAATGGGGGTTATCGCTTCTCGGCCTTTTGGCTAAGATCAAGTGTAGTATCTGTTCTTATCAGTTTAATATCTGATACGTCCCCTACCCGGGGACCATATATTAAATTGATTTTTGGAACAGGGAGATGGAATAGGGGCTTGCTCCGTCCACTCCACGCATCGACCTGGTCTTGCAGTATCTCCAGGAACGGTGCACTAACTTCTCCTAACTTTGTCAAAGTAAATGTTTTGGTACGCTAATCTGCGATGGGTTAAAGGCAATGCAAAAAAAAAGAAATCATTAGATGGGCAACGCTCTGTTTAATCTGCGTTATGTTTTCCCGCCCTTTTTGTTAAAAAAAAAAAAAAAAAAAAAAAAAAAAAAACGTGTGTGTGTGTGTGTGTGTGTGTGTGTGTGTAAATGGCTGCATTTACATAGCGCTTTACAATTTGTTCCTCACATTTTACCCATTCACTCAGACGTTCACACACCGATGGCGGAGGCAACCATGCAAGGTGCCAACCTACCTGCTCATCAGGAGCAATTAGGGGATAAGTGTCTTTAAACAAAGCACAATTGATGCAAACACAGACAACGTGTTGTAAATGCTAGTACAGTAACATCCACCCCCCTGCGTACTGTATCAGCCGCGCCGGGCGTGCCCGCTGGCCATAATGGGGGTTATCGCTTCTCGGCCTTTTGGCTAAGATCAAGTGTAGTATCTGTTCTTATCAGTTTAATATCTGATACGTCCCCTACCCGGGGACCATATATTAAATTGATTTTTGGAACAGGGAGATGGAATAGGGGCTTGCTCCGTCCACTCCACGCATCGACCTGGTCTTGCAGTATCTCCAGGAACGGTGCACTAACTCCTCCTAACTTTGTCAAAGTAAATGTTTTGGTACGCTAATCTGCGATGGGTTAAAGGCAATGCAAAAAAAAAGAAATCATTAGATGGGCAATGCTCTGTTTAATCTGCGTTATGTTTTCCTGCCCTTTTTGTTAAAAAAAAATACGTCCGTGTGTGTGTGTGTGTGTGTGTGTGTGTGTGTGTGTGTGTGTGTGTGTGTGTAAATGGCTGCATTTACATAGCGCTTTACAATTTGTTCCTCACATTTTACCCATTCACTCAGACGTTCACACACCGATGGCGGAGGCAACCATGCAAGGTGCCAACCTACCTGCTCATCAGGAGCAATTAGGGGATAAGTGTCTTTAAACAAAGCACAATTGATGCAAACACAGACAACGTGTTGTAAATGCTAGTACAGTAACATCCACCCCCCTGCGTCCTGTATCAGCCGCGCCGGGCGTGCCCGCTGGCCATAATGGGGGTTATCGCTTCTCGGCCTTTTGGCTAAGATCAAGTGTAGTATCTGTTCTTATCAGTTTAATATCTGATACGTCCCCTACCCGGGGACCATATATTAAATTGATTTTTGGAACAGGGAGATGGAATAGGGGCTTGCTCCGTCCACTCCACGCATCGACCTGGTCTTGCAGTATCTCCAGGAACGGTGCACTAACTCCTCCTAACTTTGTCAAAGTAAATGTTTTGGTACGCTAATCTGCGATGGGTTAAAGGCAATGCAAAAAAAAAGAAATCATTAGATGGGCAATGCTCTGTTTAATCTGCGTTATGTTTTCCCGCCCTTTTTGTTAAAAAAAAATACGTCCGTGTGTGTGTGTGTGTGTGTGTGTGTGTGTGTGTGTGTGTGTGTGTGTGTAAATGGCTGCATTTACATAGCGCTTTACAATTTGTTCCTCACATTTTACCCATTCACTCAGACGTTCACACACCGATGGCGGAGGCAACCATGCAAGGTGCCAACCTACCTGCTCATCAGGAGCAATTAGGGGATAAGTGTCTTTAAACAAAGCACAATTGATGCAAACACAGACAACGTGTTGTAAATGCTAGTACAGTAACATCCACCCCCCTGCGTCCTGTATCAGCCGCGCCGGGCGTGCCCGCTGGCCATAATGGGGGTTATCGCTTCTCGGCCTTTTGGCTAAGATCAAGTGTAGTATCTGTTCTTATCAGTTTAATATCTGATACGTCCCCTACCCGGGGACCATATATTAAATTGATTTTTGGAACAGGGAGATGGAATAGGGGCTTGCTCCGTCCACTCCACGCATCGACCTGGTCTTGCAGTATCTCCAGGAACGGTGCACTAACTCCTCCTAACTTTGTCAAAGTAAATGTTTTGGTACGCTAATCTGCGATGGGTTAAAGGCAATGCAAAAAAAAAGAAATCATTAGATGGGCAACGCTCTGTTTAATCTGCGTTATGTTTTCCCGCCCTTTTTGTTAAAAAAAAAAAAAAAAAAAAAAAAAAAAACGTCTGTGTGTGTGTGTGTGTGTGTGTGTGTGTGTAAATGGCTGCATTTACATAGCACTTTACAATTTGTTCCTCACATTTTACCCATTCACTCAGACGTTCACACACCGATGGCGGAGGCAACCATGCAAGGTGCCAACCTACCTGCTCATCAGGAGCAATTAGGGGATAAGTGTCTTTAAACAAAGCACAATTGATGCAAACACAGACAACGTGTTGTAAATGCTAGTACAGTAACATCCACCCCCCTGCGTACTGTATCAGCCGCGCCGGGCGTGCCCGCTGGCCATAATGGGGGTTATCGCTTCTCGGCCTTTTGGCTAAGATCAAGTGTAGTATCTGTTCTTATCAGTTTAATATCTGATACGTCCCCTACCCGGGGACCATATATTAAATTGATTTTTGGAACAGGGAGATGGAATAGGGGCTTGCTCCGTCCACTCCACGCATCGACCTGGTCTTGCAGTATCTCCAGGAACGGTGCACTAACTCCTCCTAACTTTGTCAAAGTAAATGTTTTGGTACGCTAATCTGCGATGGGTTAAAGGCAATGCAAAAAAAAAGAAATCATTAGATGGGCAATGCTCTGTTTAATCTGCGTTATGTTTTCCCGCCCTTTTTGTTAAAAAAAAATACGTCCGTGTGTGTGTGTGTGTGTGTGTGTGTGTGTGTGTGTGTGTGTGTGTGTGTGTGTGTGTGTGTGTGTGTGTGTGTGTGTGTGTGTGTGTGTGTAAATGGCTGCATTTACATAGCGCTTTACAATTTGTTCCTCACATTTTACCCATTCACTCAGACGTTCACACACCGATGGCGGAGGCAACCATGCAAGGTGCCAACCTACCTGCTCATCAGGAGCAATTAGGGGATAAGTGTCTTTAAACAAAGCACAATTGATGCAAACACAGACAACGTGTTGTAAATGCTAGTACAGTAACATCCACCCCCCTGCGTCCTGTATCAGCCGCGCCGGGCGTGCCCGCTGGCCATAATGGGGGTTATCGCTTCTCGGCCTTTTGGCTAAGATCAAGTGGATGACCGGTGTATGCTGTTCCTGGTTTTGTTTGCTTGTTTATTATTTTTCTCACATTTCCACAGTCGTGCGGTGTATGGGACTGGAAATTGAGTTTTTTTTATTGTTTGTGCTGGCTTCTCCCTACGATGGCCAGCACTCCACGGCAGTCGACCCCTAGGGCTGGGTTACGGTTTTCGGCGAGGTTCATATGGAAGGATGGAACGATGCCCATGTGGAACAGAGATGTGTTTGTGGATGGTGTCATCATGACTCAACTCAAGTTGAAGGCGGACGATATTTTTTGCATCCAGCACAATGCCCAGGAGAGGGGCTACGATGTTTCCTTCAGATCCAGTTTGGGGCTCCAGGGGGTTTTGGAGGACTGCAAGCGGATGGAGGCTGATGTCGGACCCCTCAGCCATTTCGAGGTGTTTTCTCTGGACAGGCTGAATTTTCGAGTTATCAATGTCACAATGTACAACCCGTACGTGATTGATAAGGAGGTGACTGATTTTTTGGCCCCCTACGCTGAGGTGATATCTGAGGTCCGGAGGATCAGAGACAGACGTGGGATCTGGACGGGGCGGAGGCAGGTGCAGGTGCTCCTAAAGGCTGTTCCCGGTGGCTGTGACGGGCTGGCTCATCCCCCAGCCTTCTTTTCCTTGGGGCCTGATAGGGGGTATTTGTTTTATAACAACCAGCCCCCTTTCTGCCGAAGGTGCCGGGTGGCAGGGCACTCTGATGGAAAGTGTGGGGAGGTGAGGTGCCACCATTGCAAGGAGGAGGGCCACATGGCTAAAGATTGTAAGGTTGGTAAGAAATGCCACAACTGCAGTTCCACCGACCACCTGGTGAGGGCCTGTCCCCAGGAGCGGCGGTATTCGTCAGTGGTGGTGATGGGGAAGGAGCTTGCACCGAAGACCGGAGAGGAGGAAGAAAGTGCACCAGTGGCACCAGCACCAGCACCAATAGAGGCGTTTCCTGTGGAGAAGGACGCAGAGGCGGAGACGGTACTCCTGGTTGGCAACAAGACAGTTTCCCCTTTGTCTTCCGATGGAGAGGCGATGGACGAGGAGGAGGTGGTCGGTGGAGCCAGCGGAGCCAGTGGAGCCAGTGGAGCCAGAAAACGGAGGTTAAGGGTTAAAAGGACTACACCTGGGTCAGAAGGTATGGGGGCAGGGGAAATTACCGGTGGGGGCCCACAAAAAAAGGTAAGGGGAGGGAAGGGAGGTAGGGTGGCCCTCTTAGTGCAACAGGTCGGTGGGGAGCAGGGGGTTGGTGGGGGAGTGGGTTTGGCGGATGTTGAGGGGGAGGGGGTTTGTTTACCGGTTTCCCCTGTCCTGGACAGTATGGACAGTATGGACCCTTTTGAGACTCCAAGCCTTGGGGAAGGGTTACAGGTGGGAGCACCCAACACTTTGCCTGCTTCTTGGGATAAGGGGGAGGATGGGGAGGACAGTTAAAAGTGGGGGTAGGGGTATTATTGTGGGTTGGTTTTTTGTTTAATTTAATTTTATTATTGTCAATGGCTTTCACAGTGGGCACTTTTAATGCACGGGGGTTGAGGGGTTCTGTTAAGAGGAGGGGCTTTTTTGATTATGTTGCCTCACTCAGGCTTACCGTTTGTTTTGTTCAAGAGGTGCACTTACGGGATGGGAGGGATTGTGGTGTGTTTTCAAAGGAATGGGACAAGGGGGAATCGTTTTGGTCAGTGGGGGGGGTTCACTCATCTGGTGTGGGGATACTGTTTGGAAACCGGGAGGCAAGGGTGGTGGGTTCTTTTGTAATTGTGCAGGGGAGGGTTATGGGGGTTGATGTGAATATTGGGGTTTTGAAATTGAGGGTGGTGGTGGTGTACGGGCCACAGAGGGCGGGTGAAAGGAGTGCCATGATGGAGGCTTTAAGGCCTTTTTTTGCCACAAACAGGCAGATGGTGGTGGGGGGTGATTTTAATGTGGATCTGGGGAGGGTGGGTGATCCAAGTGCTGGGTGTGTGGGTTCTTTTTTTAAGGGGCAGGGGCTTGTGGATGGAGGGAAGGCACTTACCCCTCGAATAGATGGTCCCACATGGCGTAACTCCCGGGGGGTAGCCAGGCGTCTCGATTATGTGTTTTTTTCTCGGTCCTTGGTCCTATTGTCGGGCCGGGTGGTCCCTGTTTTTTTCTCTGACCATGATGGGCTCCTCTTTCGGGTCCGGTCTAGCGCTCCTGTTTTCGGCCCCGGGTACTGGAGGTTGAACTCCAGTGTCCTTGGCGAGGATGAGTTCTGCAGTAGCTTTGTCTCCTTTTTCCGGGGGCTCGAGGGACTTAGGGCTTTGTTTTCTGGTGTGGTGGAGTGGTGGGAGGGGGCTAAGGAGAGGATAAAGGGGTTTTGTATTATGTATTGTCAACGGAGGGCGAAGGAGGCGGGGAGGGAAGTGCTCCGTCTTCAACACCTCCTCGAGCTCGAGTACACTTTGGGTAACCTAGGTGGCGCTGTAGACCAGCGGGCTTGTGACTCCCTTAAGACAGAACTTAGGGATGTCTATGAGGATAAGGCCCGTGCTTACCTGACGCGGTCACGTCGTGAGTTCTTGGAGAAGAATGAGACGTGTTCCGCAGCCTTTTTCAGCAGCGTGAGGGCTGATAAGGGAAGGAAGGTGATATCGGGAGTTAGGGACAGTCAGGGTCAGGTGGTTACTGAGACAGGGGAGATGGTAAGGGTCGCAACCGATCACTTCCGCTCCTTCTTCTGTGAACGAGTGGTGGATGAGGAGCGAGCAGAGGCTTTTTTGCAGCTTGTGGCTCAGAGGGTACCGTCAGACCTGGCTGAGGCTTTGGAGGCCCCTCTCTCTCTCGAGGAATTGGAGGGTGCCCTTCGTAGAATGGGCAAGCGTAAGGTTC
Organism: Notolepis coatsorum; assembly: GCF_963971535.1. Classification (NCBI taxonomy): domain Eukaryota; kingdom Metazoa; phylum Chordata; class Actinopteri; order Aulopiformes; family Paralepididae; genus Notolepis; species Notolepis coatsorum. The sequence continues at coordinate 180,541,403 of NC_140171.1, forward strand.
CGGGCATCGATGGCCTGCCGGCTGAGTTTTATCTCATGTTTTGGGATATTCTCGGCCCGGTGGTTCTCGAGGTCCTGACCGAGGTCCTCCGCACAGGGGCACTGGGAGGGTCAATGGCTAAGGGGGTGATCTCACTTCTGTTTAAGAAGGGGGACGCCTCTGACCTTAAGAACTGGCGGCCATTGACCATGCTGTGTGTTGATTACAAGCTTTTGGCTAAGGTTCTCACAGACCGTCTGTGCACAGCTCTCCCAGATGCGGTCCATGTGGATCAGACGTGTGGGGTGGCTGGGCGCTCGTTGAGATGGAATCTCCAGCTCATCAGAGACGTCATCGCTTGGGCAGAGGATCGGGACCTGCCACTTATGGTGGTGGGTCTTGATCAGGCCAAAGCCTTTGATAGGGTTCACTGGGGTTTTATGTTCAAAGTTTTAGAGAGAATAGGCTTAGGGCGGGTTTTTGTTGGGTGGCTGCGTACTCTGTACACAGCAGTGGGGAGCACGGTTTCTGTTAATGGGCACTTGGGGGAGTTTTTTGGGTTGCACGCAGGGGTAAGACAGGGGTGTCCGCTCTCTCCCCTGCTCTACGTCCTTTATATGGAGCCCCTGGCGGCGGCCATTAGGGCTGACCCGGGTGTGAAGGGTATCCTGGTACCAGGCAGCAGGGGCCTGAGGGTCAAGTTGTCGCAGTATGCGGATGATACCACACTGCTACTGGACAACGATGCGTGTCTGAGTCGGTCTTTGGAGATCTTCCAGGACTTTGGCCGGGTGTCTGGCGCGGAGCTCAACCGTGCTAAATCCTCGGTTAAGTTCTTTGGGCGGTGGAAGAGTAGGTCAGACGTACCAGGAGGGCTGTCGCTCTGTGAAGGGGCCCTGAGGATTCTTGGGGTCCTCTTTGAGGCAGCCCACAGTGCCACGGTCAACTGGACCAGGCGAATAGATGCAGTTCATAAAAAGTTTGCCCTCTGGAAGGCCAGGAGACTGACCTTTACGGGGAAGGTACTGGTTTTGAAGGTAGACGTGTTGCCGTCCCTCCTGTACCTGGCGTACATCTTTCCGATGCCGGCCAGCATGCGGAGGCCGCTCACTCGGCTTGTGTTTCGTTTCATGTGGGGGGGGAGTTATGAATACGTGGCGAGGGCACGCATGTTGGCTCCGGTGGGGGAAGGGGGGAGGGACGTGCCCCATTTCCCACTCAAGTTGGACTGCATTTTTGTTTCTTTTTTGCTCAAAGAATTGTCCTCTCCGGTAGTCCATCCATCTGGCTACTTCCTCCGGTTCTACTTTGCCTACCCGGCAAGGAGGGTCATGGCCTGGTCCAATTCGGCCCCCCGGGCGGAGCAGTTGCCGTGGCATTTTGGCCACGCGGCAAAGTGGCTGCGGGCTCATCCTGGGGTTTTGGAAGGGGATGTGGGGTTGGACCAGAAGAGGCTCTATGCCGAGGTGAGACAGGGAGTGACCGCGCCAGCTGTGGTGGGGATACCCGCTACAGTTTGGTTGTCGGTACAACTGCCTGGCCTGGACAATGGGCTCAAGGATTTAGGATGGCTGATGTTACACAGGAGTTTGCCGGTGCGTGAGATCATGCACCGGCATGGCTTGGCGAGATCCCCGGTGTGCCCCAGAGCTGGTTGCTTTGTGGACGAGACTATTAGACACGTCATGTGGGACTGTCCTTTTGCAGGGGTGGTGTGGGCTAGGGCATCTGTGTTGATTGGGAGGTTGGAGGGGAGTGTTGGGGTCACATGGGCAAGATTGGAGAGAGGGATTGGGAGAGCTGGGGGGGGGCGTAGGGGGCGTCTCCTGCAATGGCTGCTCATGGGCCTTTTTAAGAAGGGGCTGTGGGAGGCCAGACAGGCTCTGGTTAAAAAGGCGGTGGATTGGGGGGTGGAGGGGGTTGTTAGGAGAGTAGAGGGGGACGTAAAGGGAAGGATGCGGTGGGATGTGAAGAGGTGGGGACATCATGCTGCTAGGGAGAGATGGAAGGGGGGTTTAGGTTTGATGGAAGGGATGTAGTGGTTGCTTAGGATATTGACATATGGTTTTTTTTGTGGAGACCGGAAAGTGCATAAGTGGAAAATGGGGACATGGTTTTTTGTCTTGGATAGTGGGCTATTGTTTTGGGTGGGATAAAGGGAGGTTTTGGTTAACAGTGGGTGGTTTAATTTGGGGTTCATTTTCATTTTCAACTGTAACAGGGACAGCATACAATAAGGAACATAAAATGAAAATGTAGAAATGCAAATGTTCAGGAAAGTTTTGTTTGGATTAGTAGGGAAAGGTAAATTAAGAATGTGTGCACATGTATGGGTGTTTTAAATAGTATGATAGGAAGTCGTTTTGTAGTTTGTATGGTATAGGGACAGATAGGATGTGATAACATGTATATGATTATTTTTGATATAAAATTAAGAAAGAAGGTAAAAACTCCCCTCCCAGCTGGTTGGAGGGGAGGAGAAGCCCGATTTCACAAAAAAAAAAAAAAAAAAAAAAAAAAAAAAAAAAAATCTGTTCTTATCAGTTTAATATCTGATACGTCCCCTACCCGGGGACCATATATTAAATTGATTTTTGGAACAGGGAGATGGAATAGGGGCTTGCTCCGTCCACTCCACGCATCGACCTGGTCTTGCAGTATCTCCAGGAACGGTGCACTAACTCCTCCTAACTTTGTCAAAGTAAATGTTTTGGTACGCTAATCTGCGATGGGTTAAAGGCAATGCAAAAAAAAAGAAATCATTAGATGGGCAATGCTCTGTTTAATCTGCGTTATGTTTTCCCGCCCTTTTTGTTAAAAAAAAATACGTCCGTGTGTGTGTGTGTGTGTGTGTGTGTGTGTGTGTGTGTGTGTGTGTGTGTGTGTGTGTGTGTGTGTGTGTGTGTGTGTAAATGGCTGCATTTACATAGCGCTTTACAATTTGTTCCTCACATTTTACCCATTCACTCAGACGTTCACACACCGATGGCGGAGGCAACCATGCAAGGTGCCAACCTACCTGCTCATCAGGAGCAATTAGGGGATAAGTGTCTTTAAACAAAGCACAATTGATGCAAACACAGACAACGTGTTGTAAATGCTAGTACAGTAACATCCACCCCCCTGCGTCCTGTATCAGCCGCGCCGGGCGTGCCCGCTGGCCATAATGGGGGTTATCGCTTCTCGGCCTTTTGGCTAAGATCAAGTGTAGTATCTGTTCTTATCAGTTTAATATCTGATACGTCCCCTACCCGGGGACCATATATTAAATTGATTTTTGGAACAGGGAGATGGAATAGGGGCTTGCTCCGTCCACTCCACGCATCGACCTGGTCTTGCAGTATCTCCAGGAACGGTGCACTAACTCCTCCTAACTTTGTCAAAGTAAATGTTTTGGTACGCTAATCTGCGATGGGTTAAAGGCAATGCAAAAAAAAAGAAATCATTAGATGGGCAATGCTCTGTTTAATCTGCGTTATGTTTTCCCGCCCTTTTTGTTAAAAAAAAATACGTCCGTGTGTGTGTGTGTGTGTGTGTGTGTGTGTGTGTGTGTGTGTGTGTGTGTGTGTGTGTGTGTGTGTGTAAATGGCTGCATTTACATAGCGCTTTACAATTTGTTCCTCACATTTTACCCATTCACTCAGACGTTCACACACCGATGGCGGAGGCAACCATGCAAGGTGCCAACCTACCTGCTCATCAGGAGCAATTAGGGGATAAGTGTCTTTAAACAAAGCACAATTGATGCAAACACAGACAACGTGTTGTAAATGCTAGTACAGTAACATCCACCCCCCTGCGTACTGTATCAGCCGCGCCGGGCGTGCCCGCTGGCCATAATGGGGGTTATCGCTTCTCGGCCTTTTGGCTAAGATCAAGTGTAGTATCTGTTCTTATCAGTTTAATATCTGATACGTCCCCTACCCGGGGACCATATATTAAATTGATTTTTGGAACAGGGAGATGGAATAGGGGCTTGCTCCGTCCACTCCACGCATCGACCTGGTCTTGCAGTATCTCCAGGAACGGTGCACTAACTCCTCCTAACTTTGTCAAAGTAAATGTTTTGGTACGCTAATCTGCGATGGGTTAAAGGCAATGCAAAAAAAAAGAAATCATTAGATGGGCAATGCTCTGTTTAATCTGCGTTATGTTTTCCCGCCCTTTTTGTTAAAAAAAAATACGTCCGTGTGTGTGTGTGTGTGTGTGTGTGTGTGTGTGTGTGTGTGTGTGTGTGTGTGTGTGTGTGTGTGTGTGTGTGTGTAAATGGCTGCATTTACATAGCGCTTTACAATTTGTTCCTCACATTTTACCCATTCACTCAGACGTTCACACACCGATGGCGGAGGCAACCATGCAAGGTGCCAACCTACCTGCTCATCAGGAGCAATTAGGGGATAAGTGTCTTTAAACAAAGCACAATTGATGCAAACACAGACAACGTGTTGTAAATGCTAGTACAGTAACATCCACCCCCCTGCGTCCTGTATCAGCCGCGCCGGGCGTGCCCGCTGGCCATAATGGGGGTTATCGTTTCTCGGCCTTTTGGCTAAGATCAAGTGTAGTATCTGTTCTTATCAGTTTAATATCTGATACGTCCCCTACCCGGGGACCATATATTAAATTGATTTTTGGAACAGGGAGATGGAATAGGGGCTTGCTCCGTCCACTCCACGCATCGACCTGGTCTTGCAGTATCTCCAGGAACGGTGCACTAACTCCTCCTAACTTTGTCAAAGTAAATGTTTTGGTACGCTAATCTGCGATGGGTTAAAGGCAATGCAAAAAAAAAGAAATCATTAGATGGGCAATGCTCTGTTTAATCTGCGTTATGTTTTCCCGCCCTTTTTGTTAAAAAAAAATACGTCCGTGTGTGTGTGTGTGTGTGTGTGTGTGTGTGTGTGTGTGTGTGTGTGTGTGTGTGTGTGTGTGTGTGTGTGTGTAAATGGCTGCATTTACATAGCGCTTTACAATTTGTTCCTCACATTTTACCCATTCACTCAGACGTTCACACACCGATGGCGGAGGCAACCATGCAAGGTGCCAACCTACCTGCTCATCAGGAGCAATTAGGATAAGTGTCTTTAAACAAAGCACAATTGATGCAAACACAGACAACGTGTTGTAAATGCTAGTACAGTAACATCCACCCCCCTGCGTCCTGTATCAGCCGCGCCGGGCGTGCCCGCTGGCCATAATGGGGGTTATCGCTTCTCGGCCTTTTGGCTAAGATCAAGTGTAGTATCTGTTCTTATCAGTTTAATATCTGATACGTCCCCTACCCGGGGACCATATATTAAATTGATTTTTGGAACAGGGAGATGGAATAGGGGCTTGCTCCGTCCACTCCACGCATCGACCTGGTCTTGCAGTATCTCCAGGAACGGTGCACTAACTCCTCCTAACTTTGTCAAAGTAAATGTTTTGGTACGCTAATCTGCGATGGGTTAAAGGCAATGCAAAAAAAAAGAAATCATTAGATGGGCAACGCTCTGTTTAATCTGCGTTATGTTTTCCCGCCCTTTTTGTTAAAAAAAAAAAAAAAAAAAAAAAAAAAAACGTCCGTGTGTGTGTGTGTGTGTGTGTGTGTGTGTGTGTAAATGGCTGCATTTACATAGCGCTTTACAATTTGTTCCTCACATTTTACCCATTCACTCAGACGTTCACACACCGATGGCGGAGGCAACCATGCAAGGTGCCAACCTACCTGCTCATCAGGAGCAATTAGGGGATAAGTGTCTTTAAACAAAGCACAATTGATGCAAACACAGACAACGTGTTGTAAATGCTAGTACAGTAACATCCACCCCCCTGCGTACTGTATCAGCCGCGCCGGGCGTGCCCGCTGGCCATAATGGGGGTTATCGCTTCTCGGCCTTTTGGCTAAGATCAAGTGTAGTATCTGTTCTTATCAGTTTAATATCTGATACGTCCCCTACCCGGGGACCATATATTAAATTGATTTTTGGAACAGGGAGATGGAATAGGGGCTTGCTCCGTCCACTCCACGCATCGACCTGGTCTTGCAGTATCTCCAGGAACGGTGCACTAACTCCTCCTAACTTTGTCAAAGTAAATGTTTTGGTACGCTAATCTGCGATGGGTTAAAGGCAATGCAAAAAAAAAGAAATCATTAGATGGGCAATGCTCTGTTTAATCTGCGTTATGTTTTCCCGCCCTTTTTGTTAAAAAAAAATACGTCCGTGTGTGTGTGTGTGTGTGTGTGTGTGTGTGTGTGTGTGTGTGTGTGTGTGTGTGTGTGTGTGTGTGTGTGTGTAAATGGCTGCATTTACATAGCGCTTTACAATTTGTTCCTCACATTTTACCCATTCACTCAGACGTTCACACACCGATGGCGGAGGCAACCATGCAAGGTGCCAACCTACCTGCTCATCAGGAGCAATTAGGGGATAAGTGTCTTTAAACAAAGCACAATTGATGCAAACACAGACAACGTGTTGTAAATGCTAGTACAGTAACATCCACCCCCCTGCGTCCTGTATCAGCCGCGCCGGGCGTGCCCGCTGGCCATAATGGGGGTTATCGCTTCTCGGCCTTTTGGCTAAGATCAAGTGTAGTATCTGTTCTTATCAGTTTAATATCTGATACGTCCCCTACCCGGGGACCATATATTAAATTGATTTTTGGAACAGGGAGATGGAATAGGGGCTTGCTCCGTCCACTCCACGCATCGACCTGGTCTTGCAGTATCTCCAGGAACGGTGCACTAACTCCTCCTAACTTTGTCAAAGTAAATGTTTTGGTACGCTAATCTGCGATGGGTTAAAGGCAATGCAAAAAAAAAGAAATCATTAGATGGGCAATGCTCTGTTTAATCTGCGTTATGTTTTCCCGCCCTTTTTGTTAAAAAAAAATACGTCCGTGTGTGTGTGTGTGTGTGTGTGTGTGTGTGTGTGTGTGTGTGTGTGTGTGTGTGTGTGTGTGTGTAAATGGCTGCATTTACATAGCGCTTTACAATTTGTTCCTCACATTTTACCCATTCACTCAGACGTTCACACACCGATGGCGGAGGCAACCATGCAAGGTGCCAACCTACCTGCTCATCAGGAGCAATTAGGGGATAAGTGTCTTTAAACAAAGCACAATTGATGCAAACACAGACAACGTGTTGTAAATGCTAGTACAGTAACATCCACCCCCCTGCGTCCTGTATCAGCCGCGCCGGGCGTGCCCGCTGGCCATAATGGGGGTTATCGCTTCTCGGCCTTTTGGCTAAGATCAAGTGTAGTATCTGTTCTTATCAGTTTAATATCTGATACGTCCCCTACCCGGGGACCATATATTAAATTGATTTTTGGAACAGGGAGATGGAATAGGGGCTTGCTCCGTCCACTCCACGCATCGACCTGGTCTTGCAGTATCTCCAGGAACGGTGCACTAACTCCTCCTAACTTTGTCAAAGTAAATGTTTTGGTACGCTAATCTGCGATGGGTTAAAGGCAATGCAAAAAAAAAGAAATCATTAGATGGGCAACGCTCTGTTTAATCTGCGTTATGTTTTCCCGCCCTTTTTGTTAAAAAAAAAAAAAAAAAAAAAAAAAAAACGTCCGTGTGTGTGTGTGTGTGTGTGTGTGTGTGTAAATGGCTGCATTTACATAGCGCTTTACAATTTGTTCCTCACATTTTACCCATTCACTCAGACGTTCACACACCGATGGCGGAGGCAACCATGCAAGGTGCCAACCTACCTGCTCATCAGGAGCAATTAGGGGATAAGTGTCTTTAAACAAAGCACAATTGATGCAAACACAGACAACGTGTTGTAAATGCTAGTACAGTAACATCCACCCCCCTGCGTACTGTATCAGCCGCGCCGGGCGTGCCCGCTGGCCATAATGGGGGTTATCGCTTCTCGGCCTTTTGGCTAAGATCAAGTGTAGTATCTGTTCTTATCAGTTTAATATCTGATACGTCCCCTACCCGGGGACCATATATTAAATTGATTTTTGGAACAGGGAGATGGAATAGGGGCTTGCTCCGTCCACTCCACGCATCGACCTGGTCTTGCAGTATCTCCAGGAACGGTGCACTAACTCCTCCTAACTTTGTCAAAGTAAATGTTTTGGTACGCTAATCTGCGATGGGTTAAAGGCAATGCAAAAAAAAAGAAATCATTAGATGGGCAATGCTCTGTTTAATCTGCGTTATGTTTTCCCGCCCTTTTTGTTAAAAAAAAATACGTCCGTGTGTGTGTGTGTGTGTGTGTGTGTGTGTGTGTGTGTGTGTGTGTGTGTGTGTGTGTGTAAATGGCTGCATTTACATAGCGCTTTACAATTTGTTCCTCACATTTTACCCATTCACTCAGACGTTCACACACCGATGGCGGAGGCAACCATGCAAGGTGCCAACCTACCTGCTCATCAGGAGCAATTAGGGGATAAGTGTCTTTAAACAAAGCACAATTGATGCAAACACAGACAACGTGTTGTAAATGCTAGTACAGTAACATCCACCCCCCTGCGTCCTGTATCAGCCGCGCCGGGCGTGCCCGCTGGCCATAATGGGGGTTATCGCTTCTCGGCCTTTTGGCTAAGATCAAGTGTAGTATCTGTTCTTATCAGTTTAATATCTGATACGTCCCCTACCCGGGGACCATATATTAAATTGATTTTTGGAACAGGGAGATGGAATAGGGGCTTGCTCCGTCCACTCCACGCATCGACCTGGTCTTGCAGTATCTCCAGGAACGGTGCACTAACTCCTCCTAACTTTGTCAAAGTAAATGTTTTGGTACGCTAATCTGCGATGGGTTAAAGGCAATGCAAAAAAAAAGAAATCATTAGATGGGCAACGCTCTGTTTAATCTGCGTTATGTTTTCCCGCCCTTTTTGTTAAAAAAAAAAAAAAAAAAAAAAAAAAAAACGTGTGTGTGTGTGTGTGTGTGTGTGTAAATGGCTGCATTTACATAGCGCTTTACAATTTGTTCCTCACATTTTACCCATTCACTCAGACGTTCACACACCGATGGCGGAGGCAACCATGCAAGGTGCCAACCTACCTGCTCATCAGGAGCAATTAGGGGATAAGTGTCTTTAAACAAAGCACAATTGATGCAAACACAGACAACGTGTTGTAAATGCTAGTACAGTAACATCCACCCCCCTGCGTACTGTATCAGCCGCGCCGGGCGTGCCCGCTGGCCATAATGGGGGTTATCGCTTCTCGGCCTTTTGGCTAAGATCAAGTGTAGTATCTGTTCTTATCAGTTTAATATCTGATACGTCCCCTACCCGGGGACCATATATTAAATTGATTTTTGGAACAGGGAGATGGAATAGGGGCTTGCTCCGTCCACTCCACGCATCGACCTGGTCTTGCAGTATCTCCAGGAACGGTGCACTAACTCCTCCTAACTTTGTCAAAGTAAATGTTTTGGTACGCTAATCTGCGATGGGTTAAAGGCAATGCAAAAAAAAAGAAATCATTAGATGGGCAATGCTCTGTTTAATCTGCGTTATGTTTTCCCGCCCTTTTTGTTAAAAAAAAATACGTCCGTGTGTGTGTGTGTGTGTGTGTGTGTGTGTGTGTGTGTGTGTGTGTGTGTGTGTGTAAATGGCTGCATTTACATAGCGCTTTACAATTTGTTCCTCACATTTTACCCATTCACTCAGACGTTCACACACCGATGGCGGAGGCAACCATGCAAGGTGCCAACCTACCTGCTCATCAGGAGCAATTAGGGGATAAGTGTCTTTAAACAAAGCACAATTGATGCAAACACAGACAACGTGTTGTAAATGCTAGTACAGTAACATCCACCCCCCTGCGTCCTGTATCAGCCGCGCCGGGCGTGCCCGCTGGCCATAATGGGGGTTATCGCTTCTCGGCCTTTTGGCTAAGATCAAGTGTAGTATCTGTTCTTATCAGTTTAATATCTGATACGTCCCCTACCCGGGGACCATATATTAAATTGATTTTTGGAACAGGGAGATGGAATAGGGGCTTGCTCCGTCCACTCCACGCATCGACCTGGTCTTGCAGTATCTCCAGGAACGGTGCACTAACTCCTCCTAACTTTGTCAAAGTAAATGTTTTGGTACGCTAATCTGCGATGGGTTAAAGGCAATGCAAAAAAAAAGAAATCATTAGATGGGCAACGCTCTGTTTAATCTGCGTTATGTTTTCCCGCCCTTTTTGTTAAAAAAAAAAAAAAAAAAAAAAAAAAAACGTCCGTGTGTGTGTGTGTGTGTGTGTGTGTGTGTAAATGGCTGCATTTACATAGCGCTTTACAATTTGTTCCTCACATTTTACCCATTCACTCAGACGTTCACACACCGATGGCGGAGGCAACCATGCAAGGTGCCAACCTACCTGCTCATCAGGAGCAATTAGGGGATAAGTGTCTTTAAACAAAGCACAATTGATGCAAACACAGACAACGTGTTGTAAATGCTAGTACAGTAACATCCACCCCCCTGCGTACTGTATCAGCCGCGCCGGGCGTGCCCGCTGGCCATAATGGGGGTTATCGCTTCTCGGCCTTTTGGCTAAGATCAAGTGTAGTATCTGTTCTTATCAGTTTAATATCTGATACGTCCCCTACCCGGGGACCATATATTAAATTGATTTTTGGAACAGGGAGATGGAATAGGGGCTTGCTCCGTCCACTCCACGCATCGACCTGGTCTTGCAGTATCTCCAGGAACGGTGCACTAACTCCTCCTAACTTTGTCAAAGTAAATGTTTTGGTACGCTAATCTGCGATGGGTTAAAGGCAATGCAAAAAAAAAGAAATCATTAGATGGGCAATGCTCTGTTTAATCTGCGTTATGTTTTCCCGCCCTTTTTGTTAAAAAAAAATACGTCCGTGTGTGTGTGTGTGTGTGTGTGTGTGTGTGTGTGTGTGTGTGTGTGTGTGTGTGTGTGTGTGTGTGTGTGTGTGTGTAAATGGCTGCATTTACATAGCGCTTTACAATTTGTTCCTCACATTTTACCCATTCACTCAGACGTTCACACACCGATGGCGGAGGCAACCATGCAAGGTGCCAACCTACCTGCTCATCAGGAGCAATTAGGGGATAAGTGTCTTTAAACAAAGCACAATTGATGCAAACACAGACAACGTGTTGTAAATGCTAGTACAGTAACATCCACCCCCCTGCGTCCTGTATCAGCCGCGCCGGGCGTGCCCGCTGGCCATAATGGGGGTTATCGCTTCTCGGCCTTTTGGCTAAGATCAAGTGTAGTATCTGTTCTTATCAGTTTAATATCTGATACGTCCCCTACCCGGGGACCATATATTAAATTGATTTTTGGAACAGGGAGATGGAATAGGGGCTTGCTCCGTCCACTCCACGCATCGACCTGGTCTTGCAGTATCTCCAGGAACGGTGCACTAACTCCTCCTAACTTTGTCAAAGTAAATGTTTTGGTACGCTAATCTGCGATGGGTTAAAGGCAATGCAAAAAAAAAGAAATCATTAGATGGGCAATGCTCTGTTTAATCTGCGTTATGTTTTCCCGCCCTTTTTGTTAAAAAAAAATACGTCCGTGTGTGTGTGTGTGTGTGTGTGTGTGTGTGTGTGTGTGTGTGTGTGTGTGTGTGTGTGTGTAAATGGCTGCATTTACATAGCGCTTTACAATTTGTTCCTCACATTTTACCCATTCACTCAGACGTTCACACACCGATGGCGGAGGCAACCATGCAAGGTGCCAACCTACCTGCTCATCAGGAGCAATTAGGGGATAAGTGTCTTTAAACAAAGCACAATTGATGCAAACACAGACAACGTGTTGTAAATGCTAGTACAGTAACATCCACCCCCCTGCGTCCTGTATCAGCCGCGCCGGGCGTGCCCGCTGGCCATAATGGGGGTTATCGCTTCTCGGCCTTTTGGCTAAGATCAAGTGTAGTATCTGTTCTTATCAGTTTAATATCTGATACGTCCCCTACCCGGGGACCATATATTAAATTGATTTTTGGAACAGGGAGATGGAATAGGGGCTTGCTCCGTCCACTCCACGCATCGACCTGGTCTTGCAGTATCTCCAGGAACGGTGCACTAACTCCTCCTAACTTTGTCAAAGTAAATGTTTTGGTACGCTAATCTGCGATGGGTTAAAGGCAATGCAAAAAAAAAGAAATCATTAGATGGGCAACGCTCTGTTTAATCTGCGTTATGTTTTCCCGCCCTTTTTGTTAAAAAAAAAAAAAAAAAAAAAAAAAAAACGTCCGTGTGTGTGTGTGTGTGTGTGTGTGTGTGTAAATGGCTGCATTTACATAGCGCTTTACAATTTGTTCCTCACATTTTACCCATTCACTCAGACGTTCACACACCGATGGCGGAGGCAACCATGCAAGGTGCCAACCTACCTGCTCATCAGGAGCAATTAGGGGATAAGTGTCTTTAAACAAAGCACAATTGATGCAAACACAGACAACGTGTTGTAAATGCTAGTACAGTAACATCCACCCCCCTGCGTACTGTATCAGCCGCGCCGGGCGTGCCCGCTGGCCATAATGGGGGTTATCGCTTCTCGGCCTTTTGGCTAAGATCAAGTGTAGTATCTGTTCTTATCAGTTTAATATCTGATACGTCCCCTACCCGGGGACCATATATTAAATTGATTTTTGGAACAGGGAGATGGAATAGGGGCTTGCTCCGTCCACTCCACGCATCGACCTGGTCTTGCAGTATCTCCAGGAACGGTGCACTAACTCCTCCTAACTTTGTCAAAGTAAATGTTTTGGTACGCTAATCTGCGATGGGTTAAAGGCAATGCAAAAAAAAAGAAATCATTAGATGGGCAATGCTCTGTTTAATCTGCGTTATGTTTTCCCGCCCTTTTTGTTAAAAAAAAATACGTCCGTGTGTGTGTGTGTGTGTGTGTGTGTGTGTGTGTGTGTGTGTGTGTGTGTGTGTGTGTGTGTGTGTGTGTGTGTGTGTGTGTGTGTGTGTAAATGGCTGCATTTACATAGCGCTTTACAATTTGTTCCTCACATTTTACCCATTCACTCAGACGTTCACACACCGATGGCGGAGGCAACCATGCAAGGTGCCAACCTACCTGCTCATCAGGAGCAATTAGGGGATAAGTGTCTTTAAACAAAGCACAATTGATGCAAACACAGACAACGTGTTGTAAATGCTAGTACAGTAACATCCACCCCCCTGCGTACTGTATCAGCCGCGCCGGGCGTGCCCGCTGGCCATAATGGGGGTTATCGCTTCTCGGCCTTTTGGCTAAGATCAAGTGTAGTATCTGTTCTTATCAGTTTAATATCTGATACGTCCCCTACCCGGGGACCATATATTAAATTGATTTTTGGAACAGGGAGATGGAATAGGGGCTTGCTCCGTCCACTCCACGCATCGACCTGGTCTTGCAGTATCTCCAGGAACGGTGCACTAACTCCTCCTAACTTTGTCAAAGTAAATGTTTTGGTACGCTAATCTGCGATGGGTTAAAGGCAATGCAAAAAAAAAGAAATCATTAGATGGGCAATGCTCTGTTTAATCTGCGTTATGTTTTCCCGCCCTTTTTGTTAAAAAAAAATACGTCCGTGTGTGTGTGTGTGTGTGTGTGTGTGTGTGTGTGTGTGTGTGTGTGTGTGTGTGTGTGTGTGTGTGTAAATGGCTGCATTTACATAGCGCTTTACAATTTGTTCCTCACATTTTACCCATTCACTCAGACGTTCACACACCGATGGCGGAGGCAACCATGCAAGGTGCCAACCTACCTGCTCATCAGGAGCAATTAGGGGATAAGTGTCTTTAAACAAAGCACAATTGATGCAAACACAGACAACGTGTTGTAAATGCTAGTACAGTAACATCCACCCCCCTGCGTCCTGTATCAGCCGCGCCGGGCGTGCCCGCTGGCCATAATGGGGGTTATCGCTTCTCGGCCTTTTGGCTAAGATCAAGTGTAGTATCTGTTCTTATCAGTTTAATATCTGATACGTCCCCTACCCGGGGACCATATATTAAATTGATTTTTGGAACAGGGAGATGGAATAGGGGCTTGCTCCGTCCACTCCACGCATCGACCTGGTCTTGCAGTATCTCCAGGAACGGTGCACTAACTCCTCCTAACTTTGTCAAAGTAAATGTTTTGGTACGCTAATCTGCGATGGGTTAAAGGCAATGCAAAAAAAAAGAAATCATTAGATGGGCAACGCTCTGTTTAATCTGCGTTATGTTTTCCCGCCCTTTTTGTTAAAAAAAAAAAAAAAGAAAAAAAAAAAAAAAACGTGTGTGTGTGTGTGTGTGTGTGTGTGTAAATGGCTGCATTTACATAGCGCTTTACAATTTGTTCCTCACATTTTACCCATTCACTCAGACGTTCACACACCGATGGCGGAGGCAACCATGCAAGGTGCCAACCTACCTGCTCATCAGGAGCAATTAGGGGATAAGTGTCTTTAAACAAAGCACAATTGATGCAAACACAGACAACGTGTTGTAAATGCTAGTACAGTAACATCCACCCCCCTGCGTACTGTATCAGCCGCGCCGGGCGTGCCCGCTGGCCATAATGGGGGTTATCGCTTCTCGGCCTTTTGGCTAAGATCAAGTGTAGTATCTGTTCTTATCAGTTTAATATCTGATACGTCCCCTACCCGGGGACCATATATTAAATTGATTTTTGGAACAGGGAGATGGAATAGGGGCTTGCTCCGTCCACTCCACGCATCGACCTGGTCTTGCAGTATCTCCAGGAACGGTGCACTAACTCCTCCTAACTTTGTCAAAGTAAATGTTTTGGTACGCTAATCTGCGATTGGTTAAAGGCAATGCAAAAAAAAAGAAATCATTAGATGGGCAATGCTCTGTTTAATCTGCGTTATGTTTTCCCGCCCTTTTTGTTAAAAAAAAATACGTCCGTGTGTGTGTGTGTGTGTGTGTGTGTGTGTGTGTGTGTGTGTGTGTGTGTGTGTGTGTGTGTGTGTGTGTGTGTGTGTGTGTGTGTGTAAATGGCTGCATTTACATAGCGCTTTACAATTTGTTCCTCACATTTTACCCATTCACTCAGACGTTCACACACCGATGGCGGAGGCAACCATGCAAGGTGCCAACCTACCTGCTCATCAGGAGCAATTAGGGGATAAGTGTCTTTAAACAAAGCACAATTGATGCAAACACAGACAACGTGTTGTAAATGCTAGTACAGTAACATCCACCCCCCTGCGTCCTGTATCAGCCGCGCCGGGCGTGCCCGCTGGCCATAATGGGGGTTATCGCTTCTCGGCCTTTTGGCTAAGATCAAGTGTAGTATCTGTTCTTATCAGTTTAATATCTGATACGTCCCCTACCCGGGGACCATATATTAAATTGATTTTTGGAACAGGGAGATGGAATAGGGGCTTGCTCCGTCCACTCCACGCATCGACCTGGTCTTGCAGTATCTCCAGGAACGGTGCACTAACTCCTCCTAACTTTGTCAAAGTAAATGTTTTGGTACGCTAATCTGCGATGGGTTAAAGGCAATGCAAAAAAAAAGAAATCATTAGATGGGCAATGCTCTGTTTAATCTGCGTTATGTTTTCCCGCCCTTTTTGTTAAAAAAAAATACGTCCGTGTGTGTGTGTGTGTGTGTGTGTGTGTGTGTGTGTGTGTGTGTGTGTGTGTGTGTGTGTGTGTGTGTGTAAATGGCTGCATTTACATAGCGCTTTACAATTTGTTCCTCACATTTTACCCATTCACTCAGACGTTCACACACCGATGGCGGAGGCAACCATGCAAGGTGCCAACCTACCTGCTCATCAGGAGCAATTAGGGGATAAGTGTCTTTAAACAAAGCACAATTGATGCAAACACAGACAACGTGTTGTAAATGCTAGTACAGTAACATCCACCCCCCTGCGTCCTGTATCAGCCGCGCCGGGCGTGCCCGCTGGCCATAATGGGGGTTATCGCTTCTCGGCCTTTTGGCTAAGATCAAGTGGATGACCGGTGTATGCTGTTCCTGGTTTTGTTTGCTTGTTTATTATTTTTCTCACATTTCCACAGTCGTGCGGTGTATGGGACTGGAAATTGAGTTTTTTTTTATTGTTTGTGCTGGCTTCTCCCTACGATGGCCAGCACTCCACGGCAGTCGACCCCTAGGGCTGGGTTACGGTTTTCGGCGAGGTTCATATGGAAGGATGGAACGATGCCCATGTGGAACAGAGATGTGTTTGTGGATGGTGTCATCATGACTCAACTCAAGTTGAAGGCGGACGATATTTTTTGCATCCAGCACAATGCCCAGGAGAGGGGCTACGATGTTTCCTTCAGATCCAGTTTGGGGCTCCAGGGGGTTTTGGAGGACTGCAAGCGGATGGAGGCTGATGTCGGACCCCTCAGCCATTTCGAGGTGTTTTCTCTGGACAGGCTGAATTTTCGAGTTATCAATGTCACAATGTACAACCCGTACGTGATTGATAAGGAGGTGACTGATTTTTTGGCCCCCTACGCTGAGGTGATATCTGAGGTCCGGAGGATCAGAGACAGACGTGGGATCTGGACGGGGCGGAGGCAGGTGCAGGTGCTCCTAAAGGCTGTTCCCGGTGGCTGTGACGGGCTGGCTCATCCCCCAGCCTTCTTTTCCTTGGGGCCTGATAGGGGGTATTTGTTTTATAACAACCAGCCCCCTTTCTGCCGAAGGTGCCGGGTGGCAGGGCACTCTGATGGAAAGTGTGGGGAGGTGAGGTGCCACCATTGCAAGGAGGAGGGCCACATGGCTAAAGATTGTAAGGTTGGTAAGAAATGCCACAACTGCAGTTCCACCGACCACCTGGTGAGGGCCTGTCCCCAGGAGCGGCGGTATTCGTCAGTGGTGGTGATGGGGAAGGAGCTTGCACCGAAGACCGGAGAGGAGGAAGAAAGTGCACCAGTGGCACCAGCACCAGCACCAATAGAGGCGTTTCCTGTGGAGAAGGACGCAGAGGCGGAGACGGTACTCCTGGTTGGCAACAAGACAGTTTCCCCTTTGTCTTCCGATGGAGAGGCGATGGACGAGGAGGAGGTGGTCGGTGGAGCCAGCGGAGCCAGTGGAGCCAGTGGAGCCAGAAAACGGAGGTTAAGGGTTAAAAGGACTACACCTGGGTCAGAAGGTATGGGGGCAGGGGAAATTACCGGTGGGGGCCCACAAAAAAAGGTAAGGGGAGGGAAGGGAGGTAGGGTGGCCCTCTTAGTGCAACAGGTCGGTGGGGAGCAGGGGGTTGGTGGGGGAGTGGGTTTGGCGGAAGTTGAGGCTGAGGGGGAGGGGGTTTGTTTACCGGTTTCCCCTGTCCTGGACAGTATGGACAGTATGGACCCTTTTGAGACTCCAAGCCTTGGGGAAGGGTTACAGGTGGGAGCACCCAACACTTTGCCTGCTTCTTGGGATAAGGGGGAGGATGGGGAGGACAGTTAAAAGTGGGGGTAGGGGTATTATTGTGGGTTGGTTTTTTGTTTAATTTAATTTTATTATTGTCAATGGCTTTCACAGTGGGCACTTTTAATGCACGGGGGTTGAGGGGTTCTGTTAAGAGGAGGGGCTTTTTTGATTATGTTGCCTCACTCAGGCTTACCGTTTGTTTTGTTCAAGAGGTGCACTTACGGGATGGGAGGGATTGTGGTGTGTTTTCAAAGGAATGGGACAAGGGGGAATCGTTTTGGTCAGTGGGGGGGGTTCACTCATCTGGTGTGGGGATACTGTTTGGAAACCGGGAGGCAAGGGTGGTGGGTTCTTTTGTAATTGTGCAGGGGAGGGTTATGGGGGTTGATGTGAATATTGGGGTTTTGAAATTGAGGGTGGTGGTGGTGTACGGGCCACAGAGGGCGGGTGAAAGGAGTGCCATGATGGAGGCTTTAAGGCCTTTTTTTGCCACAAACAGGCAGATGGTGGTGGGGGGTGATTTTAATGTGGATCTGGGGAGGGTGGGTGATCCAAGTGCTGGGTGTGTGGGTTCTTTTTTTAAGGGGCAGGGGCTTGTGGATGGAGGGAAGGCACTTACCCCTCGAATAGATGGTCCCACATGGCGTAACTCCCGGGGGGTAGCCAGGCGTCTCGATTATGTGTTTTTTTCTCGGTCCTTGGTCCTATTGTCGGGCCGGGTGGTCCCTGTTTTTTTCTCTGACCATGATGGGCTCCTCTTTCGGGTCCGGTCTAGCGCTCCTGTTTTCGGCCCCGGGTACTGGAGGTTGAACTCCAGTGTCCTTGGCGAGGATGAGTTCTGCAGTAGCTTTGTCTCCTTTTTCCGGGGGCTCGAGGGACTTAGGGCTTTGTTTTCTGGTGTGGTGGAGTGGTGGGAGGGGGCTAAGGAGAGGATAAAGGGGTTTTGTATTATGTATTGTCAACGGAGGGCGAAGGAGGCGGGGAGGGAAGTGCTCCGTCTTCAACACCTCCTCGAGCTCGAGTACACTTTGAGTAACCTAGGTGGCGCTGTAGACCAGCGGGCTTGTGACTCCCTTAAGACAGAACTTAGGGATGTCTATGAGGATAAGGCCCGTGCTTACCTGACGCGGTCACGTCGTGAGTTCTTGGAGAAGAATGAGACGTGTTCCGCAGCCTTTTTCAGCAGCGTGAGGGCTGATAAGGGAAGGAAGGTGATATCGGGAGTTAGGGACAGTCAGGGTCAGGTGGTTACTGAGACAGGGGAGATGGTAAGGGTCGCAACCGATCACTTCCGCTCCTTCTTCTGTGAACGAGTGGTGGATGAGGAGCGAGCAGAGGCTTTTTTGCAGCTTGTGGCTCAGAGGGTACCGTCAGACCTGGCTGAGGCTTTGGAGGCCCCTCTCTCTCTCGAGGAATTGGAGGGTGCCCTTCGTAGAATGGGCAAGCGTAAGGTTCCGGGCATCGATGGCCTGCCGGCTGAGTTTTATCTCATGTTTTGGGATATTCTCGGCCCGGTGGTTCTCGAGGTCCTGACCGAGGTCCTCCGCACAGGGGCACTGGGAGGGTCAATGGCTAAGGGGGTGATCTCACTTCTGTTTAAGAAGGGGGACGCCTCTGACCTTAAGAACTGGCGGCCATTGACCATGCTGTGTGTTGATTACAAGCTTTTGGCTAAGGTTCTCACAGACCGTCTGTGCACAGCTCTCCCAGATGCGGTCCATGTGGATCAGACGTGTGGGGTGGCTGGGCGCTCGTTGAGATGGAATCTCCAGCTCATCAGAGACGTCATCGCTTGGGCAGAGGATCGGGACCTGCCACTTATGGTGGTGGGTCTTGATCAGGCCAAAGCCTTTGATAGGGTTCACTGGGGTTTTATGTTCAAAGTTTTAGAGAGAATAGGCTTAGGGCGGGTTTTTGTTGGGTGGCTGCGTACTCTGTACACAGCAGTGGGGAGCACGGTTTCTGTTAATGGGCACTTGGGGGAGTTTTTTGGGTTGCACGCAGGGGTAAGACAGGGGTGTCCGCTCTCTCCCCTGCTCTACGTCCTTTATATGGAGCCCCTGGCGGCGGCCATTAGGGCTGACCCGGGTGTGAAGGGTATCCTGGTACCAGGCAGCAGGGGCCTGAGGGTCAAGTTGTCGCAGTATGCGGATGATACCACACTGCTACTGGACAACGATGCGTGTCTGAGTCGGTCTTTGGAGATCTTCCAGGACTTTGGCCGGGTGTCTGGCGCGGAGCTCAACCGTGCTAAATCCTCGGTTAAGTTCTTTGGGCGGTGGAAGAGTAGGTCAGACGTACCAGGAGGGCTGTCGCTCTGTGAAGGGGCCCTGAGGATTCTTGGGGTCCTCTTTGAGGCAGCCCACAGTGCCACGGTCAACTGGACCAGGCGAATAGATGCAGTTCATAAAAAGTTTGCCCTCTGGAAGGCCAGGAGACTGACCTTTACGGGGAAGGTACTGGTTTTGAAGGTAGACGTGTTGCCGTCCCTCCTGTACCTGGCGTACATCTTTCCGATGCCGGCCAGCATGCGGAGGCCGCTCACTCGGCTTGTGTTTCGTTTCATGTGGGGGGGGAGTTATGAATACGTGGCGAGGGCACGCATGTTGGCTCCGGTGGGGGAAGGGGGGAGGGACGTGCCCCATTTCCCACTCAAGTTGGACTGCATTTTTGTTTCTTTTTTGCTCAAAGAATTGTCCTCTCCGGTAGTCCATCCATCTGGCTACTTCCTCCGGTTCTACTTTGCCTACCCGGCAAGGAGGGTCATGGCCTGGTCCAATTCGGCCCCCCGGGCGGAGCAGTTGCCGTGGCATTTTGGCCACGCGGCAAAGTGGCTGCGGGCTCATCCTGGGGTTTTGGAAGGGGATGTGGGGTTGGACCAGAAGAGGCTCTATGCCGAGGTGAGACAGGGAGTGACCGCGCCAGCTGTGGTGGGGATACCCGCTACAGTTTGGTTGTCGGTACAACTGCCTGGCCTGGACAATGGGCTCAAGGATTTAGGATGGCTGATGTTACACAGGAGTTTGCCGGTGCGTGAGATCATGCACCGGCATGGCTTGGCGAGATCCCCGGTGTGCCCCAGAGCTGGTTGCTTTGTGGACGAGACTATTAGACACGTCATGTGGGACTGTCCTTTTGCAGGGGTGGTGTGGGCTAGGGCATCTGTGTTGATTGGGAGGTTGGAGGGGAGTGTTGGGGTCACATGGGCAAGATTGGAGAGAGGGATTGGGAGAGCTGGGGGGGGGCGTAGGGGGCGTCTCCTGCAATGGTTGCTCATGGGCCTTTTTAAGAAGGGGCTGTGGGAGGCCAGACAGGCTCTGGTTAAAAAGGCGGTGGATTGGGGGGTGGAGGGGGTTGTTAGGAGAGTAGAGGGGGACGTAAAGGGAAGGATGCGGTGGGATGTGAAGAGGTGGGGACATCATGCTGCTAGGGAGAGATGGAAGGGGGGTTTAGGTTTGATGGAAGGGATGTAGTGGTTGCTTAGGATATTGACATATGGTTTTTTTTGTGGAGACCGGAAAGTGCATAAGTGGAAAATGGGGACATGGTTTTTTGTCTTGGATAGTGGGCTATTGTTTTGGGTGGGATAAAGGGAGGTTTTGGTTAACAGTGGGTGGTTTAATTTGGGGTTCATTTTCATTTTCAACTGTAACAGGGACAGCATACAATAAGGAACATAAAATGAAAATGTAGAAATGCAAATGTTCAGGAAAGTTTTGTTTGGATTAGTAGGGAAAGGTAAATTAAGAATGTGTGCACATGTATGGGTGTTTTAAATAGTATGATAGGAAGTCGTTTTGTAGTTTGTATGGTATAGGGACAGATAGGATGTGATAACATGTATATGATTATTTTTGATATAAAATTAAGAAAGAAGGTAAAAACTCCCCTCCCAGCTGGTTGGAGGGGAGGAGAAGCCCGATTTCACAAAAAAAAAAAAAAAAAAAAAAAAAAAAAAAAATCTGTTCTTATCAGTTTAATATCTGATACGTCCCCTACCCGGGGACCATATATTAAATAGATTTTTGGAACAGGGAGATGGAATAGGGGCTTGCTCCGTCCACTCCACGCATCGACCTGGTCTTGCAGTATCTCCAGGAACGGTGCACTAACTCCTCCTAACTTTGTCAAAGTAAATGTTTTGGTACGCTAATCTGCGATGGGTTAAAGGCAATGCAAAAAAAAAGAAATCATTAGATGGGCAACGCTCTGTTTAATCTGCGTTATGTTTTCCCGCCCTTTTTGTTAAAAAAAAAAAAAACGTCCGTGTGTGTGTGTGTGTGTGTGTGTGTGTGTAAATGGCTGCATTTACATAGCGCTTTACAATTTGTTCCTCACATTTTACCCATTCACTCAGACGTTCACACACCGATGGCGGAGGCAACCATGCAAGGTGCCAACCTACCTGCTCATCAGGAGCAATTAGGGGATAAGTGTCTTTAAACAAAGCACAATTGATGCAAACACAGACAACGTGTTGTAAATGCTAGTACAGTAACATCCACCCCCCTGCGTCCTGTATCAGCCGCGCCGGGCGTGCCCGCTGGCCATAATGGGGGTTATCGCTTCTCGGCCTTTTGGCTAAGATCAAGTGTAGTATCTGTTCTTATCAGTTTAATATCTGATACGTCCCCTACCCGGGGACCATATATTAAATTGATTTTTGGAACAGGGAGATGGAATAGGGGCTTGCTCCGTCCACTCCACGCATCGACCTGGTCTTGCAGTATCTCCAGGAACGGTGCACTAACTCCTCCTAACTTTGTCAAAGTAAATGTTTTGGTACGCTAATCTGCGATGGGTTAAAGGCAATGCAAAAAAAAAGAAATCATTAGATGGGCAACGCTCTGTTTAATCTGCGTTATGTTTTCCCGCCCTTTTTGTTAAAAAAAAAAAAAAAAAAAAAAAAAAAAACGTGTGTGTGTGTGTGTGTGTGTGTGTGTAAATGGCTGCATTTACATAGCGCTTTACAATTTGTTCCTCACATTTTACCCATTCACTCAGACGTTCACACACCGATGGCGGAGGCAACCATGCAAGGTGCCAACCTACCTGCTCATCAGGAGCAATTAGGGGATAAGTGTCTTTAAACAAAGCACAATTGATGCAAACACAGACAACGTGTTGTAAATGCTAGTACAGTAACATCCACCCCCCTGCGTCCTGTATCAGCCGCGCCGGGCGTGCCCGCTGGCCATAATGGGGGTTATCGCTTCTCGGCCTTTTGGCTAAGATCAAGTGTAGTATCTGTTCTTATCAGTTTAATATCTGATACGTCCCCTACCCGGGGACCATATATTAAATTGATTTTTGGAACAGGGAGATGGAATAGGGGCTTGCTCCGTCCACTCCACGCATCGACCTGGTCTTGCAGTATCTCCAGGAACGGTGCACTAACTCCTCCTAACTTTGTCAAAGTAAATGTTTTGGTACGCTAATCTGCGATGGGTTAAAGGCAATGCAAAAAAAAAGAAATCATTAGATGGGCAATGCTCTGTTTAATCTGCGTTATGTTTTCCCGCCCTTTTTGTTAAAAAAAAATACGTCCGTGTGTGTGTGTGTGTGTGTGTGTGTGTGTGTGTGTGTGTGTGTGTGTGTGTGTGTGTGTGTGTGTGTGTGTGTGTGTGTAAATGGCTGCATTTACATAGCGCTTTACAATTTGTTCCTCACATTTTACCCATTCACTCAGACGTTCACACACCGATGGCGGAGGCAACCATGCAAGGTGCCAACCTACCTGCTCATCAGGAGCAATTAGGGGATAAGTGTCTTTAAACAAAGCACAATTGATGCAAACACAGACAACGTGTTGTAAATGCTAGTACAGTAACATCCACCCCCCTGCGTCCTGTATCAGCCGCGCCGGGCGTGCCCGCTGGCCATAATGGGGGTTATCGCTTCTCGGCCTTTTGGCTAAGATCAAGTGTAGTATCTGTTCTTATCAGTTTAATATCTGATACGTCCCCTACCCGGGGACCATATATTAAATTGATTTTTGGAACAGGGAGATGGAATAGGGGCTTGCTCCGTCCACTCCACGCATCGACCTGGTCTTGCAGTATCTCCAGGAACGGTGCACTAACTCCTCCTAACTTTGTCAAAGTAAATGTTTTGGTACGCTAATCTGCGATGGGTTAAAGGCAATGCAAAAAAAAAGAAATCATTAGATGGGCAATGCTCTGTTTAATCTGCGTTATGTTTTCCCGCCCTTTTTGTTAAAAAAAAATACGTCCGTGTGTGTGTGTGTGTGTGTGTGTGTGTGTGTGTGTGTGTGTGTGTGTGTGTGTGTAAATGGCTGCATTTACATAGCGCTTTACAATTTGTTCCTCACATTTTACCCATTCACTCAGACGTTCACACACCGATGGCGGAGGCAACCATGCAAGGTGCCAACCTACCTGCTCATCAGGAGCAATTAGGGGATAAGTGTCTTTAAACAAAGCACAATTGATGCAAACACAGACAACGTGTTGTAAATGCTAGTACAGTAACATCCACCCCCCTGCGTCCTGTATCAGCCGCGCCGGGCGTGCCCGCTGGCCATAATGGGGGTTATCGCTTCTCGGCCTTTTGGCTAAGATCAAGTGTAGTATCTGTTCTTATCAGTTTAATATCTGATACGTCCCCTACCCGGGGACCATATATTAAATTGATTTTTGGAACAGGGAGATGGAATAGGGGCTTGCTCCGTCCACTCCACGCATCGACCTGGTCTTGCAGTATCTCCAGGAACGGTGCACTAACTCCTCCTAACTTTGTCAAAGTAAATGTTTTGGTACGCTAATCTGCGATGGGTTAAAGGCAATGCAAAAAAAAAGAAATCATTAGATGGGCAACGCTCTGTTTAATCTGCGTTATGTTTTCCCGCCCTTTTTGTTAAAAAAAAAAAAAAAAAAAAAAAAAAAAACGTCCGTGTGTGTGTGTGTGTGTGTGTGTGTGTAAATGGCTGCATTTACATAGCGCTTTACAATTTGTTCCTCACATTTTACCCATTCACTCAGACGTTCACACACCGATGGCGGAGGCAACCATGCAAGGTGCCAACCTACCTGCTCATCAGGAGCAATTAGGGGATAAGTGTCTTTAAACAAAGCACAATTGATGCAAACACAGACAACGTGTTGTAAATGCTAGTACAGTAACATCCACCCCCCTGCGTCCTGTATCAGCCGCGCCGGGCGTGCCCGCTGGCCATAATGGGGGTTATCACAACTCGGCCTTTTGGCTAAGATCAAGTGTAGTATCTGCTCTTATCAGTTTAATATCTGATACGTCCCCTACCCGGGGACCATATATTAAATTGATTTTTGGAACAGGGAGATGGAATAGGGGCTTGCTCCGTCCACTCCACGCATCGACCTGGTCTTGCAGTATCTCCAGGAACGGTGCACTAACTCCTCCTAACTTTGTCAAAGTAAATGTTTTGGTACGCTAATCTGCGATGGGTTAAAGGCAATGCAAAAAAAAAGAAATCATTAGATGGGCAACGCTCTGTTTAATCTGCGTTATGTTTTCCCGCCCTTTTTGTTAAAAAAAAAAAAAAAAAAAAAAAAAAAAAAACGTCCGTGTGTGTGTGTGTGTGTGTGTGTGTGTGTAAATGGCTGCATTTACATAGCGCTTTACAATTTGTTCCTCACATTTTACCCATTCACTCAGACGTTCACACACCGATGGCGGAGGCAACCATGCAAGGTGCCAACCTACCTGCTCATCAGGAGCAATTAGGGGATAAGTGTCTTTAAACAAAGCACAATTGATGCAAACACAGACAACGTGTTGTAAATGCTAGTACAGTAACATCCACCCCCCTGCGTACTGTATCAGCCGCGCCGGGCGTGCCCGCTGGCCATAATGGGGGTTATCGCTTCTCGGCCTTTTGGCTAAGATCAAGTGTAGTATCTGTTCTTATCAGTTTAATATCTGATACGTCCCCTACCCGGGGACCATATATTAAATTGATTTTTGGAACAGGGAGATGGAATAGGGGCTTGCTCCGTCCACTCCACGCATCGACCTGGTCTTGCAGTATCTCCAGGAACGGTGCACTAACTCCTCCTAACTTTGTCAAAGTAAATGTTTTGGTACGCTAATCTGCGATGGGTTAAAGGCAATGCAAAAAAAAAGAAATCATTTAATGGGCAATGCTCTGTTTAATCTGCGTTATGTTTTCCCGCCCTTTTTGTTAAAAAAAAATACGTCCGTGTGTGTGTGTGTGTGTGTGTGTGTGTGTGTGTGTGTGTGTGTGTGTGTGTGTGTGTGTGTGTGTGTGTGTGTGTGTGTGTGTGTGTGTGTGTGTGTGTAAATGGCTGCATTTACATAGCGCTTTACAATTTGTTCCTCACATTTTACCCATTCACTCAGACGTTCACACACCGATGGCGGAGGCAACCATGCAAGGTGCCAACCTACCTGCTCATCAGGAGCAATTAGGGGATAAGTGTCTTTAAACAAAGCACAATTGATGCAAACACAGACAACGTGTTGTAAATGCTAGTACAGTAACATCCACCCCCCTGCGTCCTGTATCAGCCGCGCCGGGCGTGCCCGCTGGCCATAATGGGGGTTATCGCTTCTCGGCCTTTTGGCTAAGATCAAGTGTAGTATCTGTTCTTATCAGTTTAATATCTGATACGTCCCCTACCCGGGGACCATATATTAAATTGATTTTTGGAACAGGGAGATGGAATAGGGGCTTGCTCCGTCCACTCCACGCATCGACCTGGTCTTGCAGTATCTCCAGGAACGGTGCACTAACTCCTCCTAACTTTGTCAAAGTAAATGTTTTGGTACGCTAATCTGCGATGGGTTAAAGGCAATGCAAAAAAAAAGAAATCATTAGATGGGCAATGCTCTGTTTAATCTGCGTTATGTTTTCCCGCCCTTTTTGTTAAAAAAAAATACGTCCGTGTGTGTGTGTGTGTGTGTGTGTGTGTGTGTGTGTGTGTGTGTAAATGGCTGCATTTACATAGCGCTTTACAATTTGTTCCTCACATTTTACCCATTCACTCAGACGTTCACACACCGATGGCGGAGGCAACCATGCAAGGTGCCAACCTACCTGCTCATCAGGAGCAATTAGGGGATAAGTGTCTTTAAACAAAGCACAATTGATGCAAACACAGACAACGTGTTGTAAATGCTAGTACAGTAACATCCACCCCCCTGCGTCCTGTATCAGCCGCGCCGGGCGTGCCCGCTGGCCATAATGGGGGTTATCGCTTCTCGGCCTTTTGGCTAAGATCAAGTGTAGTATCTGTTCTTATCAGTTTAATATCTGATACGTCCCCTACCCGGGGACCATATATTAAATTGATTTTTGGAACAGGGAGATGGAATAGGGGCTTGCTCCGTCCACTCCACGCATCGACCTGGTCTTGCAGTATCTCCAGGAACGGTGCACTAACTCCTCCTAACTTTGTCAAAGTAAATGTTTTGGTACGCTAATCTGCGATGGGTTAAAGGCAATGCAAAAAAAAAGAAATCATTAGATGGGCAATGCTCTGTTTAATCTGCGTTATGTTTTCCCGCCCTTTTTGTTAAAAAAAAATACGTCCGTGTGTGTGTGTGTGTGTGTGTGTGTGTGTGTGTGTGTGTGTGTGTGTGTGTGTGTGTGTGTGTGTGTGTAAATGGCTGCATTTACATAGCGCTTTACAATTTGTTCCTCACATTTTACCCATTCACTCAGACGTTCACACACCGATGGCGGAGGCAACCATGCAAGGTGCCAACCTACCTGCTCATCAGGAGCAATTAGGGGATAAGTGTCTTTAAACAAAGCACAATTGATGCAAACACAGACAACGTGTTGTAAATGCTAGTACAGTAACATCCACCCCCCTGCGTCCTGTATCAGCCGCGCCGGGCGTGCCCGCTGGCCATAATGGGGGTTATCGCTTCTCGGCCTTTTGGCTAAGATCAAGTGTAGTATCTGTTCTTATCAGTTTAATATCTGATACGTCCCCTACCCGGGGACCATATATTAAATTGATTTTTGGAACAGGGAGATGGAATAGGGGCTTGCTCCGTCCACTCCACGCATCGACCTGGTCTTGCAGTATCTCCAGGAACGGTGCACTAACTCCTCCTAACTTTGTCAAAGTAAATGTTTTGGTACGCTAATCTGCGATGGGTTAAAGGCAATGCAAAAAAAAAGAAATCATTAGATGGGCAACGCTCTGTTTAATCTGCGTTATGTTTTCCCGCCCTTTTTGTTAAAAAAAAAAAAAAAAAAAAAAAAAAAAACGTGTGTGTGTGTGTGTGTGTGTGTGTGTGTGTAAATGGCTGCATTTACATAGCGCTTTACAATTTGTTCCTCACATTTTACCCATTCACTCAGACGTTCACACACCGATGGCGGAGGCAACCATGCAAGGTGCCAACCTACCTGCTCATCAGGAGCAATTAGGGGATAAGTGTCTTTAAACAAAGCACAATTGATGCAAACACAGACAACGTGTTGTAAATGCTAGTACAGTAACATCCACCCCCCTGCGTACTGTATCAGCCGCGCCGGGCGTGCCCGCTGGCCATAATGGGGGTTATCGCTTCTCGGCCTTTTGGCTAAGATCAAGTGTAGTATCTGTTCTTATCAGTTTAATATCTGATACGTCCCCTACCCGGGGACCATATATTAAATTGATTTTTGGAACAGGGAGATGGAATAGGGGCTTGCTCCGTCCACTCCACGCATCGACCTGGTCTTGCAGTATCTCCAGGAACGGTGCACTAACTCCTCCTAACTTTGTCAAATTAAATGTTTTGGTACGCTAATCTGCGATGGGTTAAAGGCAATGCAAAAAAAAAGAAATCATTAGATGGGCAATGCTCTGTTTAATCTGCGTTATGTTTTCCCGCCCTTTTTGTTAAAAAAAAATACGTCCGTGTGTGTGTGTGTGTGTGTGTGTGTGTGTGTGTGTGTGTGTGTGTGTGTGTGTGTGTGTAAATGGCTGCATTTACATAGCGCTTTACAATTTGTTCCTCACATTTTACCCATTCACTCAGACGTTCACACACCGATGGCGGAGGCAACCATGCAAGGTGCCAACCTACCTGCTCATCAGGAGCAATTAGGGGATAAGTGTCTTTAAACAAAGCACAATTGATGCAAACACAGACAACGTGTTGTAAATGCTAGTACAGTAACATCCACCCCCCTGCGTCCTGTATCAGCCGCGCCGGGCGTGCCCGCTGGCCATAATGGGGGTTATCGCTTCTCGGCCTTTTGGCTAAGATCAAGTGTAGTATCTGTTCTTATCAGTTTAATATCTGATACGTCCCCTACCCGGGGACCATATATTAAATTGATTTTTGGAACAGGGAGATGGAATAGGGGCTTGCTCCGTCCACTCCACGCATCGACCTGGTCTTGCAGTATCTCCAGGAACGGTGCACTAACTCCTCCTAACTTTGTCAAAGTAAATGTTTTGGTACGCTAATCTGCGATGGGTTAAAGGCAATGCAAAAAAAAAGAAATCATTAGATGGGCAACGCTCTGTTTAATCTGCGTTATGTTTTCCCGCCCTTTTTGTTAAAAAAAAAAAAAAAAAAAAAAAAAAAAAACGTGTGTGTGTGTGTGTGTGTGTGTGTGTGTGTAAATGGCTGCATTTACATAGCGCTTTACAATTTGTTCCTCACATTTTACCCATTCACTCAGACGTTCACACACCGATGGCGGAGGCAACCATGCAAGGTGCCAACCTACCTGCTCATCAGGAGCAATTAGGGGATAAGTGTCTTTAAACAAAGCACAATTGATGCAAACACAGACAACGTGTTGTAAATGCTAGTACAGTAACATCCACCCCCCTGCGTACTGTATCAGCCGCGCCGGGCGTGCCCGCTGGCCATAATGGGGGTTATCGCTTCTCGGCCTTTTGGCTAAGATCAAGTGTAGTATCTGTTCTTATCAGTTTAATATCTGATACGTCCCCTACCCGGGGACCATATATTAAATTGATTTTTGGAACAGGGAGATGGAATAGGGGCTTGCTCCGTCCACTCCACGCATCGACCTGGTCTTGCAGTATCTCCAGGAACGGTGCACTAACTCCTCCTAACTTTGTCAAAGTAAATGTTTTGGTACGCTAATCTGCGATGGGTTAAAGGCAATGCAAAAAAAAAGAAATCATTAGATGGGCAATGCTCTGTTTAATCTGCGTTATGTTTTCCCGCCCTTTTTGTTAAAAAAAAATACGTCCGTGTGTGTGTGTGTGTGTGTGTGTGTGTGTGTGTGTGTGTGTGTGTGTGTGTGTGTGTGTGTGTGTGTGTGTGTGTGTAAATGGCTGCATTTACATAGCGCTTTACAATTTGTTCCTCACATTTTACCCATTCACTCAGACGTTCACACACCGATGGCGGAGGCAACCATGCAAGGTGCCAACCTACCTGCTCATCAGGAGCAATTAGGGGATAAGTGTCTTTAAACAAAGCACAATTGATGCAAACACAGACAACGTGTTGTAAATGCTAGTACAGTAACATCCACCCCCCTGCGTCCTGTATCAGCCGCGCCGGGCGTGCCCGCTGGCCATAATGGGGGTTATCGCTTCTCGGCCTTTTGGCTAAGATCAAGTGGATGACCGGTGTATGCTGTTCCTGGTTTTGTTTGCTTGTTTATTATTTTTCTCACATTTCCACAGTCGTGCGGTGTATGGGACTGGAAATTGAGTTTTTTTTATTGTTTGTGCTGGCTTCTCCCTACGATGGCCAGCACTCCACGGCAGTCGACCCCTAGGGCTGGGTTACGGTTTTCGGCGAGGTTCATATGGAAGGATGGAACGATGCCCATGTGGAACAGAGATGTGTTTGTGGATGGTGTCATCATGACTCAACTCAAGTTGAAGGCGGACGATATTTTTTGCATCCAGCACAATGCCCAGGAGAGGGGATACGATGTTTCCTTCAGATCCAGTTTGGGGCTCCAGGGGGTTTTGGAGGACTGCAAGCGGATGGAGGCTGATGTCGGACCCCTCAGCCATTTCGAGGTGTTTTCTCTGGACAGGCTGAATTTTCGAGTTATCAATGTCACAATGTACAACCCGTACGTGATTGATAAGGAGGTGACTGATTTTTTGGCCCCCTACGCTGAGGTGATATCTGAGGTCCGGAGGATCAGAGACAGACGTGGGATCTGGACGGGGCGGAGGCAGGTGCAGGTGCTCCTAAAGGCTGTTCCCGGTGGCTGTGACGGGCTGGCTCATCCCCCAGCCTTCTTTTCCTTGGGGCCTGATAGGGGGTATTTGTTTTATAACAACCAGCCCCCTTTCTGCCGAAGGTGCCGGGTGGCAGGGCACTCTGATGGAAAGTGTGGGGAGGTGAGGTGCCACCATTGCAAGGAGGAGGGCCACATGGCTAAAGATTGTAAGGTTGGTAAGAAATGCCACAACTGCAGTTCCACCGACCACCTGGTGAGGGCCTGTCCCCAGGAGCGGCGGTATTCGTCAGTGGTGGTGATGGGGAAGGAGCTTGCACCGAAGACCGGAGAGGAGGAAGAAAGTGCACCAGTGGCACCAGCACCAGCACCAATAGAGGCGTTTCCTGTGGAGAAGGACGCAGAGGCGGAGACGGTACTCCTGGTTGGCAACAAGACAGTTTCCCCTTTGTCTTCCGATGGAGAGGCGATGGACGAGGAGGAGGTGGTCGGTGGAGCCAGCGGAGCCAGTGGAGCCAGTGGAGCCAGAAAACGGAGGTTAAGGGTTAAAAGGACTACACCTGGGTCAGAAGGTATGGGGGCAGGGGAAATTACCGGTGGGGGCCCACAAAAAAAGGTAAGGGGAGGGAAGGGAGGTAGGGTGGCCCTCTTAGTGCAACAGGTCGGTGGGGAGCAGGGGGTTGGTGGGGGAGTGGGTTTGGCGGATGTTGAGGCTGAGGGGGAGGGGGTTTGTTTACCGGTTTCCCCTGTCCTGGACAGTATGGACAGTATGGACCCTTTTGAGACTCCAAGCCTTGGGGAAGGGTTACAGGTGGGAGCACCCAACACTTTGCCTGCTTCTTGGGATAAGGGGGAGGATGGGGAGGACAGTTAAAAGTGGGGGTAGGGGTATTATTGTGGGTTGGTTTTTTGTTTAATTTAATTTTATTATTGTCAATGGCTTTCACAGTGGGCACTTTTAATGCACGGGGGTTGAGGGGTTCTGTTAAGAGGAGGGGCTTTTTTGATTATGTTGCCTCACTCAGGCTTACCGTTTGTTTTGTTCAAGAGGTGCACTTACGGGATGGGAGGGATTGTGGTGTGTTTTCAAAGGAATGGGACAAGGGGGAATCGTTTTGGTCAGTGGGGGGGGTTCACTCATCTGGTGTGGGGATACTGTTTGGAAACCGGGAGGCAAGGGTGGTGGGTTCTTTTGTAATTGTGCAGGGGAGGGTTATGGGGGTTGATGTGAATATTGGGGTTTTGAAATTGAGGGTGGTGGTGGTGTACGGGCCACAGAGGGCGGGTGAAAGGAGTGCCATGATGGAGGCTTTAAGGCCTTTTTTTGCCACAAACAGGCAGATGGTGGTGGGGGGTGATTTTAATGTGGATCTGGGGAGGGTGGGTGATCCAAGTGCTGGGTGTGTGGGTTCTTTTTTTACGGGGCAGGGGCTTGTGGATGGAGGGAAGGCACTTACCCCTCGAATAGATGGTCCCACATGGCGTAACTCCCGGGGGGTAGCCAGGCGTCTCGATTATGTGTTTTTTTCTCGGTCCTTGGTCCTATTGTCGGGCCGGGTGGTCCCTGTTTTTTTCTCTGACCATGATGGGCTCCTCTTTCGGGTCCGGTCTAGCGCTCCTGTTTTCGGCCCCGGGTACTGGAGGTTGAACTCCAGTGTCCTTGGCGAGGATGAGTTCTGCAGTAGCTTTGTCTCCTTTTTCCGGGGGCTCGAGGGACTTAGGGCTTTGTTTTCTGGTGTGGTGGAGTGGTGGGAGGGGGCTAAGGAGAGGATAAAGGGGTTTTGTATTATGTATTGTCAACGGAGGGCGAAGGAGGCGGGGAGGGAAGTGCTCCGTCTTCAACACCTCCTCGAGCTCGAGTACACTTTGGGTAACCTAGGTGGCGCTGTAGACCAGCGGGCTTGTGACTCCCTTAAGACAGAACTTAGGGATGTCTATGAGGATAAGGCCCGTGCTTACCTGACGCGGTCACGTCGTGAGTTCTTGGAGAAGAATGAGACGTGTTCCGCAGCCTTTTTCAGCAGCGTGAGGGCTGATAAGGGAAGGAAGGTGATATCGGGAGTTAGGGACAGTCAGGGTCAGGTGGTTACTGAGACAGGGGAGATGGTAAGGGTCGCAACCGATCACTTCCGCTCCTTCTTCTGTGAACGAGTGGTGGATGAGGAGCGAGCAGAGGCTTTTTTGCAGCTTGTGGCTCAGAGGGTACCGTCAGACCTGGCTGAGGCTTTGGAGGCCCCTCTCTCTCTCGAGGAATTGGAGGGTGCCCTTCGTAGAATGGGCAAGCGTAAGGTTCCGGGCATCGATGGCCTGCCGGCTGAGTTTTATCTCATGTTTTGGGATATTCTCGGCCCGGTGGTTCTCGAGGTCCTGACCGAGGTCCTCCGCACAGGGGCACTGGGAGGGTCAATGGCTAAGGGGGTGATCTCACTTCTGTTTAAGAAGGGGGACGCCTCTGACCTTAAGAACTGGCGGCCATTGACCATGCTGTGTGTTGATTACAAGCTTTTGGCTAAGGTTCTCACAGACCGTCTGTGCACAGCTCTCCCAGATGCGGTCCATGTGGATCAGACGTGTGGGGTGGCTGGGCGCTCGTTGAGATGGAATCTCCAGCTCATCAGAGACGTCATCGCTTGGGCAGAGGATCGGGACCTGCCACTTATGGTGGTGGGTCTTGATCAGGCCAAAGCCTTTGATAGGGTTCACTGGGGTTTTATGTTCAAAGTTTTAGAGAGAATAGGCTTAGGGCGGGTTTTTGTTGGGTGGCTGCGTACTCTGTACACAGCAGTGGGGAGCACGGTTTCTGTTAATGGGCACTTGGGGGAGTTTTTTGGGTTGCACGCAGGGGTAAGACAGGGGTGTCCGCTCTCTCCCCTGCTCTACGTCCTTTATATGGAGCCCCTGGCGGCGGCCATTAGGGCTGACCCGGGTGTGAAGGGTATCCTGGTACCAGGCAGCAGGGGCCTGAGGGTCAAGTTGTCGCAGTATGCGGATGATACCACACTGCTACTGGACAACGATGCGTGTCTGAGTCGGTCTTTGGAGATCTTCCAGGACTTTGGCCGGGTGTCTGGCGCGGAGCTCAACCGTGCTAAATCCTCGGTTAAGTTCTTTGGGCGGTGGAAGAGTAGGTCAGACGTACCAGGAGGGCTGTCGCTCTGTGAAGGGGCCCTGAGGATTCTTGGGGTCCTCTTTGAGGCAGCCCACAGTGCCACGGTCAACTGGACCAGGCGAATAGATGCAGTTCATAAAAAGTTTGCCCTCTGGAAGGCCAGGAGACTGACCTTTACGGGGAAGGTACTGGTTTTGAAGGTAGACGTGTTGCCGTCCCTCCTGTACCTGGCGTACATCTTTCCGATGCCGGCCAGCATGCGGAGGCCGCTCACTCGGCTTGTGTTTCGTTTCATGTGGGGGGGGAGTTATGAATACGTGGCGAGGGCACGCATGTTGGCTCCGGTGGGGGAAGGGGGGAGGGACGTGCCCCATTTCCCACTCAAGTTGGACTGCATTTTTGTTTCTTTTTTGCTCAAAGAATTGTCCTCTCCGGTAGTCCATCCATCGGGCTACTTCCTCCGGTTCTACTTTGCCTACCCGGCAAGGAGGGTCATGGCCTGGTCCAATTCGGCCCCCCGGGCGGAGCAGTTGCCGTGGCATTTTGGCCACGCGGCAAAGTGGCTGCGGGCTCATCCTGGGGTTTTGGAAGGGGATGTGGGGTTGGACCAGAAGAGGCTCTATGCCGAGGTGAGACAGGGAGTGACCGCGCCAGCTGTGGTGGGGATACCCGCTACAGTTTGGTTGTCGGTACAACTGCCTGGCCTGGACAATGGGCTCAAGGATTTAGGATGGCTGATGTTACACAGGAGTTTGCCGGTGCGTGAGATCATGCACCGGCATGGCTTGGCGAGATCCCCGGTGTGCCCCAGAGCTGGTTGCTTTGTGGACGAGACTATTAGACACGTCATGTGGGACTGTCCTTTTGCAGGGGTGGTGTGGGCTAGGGCATCTGTGTTGATTGGGAGGTTGGAGGGGAGTGTTGGGGTCACATGGGCAAGATTGGAGAGAGGGATTGGGAGAGCTGGGGGGGGGCGTAGGGGGCGTCTCCTGCAATGGCTGCTCATGGGCCTTTTTAAGAAGGGGCTGTGGGAGGCCAGACAGGCTCTGGTTAAAAAGGCGGTGGATTGGGGGGTGGAGGGGGTTGTTAGGAGAGTAGAGGGGGACGTAAAGGGAAGGATGCGGTGGGATGTGAAGAGGTGGGGACATCATGCTGCTAGGGAGAGATGGAAGGGGGGTTTAGGTTTGATGGAAGGGATGTAGTGGTTGCTTAGGATATTGACATATGGTTTTTTTTGTGGAGACCGGAAAGTGCATAAGTGGAAAATGGGGACATGGTTTTTTGTCTTGGATAGTGGGCTATTGTTTTGGGTGGGATAAAGGGAGGTTTTGGTTAACAGTGGGTGGTTTAATTTGGGGTTCATTTTCATTTTCAACTGTAACAGGGACAGCATACAATAAGGAACATAAAATGAAAATGTAGAAATGCAAATGTTCAGGAAAGTTTTGTTTGGATTAGTAGGGAAAGGTAAATTAAGAATGTGTGCACATGTATGGGTGTTTTAAATAGTATGATAGGAAGTCGTTTTGTAGTTTGTATGGTATAGGGACAGATAGGATGTGATAACATGTATATGATTATTTTTGATATAAAATTAAGAAAGAAGGTAAAAACTCCCCTCCCAGCTGGTTGGAGGGGAGGAGAAGCCCGATTTCACAAAAAAAAAAAAAAAAAAAAAAAAAAAAAAAAAAAAAAAAATCTGTTCTTATCAGTTTAATATCTGATACGTCCCCTACCCGGGGACCATATATTAAATTGATTTTTGGAACAGGGAGATGGAATAGGGGCTTGCTCCGTCCACTCCACGCATCGACCTGGTCTTGCAGTATCTCCAGGAACGGTGCACTAACTCCTCCTAACTTTGTCAAAGTAAATGTTTTGGTACGCTAATCTGCGATGGGTTAAAGGCAATGCAAAAAAAAAGAAATCATTAGATGGGCAATGCTCTGTTTAATCTGCGTTATGTTTTCCCGCCCTTTTTGTTAAAAAAAAATACGTCCGTGTGTGTGTGTGTGTGTGTGTGTGTGTGTGTGTGTGTGTGTGTGTGTGTGTGTAAATGGCTGCATTTACATAGCGCTTTACAATTTGTTCCTCACATTTTACCCATTCACTCAGACGTTCACACACCGATGGCGGAGGCAACCATGCAAGGTGCCAACCTACCTGCTCATCAGGAGCAATTAGGGGATAAGTGTCTTTAAACAAAGCACAATTGATGCAAACACAGACAACGTGTTGTAAATGCTAGTACAGTAACATCCACCCCCCTGCGTCCTGTATCAGCCGCGCCGGGCGTGCCCGCTGGCCATAATGGGGGTTATCGCTTCTCGGCCTTTTGGCTAAGATCAAGTGTAGTATCTGTTCTTATCAGTTTAATATCTGATACGTCCCCTACCCGGGGACCATATATTAAATTGATTTTTGGAACAGGGAGATGGAATAGGGGCTTGCTCCGTCCACTCCACGCATCGACCTGGTCTTGCAGTATCTCCAGGAACGGTGCACTAACTCCTCCTAACTTTGTCAAAGTAAATGTTTTGGTACGCTAATCTGCGATGGGTTAAAGGCAATGCAAAAAAAAAGAAATCATTAGATGGGCAACGCTCTGTTTAATCTGCGTTATGTTTTCCCGCCCTTTTTGTTAAAAAAAAAAAAAAAAAAACGTCCGTGTGTGTGTGTGTGTGTGTGTGTGTGTGTAAATGGCTGCATTTACATAGCGCTTTACAATTTGTTCCTCACATTTTACCCATTCACTCAGACGTTCACACACCGATGGCGGAGGCAACCATGCAAGGTGCCAACCTACCTGCTCATCAGGAGCAATTAGGGGATAAGTGTCTTTAAACAAAGCACAATTGATGCAAACACAGACAACGTGTTGTAAATGCTAGTACAGTAACATCCACCCCCCTGCGTCCTGTATCAGCCGCGCCGGGCGTGCCCGCTGGCCATAATGGGGGTTATCACTTCTCGGCCTT
The DNA here is from genome assembly GCF_963971535.1 of Notolepis coatsorum. Taxonomy (NCBI): domain Eukaryota; kingdom Metazoa; phylum Chordata; class Actinopteri; order Aulopiformes; family Paralepididae; genus Notolepis; species Notolepis coatsorum. Next base: position 180,577,944 of record NC_140171.1, read on the forward strand.
TTGGCTAAGATCAAGTGTAGTATCTGCTCTTATCAGTTTAATATCTGATACGTCCCCTACCCGGGGACCATATATTAAATTGATTTTTGGAACAGGGAGATGGAATAGGGGCTTGCTCCGTCCACTCCACGCATCGACCTGGTCTTGCAGTATCTCCAGGAACGGTGCACTAACTCCTCCTAACTTTGTCAAAGTAAATGTTTTGGTACGCTAATCTGCGATGGGTTAAAGGCAATGCAAAAAAAAAGAAATCATTAGATGGGCAACGCTCTGTTTAATCTGCGTTATGTTTTCCCGCCCTTTTTGTTAAAAAAAAAAAAAAAAAAAAAAAAAAAAACGTCCGTGTGTGTGTGTGTGTGTGTGTGTGTGTGTAAATGGCTGCATTTACATAGCGCTTTACAATTTGTTCCTCACATTTTACCCATTCACTCAGACGTTCACACACCGATGGCGGAGGCAACCATGCAAGGTGCCAACCTACCTGCTCATCAGGAGCAATTAGGGGATAAGTGTCTTTAAACAAAGCACAATTGATGCAAACACAGACAACGTGTTGTAAATGCTAGTACAGTAACATCCACCCCCCTGCGTCCTGTATCAGCCGCGCCGGGCGTGCCCGCTGGCCATAATGGGGGTTATCGCTTCTCGGCCTTTTGGCTAAGATCAAGTGTAGTATCTGTTCTTATCAGTTTAATATCTGATACGTCCCCTACCCGGGGACCATATATTAAATTGATTTTTGGAACAGGGAGATGGAATAGGGGCTTGCTCCGTCCACTCCACGCATCGACCTGGTCTTGCAGTATCTCCAGGAACGGTGCACTAACTCCTCCTAACTTTGTCAAAGTAAATGTTTTGGTACGCTAATCTGCGATGGGTTAAAGGCAATGCAAAAAAAAAGAAATCATTAGATGGGCAATGCTCTGTTTAATCTGCATTATGTTTTCCCGCCCTTTTTGTTAAAAAAAAATACGTCCGTGTGTGTGTGTGTGTGTGTGTGTGTGTGTGTGTGTGTGTGTGTGTGTGTGTGTGTGTGTGTAAATGGCTGCATTTACATAGCGCTTTACAATTTGTTCCTCACATTTTACCCATTCACTCAGACGTTCACACACCGATGGCGGAGGCAACCATGCAAGGTGCCAACCTACCTGCTCATCAGGAGCAATTAGGGGATAAGTGTCTTTAAACAAAGCACAATTGATGCAAACACAGACAACGTGTTGTAAATGCTAGTACAGTAACATCCACCCCCCTGCGTCCTGTATCAGCCGCGCCGGGCGTGCCCGCTGGCCATAATGGGGGTTATCGCTTCTCGGCCTTTTGGCTAAGATCAAGTGTAGTATCTGTTCTTATCAGTTTAATATCTGATACGTCCCCTACCCGGGGACCATATATTAAATTGATTTTTGGAACAGGGAGATGGAATAGGGGCTTGCTCCGTCCACTCCACGCATCGACCTGGTCTTGCAGTATCTCCAGGAACGGTGCACTAACTCCTCCTAACTTTGTCAAAGTAAATGTTTTGGTACGCTAATCTGCGATGGGTTAAAGGCAATGCAAAAAAAAAGAAATCATTAGATGGGCAATGCTCTGTTTAATCTGCGTTATGTTTTCCCGCCCTTTTTGTTAAAAAAAAATACGTCCGTGTGTGTGTGTGTGTGTGTGTGTGTGTGTGTGTGTGTGTGTGTGTGTGTGTGTGTGTGTGTGTGTAAATGGCTGCATTTACATAGCGCTTTACAATTTGTTCCTCACATTTTACCCATTCACTCAGACGTTCACACACCGATGGCGGAGGCAACCATGCAAGGTGCCAACCTACCTGCTCATCAGGAGCAATTAGGGGATAAGTGTCTTTAAACAAAGCACAATTGATGCAAACACAGACAACGTGTTGTAAATGCTAGTACAGTAACATCCACCCCCCTGCGTCCTGTATCAGCCGCGCCGGGCGTGCCCGCTGGCCATAATGGGGGTTATCGCTTCTCGGCCTTTTGGCTAAGATCAAGTGTAGTATCTGTTCTTATCAGTTTAATATCTGATACGTCCCCTACCCGGGGACCATATATTAAATTGATTTTTGGAACAGGGAGATGGAATAGGGGCTTGCTCCGTCCACTCCACGCATCGACCTGGTCTTGCAGTATCTCCAGGAACGGTGCACTAACTCCTCCTAACTTTGTCAAAGTAAATGTTTTGGTACGCTAATCTGCGATGGGTTAAAGGCAATGCAAAAAAAAAGAAATCATTAGATGGGCAACGCTCTGTTTAATCTGCGTTATGTTTTCCCGCCCTTTTTGTTAAAAAAAAAAAAAAAAAAAAAAAAAAAACGTCCGTGTGTGTGTGTGTGTGTGTGTGTGTGTGTAAATGGCTGCATTTACATAGCGCTTTACAATTTGTTCCTCACATTTTACCCATTCACTCAGACGTTCACACACCGATGGCGGAGGCAACCATGCAAGGTGCCAACCTACCTGCTCATCAGGAGCAATTAGGGGATAAGTGTCTTTAAACAAAGCACAATTGATGCAAACACAGACAACGTGTTGTAAATGCTAGTACAGTAACATCCACCCCCCTGCGTACTGTATCAGCCGCGCCGGGCGTGCCCGCTGGCCATAATGGGGGTTATCGCTTCTCGGCCTTTTGGCTAAGATCAAGTGTAGTATCTGTTCTTATCAGTTTAATATCTGATACGTCCCCTACCCGGGGACCATATATTAAATTGATTTTTGGAACAGGGAGATGGAATAGGGGCTTGCTCCGTCCACTCCACGCATCGACCTGGTCTTGCAGTATCTCCAGGAACGGTGCACTAACTCCTCCTAACTTTGTCAAAGTAAATGTTTTGGTACGCTAATCTGCGATGGGTTAAAGGCAATGCAAAAAAAAAGAAATCATTAGATGGGCAATGCTCTGTTTAATCTGCGTTATGTTTTCCCGCCCTTTTTGTTAAAAAAAAATACGTCCGTGTGTGTGTGTGTGTGTGTGTGTGTGTGTGTGTGTGTGTGTGTGTGTGTGTGTGTGTGTGTGTGTGTGTGTGTGTGTGTGTAAATGGCTGCATTTACATAGCGCTTTACAATTTGTTCCTCACATTTTACCCATTCACTCAGACGTTCACACACCGATGGCGGAGGCAACCATGCAAGGTGCCAACCTACCTGCTCATCAGGAGCAATTAGGGGATAAGTGTCTTTAAACAAAGCACAATTGATGCAAACACAGACAACGTGTTGTAAATGCTAGTACAGTAACATCCACCCCCCTGCGTCCTGTATCAGCCGCGCCGGGCGTGCCCGCTGGCCATAATGGGGGTTATCGCTTCTCGGCCTTTTGGCTAAGATCAAGTGGATGACCGGTGTATGCTGTTCCTGGTTTTGTTTGCTTGTTTATTATTTTTCTCACATTTCCACAGTCGTGCGGTGTATGGGACTGGAAATTGAGTTTTTTTTTATTGTTTGTGCTGGCTTCTCCCTACGATGGCCAGCACTCCACGGCAGTCGACCCCTAGGGCTGGGTTACGGTTTTCGGCGAGGTTCATATGGAAGGATGGAACGATGCCCATGTGGAACAGAGATGTGTTTGTGGATGGTGTCATCATGACTCAACTCAAGTTGACGGCGGACGATATTTTTTGCATCCAGCACAATGCCCAGGAGAGGGGCTACGATGTTTCCTTCAGATCCAGTTTGGGGCTCCAGGGGGTTTTGGAGGACTGCAAGCGGATGGAGGCTGATGTCGGACCCCTCAGCCATTTCGAGGTGTTTTCTCTGGACAGGCTGAATTTTCGAGTTATCAATGTCACAATGTACAACCCGTACGTGATTGATAAGGAGGTGACTGATTTTTTGGCCCCCTACGCTGAGGTGATATCTGAGGTCCGGAGGATCAGAGACAGACGTGGGATCTGGACGGGGCGGAGGCAGGTGCAGGTGCTCCTAAAGGCTGTTCCCGGTGGCTGTGACGGGCTGGCTCATCCCCCAGCCTTCTTTTCCTTGGGGCCTGATAGGGGGTATTTGTTTTATAACAACCAGCCCCCTTTCTGCCGAAGGTGCCGGGTGGCAGGGCACTCTGATGGAAAGTGTGGGGAGGTGAGGTGCCACCATTGCAAGGAGGAGGGCCACATGGCTAAAGATTGTAAGGTTGGTAAGAAATGCCACAACTGCAGTTCCACCGACCACCTGGTGAGGGCCTGTCCCCAGGAGCGGCGGTATTCGTCAGTGGTGGTGATGGGGAAGGAGCTTGCACCGAAGACCGGAGAGGAGGAAGAAAGTGCACCAGTGGCACCAGCACCAGCACCAATAGAGGCGTTTCCTGTGGAGAAGGACGCAGAGGCGGAGACGGTACTCCTGGTTGGCAACAAGACAGTTTCCCCTTTGTCTTCCGATGGAGAGGCGATGGACGAGGAGGAGGTGGTCGGTGGAGCCAGCGGAGCCAGTGGAGCCAGTGGAGCCAGAAAACGGAGGTTAAGGGTTAAAAGGACTACACCTGGGTCAGAAGGTATGGGGGCAGGGGAAATTACCGGTGGGGGCCCACAAAAAAAGGTAAGGGGAGGGAAGGGAGGTAGGGTGGCCCTCTTAGTGCAACAGGTCGGTGGGGAGCAGGGGGTTGGTGGGGGAGTGGGTTTGGCGGATGTTGAGGCTGAGGGGGAGGGGGTTTGTTTACCGGTTTCCCCTGTCCTGGACAGTATGGACAGTATGGACCCTTTTGAGACCCCAAGCCTTGGGGAAGGGTTACAGGTGGGAGCACCCAACACTTTGCCTGCTTCTTGGGATAAGGGGGAGGATGGGGAGGACAGTTAATAGTGGGGGTAGGGGTATTATTGTGGGTTGGTTTTTTGTTTAATTTAATTTTATTATTGTCAATGGCTTTCACAGTGGGCACTTTTAATGCACGGGGGTTGAGGGGTTCTGTTAAGAGGAGGGGGTTTTTTGATTATGTTGCCTCACTCAGGCTTACCGTTTGTTTTGTTCAAGAGGTGCACTTACGGGATGGGAGGGATTGTGGTGTGTTTTCAAAGGAATGGGACAAGGGGGAATCGTTTTGGTCAGTGGGGGGGGTTCACTCATCTGGTGTGGGGATACTGTTTGGAAACCGGGAGGCAAGGGTGGTGGGTTCTTTTGTAATTGTGCAGGGGAGGGTTATGGGGGTTGATGTGAATATTGGGGTTTTGAAATTGAGGGTGGTGGTGGTGTACGGGCCACAGAGGGCGGGTGAAAGGAGTGCCATGATGGAGGCTTTAAGGCCTTTTTTTGCCACAAACAGGCAGATGGTGGTGGGGGGTGATTTTAATGTGGATCTGGGGAGGGTGGGTGATCCAAGTGCTGGGTGTGTGGGTTCTTTTTTTAAGGGGCAGGGGCTTGTGGATGGAGGGAAGGCACTTACCCCTCGAATAGATGGTCCCACATGGCGTAACTCCCGGGGGGTAGCCAGGCGTCTCGATTATGTGTTTTTTTCTCGGTCCTTGGTCCTATTGTCGGGCCGGGTGGTCCCTGTTTTTTTCTCTGACCATGATGGGCTCCTCTTTCGGGTCCGGTCTAGCGCTCCTGTTTTCGGCCCCGGGTACTGGAGGTTGAACTCCAGTGTCCTTGGCGAGGATGAGTTCTGCAGTAGCTTTGTCTCCTTTTTCCGGGGGCTCGAGGGACTTAGGGCTTTGTTTTCTGGTGTGGTGGAGTGGTGGGAGGGGGCTAAGGAGAGGATAAAGGGGTTTTGTATTATGTATTGTCAACGGAGGGCGAAGGAGGCGGGGAGGGAAGTGCTCCGTCTTCAACACCTCCTCGAGCTCGAGTACACTTTGGGTAACCTAGGTGGCGCTGTAGACCAGCGGGCTTGTGACTCCCTTAAGACAGAACTTAGGGATGTCTATGAGGATAAGGCCCGTGCTTACCTGACGCGGTCACGTCGTGAGTTCTTGGAGAAGAATGAGACGTGTTCCGCAGCCTTTTTCAGCAGCGTGAGGGCTGATAAGGGAAGGAAGGTGATATCGGGAGTTAGGGACAGTCAGGGTCAGGTGGTTACTGAGACAGGGGAGATGGTAAGGGTCGCAACCGATCACTTCCGCTCCTTCTTCTGTGAACGAGTGGTGGATGAGGAGCGAGCAGAGGCTTTTTTGCAGCTTGTGGCTCAGAGGGTACCGTCAGACCTGGCTGAGGCTTTGGAGGCCCCTCTCTCTCTCGAGGAATTGGAGGGTGCCCTTCGTAGAATGGGCAAGCGTAAGGTTCCGGGCATCGATGGCCTGCCGGCTGAGTTTTATCTCATGTTTTGGGATATTCTCGGCCCGGTGGTTCTCGAGGTCCTGACCGAGGTCCTCCGCACAGGGGCACTGGGAGGGTCAATGGCTAAGGGGGTGATCTCACTTCTGTTTAAGAAGGGGGACGCCTCTGACCTTAAGAACTGGCGGCCATTGACCATGCTGTGTGTTGATTACAAGCTTTTGGCTAAGGTTCTCACAGACCGTCTGTGCACAGCTCTCCCAGATGCGGTCCATGTGGATCAGACGTGTGGGGTGGCTGGGCGCTCGTTGAGATGGAATCTCCAGCTCATCAGAGACGTCATCGCTTGGGCAGAGGATCGGGACCTGCCACTTATGGTGGTGGGTCTTGATCAGGCCAAAGCCTTTGATAGGGTTCACTGGGGTTTTATGTTCAAAGTTTTAGAGAGAATAGGCTTAGGGCGGGTTTTTGTTGGGTGGCTGCGTACTCTGTACACAGCAGTGGGGAGCACGGTTTCTGTTAATGGGCACTTGGGGGAGTTTTTTGGGTTGCACGCAGGGGTAAGACAGGGGTGTCCGCTCTCTCCCCTGCTCTACGTCCTTTATATGGAGCCCCTGGCGGCGGCCATTAGGGCTGACCCGGGTGTGAAGGGTATCCTGGTACCAGGCAGCAGGGGCCTGAGGGTCAAGTTGTCGCAGTATGCGGATGATACCACACTGCTACTGGACAACGATGCGTGTCTGAGTCGGTCTTTGGAGATCTTCCAGGACTTTGGCCGGGTGTCTGGCGCGGAGCTCAACCGTGCTAAATCCTCGGTTAAGTTCTTTGGGCGGTGGAAGAGTAGGTCAGACGTACCAGGAGGGCTGTCGCTCTGTGAAGGGGCCCTGAGGATTCTTGGGGTCCTCTTTGAGGCAGCCCACAGTGCCACGGTCAACTGGACCAGGCGAATAGATGCAGTTCATAAAAAGTTTGCCCTCTGGAAGGCCAGGAGACTGACCTTTACGGGGAAGGTACTGGTTTTGAAGGTAGACGTGTTGCCGTCCCTCCTGTACCTGGCGTACATCTTTCCGATGCCGGCCAGCATGCGGAGGCCGCTCACTCGGCTTGTGTTTCGTTTCATGTGGGGGGGGAGTTATGAATACGTGGCGAGGGCACGCATGTTGGCTCCGGTGGGGGAAGGGGGGAGGGACGTGCCCCATTTCCCACTCAAGTTGGACTGCATTTTTGTTTCTTTTTTGCTCAAAGAATTGTCCTCTCCGGTGGTCCATCCATCTGGCTACTTCCTCCGGTTCTACTTTGCCTACCCGGCAAGGAGGGTCATGGCCTGGTCCAATTCGGCCCCCCGGGCGGAGCAGTTGCCGTGGCATTTTGGCCACGCGGCAAAGTGGCTGCGGGCTCATCCTGGGGTTTTGGAAGGGGATGTGGGGTTGGACCAGAAGAGGCTCTATGCCGAGGTGAGACAGGGAGTGACCGCGCCAGCTGTGGTGGGGATACCCGCTACAGTTTGGTTGTCGGTACAACTGCCTGGCCTGGACAATGGGCTCAAGGATTTAGGATGGCTGATGTTACACAGGAGTTTGCCGGTGCGTGAGATCATGCACCGGCATGGCTTGGCGAGATCCCCGGTGTGCCCCAGAGCTGGTTGCTTTGTGGACGAGACTATTAGACACGTCATGTGGGACTGTCCTTTTGCAGGGGTGGTGTGGGCTAGGGCATCTGTGTTGATTGGGAGGTTGGAGGGGAGTGTTGGGGTCACATGGGCAAGATTGGAGAGAGGGATTGGGAGAGCTGGGGGGGGGCGTAGGGGGCGTCTCCTGCAATGGCTGCTCATGGGCCTTTTTAAGAAGGGGCTGTGGGAGGCCAGACAGGCTCTGGTTAAAAAGGCAGTGGATTGGGGGGTGGAGGGGGTTGTTAGGAGAGTAGAGGGGGACGTAAAGGGAAGGATGCGGTGGGATGTGAAGAGGTGGGGACATCATGCTGCTAGGGAGAGATGGAAGGGGGGTTTAGGTTTGATGGAAGGGATGTAGTGGTTGCTTAGGATATTGACATATGGTTTTTTTTTTGTGGAGACCGGAAAGTGCATAAGTGGAAAATGGGGACATGGTTTTTTGTCTTGGATAGTGGGCTATTGTTTTGGGTGGGATAAAGGGAGGTTTTGGTTAACAGTGGGTGGTTTAATTTGGGGTTCATTTTCATTTTCAACTGTAACAGGGACAGCATACAATAAGGAACATAAAATGAAAATGTAGAAATGCAAATGTTCAGGAAAGTTTTGTTTGGATTAGTAGGGAAAGGTAAATTAAGAATGTGTGCACATGTATGGGTGTTTTAAATAGTATGATAGGAAGTCGTTTTGTAGTTTGTATGGTATAGGGACAGATAGGATGTGATAACATGTATATGATTATTTTTGATATAAAATTAAGAAAGAAGGTAAAAACTCCCCTCCCAGCTGGTTGGAGGGGAGGAGAAGCCCGATTTCACAAAAAAAAAAAAAAAAAAAAAAAAAAAAATCTGTTCTTATCAGTTTAATATCTGATACGTCCCCTACCCGGGGACCATATATTAAATTGATTTTTGGAACAGGGAGATGGAATAGGGGCTTGCTCCGTCCACTCCACGCATCGACCTGGTCTTGCAGTATCTCCAGGAACGGTGCACTAACTCCTCCTAACTTTGTCAAAGTAAATGTTTTGGTATGCTAATCTGCGATGGGTTAAAGGCAATGCAAAAAAAAAGAAATCATTAGATGGGCAATGCTCTGTTTAATCTGCGTTATGTTTTCCCGCCCTTTTTGTTAAAAAAAAATACGTCCGTGTGTGTGTGTGTGTGTGTGTGTGTGTGTGTGTGTGTGTGTGTGTGTGTGTGTGTGTGTAAATGGCTGCATTTACATAGCGCTTTACAATTTGTTCCTCACATTTTACCCATTCACTCAGACGTTCACACACCGATGGCGGAGGCAACCATGCAAGGTGCCAACCTACCTGCTCATCAGGAGCAATTAGGGGATAAGTGTCTTTAAACAAAGCACAATTGATGCAAACACAGACAACGTGTTGTAAATGCTAGTACAGTAACATCCACCCCCCTGCGTCCTGTATCAGCCGCGCCGGGCGTGCCCGCTGGCCATAATGGGGGTTATCGCTTCTCGGCCTTTTGGCTAAGATCAAGTGTAGTATCTGTTCTTATCAGTTTAATATCTGATACGTCCCCTACCCGGGGACCATATATTAAATTGATTTTTGGAACAGGGAGATGGAATAGGGGCTTGCTCCGTCCACTCCACGCATCGACCTGGTCTTGCAGTATCTCCAGGAACGGTGCACTAACTCCTCCTAACTTTGTCAAAGTAAATGTTTTGGTACGCTAATCTGCGATGGGTTAAAGGCAATGCAAAAAAAAAGAAATCATTAGATGGGCAACGCTCTGTTTAATCTGCGTTATGTTTTCCCGCCCTTTTTGTTAAAAAAAAAAAAAAAAAAAAAAAAAAAAAAAAAAACGTCCGTGTGTGTGTGTGTGTGTGTGTGTGTGTGTGTGTAAATGGCTGCATTTACATAGCGCTTTACAATTTGTTCCTCACATTTTACCCATTCACTCAGACGTTCACACACCGATGGCGGAGGCAACCATGCAAGGTGCCAACCTACCTGCTCATCAGGAGCAATTAGGGGATAAGTGTCTTTAAACAAAGCACAATTGATGCAAACACAGACAACGTGTTGTAAATGCTAGTACAGTAACATCCACCCCCCTGCGTACTGTATCAGCCGCGCCGGGCGTGCCCGCTGGCCATAATGGGGGTTATCGCTTCTCGGCCTTTTGGCTAAGATCAAGTGGATGACCGGTGTATGCTGTTCCTGGTTTTGTTTGCTTGTTTATTATTTTTCTCACATTTCCACAGTCGTGCGGTGTATGGGACTGGAAATTGAGTTTTTTTTATTGTTTGTGCTGGCTTCTCCCTACGATGGCCAGCACTCCACGGCAGTCGACCCCTAGGGCTGGGTTACGGTTTTCGGCGAGGTTCATATGGAAGGATGGAACGATGCCCATGTGGAACAGAGATGTGTTTGTGGATGGTGTCATCATGACTCAACTCAAGTTGAAGGCGGACGATATTTTTTGCATCCAGCACAATGCCCAGGAGAGGGGCTACGATGTTTCCTTCAGATCCAGTTTGGGGCTCCAGGGGGTTTTGGAGGACTGCAAGCGGATGGAGGCTGATGTCGGACCCCTCAGCCATTTCGAGGTGTTTTCTCTGGACAGGCTGAATTTTCGAGTTATCAATGTCACAATGTACAACCCGTACGTGATCGATAAGGAGGTGACTGATTTTTTGGCCCCCTACGCTGAGGTGATATCTGAGGTCCGGAGGATCAGAGACAGACGTGGGATCTGGACGGGGCGGAGGCAGGTGCAGGTGCTCCTAAAGGCTGTTCCCGGTGGCTGTGACGGGCTGGCTCATCCCCCAGCCTTCTTTTCCTTGGGGCCTGATAGGGGGTATTTGTTTTATAACAACCAGCCCCCTTTCTGCCGAAGGTGCCGGGTGGCAGGGCACTCTGATGGAAAGTGTGGGGAGGTGAGGTGCCACCATTGCAAGGAGGAGGGCCACATGGCTAAAGATTGTAAGGTTGGTAAGAAATGCCACAACTGCAGTTCCACCGACCACCTGGTGAGGGCCTGTCCCCAGGAGCGGCGGTATTCGTCAGTGGTGGTGATGGGGAAGGAGCTTGCACCGAAGACCGGAGAGGAGGAAGAAAGTGCACCAGTGGCACCAGCACCAGCACCAATAGAGGCGATTCCTGTGGAGAAGGACGCAGAGGCGGAGACGGTACTCCTGGTTGGCAACAAGACAGTTTCCCCTTTGTCTTCCGATGGAGAGGCGATGGACGAGGAGGAGGTGGTCGGTGGAGCCAGCGGAGCCAGTGGAGCCAGTGGAGCCAGAAAACGGAGGTTAAGGGTTAAAAGGACTACACCTGGGTCAGAAGGTATGGGGGCAGGGGAAATTACCGGTGGGGGCCCACAAAAAAAGGTAAGGGGAGGGAAGGGAGGTAGGGTGGCCCTCTTAGTGCAACAGGTCGGTGGGGAGCAGGGGGTTGGTGGGGGAGTGGGTTTGGCGGATGTTGAGGCTGAGGGGGAGGGGGTTTGTTTACCGGGTTCCCCTGTCCTGGACAGTATGGACAGTATGGACCCTTTTGAGACTCCAAGCCTTGGGGAAGGGTTACAGGTGGGAGCACCCAACACTTTGCCTGCTTCTTGGGATAAGGGGGAGGATGGGGAGGACAGTTAAAAGTGGGGGTAGGGGTATTATTGTGGGTTGGTTTTTTGTTTAATTTAATTTTATTATTGTCAATGGCTTTCACAGTGGGCACTTTTAATGCACGGGGGTTGAGGGGTTCTGTTAAGAGGAGGGGCTTTTTTGATTATGTTGCCTCACTCAGGCTTACCGTTTGTTTTGTTCAAGAGGTGCACTTACGGGATGGGAGGGATTGTGGTGTGTTTTCAAAGGAATGGGACAAGGGGGAATCGTTTTGGTCAGTGGGGGGGGTTCACTCATCTGGTGTGGGGATACTGTTTGGAAACCGGGAGGCAAGGGTGGTGGGTTCTTTTGTAATTGTGCAGGGGAGGGTTATGGGGGTTGATGTGAATATTGGGGTTTTGAAATTGAGGGTGGTGGTGGTGTACGGGCCACAGAGGGCGGGTGAAAGGAGTGCCATGATGGAGGCTTTAAGGCCTTTTTTTGCCACAAACAGGCAGATGGTGGTGGGGGGTGATTTTAATGTGGATCTGGGGAGGGTGGGTGATCCAAGTGCTGGGTGTGTGGGTTCTTTTTTTAAGGGGCAGGGGCTTGTGGATGGAGGGAAGGCACTTACCCCTCGAATAGATGGTCCCACATGGCGTAACTCCCGGGGGGTAGCCAGGCGTCTCGATTATGTGTTTTTTTCTCGGTCCTTGGTCCTATTGTCGGGCCGGGTGGTCCCTGTTTTTTTCTCTGACCATGATGGGCTCCTCTTTCGGGTCCGGTCTAGCGCTCCTGTTTTCGGCCCCGGGTACTGGAGGTTGAACTCCAGTGTCCTTGGCGAGGATGAGTTCTGCAGTAGCTTTGTCTCCTTTTTCCGGGGGCTCGAGGGACTTAGGGCTTTGTTTTCTGGTGTGGTGGAGTGGTGGGAGGGGGCTAAGGAGAGGATAAAGGGGTTTTGTATTATGTATTGTCAACGGAGGGCGAAGGAGGCGGGGAGGGAAGTGCTCCGTCTTCAACACCTCCTCGAGCTCGAGTACACTTTGGGTAACCTAGGTGGCGCTGTAGACCAGCGGGCTTGTGACTCCCTTAAGACAGAACTTAGGGATGTCTATGAGGATAAGGCCCGTGCTTACCTGACGCGGTCACGTCGTGAGTTCTTGGAGAAGAATGAGACGTGTTCCGCAGCCTTTTTCAGCAGCGTGAGGGCTGATAAGGGAAGGAAGGTGATATCGGGAGTTAGGGACAGTCAGGGTCAGGTGGTTACTGAGACAGGGGAGATGGTAATGGTCGCAACCGATCACTTCCGCTCCTTCTTCTGTGAACGAGTGGTGGATGAGGAGCGAGCAGAGGCTTTTTTGCAGCTTGTGGCTCAGAGGGTACCGTCAGACCTGGCTGAGGCTTTGGAGGCCCCTCTCTCTCTCGAGGAATTGGAGGGTGCCCTTCGTAGAATGGGCAAGCGTAAGGTTCCGGGCATCGATGGCCTGCCGGCTGAGTTTTATCTCATGTTTTGGGATATTCTCGGCCCGGTGGTTCTCGAGGTCCTGACCCAGGTCCTCCGCACAGGGGCACTGGGAGGGTCAATGGCTAAGGGGGTGATCTCACTTCTGTTTAAGAAGGGGGACGCCTCTGACCTTAAGAACTGGCGGCCATTGACCATGCTGTGTGTTGATTACAAGCTTTTGGCTAAGGTTCTCACAGACCGTCTGTGCACAGCTCTCCCAGATGCGGTCCATGTGGACCAGACGTGTGGGGTGGCTGGGCGCTCGTTGAGATGGAATCTCCAGCTCATCAGAGACGTCATCGCTTGGGCAGAGGATCGGGACCTGCCACTTATGGTGGTGGGTCTTGATCAGGCCAAAGCCTTTGATAGGGTTCACTGGGGTTTTATGTTCAAAGTTTTAGAGAGAATAGGCTTAGGGCGGGTTTTTGTTGGGTGGCTGCGTACTCTGTACACAGCAGTGGGGAGCACGGTTTCTGTTAATGGGCACTTGGGGGAGTTTTTTGGGTTGCACGCAGGGGTAAGACAGGGGTGTCCGCTCTCTCCCCTGCTCTACGTCCTTTATATGGAGCCCCTGGCGGCGGCCATTAGGGCTGACCCGGGTGTGAAGGGTATCCTGGTACCAGGCAGCAGGGGCCTGAGGGTCAAGTTGTCGCAGTATGCGGATGATACCACACTGCTACTGGACAACGATGCGTGTCTGAGTCGGTCTTTGGAGATCTTCCAGGACTTTGGCCGGGTGTCTGGCGCGGAGCTCAACCGTGCTAAATCCTCGGTTAAGTTCTTTGGGCGGTGGAAGAGTAGGTCAGACGTACCAGGAGGGCTGTCGCTCTGTGAAGGGGCCCTGAGGATTCTTGGGGTCCTCTTTGAGGCAGCCCACAGTGCCACGGTCAACTGGACCAGGCGAATAGATGCAGTTCATAAAAAGTTTGCCCTCTGGAAGGCCAGGAGACTGACCTTTACGGGGAAGGTACTGGTTTTGAAGGTAGACGTGTTGCCGTCCCTCCTGTACCTGGCGTACATCTTTCCGATGCCGGCCAGCATGCGGAGGCCGCTCACTCGGCTTGTGTTTTGTTTCATGTGGGGGGGGAGTTATGAATACGTGGCGAGGGCACGCATGTTGGCTCCGGTGGGGGAAGGGGGGAGGGACGTGCCCCATTTCCCACTCAAGTTGGACTGCATTTTTGTTTCTTTTTTGCTCAAAGAATTGTCCTCTCCGGTAGTCCATCCATCTGGCTACTTCCTCCGGTTCTACTTTGCCTACCCGGCAAGGAGGGTCATGGCCTGGTCCAATTCGGCCCCCCGGGCGGAGCAGTTGCCGTGGCATTTTGGCCACGCGGCAAAGTGGCTGCGGGCTCATCCTGGGGTTTTGGAAGGGGATGTGGGGTTGGACCAGAAGAGGCTCTATGCCGAGGTGAGACAGGGAGTGACCGCGCCAGCTGTGGTGGGGATACCCGCTACAGTTTGGTTGTCGGTACAACTGCCTGGCCTGGACAATGGGCTCAAGGATTTAGGATGGCTGATGTTACACAGGAGTTTGCCGGTGCGTGAGATCATGCACCGGCATGGCTTGGCGAGATCCCCGGTGTGCCCCAGAGCTGGTTGCTTTGTGGACGAGACTATTAGACACGTCATGTGGGACTGTCCTTTTGCAGGGGTGGTGTGGGCTAGGGCATCTGTGTTGATTGGGAGGTTGGAGGGGAGTGTTGGGGTCACATGGGCAAGATTGGAGAGAGGGATTGGGAGAGCTGGGGGGGGGGGCGTAGGGGGCGTCTCCTGCAATGGCTGCTCATGGGCCTTTTTAAGAAGGGGCTGTGGGAGGCCAGACAGGCTCTGGTTAAAAAGGCGGTGGATTGGGGGGTGGAGGGGGTTGTTAGGAGAGTAGAGGGGGACGTAAAGGGAAGGATGCGGTGGGATGTGAAGAGGTGGGGACATCATGCTGCTAGGGAGAGATGGAAGGGGGGTTTAGGTTTGATGGAAGGGATGTAGTGGTTGCTTAGGATATTGACATATGGTTTTTTTTTGTGGAGACCGGAAAGTGCATAAGTGGAAAATGGGGACATGGTTTTTTGTCTTGGATAGTGGGCTATTTGTTTTGGGTGGGATAAAGGGAGGTTTTGGTTAACAGTGGGTGGTTTAATTTGGGGTTCATTTTCATTTTCAACTGTAACAGGGACAGCATACAATAAGGAACATAAAATGAAAATGTAGAAATGCAAATGTTCAGGAAAGTTTTGTTTGGATTAGTAGGGAAAGGTAAATTAAGAATGTGTGCACATGTATGGGTGTTTTAAATAGTATGATAGGAAGTCGTTTTGTAGTTTGTATGGTATAGGGACAGATAGGATGTGATAACATGTATATGATTATTTTTGATATAAAATTAAGAAAGAAGGTAAAAACTCCCCTCCCAGCTGGTTGGAGGGGAGGAGAAGCCCGATTTCACAAAAAAAAAAAAAAAAAAAAAAAAAATCTGTTCTTATCAGTTTAATATCTGATACGTCCCCTACCCGGGGACCATATATTAAATTGATTTTTGGAACAGGGAGATGGAATAGGGGCTTGCTCCGTCCACTCCACGCATCGACCTGGTCTTGCAGTATCTCCAGGAACGGTGCACTAACTCCTCCTAACTTTGTCAAAGTAAATGTTTTGGTACGCTAATCTGCGATGGGTTAAAGGCAATGCAAAAAAAAAGAAATCATTAGATGGGCAATGCTCTGTTTAATCTGCGTTATGTTTTCCCGCCCTTTTTGTTAAAAAAAAATACGTCCGTGTGTGTGTGTGTGTGTGTGTGTGTGTGTGTGTGTGTGTGTGTGTGTGTGTGTAAATGGCTGCATTTACATAGCGCTTTACAATTTGTTCCTCACATTTTACCCATTCACTCAGACGTTCACACACCGATGGCGGAGGCAACCATGCAAGGTGCCAACCTACCTGCTCATCAGGAGCAATTAGGGGATAAGTGTCTTTAAACAAAGCACAATTGATGCAAACACAGACAACGTGTTGTAAATGCTAGTACAGTAACATCCACCCCCCTGCGTCCTGTATCAGCCGCGCCGGGCGTGCCCGCTGGCCATAATGGGGGTTATCGCTTCTCGGCCTTTTGGCTAAGATCAAGTGTAGTATCTGTTCTTATCAGTTTAATATCTGATACGTCCCCTACCCGGGGACCATATATTAAATTGATTTTTGGAACAGGGAGATGGAATAGGGGCTTGCTCCGTCCACTCCACGCATCGACCTGGTCTTGCAGTATCTCCAGGAACGGTGCACTAACTCCTCCTAACTTTGTCAAAGTAAATGTTTTGGTACGCTAATCTGCGATGGGTTAAAGGCAATGCAAAAAAAAAGAAATCATTAGATGGGCAACGCTCTGTTTAATCTGCGTTATGTTTTCCCGCCCTTTTTGTTAAAAAAAAAAAAAAAAAAAAAAAAAAAAACGTCCGTGTGTGTGTGTGTGTGTGTGTGTGTGTGTAAATGGCTGCATTTACATAGCGCTTTACAATTTGTTCCTCACATTTTACCCATTCACTCAGACGTTCACACACCGATGGCGGAGGCAACCATGCAAGGTGCCAACCTACCTGCTCATCAGGAGCAATTAGGGGATAAGTGTCTTTAAACAAAGCACAATTGATGCAAACACAGACAACGTGTTGTAAATGCTAGTACAGTAACATCCACCCCCCTGCGTACTGTATCAGCCGCGCCGGGCGTGCCCGCTGGCCATAATGGGGGTTATCGCTTCTCGGCCTTTTGGCTAAGATCAAGTGTAGTATCTGTTCTTATCAGTTTAATATCTGATACGTCCCCTACCCGGGGACCATATATTAAATTGATTTTTGGAACAGGGAGATGGAATAGGGGCTTGCTCCGTCCACTCCACGCATCGACCTGGTCTTGCAGTATCTCCAGGAACGGTGCACTAACTCCTCCTAACTTTGTCAAAGTAAATGTTTTGGTACGCTAATCTGCGATGGGTTAAAGGCAATGCAAAAAAAAAGAAATCATTAGATGGGCAATGCTCTGTTTAATCTGCGTTATGTTTTCCCGCCCTTTTTGTTAAAAAAAAATACGTCCGTGTGTGTGTGTGTGTGTGTGTGTGTGTGTGTGTGTGTGTGTGTGTGTGTGTGTGTGTGTGTGTAAATGG
This sequence comes from Notolepis coatsorum, assembly GCF_963971535.1. Lineage (NCBI taxonomy): Eukaryota > Metazoa > Chordata > Actinopteri > Aulopiformes > Paralepididae > Notolepis > Notolepis coatsorum. Next base: position 180,595,046 of record NC_140171.1, read on the forward strand.
CTGCATTTACATAGCGCTTTACAATTTGTTCCTCACATTTTACCCATTCACTCAGACGTTCACACACCGATGGCGGAGGCAACCATGCAAGGTGCCAACCTACCTGCTCATCAGGAGCAATTAGGGGATAAGTGTCTTTAAACAAAGCACAATTGATGCAAACACAGACAACGTGTTGTAAATGCTAGTACAGTAACATCCACCCCCCTGCGTCCTGTATCAGCCGCGCCGGGCGTGCCCGCTGGCCATAATGGGGGTTATCGCTTCTCGGCCTTTTGGCTAAGATCAAGTGTAGTATCTGTTCTTATCAGTTTAATATCTGATACGTCCCCTACCCGGGGACCATATATTAAATTGATTTTTGGAACAGGGAGATGGAATAGGGGCTTGCTCCGTCCACTCCACGCATCGACCTGGTCTTGCAGTATCTCCAGGAACGGTGCACTAACTCCTCCTAACTTTGTCAAAGTAAATGTTTTGGTACGCTAATCTGCGATGGGTTAAAGGCAATGCAAAAAAAAAGAAATCATTAGATGGGCAATGCTCTGTTTAATCTGCGTTATGTTTTCCCGCCCTTTTTGTTAAAAAAAAATACGTCCGTGTGTGTGTGTGTGTGTGTGTGTGTGTGTGTGTGTGTGTGTGTGTGTGTGTAAATGGCTGCATTTACATAGCGCTTTACAATTTGTTCCTCACATTTTACCCATTCACTCAGACGTTCACACACCGATGGCGGAGGCAACCATGCAAGGTGCCAACCTACCTGCTCATCAGGAGCAATTAGGGGATAAGTGTCTTTAAACAAAGCACAATTGATGCAAACACAGACAACGTGTTGTAAATGCTAGTACAGTAACATCCACCCCCCTGCGTCCTGTATCAGCCGCGCCGGGCGTGCCCGCTGGCCATAATGGGGGTTATCGCTTCTCGGCCTTTTGGCTAAGATCAAGTGTAGTATCTGTTCTTATCAGTTTAATATCTGATACGTCCCCTACCCGGGGACCATATATTAAATTGATTTTTGGAACAGGGAGATGGAATAGGGGCTTGCTCCGTCCACTCCACGCATCGACCTGGTCTTGCAGTATCTCCAGGAACGGTGCACTAACTCCTCCTAACTTTGTCAAAGTAAATGTTTTGGTACGCTAATCTGCGATGGGTTAAAGGCAATGCAAAAAAAAAGAAATCATTAGATGGGCAATGCTCTGTTTAATCTGCGTTATGTTTTCCCGCCCTTTTTGTTAAAAAAAAATACGTCCGTGTGTGTGTGTGTGTGTGTGTGTGTGTGTGTGTGTGTGTGTGTGTGTGTGTGTGTGTGTGTGTGTGTGTGTGTGTGTAAATGGCTGCATTTACATAGCGCTTTACAATTTGTTCCTCACATTTTACCCATTCACTCAGACGTTCACACACCGATGGCGGAGGCAACCATGCAAGGTGCCAACCTACCTGCTCATCAGGAGCAATTAGGGGATAAGTGTCTTTAAACAAAGCACAATTGATGCAAACACAGACAACGTGTTGTAAATGCTAGTACAGTAACATCCACCCCCCTGCGTCCTGTATCAGCCGCGCCGGGCGTGCCCGCTGGCCATAATGGGGGTTATCGCTTCTCGGCCTTTTGGCTAAGATCAAGTGTAGTATCTGTTCTTATCAGTTTAATATCTGATACGTCCCCTACCCGGGGACCATATATTAAATTGATTTTTGGAACAGGGAGATGGAATAGGGGCTTGCTCCGTCCACTCCACGCATCGACCTGGTCTTGCAGTATCTCCAGGAACGGTGCACTAACTCCTCCTAACTTTGTCAAAGTAAATGTTTTGGTACGCTAATCTGCGATGGGTTAAAGGCAATGCAAAAAAAAAGAAATCATTAGATGGGCAATGCTCTGTTTAATCTGCGTTATGTTTTCCCGCCCTTTTTGTTAAAAAAAAATACGTCCGTGTGTGTGTGTGTGTGTGTGTGTGTGTGTGTGTGTGTGTGTGTGTGTGTGTGTGTGTGTGTAAATGGCTGCATTTACATAGCGCTTTACAATTTGTTCCTCACATTTTACCCATTCACTCAGACGTTCACACACCGATGGCGGAGGCAACCATGCAAGGTGCCAACCTACCTGCTCATCAGGAGCAATTAGGGGATAAGTGTCTTTAAACAAAGCACAATTGATGCAAACACAGACAACGTGTTGTAAATGCTAGTACAGTAACATCCACCCCCCTGCGTCCTGTATCAGCCGCGCCGGGCGTGCCCGCTGGCCATAATGGGGGTTATCGCTTCTCGGCCTTTTGGCTAAGATCAAGTGTAGTATCTGTTCTTATCAGTTTAATATCTGATACGTCCCCTACCCGGGGACCATATATTAAATTGATTTTTGGAACAGGGAGATGGAATAGGGGCTTGCTCCGTCCACTCCACGCATCGACCTGGTCTTGCAGTATCTCCAGGAACGGTGCACTAACTCCTCCTAACTTTGTCAAAGTAAATGATTTGGTACGCTAATCTGCGATGGGTTAAAGGCAATGCAAAAAAAAAGAAATCATTAGATGGGCAACGTTCTGTTTAATCTGCGTTATGTTTTCCCGCCCTTTTTGTTAAAAAAAAAAAAAAAAAAAAAAAAAAAAACGTCTGTGTGTGTGTGTGTGTGTGTGTGTGTAAATGGCTGCATTTACATAGCGCTTTACAATTTGTTCCTCACATTTTACCCATTCACTCAGACGTTCACACACCGATGGCGGAGGCAACCATGCAAGGTGCCAACCTACCTGCTCATCAGGAGCAATTAGGGGATAAGTGTCTTTAAACAAAGCACAATTGATGCAAACACAGACAACGTGTTGTAAATGCTAGTACAGTAACATCCACCCCCCTGCGTACTGTATCAGCCGCGCCGGGCGTGCCCGCTGGCCATAATGGGGGTTATCGCTTCTCGGCCTTTTGGCTAAGATCAAGTGTAGTATCTGTTCTTATCAGTTTAATATCTGATACGTCCCCTACCCGGGGACCATATATTAAATTGATTTTTGGAACAGGGAGATGGAATAGGGGCTTGCTCCGTCCACTCCACGCATCGACCTGGTCTTGCAGTATCTCCAGGAACGGTGCACTAACTCCTCCTAACTTTGTCAAAGTAAATGTTTTGGTACGCTAATCTGCGATGGGTTAAAGGCAATGCAAAAAAAAAGAAATCATTAGATGGGCAATGCTCTGTTTAATCTGCGTTATGTTTTCCCGCCCTTTTTGTTAAAAAAAAATACGTCCGTGTGTGTGTGTGTGTGTGTGTGTGTGTGTGTGTGTGTGTGTGTGTGTGTGTGTGTGTGTGTGTGTGTGTGTGTGTGTAAATGGCTGCATTTACATAGCGCTTTACAATTTGTTCCTCACATTTTACCCATTCACTCAGACGTTCACACACCGATGGCGGAGGCAACCATGCAAGGTGCCAACCTACCTGCTCATCAGGAGCAATTAGGGGATAAGTGTCTTTAAACAAAGCACAATTGATGCAAACACAGACAACGTGTTGTAAATGCTAGTACAGTAACATCCACCCCCCTGCGTCCTGTATCAGCCGCGCCGGGCGTGCCCGCTGGCCATAATGGGGGTTATCGCTTCTCGGCCTTTTGGCTAAGATCAAGTGTAGTATCTGTTCTTATCAGTTTAATATCTGATACGTCCCCTACCCGGGGACCATATATTAAATTGATTTTTGGAACAGGGAGATGGAATAGGGGCTTGCTCCGTCCACTCCACGCATCGACCTGGTCTTGCAGTATCTCCAGGAACGGTGCACTAACTCCTCCTAACTTTGTCAAAGTAAATGTTTTGGTACGCTAATCTGCGATGGGTTAAAGGCAATGCAAAAAAAAAGAAATCATTAGATGGGCAATGCTCTGTTTAATCTGCGTTATGTTTTCCCGCCCTTTTTGTTAAAAAAAAATACGTCCGTGTGTGTGTGTGTGTGTGTGTGTGTGTGTGTGTGTGTGTGTGTGTGTGTGTGTGTGTGTGTGTGTGTGTGTGTGTGTGTGTGTAAATGGCTGCATTTACATAGCGCTTTACAATTTGTTCCTCACATTTTACCCATTCACTCAGACGTTCACACACCGATGGCGGAGGCAACCATGCAAGGTGCCAACCTACCTGCTCATCAGGAGCAATTAGGGGATAAGTGTCTTTAAACAAAGCACAATTGATGCAAACACAGACAACGTGTTGTAAATGCTAGTACAGTAACATCCACCCCCCTGCGTCCTGTATCAGCCGCGCCGGGCGTGCCCGCTGGCCATAATGGGGGTTATCGCTTCTCGGCCTTTTGGCTAAGATCAAGTGTAGTATCTGTTCTTATCAGTTTAATATCTGATACGTCCCCTACCCGGGGACCATATATTAAATTGATTTTTGGAACAGGGAGATGGAATAGGGGCTTGCTCCGTCCACTCCACGCATCGACCTGGTCTTGCAGTATCTCCAGGAACGGTGCACTAACTCCTCCTAACTTTGTCAAAGTAAATGTTTTGGTACGCTAATCTGCGATGGGTTAAAGGCAATGCAAAAAAAAAGAAATCATTAGATGGGCAATGCTCTGTTTAATCTGCGTTATGTTTTCCCGCCCTTTTTGTTAAAAAAAAATACGTCCGTGTGTGTGTGTGTGTGTGTGTGTGTGTGTGTGTGTGTGTGTGTGTGTGTGTGTGTGTGTGTGTGTGTGTAAATGGCTGCATTTACATAGCGCTTTACAATTTGTTCCTCACATTTTACCCATTCACTCAGACGTTCACACACCGATGGCGGAGGCAACCATGCAAGGTGCCAACCTACCTGCTCATCAGGAGCAATTAGGGGATAAGTGTCTTTAAACAAAGCACAATTGATGCAAACACAGACAACGTGTTGTAAATGCTAGTACAGTAACATCCACCCCCCTGCGTCCTGTATCAGCCGCGCCGGGCGTGCCCGCTGGCCATAATGGGGGTTATCGCTTCTCGGCCTTTTGGCTAAGATCAAGTGGATGACCGGTGTATGCTGTTCCTGGTTTTGTTTGCTTGTTTATTATTTTTCTCACATTTCCACAGTCGTGCGGTGTATGGGACTGGAAATTGGGTTTTTTTTTTTATTGTTTGTGCTGGCTTCTCCCTACGATGGCCAGCACTCCACGGCAGTCGACCCCTAGGGCTGGGTTACGGTTTTCGGCGAGGTTCATATGGAAGGATGGAACGATGCCCATGTGGAACAGAGATGTGTTTGTGGATGTTGTCATCATGACTCAACTCAAGTTGAAGGCGGACGATATTTTTTGCATCCAGCACAATGCCCAGGAGAGGGGCTACGATGTTTCCTTCAGATCCAGTTTGGGGCTCCAGGGGGTTTTGGAGGACTGCAAGCGGATGGAGGCTGATGTCGGACCCCTCAGCCATTTCGAGGTGTTTTCTCTGGACAGGCTGAATTTTCGAGTTATCAATGTCACAATGTACAACCCGTACGTGATTGATAAGGAGGTGACTGATTTTTTGGCCCCCTACGCTGAGGTGATATCTGAGGTCCGGAGGATCAGAGACAGACGTGGGATCTGGACGGGGCGGAGGCAGGTGCAGGTGCTCCTAAAGGCTGTTCCCGGTGGCTGTGACGGGCTGGCTCATCCCCCAGCCTTCTTTTCCTTGGGGCCTGATAGGGGGTATTTGTTTTATAACAACCAGCCCCCTTTCTGCCGAAGGTGCCGGGTGGCAGGGCACTCTGATGGAAAGTGTGGGGAGGTGAGGTGCCACCATTGCAAGGAGGAGGGCCACATGGCTAAAGATTGTAAGGTTGGTAAGAAATGCCACAACTGCAGTTCCACCGACCACCTGGTGAGGGCCTGTCCCCAGGAGCGGCGGTATTCGTCAGTGGTGGTGATGGGGAAGGAGCTTGCACCGAAGACCGGAGAGGAGGAAGAAAGTGCACCAGTGGCACCAGCACCAGCACCAATAGAGGCGTTTCCTGTGGAGAAGGACGCAGAGGCGGAGACGGTACTCCTGGTTGGCAACAAGACAGTTTCCCCTTTGTCTTCCGATGGAGAGGCGATGGACGAGGAGGAGGTGGTCGGTGGAGCCAGCGGAGCCAGTGGAGCCAGTGGAGCCAGAAAACGGAGGTTAAGGGTTAAAAGGACTACACCTGGGTCAGAAGGTATGGGGGCAGGGGAAATTACCGGTGGGGGCCCACAAAAAAAGGTAAGGGGAGGGAAGGGAGGTAGGGTGGCCCTCTTAGTGCAACAGGTCGGTGGGGAGCAGGGGGTTGGTGGGGGAGTGGGTTTGGCGGATGTTGAGGCTGAGGGGGAGGGGGTTTGTTTACCGGTTTCCCCTGTCCTGGACAGTATGGACAGTATGGACCCCTTTGAGACTCCAAGCCTTGGGGAAGGGTTACAGGTGGGAGCACCCAACACTTTGCCTGCTTCTTGGGATAAGGGGGAGGATGGGGAGGACAGTTAAAAGTGGGGGTAGGGGTATTATTGTGGGTTGGTTTTTTGTTTAATTTAATTTTATTATTGTCAATGGCTTTCACAGTGGGCACTTTTAATGCACGGGGGTTGAGGGGTTCTGTTAAGAGGAGGGGCTTTTTTGATTATGTTGCCTCACTCAGGCTTACCGTTTGTTTTGTTCAAGAGGTGCACTTACGGGATGGGAGGGATTGTGGTGTGTTTTCAAAGGAATGGGACAAGGGGGAATCGTTTTGGTCAGTGGGGGGGGTTCACTCATCTGGTGTGGGGATACTGTTTGGAAACCGGGAGGCAAGGGTGGTGGGTTCTTTTGTAATTGTGCAGGGGAGGGTTATGGGGGTTGATGTGAATATTGGGGTTTTGAAATTGAGGGTGGTGGTGGTGTACGGGCCACAGAGGGCGGGTGAAAGGAGTGCCATGATGGAGGCTTTAAGGCCTTTTTTTTGCCACAAACAGGCAGATGGTGGTGGGGGGTGATTTTAATGTGGATCTGGGGAGGGTGGGTGATCCAAGTGCTGGGTGTGTGGGTTCTTTTTTTAAGGGGCAGGGGCTTGTGGATGGAGGGAAGGCACTTACCCCTCGAATAGATGGTCCCACATGGCGTAACTCCCGGGGGGTAGCCAGGCGTCTCGATTATGTGTTTTTTTCTCGGTCCTTGGTCCTATTGTCGGGCCGGGTGGTCCCTGTTTTTTTCTCTGACCATGATGGGCTCCTCTTTCGGGTCCGGTCTAGCGCTCCTGTTTTCGGCCCCGGGTACTGGAGGTTGAACTCCAGTGTCCTTGGCGAGGATGAGTTCTGCAGTAGCTTTGTCTCCTTTTTCCGGGGGCTCGAGGGACTTAGGGCTTTGTTTTCTGGTGTGGTGGAGTGGTGGGAGGGGGCTAAGGAGAGGATAAAGGGGTTTTGTATTATGTATTGTCAACGGAGGGCGAAGGAGGCGGGGAGGGAAGTGCTCCGTCTTCAACACCTCCTCGAGCTCGAGTACACTTTGGGTAACCTAGGTGGCGCTGTAGACCAGCGGGCTTGTGACTCCCTTAAGACAGAACTTAGGGATGTCTATGAGGATAAGGCCCGTGCTTACCTGACGCGGTCACGTCGTGAGTTCTTGGAGAAGAATGAGACGTGTTCCGCAGCCTTTTTCAGCAGCGTGAGGGCTGATAAGGGAAGGAAGGTGATATCGGGAGTTAGGGACAGTCAGGGTCAGGTGGTTACTGAGACAGGGGAGATGGTAAGGGTCGCAACCGATCACTTCCGCTCCTTCTTCTGTGAACGAGTGGTGGATGAGGAGCGAGCAGAGGCTTTTTTGCAGCTTGTGGCTCAGAGGGTACCGTCAGACCTGGCTGAGGCTTTGGAGGCCCCTCTCTCTCTCGAGGAATTGGAGGGTGCCCTTCGTAGAATGGGCAAGCGTAAGGTTCCGGGCATCGATGGCCTGCCGGCTGAGTTTTATCTCATGTTTTGGGATATTCTCGGCCCGGTGGTTCTCGAGGTCCTGACCGAGGTCCTCCGCACAGGGGCACTGGGAGGGTCAATGGCTAAGGGGGTGATCTCACTTCTGTTTAAGAAGGGGGACGCCTCTGACCTTAAGAACTGGCGGCCATTGACCATGCTGTGTGTTGATTACAAGCTTTTGGCTAAGGTTCTCACAGACCGTCTGTGCACAGCTCTCCCAGATGCGGTCCATGTGGATCAGACGTGTGGGGTGGCTGGGCGCTCGTTGAGATGGAATCTCCAGCTCATCAGAGACGTCATCGCTTGGGCAGAGGATCGGGACCTGCCACTTATGGTGGTGGGTCTTGATCAGGCCAAAGCCTTTGATAGGGTTCACTGGGGTTTTATGTTCAAAGTTTTAGAGAGAATAGGCTTAGGGCGGGTTTTTGTTGGGTGGCTGCGTACTCTGTACACAGCAGTGGGGAGCACGGTTTCTGTTAATGGGCACTTGGGGGAGTTTTTTGGGTTGCACGCAGGGGTAAGACAGGGGTGTCCGCTCTCTCCCCTGCTCTATGTCCTTTATATGGAGCCCCTGGCGGCGGCCATTAGGGCTGACCCGGGTGTGAAGGGTATCCTGGTACCAGGCAGCAGGGGCCTGAGGGTCAAGTTGTCGCAGTATGCGGATGATACCACACTGCTACTGGACAACGATGCGTGTCTGAGTCGGTCTTTGGAGATCTTCCAGGACTTTGGCCGGGTGTCTGGCGCGGAGCTCAACCGTGCTAAATCCTCGGTTAAGTTCTTTGGGCGGTGGAAGAGTAGGTCAGACGTACCAGGAGGGCTGTCGCTCTGTGAAGGGGCCCTGAGGATTCTTGGGGTCCTCTTTGAGGCAGCCCACAGTGCCACGGTCAACTGGACCAGGCGAATAGATGCAGTTCATAAAAAGTTTGCCCTCTGGAAGGCCAGGAGACTGACCTTTACGGGGAAGGTACTGGTTTTGAAGGTAGACGTGTTGCCGTCCCTCCTGTACCTGGCGTACATCTTTCCGATGCCGGCCAGTATGCGGAGGCCGCTCACTCGGCTTGTGTTTCGTTTCATGTGGGGGGGGAGTTATGAATACGTGGCGAGGGCACGCATGTTGGCTCCGGTGGGGGAAGGGGGGAGGGACGTGCCCCATTTCCCACTCAAGTTGGACTGCATTTTTGTTTCTTTTTTGCTCAAAGAATTGTCCTCTCCGGTAGTCCATCCATCTGGCTACTTCCTCCGGTTCTACTTTGCCTACCCGGCAAGGAGGGTCATGGCCTGGTCCAATTCGGCCCCCCGGGCGGAGCAGTTGCCGTGGCATTTTGGCCACGCGGCAAAGTGGCTGCGGGCTCATCCTGGGGTTTTGGAAGGGGATGTGGGGTTGGACCAGAAGAGGCTCTATGCCGAGGTGAGACAGGGAGTGACCGCGCCAGCTGTGGTGGGGATACCCGCTACAGTTTGGTTGTCGGTACAACTGCCTGGCCTGGACAATGGGCTCAAGGATTTAGGATGGCTGATGTTACACAGGAGTTTGCCGGTGCGTGAGATCATGCACCGGCATGGCTTGGCGAGATCCCCGGTGTGCCCCAGAGCTGGTTGCTTTGTGGACGAGACTATTAGACACGTCATGTGGGACTGTCCTTTTGCAGGGGTGGTGTGGGCTAGGGCATCTGTGTTGATTGGGAGGTTGGAGGGGAGTGTTGGGGTCACATGGGCAAGATTGGAGAGAGGGATTGGGAGAGCTGGGGGGGGGCGTAGGGGGCGTCTCCTGCAATGGCTGCTCATGGGCCTTTTTAAGAAGGGGCTGTGGGAGGCCAGACAGGCTCTGGTTAAAAAGCCGGTGGATTGGGGGGTGGAGGGGGTTGTTAGGAGAGTAGAGGGGGACGTAAAGGGAAGGATGCGGTGGGATGTGAAGAGGTGGGGACATCATGCTGCTAGGGAGAGATGGAAGGGGGGTTTAGGTTTGATGGAAGGGATGTAGTGGTTGCTTAGGATATTGACATATGGTTTTTTTTGTGGAGACCGGAAAGTGCATAAGTGGAAAATGGGGACATGGTTTTTTGTCTTGGATAGTGGGCTATTGTTTTGGGTGGGATAAAGGGAGGTTTTGGTTAACAGTGGGTGGTTTAATTGGGGGTTCATTTTCATTTTCAACTGTAACAGGGACAGCATACAATAAGGAACATAAAATGAAAATGTAGAAATGCAAATGTTCAGGAAAGTTTTGTTTGGATTAGTAGGGAAAGGTAAATTAAGAATGTGTGCACATGTATGGGTGTTTTAAATAGTATGATAGGAAGTCGTTTTGTAGTTTGTATGGTATAGGGACAGATAGGATGTGATAACATGTATATGATTATTTTTGATATAAAATTAAGAAAGAAGGTAAAAACTCCCCTCCCAGCTGGTTGGAGGGGAGGAGAAGCCCGATTTCACAAAAAAAAAAAAAAAATCTGTTCTTATCAGTTTAATATCTGATACGTCCCCTACCCGGGGACCATATATTAAATTGATTTTTGGAACAGGGAGATGGAATAGGGGCTTGCTCCGTCCACTCCACGCATCGACCTGGTCTTGCAGTATCTCCAGGAACGGTGCACTAACTCCTCCTAACTTTGTCAAAGTAAATGTTTTGGTACGCTAATCTGCGATGGGTTAAAGGCAATGCAAAAAAAAAGAAATCATTAGATGGGCAACGCTCTGTTTAATCTGCGTTATGTTTTCCCGCCCTTTTTGTTAAAAAAAAAAAAAAAAAAAAAAAAAAAAACGTCCGTGTGTGTGTGTGTGTGTGTGTGTGTGTGTGTGTAAATGGCTGCATTTACATAGCGCTTTACAATTTGTTCCTCACATTTTACCCATTCACTCAGACGTTCACACACCGATGGCGGAGGCAACCATGCAAGGTGCCAACCTACCTGCTCATCAGGAGCAATTAGGGGATAAGTGTCTTTAAACAAAGCACAATTGATGCAAACACAGACAACGTGTTGTAAATGCTAGTACAGTAACATCCACCCCCCTGCGTACTGTATCAGCCGCGCCGGGCGTGCCCGCTGGCCATAATGGGGGTTATCGCTTCTCGGCCTTTTGGCTAAGATCAAGTGTAGTATCTGTTCTTATCAGTTTAATATCTGATACGTCCCCTACCCGGGGACCATATATTAAATTGATTTTTGGAACAGGGAGATGGAATAGGGGCTTGCTCCGTCCACTCCACGCATCGACCTGGTCTTGCAGTATCTCCAGGAACGGTGCACTAACTCCTCCTAACTTTGTCAAAGTAAATGTTTTGGTACGCTAATCTGCGATGGGTTAAAGGCAATGCAAAAAAAAAGAAATCATTAGATGGGCAATGCTCTGTTTAATCTGCGTTATGTTTTCCCGCCCTTTTTGTTAAAAAAAAATACGTCCGTGTGTGTGTGTGTGTGTGTGTGTGTGTGTGTGTGTGTGTGTGTGTGTGTGTGTGTGTGTGTGTGTGTGTGTGTGTAAATGGCTGCATTTACATAGCGCTTTACAATTTGTTCCTCACATTTTACCCATTCACTCAGACGTTCACACACCGATGGCGGAGGCAACCATGCAAGGTGCCAACCTACCTGCTCATCAGGAGCAATTAGGGGATAAGTGTCTTTAAACAAAGCACAATTGATGCAAACACAGACAACGTGTTGTAAATGCTAGTACAGTAACATCCACCCCCCTGCGTCCTGTATCAGCCGCGCCGGGCGTGCCCGCTGGCCATAATGGGGGTTATCGCTTCTCGGCCTTTTGGCTAAGATCAAGTGTAGTATCTGTTCTTATCAGTTTAATATCTGATACGTCCCCTACCCGGGGACCATATATTAAATTGATTTTTGGAACAGGGAGATGGAATAGGGGCTTGCTCCGTCCACTCCACGCATCGACCTGGTCTTGCAGTATCTCCAGGAACGGTGCACTAACTCCTCCTAACTTTGTCAAAGTAAATGATTTGGTACGCTAATCTGCGATGGGTTAAAGGCAATGCAAAAAAAAAGAAATCATTAGATGGGCAACGTTCTGTTTAATCTGCGTTATGTTTTCCCGCCCTTTTTGTTAAAAAAAAAAAAAAAAAAAAAAAAAAAAACGTCTGTGTGTGTGTGTGTGTGTGTGTGTGTAAATGGCTGCATTTACATAGCGCTTTACAATTTGTTCCTCACATTTTACCCATTCACTCAGACGTTCACACACCGATGGCGGAGGCAACCATGCAAGGTGCCAACCTACCTGCTCATCAGGAGCAATTAGGGGATAAGTGTCTTTAAACAAAGCACAATTGATGCAAACACAGACAACGTGTTGTAAATGCTAGTACAGTAACATCCACCCCCCTGCGTACTGTATCAGCCGCGCCGGGCGTGCCCGCTGGCCATAATGGGGGTTATCGCTTCTCGGCCTTTTGGCTAAGATCAAGTGTAGTATCTGTTCTTATCAGTTTAATATCTGATACGTCCCCTACCCGGGGACCATATATTAAATTGATTTTTGGAACAGGGAGATGGAATAGGGGCTTGCTCCGTCCACTCCACGCATCGACCTGGTCTTGCAGTATCTCCAGGAACGGTGCACTAACTCCTCCTAACTTTGTCAAAGTAAATGTTTTGGTACGCTAATCTGCGATGGGTTAAAGGCAATGCAAAAAAAAAGAAATCATTAGATGGGCAACGCTCTGTTTAATCTGCGTTATGTTTTCCCGCCCTTTTTGTTAAAAAAAAAAAAAAAAAAAAAAAAAAAACGTCCGTGTGTGTGTGTGTGTGTGTGTGTGTGTGTAAATGGCTGCATTTACATAGCGCTTTACAATTTGTTCCTCACATTTTACCCATTCACTCAGACGTTCACACACCGATGGCGGAGGCAACCATGCAAGGTGCCAACCTACCTGCTCATCAGGAGCAATTAGGGGATAAGTGTCTTTAAACAAAGCACAATTGATGCAAACACAGACAACGTGTTGTAAATGCTAGTACAGTAACATCCACCCCCCTGCGTCCTGTATCAGCCGCGCCGGGCGTGCCCGCTGGCCATAATGGGGGTTATCGCTTCTCGGCCTTTTGGCTAAGATCAAGTGGATGACCGGTGTATGCTGTTCCTGGTTTTGTTTGCTTGTTTATTATTTTTCTCACATTTCCACAGTCGTGCGGTGTATGGGACTGGAAATTGAGTTTTTTTTATTGTTTGTGCTGGCTTCTCCCTACGATGGCCAGCACTCCACGGCAGTCGACCCCTAGGGCTGGGTTACGGTTTTCGGCGAGTTTCATATGGAAGGATGGAACGATGCCCATGTGGAACAGAGATGTGTTTGTGGATGGTGTCATCATGACTCAACTCAAGTTGAAGGCGGACGATATTTTTTGCATCCAGCACAATGCCCAGGAGAGGGGCTACGATGTTTCCTTCAGATCCAGTTTGGGGCTCCAGGGGGTTTTGGAGGACTGCAAGCGGATGGAGGCTGATGTCGGACCCCTCAGCCATTTCGAGGTGTTTTCTCTGGACAGGCTGAATTTTCGAGTTATCAATGTCACAATGTACAACCCGTACGTGATTGATAAGGAGGTGACTGATTTTTTGGCCCCCTACGCTGAGGTGATATCTGAGGTCCGGAGGATCAGAGACAGACGTGGGATCTGGACGGGGCGGAGGCAGGTGCAGGTGCTCCTAAAGGCTGTTCCCGGTGGCTGTGACGGGCTGGCTCATCCCCCAGCCTTCTTTTCCTTGGGGCCTGATAGGGGGTATTTGTTTTATAACAACCAGCCCCCTTTCTGCCGAAGGTGCCGGGTGGCAGGGCACTCTGATGGAAAGTGTGGGGAGGTGAGGTGCCACCATTGCAAGGAGGAGGGCCACATGGCTAAAGATTGTAAGGTTGGTAAGAAATGCCACAACTGCAGTTCCACCGACCACCTGGTGAGGGCCTGTCCCCAGGAGCGGCGGTATTCGTCAGTGGTGGTGATGGGGAAGGAGCTTGCACCGAAGACCGGAGAGGAGGAAGAAAGTGCACCAGTGGCACCAGCACCAGCACCAATAGAGGCGTTTCCTGTGGAGAAGGACGCAGAGGCGGAGACGGTACTCCTGGTTGGCAACAAGACAGTTTCCCCTTTGTCTTCCGATGGAGAGGCGATGGACGAGGAGGAGGTGGTCGGTGGAGCCAGCGGAGCCAGTGGAGCCAGTGGAGCCAGAAAACGGAGGTTAAGGGTTAAAAGGACTACACCTGGGTCAGAAGGTATGGGGGCAGGGGAAATTACCGGTGGGGGCCCACAAAAAAAGGTAAGGGGAGGGAAGGGAGGTAGGGTGGCCCTCTTAGTGCAACAGGTCGGTGGGGAGCAGGGGGTTGGTGGGGGAGTGGGTTTGGCGGATGTTGAGGCTGAGGGGGAGGGGGTTTGTTTACCGGTTTCCCCTGTCCTGGACAGTATGGACAGTATGGACCCTTTTGAGACTCCAAGCCTTGGGGAAGGGTTACAGGTGGGAGCACCCAACACTTTGCCTGCTTCTTGGGATAAGGGGGAGGATGGGGAGGACAGTTAAAAGTGGGGGTAGGGGTATTATTGTGGGTTGGTTTTTTGTTTAATTTAATTTTATTATTGTCAATGGCTTTCACAGTGGGCACTTTTAATGCACGGGGGTTGAGGGGTTCTGTTAAGAGGAGGGGCTTTTTTGATTATGTTGCCTCACTCAGGCTTACCGTTTGTTTTGTTCAAGAGGTGCACTTACGGGATGGGAGGGATTGTGGTGTGTTTTCAAAGGAATGGGACAAGGGGGAATCGTTTTGGTCAGTGGGGGGGGTTCACTCATCTGGTGTGGGGATACTGTTTGGAAACCGGGAGGCAAGGGTGGTGGGTTCTTTTGTAATTGTGCAGGGGAGGGTTATGGGGGTTGATGTGAATATTGGGGTTTTGAAATTGAGGGTGGTGGTGGTGTACGGGCCACAGAGGGCGGGTGAAAGGAGTGCCATGATGGAGGCTTTAAGGCCTTTTTTTGCCACAAACAGGCAGATGGTGGTGGGGGGTGATTTTAATGTGGATCTGGGGAGGGTGGGTGATCCAAGTGCTGGGTGTGTGGGTTCTTTTTTTAAGGGGCAGGGGCTTGTGGATGGAGGGAAGGCACTTACCCCTCGAATAGATGGTCCCACATGGCGTAACTCCCGGGGGGTAGCCAGGCGTCTCGATTATGTGTTTTTTTCTCGGTCCTTGGTCCTATTGTCGGGCCGGGTGGTCCCTGTTTTTTTCTCTGACCATGATGGGCTCCTCTTTCGGGTCCGGTCTAGCGCTCCTGTTTTCGGCCCCGGGTACTGGAGGTTGAACTCCAGTGTCCTTGGCGAGGATGAGTTCTGCAGTAGCTTTGTCTCCTTTTTCCGGGGGCTCGAGGGACTTAGGGCTTTGTTTTCTGGTGTGGTGGAGTGGTGGGAGGGGGCTAAGGAGAGGATAAAGGGGTTTTGTATTATGTATTGTCAACGGAGGGCGAAGGAGGCGGGGAGGGAAGTGCTCCGTCTTCAACACCTCCTCGAGCTCGAGTACACTTTGGGTAACCTAGGTGGCGCTGTAGACCAGCGGGCTTGTGACTCCCTTAAGACAGAACTTAGGGATGTCTATGAGGATAAGGCCCGTGCTTACCTGACGCGGTCACGTCGTGAGTTCTTGGAGAAGAATGAGACGTGTTCCGCAGCCTTTTTCAGCAGCGTGAGGGCTGATAAGGGAAGGAAGGTGATATCGGGAGTTAGGGACAGTCAGGGTCAGGTGGTTACTGAGACAGGGGAGATGGTAAGGGTCGCAACCGATCACTTCCGCTCCTTCTTCTGTGAACGAGTGGTGGATGAGGAGCGAGCAGAGGCTTTTTTGCAGCTTGTGGCTCAGAGGGTACCGTCAGACCTGGCTGAGGCTTTGGAGGCCCCTCTCTCTCTCGAGGAATTGGAGGGTGCCCTTCGTAGAATGGGCAAGCGTAAGGTTCCGGGCATCGATGGCCTGCCGGCTGAGTTTTATCTCATGTTTTGGGATATTCTCGGCCCGGTGGTTCTCGAGGTCCTGACCGAGGTCCTCCGCACAGGGGCACTGGGAGGGTCAATGGCTAAGGGGGTGATCTCACTTCTGTTTAAGAAGGGGGACGCCTCTGACCTTAAGAACTGGCGGCCATTGACCATGCTGTGTGTTGATTACAAGCTTTTGGCTAAGGTTCTCACAGACCGTCTGTGCACAGCTCTCCCAGATGCGGTCCATGTGGATCAGACGTGTGGGGTGGCTGGGCGCTCGTTGAGATGGAATCTCCAGCTCATCAGAGACGTCATCGCTTGGGCAGAGGATCGGGACCTGCCACTTATGGTGGTGGGTCTTGATCAGGCCAAAGCCTTTGATAGGGTTCACTGGGGTTTTATGTTCAAAGTTTTAGAGAGAATAGGCTTAGGGCGGGTTTTTGTTGGGTGGCTGCGTACTCTGTACACAGCAGTGGGGAGCACGGTTTCTGTTAATGGGCACTTGGGGGAGTTTTTTGGGTTGCACGCAGGGGTAAGACAGGGGTGTCCGCTCTCTCCCCTGCTCTACGTCCTTTATATGGAGCCCCTGGCGGCGGCCATTAGGGCTGACCCGGGTGTGAAGGGTATCCTGGTACCAGGCAGCAGGGGCCTGAGGGTCAAGTTGTCGCAGTATGCGGATGATACCACACTGCTACTGGACAACGATGCGTGTCTGAGTCGGTCTTTGGAGATCTTCCAGGACTTTGGCCGGGTGTCTGGCGCGGAGCTCAACCGTGCTAAATCCTCGGTTAAGTTCTTTGGGCGGTGGAAGAGTAGGTCAGACGTACCAGGAGGGCTGTCGCTCTGTGAAGGGGCCCTGAGGATTCTTGGGGTCCTCTTTGAGGCAGCCCACAGTGCCACGGTCAACTGGACCAGGCGAATAGATGCAGTTCATAAAAAGTTTGCCCTCTGGAAGGCCAGGAGACTGACCTTTACGGGGAAGGTACTGGTTTTGAAGGTAGACGTGTTGCCGTCCCTCCTGTACCTGGCGTACATCTTTCCGATGCCGGCCAGCATGCGGAGGCCGCTCACTCGGCTTGTGTTTCGTTTCATGTGGGGGGGGAGTTATGAATACGTGGCGAGGGCACGCATGTTGGCTCCGGTGGGGGAAGGGGGGAGGGACGTGCCCCATTTCCCACTCAAGTTGGACTGCATTTTTGTTTCTTTTTTGCTCAAAGAATTGTCCTCTCCGGTAGTCCATCCATCTGGCTACTTCCTCCGGTTCTACTTTGCCTACCCGGCAAGGAGGGTCATGGCCTGGTCCAATTCGGCCCCCCGGGCGGAGCAGTTGCCGTGGCATTTTGGCCACGCGGCAAAGTGGCTGCGGGCTCATCCTGGGGTTTTGGAAGGGGATGTGGGGTTGGACCAGAAGAGGCTCTATGCCGAGGTGAGACAGGGAGTGACCGCGCCAGCTGTGGTGGGGATACCCGCTACAGTTTGGTTGTCGGTACAACTGCCTGGCCTGGACAATGGGCTCAAGGATTTAGGATGGCTGATGTTACACAGGAGTTTGCCGGTGCGTGAGATCATGCACCGGCATGGCTTGGCGAGATCCCCGGTGTGCCCCAGAGCTGGTTGCTTTGTGGACGAGACTATTAGACACGTCATGTGGGACTGTCCTTTTGCAGGGGTGGTGTGGGCTAGGGCATCTGTGTTGATTGGGAGGTTGGAGGGGAGTGTTGGGGTCACATGGGCAAGATTGGAGAGAGGGATTGGGAGAGCTGGGGGGGGGCGTAGGGGGCGTCTCCTGCAATGGCTGCTCATGGGCCTTTTTAAGAAGGGGCTGTGGGAGGCCAGACAGGCTCTGGTTAAAAAGGCGGTGGATTGGGGGGTGGAGGGGGTTGTTAGGAGAGTAGAGGGGGACGTAAAGGGAAGGATGCGGTGGGATGTGAAGAGGTGGGGACATCATGCTGCTAGGGAGAGATGGAAGGGGGGTTTAGGTTTGATGGAAGGGATGTAGTGGTTGCTTAGGATATTGACATATGGTTTTTTTTTGTGTGGAGACCGGAAAGTGCATAAGTGGAAAATGGGGACATGGTTTTTTGTCTTGGATAGTGGGCTATTGTTTTGGGTGGGATAAAGGGAGGTTTTGGTTAACAGTGGGTGGTTTAATTTGGGGTTCATTTTCATTTTCAACTGTAACAGGGACAGCATACAATAAGGAACATAAAATGAAAATGTAGAAATGCAAATGTTCAGGAAAGTTTTGTTTGGATTAGTAGGGAAAGGTAAATTAAGAATGTGTGCACATGTATGGGTGTTTTAAATAGTATGATAGGAAGTCGTTTTGTAGTTTGTATGGTATAGGGACAGATAGGATGTGATAACATGTATATGATTATTTTTGATATAAAATTAAGAAAGAAGGTAAAAACTCCCCTCCCAGCTGGTTGGAGGGGAGGAGAAGCCCGATTTCACAAAAAAAAAAAAAAAAAAAAAAAAAAAAATCTGTTCTTATCAGTTTAATATCTGATATGTCCCCTACCCGGGGACCATATATTAAATTGATTTTTGGAACAGGGAGATGGAATAGGGGCTTGCTCCGTCCACTCCACGCATCGACCTGGTCTTGCAGTATCTCCAGGAACGGTGCACTAACTCCTCCTAACTTTGTCAAAGTAAATGTTTTGGTACGCTAATCTGCGATGGGTTAAAGGCAATGCAAAAAAAAAGAAATCATTAGATGGGCAACGCTCTGTTTAATCTGCGTTATGTTTTCCCGCCCTTTTTGTTAAAAAAAAAAAAAAAAAAACGTCCGTGTGTGTGTGTGTGTGTGTGTGTAAATGGCTGCATTTACATAGCGCTTTACAATTTGTTCCTCACATTTTACCCATTCACTCAGACGTTCACACACCGATGGCGGAGGCAACCATGCAAGGTGCCAACCTACCTGCTCATCAGGAGCAATTAGGGGATAAGTGTCTTTAAACAAAGCACAATTGATGCAAACACAGACAACGTGTTGTAAATGCTAGTACAGTAACATCCACCCCCCTGCGTCCTGTATCAGCCGCGCCGGGCGTGCCCGCTGGCCATAATGGGGGTTATCGCTTCTCGGCCTTTTGGCTAAGATCAAGTGGATGACCGGTGTATGCTGTTCCTGGTTTTGTTTGCTTGTTTATTATTTTTCTCACATTTCCACAGTCGTGCGGTGTATGGGACTGGAAATTGGTTTTTTTTTTTTATTGTTTGTGCTGGCTTCTCCCTACGATGGCCAGCACTCCACGGCAGTCGACCCCTAGGGCTGGGTTACGGTTTTCGGCGAGGTTCATATGGAAGGATGGAACGATGCCCATGTGGAACAGAGATGTGTTTGTGGATGGTGTCATCATGACTCAACTCAAGTTGAAGGCAGACGATATTTTTTGCATCCAGCACAATGCCCAGGAGAGGGGCTACGATGTTTCCTTCAGATCCAGTTTGGGGCTCCAGGGGGTTTTGGAGGACTGCAAGCGGATGGAGGCTGATGTCGGACCCCTCAGCCATTTCGAGGTGTTTTCTCTGGACAGGCTGAATTTTCGAGTTATCAATGTCACAATGTACAACCCGTACGTGATTGATAAGGAGGTGACTGATTTTTTGGCCCCCTACGCTGAGGTGATATCTGAGGTCCGGAGGATCAGAGACAGACGTGGGATCTGGACGGGGCGGAGGCAGGTGCAGGTGCTCCTAAAGGCTGTTCCCGGTGGCTGTGACGGGCTGGCTCATCCCCCAGCCTTCTTTTCCTTGGGGCCTGATAGGGGGTATTTGTTTTATAACAACCAGCCCCCTTTCTGCCGAAGGTGCCGGGTGGCAGGGCACTCTGATGGAAAGTGTGGGGAGGTGAGGTGCCACCATTGCAAGGAGGAGGGCCACATGGCTAAAGATTGTAAGGTTGGTAAGAAATGCCACAACTGCAGTTCCACCGACCACCTGGTGAGGGCCTGTCCCCAGGAGCGGCGGTATTCGTCAGTGGTGGTGATGGGGAAGGAGCTTGCACCGAAGACCGGAGAGGAGGAAGAAAGTGCACCAGTGGCACCAGCACCAGCACCAATAGAGGCGTTTCCTGTGGAGAAGGACGCAGAGGCGGAGACGGTACTCCTGGTTGGCAACAAGACAGTTTCCCCTTTGTCTTCCGATGGAGAGGCGATGGACGAGGAGGAGGTGGTCGGTGGAGCCAGCGGAGCCAGTGGAGCCAGTGGAGCCAGAAAACGGAGGTTAAGGGTTAAAAGGACTACACCTGGGTCAGAAGGTATGGGGGCAGGGGAAATTACCGGTGGGGGCCCACAAAAAAAGGTAAGGGGAGGGAAGGGAGGTAGGGTGGCCCTCTTAGTGCAACAGGTCGGTGGGGAGCAGGGGGTTGGTGGGGGAGTGGGTTTGGCGGATGTTGAGGCTGAGGGGGAGGGGGTTTGTTTACCGGTTTCCCCTGTCCTGGACAGTATGGACAGTATGGACCCCTTTGAGACTCCAAGCCTTGGGGAAGGGTTACAGGTGGGAGCACCCAACACTTTGCCTGCTTCTTGGGATAAGGGGGAGGATGGGGAGGACAGTTAAAAGTGGGGGTAGGGGTATTATTGTGGGTTGGTTTTTTGTTTAATTTAATTTTATTATTGTCAATGGCTTTCACAGTGGGCACTTTTAATGCACGGGGGTTGAGGGGTTCTGTTAAGAGGAGGGGCTTTTTTGATTATGTTGCCTCACTCAGGCTTACCGTTTGTTTTGTTCAAGAGGTGCACTTACGGGATGGGAGGGATTGTGGTGTGTTTTCAAAGGAATGGGACAAGGGGGAATCGTTTTGGTCAGTGGGGGGGGTTCACTCATCTGGTGTGGGGATACTGTTTGGAAACCGGGAGGCAAGGGTGGTGGGTTCTTTTGTAATTGTGCAGGGGAGGGTTATGGGGGTTGATGTGAATATTGGGGTTTTGAAATTGAGGGTGGTGGTGGTGTACGGGCCACAGAGGGCGGGTGAAAGGAGTGCCATGATGGAGGCTTTAAGGCCTTTTTTTGCCACAAACAGGCAGATGGTGGTGGGGGGTGATTTTAATGTGGATCTGGGGAGGGTGGGTGATCCAAGTGCTGGGTGTGTGGGTTCTTTTTTTAAGGGGCAGGGGCTTGTGGATGGAGGGAAGGCACTTACCCCTCGAATAGATGGTCCCACATGGCGTAACTCCCGGGGGGTAGCCAGGCGTCTCGATTATGTGTTTTTTTCTCGGTCCTTGGTCCTATTGTCGGGCCGGGTGGTCCCTGTTTTTTTCTCTGACCATGATGGGCTCCTCTTTCGGGTCCGGTCTAGCGCTCCTGTTTTCGGCCCCGGGTACTGGAGGTTGAACTCCAGTGTCCTTGGCGAGGATGAGTTCTGCAGTAGCTTTGTCTCCTTTTTCCGGGGGCTCGAGGGACTTAGGGCTTTGTTTTCTGGTGTGGTGGAGTGGTGGGAGGGGGCTAAGGAGAGGATAAAGGGGTTTTGTATTATGTATTGTCAACGGAGGGCGAAGGAGGCGGGGAGGGAAGTGCTCCGTCTTCAACACCTCCTCGAGCTCGAGTACACTTTGGGTAACCTAGGTGGCGCTGTAGACCAGCGGGCTTGTGACTCCCTTAAGACAGAACTTAGGGATGTCTATGAGGATAAGGCCCGTGCTTACCTGACGCGGTCACGTCGTGAGTTCTTGGAGAAGAATGAGACGTGTTCCGCAGCCTTTTTCAGCAGCGTGAGGGCTGATAAGGGAAGGAAGGTGATATCGGGAGTTAGGGACAGTCAGGGTCAGGTGGTTACTGAGACAGGGGAGATGGTAAGGGTCGCAACCGATCACTTCCGCTCCTTCTTCTGTGAACGAGTGGTGGATGAGGAGCGAGCAGAGGCTTTTTTGCAGCTTGTGGCTCAGAGGGTACCGTCAGACCTGGCTGAGGCTTTGGAGGCCCCTCTCTCTCTCGAGGAATTGGAGGGTGCCCTTCGTAGAATGGGCAAGCGTAAGGTTCCGGGCATCGATGGCCTGCCGGCTGAGTTTTATCTCATGTTTTGGGATATTCTCGGCCCGGTGGTTCTCGAGGTCCTGACCGAGGTCCTCCGCACAGGGGCACTGGGAGGGTCAATGGCTAAGGGGGTGATCTCACTTCTGTTTAAGAAGGGGGACGCCTCTGACCTTAAGAACTGGCGGCCATTGACCATGCTGTGTGTTGATTACAAGCTTTTGGCTAAGGTTCTCACAGACCGTCTGTGCACAGCTCTCCCAGATGCGGTCCATGTGGATCAGACGTGTGGGGTGGCTGGGCGCTCGTTGAGATGGAATCTCCAGCTCATCAGAGACGTCATCGCTTGGGCAGAGGATCGGGACCTGCCACTTATGGTGGTGGGTCTTGATCAGGCCAAAGCCTTTGATAGGGTTCACTGGGGTTTTATGTTCAAAGTTTTAGAGAGAATAGGCTTAGGGCGGGTTTTTGTTGGGTGGCTGCGTACTCTGTACACAGCAGTGGGGAGCACGGTTTCTGTTAATGGGCACTTGGGGGAGTTTTTTGGGTTGCACGCAGGGGTAAGACAGGGGTGTCCGCTCTCTCCCCTGCTCTACGTCCTTTATATGGAGCCCCTGGCGGCGGCCATTAGGGCTGACCCGGGTGTGAAGGGTATCCTGGTACCAGGCAGCAGGGGCCTGAGGGTCAAGTTGTCGCAGTATGCGGATGATACCACACTGCTACTGGACAACGATGCGTGTCTGAGTCGGTCTTTGGAGATCTTCCAGGACTTTGGCCGGGTGTCTGGCGCGGAGCTCAACCGTGCTAAATCCTCGGTTAAGTTCTTTGGGCGGTGGAAGAGTAGGTCAGACGTACCAGGAGGGCTGTCGCTCTGTGAAGGGGCCCTGAGGATTCTTGGGGTCCTCTTTGAGGCAGCCCACAGTGCCACGGTCAACTGGACCAGGCGAATAGATGCAGTTCATAAAAAGTTTGCCCTCTGGAAGGCCAGGAGACTGACCTTTACGGGGAAGGTACTGGTTTTGAAGGTAGACGTGTTGCCGTCCCTCCTGTACCTGGCGTACATCTTTCCGATGCCGGCCAGTATGCGGAGGCCGCTCACTCGGCTTGTGTTTCGTTTCATGTGGGGGGGGAGTTATGAATACGTGGCGAGGGCACGCATGTTGGCTCCGGTGGGGGAAGGGGGGAGGGACGTGCCCCATTTCCCACTCAAGTTGGACTGCATTTTTGTTTCTTTTTTGCTCAAAGAATTGTCCTCTCCGGTAGTCCATCCATCTGGCTACTTCCTCCGGTTCTACTTTGCCTACCCGGCAAGGAGGGTCATGGCCTGGTCCAATTCGGCCCCCCGGGCGGAGCAGTTGCCGTGGCATTTTGGCCACGCGGCAAAGTGGCTGCGGGCTCATCCTGGGGTTTTGGAAGGGGATGTGGGGTTGGACCAGAAGAGGCTCTATGCCGAGGTGAGACAGGGAGTGACCGCGCCAGCTGTGGTGGGGATACCCGCTACAGTTTGGTTGTCGGTACAACTGCCTGGCCTGGACAATGGGCTCAAGGATTTAGGATGGCTGATGTTACACAGGAGTTTGCCGGTGCGTGAGATCATGCACCGGCATGGCTTGGCGAGATCCCCGGTGTGCCCCAGAGCTGGTTGCTTTGTGGACGAGACTATTAGACACGTCATGTGGGACTGTCCTTTTGCAGGGGTGGTGTGGGCTAGGGCATCTGTGTTGATTGGGAGGTTGGAGGGGAGTGTTGGGGTCACATGGGCAAGATTGGAGAGAGGGATTGGGAGAGCTGGGGGGGGGGCGTAGGGGGCGTCTCCTGCAATGGCTGCTCATGGGCCTTTTTAAGAAGGGGCTGTGGGAGGCCAGACAGGCTCTGGTTAAAAAGGCGGTGGATTGGGGGGTGGAGGGGGTTGTTAGGAGAGTAGAGGGGGACGTAAAGGGAAGGATGCGGTGGGATGTGAAGAGGTGGGGACATCATGCTGCTAGGGAGAGATGGAAGGGGGGTTTAGGTTTGATGGAAGGGATGTAGTGGTTGCTTAGGATATTGACATATGGTTTTTTTTGTGGAGACCGGAAAGTGCATAAGTGGAAAATGGGGACATGGTTTTTTGTCTTGGATAGTGGGCTATTGTTTTGGGTGGGATAAAGGGAGGTTTTGGTTAACAGTGGGTGGTTTAATTGGGGGTTCATTTTCATTTTCAACTGTAACAGGGACAGCATACAATAAGGAACATAAAATGAAAATGTAGAAATGCAAATGTTCAGGAAAGTTTTGTTTGGATTAGTAGGGAAAGGTAAATTAAGAATGTGTGCACATGTATGGGTGTTTTAAATAGTATGATAGGAAGTCGTTTTGTAGTTTGTATGGTATAGGGACAGATAGGATGTGATAACATGTATATGATTATTTTTGATATAAAATTAAGAAAGAAGGTAAAAACTCCCCTCCCAGCTGGTTGGAGGGGAGGAGAAGCCCGATTTCACAAAAAAAGAAAAAAAAAAATCTGTTCTTATCAGTTTAATATCTGATACGTCCCCTACCCGGGGACCATATATTAAATTGATTTTTGGAACAGGGAGATGGAATAGGGGCTTGCTCCGTCCACTCCACGCATCGACCTGGTCTTGCAGTATCTCCAGGAACGGTGCACTAACTCCTCCTAACTTTGTCAAAGTAAATGTTTTGGTACGCTAATCTGCGATGGGTTAAAGGCAATGCAAAAAAAAAGAAATCATTAGATGGGCAACGCTCTGTTTAATCTGCGTTATGTTTTCCCGCCCTTTTTGTTAAAAAAAAAAAAAAAAAAAAAAAAAAAACGTCCGTGTGTGTGTGTGTGTGTGTGTGTAAATGGCTGCATTTACATAGCGCTTTACAATTTGTTCCTCACATTTTACCCATTCACTCAGACGTTCACACACCGATGGCGGAGGCAACCATGCAAGGTGCCAACCTACCTGCTCATCAGGAGCAATTAGGGGATAAGTGTCTTTAAACAAAGCACAATTGATGCAAACACAGACAACGTGTTGTAAATGCTAGTACAGTAACATCCACCCCCCTGCGTACTGTATCAGCCGCGCCGGGCGTGCCCGCTGGCCATAATGGGGGTTATCGCTTCTCGGCCTTTTGGCTAAGATCAAGTGTAGTATCTGTTCTTATCAGTTTAATATCTGATACGTCCCCTACCCGGGGACCATATATTAAATTGATTTTTGGAACAGGGAGATGGAATAGGGGCTTGCTCCGTCCACTCCACGCATCGACCTGGTCTTGCAGTATCTCCAGGAACGGTGCACTAACTCCTCCTAACTTTGTCAAAGTAAATGTTTTGGTACGCTAATCTGCGATGGGTTAAAGGCAATGCAAAAAAAAAGAAATCATTAGATGGGCAATGCTCTGTTTAATCTGCGTTATGTTTTCCCGCCCTTTTTGTTAAAAAAAAATACGTCCGTGTGTGTGTGTGTGTGTGTGTGTGTGTGTGTGTGTGTGTGTGTGTGTGTGTGTGTGTGTGTGTGTGTGTGTGTGTGTGTGTGTGTGTGTAAATGGCTGCATTTACATAGCGCTTTACAATTTGTTCCTCACATTTTACCCATTCACTCAGACGTTCACACACCGATGGCGGAGGCAACCATGCAAGGTGCCAACCTACCTGCTCATCAGGAGCAATTAGGGGATAAGTGTCTTTAAACAAAGCACAATTGATGCAAACACAGACAACGTGTTGTAAATGCTAGTACAGTAACATCCACCCCCCTGCGTCCTGTATCAGCCGCGCCGGGCGTGCCCGCTGGCCATAATGGGGGTTATCGCTTCTCGGCCTTTTGGCTAAGATCAAGTGTAGTATCTGTTCTTATCAGTTTAATATCTGATACGTCCCCTACCCGGGGACCATATATTAAATTGATTTTTGGAACAGGGAGATGGAATAGGGGCTTGCTCCGTCCACTCCACGCATCGACCTGGTCTTGCAGTATCTCCAGGAACGGTGCACTAACTCCTCCTAACTTTGTCAAAGTAAATGATTTGGTACGCTAATCTGCGATGGGTTAAAGGCAATGCAAAAAAAAAGAAATCATTAGATGGGCAACGTTCTGTTTAATCTGCGTTATGTTTTCCCGCCCTTTTTGTTAAAAAAAAAAAAAAAAAAAAAAAAAAAAACGTCTGTGTGTGTGTGTGTGTGTGTGTGTGTAAATGGCTGCATTTACATAGCGCTTTACAATTTGTTCCTCACATTTTACCCATTCACTCAGACGTTCACACACCGATGGCGGAGGCAACCATGCAAGGTGCCAACCTACCTGCTCATCAGGAGCAATTAGGGGATAAGTGTCTTTAAACAAAGCACAATTGATGCAAACACAGACAACGTGTTGTAAATGCTAGTACAGTAACATCCACCCCCCTGCGTCCTGTATCAGCCGCGCCGGGCGTGCCCGCTGGCCATAATGGGGGTTATCGCTTCTCGGCCTTTTGGCTAAGATCAAGTGTAGTATCTGTTCTTATCAGTTTAATATCTGATACGTCCCCTACCCGGGGACCATATATTAAATTGATTTTTGGAACAGGGAGATGGAATAGGGGCTTGCTCCGTCCACTCCACGCATCGACCTGGTCTTGCAGTATCTCCAGGAACGGTGCACTAACTCCTCCTAACTTTGTCAAAGTAAATGTTTTGGTACGCTAATCTGCGATGGGTTAAAGGCAATGCAAAAAAAAAGAAATCATTAGATGGGCAATGCTCTGTTTAATCTGCGTTATGTTTTCCCGCCCTTTTTGTTAAAAAAAAATACGTCCGTGTGTGTGTGTGTGTGTGTGTGTGTGTGTGTGTGTGTGTGTGTGTGTGTGTGTGTGTGTGTGTGTGTAAATGGCTGCATTTACATAGCGCTTTACAATTTGTTCCTCACATTTTACCCATTCACTCAGACGTTCACACACCGATGGCGGAGGCAACCATGCAAGGTGCCAACCTACCTGCTCATCAGGAGCAATTAGGGGATAAGTGTCTTTAAACAAAGCACAATTGATGCAAACACAGACAACGTGTTGTAAATGCTAGTACAGTAACATCCACCCCCCTGCGTACTGTATCAGCCGCGCCGGGCGTGCCCGCTGGCCATAATGGGGGTTATCGCTTCTCGGCCTTTTGGCTAAGATCAAGTGGATGACCGGTGTATGCTGTTCCTGGTTTTGTTTGCTTGTTTATTATTTTTCTCACATTTCCACAGTCGTGCGGTGTATGGGACTGGAAATTGAGTTTTTTTTATTGTTTGTGCTGGCTTCTCCCTACGATGGCCAGCACTCCACGGCAGTCGACCCCTAGGGCTGGGTTACGGTTTTCGGCGAGGTTCATATGGAAGGATGGAACGATGCCCATGTGGAACAGAGATGTGTTTGTGGATGGTGTCATCATGACTCAACTCAAGTTGAAGGCGGACGATATTTTTTGCATCCAGCACAATGCCCAGGAGAGGGGCTACGATGTTTCCTTCAGATCCAGTTTGGGGCTCCAGGGGGTTTTGGAGGACTGCAAGCGGATGGAGGCTGATGTCGGACCCCTCAGCCATTTCGAGGTGTTTTCTCTGGACAGGCTGAATTTTCGAGTTATCAATGTCACAATGTACAACCCGTACGTGATCGATAAGGAGGTGACTGATTTTTTGGCCCCCTACGCTGAGGTGATATCTGAGGTCCGGAGGATCAGAGACAGACGTGGGATCTGGACGGGGCGGAGGCAGGTGCAGGTGCTCCTAAAGGCTGTTCCCGGTGGCTGTGACGGGCTGGCTCATCCCCCAGCCTTCTTTTCCTTGGGGCCTGATAGGGGGTATTTGTTTTATAACAACCAGCCCCCTTTCTGCCGAAGGTGCCGGGTGGCAGGGCACTCTGATGGAAAGTGTGGGGAGGTGAGGTGCCACCATTGCAAGGAGGAGGGCCACATGGCTAAAGATTGTAAGGTTGGTAAGAAATGCCACAACTGCAGTTCCACCGACCACCTGGTGAGGGCCTGTCCCCAGGAGCGGCGGTATTCGTCAGTGGTGGTGATGGGGAAGGAGCTTGCACCGAAGACCGGAGAGGAGGAAGAAAGTGCACCAGTGGCACCAGCACCAGCACCAATAGAGGCGATTCCTGTGGAGAAGGACGCAGAGGCGGAGACGGTACTCCTGGTTGGCAACAAGACAGTTTCCCCTTTGTCTTCCGATGGAGAGGCGATGGACGAGGAGGAGGTGGTCGGTGGAGCCAGCGGAGCCAGTGGAGCCAGTGGAGCCAGAAAACGGAGGTTAAGGGTTAAAAGGACTACACCTGGGTCAGAAGGTATGGGGGCAGGGGAAATTACCGGTGGGGGCCCACAAAAAAAGGTAAGGGGAGGGAAGGGAGGTAGGGTGGCCCTCTTAGTGCAACAGGTCGGTGGGGAGCAGGGGGTTGGTGGGGGAGTGGGTTTGGCGGATGTTGAGGCTGAGGGGGAGGGGGTTTGTTTACCGGTTTCCCCTGTCCTGGACAGTATGGACAGTATGGACCCTTTTGAGACTCCAAGCCTTGGGGAAGGGTTACAGGTGGGAGCACCCAACACTTTGCCTGCTTCTTGGGATAAGGGGGAGGATGGGGAGGACAGTTAAAAGTGGGGGTAGGGGTATTATTGTGGGTTGGTTTTTTGTTTAATTTTATTTTATTATTGTCAATGGCTTTCACAGTGGGCACTTTTAATGCACGGGGGTTGAGGGGTTCTGTTAAGAGGAGGGGCTTTTTTGATTATGTTGCCTCACTCAGGCTTACCGTTTGTTTTGTTCAAGAGGTGCACTTACGGGATGGGAGGGATTGTGGTGTGTTTTCAAAGGAATGGGACAAGGGGGAATCGTTTTGGTCAGTGGGGGGGGTTCACTCATCTGGTGTGGGGATACTGTTTGGAAACCGGGAGGCAAGGGTGGTGGGTTCTTTTGTAATTGTGCAGGGGAGGGTTATGGGGGTTGATGTGAATATTGGGGTTTTGAAATTGAGGGTGGTGGTGGTGTACGGGCCACAGAGGGCGGGTGAAAGGAGTGCCATGATGGAGGCTTTAAGGCCTTTTTTTGCCACAAACAGGCAGATGGTGGTGGGGGGTGATTTTAATGTGGATCTGGGGAGGGTGGGTGATCCAAGTGCTGGGTGTGTGGGTTCTTTTTTTAAGGGGCAGGGGCTTGTGGATGGAGGGAAGGCACTTACCCCTCGAATAGATGGTCCCACATGGCGTAACTCCCGGGGGGTAGCCAGGCGTCTCGATTATGTGTTTTTTTCTCGGTCCTTGGTCCTATTGTCGGGCCGGGTGGTCCCTGTTTTTTTCTCTGACCATGATGGGCTCCTCTTTCGGGTCCGGTCTAGCGCTCCTGTTTTCGGCCCCGGGTACTGGAGGTTGAACTCCAGTGTCCTTGGCGAGGATGAGTTCTGCAGTAGCTTTGTCTCCTTTTTCCGGGGGCTCGAGGGACTTAGGGCTTTGTTTTCTGGTGTGGTGGAGTGGTGGGAGGGGGCTAAGGAGAGGATAAAGGGGTTTTGTATTATGTATTGTCAACGGAGGGCGAAGGAGGCGGGGAGGGAAGTGCTCCGTCTTCAACACCTCCTCGAGCTCGAGTACACTTTGGGTAACCTAGGTGGCGCTGTAGACCAGCGGGCTTGTGACTCCCTTAAGACAGAACTTAGGGATGTCTATGAGGATAAGGCCCGTGCTTACCTGACGCGGTCACGTCGTGAGTTCTTGGAGAAGAATGAGACGTGTTCCGCAGCCTTTTTCAGCAGCGTGAGGGCTGATAAGGGAAGGAAGGTGATATCGGGAGTTAGGGACAGTCAGGGTCAGGTGGTTACTGAGACAGGGGAGATGGTAAGGGTCGCAACCGATCACTTCCGCTCCTTCTTCTGTGAACGAGTGGTGGATGAGGAGCGAGCAGAGGCTTTTTTGCAGCTTGTGGCTCAGAGGGTACCGTCAGACCTGGCTGAGGCTTTGGAGGCCCCTCTCTCTCTCGAGGAATTGGAGGGTGCCCTTCGTAGAATGGGTAAGCGTAAGGTTCCGGGCATCGATGGCCTGCCGGCTGAGTTTTATCTCATGTTTTGGGATATTCTCGGCCCGGTGGTTCTCGAGGTCCTGACCGAGGTCCTCCGCACAGGGGCACTGGGAGGGTCAATGGCTAAGGGGGTGATCTCACTTCTGTTTAAGAAGGGGGACGCCTCTGACCTTAAGAACTGGCGGCCATTGACCATGCTGTGTGTTGATTACAAGCTTTTGGCTAAGGTTCTCACAGACCGTCTGTGCACAGCTCTCCCAGATGCGGTCCATGTGGACCAGACGTGTGGGGTGGCTGGGCGCTCGTTGAGATGGAATCTCCAGCTCATCAGAGACGTCATCGCTTGGGCAGAGGATCGGGACCTGCCACTTATGGTGGTGGGTCTTGATCAGGCCAAAGCCTTTGATAGGGTTCACTGGGGTTTTATGTTCAAAGTTTTAGAGAGAATAGGCTTAGGGCGGGTTTTTGTTGGGTGGCTGCGTACTCTGTACACAGCAGTGGGGAGCACGGTTTCTGTTAATGGGCACTTGGGGGAGTTTTTTGGGTTGCACGCAGGGGTAAGACAGGGGTGTCCGCTCTCTCCCCTGCTCTACGTCCTTTATATGGAGCCCCTGGCGGCGGCCATTAGGGCTGACCCGGGTGTGAAGGGTATCCTGGTACCAGGCAGCAGGGGCCTGAGGGTCAAGTTGTCGCAGTATGCGGATGATACCACACTGCTACTGGACAACGATGCGTGTCTGAGTCGGTCTTTGGAGATCTTCCAGGACTTTGGCCGGGTGTCTGGCGCGGAGCTCAACCGTGCTAAATCCTCGGTTAAGTTCTTTGGGCGGTGGAAGAGTAGGTCAGACGTACCAGGAGGGCTGTCGCTCTGTGAAGGGGCCCTGAGGATTCTTGGGGTCCTCTTTGAGGCAGCCCACAGTGCCACGGTCAACTGGACCAGGCGAATAGATGCAGTTCATAAAAAGTTTGCCCTCTGGAAGGCCAGGAGACTGACCTTTACGGGGAAGGTACTGGTTTTGAAGGTAGACGTGTTGCCGTCCCTCCTGTACCTGGCGTACATCTTTCCGATGCCGGCCAGCATGCGGAGGCCGCTCACTCGGCTTGTGTTTCGTTTCATGTGGGGGGGGAGTTATGAATACGTGGCGAGGGCACGCATGTTGGCTCCGGTGGGGGAAGGGGGGAGGGACGTGCCCCATTTCCCACTCAAGTTGGACTGCATTTTTGTTTCTTTTTTGCTCAAAGAATTGTCCTCTCCGGTAGTCCATCCATCTGGCTACTTCCTCCGGTTCTACTTTGCCTACCCGGCAAGGAGGGTCATGGCCTGGTCCAATTCGGCCCCCCGGGCGGAGCAGTTGCCGTGGCATTTTGGCCACGCGGCAAAGTGGCTGCGGGCTCATCCTGGGGTTTTGGAAGGGGATGTGGGGTTGGACCAGAAGAGGCTCTATGCCGAGGTGAGACAGGGAGTGACCGCGCCAGCTGTGGTGGGGATACCCGCTACAGTTTGGTTGTCGGTACAACTGCCTGGCCTGGACAATGGGCTCAAGGATTTAGGATGGCTGATGTTACACAGGAGTTTGCCGGTGCGTGAGATCATGCACCGGCATGGCTTGGCGAGATCCCCGGTGTGCCCCAGAGCTGGTTGCTTTGTGGACGAGACTATTAGACACGTCATGTGGGACTGTCCTTTTGCAGGGGTGGTGTGGGCTAGGGCATCTGTGTTGATTGGGAGGTTGGAGGGGAGTGTTGGGGTCACATGGGCAAGATTGGAGAGAGGGATTGGGAGAGCTGGGGGGGGGCGTAGGGGGCGTCTCCTGCAATGGCTGCTCATGGGCCTTTTTAAGAAGGGGCTGTGGGAGGCCAGACAGGCTCTGGTTAAAAAGGCGGTGGATTGGGGGGTGGAGGGGGTTGTTAGGAGAGTAGAGGGGGACGTAAAGGGAAGGATGCGGTGGGATGTGAAGAGGTGGGGACATCATGCTGCTAGGGAGAGATGGAAGGGGGGTTTAGGTTTGATGGAAGGGATGTAGTGGTTGCTTAGGATATTGACATATGGTTTTTTTTGTGGAGACCGGAAAGTGCATAAGTGGAAAATGGGGACATGGTTTTTTTGTCTTGGATAGTGGGCTATTGTTTTGGGTGGGATAAAGGGAGGTTTTGGTTAACAGTGGGTGGTTTAATTTGGGGTTCATTTTCATTTTCAACTGTAACAGGGACAGCATACAATAAGGAACATAAAATGAAAATGTAGAAATGCAAATGTTCAGGAAAGTTTTGTTTGGATTAGTAGGGAAAGGTAAATTAAGAATGTGTGCACATGTATGGGTGTTTTAAATAGTATGATAGGAAGTCGTTTTGTAGTTTGTATGGTATAGGGACAGATAGGATGTGATAACATGTATATGATTATTTTTGATATAAAATTAAGAAAGAAGGTAAAAACTCCCCTCCCAGCTGGTTGGAGGGGAGGAGAAGCCCGATTTCACAAAAAAAAAAAAAAAAAAAAAAAAAAAAATCTGTTCTTATCAGTTTAATATCTGATACGTCCCCTACCCGGGGACCATATATTAAATTGATTTTTGGAACAGGGAGATGGAATAGGGGCTTGCTCCGTCCACTCCACGCATCGACCTGGTCTTGCAGTATCTCCAGGAACGGTGCACTAACTCCTCCTAACTTTGTCAAAGTAAATGTTTTGGTACGCTAATCTGCGATGGGTTAAAGGCAATGCAAAAAAAAAGAAATCATTAGATGGGCAATGCTCTGTTTAATCTGCGTTATGTTTTCCCGCCCTTTTTGTTAAAAAAAAATACGTCCGTGTGTGTGTGTGTGTGTGTGTGTGTGTGTGTGTGTGTGTGTGTGTGTGTGTGTGTGTGTGTGTGTGTGTGTGTGTGTGTGTGTAAATGGCTGCATTTACATAGCGCTTTACAATTTGTTCCTCACATTTTACCCATTCACTCAGACGTTCACACACCGATGGCGGAGGCAACCATGCAAGGTGCCAACCTACCTGCTCATCAGGAGCAATTAGGGGATAAGTGTCTTTAAACAAAGCACAATTGATGCAAACACAGACAACGTGTTGTAAATGCTAGTACAGTAACATCCACCCCCCTGCGTCCTGTATCAGCCGCACCGGGCGTGCCCGCTGGCCATAATGGGGGTTATCGCTTCTCGGCCTTTTGGCTAAGATCAAGTGTAGTATCTGTTCTTATCAGTTTAATATCTGATACGTCCCCTACACGGGGACCATATATTAAATTGATTTTTGGAACAGGGAGATGGAATAGGGGCTTGCTCCGTCCACTCCACGCATCGACCTGGTCTTGCAGTATCTCCAGGAACGGTGCACTAACTCCTCCTAACTTTGTCAAAGTAAATGTTTTGGTACGCTAATCTGCGATGGGTTAAAGGCAATGCAAAAAAAAAGAAATCATTAGATGGGCAACGCTCTGTTTAATCTGCGTTATGTTTTCCCGCCCTTTTTGTTAAAAAAAAAAAAAAAAAAAAAAAAAAAAAAACGTCCGTGTGTGTGTGTGTGTGTGTGTGTGTGTGTAAATGGCTGCATTTACATAGCGCTTTACAATTTGTTCCTCACATTTTACCCATTCACTCAGACGTTCACACACCGATGGCGGAGGCAACCATGCAAGGTGCCAACCTACCTGCTCATCAGGAGCAATTAGGGGATAAGTGTCTTTAAACAAAGCACAATTGATGCAAACACAGACAACGTGTTGTAAATGCTAGTACAGTAACATCCACCCCCCTGCGTCCTGTATCAGCCGCGCCGGGCGTGCCCGCTGGCCATAATGGGGGTTATCGCTTCTCGGCCTTTTGGCTAAGATCAAGTGTAGTATCTGTTCTTATCAGTTTAATATCTGATACGTCCCCTACCCGGGGACCATATATTAAATTGATTTTTGGAACAGGGAGATGGAATAGGGGCTTGCTCCGTCCACTCCACGCATCGACCTGGTCTTGCAGTATCTCCAGGAACGGTGCACTAACTCCTCCTAACTTTGTCAAAGTAAATGATTTGGTACGCTAATCTGCGATGGGTTAAAGGCAATGCAAAAAAAAAGAAATCATTAGATGGGCAACGTTCTGTTTAATCTGCGTTATGTTTTCCCGCCCTTTTTGTTAAAAAAAAAAAAAAAAAAAAAAAAAAAAAACGTCTGTGTGTGTGTGTGTGTGTGTGTGTGTGTGTAAATGGCTGCATTTACATAGCGCTTTACAATTTGTTCCTCACATTTTACCCATTCACTCAGACGTTCACACACCGATGGCGGAGGCAACCATGCAAGGTGCCAACCTACCTGCTCATCAGGAGCAATTAGGGGATAAGTGTCTTTAAACAAAGCACAATTGATGCAAACACAGACAACGTGTTGTAAATGCTAGTACAGTAACATCCACCCCCCTGCGTACTGTATCAGCCGCGCCGGGCGTGCCCGCTGGCCATAATGGGGGTTATCGCTTCTCGGCCTTTTGGCTAAGATCAAGTGTAGTATCTGTTCTTATCAGTTTAATATCTGATACGTCCCCTACCCGGGGACCATATATTAAATTGATTTTTGGAACAGGGAGATGGAATAGGGGCTTGCTCCGTCCACTCCACGCATCGACCTGGTCTTGCAGTATCTCCAGGAACGGTGCACTAACTCCTCCTAACTTTGTCAAAGTAAATGTTTTGGTACGCTAATCTGCGATGGGTTAAAGGCAATGCAAAAAAAAAGAAATCATTAGATGGGCAATGCTCTGTTTAATCTGCGTTATGTTTTCCCGCCCTTTTTGTTAAAAAAAAATACGTCCGTGTGTGTGTGTGTGTGTGTGTGTGTGTGTGTGTGTGTGTGTGTGTGTGTGTGTGTGTGTGTGTGTGTGTGTGTGTGTAAATGGCTGCATTTACATAGCGCTTTACAATTTGTTCCTCACATTTTACCCATTCACTCAGACGTTCACACACCGATGGCGGAGGCAACCATGCAAGGTGCCAACCTACCTGCTCATCAGGAGCAATTAGGGGATAAGTGTCTTTAAACAAAGCACAATTGATGCAAACACAGACAACGTGTTGTAAATGCTAGTACAGTAACATCCACCCCCCTGCGTCCTGTATCAGCCGCGCCGGGCGTGCCCGCTGGCCATAATGGGGGTTATCGCTTCTCGGCCTTTTGGCTAAGATCAAGTGTAGTATCTGTTCTTATCAGTTTAATATCTGATACGTCCCCTACCCGGGGACCATATATTAAATTGATTTTTGGAACAGGGAGATGGAATAGGGGCTTGCTCCGTCCACTCCACGCATCGACCTGGTCTTGCAGTATCTCCAGGAACGGTGCACTAACTCCTCCTAACTTTGTCAAAGTAAATGTTTTGGTACGCTAATCTGCGATGGGTTAAAGGCAATGCAAAAAAAAAGAAATCATTAGATGGGCAATGCTCTGTTTAATCTGCGTTATGTTTTCCCGCCCTTTTTGTTAAAAAAAAAAAAAAAAAAAACGTCCGTGTGTGTGTGTGTGTGTGTGTGTGTGTGTGTGTGTGTAAATGGCTGCATTTACATAGCGCTTTACAATTTGTTCCTCACATTTTACCCATTCACTCAGACGTTCACACACCGATGGCGGAGGCAACCATGCAAGGTGCCAACCTACCTGCTCATCAGGAGCAATTAGGGGATAAGTGTCTTTAAACAAAGCACAATTGATGCAAACACAGACAACGTGTTGTAAATGCTAGTACAGTAACATCCACCCCCCTGCGTACTGTATCAGCCGCGCCGGGCGTGCCCGCTGGCCATAATGGGGGTTATCGCTTCTCGGCCTTTTGGCTAAGATCAAGTGTAGTATCTGTTCTTATCAGTTTAATATCTGATACGTCCCCTACCCGGGGACCATATATTAAATTGATTTTTGGAACAGGGAGATGGAATAGGGGCTTGCTCCGTCCACTCCACGCATCGACCTGGTCTTGCAGTATCTCCAGGAACGGTGCACTAACTCCTCCTAACTTTGTCAAAGTAAATGTTTTGGTACGCTAATCTGCGATGGGTTAAAGGCAATGCAAAAAAAAAGAAATCATTAGATGGGCAATGCTCTGTTTAATCTGCGTTATGTTTTCCCGCCCTTTTTGTTAAAAAAAAATACGTCCGTGTGTGTGTGTGTGTGTGTGTGTGTGTGTGTGTGTGTGTGTGTGTGTGTGTGTGTGTGTGTGTGTGTGTAAATGGCTGCATTTACATAGCGCTTTACAATTTGTTCCTCACATTTTACCCATTCACTCAGACGTTCACACACCGATGGCGGAGGCAACCATGCAAGGTGCCAACCTACCTGCTCATCAGGAGCAATTAGGGGATAAGTGTCTTTAAACAAAGCACAATTGATGCAAACACAGACAACGTGTTGTAAATGCTAGTACAGTAACATCCACCCCCCTGCGTACTGTATCAGCCGCGCCGGGCGTGCCCGCTGGCCATAATGGGGGTTATCGCTTCTCGGCCTTTTGGCTAAGATCAAGTGTAGTATCTGTTCTTATCAGTTTAATATCTGATACGTCCCCTACCCGGGGACCATATATTAAATTGATTTTTGGAACAGGGAGATGGAATAGGGGCTTGCTCCGTCCACTCCACGCATCGACCTGGTCTTGCAGTATCTCCAGGAACGGTGCACTAACTCCTCCTAACTTTGTCAAAGTAAATGTTTTGGTACGCTAATCTGCGATGGGTTAAAGGCAATGCAAAAAAAAAGAAATCATTAGATGGGCAATGCTCTGTTTAATCTGCGTTATGTTTTCCCGCCCTTTTTGTTAAAAAAAAATACGTCCGTGTGTGTGTGTGTGTGTGTGTGTGTGTGTGTGTGTGTGTGTGTGTGTGTGTGTGTGTGTGTGTGTGTGTGTAAATGGCTGCATTTACATAGCGCTTTACAATTTGTTCCTCACATTTTACCCATTCACTCAGACGTTCACACACCGATGGCGGAGGCAACCATGCAAGGTGCCAACCTACCTGCTCATCAGGAGCAATTAGGGGATAAGTGTCTTTAAACAAAGCACAATTGATGCAAACACAGACAACGTGTTGTAAATGCTAGTACAGTAACATCCACCCCCCTGCGTCCTGTATCAGCCGCGCCGGGCGTGCCCGCTGGCCATAATGGGGGTTATCGCTTCTCGGCCTTTTGGCTAAGATCAAGTGTAGTATCTGTTCTTATCAGTTTAATATCTGATACGTCCCCTACCCGGGGACCATATATTAAATTGATTTTTGGAACAGGGAGATGGAATAGGGGCTTGCTCCGTCCACTCCACGCATCGACCTGGTCTTGCAGTATCTCCAGGAACGGTGCACTAACTCCTCCTAACTTTGTCAAAGTAAATGATTTGGTACGCTAATCTGCGATGGGTTAAAGGCAATGCAAAAAAAAAGAAATCATTAGATGGGCAACGTTCTGTTTAATCTGCGTTATGTTTTCCCGCCCTTTTTGTTAAAAAAAAAAAAAAAAAAAAAAAAAAAACGTCTGTGTGTGTGTGTGTGTGTGTGTGTGTAAATGGCTGCATTTACATAGCGCTTTACAATTTGTTCCTCACATTTTACCCATTTTCTCAGACGTTCACACACCGATGGCGGAGGCAACCATGCAAGGTGCCAACCTACCTGCTCATCAGGAGCAATTAGGGGATAAGTGTCTTTAAACAAAGCACAATTGATGCAAACACAGACAACGTGTTGTAAATGCTAGTACAGTAACATCCACCCCCCTGCGTACTGTATCAGCCGCGCCGGGCGTGCCCGCTGGCCATAATGGGGGTTATCGCTTCTCGGCCTTTTGGCTAAGATCAAGTGTAGTATCTGTTCTTATCAGTTTAATATCTGATACGTCCCCTACCCGGGGACCATATATTAAATTGATTTTTGGAACAGGGAGATGGAATAGGGGCTTGCTCCGTCCACTCCACGCATCGACCTGGTCTTGCAGTATCTCCAGGAACGGTGCACTAACTCCTCCTAACTTTGTCAAAGTAAATGTTTTGGTACGCTAATCTGCGATGGGTTAAAGGCAATGCAAAAAAAAAGAAATCATTAGATGGGCAATGCTCTGTTTAATCTGCGTTATGTTTTCCCGCCCTTTTTGTTAAAAAAAAATACGTCCGTGTGTGTGTGTGTGTGTGTGTGTGTGTGTGTGTGTGTGTGTGTGTGTGTGTGTGTGTGTGTGTGTGTGTGTAAATGGCTGCATTTACATAGCGCTTTACAATTTGTTCCTCACATTTTACCCATTCACTCAGACGTTCACACACCGATGGCGGAGGCAACCATGCAAGGTGCCAACCTACCTGCTCATCAGGAGCAATTAGGGGATAAGTGTCTTTAAACAAAGCACAATTGATGCAAACACAGACAACGTGTTGTAAATGCTAGTACAGTAACATCCACCCCCCTGCGTCCTGTATCAGCCGCGCCGGGCGTGCCCGCTGGCCATAATGGGGGTTATCGCTTCTCGGCCTTTTGGCTAAGATCAAGTGTAGTATCTGTTCTTATCAGTTTAATATCTGATACGTCCCCTACCCGGGGACCATATATTAAATTGATTTTTGGAACAGGGAGATGGAATAGGGGCTTGCTCCGTCCACTCCACGCATCGACCTGGTCTTGCAGTATCTCCAGGAACGGTGCACTAACTCCTCCTAACTTTGTCAAAGTAAATGTTTTGGTACGCTAATCTGCGATGGGTTAAAGGCAATGCAAAAAAAAAGAAATCATTAGATGGGCAACGCTCTGTTTAATCTGCGTTATGTTTTCCCGCCCTTTTTGTTAAAAAAAAAAAAAAAAAAAAAAGAAAAACGTCCGTGTGTGTGTGTGTGTGTGTGTGTGTGTGTAAATGGCTGCATTTACATAGCGCTTTACAATTTGTTCCTCACATTTTACCCATTCACTCAGACGTTCACACACCGATGGCGGAGGCAACCATGCAAGGTGCCAACCTACCTGCTCATCAGGAGCAATTAGGGGATAAGTGTCTTTAAACAAAGCACAATTGATGCAAACACAGACAACGTGTTGTAAATGCTAGTACAGTAACATCCACCCCCCTGCGTACTGTATCAGCCGCGCCGGGCGTGCCCGCTGGCCATAATGGGGGTTATCGCTTCTCGGCCTTTTGGCTAAGATCAAGTGTAGTATCTGTTCTTATCAGTTTAATATCTGATACGTCCCCTACCCGGGGACCATATATTAAATTGATTTTTGGAACAGGGAGATGGAATAGGGGCTTGCTCCGTCCACTCCACGCATCGACCTGGTCTTGCAGTATCTCCAGGAACGGTGCACTCACTCCTCCTAACTTTGTCAAAGTAAATGTTTTGGTACGCTAATCTGCGATGGGTTAAAGGCAATGCAAAAAAAAAGAAATCATTAGATGGGCAATGCTCTGTTTAATCTGCGTTATGTTTTCCCGCCCTTTTTGTTAAAAAAAAATACGTCCGTGTGTGTGTGTGTGTGTGTGTGTGTGTGTGTGTGTGTGTGTGTGTGTGTGTGTGTGTGTGTGTGTGTGTGTAAATGGCTGCATTTACATAGCGCTTTACAATTTGTTCCTCACATTTTACCCATTCACTCAGACGTTCACACACCGATGGCGGAGGCAACCATGCAAGGTGCCAACCTACCTGCTCATCAGGAGCAATTAGGGGATAAGTGTCTTTAAACAAAGCACAATTGATGCAAACACAGACAACGTGTTGTAAATGCTAGTACAGTAACATCCACCCCCCTGCGTCCTGTATCAGCCGCGCCGGGCGTGCCCGCTGGCCATAATGGGGGTTATCGCTTCTCGGCCTTTTGGCTAAGATCAAGTGGATGACCGGTGTATGCTGTTCCTGGTTTTGTTTGCTTGTTTATTATTTTTCTCACATTTCCACAGTCGTGCGGTGTATGGGACTGGAAATTGAGTTTTTTTTATTGTTTGTGCTGGCTTCTCCCTACGATGGCCAGCACTCCACGGCAGTCGACCCCTAGGGCTGGGTTACGGTTTTCGGCGAGGTTCATATGGAAGGATGGAACGATGCCCATGTGGAACAGAGATGTGTTTGTGGATGGTGTCATCATGACTCAACTCAAGTTGAAGGCGGACGATATTTTTTGCATCCAGCACAATGCCCAGGAGAGGGGCTACGATGTTTCCTTCAGATCCAGTTTGGGGCTCCAGGGGGTTTTGGAGGACTGCAAGCGGATGGAGGCTGATGTCGGACCCCTCAGCCATTTCGAGGTGTTTTCTCTGGACAGGCTGAATTTTCGAGTTATCAATGTCACAATGTACAACCCGTACGTGATCGATAAGGAGGTGACTGATTTTTTGGCCCCCTACGCTGAGGTGATATCTGAGGTCCGGAGGATCAGAGACAGACGTGGGATCTGGACGGGGCGGAGGCAGGTGCAGGTGCTCCTAAAGGCTGTTCCCGGTGGCTGTGACGGGCTGGCTCATCCCCCAGCCTTCTTTTCCTTGGGGCCTGATAGGGGGTATTTGTTTTATAACAACCAGCCCCCTTTCTGCCGAAGGTGCCGGGTGGCAGGGCACTCTGATGGAAAGTGTGGGGAGGTGAGGTGCCACCATTGCAAGGAGGAGGGCCACATGGCTAAAGATTGTAAGGTTGGTAAGAAATGCCACAACTGCAGTTCCACCGACCACCTGGTGAGGGCCTGTCCCCAGGAGCGGCGGTATTCGTCAGTGGTGGTGATGGGGAAGGAGCTTGCACCGAAGACCGGAGAGGAGGAAGAAAGTGCACCAGTGGCACCAGCACCAGCACCAATAGAGGCGATTCCTGTGGAGAAGGACGCAGAGGCGGAGACGGTACTCCTGGTTGGCAACAAGACAGTTTCCCCTTTGTCTTCCGATGGAGAGGCGATGGACGAGGAGGAGGTGGTCGGTGGAGCCAGCGGAGCCAGTGGAGCCAGTGGAGCCAGAAAACGGAGGTTAAGGGTTAAAAGGACTACACCTGGGTCAGAAGGTATGGGGGCAGGGGAAATTACCGGTGGGGGCCCACAAAAAAAGGTAAGGGGAGGGAAGGGAGGTAGGGTGGCCCTCTTAGTGCAACAGGTCGGTGGGGAGCAGGGGGTTGGTGGGGGAGTGGGTTTGGCGGATGTTGAGGCTGAGGGGGAGGGGGTTTGTTTACCGGTTTCCCCTGTCCTGGACAGTATGGACAGTATGGACCCTTTTGAGACTCCAAGCCTTGGTGAAGGGTTACAGGTGGGAGCACCCAACACTTTGCCTGCTTCTTGGGATAAGGGGGAGGATGGGGAGGACAGTTAAAAGTGGGGGTAGGGGTATTATTGTGGGTTGGTTTTTTGTTTAATTTAATTTTATTATTGTCAATGGCTTTCACAGTGGGCACTTTTAATGCACAGGGGTTGAGGGGTTCTGTTAAGAGGAGGGGCTTTTTTGATTATGTTGCCTCACTCAGGCTTACCGTTTGTTTTGTTCAAGAGGTGCACTTACGGGATGGGAGGGATTGTGGTGTGTTTTCAAAGGAATGGGACAAGGGGGAATCGTTTTGGTCAGTGGGGGGGGTTCACTCATCTGGTGTGGGGATACTGTTTGGAAACCGGGAGGCAAGGGTGGTGGGTTCTTTTGTAATTGTGCAGGGGAGGGTTATGGGGGTTGATGTGAATATTGGGGTTTTGAAATTGAGGGTGGTGGTGGTGTACGGGCCACAGAGGGCGGGTGAAAGGAGTGCCATGATGGAGGCTTTAAGGCCTTTTTTTGCCACAAACAGGCAGATGGTGGTGGGGGGTGATTTTAATGTGGATCTGGGGAGGGTGGGTGATCCAAGTGCTGGGTGTGTGGGTTCTTTTTTTAAGGGGCAGGGGCTTGTGGATGGAGGGAAGGCACTTACCCCTCGAATAGATGGTCCCACATGGCGTAACTCCCGGGGGGTAGCCAGGCGTCTCGATTATGTGTTTTTTTCTCGGTCCTTGGTCCTATTGTCGGGCCGGGTGGTCCCGGTTTTTTTCTCTGACCATGATGGGCTCCTCTTTCGGGTCCGGTCTAGCGCTCCTGTTTTCGGCCCCGGGTACTGGAGGTTGAACTCCAGTGTCCTTGGCGAGGATGAGTTCTGCAGTAGCTTTGTCTCCTTTTTCCGGGGGCTCGAGGGACTTAGGGCTTTGTTTTCTGGTGTGGTGGAGTGGTGGGAGGGGGCTAAGGAGAGGATAAAGGGGTTTTGTATTATGTATTGTCAACGGAGGGCGAAGGAGGCGGGGAGGGAAGTGCTCCGTCTTCAACACCTCCTCGAGCTCGAGTACACTTTGGGTAACCTAGGTGGCGCTGTAGACCAGCGGGCTTGTGACTCCCTTAAGACAGAACTTAGGGATGTCTATGAGGATAAGGCCCGTGCTTACCTGACGCGGTCACGTCGTGAGTTCTTGGAGAAGAATGAGACGTGTTCCGCAGCCTTTTTCAGCAGCGTGAGGGCTGATAAGGGAAGGAAGGTGATATCGGGAGTTAGGGACAGTCAGGGTCAGGTGGTTACTGAGACAGGGGAGATGGTAAGAATCGCAACCGATCACTTCCGCTCCTTCTTCTGTGAACGAGTGGTGGATGAGGAGCGAGCAGAGGCTTTTTTGCAGCTTGTGGCTCAGAGGGTACCGTCAGACCTGGCTGAGGCTTTGGAGGCCCCTCTCTCTCTCGAGGAATTGGAGGGTGCCCTTCGTAGAATGGGCAAGCGTAAGGTTCCGGGCATCGATGGCCTGCCGGCTGAGTTTTATCTCATGTTTTGGGATATTCTCGGCCCGGTGGTTCTCGAGGTCCTGACCGAGGTCCTCCGCACAGGGGCACTGGGAGGGTCAATGGCTAAGGGGGTGATCTCACTTCTGTTTAAGAAGGGGGACGCCTCTGACCTTAAGAACTGGCGGCCATTGACCATGCTGTGTGTTGATTACAAGCTTTTGGCTAAGGTTCTCACAGACCGTCTGTGCACAGCTCTCCCAGATGCGGTCCATGTGGATCAGACGTGTGGGGTGGCTGGGCGCTCGTTGAGATGGAATCTCCAGCTCATCAGAGACGTCATCGCTTGGGCAGAGGATCGGGACCTGCCACTTATGGTGGTGGGTCTTGATCAGGCCAAAGCCTTTGATAGGGTTCACTGGGGTTTTATGTTCAAAGTTTTAGAGAGAATAGGCTTAGGGCGGGTTTTTGTTGGGTGGCTGCGTACTCTGTACACAGCAGTGGGGAGCACGGTTTCTGTTAATGGGCACTTGGGGGAGTTTTTTGGGTTGCACGCAGGGGTAAGACAGGGGTGTCCGCTCTCTCCCCTGCTCTACGTCCTTTATATGGAGCCCCTGGCGGCGGCCATTAGGGCTGACCCGGGTGTGAAGGGTATCCTGGTACCAGGCAGCAGGGGCCTGAGGGTCAAGTTGTCGCAGTATGCGGATGATACCACACTGCTACTGGACAACGATGCGTGTCTGAGTCGGTCTTTGGAGATCTTCCAGGACTTTGGCCGGGTGTCTGGCGCGGAGCTCAACCGTG
The DNA here is from genome assembly GCF_963971535.1 of Notolepis coatsorum. Taxonomy (NCBI): domain Eukaryota; kingdom Metazoa; phylum Chordata; class Actinopteri; order Aulopiformes; family Paralepididae; genus Notolepis; species Notolepis coatsorum. The sequence continues at coordinate 180,638,441 of NC_140171.1, forward strand.
CTAAATCCTCGGTTAAGTTCTTTGGGCGGTGGAAGAGTAGGTCAGACGTACCAGGAGGGCTGTCGCTCTGTGAAGGGGCCCTGAGGATTCTTGGGGTCCTCTTTGAGGCAGCCCACAGTGCCACGGTCAACTGGACCAGGCGAATAGATGCAGTTCATAAAAAGTTTGCCCTCTGGAAGGCCAGGAGACTGACCTTTACGGGGAAGGTACTGGTTTTGAAGGTAGACGTGTTGCCGTCCCTCCTGTACCTGGCGTACATCTTTCCGATGCCGGCCAGCATGCGGAGGCCGCTCACTCGGCTTGTGTTTCGTTTCATGTGGGGGGGGAGTTATGAATACGTGGCGAGGGCACGCATGTTGGCTCCGGTGGGGGAAGGGGGGAGGGACGTGCCCCATTTCCCACTCAAGTTGGACTGCATTTTTGTTTCTTTTTTGCTCAAAGAATTGTCCTCTCCGGTAGTCCATCCATCTGGCTACTTCCTCCGGTTCTACTTTGCCTACCCGGCAAGGAGGGTCATGGCCTGGTCCAATTCGGCCCCCCGGGCGGAGCAGTTGCCGTGGCATTTTGGCCACGCGGCAAAGTGGCTGCGGGCTCATCCTGGGGTTTTGGAAGGGGATGTGGGGTTGGACCAGAAGAGGCTCTATGCCGAGGTGAGACAGGGAGTGACCGCGCCAGCTGTGGTGGGGATACCCGCTACAGTTTGGTTGTCGGTACAACTGCCTGGCCTGGACAATGGGCTCAAGGATTTAGGATGGCTGATGTTACACAGGAGTTTGCCGGTGCGTGAGATCATGCACCGGCATGGCTTGGCGAGATCCCCGGTGTGCCCCAGAGCTGGTTGCTTTGTGGACGAGACTATTAGACACGTCATGTGGGACTGTCCTTTTGCAGGGGTGGTGTGGGCTAGGGCATCTGTGTTGATTGGGAGGTTGGAGGGGAGTGTTGGGGTCACATGGGCAAGATTGGAGAGAGGGATTGGGAGAGCTGGGGGGGGGCGTAGGGGGCGTCTCCTGCAATGGCTGCTCATGGGCCTTTTTAAGAAGGGGCTGTGGGAGGCCAGACAGGCTCTGGTTAAAAAGGCGGTGGATTGGGGGGTGGAGGGGGTTGTTAGGAGAGTAGAGGGGGACGTAAAGGGAAGGATGCGGTGGGATGTGAAGAGGTGGGGACATCATGCTGCTAGGGAGAGATGGAAGGGGGGTTTAGGTTTGATGGAAGGGATGTAGTGGTTGCTTAGGATATTGACATATGGTTTTTTTTGTGGAGACCGGAAAGTGCATAAGTGGAAAATGGGGACATGGTTTTTTGTCTTGGATAGTGGGCTATTGTTTTGGGTGGGATAAAGGGAGGTTTTGGTTAACAGTGGGTGGTTTAATTTGGGGTTCATTTTCATTTTCAACTGTAACAGGGACAGCATACAATAAGGAACATAAAATGAAAATGTAGAAATGCAAATGTTCAGGAAAGTTTTGTTTGGATTAGTAGGGAAAGGTAAATTAAGAATGTGTGCACATGTATGGGTGTTTTAAATAGTATGATAGGAAGTCGTTTTGTAGTTTGTATGGTATAGGGACAGATAGGATGTGATAACATGTATATGATTATTTTTGATATAAAATTAAGAAAGAAGGTAAAAACTCCCCTCCCAGCTGGTTGGAGGGGAGGAGAAGCCCGATTTCACAAAAAAAAAAAAAAAAAAAAAAAAAAAAAAAATCTGTTCTTATCAGTTTAATATCTGATACGTCCCCTACCCGGGGACCATATATTAAATTGATTTTTGGAACAGGGAGATGGAATAGGGGCTTGCTCCGTCCACTCCACGCATCGACCTGGTCTTGCAGTATCTCCAGGAACGGTGCACTAACTCCTCCTAACTTTGTCAAAGTAAATGTTTTGGTACGCTAATCTGCGATGGGTTAAAGGCAATGCAAAAAAAAAGAAATCATTAGATGGGCAACGCTCTGTTTAATCTGCGTTATGTTTTCCCGCCCTTTTTGTTAAAAAAAAAAAAAAGAAAAAAAAAAAAAAAACGTCCGTGTGTGTGTGTGTGTGTGTGTGTGTGTGTAAATGGCTGCATTTACATAGCGCTTTACAATTTGTTCCTCACATTTTACCCATTCACTCAGACGTTCACACACCGATGGCGGAGGCAACCATGCAAGGTGCCAACCTACCTGCTCATCAGGAGCAATTAGGGGATAAGTGTCTTTAAACAAAGCACAATTGATGCAAACACAGACAACGTGTTGTAAATGCTAGTACAGTAACATCCACCCCCCTGCGTACTGTATCAGCCGCGCCGGGCGTGCCCGCTGGCCATAATGGGGGTTATCGCTTCTCGGCCTTTTGGCTAAGATCAAGTGGATGACCGGTGTATGCTGTTCCTGGTTTTGTTTGCTTGTTTATTATTTTTCTCACATTTCCACAGTCGTGCGGTGTATGGGACTGGAAATTGAGTTTTTTTTATTGTTTGTGCTGGCTTCTCCCTACGATGGCCAGCACTCCACGGCAGTCGACCCCTAGGGCTGGGTTACGGTTTTCGGCGAGGTTCATATGGAAGGATGGAACGATGCCCATGTGGAACAGAGATGTGTTTGTGGATGGTGTCATCATGACTCAACTCAAGTTGAAGGCGGACGATATTTTTTGCATCCAGCACAATGCCCAGGAGAGGGGCTACGATGTTTCCTTCAGATCCAGTTTGGGGCTCCAGGGGGTTTTGGAGGACTGCAAGCGGATGGAGGCTGATGTCGGACCCCTCAGCCATTTCGAGGTGTTTTCTCTGGACAGGCTGAATTTTCGAGTTATCAATGTCACAATGTACAACCCGTACGTGATTGATAAGGAGGTGACTGATTTTTTGGCCCCCTACGCTGAGGTGATATCTGAGGTCCGGAGGATCAGAGACAGACGTGGGATCTGGACGGGGCGGAGGCAGGTGCAGGTGCTCCTAAAGGCTGTTCCCGGTGGCTGTGACGGGCTGGCTCATCCCCCAGCCTTCTTTTCCTTGGGGCCTGATAGGGGGTATTTGTTTTATAACAACCAGCCCCCTTTCTGCCGAAGGTGCCGGGTGGCAGGGCACTCTGATGGAAAGTGTGGGGAGGTGAGGTGCCACCATTGCAAGGAGGAGGGCCACATGGCTAAAGATTGTAAGGTTGGTAAGAAATGCCACAACTGCAGTTCCACCGACCACCTGGTGAGGGCCTGTCCCCAGGAGCGGCGGTATTCGTCAGTGGTGGTGATGGGGAAGGAGCTTGCACCGAAGACCGGAGAGGAGGAAGAAAGTGCACCAGTGGCACCAGCACCAGCACCAATAGAGGCGTTTCCTGTGGAGAAGGACGCAGAGGCGGAGACGGTACTCCTGGTTGGCAACAAGACAGTTTCCCCTTTGTCTTCCGATGGAGAGGCGATGGACGAGGAGGAGGTGGTCGGTGGAGCCAGCGGAGCCAGTGGAGCCAGTGGAGCCAGAAAACGGAGGTTAAGGGTTAAAAGGACTACACCTGGGTCAGAAGGTATGGGGGCAGGGGAAATTACCGGTGGGGGCCCACAAAAAAAGGTAAGGGGAGGGAAGGGAGGTAGGGTGGCCCTCTTAGTGCAACAGGTCGGTGGGGAGCAGGGGGTTGGTGGGGGAGTGGGTTTGGCGGATGTTGAGGCTGAGGGGGAGGGGGTTTGTTTACCGGTTTCCCCTGTCCTGGACAGTATGGACAGTATGGACCCTTTTGAGACTCCAAGCCTTGGGGAAGGGTTACAGGTGGGAGCACCCAATACTTTGCCTGCTTCTTGGGATAAGGGGGAGGATGGGGAGGACAGTTAAAAGTGGGGGTAGGGGTATTATTGTGGGTTGGTTTTTTGTTTAATTTTATTTTATTATTGTCAATGGCTTTCACAGTGGGCACTTTTAATGCACGGGGGTTGAGGGGTTCTGTTAAGAGGAGGGGCTTTTTTGATTATGTTGCCTCACTCAGGCTTACCGTTTGTTTTGTTCAAGAGGTGCACTTACGGGATGGGAGGGATTGTGGTGTGTTTTCAAAGGAATGGGACAAGGGGGAATCGTTTTGGTCAGTGGGGGGGGTTCACTCATCTGGTGTGGGGATACTGTTTGGAAACCGGGAGGCAAGGGTGGTGGGTTCTTTTGTAATTGTGCAGGGGAGGGTTATGGGGGTTGATGTGAATATTGGGGTTTTGAAATTGAGGGTGGTGGTGGTGTACGGGCCACAGAGGGCGGGTGAAAGGAGTGCCATGATGGAGGCTTTAAGGCCTTTTTTTGCCACAAACAGGCAGATGGTGGTGGGGGGTGATTTTAATGTGGATCTGGGGAGGGTGGGTGATCCAAGTGCTGGGTGTGTGGGTTCTTTTTTTAAGGGGCAGGGGCTTGTGGATGGAGGGAAGGCACTTACCCCTCGAATAGATGGTCCCACATGGCGTAACTCCCGGGGGGTAGCCAGGCGTCTCGATTATGTGTTTTTTTCTCGGTCCTTGGTCCTATTGTCGGGCCGGGTGGTCCCTGTTTTTTTCTCTGACCATGATGGGCTCCTCTTTCGGGTCCGGTCTAGCACTCCTGTTTTCGGCCCCGGGTACTGGAGGTTGAACTCCAGTGTCCTTGGCGAGGATGAGTTCTGCAGTAGCTTTGTCTCCTTTTTCCGGGGGCTCGAGGGACTTAGGGCTTTGTTTTCTGGTGTGGTGGAGTGGTGGGAGGGGGCTAAGGAGAGGATAAAGGGGTTTTGTATTATGTATTGTCAACGGAGGGCGAAGGAGGCGGGGAGGGAAGTGCTCCGTCTTCAACACCTCCTCGAGCTCGAGTACACTTTGGGTAACCTAGGTGGCGCTGTAGACCAGCGGGCTTGTGACTCCCTTAAGACAAAACTTAGGGATGTCTATGAGGATAAGGCCCGTGCTTACCTGACGCGGTCACGTCGTGAGTTCTTGGAGAAGAATGAGACGTGTTCCGCAGCCTTTTTCAGCAGCGTGAGGGCTGATAAGGGAAGGAAGGTGATATCGGGAGTTAGGGACAGTCAGGGTCAGGTGGTTACTGAGACAGGGGAGATGGTAAGGGTCGCAACCGATCACTTCCGCTCCTTCTTCTGTGAACGAGTGGTGGATGAGGAGCGAGCAGAGGCTTTTTTGCAGCTTGTGGCTCAGAGGGTACCGTCAGACCTGGCTGAGGCTTTGGAGGCCCCTCTCTCTCTCGAGGAATTGGAGGGTGCCCTTCGTAGAATGGGCAAGCGTAAGGTTCCGGGCATCGATGGCCTGCCGGCTGAGTTTTATCTCATGTTTTGGGATATTCTCGGCCCGGTGGTTCTCGAGGTCCTGACCGAGGTCCTCCGCACAGGGGCACTGGGAGGGTCAATGGCTAAGGGGGTGATCTCACTTCTGTTTAAGAAGGGGGACGCCTCTGACCTTAAGAACTGGCGGCCATTGACCATGCTGTGTGTTGATTACAAGCTTTTGGCTAAGGTTCTCACAGACCGTCTGTGCACAGCTCTCCCAGATGCGGTCCATGTGGATCAGACGTGTGGGGTGGCTGGGCGCTCGTTGAGATGGAATCTCCAGCTCATCAGAGACGTCATCGCTTGGGCAGAGGATCGGGACCTGCCACTTATGGTGGTGGGTCTTGATCAGGCCAAAGCCTTTGATAGGGTTCACTGGGGTTTTATGTTCAAAGTTTTAGAGAGAATAGGCTTAGGGCGGGTTTTTGTTGGGTGGCTGCATACTCTGTACACAGCAGTGGGGAGCACGGTTTCTGTTAATGGGCACTTGGGGGAGTTTTTTGGGTTGCACGCAGGGGTAAGACAGGGGTGTCCGCTCTCTCCCCTGCTCTACGTCCTTTATATGGAGCCCCTGGCGGCGGCCATTAGGGCTGACCCGGGTGTGAAGGGTATCCTGGTACCAGGCAGCAGGGGCCTGAGGGTCAAGTTGTCGCAGTATGCGGATGATACCACACTGCTACTGGACAACGATGCGTGTCTGAGTCGGTCTTTGGAGATCTTCCAGGACTTTGGCCGGGTGTCTGGCGCGGAGCTCAACCGTGCTAAATCCTCGGTTAAGTTCTTTGGGCGGTGGAAGAGTAGGTCAGACGTACCAGGAGGGCTGTCGCTCTGTGAAGGGGCCCTGAGGATTCTTGGGGTCCTCTTTGAGGCAGCCCACAGTGCCACGGTCAACTGGACCAGGCGAATAGATGCAGTTCATAAAAAGTTTGCCCTCTGGAAGGCCAGGAGACTGACCTTTACGGGGAAGGTACTGGTTTTGAAGGTAGACGTGTTGCCGTCCCTCCTGTACCTGGCGTACATCTTTCCGATGCCGGCCAGCATGCGGAGGCCGCTCACTCGGCTTGTGTTTCGTTTCATGTGGGGGGGGAGTTATGAATACGTGGCGAGGGCACGCATGTTGGCTCCGGTGGGGGAAGGGGGGAGGGACGTGCCCCATTTCCCACTCAAGTTGGACTGCATTTTTGTTTCTTTTTTGCTCAAAGAATTGTCCTCTCCGGTAGTCCATCCATCTGGCTACTTCCTCCGGTTCTACTTTGCCTACCCGGCAAGGAGGGTCATGGCCTGGTCCAATTCGGCCCCCCGGGCGGAGCAGTTGCCGTGGCATTTTGGCCACGCGGCAAAGTGGCTGCGGGCTCATCCTGGGGTTTTGGAAGGGGATGTGGGGTTGGACCAGAAGAGGCTCTATGCCGAGGTGAGACAGGGAGTGACCGCGCCAGCTGTGGTGGGGATACCCGCTACAGTTTGGTTGTCGGTACAACTGCCTGGCCTGGACAATGGGCTCAAGGATTTAGGATGGCTGATGTTACACAGGAGTTTGCCGGTGCGTGAGATCATGCACCGGCATGGCTTGGCGAGATCCCCGGTGTGCCCCAGAGCTGGTTGCTTTGTGGACGAGACTATTAGACACGTCATGTGGGACTGTCCTTTTGCAGGGGTGGTGTGGGCTAGGGCATCTGTGTTGATTGGGAGGTTGGAGGGGAGTGTTGGGGTCACATGGGCAAGATTGGAGAGAGGGATTGGGAGAGCTGGGGGGGGGCGTAGGGGGCGTCTCCTGCAATGGCTGCTCATGGGCCTTTTTAAGAAGGGGCTGTGGGAGGCCAGACAGGCTCTGGTTAAAAAGGCGGTGGATTGGGGGGTGGAGGGGGTTGTTAGGAGAGTAGAGGGGGACGTAAAGGGAAGGATGCGGTGGGATGTGAAGAGGTGGGGACATCATGCTGCTAGGGAGAGATGGAAGGGGGGTTTAGGTTTGATGGAAGGGATGTAGTGGTTGCTTAGGATATTGACATATGGTTTTTTTTTGTGGAGACCGGAAAGTGCATAAGTGGAAAATGGGGACATGGTTTTTTTGTCTTGGATAGTGGGCTATTGTTTTGGGTGGGATAAAGGGAGGTTTTGGTTAACAGTGGGTGGTTTAATTTGGGGTTCATTTTCATTTTCAACTGTAACAGGGACAGCATACAATAAGGAACATAAAATGAAAATGTAGAAATGCAAATGTTCAGGAAAGTTTTTGTTTGGATTAGTAGGGAAAGGTAAATTAAGAATGTGTGCACATGTATGGGTGTTTTAAATAGTATGATAGGAAGTCGTTTTGTAGTTTGTATGGTATAGGGACAGATAGGATGTGATAACATGTATATGATTATTTTTGATATAAAATTAAGAAAGAAGGTAAAAACTCCCCTCCCAGCTGGTTGGAGGGGAGGAGAAGCCCGATTTCACAAAAAAAAAAAAAAAAAAAAAAAAAAAAAAATCTGTTCTTATCAGTTTAATATCTGATACGTCCCCTACCCGGGGACCATATATTAAATTGATTTTTGGAACAGGGAGATGGAATAGGGGCTTGCTCCGTCCACTCCACGCATCGACCTGGTCTTGCAGTATCTCCAGGAACGGTGCACTAACTCCTCCTAACTTTGTCAAAGTAAATGTTTTGGTACGCTAATCTGCGATGGGTTAAAGGCAATGCAAAAAAAAAGAAATCATTAGATGGGCAATGCTCTGTTTAATCTGCGTTATGTTTTCCCGCCCTTTTTGTTAAAAAAAAATACGTCCGTGTGTGTGTGTGTGTGTGTGTGTGTGTGTGTGTGTGTGTGTGTGTGTGTGTGTGTGTGTGTGTGTGTGTGTGTGTGTGTAAATGGCTGCATTTACATAGCGCTTTACAATTTGTTCCTCACATTTTACCCATTCACTCAGACGTTCACACACCGATGGCGGAGGCAACCATGCAAGGTGCCAACCTACCTGCTCATCAGGAGCAATTAGGGGATAAGTGTCTTTAAACAAAGCACAATTGATGCAAACACAGACAACGTGTTGTAAATGCTAGTACAGTAACATCCACCCCCCTGCGTACTGTATCAGCCGCGCCGGGCGTGCCCGCTGGCCATAATGGGGGTTATCGCTTCTCGGCCTTTTGGCTAAGATCAAGTGTAGTATCTGTTCTTATCAGTTTAATATCTGATACGTCCCCTACCCGGGGACCATATATTAAATTGATTTTTGGAACAGGGAGATGGAATAGGGGCTTGCTCCGTCCACTCCACGCATCGACCTGGTCTTGCAGTATCTCCAGGAACGGTGCACTAACTCCTCCTAACTTTGTCAAAGTAAATGTTTTGGTACGCTAATCTGCGATGGGTTAAAGGCAATGCAAAAAAAAAGAAATCATTAGATGGGCAATGCTCTGTTTAATCTGCGTTATGTTTTCCCGCCCTTTTTGTTAAAAAAAAATACGTCCGTGTGTGTGTGTGTGTGTGTGTGTGTGTGTGTGTGTGTGTGTGTGTGTGTGTGTGTGTGTGTGTGTGTGTGTAAATGGCTGCATTTACATAGCGCTTTACAATTTGTTCCTCACATTTTACCCATTCACTCAGACGTTCACACACCGATGGCGGAGGCAACCATGCAAGGTGCCAACCTACCTGCTCATCAGGAGCAATTAGGGGATAAGTGTCTTTAAACAAAGCACAATTGATGCAAACACAGACAACGTGTTGTAAATGCTAGTACAGTAACATCCACCCCCCTGCGTCCTGTATCAGCCGCGCCGGGCGTGCCCGCTGGCCATAATGGGGGTTATCGCTTCTCGGCCTTTTGGCTAAGATCAAGTGTAGTATCTGTTCTTATCAGTTTAATATCTGATACGTCCCCTACCCGGGGACCATATATTAAATTGATTTTTGGAACAGGGAGATGGAATAGGGGCTTGCTCCGTCCACTCCACGCATCGACCTGGTCTTGCAGTATCTCCAGGAACGGTGCACTAACTCCTCCTAACTTTGTCAAAGTAAATGTTTTGGTACGCTAATCTGCGATGGGTTAAAGGCAATGCAAAAAAAAAGAAATCATTAGATGGGCAACGCTCTGTTTAATCTGCGTTATGTTTTCCCGCCCTTTTTGTTAAAAAAAAAAAAAAAAAAAAAAACGTCCGTGTGTGTGTGTGTGTGTGTGTGTGTGTGTAAATGGCTGCATTTACATAGCGCTTTACAATTTGTTCCTCACATTTTACCCATTCACTCAGACGTTCACACACCGATGGCGGAGGCAACCATGCAAGGTGCCAACCTACCTGCTCATCAGGAGCAATTAGGGGATAAGTGTCTTTAAACAAAGCACAATTGATGCAAACACAGACAACGTGTTGTAAATGCTAGTACAGTAACATCCACCCCCCTGCGTACTGTATCAGCCGCGCCGGGCGTGCCCGCTGGCCATAATGGGGGTTATCGCTTCTCGGCCTTTTGGCTAAGATCAAGTGGATGACCGGTGTATGCTGTTCCTGGTTTTGTTTGCTTGTTTATTATTTTTCTCACATTTCCACAGTCGTGCGGTGTATGGGACTGGAAATTGAGTTTTTTTTATTGTTTGTGCTGGCTTCTCCCTACGATGGCCAGCACTCCACGGCAGTCGACCCCTAGGGCTGGGTTACGGTTTTCGGCGAGGTTCATATGGAAGGATGGAACGATGCCCATGTGGAACAGAGATGTGTTTGTGGATGGTGTCATCATGACTCAACTCAAGTTGAAGGCGGACGATATTTTTTGCATCCAGCACAATGCCCAGGAGAGGGGCTACGATGTTTCCTTCAGATCCAGTTTGGGGCTCCAGGGGGTTTTGGAGGACTGCAAGCGGATGGAGGCTGATGTCGGACCCCTCAGCCATTTCGAGGTGTTTTCTCTGGACAGGCTGAATTTTCGAGTTATCAATGTCACAATGTACAACCCGTACGTGATTGATAAGGAGGTGACTGATTTTTTGGCCCCCTACGCTGAGGTGATATCTGAGGTCCGGAGGATCAGAGACAGACGTGGGATCTGGACGGGGCGGAGGCAGGTGCAGGTGCTCCTAAAGGCTGTTCCCGGTGGCTGTGACGGGCTGGCTCATCCCCCAGCCTTCTTTTCCTTGGGGCCTGATAGGGGGTATTTGTTTTATAACAACCAGCCCCCTTTCTGCCGAAGGTGCCGGGTGGCAGGGCACTCTGATGGAAAGTGTGGGGAGGTGAGGTGCCACCATTGCAAGGAGGAGGGCCACATGGCTAAAGATTGTAAGGTTGGTAAGAAATGCCACAACTGCAGTTCCACCGACCACCTGGTGAGGGCCTGTCCCCAGGAGCGGCGGTATTCGTCAGTGGTGGTGATGGGGAAGGAGCTTGCACCGAAGACCGGAGAGGAGGAAGAAAGTGCACCAGTGGCACCAGCACCAGCACCAATAGAGGCGTTTCCTGTGGAGAAGGACGCAGAGGCGGAGACGGTACTCCTGGTTGGCAACAAGACAGTTTCCCCTTTGTCTTCCGATGGAGAGGCGATGGACGAGGAGGAGGTGGTCGGTGGAGCCAGCGGAGCCAGTGGAGCCAGTGGAGCCAGAAAACGGAGGTTAAGGGTTAAAAGGACTACACCTGGGTCAGAAGGTATGGGGGCAGGGGAAATTACCGGTGGGGGCCCACAAAAAAAGGTAAGGGGAGGGAAGGGAGGTAGGGTGGCCCTCTTAGTGCAACAGGTCGGTGGGGAGCAGGGGGTTGGTGGGGGAGTGGGTTTGGCGGATGTTGAGGCTGAGGGGGAGGGGGTTTGTTTACCGGTTTCCCCTGTCCTGGACAGTATGGACAGTATGGACCCTTTTGAGACTCCAAGCCTTGGGGAAGGGTTACAGGTGGGAGCACCCAATACTTTGCCTGCTTCTTGGGATAAGGGGGAGGATGGGGAGGACAGTTAAAAGTGGGGGTAGGGGTATTATTGTGGGTTGGTTTTTTGTTTAATTTTATTTTATTATTGTCAATGGCTTTCACAGTGGGCACTTTTAATGCACGGGGGTTGAGGGGTTCTGTTAAGAGGAGGGGCTTTTTTGATTATGTTGCCTCACTCAGGCTTACCGTTTGTTTTGTTCAAGAGGTGCACTTACGGGATGGGAGGGATTGTGGTGTGTTTTCAAAGGAATGGGACAAGGGGGAATCGTTTTGGTCAGTGGGGGGGGTTCACTCATCTGGTGTGGGGATACTGTTTGGAAACCGGGAGGCAAGGGTGGTGGGTTCTTTTGTAATTGTGCAGGGGAGGGTTATGGGGGTTGATGTGAATATTGGGGTTTTGAAATTGAGGGTGGTGGTGGTGTACGGGCCACAGAGGGCGGGTGAAAGGAGTGCCATGATGGAGGCTTTAAGGCCTTTTTTTGCCACAAACAGGCAGATGGTGGTGGGGGGTGATTTTAATGTGGATCTGGGGAGGGTGGGTGATCCAAGTGCTGGGTGTGTGGGTTCTTTTTTTAAGGGGCAGGGGCTTGTGGATGGAGGGAAGGCACTTACCCCTCGAATAGATGGTCCCACATGGCGTAACTCCCGGGGGGTAGCCAGGCGTCTCGATTATGTGTTTTTTTCTCGGTCCTTGGTCCTATTGTCGGGCCGGGTGGTCCCTGTTTTTTTCTCTGACCATGATGGGCTCCTCTTTCGGGTCCGGTCTAGCGCTCCTGTTTTCGGCCCCGGGTACTGGAGGTTGAACTCCAGTGTCCTTGGCGAGGATGAGTTCTGCAGTAGCTTTGTCTCCTTTTTCCGGGGGCTCGAGGGACTTAGGGCTTTGTTTTCTGGTGTGGTGGAGTGGTGGGAGGGGGCTAAGGAGAGGATAAAGGGGTTTTGTATTATGTATTGTCAACGGAGGGCGAAGGAGGCGGGGAGGGAAGTGCTCCGTCTTCAACACCTCCTCGAGCTCGAGTACACTTTGGGTAACCTAGGTGGCGCTGTAGACCAGCGGGCTTGTGACTCCCTTAAGACAAAACTTAGGGATGTCTATGAGGATAAGGCCCGTGCTTACCTGACGCGGTCACGTCGTGAGTTCTTGGAGAAGAATGAGACGTGTTCCGCAGCCTTTTTCAGCAGCGTGAGGGCTGATAAGGGAAGGAAGGTGATATCGGGAGTTAGGGACAGTCAGGGTCAGGTGGTTACTGAGACAGGGGAGATGGTAAGGGTCGCAACCGATCACTTCCGCTCCTTCTTCTGTGAACGAGTGGTGGATGAGGAGCGAGCAGAGGCTTTTTTGCAGCTTGTGGCTCAGAGGGTACCGTCAGACCTGGCTGAGGCTTTGGAGGCCCCTCTCTCTCTCGAGGAATTGGAGGGTGCCCTTCGTAGAATGGGCAAGCGTAAGGTTCCGGGCATCGATGGCCTGCCGGCTGAGTTTTATCTCATGTTTTGGGATATTCTCGGCCCGGTGGTTCTCGAGGTCCTGACCGAGGTCCTCCGCACAGGGGCACTGGGAGGGTCAATGGCTAAGGGGGTGATCTCACTTCTGTTTAAGAAGGGGGACGCCTCTGACCTTAAGAACTGGCGGCCATTGACCATGCTGTGTGTTGATTACAAGCTTTTGGCTAAGGTTCTCACAGACCGTCTGTGCACAGCTCTCCCAGATGCGGTCCATGTGGATCAGACGTGTGGGGTGGCTGGGCGCTCGTTGAGATGGAATCTCCAGCTCATCAGAGACGTCATCGCTTGGGCAGAGGATCGGGACCTGCCACTTATGGTGGTGGGTCTTGATCAGGCCAAAGCCTTTGATAGGGTTCACTGGGGTTTTATGTTCAAAGTTTTAGAGAGAATAGGCTTAGGGCGGGTTTTTGTTGGGTGGCTGCGTACTCTGTACACAGCAGTGGGGAGCACGGTTTCTGTTAATGGGCACTTGGGGGAGTTTTTTGGGTTGCACGCAGGGGTAAGACAGGGGTGTCCGCTCTCTCCCCTGCTCTACGTCCTTTATATGGAGCCCCTGGCGGCGGCCATTAGGGCTGACCCGGGTGTGAAGGGTATCCTGGTACCAGGCAGCAGGGGCCTGAGGGTCAAGTTGTCGCAGTATGCGGATGATACCACACTGCTACTGGACAACGATGCGTGTCTGAGTCGGTCTTTGGAGATCTTCCAGGACTTTGGCCGGGTGTCTGGCGCGGAGCTCAACCGTGCTAAATCCTCGGTTAAGTTCTTTGGGCGGTGGAAGAGTAGGTCAGACGTACCAGGAGGGCTGTCGCTCTGTGAAGGGGCCCTGAGGATTCTTGGGGTCCTCTTTGAGGCAGCCCACAGTGCCACGGTCAACTGGACCAGGCGAATAGATGCAGTTCATAAAAAGTTTGCCCTCTGGAAGGCCAGGAGACTGACCTTTACGGGGAAGGTACTGGTTTTGAAGGTAGACGTGTTGCCGTCCCTCCTGTACCTGGCGTACATCTTTCCGATGCCGGCCAGCATGCGGAGGCCGCTCACTCGGCTTGTGTTTCGTTTCATGTGGGGGGGGAGTTATGAATACGTGGCGAGGGCACGCATGTTGGCTCCGGTGGGGGAAGGGGGGAGGGACGTGCCCCATTTCCCACTCAAGTTGGACTGCATTTTTGTTTCTTTTTTGCTCAAAGAATTGTCCTCTCCGGTAGTCCATCCATCTGGCTACTTCCTCCGGTTCTACTTTGCCTACCCGGCAAGGAGGGTCATGGCCTGGTCCAATTCGGCCCCCCGGGCGGAGCAGTTGCCGTGGCATTTTGGCCACGCGGCAAAGTGGCTGCGGGCTCATCCTGGGGTTTTGGAAGGGGATGTGGGGTTGGACCAGAAGAGGCTCTATGCCGAGGTGAGACAGGGAGTGACCGCGCCAGCTGTGGTGGGGATACCCGCTACAGTTTGGTTGTCGGTACAACTGCCTGGCCTGGACAATGGGCTCAAGGATTTAGGATGGCTGATGTTACACAGGAGTTTGCCGGTGCGTGAGATCATGCACCGGCATGGCTTGGCGAGATCCCCGGTGTGCCCCAGAGCTGGTTGCTTTGTGGACGAGACTATTAGACACGTCATGTGGGACTGTCCTTTTGCAGGGGTGGTGTGGGCTAGGGCATCTGTGTTGATTGGGAGGTTGGAGGGGAGTGTTGGGGTCACATGGGCAAGATTGGAGAGAGGGATTGGGAGAGCTGGGGGGGGGCGTAGGGGGCGTCTCCTGCAATGGCTGCTCATGGGCCTTTTTAAGAAGGGGCTGTGGGAGGCCAGACAGGCTCTGGTTAAAAAGGCGGTGGATTGGGGGGTGGAGGGGGTTGTTAGGAGAGTAGAGGGGGACGTAAAGGGAAGGATGCGGTGGGATGTGAAGAGGTGGGGACATCATGCTGCTAGGGAGAGATGGAAGGGGGGTTTAGGTTTGATGGAAGGGATGTAGTGGTTGCTTAGGATATTGACATATGGTTTTTTTTGTGGAGACCGGAAAGTGCATAAGTGGAAAATGGGGACATGGTTTTTTGTCTTGGATAGTGGGCTATTGTTTTGGGTGGGATAAAGGGAGGTTTTGGTTAACAGTGGGTGGTTTAATTTGGGGTTCATTTTCATTTTCAACTGTAACAGGGACAGCATACAATAAGGAACATAAAATGAAAATGTAGAAATGCAAATGTTCAGGAAAGTTTTGTTTGGATTAGTAGGGAAAGGTAAATTAAGAATGTGTGCACATGTATGGGTGTTTTAAATAGTATGATAGGAAGTCGTTTTGTAGTTTGTATGGTATAGGGACAGATAGGATGTGATAACATGTATATGATTATTTTTGATATAAAATTAAGAAAGAAGGTAAAAACTCCCCTCCCAGCTGGTTGGAGGGGAGGAGAAGCCCGATTTCACAAAAAAAAAAAAAAAAAAAAAAAAAAAAAATCTGTTCTTATCAGTTTAATATCTGATACGTCCCCTACCCGGGGACCATATATTAAATTGATTTTTGGAACAGGGAGATGGAATAGGGGCTTGCTCCGTCCACTCCACGCATCGACCTGGTCTTGCAGTATCTCCAGGAACGGTGCACTAACTCCTCCTAACTTTGTCAAAGTAAATGTTTTGGTACGCTAATCTGCGATGGGTTAAAGGCAATGCAAAAAAAAAGAAATCATTAGATGGGCAATGCTCTGTTTAATCTGCGTTATGTTTTCCCGCCCTTTTTGTTAAAAAAAAATACGTCCGTGTGTGTGTGTGTGTGTGTGTGTGTGTGTGTGTGTGTGTGTGTGTGTGTGTGTAAATGGCTGCATTTACATAGCGCTTTACAATTTGTTCCTCACATTTTACCCATTCACTCAGACGTTCACACACCGATGGCGGAGGCAACCATGCAAGGTGCCAACCTACCTGCTCATCAGGAGCAATTAGGGGATAAGTGTCTTTAAACAAAGCACAATTGATGCAAACACAGACAACGTGTTGTAAATGCTAGTACAGTAACATCCACCCCCCTGCGTCCTGTATCAGCCGCGCCGGGCGTGCCCGCTGGCCATAATGGGGGTTATCGCTTCTCGGCCTTTTGGCTAAGATCAAGTGTAGTATCTGTTCTTATCAGTTTAATATCTGATACGTCCCCTACCCGGGGACCATATATTAAATTGATTTTTGGAACAGGGAGATGGAATAGGGGCTTGCTCCGTCCACTCCACGCATCGACCTGGTCTTGCAGTATCTCCAGGAACGGTGCACTAACTCCTCCTAACTTTGTCAAAGTAAATGTTTTGGTACGCTAATCTGCGATGGGTTAAAGGCAATGCAAAAAAAAAGAAATCATTAGATGGGCAACGCTCTGTTTAATCTGCGTTATGTTTTCCCGCCCTTTTTGTTAAAAAAAAAAAAAAAAAAAAAAAAAAAACGTCCGTGTGTGTGTGTGTGTGTGTGTGTGTAAATGGCTGCATTTACATAGCGCTTTACAATTTGTTCCTCACATTTTACCCATTCACTCAGACGTTCACACACCGATGGCGGAGGCAACCATGCAAGGTGCCAACCTACCTGCTCATCAGGAGCAATTAGGGGATAAGTGTCTTTAAACAAAGCACAATTGATGCAAACACAGACAACGTGTTGTAAATGCTAGTACAGTAACATCCACCCCCCTGCGTCCTGTATCAGCCGCGCCGGGCGTGCCCGCTGGCCATAATGGGGGTTATCGCTTCTCGGCCTTTTGGCTAAGATCAAGTGTAGTATCTGTTCTTATCAGTTTAATATCTGATACGTCCCCTACCCGGGGACCATATATTAAATTGATTTTTGGAACAGGGAGATGGAATAGGGGCTTGCTCCGTCCACTCCACGCATCGACCTGGTCTTGCAGTATCTCCAGGAACGGTGCACTAACTCCTCCTAACTTTGTCAAAGTAAATGTTTTGGTACGCTAATCTGCGATGGGTTAAAGGCAATGCAAAAAAAAAGAAATCATTAGATGGGCAACGCTCTCTTTAATCTGCGTTATGTTTTCCCGCCCTTTTTGTTAAAAAAAAAAAAAAAAAAAAAAAAAAAACGTCTGTGTGTGTGTGTGTGTGTGTGTGTGTAAATGGCTGCATTTACATAGCGCTTTACAATTTGTTCCTCACATTTTACCCATTCACTCAGACGTTCACACACCGATGGCGGAGGCAACCATGCAAGGTGCCAACCTACCTGCTCATCAGGAGCAATTAGGGGATAAGTGTCTTTAAACAAAGCACAATTGATGCAAACACAGACAACGTGTTGTAAATGCTAGTACAGTAACATCCACCCCCCTGCGTACTGTATCAGCCGCGCCGGGCGTGCCCGCTGGCCATAATGGGGGTTATCGCTTCTCGGCCTTTTGGCTAAGATCAAGTGTAGTATCTGTTCTTATCAGTTTAATATCTGATACGTCCCCTACCCGGGGACCATATATTAAATTGATTTTTGGAACAGGGAGATGGAATAGGGGCTTGCTCCGTCCACTCCACGCATCGACCTGGTCTTGCAGTATCTCCAGGAACGGTGCACTAACTCCTCCTAACTTTGTCAAAGTAAATGTTTTGGTACGCTAATCTGCGATGGGTTAAAGGCAATGCAAAAAAAAAGAAATCATTAGATGGGCAATGCTCTGTTTAATCTGCGTTATGTTTTCCCGCCCTTTTTGTGTAAAAAAAAATACGTCCGTGTGTGTGTGTGTGTGTGTGTGTGTGTGTGTGTGTGTGTGTGTGTGTGTGTGTGTGTGTGTGTGTGTGTGTGTGTGTAAATGGCTGCATTTACATAGCGCTTTACAATTTGTTCCTCACATTTTACCCATTCACTCAGACGTTCACACACCGATGGCGGAGGCAACCATGCAAGGTGCCAACCTACCTGCTCATCAGGAGCAATTAGGGGATAAGTGTCTTTAAACAAAGCACAATTGATGCAAACACAGACAACGTGTTGTAAATGCTAGTACAGTAACATCCACCCCCCTGCGTCCTGTATCAGCCGCGCCGGGCGTGCCCGCTGGCCATAATGGGGGTTATCGCTTCTCGGCCTTTTGGCTAAGATCAAGTGTAGTATCTGTTCTTATCAGTTTAATATCTGATACGTCCCCTACCCGGGGACCATATATTAAATTGATTTTTGGAACAGGGAGATGGAATAGGGGCTTGCTCCGTCCACTCCACGCATCGACCTGGTCTTGCAGTATCTCCAGGAACGGTGCACTAACTCCTCCTAACTTTGTCAAAGTAAATGTTTTGGTACGCTAATCTGCGATGGGTTAAAGGCAATGCAAAAAAAAAGAAATCATTAGATGGGCAATGCTCTGTTTAATCTGCGTTATGTTTTCCCGCCCTTTTTGTTAAAAAAAAATACGTCCGTGTGTGTGTGTGTGTGTGTGTGTGTGTGTGTGTGTGTGTGTGTGTGTGTGTGTGTGTGTGTGTGTGTGTGTGTGTGTGTGTGTAAATGGCTGCATTTACATAGCGCTTTACAATTTGTTCCTCACATTTTACCCATTCACTCAGACGTTCACACACCGATGGCGGAGGCAACCATGCAAGGTGCCAACCTACCTGCTCATCAGGAGCAATTAGGGGATAAGTGTCTTTAAACAAAGCACAATTGATGCAAACACAGACAACGTGTTGTAAATGCTAGTACAGTAACATCCACCCCCCTGCGTCCTGTATCAGCCGCGCCGGGCGTGCCCGCTGGCCATAATGGGGGTTATCGCTTCTCTGCCTTTTGGCTAAGATCAAGTGGATGACCGGTGTATGCTGTTCCTGGTTTTGTTTGCTTGTTTATTATTTTTCTCACATTTCCACAGTCGTGCGGTGTATGGGACTGGAAATTGAGTTTTTTTTTATTGTTTGTGCTGGCTTCTCCCTATGATGGCCAGCACTCCACGGCAGTCGACCCCTAGGGCTGGGTTACGGTTTTCGGCGAGGTTCATATGGAAGGATGGAACGATGCCCATGTGGAACAGAGATGTGTTTGTGGATGGTGTCATCATGACTCAACTCAAGTTGAAGGCGGACGATATTTTTTGCATCCAGCACAATGCCCAGGAGAGGGGCTACGATGTTTCCTTCAGATCCAGTTTGGGGCTCCAGGGGGTTTTGGAGGACTGCAAGCGGATGGAGGCTGATGTCGGACCCCTCAGCCATTTCGAGGTGTTTTCTCTGGACAGGCTGAATTTTCGAGTTATCAATGTCACAATGTACAACCCGTACGTGATCGATAAGGAGGTGACTGATTTTTTGGCCCCCTACGCTGAGGTGATATCTGAGGTCCGGAGGATCAGAGACAGACGTGGGATCTGGACGGGGCGGAGGCAGGTGCAGGTGCTCCTAAAGGCTGTTCCCGGTGGCTGTGACGGGCTGGCTCATCCCCCAGCCTTCTTTTCCTTGGGGCCTGATAGGGGGTATTTGTTTTATAACAACCAGCCCCCTTTCTGCCGAAGGTGCCGGGTGGCAGGGCACTCTGATGGAAGGTGTGGGGAGGTGAGGTGCCACCATTGCAAGGAGGAGGGCCACATGGCTAAAGATTGTAAGGTTGGTAAGAAATGCCACAACTGCAGTTCCACCGACCACCTGGTGAGGGCCTGTCCCCAGGAGCGGCGGTATTCGTCAGTGGTGGTGATGGGGAAGGAGCTTGCACCGAAGACCGGAGAGGAGGAAGAAAGTGCACCAGTGGCACCAGCACCAGCACCAATAGAGGCGTTTCCTGTGGAGAAGGACGCAGAGGCGGAGACGGTACTCCTGGTTGGCAACAAGACAGTTTCCCCTTTGTCTTCCGATGGAGAGGCGATGGACGAGGAGGAGGTGGTCGGTGGAGCCAGCGGAGCCAGTGGAGCCAGTGGAGCCAGAAAACGGAGGTTAAGGGTTAAAAGGACTACACCTGGGTCAGAAGGTATGGGGGCAGGGGAAATTACCGGTGGGGGCCCACAAAAAAAGGTAAGGGGAGGGAAGGGAGGTAGGGTGGCCCTCTTAGTGCAACAGGTCGGTGGGGAGCAGGGGGTTGGTGGGGGAGTGGGTTTGGCGGATGTTGAGGCTGAGGGGGAGGGGGTTTGTTTACCGGTTTCCCCTGTCCTGGACAGTATGGACAGTATGGACCCTTTTGAGACTCCAAGCCTTGGGGAAGGGTTACAGGTGGGAGCACCCAACACTCTGCCTGCTTCTTGGGATAAGGGGGAGGATGGGGAGGACAGTTAAAAGTGGGGGTAGGGGTATTATTGTGGGTTGGTTTTTTGTTTAATTTTATTTTATTATTGTCAATGGCTTTCACAGTGGGCACCTTTAATGCACGGGGGTTGAGGGGTTCTGTTAAGAGGAGGGGCTTTTTTGATTATGTTGCCTCACTCAGGCTTACCGTTTGTTTTGTTCAAGAGGTGCACTTACGGGATGGGAGGGATTGTGGTGTGTTTTCAAAGGAATGGGACAAGGGGGAATCGTTTTGGTCAGTGGGGGGGGTTCACTCATCTGGTGTGGGGATACTGTTTGGAAACCGGGAGGCAAGGGTGGTGGGTTCTTTTGTAATTGTGCAGGGGAGGGTTATGGGGGTTGATGTGAATATTGGGGTTTTGAAATTGAGGGTGGTGGTGGTGTACGGGCCACAGAGGGCGGGTGAAAGGAGTGCCATGATGGAGGCTTTAAGGCCTTTTTTTGCCACAAACAGGCAGATGGTGGTGGGGGGTGATTTTAATGTGGATCTGGGGAGGGTGGGTGATCCAAGTGCTGGGTGTGTGGGTTCTTTTTTTAAGGGGCAGGGGCTTGTGGATGGAGGGAAGGCACTTACCCCTCGAATAGATGGTCCCACATGGCGTAACTCCCGGGGGGTAGCCAGGCGTCTCGATTATGTGTTTTTTTCTCGGTCCTTGGTCCTATTGTCGGGCCGGGTGGTCCCTGTTTTTTTCTCTGACCATGATGGGCTCCTCTTTCGGGTCCGGTCTAGCGCTCCTGTTTTCGGCCCCGGGTACTGGAGGTTGAACTCCAGTGTCCTTGGCGAGGATGAGTTCTGCAGTAGCTTTGTCTCCTTTTTCCGGGGGCTCGAGGGACTTAGGGCTTTGTTTTCTGGTGTGGTGGAGTGGTGGGAGGGGGCTAAGGAGAGGATAAAGGGGTTTTGTATTATGTATTGTCAACGGAGGGCGAAGGAGGCGGGGAGGGAAGTGCTCCGTCTTCAACACCTCCTCGAGCTCGAGTACACTTTGGGTAACCTAGGTGGCGCTGTAGACCAGCGGGCTTGTGACTCCCTTAAGACAGAACTTAGGGATGTCTATGAGGATAAGGCCTGTGCTTACCTGACGCGGTCACGTCGTGAGTTCTTGGAGAAGAACGAGACGTGTTCCGCAGCCTTTTTCAGCAGCGTGAGGGCTGATAAGGGAAGGAAGGTGATATCGGGAGTTAGGGACAGTCAGGGTCAGGTGGTTACTGAGACAGGGGAGATGGTAAGGGTCGCAACCGATCACTTCCGCTCCTTCTTCTGTGAACGAGTGGTGGATGAGGAGCGAGCAGAGGCTTTTTTGCAGCTTGTGGCTCAGAGGGTACCGTCAGACCTGGCTGAGGCTTTGGAGGCCCCTCTCTCTCTCGAGGAATTGGAGGGTGCCCTTCGTAGAATGGGCAAGCGTAAGGTTCCGGGCATCGATGGCCTGCCGGCTGAGTTTTATCTCATGTTTTGGGATATTCTCGGCCCGGTGGTTCTCGAGGTCCTGACCGAGGTCCTCCGCACAGGGGCACTGGGAGGGTCAATGGCTAAGGGGGTGATCTCACTTCTGTTTAAGAAGGGGGACGCCTCTGACCTTAAGAACTGGCGGCCATTGACCATGCTGTGTGTTGATTACAAGCTTTTGGCTAAGGTTCTCACAGACCGTCTGTGCACAGCTCTCCCAGATGCGGTCCATGTGGATCAGACGTGTGGGGTGGCTGGGCGCTCGTTGAGATGGAATCTCCAGCTCATCAGAGACGTCATCGCTTGGGCAGAGGATCGGGACCTGCCACTTATGGTGGTGGGTCTTGATCAGGCCAAAGCCTTTGATAGGGTTCACTGGGGTTTTATGTTCAAAGTTTTAGAGAGAATAGGCTTAGGGCGGGTTTTTGTTGGGTGGCTGCGTACTCTGTACACAGCAGTGGGGAGCACGGTTTCTGTTAATGGGCACTTGGGGGAGTTTTTTGGGTTGCACGCAGGGGTAAGACAGGGGTGTCCGCTCTCTCCCCTGCTCTACGTCCTTTATATGGAGCCCCTGGCGGCGGCCATTAGGGCTGACCCGGGTGTGAAGGGTATCCTGGTACCAGGCAGCAGGGGCCTGAGGGTCAAGTTGTCGCAGTATGCGGATGATACCACACTGCTACTGGACAACGATGCGTGTCTGAGTCGGTCTTTGGAGATCTTCCAGGACTTTGGCCGGGTGTCTGGCGCGGAGCTCAACCGTGCTAAATCCTCGGTTAAGTTCTTTGGGCGGTGGAAGAGTAGGTCAGACGTACCAGGAGGGCTGTCGCTCTGTGAAGGGGCCCTGAGGATTCTTGGGGTCCTCTTTGAGGCAGCCCACAGTGCCACGGTCAACTGGACCAGGCGAATAGATGCAGTTCATAAAAAGTTTGCCCTCTGGAAGGCCAGGAGACTGACCTTTACGGGGAAGGTACTGGTTTTGAAGGTAGACGTGTTGCCGTCCCTCCTGTACCTGGCGTACATCTTTCCGATGCCGGCCAGCATGCGGAGGCCGCTCACTCGGCTTGTGTTTCGTTTCATGTGGGGGGGGAGTTATGAATACGTGGCGAGGGCACGCATGTTGGCTCCGGTGGGGGAAGGGGGGAGGGACGTGCCCCATTTCCCACTCAAGTTGGACTGCATTTTTGTTTCTTTTTTGCTCAAAGAATTGTCCTCTCCGGTAGTCCATCCATCTGGCTACTTCCTCCGGTTCTACTTTGCCTACCCGGCAAGGAGGGTCATGGCCTGGTCCAATTCGGCCCCCCGGGCGGAGCAGTTGCCGTGGCATTTTGGCCACGCGGCAAAGTGGCTGCGGGCTCATCCTGGGGTTTTGGAAGGGGATGTGGGGTTGGACCAGAAGAGGCTCTATGCCGAGGTGAGACAGGGAGTGACCGCGCCAGCTGTGGTGGGGATACCCGCTACAGTTTGGTTGTCGGTACAACTGCCTGGCCTGGACAATGGGCTCAAGGATTTAGGATGGCTGATGTTACACAGGAGTTTGCCGGTGCGTGAGATCATGCACCGGCATGGCTTGGCGAGATCCCCGGTGTGCCCCAGAGCTGGTTGCTTTGTGGACGAGACTATTAGACACGTCATGTGGGACTGTCCTTTTGCAGGGGTGGTGTGGGCTAGGGCATCTGTGTTGATTGGGAGGTTGGAGGGGAGTGTTGGGGTCACATGGGCAAGATTGGAGAGAGGGATTGGGAGAGCTGGGGGGGGGCGTAGGGGGCGTCTCCTGCAATGGCTGCTCATGGGCCTTTTTAAGAAGGGGCTGTGGGAGGCCAGACAGGCTCTGGTTAAAAAGGCGGTGGATTGGGGGGTGGAGGGGGTTGTTAGGAGAGTAGAGGGGGACGTAAAGGGAAGGATGCGGTGGGATGTGAAGAGGTGGGGACATCATGCTGCTAGGGAGAGATGGAAGGGGGGTTTAGGTTTGATGGAAGGGATGTAGTGGTTGCTTAGGATATTGACATATGGTTTTTTTTGTGGAGACCGGAAAGTGCATAAGTGGAAAATGGGGACATGGTTTTTTGTCTTGGATAGTGGGCTATTGTTTTGGGTGGGATAAAGGGAGGTTTTGGTTAACAGTGGGTGGTTTAATTTGGGGTTCATTTTCATTTTCAACTGTAACAGGGACAGCATACAATAAGGAACATAAAATGAAAATGTAGAAATGCAAATGTTCAGGAAAGTTTTGTTTGGATTAGTAGGGAAAGGTAAATTAAGAATGTGTGCACATGTATGGGTGTTTTAAATAGTATGATAGGAAGTCGTTTTGTAGTTTGTATGGTATAGGGACAGATAGGATGTGATAACATGTATATGATTATTTTTGATATAAAATTAAGAAAGAAGGTAAAAACTCCCCTCCCAGCTGGTTGGAGGGGAGGAGAAGCCCGATTTCACAAAAAAAAAAAAAAAAAAAAAAAAAAAATCTGTTCTTATCAGTTTAATATCTGATACGTCCCCTACCCGGGGACCATATATTAAATTGATTTTTGGAACAGGGAGATGGAATAGGGGCTTGCTCCGTCCACTCCACGCATCGACCTGGTCTTGCAGTATCTCCAGGAACGGTGCACTAACTCCTCCTAACTTTGTCAAAGTAAATGTTTTGGTACGCTAATCTGCGATGGGTTAAAGGCAATGCAAAAAAAAAGAAATCATTAGATGGGCAATGCTCTGTTTAATCTGCGTTATGTTTTCCCGCCCTTTTTGTTAAAAAAAAATACGTCCGTGTGTGTGTGTGTGTGTGTGTGTGTGTGTGTGTGTGTGTGTGTGTGTGTAAATGGCTGCATTTACATAGCGCTTTACAATTTGTTCCTCACATTTTACCCATTCACTCAGACGTTCACACACCGATGGCGGAGGCAACCATGCAAGGTGCCAACCTACCTGCTCATCAGGAGCAATTAGGGGATAAGTGTCTTTAAACAAAGCACAATTGATGCAAACACAGACAACGTGTTGTAAATGCTAGTACAGTAACATCCACCCCCCTGCGTCCTGTATCAGCCGCGCCGGGCGTGCCCGCTGGCCATAATGGGGGTTATCGCTTCTCGGCCTTTTGGCTAAGATCAAGTGTAGTATCTGTTCTTATCAGTTTAATATCTGATACGTCCCCTACCCGGGGACCATATATTAAATTGATTTTTGGAACAGGGAGATGGAATAGGGGCTTGCTCCGTCCACTCCACGCATCGACCTGGTCTTGCAGTATCTCCAGGAACGGTGCACTAACTCCTCCTAACTTTGTCAAAGTAAATGTTTTGGTACGCTAATCTGCGATGGGTTAAAGGCAATGCAAAAAAAAAGAAATCATTAGATGGGCAACGCTCTGTTTAATCTGCGTTATGTTTTCCCGCCCTTTTTGTTAAAAAAAAAAAAAAAAAAAAAAAAAAAAAACGTCCGTGTGTGTGTGTGTGTGTGTGTGTGTGTGTAAATGGCTGCATTTACATAGCGCTTTACAATTTGTTCCTCACATTTTACCCATTCACTCAGACGTTCACACACCGATGGCGGAGGCAACCATGCAAGGTGCCAACCTACCTGCTCATCAGGAGCAATTAGGGGATAAGTGTCTTTAAACAAAGCACAATTGATGCAAACACAGACAACGTGTTGTAAATGCTAGTACAGTAACATCCACCCCCCTGCGTACTGTATCAGCCGCGCCGGGCGTGCCCGCTGGCCATAATGGGGGTTATCGCTTCTCGGCCTTTTGGCTAAGATCAAGTGGATGACCGGTGTATGCTGTTCCTGGTTTTGTTTGCTTGTTTATTATTTTTCTCACATTTCCACAGTCGTGCGGTGTATGGGACTGGAAATTGAGTTTTTTTTATTGTTTGTGCTGGCTTCTCCTTACGATGGCCAGCACTCCACGGCAGTCGACCCCTAGGGCTGGGTTACGGTTTTCGGCGAGGTTCATATGGAAGGATGGAACGATGCCCATGTGGAACAGAGATGTGTTTGTGGATGGTGTCATCATGACTCAACTCAAGTTGAAGGCGGACGATATTTTTTGCATCCAGCACAATGCCCAGGAGAGGGGCTACGATGTTTCCTTCAGATCCAGTTTGGGGCTCCAGGGGGTTTTGGAGGACTGCAAGCGGATGGAGGCTGATGTCGGACCCCTCAGCCATTTCGAGGTGTTTTCTCTGGACAGGCTGAATTTTCGAGTTATCAATGTCACAATGTACAACCCGTACGTGATTGATAAGGAGGTGACTGATTTTTTGGCCCCCTACGCTGAGGTGATATCTGAGGTCCGGAGGATCAGAGACAGACGTGGGATCTGGACGGGGCGGAGGCAGGTGCAGGTGCTCCTAAAGGCTGTTCCCGGTGGCTGTGACGGGCTGGCTCATCCCCCAGCCTTCTTTTCCTTGGGGCCTGATAGGGGGTATTTGTTTTATAACAACCAGCCCCCTTTCTGCCGAAGGTGCCGGGTGGCAGGGCACTCTGATGGAAAGTGTGGGGAGGTGAGGTGCCACCATTGCAAGGAGGAGGGCCACATGGCTAAAGATTGTAAGGTTGGTAAGAAATGCCACAACTGCAGTTCCACCGACCACCTGGTGAGGGCCTGTCCCCAGGAGCGGCGGTATTCGTCAGTGGTGGTGATGGGGAAGGAGCTTGCACCGAAGACCGGAGAGGAGGAAGAAAGTGCACCAGTGGCACCAGCACCAGCACCAATAGAGGCGTTTCCTGTGGAGAAGGACGCAGAGGCGGAGACGGTACTCCTGGTTGGCAACAAGACAGTTTCCCCTTTGTCTTCCGATGGAGAGGCGATGGACGAGGAGGAGGTGGTCGGTGGAGCCAGCGGAGCCAGTGGAGCCAGTGGAGCCAGAAAACGGAGGTTAAGGGTTAAAAGGACTACACCTGGGTCAGAAGGTATGGGGGCAGGGGAAATTACCGGTGGGGGCCCACAAAAAAAGGTAAGGGGAGGGAAGGGAGGTAGGGTGGCCCTCTTAGTGCAACAGGTCGGTGGGGAGCAGGGGGTTGGTGGGGGAGTGGGTTTGGCGGATGTTGAGGCTGAGGGGGAGGGGGTTTGTTTACCGGTTTCCCCTGTCCTGGACAGTATGGACAGTATGGACCTTTTTGAGACTCCAAGCCTTGGGGAAGGGTTACAGGTGGGAGCACCCAACACTTTGCCTGCTTCTTGGGATAAGGGGGAGGATGGGGAGGACAGTTAAAAGTGGGGGTAGGGGTATTATTGTGGGTTGGTTTTTTGTTTAATTTAATTTTATTATTGTCAATGGCTTTCACAGTGGGCACTTTTAATGCACGGGGGTTGAGGGGTTCTGTTAAGAGGAGGGGCTTTTTTGATTATGTTGCCTCACTCAGGCTTACCGTTTGTTTTGTTCAAGAGGTGCACTTACGGGATGGGAGGGATTGTGGTGTGTTTTCAAAGGAATGGGACAAGGGGGAATCGTTTTGGTCAGTGGGGGGGGTTCACTCATCTGGTGTGGGGATACTGTTTGGAAACCGGGAGGCAAGGGTGGTGGGTTCTTTTGTAATTGTGCAGGGGAGGGTTATGGGGGTTGATGTGAATATTGGGGTTTTGAAATTGAGGGTGGTGGTGGTGTACGGGCCACAGAGGGCGGGTGAAAGGAGTGCCATGATGGAGGCTTTAAGGCCTTTTTTTGCCACAAACAGGCAGATGGTGGTGGGGGGTGATTTTAATGTGGATCTGGGGAGGGTGGGTGATCCAAGTGCTGGGTGTGTGGGTTCTTTTTTTAAGGGGCAGGGGCTTGTGGATGGAGGGAAGGCACTTACCCCTCGAATAGATGGTCCCACATGGCGTAACTCCCGGGGGGTAGCCAGGCGTCTCGATTATGTGTTTTTTTCTCGGTCCTTGGTCCTATTGTCGGGCCGGGTGGTCCCTGTTTTTTTCTCTGACCATGATGGGCTCCTCTTTCGGGTCCGGTCTAGCGCTCCTGTTTTCGGCCCCGGGTACTGGAGGTTGAACTCCAGTGTCCTTGGCGAGGATGAGTTCTGCAGTAGCTTTGTCTCCTTTTTCCGGGGGCTCGAGGGACTTAGGGCTTTGTTTTCTGGTGTGGTGGAGTGGTGGGAGGGGGCTAAGGAGAGGATAAAGGGGTTTTGTATTATGTATTGTCAACGGAGGGCGAAGGAGGCGGGGAGGGAAGTGCTCCGTCTTCAACACCTCCTCGAGCTCGAGTACACTTTGGGTAACCTAGGTGGCGCTGTAGACCAGCGGGCTTGTGACTCCCTTAAGACAGAACTTAGGGATGTCTATGAGGATAAGGCCCGTGCTTACCTGACGCGGTCACGTCGTGAGTTCTTGGAGAAGAACGAGACGTGTTCCGCAGCCTTTTTCAGCAGCGTGAGGGCTGATAAGGGAAGGAAGGTGATATCGGGAGTTAGGGACAGTCAGGGTCAGGTGGTTACTGAGACAGGGGAGATGGTAAGGGTCGCAACCGATCACTTCCGCTCCTTCTTCTGTGAACGAGTGGTGGATGAGGAGCGAGCAGAGGCTTTTTTGCAGCTTGTGGCTCAGAGGGTACCGTCAGACCTGGCTGAGGCTTTGGAGGCCCCTCTCTCTCTCGAGGAATTGGAGGGTGCCCTTCGTAGAATGGGCAAGCGTAAGGTTCCGGGCATCGATGGCCTGCCGGCTGAGTTTTATCTCATGTTTTGGGATATTCTCGGCCCGGTGGTTCTCGAGGTCCTGACCGAGGTCCTCCGCACAGGGGCACTGGGAGGGTCAATGGCTAAGGGGGTGATCTCACTTCTGTTTAAGAAGGGGGACGCCTCTGACCTTAAGAACTGGCGGCCATTGACCATGCTGTGTGTTGATTACAAGCTTTTGGCTAAGGTTCTCACAGACCGTCTGTGCACAGCTCTCCCAGATGCGGTCCATGTGGATCAGACGTGTGGGGTGGCTGGGCGCTCGTTGAGATGGAATCTCCAGCTCATCAGAGACGTCATCGCTTGGGCAGAGGATCGGGACCTGCCACTTATGGTGGTGGGTCTTGATCAGGCCAAAGCCTTTGATAGGGTTCACTGGGGTTTTATGTTCAAAGTTTTAGAGAGAATAGGCTTAGGGCGGGTTTTTGTTGGGTGGCTGCGTACTCTGTACACAGCAGTGGGGAGCACGGTTTCTGTTAATGGGCACTTGGGGGAGTTTTTTGGGTTGCACGCAGGGGTAAGACAGGGGTGTCCGCTCTCTCCCCTGCTCTACGTCCTTTATATGGAGCCCCTGGCGGCGGCCATTAGGGCTGACCCGGGTGTGAAGGGTATCCTGGTACCAGGCAGCAGGGGCCTGAGGGTCAAGTTGTCGCAGTATGCGGATGATACCACACTGCTACTGGACAACGATGCGTGTCTGAGTCGGTCTTTGGAGATCTTCCAGGACTTTGGCCGGGTGTCTGGCGCGGAGCTCAACCGTGCTAAATCCTCGGTTAAGTTCTTTGGGCGGTGGAAGAGTAGGTCAGACGTACCAGGAGGGCTGTCGCTCTGTGAAGGGGCCCTGAGGATTCTTGGGGTCCTCTTTGAGGCAGCCCACAGTGCCACGGTCAACTGGACCAGGCGAATAGATGCAGTTCATAAAAAGTTTGCCCTCTGGAAGGCCAGGAGACTGACCTTCACGGGGAAGGTACTGGTTTTGAAGGTAGACGTGTTGCCGTCCCTCCTGTACCTGGCGTACATCTTTCCGATGCCGGCCAGCATGCGGAGGCCGCTCACTCGGCTTGTGTTTCGTTTCATGTGGGGGGGGAGTTATGAATACGTGGCGAGGGCACGCATGTTGGCTCCGGTGGGGGAAGGGGGGAGGGACGTGCCCCATTTCCCACTCAAGTTGGACTGCATTTTTGTTTCTTTTTTGCTCAAAGAATTGTCCTCTCCGGTAGTCCATCCATCTGGCTACTTCCTCCGGTTCTACTTTGCCTACCCGGCAAGGAGGGTCATGGCCTGGTCCAATTCGGCCCCCCGGGCGGAGCAGTTGCCGTGGCATTTTGGCCACGCGGCAAAGTGGCTGCGGGCTCATCCTGGGGTTTTGGAAGGGGATGTGGGGTTGGACCAGAAGAGGCTCTATGCCGAGGTGAGACAGGGAGTGACCGCGCCAGCTGTGGTGGGGATACCCGCTACAGTTTGGTTGTCGGTACAACTGCCTGGCCTGGACAATGGGCTCAAGGATTTAGGATGGCTGATGTTACACAGGAGTTTGCCGGTGCGTGAGATCATGCACCGGCATGGCTTGGCGAGATCCCCGGTGTGCCCCAGAGCTGGTTGCTTTGTGGACGAGACTATTAGACACGTCATGTGGGACTGTCCTTTTGCAGGGGTGGTGTGGGCTAGGGCATCTGTGTTGATTGGGAGGTTGGAGGGGAGTGTTGGGGTCACATGGGCAAGATTGGAGAGAGGGATTGGGAGAGCTGGGGGGGGGCGTAGGGGGCGTCTCCTGCAATGGCTGCTCATGGGCCTTTTTAAGAAGGGGCTGTGGGAGGCCAGACAGGCTCTGGTTAAAAAGGCGGTGGATTGGGGGGTGGAGGGGGTTGTTAGGAGAGTAGAGGGGGACGTAAAGGGAAGGATGCGGTGGGATGTGAAGAGGTGGGGACATCATGCTGCTAGGGAGAGATGGAAGGGGGGTTTAGGTTTGATGGAAGGGATGTAGTGGTTGCTTAGGATATTGACATATGGTTTTTTTTTTGTGGAGACCGGAAAGTGCATAAGTGGAAAATGGGGACATGGTTTTTTGTCTTGGATAGTGGGCTATTGTTTTGGGTGGGATAAAGGGAGGTTTTGGTTAACAGTGGGTGGTTTAATTTGGGGTTCATTTTCATTTTCAACTGTAACAGGGACAGCATACAATAAGGAACATAAAATGAAAATGTAGAAATGCAAATGTTCAGGAAAGTTTTGTTTGGATTAGTAGGGAAAGGTAAATTAAGAATGTGTGCACATGTATGGGTGTTTTAAATAGTATGATAGGAAGTCGTTTTGTAGTTTGTATGGTATAGGGACAGATAGGATGTGATAACATGTATATGATTATTTTTGATATAAAATTAAGAAAGAAGGTAAAAACTCCCCTCCCAGCTGGTTGGAGGGGAGGAGAAGCCCGATTTCACAAAAAAAAAAAAAAAAAAAATCTGTTCTTATCAGTTTAATATCTGATACGTCCCCTACCCGGGGACCATATATTAAATTGATTTTTGGAACAGGGAGATGGAATAGGGGCTTGCTCCGTCCACTCCACGCATCGACCTGGTCTTGCAGTATCTCCAGGAACGGTGCACTAACTCCTCCTAACTTTGTCAAAGTAAATGTTTTGGTACGCTAATCTGCGATGGGTTAAAGGCAATGCAAAAAAAAAGAAATCATTAGATGGGCAATGCTCTGTTTAATCTGCGTTATGTTTTCCCGCCCTTTTTGTTAAAAAAAAATACGTCCGTGTGTGTGTGTGTGTGTGTGTGTGTGTGTGTGTGTGTGTGTGTGTGTGTGTGTGTGTGTGTGTGTAAATGGCTGCATTTACATAGCGCTTTACAATTTGTTCCTCACATTTTACCCATTCACTCAGACGTTCACACACCGATGGCGGAGGCAACCATGCAAGGTGCCAACCTACCTGCTCATCAGGAGCAATTAGGGGATAAGTGTCTTTAAACAAAGCACAATTGATGCAAACACAGACAACGTGTTGTAAATGCTAGTACAGTAACATCCACCCCCCTGCGTCCTGTATCAGCCGCGCCGGGCGTGCCCGCTGGCCATAATGGGGGTTATCGCTTCTCGGCCTTTTGGCTAAGATCAAGTGTAGTATCTGTTCTTATCAGTTTAATATCTGATACGTCCCCTACCCGGGGACCATATATTAAATTGATTTTTGGAACAGGGAGATGGAATAGGGGCTTGCTCCGTCCACTCCACGCATCGACCTGGTCTTGCAGTATCTCCAGGAACGGTGCACTAACTCCTCCTAACTTTGTCAAAGTAAATGTTTTGGTACGCTAATCTGCGATGGGTTAAAGGCAATGCAAAAAAAAAGAAATCATTAGATGGGCAACGCTCTGTTTAATCTGCGTTATGTTTTCCCGCCCTTTTTGTTAAAAAAAAAAAAAAAAAAAAAAAAAAAAACGTCTGTGTGTGTGTGTGTGTGTGTGTGTGTAAATGGCTGCATTTACATAGCGCTTTACAATTTGTTCCTCACATTTTACCCATTCACTCAGACGTTCACACACCGATGGCGGAGGCAACCATGCAAGGTGCCAACCTACCTGCTCATCAGGAGCAATTAGGGGATAAGTGTCTTTAAACAAAGCACAATTGATGCAAACACAGACAACGTGTTGTAAATGCTAGTACAGTAACATCCACCCCCCTGCGTACTGTATCAGCCGCGCCGGGCGTGCCCGCTGGCCATAATGGGGGTTATCGCTTCTCGGCCTTTTGGCTAAGATCAAGTGTAGTATCTGTTCTTATCAGTTTAATATCTGATACGTCCCCTACCCGGGGACCATATATTAAATTGATTTTTGGAACAGGGAGATGGAATAGGGGCTTGCTCCGTCCACTCCACGCATCGACCTGGTCTTGCAGTATCTCCAGGAACGGTGCACTAACTCCTCCTAACTTTGTCAAAGTAAATGTTTTGGTACGCTAATCTGCGATGGGTTAAAGGCAATGCAAAAAAAAAG
The DNA here is from genome assembly GCF_963971535.1 of Notolepis coatsorum. Classification (NCBI taxonomy): domain Eukaryota; kingdom Metazoa; phylum Chordata; class Actinopteri; order Aulopiformes; family Paralepididae; genus Notolepis; species Notolepis coatsorum. Next base: position 180,670,465 of record NC_140171.1, read on the forward strand.
AAATCATTAGATGGGCAATGCTCTGTTTAATCTGCGTTATGTTTTCCCGCCCTTTTTGTGTAAAAAAAAATACGTCCGTGTGTGTGTGTGTGTGTGTGTGTGTGTGTGTGTGTGTGTGTGTGTGTGTGTGTGTGTGTGTGTGTGTGTGTGTGTGTAAATGGCTGCATTTACATAGCGCTTTACAATTTGTTCCTCACATTTTACCCATTCACTCAGACGTTCACACACCGATGGCGGAGGCAACCATGCAAGGTGCCAACCTACCTGCTCATCAGGAGCAATTAGGGGATAAGTGTCTTTAAACAAAGCACAATTGATGCAAACACAGACAACGTGTTGTAAATGCTAGTACAGTAACATCCACCCCCCTGCGTCCTGTATCAGCCGCGCCGGGCGTGCCCGCTGGCCATAATGGGGGTTATCGCTTCTCGGCCTTTTGGCTAAGATCAAGTGTAGTATCTGTTCTTATCAGTTTAATATCTGATACGTCCCCTACCCGGGGACCATATATTAAATTGATTTTTGGAACAGGGAGATGGAATAGGGGCTTGCTCCGTCCACTCCACGCATCGACCTGGTCTTGCAGTATCTCCAGGAACGGTGCACTAACTCCTCCTAACTTTGTCAAAGTAAATGTTTTGGTACGCTAATCTGCGATGGGTTAAAGGCAATGCAAAAAAAAAGAAATCATTAGATGGGCAATGCTCTGTTTAATCTGCGTTATGTTTTCCCGCCCTTTTTGTTAAAAAAAAATACGTCCGTGTGTGTGTGTGTGTGTGTGTGTGTGTGTGTGTGTGTGTGTGTGTGTGTGTGTGTGTGTGTGTGTGTGTGTGTGTGTGTGTGTGTGTAAATGGCTGCATTTACATAGCGCTTTACAATTTGTTCCTCACATTTTACCCATTCACTCAGACGTTCACACACCGATGGCGGAGGCAACCATGCAAGGTGCCAACCTACCTGCTCATCAGGAGCAATTAGGGGATAAGTGTCTTTAAACAAAGCACAATTGATGCAAACACAGACAACGTGTTGTAAATGCTAGTACAGTAACATCCACCCCCCTGCGTCCTGTATCAGCCGCGCCGGGCGTGCCCGCTGGCCATAATGGGGGTTATCGCTTCTCGGCCTTTTGGCTAAGATCAAGTGGATGACCGGTGTATGCTGTTCCTGGTTTTGTTTGCTTGTTTATTATTTTTCTCACATTTCCACAGTCGTGCGGTGTATGGGACTGGAAATTGAGTTTTTTTTTATTGTTTGTGCTGGCTTCTCCCTATGATGGCCAGCACTCCACGGCAGTCGACCCCTAGGGCTGGGTTACGGTTTTCGGCGAGGTTCATATGGAAGGATGGAACGATGCCCATGTGGAACAGAGATGTGTTTGTGGATGGTGTCATCATGACTCAACTCAAGTTGAAGGCGGACGATATTTTTTGCATCCAGCACAATGCCCAGGAGAGGGGCTACGATGTTTCCTTCAGATCCAGTTTGGGGCTCCAGGGGGTTTTGGAGGACTGCAAGCGGATGGAGGCTGATGTCGGACCCCTCAGCCATTTCGAGGTGTTTTCTCTGGACAGGCTGAATTTTCGAGTTATCAATGTCACAATGTACAACCCGTACGTGATCGATAAGGAGGTGACTGATTTTTTGGCCCCCTACGCTGAGGTGATATCTGAGGTCCGGAGGATCAGAGACAGACGTGGGATCTGGACGGGGCGGAGGCAGGTGCAGGTGCTCCTAAAGGCTGTTCCCGGTGGCTGTGACGGGCTGGCTCATCCCCCAGCCTTCTTTTCCTTGGGGCCTGATAGGGGGTATTTGTTTTATAACAACCAGCCCCCTTTCTGCCGAAGGTGCCGGGTGGCAGGGCACTCTGATGGAAAGTGTGGGGAGGTGAGGTGCCACCATTGCAAGGAGGAGGGCCACATGGCTAAAGATTGTAAGGTTGGTAAGAAATGCCACAACTGCAGTTCCACCGACCACCTGGTGAGGGCCTGTCCCCAGGAGCGGCGGTATTCGTCAGTGGTGGTGATGGGGAAGGAGCTTGCACCGAAGACCGGAGAGGAGGAAGAAAGTGCACCAGTGGCACCAGCACCAGCACCAATAGAGGCAATTCCTGTGGAGAAGGACGCAGAGGCGGAGACGGTACTCCTGGTTGGCAACAAGACAGTTTCCCCTTTGTCTTCCGATGGAGAGGCGATGGACGAGGAGGAGGTGGTCGGTGGAGCCAGCGGAGCCAGTGGAGCCAGTGGAGCCAGAAAACGGAGGTTAAGGGTTAAAAGGACCACACCTGGGTCAGAAGGTATGGGGGCAGGGGAAATTACCGGTGGGGGCCCACAAAAAAAGGTAAGGGGAGGGAAGGGAGGTAGGGTGGCCCTCTTAGTGCAACAGGTCGGTGGGGAGCAGGGGGTTGGTGGGGGAGTGGGTTTGGCGGATGTTGAGGCTGAGGGGGAGGGGGTTTGTTTACCGGTTTCCCCTGTCCTGGACAGTATGGACAGTATGGACCCTTTTGAGACTCCAAGCCTTGGGGAAGGGTTACAGGTGGGAGCACCCAACACTTTGCCTGCTTCTTGGGATAAGGGGGAGGATGGGGAGGACAGTTAAAAGTGGGGGTAGGGGTATTATTGTGGGTTGGTTTTTGTTTAATTTATTTTTATTATTGTCAATGGCTTTCACAGTGGGCACTTTTAATGCACGGGGGTTGAGGGGTTCTGTTAAGAGGAGGGGCTTTTTTGATTATGTTGCCTCACTCAGGCTTACCGTTTGTTTTGTTCAAGAGGTGCACTTACGGGATGGGAGGGATTGTGGTGTGTTTTCAAAGGAATGGGACAAGGGGGAATCGTTTTGGTCAGTGGGGGGGGTTCACTCATCTGGTGTGGGGATACTGTTTGGAAACCGGGAGGCAAGGGTGGTGGGTTCTTTTGTAATTGTGCAGGGGAGGGTTATGGGGGTTGATGTGAATATTGGGGTTTTGAAATTGAGGGTGGTGGTGGTGTACGGGCCACAGAGGGCGGGTGAAAGGAGTGCCATGATGGAGGCTTTAAGGCCTTTTTTTGCCACAAACAGGCAGATGGTGGTGGGGGGTGATTTTAATGTGGATCTGGGGAGGGTGGGTGATCCAAGTGCTGGGTGTGTGGGTTCTTTTTTTAAGGGGCAGGGGCTTGTGGATGGAGGGAAGGCACTTACCCCTCGAATAGATGGTCCCACATGGCGTAACTCCCGGGGGGTAGCCAGGCGTCTCGATTATGTGTTTTTTTCTCGGTCCTTGGTCCTATTGTCGGGCCGGGTGGTCCCTGTTTTTTTCTCTGACCATGATGGGCTCCTCTTTCGGGTCCGGTCTAGCGCTCCTGTTTTCGGCCCCGGGTACTGGAGGTTGAACTCCAGTGTCCTTGGCGAGGATGAGTTCTGCAGTAGCTTTGTCTCCTTTTTCCGGGGGCTCGAGGGACTTAGGGCTTTGTTTTCTGGTGTGGTGGAGTGGTGGGAGGGGGCTAAGGAGAGGATAAAGGGGTTTTGTATTATGTATTGTCAACGGAGGGCGAAGGAGGCGGGGAGGGAAGTGCTCCGTCTTCAACACCTCCTCGAGCTCGAGTACACTTTGGGTAACCTAGGTGGCGCTGTAGACCAGCGGGCTTGTGACTCCCTTAAGACAGAACTTAGGGATGTCTATGAGGATAAGGCCCGTGCTTACCTGACGCGGTCACGTCGTGAGTTCTTGGAGAAGAATGAGACGTGTTCCGCAGCCTTTTTCAGCAGCGTGAGGGCTGATAAGGGAAGGAAGGTGATATCGGGAGTTAGGGACAGTCAGGGTCAGGTGGTTACTGAGACAGGGGAGATGGTAAGGGTCGCAACCGATCACTTCCGCTCCTTCTTCTGTGAACGAGTGGTGGATGAGGAGCGAGCAGAGGCTTTTTTGCAGCTTGTGGCTCAGAGGGTACCGTCAGACCTGGCTGAGGCTTTGGAGGCCCCTCTCTCTCTCGAGGAATTGGAGGGTGCCCTTCGTAGAATGGGCAAGCGTAAGGTTCCGGGCATCGATGGCCTGCCGGCTGAGTTTTATCTCATGTTTTGGGATATTCTCGGCCCGGTGGTTCTCGAGGTCCTGACCGAGGTCCTCCGCACAGGGGCACTGGGAGGGTCAATGGCTAAGGGGGTGATCTCACTTCTGTTTAAGAAGGGGGACGCCTCTGACCTTAAGAACTGGCGGCCATTGACCATGCTGTGTGTTGATTACAAGCTTTTGGCTAAGGTTCTCACAGACCGTCTGTGCACAGCTCTCCCAGATGCGGTCCATGTGGATCAGACGTGTGGGGTGGCTGGGCGCTCGTTGAGATGGAATCTCCAGCTCATCAGAGACGTCATCGCTTGGGCAGAGGATCGGGACCTGCCACTTATGGTGGTGGGTCTTGATCAGGCCAAAGCCTTTGATAGGGTTCACTGGGGTTTTATGTTCAAAGTTTTAGAGAGAATAGGCTTAGGGCGGGTTTTTGTTGGGTGGCTGCGTACTCTGTACACAGCAGTGGGGAGCACGGTTTCTGTTAATGGGCACTTGGGGGAGTTTTTTGGGTTGCACGCAGGGGTAAGACAGGGGTGTCCGCTCTCTCCCCTGCTCTACGTCCTTTATATGGAGCCCCTGGCGGCGGCCATTAGGGCTGACCCGGGTGTGAAGGGTATCTTGGTACCAGGCAGCAGGGGCCTGAGGGTCAAGTTGTCGCAGTATGCGGATGATACCACACTGCTACTGGACAACGATGCGTGTCTGAGTCGGTCTTTGGAGATCTTCCAGGACTTTGGCCGGGTGTCTGGCGCGGAGCTCAACCGTGCTAAATCCTCGGTTAAGTTCTTTGGGCGGTGGAAGAGTAGGTCAGACGTACCAGGAGGGCTGTCGCTCTGTGAAGGGGCCCTGAGGATTCTTGGGGTCCTCTTTGAGGCAGCCCACAGTGCCACGGTCAACTGGACCAGGCGAATAGATGCAGTTCATAAAAAGTTTGCCCTCTGGAAGGCCAGGAGACTGACCTTTACGGGGAAGGTACTGGTTTTGAAGGTAGACGTGTTGCCGTCCCTCCTGTACCTGGCGTACATCTTTCCGATGCCGGCCAGCATGCGGAGGCCGCTCACTCGGCTTGTGTTTCGTTTCATGTGGGGGGGGAGTTATGAATACGTGGCGAGGGCACGCATGTTGGCTCCGGTGGGGGAAGGGGGGAGGGACGTGCCCCATTTCCCACTCAAGTTGGACTGCATTTTTGTTTCTTTTTTGCTCAAAGAATTGTCCTCTCCGGTAGTCCATCCATCTGGCTACTTCCTCCGGTTCTACTTTGCCTACCCGGCAAGGAGGGTCATGGCCTGGTCCAATTCGGCCCCCCGGGCGGAGCAGTTGCCGTGGCATTTTGGCCACGCGGCAAAGTGGCTGCGGGCTCATCCTGGGGTTTTGGAAGGGGATGTGGGGTTGGACCAGAAGAGGCTCTATGCCGAGGTGAGACAGGGAGTGACCGCGCCAGCTGTGGTGGGGATACCCGCTACAGTTTGGTTGTCGGTACAACTGCCTGGCCTGGACAATGGGCTCAAGGATTTAGGATGGCTGATGTTACACAGGAGTTTGCCGGTGCGTGAGATCATGCACCGGCATGGCTTGGCGAGATCCCCGGTGTGCCCCAGAGTTGGTTGCTTTGTGGACGAGACTATTAGACACGTCATGTGGGACTGTCCTTTTGCAGGGGTGGTGTGGGCTAGGGCATCTGTGTTGATTGGGAGGTTGGAGGGGAGTGTTGGGGTCACATGGGCAAGATTGGAGAGAGGGATTGGGAGAGCTGGGGGGGGGCGTAGGGGGCGTCTCCTGCAATGGCTGCTCATGGGCCTTTTTAAGAAGGGGCTGTGGGAGGCCAGACAGGCTCTGGTTAAAAAGGCGGTGGATTGGGGGGTGGAGGGGGTTGTTAGGAGAGTAGAGGGGGACGTAAAGGGAAGGATGCGGTGGGATGTGAAGAGGTGGGGACATCATGCTGCTAGGGAGAGATGGAAGGGGGGTTTAGGTTTGATGGAAGGGATGTAGTGGTTGCTTAGGATATTGACATATGGTTTTTTTTTTTGTGGAGACCGGAAAGTGCATAAGTGGAAAATGGGGACATGGTTTTTTGTCTTGGATAGTGGGCTATTGTTTTGGGTGGGATAAAGGGAGGTTTTTGGTTAACAGTGGGTGGTTTAATTTGGGGTTCTTTTTCATTTTCAACTGTAACAGGGACAGCATACAATAAGGAACATAAAATGAAAATGTAGAAATGCAAATGTTCAGGAAAGTTTTGTTTGGATTAGTAGGGAAAGGTAAATTAAGAATGTGTGCACATGTATGGGTGTTTTAAATAGTATGATAGGAAGTCGTTTTGTAGTTTGTATGGTATAGGGACAGATAGGATGTGATAACATGTATATGATTATTTTTGATATAAAATTAAGAAAGAAGGTAAAAACTCCCCTCCCAGCTGGTTGGAGGGGAGGAGAAGCCCGATTTCACAAAAAAAAAAAAAAAATCTGTTCTTATCAGTTTAATATCTGATACATCCCCTACCCGGGGACCATATATTAAATTGATTTTTGGAACAGGGAGATGGAATAGGGGCTTGCTCCGTCCACTCCACGCATCGACCTGGTCTTGCAGTATCTCCAGGAACGGTGCACTAACTCCTCCTAACTTTGTCAAAGTAAATGTTTTGGTACGCTAATCTGCGATGGGTTAAAGGCAATGCAAAAAAAAAGAAATCATTAGATGGGCAACGCTCTGTTTAATCTGCGTTATGTTTTCCCGCCCTTTTTGTTAAAAAAAAAAAAAAAAAAAAAAAAAAAAAAAAAACGTCCGTGTGTGTGTGTGTGTGTGTGTGTGTGTAAATGGCTGCATTTACATAGCGCTTTACAATTTGTTCCTCACATTTTACCCATTCACTCAGACGTTCACACACCGATGGCGGAGGCAACCATGCAAGGTGCCAACCTACCTGCTCATCAGGAGCAATTAGGGGATAAGTGTCTTTAAACAAAGCACAATTGATGCAAACACAGACAACGTGTTGTAAATGCTAGTACAGTAACATCCACCCCCCTGCGTACTGTATCAGCCGCGCCGGGCGTGCCCGCTGGCCATAATGGGGGTTATCGCTTCTCGGCCTTTTGGCTAAGATCAAGTGTAGTATCTGTTCTTATCAGTTTAATATCTGATACGTCCCCTACCCGGGGACCATATATTAAATTGATTTTTGGAACAGGGAGATGGAATAGGGGCTTGCTCCGTCCACTCCACGCATCGACCTGGTCTTGCAGTATCTCCAGGAACGGTGCACTAACTCCTCCTAACTTTGTCAAAGTAAATGTTTTGGTACGCTAATCTGCGATGGGTTAAAGGCAATGCAAAAAAAAAGAAATCATTAGATGGGCAATGCTCTGTTTAATCTGCGTTATGTTTTCCCGCCCTTTTTGTTAAAAAAAAATACGTCCGTGTGTGTGTGTGTGTGTGTGTGTGTGTGTGTGTGTGTGTGTGTGTGTGTGTGTGTGTGTGTGTGTGTAAATGGCTGCATTTACATAGCGCTTTACAATTTGTTCCTCACATTTTACCCATTCACTCAGACGTTCACACACCGATGGCGGAGGCAACCATGCAAGGTGCCAACCTACCTGCTCATCAGGAGCAATTAGGGGATAAGTGTCTTTAAACAAAGCACAATTGATGCAAACACAGACAACGTGTTGTAAATGCTAGTACAGTAACATCCACCCCCCTGCGTCCTGTATCAGCCGCGCCGGGCGTGCCCGCTGGCCATAATGGGGGTTATCGCTTCTCGGCCTTTGGCTAAGATCAAGTGGATGACCGGTGTATGCTGTTCCTGGTTTTGTTTGCTTGTTTATTATTTTTCTCACATTTCCACAGTCGTGCGGTGTATGGGACTGGAAATTGAGTTTTTTTTATTGTTTGTGCTGGCTTCTCCCTACGATGGCCAGCACTCCACGGCAGTCGACCCCTAGGGCTGGGTTACGGTTTTCGGCGAGGTTCATATGGAAGGATGGAACGATGCCCATGTGGAACAGAGATGTGTTTGTGGATGGTGTCATCATGACTCAACTCAAGTTGAAGGCGGACGATATTTTTTGCATCCAGCACAATGCCCAGGAGAGGGGCTACGATGTTTCCTTCAGATCCAGTTTGGGGCTCCAGGGGGTTTTGGAGGACTGCAAGCGGATGGAGGCTGATGTCGGACCCCTCAGCCATTTCGAGGTGTTTTCTCTGGACAGGCTGAATTTTCGAGTTATCAATGTCACAATGTACAACCCGTACGTGATCGATAAGGAGGTGACTGATTTTTTGGCCCCCTACGCTGAGGTGATATCTGAGGTCCGGAGGATCAGAGACAGACGTGGGATCTGGACGGGGCGGAGGCAGGTGCAGGTGCTCCTAAAGGCTGTTCCCGGTGGCTGTGACGGGCTGGCTCATCCCCCAGCCTTCTTTTCCTTGGGGCCTGATAGGGGGTATTTGTTTTATAACAACCAGCCCCCTTTCTGCCGAAGGTGCCGGGTGGCAGGGCACTCTGATGGAAAGTGTGGGGAGGTGAGGTGCCACCATTGCAAGGAGGAGGGCCACATGGCTAAAGATTGTAAGGTTGGTAAGAAATGCCACAACTGCAGTTCCACCGACCACCTGGTGAGGGCCTGTCCCCAGGAGCGGCGGTATTCGTCAGTGGTGGTGATGGGGAAGGAGCTTGCACCGAAGACCGGAGAGGAGGAAGAAAGTGCACCAGTGGCACCAGCACCAGCACCAATAGAGGCGATTCCTGTGGAGAAGGACGCAGAGGCGGAGACGGTACTCCTGGTTGGCAACAAGACAGTTTCCCCTTTGTCTTCCGATGGAGAGGCGATGGACGAGGAGGAGGTGGTCGGTGGAGCCAGCGGAGCCAGTGGAGCCAGTGGAGCCAGAAAACGGAGGTTAAGGGTTAAAAGGACTACACCTGGGTCAGAAGGTATGGGGGCAGGGGAAATTACCAGTGGGGGCCCACAAAAAAAGGTAAGGGGAGGGAAGGGAGGTAGGGTGGCCCTCTTAGTGCAACAGGTCGGTGGGGAGCAGGGGGTTGGTGGGGGAGTGGGTTTGGCGGATGTTGAGGCTGAGGGGGAGGGGGTTTGTTTACCGGTTTCCCCTGTCCTGGACAGTATGGACAGTATGGACCCTTTTGAGACTCCAAGCCTTGGGGAAGGGTTACAGGTGGGAGCACCCAACACTTTGCCTGCTTCTTGGGATAAGGGGGAGGATGGGGAGGACAGTTAAAAGTGGGGGTAGGGGTATTTTTGTGGGTTGGTTTTTTGTTTAATTTTATTTTATTATTGTCAATGGCTTTCACAGTGGGCACTTTTAATGCACGGGGGTTGAGGGGTTCTGTTAAGAGGAGGGGCTTTTTTGATTATGTTGCCTCACTCAGGCTTACCGTTTGTTTTGTTCAAGAGGTGCACTTACGGGATGGGAGGGATTGTGGTGTGTTTTCAAAGGAATGGGACAAGGGGGAATCGTTTTGGTCAGTGGGGGGGGTTCACTCATCTGGTGTGGGGATACTGTTTGGAAACCGGGAGGCAAGGGTGGTGGGTTCTTTTGTAATTGTGCAGGGGAGGGTTATGGGGGTTGATGTGAATATTGGGGTTTTGAAATTGAGGGTGGTGGTGGTGTACGGGCCACAGAGGGCGGGTGAAAGGAGTGCCATGATGGAGGCTTTAAGGCCTTTTTTTGCCACAAACAGGCAGATGGTGGTGGGGGGTGATTTTAATGTGGATCTGGGGAGGGTGGGTGATCCAAGTGCTGGGTGTGTGGGTTCTTTTTTTAAGGGGCAGGGGCTTGTGGATGGAGGGAAGGCACTTACCCCTCGAATAGATGGTCCCACATGGCGTAACTCCCGGGGGGTAGCCAGGCGTCTCGATTATGTGTTTTTTTCTCGGTCCTTGGTCCTATTGTCGGGCCGGGTGGTCCCTGTTTTTTTCTCTGACCATGATGGGCTCCTCTTTCGGGTCCGGTCTAGCGCTCCTGTTTTCGGCCCCGGGTACTGGAGGTTGAACTCCAGTGTCCTTGGCGAGGATGAGTTCTGCAGTAGCTTTGTCTCCTTTTTCCGGGGGCTCGAGGGACTTAGGGCTTTGTTTTCTGGTGTGGTGGAGTGGTGGGAGGGGGCTAAGGAGAGGATAAAGGGGTTTTGTATTATGTATTGTCAACGGAGGGCGAAGGAGGCGGGGAGGGAAGTGCTCCGTCTTCAACACCTCCTCGAGCTCGAGTACACTTTGGGTAACCTAGGTGGCGCTGTAGACCAGCGGGCTTGTGACTCCCTTAAGACAGAACTTAGGGATGTCTATGAGGATAAGGCCCGTGCTTACCTGACGCGGTCACGTCGTGAGTTCTTGGAGAAGAATGAGACGTGTTCCGCAGCCTTTTTCAGCAGCGTGAGGGCTGATAAGGGAAGGAAGGTGATATCGGGAGTTAGGGACAGTCAGGGTCAGGTGGTTACTGAGACAGGGGAGATGGTAAGGGTCGCAACCGATCACTTCCGCTCCTTCTTCTGTGAACGAGTGGTGGATGAGGAGCGAGCAGAGGCTTTTTTGCAGCTTGTGGCTCAGAGGGTACCGTCAGACCTGGCTGAGGCTTTGGAGGCCCCTCTCTCTCTCGAGGAATTGGAGGGTGCCCTTCGTAGAATGGGCAAGCGTAAGGTTCCGGGCATCGATGGCCTGCCGGCTGAGTTTTATCTCATGTTTTGGGATATTCTCTGCCCGGTGGTTCTCGAGGTCCTGACCGAGGTCCTCCGCACAGGGGCACTGGGAGGGTCAATGGCTAAGGGGGTGATCTCACTTCTGTTTAAGAAGGGGGACGCCTCTGACCTTAAGAACTGGCGGCCATTGACCATGCTGTGTGTTGATTACAAGCTTTTGGCTAAGGTTCTCACAGACCGTCTGTGCACAGCTCTCCCAGATGCGGTCCATGTGGACCAGACGTGTGGGGTGGCTGGGCGCTCGTTGAGATGGAATCTCCAGCTCATCAGAGACGTCATCGCTTGGGCAGAGGATCGGGACCTGCCACTTATGGTGGTGGGTCTTGATCAGGCCAAAGCCTTTGATAGGGTTCACTGGGGTTTTATGTTCAAAGTTTTAGAGAGAATAGGCTTAGGGCGGGTTTTTGTTGGGTGGCTGCGTACTCTGTACACAGCAGTGGGGAGCACGGTTTCTGTTAATGGGCACTTGGGGGAGTTTTTTGGGTTGCACGCAGGGGTAAGACAGGGGTGTCCGCTCTCTCCCCTGCTCTACGTCCTTTATATGGAGCCCCTGGCGGCGGCCATTAGGGCTGACCCGGGTGTGAAGGGTATCCTGGTACCAGGCAGCAGGGGCCTGAGGGTCAAGTTGTCGCAGTATGCGGATGATACCACACTGCTACTGGACAACGATGCGTGTCTGAGTCGGTCTTTGGAGATCTTCCAGGACTTTGGCCGGGTGTCTGGCGCGGAGCTCAACCGTGCTAAATCCTCGGTTAAGTTCTTTGGGCGGTGGAAGAGTAGGTCAGACGTACCAGGAGGGCTGTCGCTCTGTGAAGGGGCCCTGAGGATTCTTGGGGTCCTCTTTGAGGCAGCCCACAGTGCCACGGTCAACTGGACCAGGCGAATAGATGCAGTTCATAAAAAGTTTGCCCTCTGGAAGGCCAGGAGACTGACCTTTACGGGGAAGGTACTGGTTTTGAAGGTAGACGTGTTGCCGTCCCTCCTGTACCTGGCGTACATCTTTCCGATGCCGGCCAGCATGCGGAGGCCGCTCACTCGGCTTGTGTTTCGTTTCATGTGGGGGGGGAGTTATGAATACGTGGCGAGGGCACGCATGTTGGCTTTGGTGGGGGAAGGGGGGAGGGACGTGCCCCATTTCCCACTCAAGTTGGACTGCATTTTTGTTTCTTTTTTGCTCAAAGAATTGTCCTCTCCGGTAGTCCATCCATCTGGCTACTTCCTCCGGTTCTACTTTGCCTACCCGGCAAGGAGGGTCATGGCCTGGTCCAATTCGGCCCCCCGGGCGGAGCAGTTGCCGTGGCATTTTGGCCACGCGGCAAAGTGGCTGCGGGCTCATCCTGGGGTTTTGGAAGGGGATGTGGGGTTGGACCAGAAGAGGCTCTATGCCGAGGTGAGACAGGGAGTGACCGCGCCAGCTGTGGTGGGGATACCCGCTACAGTTTGGTTGTCGGTACAACTGCCTGGCCTGGACAATGGGCTCAAGGATTTAGGATGGCTGATGTTACACAGGAGTTTGCCGGTGCGTGAGATCATGCACCGGCATGGCTTGGCGAGATCCCCGGTGTGCCCCAGAGCTGGTTGCTTTGTGGACGAGACTATTAGACACGTCATGTGGGACTGTCCTTTTGCAGGGGTGGTGTGGGCTAGGGCATCTGTGTTGATTGGGAGGTTGGAGGGGAGTGTTGGGGTCACATGGGCAAGATTGGAGAGAGGGATTGGGAGAGCTGGGGGGGGGCGTAGGGGGCGTCTCCTGCAATGGCTGCTCATGGGCCTTTTTAAGAAGGGGCTGTGGGAGGCCAGACAGGCTCTGGTTAAAAAGGCGGTGGATTGGGGGGTGGAGGGGGTTGTTAGGAGAGTAGAGGGGGACGTAAAGGGAAGGATGCGGTGGGATGTGAAGAGGTGGGGACATCATGCTGCTAGGGAGAGATGGAAGGGGGGTTTAGGTTTGATGGAAGGGATGTAGTGGTTGCTTAGTATATTGACATATGGTTTTTTTTGTGGAGACCGGAAAGTGCATAAGTGGAAAATGGGGACATGGTTTTTTGTCTTGGATAGTGGGCTATTGTTTTGGGTGGGATAAAGGGAGGTTTTGGTTAACAGTGGGTGGTTTAATTTGGGGTTCATTTTCATTTTCAACTGTAACAGGGACAGCATACAATAAGGAACATAAAATGAAAATGTAGAAATGCAAATGTTCAGGAAAGTTTTGTTTGGATTAGTAGGGAAAGGTAAATTAAGAATGTGTGCACATGTATGGGTGTTTTAAATAGTATGATAGGAAGTCGTTTTGTAGTTTGTATGGTATAGGGACAGATAGGATGTGATAACATGTATATGATTATTTTTGATATAAAATTAAGAAAGAAGGTAAAAACTCCCCTCCCAGCTGGTTGGAGGGGAGGAGAAGCCCGATTTCACAAAAAAAAAAAAAAAAAAAAAAATCTGTTCTTATCAGTTTAATATCTGATACGTCCCCTACCCGGGGACCATATATTAAATTGATTTTTGGAACAGGGAGATGGAATAGGGGCTTGCTCCGTCCACTCCACGCATCGACCTGGTCTTGCAGTATCTCCAGGAACGGTGCACTAACTCCTCCTAACTTTGTCAAAGTAAATGTTTTGGTACGCTAATCTGCGATGGGTTAAAGGCAATGCAAAAAAAAAGAAATCATTAGATGGGCAACGCTCTGTTTAATCTGCGTTATGTTTTCCCGCCCTTTTTGTTAAAAAAAAAAGAAAAAAAAAAAAAAAAAAACGTCCGTGTGTGTGTGTGTGTGTGTGTGTGTAAATGGCTGCATTTACATAGCGCTTTACAATTTGTTCCTCACATTTTACCCATTCACTCAGACGTTCACACACCGATGGCGGAGGCAACCATGCAAGGTGCCAACCTACCTGCTCATCAGGAGCAATTAGGGGATAAGTGTCTTTAAACAAAGCACAATTGATGCAAACACAGACAACGTGTTGTAAATGCTAGTACAGTAACATCCACCCCCCTGCGTCCTGTATCAGCCGCGCCGGGCGTGCCCGCTGGCCATAATGGGGGTTATCGCTTCTCGGCCTTTTGGCTAAGATCAAGTGTAGTATCTGTTCTTATCAGTTTAATATCTGATACGTCCCCTACCCGCGGACCATATATTAAATTGATTTTTGGAACAGGGAGATGGAATAGGGGCTTGCTCCGTCCACTCCACGCATCGACCTGGTCTTGCAGTATCTCCAGGAACGGTGCACTAACTCCTCCTAACTTTGTCAAAGTAAATGTTTTGGTACGCTAATCTGCGATGGGTTAAAGGCAATGCAAAAAAAAAGAAATCATTAGATGGGCAATGCTCTGTTTAATCTGCGTTATGTTTTCCCGCCCTTTTTGTTAAAAAAAAATACGTCCGTGTGTGTGTGTGTGTGTGTGTGTGTGTGTGTGTGTGTGTGTGTGTGTGTGTGTGTGTAAATGGCTGCATTTACATAGCGCTTTACAATTTGTTCCTCACATTTTACCCATTCACTCAGACGTTCACACACCGATGGCGGAGGCAACCATGCAAGGTGCCAACCTACCTGCTCATCAGGAGCAATTAGGGGATAAGTGTCTTTAAACAAAGCACAATTGATGCAAACACAGACAACGTGTTGTAAATGCTAGTACAGTAACATCCACCCCCCTGCGTACTGTATCAGCCGCGCCGGGCGTGCCCGCTGGCCATAATGGGGGTTATCGCTTCTCGGCCTTTTGGCTAAGATCAAGTGTAGTATCTGTTCTTATCAGTTTAATATCTGATACGTCCCCTACCCGGGGACCATATATTAAATTGATTTTTGGAACAGGGAGATGGAATAGGGGCTTGCTCCGTCCACTCCACGCATCGACCTGGTCTTGCAGTATCTCCAGGAACGGTGCACTAACTCCTCCTAACTTTGTCAAAGTAAATGTTTTGGTACGCTAATCTGCGATGGGTTAAAGGCAATGCAAAAAAAAAGAAATCATTAGATGGGCAACGCTCTGTTTAATCTGCGTTATGTTTTCCCGCCCTTTTTGTTAAAAAAAAAAAAAAAAAACGTCCGTGTGTGTGTGTGTGTGTGTGTGTGTAAATGGCTGCATTTACATAGCGCTTTACAATTTGTTCCTCACATTTTACCCATTCACTCAGACGTTCACACACCAATGGCGGAGGCAACCATGCAAGGTGCCAACCTACCTGCTCATCAGGAGCAATTAGGGGATAAGTGTCTTTAAACAAAGCACAATTGATGCAAACACAGACAACGTGTTGTAAATGCTAGTACAGTAACATCCACCCCCCTGCGTCCTGTATCAGCCGCGCCGGGCGTGCCCGCTGGCCATAATGGGGGTTATCGCTTCTCGGCCTTTTGGCTAAGATCAAGTGTAGTATCTGTTCTTATCAGTTTAATATCTGATACGTCCCCTACCCGGGGACCATATATTAAATTGATTTTTGGAACAGGGAGATGGAATAGGGGCTTGCTCCGTCCACTCCACGCATCGACCTGGTCTTGCAGTATCTCCAGGAACGGTGCACTAACTCCTCCTAACTTTGTCAAAGTAAATGTTTTGGTACGCTAATCTGCGATGGGTTAAAGGCAATGCAAAAAAAAAGAAATCATTAGATGGGCAATGCTCTGTTTAATCTGCGTTATGTTTTCCCGCCCTTTTTGTTAAAAAAAAATACGTCCGTGTGTGTGTGTGTGTGTGTGTGTGTGTGTGTGTGTGTGTGTGTGTGTGTGTGTGTGTGTGCGTGTGTGTAAATGGCTGCATTTACATAGCGCTTTACAATTTGTTCCTCACATTTTACCCATTCACTCAGACGTTCACACACCGATGGCGGAGGCAACCATGCAAGGTGCCAACCTACCTGCTCATCAGGAGCAATTAGGGGATAAGTGTCTTTAAACAAAGCACAATTGATGCAAACACAGACAACGTGTTGTAAATGCTAGTACAGTAACATCCACCCCCCTGCGTCCTGTATCAGCCGCGCCGGGCGTGCCCGCTGGCCATAATGGGGGTTATCGCTTCTCGGCCTTTTGGCTAAGATCAAGTGTAGTATCTGTTCTTATCAGTTTAATATCTGATACGTCCCCTACCCGGGGACCATATATTAAATTGATTTTTGGAACAGGGAGATGGAATAGGGGCTTGCTCCGTCCACTCCACGCATCGACCTGGTCTTGCAGTATCTCCAGGAACGGTGCACTAACTCCTCCTAACTTTGTCAAAGTAAATGTTTTGGTACGCTAATCTGCGATGGGTTAAAGGCAATGCAAAAAAAAAGAAATCATTAGATGGGCAATGCTCTGTTTAATCTGCGTTATGTTTTCCCGCCCTTTTTGTTAAAAAAAAATACGTCTGTGTGTGTGTGTGTGTGTGTGTGTGTGTGTGTGTGTGTGTGTGTGTGTGTGTGTGTGTGTGTGTAAATGGCTGCATTTACATAGCGCTTTACAATTTGTTCCTCACATTTTACCCATTCACTCAGACGTTCACACACCGATGGCGGAGGCAACCATGCAAGGTGCCAACCTACCTGCTCATCAGGAGCAATTAGGGGATAAGTGTCTTTAAACAAAGCACAATTGATGCAAACACAGACAACGTGTTGTAAATGCTAGTACAGTAACATCCACCCCCCTGCGTACTGTATCAGCCGCGCCGGGCGTGCCCGCTGGCCATAATGGGGGTTATCGCTTCTCGGCCTTTTGGCTAAGATCAAGTGTAGTATCTGTTCTTATCAGTTTAATATCTGATACGTCCCCTACCCGGGGACCATATATTAAATTGATTTTTGGAACAGGGAGATGGAATAGGGGCTTGCTCCGTCCACTCCACGCATCGACCTGGTCTTGCAGTATCTCCAGGAACGGTGCACTAACTCCTCCTAACTTTGTCAAAGTAAATGTTTTGGTACGCTAATCTGCGATGGGTTAAAGGCAATGCAAAAAAAAAGAAATCATTAGATGGGCAATGCTCTGTTTAATCTGCGTTATGTTTTCCCGCCCTTTTTGTTAAAAAAAAATACGTCTGTGTGTGTGTGTGTGTGTGTGTGTGTGTGTGTGTGTGTGTGTGTGTGTGTGTGTGTGTGTAAATGGCTGCATTTACATAGCGCTTTACAATTTGTTCCTCACATTTTACCCATTCACTCAGACGTTCACACACCGATGGCGGAGGCAACCATGCAAGGTGCCAACCTACCTGCTCATCAGGAGCAATTAGGGGATAAGTGTCTTTAAACAAAGCACAATTGATGCAAACACAGACAACGTGTTGTAAATGCTAGTACAGTAACATCCACCCCCCTGCGTACTGTATCAGCCGCGCCGGGCGTGCCCGCTGGCCATAATGGGGGTTATCGCTTCTCGGCCTTTTGGCTAAGATCAAGTGTAGTATCTGTTCTTATCAGTTTAATATCTGATACGTCCCCTACCCGGGGACCATATATTAAATTGATTTTTGGAACAGGGAGATGGAATAGGGGCTTGCTCCGTCCACTCCACGCATCGACCTGGTCTTGCAGTATCTCCAGGAACGGTGCACTAACTCCTCCTAACTTTGTCAAAGTAAATGTTTTGGTACGCTAATCTGCGATGGGTTAAAGGCAATGCAAAAAAAAAGAAATCATTAGATGGGCAATGCTCTGTTTAATCTGCGTTATGTTTTCCCGCCCTTTTTGTTAAAAAAAAATACGTCCGTGTGTGTGTGTGTGTGTGTGTGTGTGTGTGTGTGTGTGTGTGTGTGTGTGTGTGTGTGTGTGTGTGTGTGTGTGTGTGTGTGTGTGTGTAAATGGCTGCATTTACATAGCGCTTTACAATTTGTTCCTCACATTTTACCCATTCACTCAGACGTTCACACACCGATGGCGGAGGCAACCATGCAAGGTGCCAACCTACCTGCTCATCAGGAGCAATTAGGGGATAAGTGTCTTTAAACAAAGCACAATTGATGCAAACACAGACAACGTGTTGTAAATGCTAGTACAGTAACATCCACCCCCCTGCGTCCTGTATCAGCCGCGCCGGGCGTGCCCGCTGGCCATAATGGGGGTTATCGCTTCTCGGCCTTTGGCTAAGATCAAGTGGATGACCGGTGTATGCTGTTCCTGGTTTTGTTTGCTTGTTTATTATTTTTCTCACATTTCCACAGTCGTGCGGTGTATGGGACTGGAAATTGAGTTTTTTTTATTGTTTGTGCTGGCTTCTCCCTACGATGGCCAGCACTCCACGGCAGTCGACCCCTAGGGCTGGGTTACGGTTTTCGGCGAGGTTCATATGGAAGGATGGAACGATGCCCATGTGGAACAGAGATGTGTTTGTGGATGGTGTCATCATGACTCAACTCAAGTTGAAGGCGGACGATATTTTTTGCATCCAGCACAATGCCCAGGAGAGGGGCTACGATGTTTCCTTCAGATCCAGTTTGGGGCTCCAGGGGGTTTTGGAGGACTGCAAGCGGATGGAGGCTGATGTCGGACCCCTCAGCCATTTCGAGGTGTTTTCTCTGGACAGGCTGAATTTTCGAGTTATCAATGTCACAATGTACAACCCGTACGTGATCGATAAGGAGGTGACTGATTTTTTGGCCCCCTACGCTGAGGTGATATCTGAGGTCCGGAGGATCAGAGACAGACGTGGGATCTGGACGGGGCGGAGGCAGGTGCAGGTGCTCCTAAAGGCTGTTCCCGGTGGCTGTGACGGGCTGGCTCATCCCCCAGCCTTCTTTTCCTTGGGGCCTGATAGGGGGTATTTGTTTTATAACAACCAGCCCCCTTTCTGCCGAAGGTGCCGGGTGGCAGGGCACTCTGATGGAAAGTGTGGGGAGGTGAGGTGCCACCATTGCAAGGAGGAGGGCCACATGGCTAAAGATTGTAAGGTTGGTAAGAAATGCCACAACTGCAGTTCCACCGACCACCTGGTGAGGGCCTGTCCCCAGGAGCGGCGGTATTCGTCAGTGGTGGTGATGGGGAAGGAGCTTGCACCGAAGACCGGAGAGGAGGAAGAAAGTGCACCAGTGGCACCAGCACCAGCACCAATAGAGGCGATTCCTGTGGAGAAGGACGCAGAGGCGGAGACGGTACTCCTGGTTGGCAACAAGACAGTTTCCCCTTTGTCTTCCGATGGAGAGGCGATGGACGAGGAGGAGGTGGTCGGTGGAGCCAGCGGAGCCAGTGGAGCCAGTGGAGCCAGAAAACGGAGGTTAAGGGTTAAAAGGACTACACCTGGGTCAGAAGGTATGGGGGCAGGGGAAATTACCGGTGGGGGCCCACAAAAAAAGGTAAGGGGAGGGAAGGGAGGTAGGGTGGCCCTCTTAGTGCAACAGGTCGGTGGGGAGCAGGGGGTTGGTGGGGGAGTGGGTTTGGCGGATGTTGAGGCTGAGGGGGAGGGGGTTTGTTTACCGGTTTCCCCTGTCCTGGACAGTATGGACAGTATGGACCCTTTTGAGACTCCAAGCCTTGGGGAAGGGTTACAGGTGGGAGCACCCAACACTTTGCCTGCTTCTTGGGATAAGGGGGAGGATGGGGAGGACAGTTAAAAGTGGGGGTAGGGGTATTTTTGTGGGTTGGTTTTTTGTTTAATTTAATTTTATTATTGTCAATGGCTTTCACAGTGGGCACTTTTAATGCACGGGGGTTGAGGGGTTCTGTTAAGAGGAGGGGCTTTTTTGATTATGTTGCCTCACTCAGGCTTACCGTTT
The DNA here is from genome assembly GCF_963971535.1 of Notolepis coatsorum. Lineage (NCBI taxonomy): Eukaryota > Metazoa > Chordata > Actinopteri > Aulopiformes > Paralepididae > Notolepis > Notolepis coatsorum. The sequence goes on from NC_140171.1 coordinate 180,689,925, forward strand.
GTTTTGTTCAAGAGGTGCACTTACGGGATGGGAGGGATTGTGGTGTGTTTTCAAAGGAATGGGACAAGGGGGAATCGTTTTGGTCAGTGGGGGGGGTTCACTCATCTGGTGTGGGGATACTGTTTGGAAACCGGGAGGCAAGGGTGGTGGGTTCTTTTGTAATTGTGCAGGGGAGGGTTATGGGGGTTGATGTGAATATTGGGGTTTTGAAATTGAGGGTGGTGGTGGTGTACGGGCCACAGAGGGCGGGTGAAAGGAGTGCCATGATGGAGGCTTTAAGGCCTTTTTTTGCCACAAACAGGCAGATGGTGGTGGGGGGTGATTTTAATGTGGATCTGGGGAGGGTGGGTGATCCAAGTGCTGGGTGTGTGGGTTCTTTTTTTAAGGGGCAGGGGCTTGTGGATGGAGGGAAGGCACTTACCCCTCGAATAGATGGTCCCACATGGCGTAACTCCCGGGGGGTAGCCAGGCGTCTCGATTATGTGTTTTTTTCTCGGTCCTTGGTCCTATTGTCGGGCCGGGTGGTCCCTGTTTTTTTCTCTGACCATGATGGGCTCCTCTTTCGGGTCCGGTCTAGCGCTCCTGTTTTCGGCCCCGGGTACTGGAGGTTGAACTCCAGTGTCCTTGGCGAGGATGAGTTCTGCAGTAGCTTTGTCTCCTTTTTCCGGGGGCTCGAGGGACTTAGGGCTTTGTTTTCTGGTGTGGTGGAGTGGTGGGAGGGGGCTAAGGAGAGGATAAAGGGGTTTTGTATTATGTATTGTCAACGGAGGGCGAAGGAGGCGGGGAGGGAAGTGCTCCGTCTTCAACACCTCCTCGAGCTCGAGTACACTTTGGGTAACCTAGGTGGCGCTGTAGACCAGCGGGCTTGTGACTCCCTTAAGACAGAACTTAGGGATGTCTATGAGGATAAGGCCCGTGCTTACCTGACGCGGTCACGTCGTGAGTTCTTGGAGAAGAATGAGACGTGTTCCGCAGCCTTTTTCAGCAGCGTGAGGGCTGATAAGGGAAGGAAGGTGATATCGGGAGTTAGGGACAGTCAGGGTCAGGTGGTTACTGAGACAGGGGAGATGGTAAGGGTCGCAACCGATCACTTCCGCTCCTTCTTCTGTGAACGAGTGGTGGATGAGGAGCGAGCAGAGGCTTTTTTGCAGCTTGTGGCTCAGAGGGTACCGTCAGACCTGGCTGAGGCTTTGGAGGCCCCTCTCTCTCTCGAGGAATTGGAGGGTGCCCTTCGTAGAATGGGCAAGCGTAAGGTTCCGGGCATCGATGGCCTGCCGGCTGAGTTTTATCTCATGTTTTGGGATATTCTCGGCCCGGTGGTTCTCGAGGTCCTGACCGAGGTCCTCCGCACAGGGGCACTGGGAGGGTCAATGGCTAAGGGGGTGATCTCACTTCTGTTTAAGAAGGGGGACGCCTCTGACCTTAAGAACTGGCGGCCATTGACCATGCTGTGTGTTGATTACAAGCTTTTGGCTAAGGTTCTCACAGACCGTCTGTGCACAGCTCTCCCAGATGCGGTCCATGTGGACCAGACGTGTGGGGTGGCTGGGCGCTCGTTGAGATGGAATCTCCAGCTCATCAGAGACGTCATCGCTTGGGCAGAGGATCGGGACCTGCCACTTATGGTGGTGGGTCTTGATCAGGCCAAAGCCTTTGATAGGGTTCACTGGGGTTTTATGTTCAAAGTTTTAGAGAGAATAGGCTTAGGGCGGGTTTTTGTTGGGTGGCTGCGTACTCTGTACACAGCAGTGGGGAGCACGGTTTCTGTTAATGGGCACTTGGGGGAGTTTTTTGGGTTGCACGCAGGGGTAAGACAGGGGTGTCCGCTCTCTCCCCTGCTCTACGTCCTTTATATGGAGCCCCTGGCGGCGGCCATTAGGGCTGACCCGGGTGTGAAGGGTATCCTGGTACCAGGCAGCAGGGGCCTGAGGGTCAAGTTGTCGCAGTATGCGGATGATACCACACTGCTACTGGACAACGATGCGTGTCTGAGTCGGTCTTTGGAGATCTTCCAGGACTTTGGCCGGGTGTCTGGCGCGGAGCTCAACCGTGCTAAATCCTCGGTTAAGTTCTTTGGGCGGTGGAAGAGTAGGTCAGACGTACCAGGAGGGCTGTCGCTCTGTGAAGGGGCCCTGAGGATTCTTGGGGTCCTCTTTGAGGCAGCCCACAGTGCCACGGTCAACTGGACCAGGCGAATAGATGCAGTTCATAAAAAGTTTGCCCTCTGGAAGGCCAGGAGACTGACCTTTACGGGGAAGGTACTGGTTTTGAAGGTAGACGTGTTGCCGTCCCTCCTGTACCTGGCGTACATCTTTCCGATGCCGGCCAGCATGCGGAGGCCGCTCACTCGGCTTGTGTTTCGTTTCATGTGGGGGGGGGAGTTATGAATACGTGGCGAGGGCACGCATGTTGGCTCCGGTGGGGGAAGGGGGGAGGGACGTGCCCCATTTCCCACTCAAGTTGGACTGCATTTTTGTTTCTTTTTTGCTCAAAGAATTGTCCTCTCCGGTAGTCCATCCATCTGGCTACTTCCTCCGGTTCTACTTTGCCTACCCGGCAAGGAGGGTCATGGCCTGGTCCAATTCGGCCCCCCGGGCGGAGCAGTTGCCGTGGCATTTTGGCCACGCGGCAAAGTGGCTGCGGGCTCATCCTGGGGTTTTGGAAGGGGATGTGGGGTTGGACCAGAAGAGGCTCTATGCCGAGGTGAGACAGGGAGTGACCGCGCCAGCTGTGGTGGGGATACCCGCTACAGTTTGGTTGTCGGTACAACTGCCTGGCCTGGACAATGGGCTCAAGGATTTAGGATGGCTGATGTTACACAGGAGTTTGCCGGTGCGTGAGAACATGCACCGGCATGGCTTGGCGAGATCCCCGGTGTGCTTTGTGGACGAGACTATTAGACACGTCATGTGGGACTGTCCTTTTGCAGGGGTGGTGTGGGCTAGGGCATCTGTGTTGATTGGGAGGTTGGAGGGGAGTGTTGGGGTCACATGGGCAAGATTGGAGAGAGGGATTGGGAGAGCTGGGGGGGGGCGTAGGGGGCGTCTCCTGCAATGGCTGCTCATGGGCCTTTTTAAGAAGGGGCTGTGGGAGGCCAGACAGGCTCTGGTTAAAAAGGCGGTGGATTGGGGGGTGGAGGGGGTTGTTAGGAGAGTAGAGGGGGACGTAAAGGGAAGGATGCGGTGGGATGTGAAGAGGTGGGGACATCATGCTGCTAGGGAGAGATGGAAGGGGGGTTTAGGTTTGATGGAAGGGATGTAGTGGTTGCTTAGTATATTGACATATGGTTTTTTTTGTGGAGACCGGAAAGTGCATAAGTGGAAAATGGGGACATGGTTTTTTGTCTTGGATAGTGGGCTATTGTTTTGGGTGGGATAAAGGGAGGTTTTGGTTAACAGTGGGTGGTTTAATTTGGGGTTCATTTTCATTTTCAACTGTAACAGGGACAGCATACAATAAGGAACATAAAATGAAAATGTAGAAATGCAAATGTTCAGGAAAGTTTTGTTTGGATTAGTAGGGAAAGGTAAATTAAGAATGTGTGCACATGTATGGGTGTTTTAAATAGTATGATAGGAAGTCGTTTTGTAGTTTGTATGGTATAGGGACAGATAGGATGTGATAACATGTATATGATTATTTTTGATATAAAATTAAGAAAGAAGGTAAAAACTCCCCTCCCAGCTGGTTGGAGGGGAGGAGAAGCCCGATTTCACAAAAAAAAAAAAAAAAAAAAAATCTGTTCTTATCAGTTTAATATCTGATACGTCCCCTACCCGGGGACCATATATTAAATTGATTTTTGGAACAGGGAGATGGAATAGGGGCTTGCTCCGTCCACTCCACGCATCGACCTGGTCTTGCAGTATCTCCAGGAACGGTGCACTAACTCCTCCTAACTTTGTCAAAGTAAATGTTTTGGTACGCTAATCTGCGATGGGTTAAAGGCAATGCAAAAAAAAAGAAATCATTAGATGGGCAACGCTCTGTTTAATCTGCGTTATGTTTTCCCGCCCTTTTTGTTAAAAAAAAAAAAAAAAAAAAAAAAAAAAACGTCCGTGTGTGTGTGTGTGTGTGTGTGTAAATGGCTGCATTTACATAGCGCTTTACAATTTGTTCCTCACATTTTACCCATTCACTCAGACGTTCACACACCGATGGCGGAGGCAACCATGCAAGGTGCCAACCTACCTGCTCATCAGGAGCAATTAGGGGATAAGTGTCTTTAAACAAAGCACAATTGATGCAAACACAGACAACGTGTTGTAAATGCTAGTACAGTAACATCCACCCCCCTGCGTCCTGTATCAGCCGCGCCGGGCGTGCCCGCTGGCCATAATGGGGGTTATCGCTTCTCGGCCTTTTGGCTAAGATCAAGTGTAGTATCTGTTCTTATCAGTTTAATATCTGATACGTCCCCTACCCGGGGACCATATATTAAATTGATTTTTGGAACAGGGAGATGGAATAGGGGCTTGCTCCGTCCACTCCACGCATCGACCTGGTCTTGCAGTATCTCCAGGAACGGTGCACTAACTCCTCCTAACTTTGTCAAAGTAAATGTTTTGGTACGCTAATCTGCGATGGGTTAAAGGCAATGCAAAAAAAAAGAAATCATTAGATGGGCAATGCTCTGTTTAATCTGCGTTATGTTTTCCCGCCCTTTTTGTTAAAAAAAAATACGTCCGTGTGTGTGTGTGTGTGTGTGTGTGTGTGTGTGTGTGTGTGTGTGTGTGTGTGTGTGTGTGTGTGTGTGTGTGTGTGTGTGTGTGTGTAAATGGCTGCATTTACATAGCGCTTTACAATTTGTTCCTCACATTTTACCCATTCACTCAGACGTTCACACACCGATGGCGGAGGCAACCATGCAAGGTGCCAACCTACCTGCTCATCAGGAGCAATTAGGGGATAAGTGTCTTTAAACAAAGCACAATTGATGCAAACACAGACAACGTGTTGTAAATGCTAGTACAGTAACATCCACCCCCCTGCGTCCTGTATCAGCCACGCCGGGCGTGCCCGCTGGCCATAATGGGGGTTATCGCTTCTCTGCCTTTTGGCTAAGATCAAGTGTAGTATCTGTTCTTATCAGTTTAATATCTGATACGTCCCCTACCCGGGGACCATATATTAAATTGATTTTTGGAACAGGGAGATGGAATAGGGGCTTGCTCCGTCCACTCCACGCATCGACCTGGTCTTGCAGTATCTCCAGGAACGGTGCACTAACTCCTCCTAACTTTGTCAAAGTAAATGTTTTGGTACGCTAATCTGCGATGGGTTAAAGGCAATGCAAAAAAAAAAAATCATTAGATGGGCAACGCTCTGTTTAATCTGCGTTATGTTTTCCCGCCCTTTTTGTTAAAAAAAAAAGAAAAAAAAAAAAAAAAAAACGTCTGTGTGTGTGTGTGTGTGTGTGTGTGTAAATGGCTGCATTTACATAGCGCTTTACAATTTGTTCCTCACATTTTACCCATTCACTCAGACGTTCACACACCGATGGCGGAGGCAACCATGCAAGGTGCCAACCTACCTGCTCATCAGGAGCAATTAGGGGATAAGTGTCTTTAAACAAAGCACAATTGATGCAAACACAGACAACGTGTTGTAAATGCTAGTACAGTAACATCCACCCCCCTGCGTACTGTATCAGCCGCGCCGGGCGTGCCCGCTGGCCATAATGGGGGTTATCGCTTCTCGGCCTTTTGGCTAAGATCAAGTGTAGTATCTGTTCTTATCAGTTTAATATCTGATACGTCCCCTACCCGGGGACCATATATTAAATTGATTTTTGGAACAGGGAGATGGAATAGGGGCTTGCTCCGTCCACTCCACGCATCGACCTGGTCTTGCAGTATCTCCAGGAACGGTGCACTAACTCCTCCTAACTTTGTCAAAGTAAATGTTTTGGTACGCTAATCTGCGATGGGTTAAAGGCAATGCAAAAAAAAAGAAATCATTAGATGGGCAATGCTCTGTTTAATCTGCGTTATGTTTTCCCGCCCTTTTTGTTAAAAAAAAATACGTCCGTGTGTGTGTGTGTGTGTGTGTGTGTGTGTGTGTGTGTGTGTGTGTGTGTGTGTGTGTGTGTGTGTGTGTAAATGGCTGCATTTACATAGCGCTTTACAATTTGTTCCTCACATTTTACCCATTCACTCAGACGTTCACACACCGATGGCGGAGGCAACCATGCAAGGTGCCAACCTACCTGCTCATCAGGAGCAATTAGGGGATAAGTGTCTTTAAACAAAGCACAATTGATGCAAACACAGACAACGTGTTGTAAATGCTAGTACAGTAACATCCACCCCCCTGCGTCCTGTATCAGCCGCGCCGGGCGTGCCCGCTGGCCATAATGGGGGTTATCGCTTCTCGGCCTTTTGGCTAAGATCGTGGAGGATCGTTTCGCGTTTATTATTTTACTCTCATTTCCACAGTCGTGCGGTGTATGGGACGTGGAAAGGGAGGTCTTTTTTGTTTTCTGTGCTGGCTTCTCCCTAGGAGGGTCAGTATTTAAGTTTCTTAGTTTTTTCTCTTTTGTTGGGTGTGGGTGACCGGCCTGTTTGCGATGGCCGGCTCATCCCCTGACTCTGCACAGTCGACCCCCGGGGTCGGACTGAGGCGCACAGCCCGTTTTTCCTGCTCCGGACCGGGGGAGTTGCTGGAGAGAGGCCTTTTCGTCAGGGGTGTCCTGGTGAAGCAGCTCGGCCTGAAGGTGGAGGAGGTTTACTGCCTGCAGTCGAACCTGCCAGAGAAGTGCTACGATGTGACCTTGAAGACTGAGGGCAGATACAACGACATGTTGAAGAAGTGCGAGGAATCGGCAGCCGTTGGTCTGCTGTCAGGCTTCAAGGTCACGGGTTTGGACAAGCCCAATTTCAGGTTAGTCACAATCCAAATGTATAATCCATTTGTGACTGACCTGACTTTGGCTTCCTTCCTGGGGAAATACGGGGACACGAGTTCTGCGGCACGGTATTGTTTGGATCCGTGGGGAATTTGGACTGGACGTAGGCAGTATCAAGTGCTGCTTCACCAGGACAAGGACGGGCACGAGGGCCTCAAACACCCGCCTGCCTTCTTCACCTTGGGCGGCGACAGGGGTTTCCTCTATTACTCCCGACAGCCGCCTTTTTGTAGGCGGTGCAGGACATCGGGTCACACAGAGGCGGGTTGTAGCGGTGCCACCTGCCGTTTCTGTGGAGGGGACCACGAGACGAGGAACTGTGGGGCTCCGAAGAAGTGCCATGGCTGTGGGCTGGAGGGCCACCTCTTCAGGAGCTGTCCCAACCGCCAGAGGACCTTCGCTGAAGCGGTGGGCGGAGGAAGAAGCGGGGCCCGAGGTCCGGCCCAGACAGCGGCTCCAGCAGCGGCGGCAGAGGCCCAGGCGGGGAAGGCGGCTCCAGCGGATGCTCCGGCATTGGCGGTGGCAGAGGCCCAGGCGGTGCGGCCGGCTCCGGCGGAAGCTCCGGCATCGGCGATGGCAGAGGCCCAGGCGGCGCGGCCGGCTCCGGCAGAAGCTCCAGCATCGGCGGTGGCAGAGGCCCATGCGGGGGAGGTGGCTCCGGCGGAGTTTCCAGCATCGGCAGTGGCAGAGGCCCAGGCGGGGAAGGCGGCTCCGGAGGGAGCTCCAGCAGTGACGGCAACATCGGCCCATACAAGGGAGGCGGCCTCGGTGGCGGATCCGGCGCAGGCTCCAGCGACGTCTCCAAGGAGGACTCGGAGGCCAGCTCCGGCCCCACCGGCGCAGAGGAAAAGGATGGCACCTGCACCACTAGCAGGCCAGGAGGAGGCGGTACGGAGGCAGAAGGTGCAGTCAGTGTCTGCCCCACCGGGAGAGCAGGAGGGGGCAGGACGGAGGCACGGGACGCAGTCGGCGTCTGCACCACCGGGCGTGCAGGGGGAGATGGGACAGGGGGCCAGCATGGCAGGGATGGTGACAGGCACTGGTAGCCAGAGAGTTTCAGTGGCTGGACCATCGCTCCGGGCTCCAGAGCCCACAGAGGGGGGTTTTATGCAACGGATTGGGTCAGTTGTTGCATCAGCTGCCAGGAAGATCCGGACCTCACAGGGTCTGGGGCTCTCGGGTGAGGGAGGCGTGAGGAAGGCCAAGGGGCCTGGGGGTCAAGGGATGGGTGGTGGGTTTGGTCTGGGTGGCACGGGTGTTTCTGGCGGACTGGGGGAAGGGGGAGGGGGTTCTTCTCCCAGCTCAGAGGGATCGTCGGGGGAAAGTTTGGGGTTGGAGATGGACTATTCCCCATGCCTTGTGGCTTTGTCCCCTTTGGGGACTGACGCTTATGAGGGTTCAGAGAGGCCACCAACTTCCCCCAACGTGATGCCCTATTCGTGGGCAGAGGCGTCAGAAGAGCTCTACCAGGACCTTGGGATTTAGAGGGGTCTGGGAGTGTTTTTTCTTGTTTTTTCCAAAATGTCTTTTATAGCTGCTACTTTTAACGTCAGAGGCTTGAGGGACCGAGTCAAAAGAGCGGCTGTGTTTGATTTCCTCGGTTCCCTTCATTTCTCTTTCTGTTTTTTGCAGGAGGTGCACTTGAAGGGTGGGGAGGATGTGAGGGATTTCCAGAAGGAGTGGAGTGGGGGGGATTCAGTGTGGAGTGTGGGGGGGGTTCATTCTGATGGGGTGGGCTTTTTGTTTGGGAGGGGAGTCAGGGTGGAGGACGTTTTTGTTGTTTCTCAGGGGAGGGTTTTTGGTGCTGATATAGCAATTGGGGAATGTAGGTTGAGGGTTATTGGGGTGTATGGGTGTCAGGGGGTTGCAGATAGGGTTAGACTGTTTGAGGGGTTAGTGCCACATTGTGCGACAAATAGACTGTTGGTCATTGGGGGTGATTTTAATTGTGAGTTGGGGAGGGGGGATATGGGTGGTAGGTGCATCGCGGGGCTCATGGCTTCTTTTGGGTTGGTGGACGGGGGGAGGGCTGTCACTCCCCGTTTGGATGGTCCCACATGGCGTAACTCCCGGGGGGTCGCCAGGCGGCTGGACTACATCCTCGCTTCACGGTCTTTGGGTCTGTTGTCTGGACGGGTGGTCCCTGCTTTTTTTTTCGGACCATGACGGGGTCCTCCTGCGGTTTCGGTCGGCCGTTCCGGTTTTTGGGCGCGGGTACTGGAGGCTGAACTCCGGCATCCTCAGTGAGGCTGAGTTTGCCGGTGGTTTCGCCCTTTTTTTCCGGGGGCTTGAGGGACTCAGGCCATTCTTTGCCGGTGTGGTGGAGTGGTGGGAGGTGGCCAAGGAGAGGATAAGGGGGTTTGCCATTGGGTACAGCAAAAGGAGGGCGAAGAAGGCGGGGAGGGAGGTGCACCGTCTTCAACGTCTCCTCGAGTTCGAGTACACCTTGGGTAACCAAGGTGGCATTGTAGATCAGCGGGCTTGTGACTCCCTTAAAGCCGAGCTTAGGGGGGTCTATGAAGTTAGGGCCCGTGCTTTCCTATCGCGGTCACGTCGGGATTTCTTGGAGAAGGATGAGACGTGTTCTGCAGCTTTTTTTGGCAGTGTAAGGGCCGATAAGGTAAGGAAGACGATCACGGGGGTTAGGGACAGCCGGGGTCAGGTGACAACAGAAGCAGGGGAGATGGTAAGGGTCTCAACAGACCACTTCCGCTCTTTCTTCTGTGAACGGGTGGTGGATGAGGACCGCGCAGAGGCTTTTTTGCAGCTCGTGGCTCAAAGGGTTTCGCCCGACCTGGCTGAGGCTTTGGAGGCCCCTCTCTCTCTCGAGGAATTGGAGGGTGCCCTTCGTAGGATGGGCAAGCGTAAGGTTCCGGGCATCGACGGCCTGCCGGCTGAGTTTTATCTCAGGTTTTGGGATATTCTCGGCCCGGTGGTTCTAGAGGTCCTGACCGAGGTCCTCCGCACAGGGGCGCTGGGAGGGTCGATGGCTAAGGGGGTGATCTCACTTCTGTTCAAGAAGGGGGACGCCTCTGACCTTAATAACTGGCGGCCTTTGACCATGCTGTGTGTGGACTATAAGCTATTGGCTAAGGTCCTCACGGACCGTCTGTGCGCAGCTCTCCCGGATGCGGTCCATGTGGACCAGACGTGTGGGGTGGCTGGGCGCTCGTTGAGATGGAACCTCCAGCTCATCAGAGACGTCATCGCTTGGGCAGAGGATCGGGATTTGCCACTTATGGTTGTGGGTCTCGATCAGGCCAAAGCCTTTGATAGGGTTCACTGGGGTTTTATGTTCAAGGTTCTAGAGAGGATAGGGTTAGGGCGGGTTTTTGTTGGGTGGCTGCGTACCCTGTACACAGCAGTGGGGAGCACGGTTTCCGTTAATGGGCACTTGGGGGAGTTTTTTGGGTTGCACGCAGGGGTAAGACAGGGGTGTCCGCTCTCACCCCTGCTCTACGTCCTTTACATGGAGCCCCTGGCGGCGGCCATTAGGGCTGACCCGGGTGTGAAAGGTATCCTGGTACCAGGCAGCAGGGGCCTGAGGGTCAAGTTGTCGCAGTATGCGGATGACACCACACTGCTGCTGGACAACGATGCGTGTCTGAGTCGGTCTTTGGAGATCTTCCAGGACTTTGGCCGGGTGTCTGGAGCGGAGCTCAATCTCGCCAAATCCTCGGTCAAGTTCTTTGGGCAGTGGAGGAGTAGGTCAGACGTACCAGGAGGGCTGTCGCTCTGTGAGGGGCCCTTGAGGATTCTTGGGGTCCACTTTGAGGCAGCCCGTAGCGCCGTGGCCAACTGGACCAGGCGCATGGAAGCAGTCCAGAAGAAGTTCACCCTCTGGAAGGCCAGGAGACTGACCTTCATGGGCAAAGTCCTGGTTCTGAAGGTGGACGTGTTGCCATCCCTCCTGTTCCTGGCATACATCTACCCTATGCCGGCCAGCATGCGGAGGCCTCTGATCCGCCTCATGTTCGGTTTCCTTTGGGGGGGAAGTTACGAGTATGTGGCGAGGGCCCGCATGCTGGCACCCATGGGGGACGGGGGGCGGGATGTGCCTCACCTCCCGCTCAAGCTGGATTGTATTTTTGTTTCCTTTTTGTTGAAGGAGTTGTCCTCTCCGGTGGTTCATCCATCAGGCCATTTCCTGCGTTTCTTTTTCGCTTACCCGGCGAGGAGGCTTATGGTCTGGAACAACTCGGGCCCCCGGGCAGAGCAGTTGCCCTGGCATTATGGCCACGCGGCCAAGTGGCTTCGGGCTCACCCCGAGGCTTTGGATCGGGACGTGGGGCCGGACCATAGGAGGCTCTATGCCGAGGTGAGGCAGGGAGTGAACGCTCCAGCCATGGTGGGCATTCCCTCTACGGTCTGGTTGTCGGTCCAACTGCCTGGCCTGGACAACGGGCTCAAGGACCTGAACTGGCTAGTGTTACATAAGAGCCTGCCGGTGCGGTCCATCATGCACCGGCATGGCCTGGCGAGGTCCGCGGGGTGCCCCAGAGCTGTGTGCTCTGGGGAAGAGACCATTAGACATGCCATGTGGGACTGTCCATTTGCGGGGGTTGTTTGGGCCAGGGCTTTGGTGCTATTGGGGAGAGTGGAGGGTGGGTTTACGCTGTCTTGGCCCAGAGTAGAGAGGGGCATAGGAAGGGTGACTGGAGGAGCACGGGGAAGGCTGGTGGCCTGGTTGATCATCAGCCTTTTCAAGCAGACAATTTGGGGGGCCAGACAGGCTTTGGTGAAAACCAACGCAGACTGGGGGGTGGAGGGTGTTGTGAGAAGGGTTGAGGGAGACTTGAGAGGGAGGATGAGGCGAGATGTGGCGAGGTGGGGTCAACATGCGGCCCTAGAACGGTGGAAAGGGGGAATGGGACTAATGTAGTAGTTTTGTCGTGCCCGAGAGTGGTTTAGTGGCTGGCATGGGGTTTTTGTTTTGTTGTGTAGTAATTGTTTTTTGGTTCGGTATAGGTATGTGATTGGTTTTGTATTATGTATGTCTGTTTTTTTGATAATAAAATAAGAATGAAGGTAAAACTCCTCTCCCAGCTGTTTGGAGAGGAGGTAACACCTGATTTCACAAAAAAAAAAAAAAAAAATCTGTTCTTATCAGTTTAATATCTGATACGTCCCCTACCCGGGGACCATATATTAAATTGATTTTTGGAACAGGGAGATGGAATAGGGGCTTGCTCCGTCCACTCCACGCATCGACCTGGTCTTGCAGTATCTCCAGGAACGGTGCACTAACTCCTCCTAACTTTGTCAAAGTAAATGTTTTGGTACGCTAATCTGCGATGGGTTAAAGGCAATGCAAAAAAAAAGAAATCATTAGATGGGCAACGCTCTGTTTAATCTGCGTTATGTTTTCCCGCCCTTTTTGTTAAAAAAAAAAAAAAAAAAAAAAAAAAAAAAACGTCCGTGTGTGTGTGTGTGTGTGTGTGTGTGTGTAAATGGCTGCATTTACATAGCGCTTTACAATTTGTTCCTCACATTTTACCCATTCACTCAGACGTTCACACACCGATGGCGGAGGCAACCATGCAAGGTGCCAACCTACCTGCTCATCAGGAGCAATTAGGGGATAAGTGTCTTTAAACAAAGCACAATTGATGCAAACACAGACAACGTGTTGTAAATGCTAGTACAGTAACATCCACCCCCCTGCGTACTGTATCAGCCGCGCCGGGCGTGCCCGCTGGCCATAATGGGGGTTATCGCTTCTCGGCCTTTTGGCTAAGATCAAGTGTAGTATCTGTTCTTATCAGTTTAATATCTGATACGTCCCCTACCCGGGGACCATATATTAAATTGATTTTTGGAACAGGGAGATGGAATAGGGGCTTGCTCCGTCCACTCCACGCATCGACCTGGTCTTGCAGTATCTCCAGGAACGGTGCACTAACTCCTCCTAACTTTGTCAAAGTAAATGTTTTGGTACGCTAATCTGCGATGGGTTAAAGGCAATGCAAAAAAAAAGAAATCATTAGATGGGCAACGCTCTGTTTAATCTGCGTTATGTTTTCCCGCCCTTTTTGTTAAAAAAAAAAAAAAAAAAAAAAAAAAAAAACGTCTGTGTGTGTGTGTGTGTGTGTGTGTGTAAATGGCTGCATTTACATAGCGCTTTACAATTTGTTCCTCACATTTTACCCATTCACTCAGACGTTCACACACCGATGGCGGAGGCAACCATGCAAGGTGCCAACCTACCTGCTCATCAGGAGCAATTAGGGGATAAGTGTCTTTAAACAAAGCACAATTGATGCAAACACAGACAACGTGTTGTAAATGCTAGTACAGTAACATCCACCCCCCTGCGTACTGTATCAGCCGCGCCGGGCGTGCCCGCTGGCCATAATGGGGGTTATCGCTTCTCGGCCTTTTGGCTAAGATCGTGGAGGATCGTTTCGCGTTTATTATTTTACTCTCATTTCCACAGTCGTGCGGTGTATGGGACGTGGAAAGGGAGGTCTTTTTTGTTTTCTGTGCTGGCTTCTCCCTAGGAGGGTCAGTACTTAAGTTTCTTAGTTTTTTCTCTTTTGTTGGGTGTGGGTGACCGGCCTGTTTGCGATGGCCGGCTCATCCCCTGACTCTGCACAGTCGACCCCCGGGGTCGGACTGAGGCGCACAGCCCGTTTTTCCTGCTCCGGACCGGGGGAGTTGCTGGAGAGAGGCCTTTTCGTCAGGGGTGTCCTGGTGAAGCAGCTCGGCCTGAAGGTGGAGGAGGTTTACTGCCTGCAGTCGAACCTGCCAGAGAAGTGCTACGATGTGACCTTGAAGACTGAGGGCAGATACAACGACATGTTGAAGAAGTGCGAGGAATCGGCAGCCGTTGGTCTGCTGTCAGGCTTCAAGGTCACGGGTTTGGACAAGCCCAATTTCAGGTTAGTCACAATCCAAATGTATAATCCATTTGTGACTGACCTGACTTTGGCTTCCTTCCTGGGGAAATACGGGGACACGAGTTCTGCGGCACGGTATTGTTTGGATCCGTGGGGAATTTGGACTGGACGTAGGCAGTATCAAGTGCTGCTTCACCAGGACAAGGACGGGCACGAGGGCCTCAAACACCCGCCTGCCTTCTTCACCTTGGGCGGCGACAGGGGTTTCCTCTATTACTCCCGGCAGCCGCCTTTTTGTAGGCGGTGCAGGACATCGGGTCACACAGAGGCGGGTTGTAGCGGTGCCACCTGCCGTTTCTGTGGAGGGGACCACGAGACGAGGAACTGTGGGGCTCCGAAGAAGTGCCATGGCTGTGGGCTGGAGGGCCACCTCTTCAGGAGCTGTCCCAACCGCCAGAGGACCTTCGCTGAAGCGGTGGGCGGAGGAAGAAGCGGGGCCCGAGGTCCGGCCCAGACAGCGGCTCCAGCAGCGGCGGCAGAGGCCCAGGCGGGGAAGGCGGCTCCAGCGGATGCTCCGGCATTGGCGGTGGCAGAGGCCCAGGCGGTGCGGCCGGCTCCGGCGGAAGCTCCGGCATCGGCGATGGCAGAGGCCCAGGCGGCGCGGCCGGCTCCGGCAGAAGCTCCAGCATCGGCGGTGGCAGAGGCCCATGCGGGGGAGGTGGCTCCGGCGGAGTTTCCAGCATCGGCAGTAGCAGAGGCCCAGGCGGGGAAGGCGGCTCCGGAGGGAGCTCCAGCAGTGACGGCAACATCGGCCCATACAAGGGAGGCGGCCTCGGTGGCGGATCCGGCGCAGGCTCCGGCGACGTCTCCAAGGAGGACTCGGAGGCCAGCTCCGGCCCCACCGGCGCAGAGGAAAAGGATGGCACCTGCACCACTAGCAGGCCAGGAGGAGGCGGTACGGAGGCAGAAGGTGCAGTCAGTGTCTGCCCCACCGGGAGAGCAGGAGGGGGCAGGACGGAGGCACGGGACGCAGTCGGCGTCTGCTCCACCAGGCGTGCAGGGGGAGATGGGACAGGGGGCCAGCATGGCGGGGATGGTGACAGGCACTGGTAGCCAGAGAGTTTCAGTGGCTGGACCATCGCTCCGGGCTCCAGAGCCCACAGAGGGGGGTTTTATGCAACGGATTGGGTCAGTTGTTGCATCAGCTGCCAGGAAGATCCGGACCTCACAGGGTCTGGGGCTCTCGGGTGAGGGAGGCGTGAGGAAGGCCAAGGGGCCTGGGGGTCAAGGGATGGGTGGTGGGTTTGGTCTGGGTGGCACGGGTGTTTCTGGCGGACTGGGGGAAGGGGGAGGGGGTTCTTCTCCCAGCTCAGAGGGATCGTCGGGGGAAAGTTTGGGGTTGGAGATGGACTTTTCCCCAAGCCTTGTGGCTTTGTCCCCTTTGGGGACTGACGCTTATGAGGGTTCAGAGAGGCCACCAACTTCCCCCAACGTGATGCCCTATTCGTGGGCAGAGGCGTCAGAGGAGCTCTACCGGGACCTTGGGATTTAGAGGGGTCTGGGAGTGTTTTTTCTTGTTTTTTCCAAAATGTCTTTTATAGCTGCTACTTTTAACGTCAGAGGCTTGAGGGACCGAGTCAAAAGAGCGGCTGTTTTTGATTTCCTCGGTTCCCTTCATTTCTCTTTCTGTTTTTTGCAGGAGGTGCACTTGAAGGGTGGGGAGGATGTGAGGGATTTCCAGAAGGAGTGGAGTGGGGGGGATTCAGTGTGGAGTGTGGGGGGGGGTCATTCTGATGGGGTGGGCATTTTGTTTGGGAGGGGAGTCAGGGTGGAGGACGTTTTTGTTGTTTCTCAGGGGAGGGTTTTGGTGCTGATATAGCAATTGGGGAATGTAGGTTGAGGGTTATTGGGGTGTATGGGTGTCAGGGGGTTGCAGATAGGGTTAGACTGTTTGAGGGGTTAGTGCCACATTGTGCGACAAATAGACTGTTGGTCATTGGGGGTGATTTTAATTGTGAGTTGGGGAGGGGGGATATGGGTGGTAGGTGCATCGCGGGGCTCATGGCTTCTTTTGGGTTGGTGGACGGGGGAGGGCTGTCACTCCCCGTTTGGATGGTCCCACATGGCGTAACTCCCGGGGGGTCGCCAGGCGGCTGGACTACATCCTCGCTTCACGGTCTTTGGGTCTGTTGTCTGGACGGGTGGTCCCTGCCTTTTTTTTCGGACCATGACGGGGTCCTCCTGCGGTTTCGGTCGGCCGTTCCGGTTTTTGGGCGCGGGTACTGGAGGCTGAACTCCGGCATCCTCAGTGAGGCTGAGTTTGCCGGTGGTTTCGCCCTTTTTTTCCGGGGGCTTGAGGGACTCAGGCCATTCTTTGCCGGTGTGGTGGAGTGGTGGGAGGTGGCCAAGGAGAGGATAAGGGGGTTTGCCATTGGGTACAGCAAAAGGAGGGCGAAGAAGGCGGGGAGGGAGGTGCACCGTCTTCAACGTCTCCTCGAGTTCGAGTACACCTTGGGTAACCAAGGTGGCATTGTAGATCAGCGGGCTTGTGACTCCCTTAAAGCCGAGCTTAGGGGGGTCTATGAAGTTAGGGCCCGTGCTTTCCTATCGCGGTCACGTCGGGATTTCTTGGAGAAGGATGAGACGTGTTCTGCAGCTTTTTTTGGCAGTGTAAGGGCCGATAAGGTAAGGAAGACGATCACGGGGGTTAGGGACAGCCGGGGTCAGGTGACAACAGAAGCAGGGGAGATGGTAAGGGTCTCAACAGACCACTTCCGCTCTTTCTTCTGTGAACGGGTGGTGGATGAGGACCGCGCAGAGGCTTTTTTGCAGCTCGTGGCTCAAAGGGTTTCGCCCGACCTGGCTGAGGCTTTGGAGGCCCCTCTCTCTCTCGAGGAATTGGAGGGTGCCCTTCGTAGGATGGGCAAGCGTAAGGTTCCGGGCATCGACGGCCTGCCGGCTGAGTTTTATCTCAGGTTTTGGGATATTCTCGGCCCGGTGGTTCTAGAGGTCCTGACCGAGGTCCTCCGCACAGGGGCGCTGGGAGGGTCGATGGCTATGGGGGTGATCTCACTTCTGTTCAAGAAGGGGGACGCCTCTGACCTTAATAACTGGCGGCCTTTGACCATGCTGTGTGTGGACTATAAGCTATTGGCTAAGGTCCTCACGGACCGTCTGTGCGCAGCTCTCCCGGATGCGGTCCATGTGGACCAGACGTGTGGGGTGGCTGGGCGCTCGTTGAGATGGAACCTCCAGCTCATCAGAGACGTCATCGCTTGGGCAGAGGATCGGGATTTGCCACTTATGGTTGTGGGTCTCGATCAGGCCAAAGCCTTTGATAGGGTTCACTGGGGTTTTATGTTCAAGGTTCTAGAGAGGATAGGGTTAGGGCGGGTTTTTGTTGGGTGGCTGCGTACCCTGTACACAGCAGTGGGGAGCACGGTTTCCGTTAATGGGCACTTGGGGGAGTTTTTTGGGTTGCACGCAGGGGTAAGACAGGGGTGTCCGCTCTCACCCCTGCTCTACGTCCTTTACATGGAGCCCCTGGCGGCGGCCATTAGGGCTGACCCGGGTGTGAAAGGTATCCTGGTACCAGGCAGCAGGGGCCTGAGGGTCAAGTTGTCGCAGTATGCGGATGACACCACACTGCTGCTGGACAACGATGCGTGTCTGAGTCGGTCTTTGGAGATCTTCCAGGACTTTGGCCGGGTGTCTGGAGCGGAGCTCAATCTCGCCAAATCCTCGGTCAAGTTCTTTGGGCAGTGGAGGAGTAGGACAGACGTACCAGGAGGGCTGTCGCTCTGTGAGGGGCCCTTGAGGATTCTTGGGGTCCACTTTGAGGCAGCCCGTAGCGCCGTGGCCAACTGGACCAGGCGCATGGAAGCAGTCCAGAAGAAGTTCACCCTCTGGAAGGCCAGGAGACTGACCTTCATGGGCAAAGTCCTGGTTCTGAAGGTGGACGTGTTGCCATCCCTCCTGTTCCTGGCATACATCTACCCTATGCCGGCCAGCATGCGGAGGCCTCTGATCCGCCTCATGTTCGGTTTCCTTTGGGGGGGAAGTTACGAGTATGTGGCGAGGGCCCGCATGCTGGCACCCATGGGGGACGGGGGGCGGGATGTGCCTCACCTCCCGCTCAAGCTGGATTGTATTTTTGTTTCCTTTTTGTTGAAGGAGTTGTCCTCTCCGGTGGTTCATCCATCAGGCCATTTCCTGCGTTTCTTTTTCGCTTACCCGGCGAGGAGGCTTATGGTCTGGAACAACTCGGGCCCCCGGGCAGAGCAGTTGCCCTGGCATTATGGCCACGCGGCCAAGTGGCTTCGGGCTCACCCCGAGGCTTTGGATCGGGACGTGGGGCCGGACCATAGGAGGCTCTATGCCGAGGTGAGGCAGGGAGTGAACGCTCCAGCCATGGTGGGCATTCCCTCTACGGTCTGGTTGTCGGTCCAACTGCCTGGCCTGGACAACGGGCTCAAGGACCTGAACTGGCTAGTGTTACATAAGAGCCTGCCGGTGCGGTCCATCATGCACCGGCATGGCCTGGCGAGGTCCGCGGGGTGCCCCAGAGCCGTGTGCTCTGGGGAAGAGACCATTAGACATGCCATGTGGGACTGTCCATTTGCGGGGGTTGTTTGGGCCAGGGCTTTGGTGCTATTGGGGAGAGTGGAGGGTGGGTTTACGCTGTCTTGGCCCAGAGTAGAGAGGGGCATAGGAAGGGTGACTGGAGGAGCACGGGGAAGGCTGGTGGCCTGGTTGATCATCAGCCTTTTCAAGCAGACAATTTGGGGGGCCAGACAGGCTTTGGTGAAAACCAACGCAGACTGGGGGGTGGAGGGTGTTGTGAGAAGGGTTGAGGGAGACTTGAGAGGGAGGATGAGGCGAGATGTGGCGAGGTGGGGTCAACATGCGGCCCTAGAACGGTGGAAAGGGGGAATGGGACTAATGTAGTAGTTTTGTCGTGCCCGAGAGTGGTTTAGTGGCTGGCATGGGGTTTTTGTTTTGTTGTGTAGTAATTGTTTTTTGGTTCGGTATAGGTATGTGATTGGTTTTGTATTATGTATGTCTGTTTTTTTGATAATAAAATAAGAATGAAGGTAAAACTCCTCTCCCAGCTGTTTGGAGAGGAGGTAACACCTGATTTCACAAAAAAAAAAAAAAAAAATCTGTTCTTATCAGTTTAATATCTGATACGTCCCCTACCCGGGGACCATATATTAAATTGATTTTTGGAACAGGGAGATGGAATAGGGGCTTGCTCCGTCCACTCCACGCATCGACCTGGTCTTGCAGTATCTCCAGGAACGGTGCACTAACTCCTCCTAACTTTGTCACAGTAAATGTTTTGGTACGCTAATCTGCGATGGGTTAAAGGCAATGCAAAAAAAAAGAAATCATTAGATGGGCAATGCTCTGTTTAATCTGCGTTATGTTTTCCCGCCCTTTTTGTTAAAAAAAAATACGTCCGTGTGTGTGTGTGTGTGTGTGTGTGTGTGTGTGTGTGTGTGTGTGTGTGTGTGTGTGTGTGTGTGTGTGTGTGTAAATGGCTGCATTTACATAGCGCTTTACAATTTGTTCCTCACATTTTACCCATTCACTCAGACGTTCACACACCGATGGCGGAGGCAACCATGCAAGGTGCCAACCTACCTGCTCATCAGGAGCAATTAGGGGATAAGTGTCTTTAAACAAAGCACAATTGATGCAAACACAGACAACGTGTTGTAAATGCTAGTACAGTAACATCCACCCCCCTGCGTCCTGTATCAGCCGCGCCGGGCGTGCCCGCTGGCCATAATGGGGGTTATCGCTTCTCGGCCTTTTGGCTAAGATCAAGTGTAGTATCTGTTCTTATCAGTTTAATATCTGATACGTCCCCTACCCGGGGACCATATATTAAATTGATTTTTGGAACAGGGAGATGGAATAGGGGCTTGCTCCGTCCACTCCACGCATCGACCTGGTCTTGCAGTATCTCCAGGAACGGTGCACTAACTCCTCCTAACTTTGTCAAAGTAAATGTTTTGGTACGCTAATCTGCGATGGGTTAAAGGCAATGCAAAAAAAAAGAAATCATTAGATGGGCAACGCTCTGTTTAATCTGCGTTATGTTTTCCCGCCCTTTTTGTTAAAAAAAAAAAAAAAAAAAAAAAAAAAAAACGTCCGTGTGTGTGTGTGTGTGTGTGTGTGTGTGTAAATGGCTGCATTTACATAGCGCTTTACAATTTGTTCCTCACATTTTACCCATTCACTCAGACGTTCACACACCGATGGCGGAGGCAACCATGCAAGGTGCCAACCTACCTGCTCATCAGGAGCAATTAGGGGATAAGTGTCTTTAAACAAAGCACAATTGATGCAAACACAGACAACGTGTTGTAAATGCTAGTACAGTAACATCCACCCCCCTGCGTACTGTATCAGCCGCGCCGGGCGTGCCCGCTGGCCATAATGGGGGTTATCGCTTCTCGGCCTTTGGCTAAGATCAAGTGGATGACCGGTGTATGCTGTTCCTGGTTTTGTTTGCTTGTTTATTATTTTTCTCACATTTCCACAGTCGTGCGGTGTATGGGACTGGAAATTGAGTTTTTTTTATTGTTTGTGCTGGCTTCTCCCTACGATGGCCAGCACTCCACGGCAGTCGACCCCTAGGGCTGGGTTACGGTTTTCGGCGAGGTTCATATGGAAGGATGGAACGATGCCCATGTGGAACAGAGATGTGTTTGTGGATGGTGTCATCATGACTCAACTCAAGTTGAAGGCGGACGATATTTTTTGCATCCAGCACAATGCCCAGGAGAGGGGCTACGATGTTTCCTTCAGATCCAGTTTGGGGCTCCAGGGGGTTTTGGAGGACTGCAAGCGGATGGAGGCTGATGTCGGACCCCTCAGCCATTTCGAGGTGTTTTCTCTGGACAGGCTGAATTTTCGAGTTATCAATGTCACAATGTACAACCCGTACGTGATCGATAAGGAGGTGACTGATTTTTTGGCCCCCTACGCTGAGGTGATATCTGAGGTCCGGAGGATCAGAGACAGACGTGGGATCTGGACGGGGCGGAGGCAGGTGCAGGTGCTCCTAAAGGCTGTTCCCGGTGGCTGTGACGGGCTGGCTCATCCCCCAGCCTTCTTTTCCTTGGGGCCTGATAGGGGGTATTTGTTTTATAACAACCAGCCCCCTTTCTGCCGAAGGTGCCGGGTGGCAGGGCACTCTGATGGAAAGTGTGGGGAGGTGAGGTGCCACCATTGCAAGGAGGAGGGCCACATGGCTAAAGATTGTAAGGTTGGTAAGAAATGCCACAACTGCAGTTCCACCGACCACCTGGTGAGGGCCTGTCCCCAGGAGCGGCGGTATTCGTCAGTGGTGGTGATGGGGAAGGAGCTTGCACCGAAGACCGGAGAGGAGGAAGAAAGTGCACCAGTGGCACCAGCACCAGCACCAATAGAGGCGATTCCTGTGGAGAAGGACGCAGAGGCGGAGACGGTACTCCTGGTTGGCAACAAGACAGTTTCCCCTTTGTCTTCCGATGGAGAGGCGATGGACGAGGAGGAGGTGGTCGGTGGAGCCAGCGGAGCCAGTGGAGCCAGTGGAGCCAGAAAACGGAGGTTAAGGGTTAAAAGGACTACACCTGGGTCAGAAGGTATGGGGGCAGGGGAAATTACCGGTGGGGGCCCACAAAAAAAGGTAAGGGGAGGGAAGGGAGGTAGGGTGGCCCTCTTAGTGCAACAGGTCGGTGGGGAGCAGGGGGTTGGTGGGGGAGTGGGTTTGGCGGATGTTGAGGCTGAGGGGGAGGGGGTTTGTTTACCGGTTTCCCCTGTCCTGGACAGTATGGACAGTATGGACCCTTTTGAGACTCCAAGCCTTGGGGAAGGGTTACAGGTGGGAGCACCCAACACTTTGCCTGCTTCTTGGGATAAGGGGGAGGATGGGGAGGACAGTTAAAAGTGGGGGTAGGGGTATTATTGTGGGTTGGTTTTTTGTTTAATTTTATTTTATTATTGTCAATGGCTTTCACAGTGGGCACTTTTAATGCACGGGGGTTGAGGGGTTCTGTTAAGAGGAGGGGCTTTTTTGATTATGTTGCCTCACTCAGGCTTACCGTTTGTTTTGTTCAAGAGGTGCACTTACGGGATGGGAGGGATTGTGGTGTGTTTTCAAAGGAATGGGACAAGGGGGAATCGTTTTGGTCAGTGGGGGGGGTTCACTCATCTGGTGTGGGGATACTGTTTGGAAACCGGGAGGCAAGGGTGGTGGGTTCTTTTGTAATTGTGCAGGGGAGGGTTATGGGGGTTGATGTGAATATTGGGGTTTTGAAATTGAGGGTGGTGGTGGTGTACGGGCCACAGAGGGCGGGTGAAAGGAGTGCCATGATGGAGGCTTTAAGGCCTTTTTTTGCCACAAACAGGCAGATGGTGGTGGGGGGTGATTTTAATGTGGATCTGGGGAGGGTGGGTGATCCAAGTGCTGGGTGTGTGGGTTCTTTTTTTAAGGGGCAGGGGCTTGTGGATGGAGGGAAGGCACTTACCCCTCGAATAGATGGTCCCACATGGCGTAACTCCCGGGGGGTAGCCAGGCGTCTCGATTATGTGTTTTTTTCTCGGTCCTTGGTCCTATTGTCGGGCCGGGTGGTCCCTGTTTTTTTCTCTGACCATGATGGGCTCCTCTTTCGGGTCCGGTCTAGCGCTCCTGTTTTCGGCCCCGGGTACTGGAGGTTGAACTCCAGTGTCCTTGGCGAGGATGAGTTCTGCAGTAGCTTTGTCTCCTTTTTCCGGGGGCTCGAGGGACTTAGGGCTTTGTTTTCTGGTGTGGTGGAGTGGTGGGAGGGGGCTAAGGAGAGGATAAAGGGGTTTTGTATTATGTATTGTCAACGGAGGGCGAAGGAGGCGGGGAGGGAAGTGCTCCGTCTTCAACACCTCCTCGAGCTCGAGTACACTTTGGGTAACCTAGGTGGCGCTGTAGACCAGCGGGCTTGTGACTCCCTTAAGACAGAACTTAGGGATGTCTATGAGGATAAGGCCCGTGCTTACCTGACGCGGTCACGTCGTGAGTTCTTGGAGAAGAATGAGACGTGTTCCGCAGCCTTTTTCAGCAGCGTGAGGGCTGATAAGGGAAGGAAGGTGATATCGGGAGTTAGGGACAGTCAGGGTCAGGTGGTTACTGAGACAGGGGAGATGGTAAGGGTCGCAACCGATCACTTCCGCTCCTTCTTCTGTGAACGAGTGGTGGATGAGGAGCGAGCAGAGGCTTTTTTGCAGCTTGTGGCTCAGAGGGTACCGTCAGACCTGGCTGAGGCTTTGGAGGCCCCTCTCTCTCTCGAGGAATTGGAGGGTGCCCTTCGTAGAATGGGCAAGCGTAAGGTTCCGGGCATCGATGGCCTGCCGGCTGAGTTTTATCTCATGTTTTGGGATATTCTCGGCCCGGTGGTTCTCGAGGTCCTGACCGAGGTCCTCCGCACAGGGGCACTGGGAGGGTCAATGGCTAAGGGGGTGATCTCACTTCTGTTTAAGAAGGGGGACGCCTCTGACCTTAAGAACTGGCGGCCATTGACCATGCTGTGTGTTGATTACAAGCTTTTGGCTAAGGTTCTCACAGACCGTCTGTGCACAGCTCTCCCAGATGCGGTCCATGTGGATCAGACGTGTGGGGTGGCTGGGCGCTCGTTGAGATGGAATCTCCAGCTCATCAGAGACGTCATCGCTTGGGCAGAGGATCGGGACCTGCCACTTATGGTGGTGGGTCTTGATCAGGCCAAAGCCTTTGATAGGGTTCACTGGGGTTTTATGTTCAAAGTTTTAGAGAGAATAGGCTTAGGGCGGGTTTTTGTTGGGTGGCTGCGTACTCTGTACACAGCAGTGGGGAGCACGGTTTCTGTTAATGGGCACTTGAGGGAGTTTTTTGGGTTGCACGCAGGGGTAAGACAGGGGTGTCCGCTCTCTCCCCTGCTCTACGTCCTTTATATGGAGCCCCTGGCGGCGGCCATTAGGGCTGACCCGGGTGTGAAGGGTATCCTGGTACCAGGCAGCAGGGGCCTGAGGGTCAAGTTGTCGCAGTATGCGGATGATACCACACTGCTACTGGACAACGATGCGTGTCTGAGTCGGTCTTTGGAGATCTTCCAGGACTTTGGCCGGGTGTCTGGCGCGGAGCTCAACCGTGCTAAATCCTCGGTTAAGTTCTTTGGGCGGTGGAAGAGTAGGTCAGACGTACCAGGAGGGCTGTCGCTCTGTGAAGGGGCCCTGAGGATTCTTGGGGTCCTCTTTGAGGCAGCCCACAGTGCCACGGTCAACTGGACCAGGCGAATAGATGCAGTTCATAAAAAGTTTGCCCTCTGGAAGGCCAGGAGACTGACCTTTACGGGGAAGGTACTGGTTTTGAAGGTAGACGTGTTGCCGTCCCTCCTGTACCTGGCGTACATCTTTCCGATGCCGGCCAGCATGCGGAGGCCGCTCACTCGGCTTGTGTTTCGTTTCATGTGGGGGGGGAGTTATGAATACGTGGCGAGGGCACGCATGTTGGCTCCGGTGGGGGAAGGGGGGAGGGACGTGCCCCATTTCCCACTCAAGTTGGACTGCATTTTTGTTTCTTTTTTGCTCAAAGAATTGTCCTCTCCGGTAGTCCATCCATCTGGCTACTTCCTCCGGTTCTACTTTGCCTACCCGGCAAGGAGGGTCATGGCCTGGTCCAATTCGGCCCCCCGGGCGGAGCAGTTGCCGTGGCATTTTGGCCACGCGGCAAAGTGGCTGCGGGCTCATCCTGGGGTTTTGGAAGGGGATGTGGGGTTGGACCAGAAGAGGCTCTATGCCGAGGTGAGACAGGGAGTGACCGCGCCAGCTGTGGTGGGGATACCCGCTACAGTTTGGTTGTCGGTACAACTGCCTGGCCTGGACAATGGGCTCAAGGATTTAGGATGGCTGATGTTACACAGGAGTTTGCCGGTGCGTGAGATCATGCACCGGCATGGCTTGGCGAGATCCCCGGTGTGCCCCAGAGCTGGTTGCTTTGTGGACGAGACTATTAGACACGTCATGTGGGACTGTCCTTTTGCAGGGGTGGTGTGGGCTAGGGCATCTGTGTTGATTGGGAGGTTGGAGGGGAGTGTTGGGGTCACATGGGCAAGATTGGAGAGAGGGATTGGGAGAGCTGGGGGGGGGGCGTAGGGGGCGTCTCCTGCAATGGCTGCTCATGGGCCTTTTTAAGAAGGGGCTGTGGGAGGCCAGACAGGCTCTGGTTAAAAAGGCGGTGGATTGGGGGGTGGAGGGGGTTGTTAGGAGAGTAGAGGGGGACGTAAAGGGAAGGATGCGGTGGGATGTGAAGAGGTGGGGACATCATGCTGCTAGGGAGAGATGGAAGGGGGGTTTAGGTTTGATGGAAGGGATGTAGTGGTTGCTTAGGATATTGACATATGGTTTTTTTTGTGGAGACCGGAAAGTGCATAAGTGGAAAATGGGGACATGGTTTTTTGTCTTGGATAGTGGGCTATTGTTTTGGGTGGGATAAAGGGAGGTTTTGGTTAACAGTGGGTGGTTTAATTTGGGGTTCATTTTCATTTTCAACTGTAACAGGGACAGCATACAATAAGGAACATAAAATGAAAATGTAGAAATGCAAATGTTCAGGAAAGTTTTGTTTGGATTAGTAGGGAAAGGTAAATTAAGAATGTGTGCACATGTATGGGTGTTTTAAATAGTATGATAGGAAGTCGTTTTGTAGTTTGTATGGTATAGGGACAGATAGGATGTGATAACATGTATATGATTATTTTTGATATAAAATTAAGAAAGAAGGTAAAAACTCCCCTCCCAGCTGGTTGGAGGGGAGGAGAAGCCCGATTTCACAAAAAAAAAAAAAAAAAAAAAAAAATCTGTTCTTATCAGTTTAATATCTGATACGTCCCCTACCCGGGGACCATATATTAAATTGATTTTTGGAACAGGGAGATGGAATAGGGGCTTGCTCCGTCCACTCCACGCATCGACCTGGTCTTGCAGTATCTCCAGGAACGGTGCACTAACTCCTCCTAACTTTGTCAAAGTAAATGTTTTGGTACGCTAATCTGCGATGGGTTAAAGGCAATGCAAAAAAAAAGAAATCATTAGATGGGCAATGCTCTGTTTAATCTGCGTTATGTTTTCCCGCCCTTTTTGTTAAAAAAAAATACGTCCGTGTGTGTGTGTGTGTGTGTGTGTGTGTGTGTGTGTGTGTGTGTGTGTGTGTGTGTGTGTGTGTGTGTGTGTGTAAATGGCTGCATTTACATAGCGCTTTACAATTTGTTCCTCACATTTTACCCATTCACTCAGACGTTCACACACCGATGGCGGAGGCAACCATGCAAGGTGCCAACCTACCTGCTCATCAGGAGCAATTAGGGGATAAGTGTCTTTAAACAAAGCACAATTGATGCAAACACAGACAACGTGTTGTAAATGCTAGTACAGTAACATCCACCCCCCTGCGTCCTGTATCAGCCGCGCCGGGCGTGCCCGCTGGCCATAATGGGGGTTATCGCTTCTCGGCCTTTTGGCTAAGATCAAGTGTAGTATCTGTTCTTATCAGTTTAATATCTGATACGTCCCCTACCCGGGGACCATATATTAAATTGATTTTTGGAACAGGGAGATGGAATAGGGGCTTGCTCCGTCCACTCCACGCATCGACCTGGTCTTGCAGTATCTCCAGGAACGGTGCACTAACTCCTCCTAACTTTGTCAAAGTAAATGTTTTGGTACGCTAATCTGCGATGGGTTAAAGGCAATGCAAAAAAAAAGAAATCATTAGATGGGCAACGCTCTGTTTAATCTGCGTTATGTTTTCCCGCCCTTTTTGTTAAAAAAAAAAAAAAAAAAAAAAAAAAAACGTCTGTGTGTGTGTGTGTGTGTGTGTGTGTAAATGGCTGCATTTACATAGCGCTTTACAATTTGTTCCTCACATTTTACCCATTCACTCAGACGTTCACACACCGATGGCGGAGGCAACCATGCAAGGTGCCAACCTACCTGCTCATCAGGAGCAATTAGGGGATAAGTGTCTTTAAACAAAGCACAATTGATGCAAACACAGACAACGTGTTGTAAATGCTAGTACAGTAACATCCACCCCCCTGCGTCCTGTATCAGCCGCGCCGGGCGTGCCCGCTGGCCATAATGGGGGTTATCGCTTCTCGGCCTTTTGGCTAAGATCAAGTGTAGTATCTGTTCTTATCAGTTTAATATCTGATACGTCCCCTACCCGGGGACCATATATTAAATTGATTTTTGGAACAGGGAGATGGAATAGGGGCTTGCTCCGTCCACTCCACGCATCGACCTGGTCTTGCAGTATCTCCAGGAACGGTGCACTAACTCCTCCTAACTTTGTCAAAGTAAATGTTTTGGTACGCTAATCTGCGATGGGTTAAAGGCAATGCAAAAAAAAAGAAATCATTAGATGGGCAACGCTCTGTTTAATCTGCGTTATGTTTTCCCGCCCTTTTTGTTAAAAAAAAAAAAAAAGAAAAAAAAAAAAACGTCCGTGTGTGTGTGTGTGTGTGTGTGTGTGTGTAAATGGCTGCATTTACATAGCGCTTTACAATTTGTTCCTCACATTTTACCCATTCACTCAGACGTTCACACACCGATGGCGGAGGCAACCATGCAAGGTGCCAACCTACCTGCTCATCAGGAGCAATTAGGGGATAAGTGTCTTTAAACAAAGCACAATTGATGCAAACACAGACAACGTGTTGTAAATGCTAGTACAGTAACATCCACCCCCCTGCGTACTGTATCAGCCGCGCCGGGCGTGCCCGCTGGCCATAATGGGGGTTATCGCTTCTCGGCCTTTTGGCTAAGATCAAGTGGATGACCGGTGTATGCTGTTCCTGGTTTTGTTTGCTTGTTTATTATTTTTCTCACATTTCCACAGTCGTGCAGTGTATGGGACTGGAAATTGAGTTTTTTTTATTGTTTGTGCTGGCTTCTCCTTACGATGGCCAGCACTCCACGGCAGTCAACCCCTAGGGCTGGGTTACGGTTTTCGGCGAGGTTCATATGGAAGGATGGAACGATGCCCATGTGGAACAGAGATGTGTTTGTGGATGGTGTCATCATGACTCAACTCAAGTTGAAGGCGGACGATATTTTTTGCATCCAGCACAATGCCCAGGAGAGGGGCTACGATGTTTCCTTCAGATCCAGTTTGGGGCTCCAGGGGGTTTTGGAGGACTGCAAGCGGATGGAGGCTGATGTCGGACCCCTCAGCCATTTCGAGGTGTTTTCTCTGGACAGGCTGAATTTTCGAGTTATCAATGTCACAATGTACAACCCGTACGTGATCGATAAGGAGGTGACTGATTTTTTGGCCCCCTACGCTGAGGTGATATCTGAGGTCCGGAGGATCAGAGACAGACGTGGGATCTGGACGGGGCGGAGGCAGGTGCAGGTGCTCCTAAAGGCTGTTCCCGGTGGCTGTGACGGGCTGGCTCATCCCCCAGCCTTCTTTTCCTTGGGGCCTGATAGGGGGTATTTGTTTTATAACAACCAGCCCCCTTTCTGCCGAAGGTGCCGGGTGGCAGGGCACTCTGATGGAAGGTGTGGGGAGGTGAGGTGCCACCATTGCAAGGAGGAGGGCCACATGGCTAAAGATTGTAAGGTTGGTAAGAAATGCCACAACTGCAGTTCCACCGACCACCTGGTGAGGGCCTGTCCCCAGGAGCGGCGGTATTCGTCAGTGGTGGTGATGGGGAAGGAGCTTGCACCGAAGACCGGAGAGGAGGAAGAAAGTGCACCAGTGGCACCAGCACCAGCACCAATAGAGGCGTTTCCTGTGGAGAAGGACGCAGAAGCGGAGACGGTACTCCTGGTTGGCAACAAGACAGTTTCCCCTTTGTCTTCCGATGGAGAGGCGATGGACGAGGAGGAGGTGGTCGGTGGAGCCAGCGGAGCCAGTGGAGCCAGTGGAGCCAGAAAACGGAGGTTAAGGGTTAAAAGGACTACACCTGGGTCAGAAGGTATGGGGGCAGGGGAAATTACCGGTGGGGGCCCACAAAAAAAGGTAAGGGGAGGGAAGGGAGGTAGGGTGGCCCTCTTAGTGCAACAGGTCGGTGGGGAGCAGGGGGTTGGTGGGGGAGTGGGTTTGGCGGATGTTGAGGCTGAGGGGGAGGGGGTTTGTTTACCGGTTTCCCCTGTCCTGGACAGTATGGACAGTATGGACCCTTTTGAGACTCCAAGCCTTGGGGAAGGGTTACAGGTGGGAGCACCCAACACTTTGCCTGCTTCTTGGGATAAGGGGGAGGATGGGGAGGACAGTTAAAAGTGGGGGTAGGGGTATTATTGTGGGTTGGTTTTTTGTTTAATTTAATTTTATTATTGTCAATGGCTTTCACAGTGGGCACTTTTAATGCACGGGGGTTGAGGGGTTCTGTTAAGAGGAGGGGCTTTTTTGATTATGTTGCCTCACTCAGGCTTACCGTTTGTTTTGTTCAAGAGGTGCACTTACGGGATGGGAGGGATTGTGGTGTGTTTTCAAAGGAATGGGACAAGGGGGAATCGTTTTGGTCAGTGGGGGGGGTTCACTCATCTGGTGTGGGGATACTGTTTGGAAACCGGGAGGCAAGGGTGGTGGGTTCTTTTGTAATTGTGCAGGGGAGGGTTATGGGGGTTGATGTGAATATTGGGGTTTTGAAATTGAGGGTGGTGGTGGTGTACGGGCCACAGAGGGCGGGTGAAAGGAGTGCCATGATGGAGGCTTTAAGGCCTTTTTTTGCCACAAACAGGCAGATGGTGGTGGGGGGTGATTTTAATGTGGATCTGGGGAGGGTGGGTGATCCAAGTGCTGGGTGTGTGGGTTCTTTTTTTAAGGGGCAGGGGCTTGTGGATGGAGGGAAGGCACTTACCCCTCGAATAGATGGTCCCACATGGCGTAACTCCCGGGGGGTAGCCAGGCGTCTCGATTATGTGTTTTTTTCTCGGTCCTTGGTCCTATTGTCGGGCCGGGTGGTCCCTGTTTTTTTCTCTGACCATGATGGGCTCCTCTTTCGGGTCCGGTCTAGCGCTCCTGTTTTCGGCCCCGGGTACTGGAGGTTGAACTCCAGTGTCCTTGGCGAGGATGAGTTCTGCAGTAGCTTTGTCTCCTTTTTCCGGGGGCTCGAGGGACTTAGGGCTTTGTTTTCTGGTGTGGTGGAGTGGTGGGAGGGGGCTAAGGAGAGGATAAAGGGGTTTTGTATTATGTATTGTCAACGGAGGGCGAAGGAGGCGGGGAGGGAAGTGCTCCGTCTTCAACACCTCCTCGAGCTCGAGTACACTTTGGGTAACCTAGGTGGCGCTGTAGACCAGCGGGCTTGTGACTCCCTTAAGACAGAACTTAGGGATGTCTATGAGGATAAGGCCCGTGCTTACCTGACGCGGTCACGTCGTGAGTTCTTGGAGAAGAATGAGACGTGTTCCGCAGCCTTTTTCAGCAGCGTGAGGGCTGATAAGGGAAGGAAGGTGATATCGGGAGTTAGGGACAGTCAGGGTCAGGTGGTTACTGAGACAGGGGAGATGGTAAGGGTCGCAACCGATCACTTCCGCTCCTTCTTCTGTGAACGAGTGGTGGATGAGGAGCGAGCAGAGGCTTTTTTGCAGCTTGTGGCTCAGAGGGTACCGTCAGACCTGGCTGAGGCTTTGGAGGCCCCTCTCTCTCTCGAGGAATTGGAGGGTGCCCTTCGTAGAATGGGCAAGCGTAAGGTTCCGGGCATCGATGGCCTGCCGGCTGAGTTTTATCTCATGTTTTGGGATATTCTCGGCCCGGTGGTTCTCGAGGTCCTGACCGAGGTCCTCCGCACAGGGGCACTGGGAGGGTCAATGGCTAAGGGGGTGATCTCACTTCTGTTTAAGAAGGGGGACGCCTCTGACCTTAAGAACTGGCGGCCATTGACCATGCTGTGTGTTGATTACAAGCTTTTGGCTAAGGTTCTCACAGACCGTCTGTGCACAGCTCTCCCAGATGCGGTCCATGTGGATCAGACGTGTGGGGTGGCTGGGCGCTCGTTGAGATGGAATCTCCAGCTCATCAGAGACGTCATCGCTTGGGCAGAGGATCGGGACCTGCCACTTATGGTGGTGGGTCTTGATCAGGCCAAAGCCTTTGATAGGGTTCACTGGGGTTTTATGTTCAAAGTTTTAGAGAGAATAGGCTTAGGGCGGGTTTTTGTTGGGTGGCTGCGTACTCTGTACACAGCAGTGGGGAGCACGGTTTCTGTTAATGGGCACTTGGGGGAGTTTTTTGGGTTGCACGCAGGGGTAAGACAGGGGTGTCCGCTCTCTCCCCTGCTCTACGTCCTTTATATGGAGCCCCTGGCGGCGGCCATTAGGGCTGACCCGGGTGTGAAGGGTATCCTGGTACCAGGCAGCAGGGGCCTGAGGGTCAAGTTGTCGCAGTATGCGGATGATACCACACTGCTACTGGACAACGATGCGTGTCTGAGTCGGTCTTTGGAGATCTTCCAGGACTTTGGCCGGGTGTCTGGCGCGGAGCTCAACCGTGCTAAATCCTCGGTTAAGTTCTTTGGGCGGTGGAAGAGTAGGTCAGACGTACCAGGAGGGCTGTCGCTCTGTGAAGGGGCCCTGAGGATTCTTGGGGTCCTCTTTGAGGCAGCCCACAGTGCCACGGTCAACTGGACCAGGCGAATAGATGCAGTTCATAAAAAGTTTGCCCTCTGGAAGGCCAGGAGACTGACCTTTACGGGGAAGGTACTGGTTTTGAAGGTAGACGTGTTGCCGTCCCTCCTGTACCTGGCGTACATCTTTCCGATGCCGGCCAGCATGCGGAGGCCGCTCACTCGGCTTGTGTTTCGTTTCATGTGGGGGGGGAGTTATGAATACGTGGCGAGGGCACGCATGTTGGCTCCGGTGGGGGAAGGGGGGAGGGACGTGCCCCATTTCCCACTCAAGTTGGACTGCATTTTTGTTTCTTTTTTGCTCAAAGAATTGTCCTCTCCGGTAGTCCATCCATCTGGCTACTTCCTCCGGTTCTACTTTGCCTACCCGGCAAGGAGGGTCATGGCCTGGTCCAATTCGGCCCCCCGGGCGGAGCAGTTGCCGTGGCATTTTGGCCACGCGGCAAAGTGGCTGCGGGCTCATCCTGGGGTTTTGGAAGGGGATGTGGGGTTGGACCAGAAGAGGCTCTATGCCGAGGTGAGACAGGGAGTGACCGCGCCAGCTGTGGTGGGGATACCCGCTACAGTTTGGTTGTCGGTACAACTGCCTGGCCTGGACAATGGGCTCAAGGATTTAGGATGGCTGATGTTACACAGGAGTTTGCCGGTGCGTGAGATCATGCACCGGCATGGCTTGGCGAGATCCCCGGTGTGCCCCAGAGCTGGTTGCTTTGTGGACGAGACTATTAGACACGTCATGTGGGACTGTCCTTTTGCAGGGGTGGTGTGGGCTAGGGCATCTGTGTTGATTGGGAGGTTGGAGGGGAGTGTTGGGGTCACATGGGCAAGATTGGAGAGAGGGATTGGGAGAGCTGGGGGGGGGGCGTAGGGGGCGTCTCCTGCAATGGCTGCTCATGGGCCTTTTTAAGAAGGGGCTGTGGGAGGCCAGACAGGCTCTGGTTAAAAAGGCGGTGGATTGGGGGGTGGAGGGGGTTGTTAGGAGAGTAGAGGGGGACGTAAAGGGAAGGATGCGGTGGGATGTGAAGAGGTGGGGACATCATGCTGCTAGGGAGAGATGGAAGGGGGGTTTAGGTTTGATGGAAGGGATGTAGTGGTTGCTTAGGATATTGACATATGGTTTTTTTTGTGGAGACCGGAAAGTGCATAAGTGGAAAATGGGGACATGGTTTTTTGTCTTGGATAGTGGGCTATTGTTTTGGGTGGGATAAAGGGAGGTTTTGGTTAACAGTGGGTGGTTTAATTTGGGGTTCATTTTCATTTTCAACTGTAACAGGGACAGCATACAATAAGGAACATAAAATGAAAATGTAGAAATGCAAATGTTCAGGAAAGTTTTGTTTGGATTAGTAGGGAAAGGTAAATTAAGAATGTGTGCACATGTATGGGTGTTTTAAATAGTATGATAGGAAGTCGTTTTGTAGTTTGTATGGTATAGGGACAGATAGGATGTGATAACATGTATATGATTATTTTTGATATAAAATTAAGAAAGAAGGTAAAAACTCCCCTCCCAGCTGGTTGGAGGGGAGGAGAAGCCCGATTTCACAAAAAAAAAAAAAAAATAAAAAAAATCTGTTCTTATCAGTTTAATATCTGATACGTCCCCTACCCGGGGACCATATATTAAATTGATTTTTGGAACAGGGAGATGGAATAGGGGCTTGCTCCGTCCACTCCACGCATCGACCTGGTCTTGCAGTATCTCCAGGAACGGTGCACTAACTCCTCCTAACTTTGTCAAAGTAAATGTTTTGGTACGCTAATCTGCGATGGGTTAAAGGCAATGCAAAAAAAAAGAAATCATTAGATGGGCAATGCTCTGTTTAATCTGCGTTATGTTTTCCCGCCCTTTTTGTTAAAAAAAAATACGTCCGTGTGTGTGTGTGTGTGTGTGTGTGTGTGTGTGTGTGTGTGTGTGTGTGTGTGTGTGTGTGTGTGTGTGTGTGTGTGTGTAAATGGCTGCATTTACATAGCGCTTTACAATTTGTTCCTCACATTTTACCCATTCACTCAGACGTTCACACACCGATGGCGGAGGCAACCATGCAAGGTGCCAACCTACCTGCTCATCAGGAGCAATTAGGGGATAAGTGTCTTTAAACAAAGCACAATTGATGCAAACACAGACAACGTGTTGTAAATGCTAGTACAGTAACATCCACCCCCCTGCGTCCTGTATCAGCCGCGCCGGGCGTGCCCGCTGGCCATAATGGGGGTTATCGCTTCTCGGCCTTTTGGCTAAGATCAAGTGTAGTATCTGTTCTTATCAGTTTAATATCTGATACGTCCCCTACCCGGGGACCATATATTAAATTGATTTTTGGAACAGGGAGATGGAATAGGGGCTTGCTCCGTCCACTCCACGCATCGACCTGGTCTTGCAGTATCTCCAGGAACGGTGCACTAACTCCTCCTAACTTTGTCAAAGTAAATGTTTTGGTACGCTAATCTGCGATGGGTTAAAGGCAATGCAAAAAAAAAGAAATCATTAGATGGGCAACGCTCTGTTTAATCTGCGTTATGTTTTCCCGCCCTTTTTGTTAAAAAAAAAAAAAAAAAAAAAAAAAAAAACGTCCGTGTGTGTGTGTGTGTGTGTGTGTGTAAATGGCTGCATTTACATAGCGCTTTACAATTTGTTCCTCACATTTTACCCATTCACTCAGACGTTCACACACCGATGGCGGAGGCAACCATGCAAGGTGCCAACCTACCTGCTCATCAGGAGCAATTAGGGGATAAGTGTCTTTAAACAAAGCACAATTGATGCAAACACAGACAACGTGTTGTAAATGCTAGTACAGTAACATCCACCCCCCTGCGTCCTGTATCAGCCGCGCCGGGCGTGCCCGCTGGCCATAATGGGGGTTATCGCTTCTCGGCCTTTTGGCTAAGATCAAGTGTAGTATCTGTTCTTATCAGTTTAATATCTGATACGTCCCCTACCCGGGGACCATATATTAAATTGATTTTTGGAACAGGGAGATGGAATAGGGGCTTGCTCCGTCCACTCCACGCATCGACCTGGTCTTGCAGTATCTCCAGGAACGGTGCACTAACTCCTCCTAACTTTGTCAAAGTAAATGTTTTGGTACGCTAATCTGCGATGGGTTAAAGGCAATGCAAAAAAAAAGAAATCATTAGATGGGCAACGCTCTGTTTAATCTGCGTTATGTTTTCCCGCCCTTTTTGTTAAAAAAAAAAAAAAAGAAAAAAAAAAAAACGTCCGTGTGTGTGTGTGTGTGTGTGTGTGTGTGTAAATGGCTGCATTTACATAGCGCTTTACAATTTGTTCCTCACATTTTACCCATTCACTCAGACGTTCACACACCGATGGCGGAGGCAACCATGCAAGGTGCCAACCTACCTGCTCATCAGGAGCAATTAGGGGATAAGTGTCTTTAAACAAAGCACAATTGATGCAAACACAGACAACGTGTTGTAAATGCTAGTACAGTAACATCCACCCCCCTGCGTACTGTATCAGCCGCGCCGGGCGTGCCCGCTGGCCATAATGGGGGTTATCGCTTCTCGGCCTTTTGGCTAAGATCAAGTGGATGACCGGTGTATGCTGTTCCTGGTTTTGTTTGCTTGTTTATTATTTTTCTCACATTTCCACAGTCGTGCAGTGTATGGGACTGGAAATTGAGTTTTTTTTATTGTTTGTGCTGGCTTCTCCTTACGATGGCCAGCACTCCACGGCAGTCGACCCCTAGGGCTGGGTTACGGTTTTCGGCGAGGTTCATATGGAAGGATGGAACGATGCCCATGTGGAACAGAGATGTGTTTGTGGATGGTGTCATCATGACTCAACTCAAGTTGAAGGCGGACGATATTTTTTGCATCCAGCACAATGCCCAGGAGAGGGGCTACGATGTTTCCTTCAGATCCAGTTTGGGGCTCCAGGGGGTTTTGGAGGACTGCAAGCGGATGGAGGCTGATGTCGGACCCCTCAGCCATTTCGAGGTGTTTTCTCTGGACAGGCTGAATTTTCGAGTTATCAATGTCACAATGTACAACCCGTACGTGATCGATAAGGAGGTGACTGATTTTTTGGCCCCCTACGCTGAGGTGATATCTGAGGTCCGGAGGATCAGAGACAGACGTGGGATCTGGACGGGGCGGAGGCAGGTGCAGGTGCTCCTAAAGGCTGTTCCCGGTGGCTGTGACGGGCTGGCTCATCCCCCAGCCTTCTTTTCCTTGGGGCCTGATAGGGGGTATTTGTTTTATAACAACCAGCCCCCTTTCTGCCGAAGGTGCCGGGTGGCAGGGCACTCTGATGGAAGGTGTGGGGAGGTGAGGTGCCACCATTGCAAGGAGGAGGGCCACATGGCTAAAGATTGTAAGGTTGGTAAGAAATGCCACAACTGCAGTTCCACCGACCACCTGGTGAGGGCCTGTCCCCAGGAGCGGCGGTATTCGTCAGTGGTGGTGATGGGGAAGGAGCTTGCACCGAAGACCGGAGAGGAGGAAGAAAGTGCACCAGTGGCACCAGCACCAGCACCAATAGAGGCGTTTCCTGTGGAGAAGGACGCAGAGGCGGAGACGGTACTCCTGGTTGGCAACAAGACAGTTTCCCCTTTGTCTTCCGATGGAGAGGCGATGGACGAGGAGGAGGTGGTCGGTGGAGCCAGCGGAGCCAGTGGAGCCAGTGGAGCCAGAAAACGGAGGTTAAGGGTTAAAAGGACTACACCTGGGTCAGAAGGTATGGGGGCAGGGGAAATTACCGGTGGGGGCCCACAAAAAAAGGTAAGGGGAGGGAAGGGAGGTAGGGTGGCCCTCTTAGTGCAACAGGTCGGTGGGGAGCAGGGGGTTGGTGGGGGAGTGGGTTTGGCGGATGTTGAGGCTGAGGGGGAGGGGGTTTGTTTACCGGTTTCCCCTGTCCTGGACAGTATGGACAGTATGGACCCTTTTGAGACTCCAAGCCTTGGGGAAGGGTTACAGGTGGGAGCACCCAACACTCTGCCTGCTTCTTGGGATAAGGGGGAGGATGGGGAGGACAGTTAAAAGTGGGGGTAGGGGTATTATTGTGGGTTGGTTTTTTGTTTAATTTAATTTTATTATTGTCAATGGCTTTCACAGTGGG
Source organism: Notolepis coatsorum (assembly GCF_963971535.1). Taxonomy (NCBI): domain Eukaryota; kingdom Metazoa; phylum Chordata; class Actinopteri; order Aulopiformes; family Paralepididae; genus Notolepis; species Notolepis coatsorum. The sequence goes on from NC_140171.1 coordinate 180,726,384, forward strand.
CACCTTTAATGCACGGGGGTTGAGGGGTTCTGTTAAGAGGAGGGGCTTTTTTGATTATGTTGCCTCACTCAGGCTTACCGTTTGTTTTGTTCAAGAGGTGCACTTACGGGATGGGAGGGATTGTGGTGTGTTTTCAAAGGAATGGGACAAGGGGGAATCGTTTTGGTCAGTGGGGGGGGTTCACTCATCTGGTGTGGGGATACTGTTTGGAAACCGGGAGGCAAGGGTGGTGGGTTCTTTTGTAATTGTGCAGGGGAGGGTTATGGGGGTTGATGTGAATATTGGGGTTTTGAAATTGAGGGTGGTGGTGGTGTACGGGCCACAGAGGGCGGGTGAAAGGAGTGCCATGATGGAGGCTTTAAGGCCTTTTTTTGCCACAAACAGGCAGATGGTGGTGGGGGGTGATTTTAATGTGGATCTGGGGAGGGTGGGTGATCCAAGTGCTGGGTGTGTGGGTTCTTTTTTTAAGGGGCAGGGGCTTGTGGATGGAGGGAAGGCACTTACCCCTCGAATAGATGGTCCCACATGGCGTAACTCCCGGGGGGTAGCCAGGCGTCTCGATTATGTGTTTTTTTCTCGGTCCTTGGTCCTATTGTCGGGCCGGGTGGTCCCTGTTTTTTTCTCTGACCATGATGGGCTCCTCTTTCGGGTCCGGTCTAGCGCTCCTGTTTTCGGCCCCGGGTACTGGAGGTTGAACTCCAGTGTCCTTGGCGAGGATGAGTTCTGCAGTAGCTTTGTCTCCTTTTTCCGGGGGCTCGAGGGACTTAGGGCTTTGTTTTCTGGTGTGGTGGAGTGGTGGGAGGGGGCTAAGGAGAGGATAAAGGGGTTTTGTATTATGTATTGTCAACGGAGGGCGAAGGAGGCGGGGAGGGAAGTGCTCCGTCTTCAACACCTCCTCGAGCTCGAGTACACTTTGGGTAACCTAGGTGGCGCTGTAGACCAGCGGGCTTGTGACTCCCTTAAGACAGAACTTAGGGATGTCTATGAGGATAAGGCCCGTGCTTACCTGACGCGGTCACGTCGTGAGTTCTTGGAGAAGAACGAGACGTGTTCCGCAGCCTTTTTCAGCAGCGTGAGGGCTGATAAGGGAAGGAAGGTGATATCGGGAGTTAGGGACAGTCAGGGTCAGGTGGTTACTGAGACAGGGGAGATGGTAAGGGTCGCAACCGATCACTTCCGCTCCTTCTTCTGTGAACGAGTGGTGGATGAGGAGCGAGCAGAGGCTTTTTTGCAGCTTGTGGCTCAGAGGGTACCGTCAGACCTGGCTGAGGCTTTGGAGGCCCCTCTCTCTCTCGAGGAATTGGAGGGTGCCCTTCGTAGAATGGGCAAGCGTAAGGTTCCGGGCATCGATGGCCTGCCGGCTGAGTTTTATCTCATGTTTTGGGATATTCTCGGCCCGGTGGTTCTCGAGGTCCTGACCGAGGTCCTCCGCACAGGGGCACTGGGAGGGTCAATGGCTAAGGGGGTGATCTCACTTCTGTTTAAGAAGGGGGACGCCTCTGACCTTAAGAACTGGCGGCCATTGACCATGCTGTGTGTTGATTACAAGCTTTTGGCTAAGGTTCTCACAGACCGTCTGTGCACAGCTCTCCCAGATGCGGTCCATGTGGATCAGACGTGTGGGGTGGCTGGGCGCTCGTTGAGATGGAATCTCCAGCTCATCAGAGACGTCATCGCTTGGGCAGAGGATCGGGACCTGCCACTTATGGTGGTGGGTCTTGATCAGGCCAAAGCCTTTGATAGGGTTCACTGGGGTTTTATGTTCAAAGTTTTAGAGAGAATAGGCTTAGGGCGGGTTTTTGTTGGGTGGCTGCGTACTCTGTACACAGCAGTGGGGAGCACGGTTTCTGTTAATGGGCACTTGGGGGAGTTTTTTGGGTTGCACGCAGGGGTAAGACAGGGGTGTCCGCTCTCTCCCCTGCTCTACGTCCTTTATATGGAGCCCCTGGCGGCGGCCATTAGGGCTGACCCGGGTGTGAAGGGTATCCTGGTACCAGGCAGCAGGGGCCTGAGGGTCAAGTTGTCGCAGTATGCGGATGATACCACACTGCTACTGGACAACGATGCGTGTCTGAGTCGGTCTTTGGAGATCTTCCAGGACTTTGGCCGGGTGTCTGGCGCGGAGCTCAACCGTGCTAAATCCTCGGTTAAGTTCTTTGGGCGGTGGAAGAGTAGGTCAGACGTACCAGGAGGGCTGTCGCTCTGTGAAGGGGCCCTGAGGATTCTTGGGGTCCTCTTTGAGGCAGCCCACAGTGCCACGGTCAACTGGACCAGGCGAATAGATGCAGTTCATAAAAAGTTTGCCCTCTGGAAGGCCAGGAGACTGACCTTTACGGGGAAGGTACTGGTTTTGAAGGTAGACGTGTTGCCGTCCCTCCTGTACCTGGCGTACATCTTTCCGATGCCGGCCAGCATGCGGAGGCCGCTCACTCGGCTTGTGTTTCGTTTCATGTGGGGGGGGGAGTTATGAATACGTGGCGAGGGCACGCATGTTGGCTCCGGTGGGGGAAGGGGGGAGGGACGTGCCCCATTTCCCACTCAAGTTGGACTGCATTTTTGTTTCTTTTTTGCTCAAAGAATTGTCCTCTCCGGTAGTCCATCCATCTGGCTACTTCCTCCGGTTCTACTTTGCCTACCCGGCAAGGAGGGTCATGGCCTGGTCCAATTCGGCCCCCCGGGCGGAGCAGTTGCCGTGGCATTTTGGCCACGCGGCAAAGTGGCTGCGGGCTCATCCTGGGGTTTTGGAAGGGGATGTGGGGTTGGACCAGAAGAGGCTCTATGCCGAGGTGAGACAGGGAGTGACCGCGCCAGCTGTGGTGGGGATACCCGCTACAGTTTGGTTGTCGGTACAACTGCCTGGCCTGGACAATGGGCTCAAGGATTTAGGATGGCTGATGTTACACAGGAGTTTGCCGGTGCGTGAGATCATGCACCGGCATGGCTTGGCGAGATCCCCGGTGTGCCCCAGAGCTGGTTGCTTTGTGGACGAGACTATTAGACACGTCATGTGGGACTGTCCTTTTGCAGGGGTGGTGTGGGCTAGGGCATCTGTGTTGATTGGGAGGTTGGAGGGGAGTGTTGGGGTCACATGGGCAAGATTGGAGAGAGGGATTGGGAGAGCTGGGGGGGGGCGTAGGGGGCGTCTCCTGCAATGGCTGCTCATGGGCCTTTTTAAGAAGGGGCTGTGGGAGGCCAGACAGGCTCTGGTTAAAAAGGCGGTGGATTGGGGGGTGGAGGGGGTTGTTAGGAGAGTAGAGGGGGACGTAAAGGGAAGGATGCGGTGGGATGTGAAGAGGTGGGGACATCATGCTGCTAGGGAGAGATGGAAGGGGGGTTTAGGTTTGATGGAAGGGATGTAGTGGTTGCTTAGGATATTGACATATGGTTTTTTTTTGTGGAGACCGGAAAGTGCATAAGTGGAAAATGGGGACATGGTTTTTTGTCTTGGATAGTGGGCTATTGTTTTGGGTGGGATAAAGGGAGGTTTTGGTTAACAGTGGGTGGTTTAATTTGGGGTTCATTTTCATTTTCAACTGTAACAGGGACAGCATACAATAAGGAACATAAAATGAAAATGTAGAAATGCAAATGTTCAGGAAAGTTTTGTTTGGATTAGTAGGGAAAGGTAAATTAAGAATGTGTGCACATGTATGGGTGTTTTAAATAGTATGATAGGAAGTCGTTTTGTAGTTTGTATGGTATAGGGACAGATAGGATGTGATAACATGTATATGATTATTTTTGATATAAAATTAAGAAAGAAGGTAAAAACTCCCCTCCCAGCTGGTTGGAGGGGAGGAGAAGCCCGATTTCACAAAAAAAAAAAAAAAAAAAAAAAAATCTGTTCTTATCAGTTTAATATCTGATACGTCCCCTACCCGGGGACCATATATTAAATTGATTTTTGGAACAGGGAGATGGAATAGGGGCTTGCTCCGTCCACTCCACGCATCGACCTGGTCTTGCAGTATCTCCAGGAACGGTGCACTAACTCCTCCTAACTTTGTCAAAGTAAATGTTTTGGTACGCTAATCTGCGATGGGTTAAAGGCAATGCAAAAAAAAAGAAATCATTAGATGGGCAACGCTCTGTTTAATCTGCGTTATGTTTTCCCGCCCTTTTTGTTAAAAAAAAAAAAAAAAAAAAAAAAAAAAAACGTCCGTGTGTGTGTGTGTGTGTGTGTGTGTAAATGGCTGCATTTACATAGCGCTTTACAATTTGTTCCTCACATTTTACCCATTCACTCAGACGTTCACACACCGATGGCGGAGGCAACCATGCAAGGTGCCAACCTACCTGCTCATCAGGAGCAATTTGGGGATAAGTGTCTTTAAACAAAGCACAATTGATGCAAACACAGACAACGTGTTGTAAATGCTAGTACAGTAACATCCACCCCCCTGCGTCCTGTATCAGCCGCGCCGGGCGTGCCCGCTGGCCATAATGGGGGTTATCGCTTCTCGGCCTTTTGGCTAAGATCAAGTGTAGTATCTGTTCTTATCAGTTTAATATCTGATACGTCCCCTACCCGGGGACCATATATTAAATTGATTTTTGGAACAGGGAGATGGAATAGGGGCTTGCTCCGTCCACTCCACGCATCGACCTGGTCTTGCAGTATCTCCAGGAACGGTGCACTAACTCCTCCTAACTTTGTCAAAGTAAATGTTTTGGTACGCTAATCTGCGATGGGTTAAAGGCAATGCAAAAAAAAAGAAATCATTAGATGGGCAACGCTCTGTTTAATCTGCGTTATGTTTTCCCGCCCTTTTTGTTAAAAAAAAAAAAAAAAAAAAAAAAAAAAACGTCCGTGTGTGTGTGTGTGTGTGTGTGTGTAAATGGCTGCATTTACATAGCGCTTTACAATTTGTTCCTCACATTTTACCCATTCACTCAGACGTTCACACACCGATGGCGGAGGCAACCATGCAAGGTGCCAACCTACCTGCTCATCAGGAGCAATTAGGGGATAAGTGTCTTTAAACAAAGCACAATTGATGCAAACACAGACAACGTGTTGTAAATGCTAGTACAGTAACATCCACCCCCCTGCGTACTGTATCAGCCGCGCCAGGCGTGCCCGCTGGCCATAATGGGGGTTATCGCTTCTCGGCCTTTTGGCTAAGATCAAGTGGATGACCGGTGTATGCTGTTCCTGGTTTTGTTTGCTTGTTTATTATTTTTCTCACATTTCCACAGTCGTGCGGTGTATGGGACTGGAAATTGAGTTTTTTTTATTGTTTGTGCTGGCTTCTCCCTACGATGGCCAGCACTCCACGGCAGTCGACCCCTAGGGCTGGGTTACGGTTTTCGGCGAGGTTCATATGGAAGGATGGAACGATGCCCATGTGGAACAGAGATGTGTTTGTGGATGGTGTCATCATGACTCAACTCAAGTTGAAGGCGGACGATATTTTTTGCATCCAGCACAATGCCCAGGAGAGGGGCTACGATGTTTCCTTCAGATCCAGTTTGGGGCTCCAGGGGGTTTTGGAGGACTGCAAGCGGATGGAGGCTGATGTCGGACCCCTCAGCCATTTCGAGGTGTTTTCTCTGGACAGGCTGAATTTTCGAGTTATCAATGTCACAATGTACAACCCGTACGTGATTGATAAGGAGGTGACTGATTTTTTGGCCCCCTACGCTGAGGTGATATCTGAGGTCCGGAGGATCAGAGACAGACGTGGGATCTGGACGGGGCGGAGGCAGGTGCAGGTGCTCCTAAAGGCTGTTCCCGGTGGCTGTGACGGGCTGGCTCATCCCCCAGCCTTCTTTTCCTTGGGGCCTGATAGGGGGTATTTGTTTTATAACAACCAGCCCCCTTTCTGCCGAAGGTGCCGGGTGGCAGGGCACTCTGATGGAAAGTGTGGGGAGGTGAGGTGCCACCATTGCAAGGAGGAGGGCCACATGGCTAAAGATTGTAAGGTTGGTAAGAAATGCCACAACTGCAGTTCCACCGACCACCTGGTGAGGGCCTGTCCCCAGGAGCGGCGGTATTCGTCAGTGGTGGTGATGGGGAAGGAGCTTGCACCGAAGACCGGAGAGGAGGAAGAAAGTGCACCAGTGGCACCAGCACCAGCACCAATAGAGGCGTTTCCTGTGGAGAAGGACGCAGAGGCGGAGACGGTACTCCTGGTTGGCAACAAGACAGTTTCCCCTTTGTCTTCCGATGGAGAGGCGATGGACGAGGAGGAGGTGGTCGGTGGAGCCAGCGGAGCCAGTGGAGCCAGTGGAGCCAGAAAACGGAGGTTAAGGGTTAAAAGGACTACACCTGGGTCAGAAGGTATGGGGGCAGGGGAAATTACCGGTGGGGGCCCACAAAAAAAGGTAAGGGGAGGGAAGGGAGGTAGGGTGGCCCTCTTAGTGCAACAGGTCGGTGGGGAGCAGGGGGTTGGTGGGGGAGTGGGTTTGGCGGATGTTGAGGCTGAGGGGGAGGGGGTTTGTTTACCGGTTTCCCCTGTCCTGGACAGTATGGACAGTATGGACCCTTTTGAGACTCCAAGCCTTGGGGAAGGGTTACAGGTGGGAGCACCCAACACTTTGCCTGCTTCTTGGGATAAGGGGGAGGATGGGGAGGACAGTTAAAAGTGGGGGTAGGGGTATTATTGTGGGTTGGTTTTTTGTTTAATTTAATTTTATTATTGTCAATGGCTTTCACAGTGGGCACTTTTAATGCACGGGGGTTGAGGGGTTCTGTTAAGAGGAGGGGCTTTTTTGATTATGTTGCCTCACTCAGGCTTACCGTTTGTTTTGTTCAAGAGGTGCACTTACGGGATGGGAGGGATTGTGGTGTGTTTTCAAAGGAATGGGACAAGGGGGAATCGTTTTGGTCAGTGGGGGGGGGTTCACTCATCTGGTGTGGGGATACTGTTTGGAAACCGGGAGGCAAGGGTGGTGGGTTCTTTTGTAATTGTGCAGGGGAGGGTTATGGGGGTTGATGTGAATATTGGGGTTTTGAAATTGAGGGTGGTGGTGGTGTACGGGCCACAGAGGGCGGGTGAAAGGAGTGCCATGATGGAGGCTTTAAGGCCTTTTTTTGCCACAAACAGGCAGATGGTGGTGGGGGGTGATTTTAATGTGGATCTGGGGAGGGTGGGTGATCCAAGTGCTGGGTGTGTGGGTTCTTTTTTTAAGGGGCAGGGGCTTGTGGATGGAGGGAAGGCACTTACCCCTCGAATAGATGGTCCCACATGGCGTAACTCCCGGGGGGTAGCCAGGCGTCTCGATTATGTGTTTTTTTCTCGGTCCTTGGTCCTATTGTCGGGCCGGGTGGTCCCTGTTTTTTTCTCTGACCATGATGGGCTCCTCTTTCGGGTCCGGTCTAGCGCTCCTGTTTTCGGCCCCGGGTACTGGAGGTTGAACTCCAGTGTCCTTGGCGAGGATGAGTTCTGCAGTAGCTTTGTCTCCTTTTTCCGGGGGCTCGAGGGACTTAGGGCTTTGTTTTCTGGTGTGGTGGAGTGGTGGGAGGGGGCTAAGGAGAGGATAAAGGGGTTTTGTATTATGTATTGTCAACGGAGGGCGAAGGAGGCGGGGAGGGAAGTGCTCCGTCTTCAACACCTCCTCGAGCTCGAGTACACTTTGGGTAACCTAGGTGGCGCTGTAGACCAGCGGGCTTGTGACTCCCTTAAGACAGAACTTAGGGATGTCTATGAGGATAAGGCCCGTGCTTACCTGACGCGGTCACGTCGTGAGTTCTTGGAGAAGAATGAGACGTGTTCCGCAGCCTTTTTCAGCAGCGTGAGGGCTGATAAGGGAAGGAAGGTGATATCGGGAGTTAGGGACAGTCAGGGTCAGGTGGTTACTGAGACAGGGGAGATGGTAAGGGTCGCAACCGATCACTTCCGCTCCTTCTTCTGTGAACGAGTGGTGGATGAGGAGCGAGCAGAGGCTTTTTTGCAGCTTGTGGCTCAGAGGGTACCGTCAGACCTGGCTGAGGCTTTGGAGGCCCCTCTCTCTCTCGAGGAATTGGAGGGTGCCCTTCGTAGAATGGGCAAGCGTAAGGTTCCGGGCATCGATGGCCTGCCGGCTGAGTTTTATCTCATGTTTTGGGATATTCTCGGCCCGGTGGTTCTCGAGGTCCTGACCGAGGTCCTCCGCACAGGGGCACTGGGAGGGTCAATGGCTAAGGGGGTGATCTCACTTCTGTTTAAGAAGGGGGACGCCTCTGACCTTAAGAACTGGCGGCCATTGACCATGCTGTGTGTTGATTACAAGCTTTTGGCTAAGGTTCTCACAGACCGTCTGTGCACAGCTCTCCCAGATGCGGTCCATGTGGACCAGACGTGTGGGGTGGCTGGGCGCTCGTTGAGATGGAATCTCCAGCTCATCAGAGACGTCATCGCTTGGGCAGAGGATCGGGACCTGCCACTTATGGTGGTGGGTCTTGATCAGGCCAAAGCCTTTGATAGGGTTCACTGGGGTTTTATGTTCAAAGTTTTAGAGAGAATAGGCTTAGGGCGGGTTTTTGTTGGGTGGCTGCGTACTCTGTACACAGCAGTGGGGAGCACGGTTTCTGTTAATGGGCACTTGGGGGAGTTTTTTGGGTTGCACGCAGGGGTAAGACAGGGGTGTCCGCTCTCTCCCCTGCTCTACGTCCTTTATATGGAGCCCCTGGCGGCGGCCATTAGGGCTGACCCGGGTGTGAAGGGTATCCTGGTACCAGGCAGCAGGGGCCTGAGGGTCAAGTTGTCGCAGTATGCGGATGATACCACACTGCTACTGGACAACGATGCGTGTCTGAGTCGGTCTTTGGAGATCTTCCAGGACTTTGGCCGGGTGTCTGGCGCGGAGCTCAACCGTGCTAAATCCTCGGTTAAGTTCTTTGGGCGGTGGAAGAGTAGGTCAGACGTACCAGGAGGGCTGTCGCTCTGTGAAGGGGCCCTGAGGATTCTTGGGGTCCTCTTTGAGGCAGCCCACAGTGCCACGGTCAACTGGACCAGGCGAATAGATGCAGTTCATAAAAAGTTTGCCCTCTGGAAGGCCAGGAGACTGACCTTTACGGGGAAGGTACTGGTTTTGAAGGTAGACGTGTTGCCGTCCCTCCTGTACCTGGCGTACATCTTTCCGATGCCGGCCAGCATGCGGAGGCCGCTCACTCGGCTTGTGTTTCGTTTCATGTGGGGGGGGAGTTATGAATACGTGGCGAGGGCACGCATGTTGGCTCCGGTGGGGGAAGGGGGGAGGGACGTGCCCCATTTCCCACTCAAGTTGGACTGCATTTTTGTTTCTTTTTTGCTCAAAGAATTGTCCTCTCCGGTAGTCCATCCATCTGGCTATTTCCTCCGGTTCTACTTTGCCTACCCGGCAAGGAGGGTCATGGCCTGGTCCAATTCGGCCCCCCGGGCGGAGCAGTTGCCGTGGCATTTTGGCCACGCGGCAAAGTGGCTGCGGGCTCATCCTGGGGTTTTGGAAGGGGATGTGGGGTTGGACCAGAAGAGGCTCTATGCCGAGGTGAGACAGGGAGTGACCGCGCCAGCTGTGGTGGGGATACCCGCTACAGTTTGGTTGTCGGTGCAACTGCCTGGCCTGGACAATGGGCTCAAGGATTTAGGATGGCTGATGTTACACAGGAGTTTGCCGGTGCGTGAGATCATGCACCGGCATGGCTTGGCGAGATCCCCGGTGTGCCCCAGAGCTGGTTGCTTTGTGGACGAGACTATTAGACACGTCATGTGGGACTGTCCTTTTGCAGGGGTGGTGTGGGCTAGGGCATCTGTGTTGATTGGGAGGTTGGAGGGGAGTGTTGGGGTCACATGGGCAAGATTGGAGAGAGGGATTGGGAGAGCTGGGGGGGGGCGTAGGGGGCGTCTCCTGCAATGGCTGCTCATGGGCCTTTTTAAGAAGGGGCTGTGGGAGGCCAGACAGGCTCTGGTTAAAAAGGCGGTGGATTGGGGGGTGGAGGGGGTTGTTAGGAGAGTAGAGGGGGACGTAAAGGGAAGGATGCGGTGGGATGTGAAGAGGTGGGGACATCATGCTGCTAGGGAGAGATGGAAGGGGGGTTTAGGTTTGATGGAAGGGATGTAGTGGTTGCTTAGGATATTGACATATGGTTTTTTTTGTGGAGACCGGAAAGTGCATAAGTGGAAAATGGGGACATGGTTTTTTGTCTTGGATAGTGGGCTATTGTTTTGGGTGGGATAAAGGGAGGTTTTGGTTAACAGTGGGTGGTTTAATTTGGGGTTCATTTTCATTTTCAACTGTAACAGGGACAGCATACAATAAGGAACATAAAATGAAAATGTAGAAATGCAAATGTTCAGGAAAGTTTTGTTTGGATTAGTAGGGAAAGGTAAAGTAAGAATGTGTGCACATGTATGGGTGTTTTAAATAGTATGATAGGAAGTCGTTTTGTAGTTTGTATGGTATAGGGACAGATAGGATGTGATAACATGTATATGATTATTTTTGATATAAAATTAAGAAAGAAGGTAAAAACTCCCCTCCCAGCTGGTTGGAGGGGAGGAGAAGCCCGATTTCACAAAGAAAAAAAAAAAAAAAAAAAAAAAAAATCTGTTCTTATCAGTTTAATATCTGATACGTCCCCTACCCGGGGACCATATATTAAATTGATTTTTGGAACAGGGAGATGGAATAGGGGCTTGCTCCGTCCACTCCACGCATCGACCTGGTCTTGCAGTATCTCCAGGAACGGTGCACTAACTCCTCCTAACTTTGTCAAAGTAAATGTTTTGGTACGCTAATCTGCGATGGGTTAAAGGCAATGCAAAAAAAAAGAAATCATTAGATGGGCAACGCTCTGTTTAATCTGCGTTATGTTTTCCCGCCCTTTTTGTTAAAAAAAAAAAAAAAAAAAAAAACGTCCGTGTGTGTGTGTGTGTGTGTGTGTGTAAATGGCTGCATTTACATAGCGCTTTACAATTTGTTCCTCACATTTTACCCATTCACTCAGACGTTCACACACCGATGGCGGAGGCAACCATGCAAGGTGCCAACCTACCTGCTCATCAGGAGCAATTAGGGGATAAGTGTCTTTAAACAAAGCACAATTGATGCAAACACAGACAACGTGTTGTAAATGCTAGTACAGTAACATCCACCCCCCTGCGTCCTGTATCAGCCGCGCCGGGCGTGCCCGCTGGCCATAATGGGGGTTATCGCTTCTCGGCCTTTTGGCTAAGATCAAGTGTAGTATCTGTTCTTATCAGTTTAATATCTGATACGTCCCCTACCCGGGGACCATATATTAAATTGATTTTTGGAACAGGGAGATGGAATAGGGGCTTGCTCCGTCCACTCCACGCATCGACCTGGTCTTGCAGTATCTCCAGGAACGGTGCACTAACTCCTCCTAACTTTGTCAAAGTAAATGTTTTGGTACGCTAATCTGCGATGGGTTAAAGGCAATGCAAAAAAAAAGAAATCATTAGATGGGCAACGCTCTGTTTAATCTGCGTTATGTTTTCCCGCCCTTTTTGTTAAAAAAAAAAAAAAAAAAAAAAAAAAAAACGTCCGTGTGTGTGTGTGTGTGTGTGTAAATGGCTGCATTTACATAGCGCTTTACAATTTGTTCCTCACATTTTACCCATTCACTCAGACGTTCACACACCGATGGCGGAGGCAACCATGCAAGGTGCCAACCTACCTGCTCATCAGGAGCAATTAGGGGATAAGTGTCTTTAAACAAAGCACAATTGATGCAAACACAGACAACGTGTTGTAAATGCTAGTACAGTAACATCCACCCCCCTGCGTACTGTATCAGCCGCGCCGGGCGTGCCCGCTGGCCATAATGGGGGTTATCGCTTCTCGGCCTTTTGGCTAAGATCAAGTGTAGTATCTGTTCTTATCAGTTTAATATCTGATACGTCCCCTACCCGGGGACCATATATTAAATTGATTTTTGGAACAGGGAGATGGAATAGGGGCTTGCTCCGTCCACTCCACGCATCGACCTGGTCTTGCAGTATCTCCAGGAACGGTGCACTAACTCCTCCTAACTTTGTCAAAGTAAATGTTTTGGTACGCTAATCTGCGATGGGTTAAAGGCAATGCAAAAAAAAAGAAATCATTAGATGGGCAATGCTCTGTTTAATCTGCGTTATGTTTTCCCGCCCTTTTTGTTAAAAAAAAATACGTCCGTGTGTGTGTGTGTGTGTGTGTGTGTGTGTGTGTGTGTGTGTGTGTGTGTGTGTGTGTGTGTGTGTGTGTGTGTGTGTGTGTGTAAATGGCTGCATTTACATAGCGCTTTACAATTTGTTCTTCACATTTTACCCATTCACTCAGACGTTCACACACCGATGGCGGAGGCAACCATGCAAGGTGCCAACCTACCTGCTCATCAGGAGCAATTAGGGGATAAGTGTCTTTAAACAAAGCACAATTGATGCAAACACAGACAACGTGTTGTAAATGCTAGTACAGTAACATCCACCCCCCTGCGTACTGTATCAGCCGCGCCGGGCGTGCCCGCTGGCCATAATGGGGGTTATCGCTTCTCTGCCTTTTGGCTAAGATCAAGTGGATGACCGGTGTATGCTGTTCCTGGTTTTGTTTGCTTGTTTATTATTTTTCTCACATTTCCACAGTCGTGCGGTGTATGGGACTGGAAATTGAGTTTTTTTTATTGTTTGTGCTGGCTTCTCCCTACGATGGCCAGCACTCCACGGCAGTCGACCCCTAGGGCTGGGTTACGGTTTTCGGCGAGGTTCATATGGAAGGATGGAACGATGCCCATGTGGAACAGAGATGTGTTTGTGGATGGTGTCATCATGACTCAACTCAAGTTGAAGGCGGACGATATTTTTTGCATCCAGCACAATGCCCAGGAGAGGGGCTACGATGTTTCCTTCAGATCCAGTTTGGGGCTCCAGGGGGTTTTGGAGGACTGCAAGCGGATGGAGGCTGATGTCGGACCCCTCAGCCATTTCGAGGTGTTTTCTCTGGACAGGCTGAATTTTCGAGTTATCAATGTCACAATGTACAACCCGTACGTGATCGATAAGGAGGTGACTGATTTTTTGGCCCCCTACGCTGAGGTGATATCTGAGGTCCGGAGGATCAGAGACAGACGTGGGATCTGGACGGGGCGGAGGCAGGTGCAGGTGCTCCTAAAGGCTGTTCCCGGTGGCTGTGACGGGCTGGCTCATCCCCCAGCCTTCTTTTCCTTGGGGCCTGATAGGGGGTATTTGTTTTATAACAACCAGCCCCCTTTCTGCCGAAGGTGCCGGGTGGCAGGGCACTCTGATGGAAAGTGTGGGGAGGTGAGGTGCCACCATTGCAAGGAGGAGGGCCACATGGCTAAAGATTGTAAGGTTGGTAAGAAATGCCACAACTGCAGTTCCACCGAACACCTGGTGAGGGCCTGTCCCCAGGAGCGGCGGTATTCGTCAGTGGTGGTGATGGGGAAGGAGCTTGCACCGAAGACCGGAGAGGAGGAAGAAAGTGCACCAGTGGCACCAGCACCAGCACCAATAGAGGCGATTCCTGTGGAGAAGGACGCAGAGGCGGAGACGGTACTCCTGGTTGGCAACAAGACAGTTTCCCCTTTGTCTTCCGATGGAGAGGCGATGGACGAGGAGGAGGTGGTCGGTGGAGCCAGCGGAGCCAGTGGAGCCAGTGGAGCCAGAAAACGGAGGTTAAGGGTTAAAAGGACTACACCTGGGTCAGAAGGTATGGGGGCAGGGGAAATTACCGGTGGGGGCCCACAAAAAAAGGTAAGGGGAGGGAAGGGAGGTAGGGTGGCCCTCTTAGTGCAACAGGTCGGTGGGGAGCAGGGGGTTGGTGGGGGAGTGGGTTTGGCGGATGTTGAGGCTGAGGGGGAGGGGGTTTGTTTACCGGTTTCCCCTGTCCTGGACAGTATGGACAGTATGGACCCTTTTGAGACTCCAAGCCTTGGGGAAGGGTTACAGGTGGGAGCACCCAACACTTTGCCTGCTTCTTGGGATAAGGGGGAGGATGGGGAGGACAGTTAAAAGTGGGGGTAGGGGTATTATTGTGGGTTGGTTTTTTGTTTAATTTAATTTTATTATTGTCAATGGCTTTCACAGTGGGCACTTTTAATGCACGGGGGTTGAGGGGTTCTGTTAAGAGGAGGGGCTTTTTTGATTATGTTGCCTCACTCAGGCTTACCGTTTGTTTTGTTCAAGAGGTGCACTTACGGGATGGGAGGGATTGTGGTGTGTTTTCAAAGGAATGGGACAAGGGGGAATCGTTTTGGTCAGTGGGGGGGGTTCACTCATCTGGTGTGGGGATACTGTTTGGAAACCGGGAGGCAAGGGTGGTGGGTTCTTTTGTAATTGTGCAGGGGAGGGTTATGGGGGTTGATGTGAATATTGGGGTTTTGAAATTGAGGGTGGTGGTGGTGTACGGGCCACAGAGGGCGGGTGAAAGGAGTGCCATGATGGAGGCTTTAAGGCCTTTTTTTGCCACAAACAGGCAGATGGTGGTGGGGGGTGATTTTAATGTGGATCTGGGGAGGGTGGGTGATCCAAGTGCTGGGTGTGTGGGTTCTTTTTTTAAGGGGCAGGGGCTTGTGGATGGAGGGAAGGCACTTACCCCTCGAATAGATGGTCCCACATGGCGTAACTCCCGGGGGGTAGCCAGGCGTCTCGATTATGTGTTTTTTTCTCGGTCCTTGGTCCTATTGTCGGGCCGGGTGGTCCCTGTTTTTTTCTCTGACCATGATGGGCTCCTCTTTCGGGTCCGGTCTAGCGCTCCTGTTTTCGGCCCCGGGTACTGGAGGTTGAACTCCAGTGTCCTTGGCGAGGATGAGTTCTGCAGTAGCTTTGTCTCCTTTTTCCGGGGGCTCGAGGGACTTAGGGCTTTGTTTTCTGGTGTGGTGGAGTGGTGGGAGGGGGCTAAGGAGAGGATAAAGGGGTTTTGTATTATGTATTGTCAACGGAGGGCGAAGGAGGCGGGGAGGGAAGTGCTCCGTCTTCAACACCTCCTCGAGCTCGAGTACACTTTGGGTAACCTAGTTGGCGCTGTAGACCAGCGGGCTTGTGACTCCCTTAAGACAGAACTTAGGGATGTCTATGAGGATAAGGCCCGTGCTTACCTGACGCGGTCACGTCGTGAGTTCTTGGAGAAGAATGAGACGTGTTCCGCAGCCTTTTTCAGCAGCGTGAGGGCTGATAAGGGAAGGAAGGTGATATCGGGAGTTAGGGACAGTCAGGGTCAGGTGGTTACTGAGACAGGGGAGATGGTAAGGGTCGCAACCGATCACTTCCGCTCCTTCTTCTGTGAACGAGTGGTGGATGAGGAGCGAGCAGAGGCTTTTTTGCAGCTTGTGGCTCAGAGGGTACCGTCAGACCTGGCTGAGGCTTTGGAGGCCCCTCTCTCTCTCGAGGAATTGGAGGGTGCCCTTCGTAGAATGGGCAAGCGTAAGGTTCCGGGCATCGATGGCCTGCCGGCTGAGTTTTATCTCATGTTTTGGGATATTCTCGGCCCGGTGGTTCTCGAGGTCCTGACCGAGGTCCTCCGCACAGGGGCACTGGGAGGGTCAATGGCTAAGGGGGTGATCTCACTTCTGTTTAAGAAGGGGGACGCCTCTGACCTTAAGAACTGGCGGCCATTGACCATGCTGTGTGTTGATTACAAGCTTTTGGCTAAGGTTCTCACAGACCGTCTGTGCACAGCTCTCCCAGATGCGGTCCATGTGGATCAGACGTGTGGGGTGGCTGGGCGCTCGTTGAGATGGAATCTCCAGCTCATCAGAGACGTCATCGCTTGGGCAGAGGATCGGGACCTGCCACTTATGGTGGTGGGTCTTGATCAGGCCAAAGCCTTTGATAGGGTTCACTGGGGTTTTATGTTCAAAGTTTTAGAGAGAATAGGCTTAGGGCGGGTTTTTGTTGGGTGGCTGCGTACTCTGTACACAGCAGTGGGGAGCACGGTTTCTGTTAATGGGCACTTGGGGGAGTTTTTTGGGTTGCACGCAGGGGTAAGACAGGGGTGTCCGCTCTCTCCCCTGCTCTACGTCCTTTATATGGAGCCCCTGGCGGCGGCCATTAGGGCTGACCCGGGTGTGAAGGGTATCCTGGTACCAGGCAGCAGGGGCCTGAGGGTCAAGTTGTCGCAGTATGCGGATGATACCACACTGCTACTGGACAACGATGCGTGTCTGAGTCGGTCTTTGGAGATCTTCCAGGACTTTGGCCGGGTGTCTGGCGCGGAGCTCAACCGTGCTAAATCCTCGGTTAAGTTCTTTGGGCGGTGGAAGAGTAGGTCAGACGTACCAGGAGGGCTGTCGCTCTGTGAAGGGGCCCTGAGGATTCTTGGGGTCCTCTTTGAGGCAGCCCACAGTGCCACGGTCAACTGGACCAGGCGAATAGATGCAGTTCATAAAAAGTTTGCCCTCTGGAAGGCCAGGAGACTGACCTTTACGGGGAAGGTACTGGTTTTGAAGGTAGACGTGTTGCCGTCCCTCCTGTACCTGGCGTACATCTTTCCGATGCCGGCCAGCATGCGGAGGCCGCTCACTCGGCTTGTGTTTCGTTTCATGTGGGGGGGGAGTTATGAATACGTGGCGAGGGCACGCATGTTGGCTCCGGTGGGGGAAGGGGGGAGGGACGTGCCCCATTTCCCACTCAAGTTGGACTGCATTTTTGTTTCTTTTTTGCTCAAAGAATTGTCCTCTCCGGTAGTCCATCCATCTGGCTACTTCCTCCGGTTCTACTTTGCCTACCCGGCAAGGAGGGTCATGGCCTGGTCCAATTCGGCCCCCCGGGCGGAGCAGTTGCCGTGGCATTTTGGCCACGCGGCAAAGTGGCTGCGGGCTCATCCTGGGGTTTTGGAAGGGGATGTGGGGTTGGACCAGAAGAGGCTCTATGCCGAGGTGAGACAGGGAGTGACCGCGCCAGCTGTGGTGGGGATACCCGCTACAGTTTGGTTGTCGGTACAACTGCCTGGCCTGGACAATGGGCTCAAGGATTTAGGATGGCTGATGTTACACAGGAGTTTGCCGGTGCGTGAGATCATGCACCGGCATGGCTTGGCGAGATCCCCGGTGTGCCCCAGAGCTGGTTGCTTTGTGGACGAGACTATTAGACACGTCATGTGGGACTGTCCTTTTGCAGGGGTGGTGTGGGCTAGGGCATCTGTGTTGATTGGGAGGTTGGAGGGGAGTGTTGGGGTCACATGGGCAAGATTGGAGAGAGGGATTGGGAGAGCTGGGGGGGGGCGTAGGGGGCGTCTCCTGCAATGGCTGCTCATGGGCCTTTTTAAGAAGGGGCTGTGGGAGGCCAGACAGGCTCTGGTTAAAAAGGCGGTGGATTGGGGGGTGGAGGGGGTTGTTAGGAGAGTAGAGGGGGACGTAAAGGGAAGGATGCGGTGGGATGTGAAGAGGTGGGGACATCATGCTGCTAGGGAGAGATGGAAGGGGGGTTTAGGTTTGATGGAAGGGATGTAGTGGTTGCTTAGGATATTGACATATGGTTTTTTTTGTGGAGACCGGAAAGTGCATAAGTGGAAAATGGGGACATGGTTTTTTGTCTTGGATAGTGGGCTATTGTTTTGGGTGGGATAAAGGGAGGTTTTGGTTAACAGTGGGTGGTTTAATTTGGGGTTCATTTTCATTTTCAACTGTAACAGGGACAGCATACAATAAGGAACATAAAATGAAAATGTAGAAATGCAAATGTTCAGGAAAGTTTTGTTTGGATTAGTAGGGAAAGGTAAATTAAGAATGTGTGCACATGTATGGGTGTTTTAAATAGTATGATAGGAAGTCGTTTTGTAGTTTGTATGGTATAGGGACAGATAGGATGTGATAACATGTATATGATTATTTTTGATATAAAATTAAGAAAGAAGGTAAAAACTCCCCTCCCAGCTGGTTGGAGGGGAGGAGAAGCCCGATTTCACAAAAAAAAAAAAAAAAAAAAAAATCTGTTCTTATCAGTTTAATATCTGATACGTTAATATTAAATTGATTTTTGGAACAGGGAGATGGAATAGGGGCTTGCTCCGTCCACTCCACGCATCGACCTGGTCTTGCAGTATCTCCAGGAACGGTGCACTAACTCCTCCTAACTTTGTCAAAGTAAATGTTTTGGTACGCTAATCTGCGATGGGTTAAAGGCAATGCAAAAAAAAAGAAATCATTAGATGGGCAATGCTCTGTTTAATCTGCGTTATGTTTTCCCGCCCTTTTTGTTAAAAAAAAATACGTCCGTGTGTGTGTGTGTGTGTGTGTGTGTGTGTGTGTGTGTGTGTGTGTGTGTGTGTGTGTGTGTGTGTGTGTGTGTGTGTGTAAATGGCTGCATTTACATAGCGCTTTACAATTTGTTCCTCACATTTTACCCATTCACTCAGACGTTCACACACCGATGGCGGAGGCAACCATGCAAGGTGCCAACCTACCTGCTCATCAGGAGCAATTAGGGGATAAGTGTCTTTAAACAAAGCACAATTGATGCAAACACAGACAACGTGTTGTAAATGCTAGTACAGTAACATCCACCCCCCTGCGTCCTGTATCAGCCGCGCCGGGCGTGCCCGCTGGCCATAATGGGGGTTATCGCTTCTCGGCCTTTTGGCTAAGATCAAGTGGATGACCGGTGTATGCTGTTCCTGGTTTTGTTTGCTTGTTTATTATTTTTCTCACATTTCCACAGTCGTGCGGTGTATGGGACTGGAAATTGAGTTTTTTTTATTGTTTGTGCTGGCTTCTCCCTACGATGGCCAGCACTCCACGGCAGTCGACCCCTAGGGCTGGGTTACGGTTTTCAGCGAGGTTCATATGGAAGGATGGAACGATGCCCATGTGGAACAGAGATGTGTTTGTGGATGGTGTCATCATGACTCAACTCAAGTTGAAGGCGGACGATATTTTTTGCATCCAGCACAATGCCCAGGAGAGGGGCTACGATGTTTCCTTCAGATCCAGTTTGGGGCTCCAGGGGGTTTTGGAGGACTGCAAGCGGATGGAGGCTGATGTCGGACCCCTCAGCCATTTCGAGGTGTTTTCTCTGGACAGGCTGAATTTTCGAGTTATCAATGTCACAATGTACAACCCGTACGTGATTGATAAGGAGGTGACTGATTTTTTGGCCCCCTACGCTGAGGTGATATCTGAGGTCCGGAGGATCAGAGACAGACGTGGGATCTGGACGGGGCGGAGGCAGGTGCAGGTGCTCCTAAAGGCTGTTCCCGGTGGCTGTGACGGGCTGGCTCATCCCCCAGCCTTCTTTTCCTTGGGGCCTGATAGGGGGTATTTGTTTTATAACAACCAGCCCCCTTTCTGCCGAAGGTGCCGGGTGGCAGGGCACTCTGATGGAAAGTGTGGGGAGGTGAGGTGCCACCATTGCAAGGAGGAGGGCCACATGGCTAAAGATTGTAAGGTTGGTAAGAAATGCCACAACTGCAGTTCCACCGACCACCTGGTGAGGGCCTGTCCCCAGGAGCGGCGGTATTCGTCAGTGGTGGTGATGGGGAAGGAGCTTGCACCGAAGACCGGAGAGGAGGAAGAAAGTGCACCAGTGGCACCAGCACCAGCACCAATAGAGGCGTTTCCTGTGGAGAAGGACGCAGAGGCGGAGACGGTACTCCTGGTTGGCAACAAGACAGTTTCCCCTTTGTCTTCCGATGGAGAGGCGATGGACGAGGAGGAGGTGGTCGGTGGAGCCAGCGGAGCCAGTGGAGCCAGTGGAGCCAGAAAACGGAGGTTAAGGGTTAAAAGGACTACACCTGGGTCAGAAGGTATGGGGGCAGGGGAAATTACCGGTGGGGGCCCACAAAAAAAGGTAAGGGGAGGGAAGGGAGGTAGGGTGGCCCTCTTAGTGCAACAGGTCGGTGGGGAGCAGGGGGTTGGTGGGGGAGTGGGTTTGGCGGAAGTTGAGG
Source organism: Notolepis coatsorum (assembly GCF_963971535.1). NCBI lineage: Eukaryota > Metazoa > Chordata > Actinopteri > Aulopiformes > Paralepididae > Notolepis > Notolepis coatsorum. Next base: position 180,746,184 of record NC_140171.1, read on the forward strand.
CTGAGGGGGAGGGGGTTTGTTTACCGGTTTCCCCTGTCCTGGACAGTATGGACAGTATGGACCCTTTTGAGACTCCAAGCCTTGGGGAAGGGTTACAGGTGGGAGCACCCAACACTTTGCCTGCTTCTTGGGATAAGGGGGAGGATGGGGAGGACAGTTAAAAGTGGGGGTAGGGGTATTATTGTGGGTTGGTTTTTTGTTTAATTTAATTTTATTATTGTCAATGGCTTTCACAGTGGGCACTTTTAATGCACGGGGGTTGAGGGGTTCTGTTAAGAGGAGGGGCTTTTTTGATTATGTTGCCTCACTCAGGCTTACCGTTTGTTTTGTTCAAGAGGTGCACTTACGGGATGGGAGGGATTGTGGTGTGTTTTCAAAGGAATGGGACAAGGGGGAATCGTTTTGGTCAGTGGGGGGGGTTCACTCATCTGGTGTGGGGATACTGTTTGGAAACCGGGAGGCAAGGGTGGTGGGTTCTTTTGTAATTGTGCAGGGGAGGGTTATGGGGGTTGATGTGAATATTGGGGTTTTGAAATTGAGGGTGGTGGTGGTGTACGGGCCACAGAGGGCGGGTGAAAGGAGTGCCATGATGGAGGCTTTAAGGCCTTTTTTTGCCACAAACAGGCAGATGGTGGTGGGGGGTGATTTTAATGTGGATCTGGGGAGGGTGGGTGATCCAAGTGCTGGGTGTGTGGGTTCTTTTTTTAAGGGGCAGGGGCTTGTGGATGGAGGGAAGGCACTTACCCCTCGAATAGATGGTCCCACATGGCGTAACTCCCGGGGGGTAGCCAGGCGTCTCGATTATGTGTTTTTTTCTCGGTCCTTGGTCCTATTGTCGGGCCGGGTGGTCCCTGTTTTTTTCTCTGACCATGATGGGCTCCTCTTTCGGGTCCGGTCTAGCGCTCCTGTTTTCGGCCCCGGGTACTGGAGGTTGAACTCCAGTGTCCTTGGCGAGGATGAGTTCTGCAGTAGCTTTGTCTCCTTTTTCCGGGGGCTCGAGGGACTTAGGGCTTTGTTTTCTGGTGTGGTGGAGTGGTGGGAGGGGGCTAAGGAGAGGATAAAGGGGTTTTGTATTATGTATTGTCAACGGAGGGCGAAGGAGGCGGGGAGGGAAGTGCTCCGTCTTCAACACCTCCTCGAGCTCGAGTACACTTTGGGTAACCTAGGTGGCGCTGTAGACCAGCGGGCTTGTGACTCCCTTAAGACAGAACTTAGGGATGTCTATGAGGATAAGGCCCGTGCTTACCTGACGCGGTCACGTCGTGAGTTCTTGGAGAAGAATGAGACGTGTTCCGCAGCCTTTTTCAGCAGCGTGAGGGCTGATAAGGGAAGGAAGGTGATATCGGGAGTTAGGGACAGTCAGGGTCAGGTGGTTACTGAGACAGGGGAGATGGTAAGGGTCGCAACCGATCACTTCCGCTCCTTCTTCTGTGAACGAGTGGTGGATGAGGAGCGAGCAGAGGCTTTTTTGCAGCTTGTGGCTCAGAGGGTACCGTCAGACCTGGCTGAGGCTTTGGAGGCCCCTCTCTCTCTCGAGGAATTGGAGGGTGCCCTTCGTAGAATGGGCAAGCGTAAGGTTCCGGGCATCGATGGCCTGCCGGCTGAGTTTTATCTCATGTTTTGGGATATTCTCGGCCCGGTGGTTCTCGAGGTCCTGACCGAGGTCCTCCGCACAGGGGCACTGGGAGGGTCAATGGCTAAGGGGGTGATCTCACTTCTGTTTAAGAAGGGGGACGCCTCTGACCTTAAGAACTGGCGGCCATTGACCATGCTGTGTGTTGATTACAAGCTTTTGGCTAAGGTTCTCACAGACCGTCTGTGCACAGCTCTCCCAGATGCGGTCCATGTGGATCAGACGTGTGGGGTGGCTGGGCGCTCGTTGAGATGGAATCTCCAGCTCATCAGAGACGTCATCGCTTGGGCAGAGGATCGGGACCTGCCACTTATGGTGGTGGGTCTTGATCAGGCCAAAGCCTTTGATAGGGTTCACTGGGGTTTTATGTTCAAAGTTTTAGAGAGAATAGGCTTAGGGCGGGTTTTTGTTGGGTGGCTGCGTACTCTGTACACAGCAGTGGGGAGCACGGTTTCTGTTAATGGGCACTTGGGGGAGTTTTTTGGGTTGCACGCAGGGGTAAGACAGGGGTGTCCGCTCTCTCCCCTGCTCTACGTCCTTTATATGGAGCCCCTGGCGGCGGCCATTAGGGCTGACCCGGGTGTGAAGGGTATCCTGGTACCAGGCAGCAGGGGCCTGAGGGTCAAGTTGTCGCAGTATGCGGATGATACCACACTGCTACTGGACAACGATGCGTGTCTGAGTCGGTCTTTGGAGATCTTCCAGGACTTTGGCCGGGTGTCTGGCGCGGAGCTCAACCGTGCTAAATCCTCGGTTAAGTTCTTTGGGCGGTGGAAGAGTAGGTCAGACGTACCAGGAGGGCTGTCGCTCTGTGAAGGGGCCCTGAGGATTCTTGGGGTCCTCTTTGAGGCAGCCCACAGTGCCACGGTCAACTGGACCAGGCGAATAGATGCAGTTCATAAAAAGTTTGCCCTCTGGAAGGCCAGGAGACTGACCTTTACGGGGAAGGTACTGGTTTTGAAGGTAGACGTGTTGCCGTCCCTCCTGTACCTGGCGTACATCTTTCCGATGCCGGCCAGCATGCGGAGGCCGCTCACTCGGCTTGTGTTTCGTTTCATGTGGGGGGGGAGTTATGAATACGTGGCGAGGGCACGCATGTTGGCTCCGGTGGGGGAAGGGGGGAGGGACGTGCCCCATTTCCCACTCAAGTTGGACTGCATTTTTGTTTCTTTTTTGCTCAAAGAATTGTCCTCTCCGGTAGTCCATCCATCTGGCTACTTCCTCCGGTTCTACTTTGCCTACCCGGCAAGGAGGGTCATGGCCTGGTCCAATTCGGCCCCCCGGGCGGAGCAGTTGCCGTGGCATTTTGGCCACGCGGCAAAGTGGCTGCGGGCTCATCCTGGGGTTTTGGAAGGGGATGTGGGGTTGGACCAGAAGAGGCTCTATGCCGAGGTGAGACAGGGAGTGACCGCGCCAGCTGTGGTGGGGATACCCGCTACAGTTTGGTTGTCGGTACAACTGCCTGGCCTGGACAATGGGCTCAAGGATTTAGGATGGCTGATGTTACACAGGAGTTTGCCGGTGCGTGAGATCATGCACCGGCATGGCTTGGCGAGATCCCCGGTGTGCCCCAGAGCTGGTTGCTTTGTGGACGAGACTATTAGACACGTCATGTGGGACTGTCCTTTTGCAGGGGTGGTGTGGGCTAGGGCATCTGTGTTGATTGGGAGGTTGGAGGGGAGTGTTGGGGTCACATGGGCAAGATTGGAGAGAGGGATTGGGAGAGCTGGGGGGGGGCGTAGGGGGCGTCTCCTGCAATGGTTGCTCATGGGCCTTTTTAAGAAGGGGCTGTGGGAGGCCAGACAGGCTCTGGTTAAAAAGGCGGTGGATTGGGGGGTGGAGGGGGTTGTTAGGAGAGTAGAGGGGGACGTAAAGGGAAGGATGCGGTGGGATGTGAAGAGGTGGGGACATCATGCTGCTAGGGAGAGATGGAAGGGGGGTTTAGGTTTGATGGAAGGGATGTAGTGGTTGCTTAGGATATTGACATATGGTTTTTTTTGTGGAGACCGGAAAGTGCATAAGTGGAAAATGGGGACATGGTTTTTTGTCTTGGATAGTGGGCTATTGTTTTGGGTGGGATAAAGGGAGGTTTTGGTTAACAGTGGGTGGTTTAATTTGGGGTTCATTTTCATTTTCAACTGTAACAGGGACAGCATACAATAAGGAACATAAAATGAAAATGTAGAAATGCAAATGTTCAGGAAAGTTTTGTTTGGATTAGTAGGGAAAGGTAAATTAAGAATGTGTGCACATGTATGGGTGTTTTAAATAGTATGATAGGAAGTCGTTTTGTAGTTTGTATGGTATAGGGACAGATAGGATGTGATAACATGTATATGATTATTTTTGATATAAAATTAAGAAAGAAGGTAAAAACTCCCCTCCCAGCTGGTTGGAGGGGAGGAGAAGCCCGATTTCACAAAAAAAAGAAAAAAAAAAAAAAAAAAAAAAAAAAAATCTGTTCTTATCAGTTTAATATCTGATACGTCCCCTACCCGGGGACCATATATTAAATTGATTTTTGGAACAGGGAGATGGAATAGGGGCTTGCTCCGTCCACTCCACGCATCGACCTGGTCTTGCAGTATCTCCAGGAACGGTGCACTAACTCCTCCTAACTTTGTCAAAGTAAATGTTTTGGTACGCTAATCTGCGATGGGTTAAAGGCAATGCAAAAAAAAAGAAATCATTAGATGGGCAACGCTCTGTTTAATCTGCGTTATGTTTTCCCGCCCTTTTTGTTAAAAAAAAAAAAAAAAAAAAACGTCCGTGTGTGTGTGTGTGTGTGTGTGTGTAAATGGCTGCATTTACATAGCGCTTTACAATTTGTTCCTCACATTTTACCCATTCACTCAGACGTTCACACACCGATGGCGGAGGCAACCATGCAAGGTGCCAACCTACCTGCTCATCAGGAGCAATTAGGGGATAAGTGTCTTTAAACAAAGCACAATTGATGCAAACACAGACAACGTGTTGTAAATGCTAGTACAGTAACATCCACCCCCCTGCGTCCTGTATCAGCCGCGCCGGGCGTGCCCGCTGGCCATAATGGGGGTTATCGCTTCTCGGCCTTTTGGCTAAGATCAAGTGTAGTATCTGTTCTTATCAGTTTAATATCTGATACGTCCCCTACCCGGGGACCATATATTAAATTGATTTTTGGAACAGGGAGATGGAATAGGGGCTTGCTCCGTCCACTCCATGCATCGACCTGGTCTTGCAGTATCTCCAGGAACGGTGCACTAACTCCTCCTAACTTTGTCAAAGTAAATGTTTTGGTACGCTAATCTGCGATGGGTTAAAGGCAATGCAAAAAAAAAGAAATCATTAGATGGGCAACGCTCTGTTTAATCTGCGTTATGTTTTCCCGCCCTTTTTGTTAAAAAAAAAAAAAAAAAAAAAAAAAAAAACGTCCGTGTGTGTGTGTGTGTGTGTGTGTGTAAATGGCTGCATTTACATAGCGCTTTACAATTTGTTCCTCACATTTTACCCATTCACTCAGACGTTCACACACCGATGGCGGAGGCAACCATGCAAGGTGCCAACCTACCTGCTCATCAGGAGCAATTAGGGGATAAGTGTCTTTAAACAAAGCACAATTGATGCAAACACAGACAACGTGTTGTAAATGCTAGTACAGTAACATCCACCCCCCTGCGTACTGTATCAGCCGCGCCGGGCGTGCCCGCTGGCCATAATGGGGGTTATCGCTTCTCGGCCTTTTGGCTAAGATCAAGTGTAGTATCTGTTCTTATCAGTTTAATATCTGATACGTCCCCTACCCGGGGACCATATATTAAATTGATTTTTGGAACAGGGAGATGGAATAGGGGCTTGCTCCGTCCACTCCACGCATCGACCTGGTCTTGCAGTATCTCCAGGAACGGTGCACTAACTCCTCCTAACTTTGTCAAAGTAAATGTTTTGGTACGCTAATCTGCAATGGGTTAAAGGCAATGCAAAAAAAAAGAAATCATTAGATGGGCAACGCTCTGTTTAATCTGCGTTATGTTTTCCCGCCCTTTTTGTAAAAAAAAAAAAAAAAAAAACGTCCGTGTGTGTGTGTGTGTGTGTGTGTGTAAATGGCTGCATTTACATAGCGCTTTACAATTTGTTCCTCACATTTTACCCATTCACTCAGACGTTCACACACCGATGGCGGAGGCAACCATGCAAGGTGCCAACCTACCTGCTCATCAGGAGCAATTAGGGGATAAGTGTCTTTAAACAAAGCACAATTGATGCAAACACAGACAACGTGTTGTAAATGCTAGTACAGTAACATCCACCCCCCTGCGTACTGTATCAGCCGCGCCGGGCGTGCCCGCTGGCCATAATGGGGGTTATCGCTTCTCGGCCTTTTGGCTAAGATCAAGTGTAGTATCTGTTCTTATCAGTTTAATATCTGATACGTCCCCTACCCGGGGACCATATATTAAATTGATTTTTGGAACAGGGAGATGGAATAGGGGCTTGCTCCGTCCACTCCACGCATCGACCTGGTCTTGCAGTATCTCCAGGAACGGTGCACTAACTCCTCCTAACTTTGTCAAAGTAAATGTTTTGGTACGCTAATCTGCGATGGGTTAAAGGCAATGCAAAAAAAAAGAAATCATTAGATGGGCAATGCTCTGTTTAATCTGCGTTATGTTTTCCCGCCCTTTTTGTTAAAAAAAAATACGTCCGTGTGTGTGTGTGTGTGTGTGTGTGTGTGTGTGTGTGTGTGTGTGTGTGTGTGTGTGTGTGTGTGTGTGTGTGTGTAAATGGCTGCATTTACATAGCGCTTTACAATTTGTTCCTCACATTTTACCCATTCACTCAGACGTTCACACACCGATGGCGGAGGCAACCATGCAAGGTGCCAACCTACCTGCTCATCAGGAGCAATTAGGGGATAAGTGTCTTTAAACAAAGCACAATTGATGCAAACACAGACAACGTGTTGTAAATGCTAGTACAGTAACATCCACCCCCCTGCGTCCTGTATCAGCCGCGCCGGGCGTGCCCGCTGGCCATAATGGGGGTTATCGCTTCTCGGCCTTTTGGCTAAGATCAAGTGTAGTATCTGTTCTTATCAGTTTAATATCTGATACGTCCCCTACCCGGGGACCATATATTAAATTGATTTTTGGAACAGGGAGATGGAATAGGGGCTTGCTCCGTCCACTCCACGCATCGACCTGGTCTTGCAGTATCTCCAGGAACGGTGCACTAACTCCTCCTAACTTTGTCAAAGTAAATGTTTTGGTACGCTAATCTGCGATGGGTTAAAGGCAATGCAAAAAAAAAGAAATCATTAGATGGGCAATGCTCTGTTTAATCTGCGTTATGTTTTCCCGCCCTTTTTGTTAAAAAAAAATACGTCCGTGTGTGTGTGTGTGTGTGTGTGTGTGTGTGTGTGTGTGTGTGTGTGTGTGTGTGTGTGTGTGTGTGTGTGTGTGTGTGTAAATGGCTGCATTTACATAGCGCTTTACAATTTGTTCCTCACATTTTACCCATTCACTCAGACGTTCACACACCGATGGCGGAGGCAACCATGCAAGGTGCCAACCTACCTGCTCATCAGGAGCAATTAGGGGATAAGTGTCTTTAAACAAAGCACAATTGATGCAAACACAGACAACGTGTTGTAAATGCTAGTACAGTAACATCCACCCCCCTGCGTCCTGTATCAGCCGCGCCGGGCGTGCCCGCTGGCCATAATGGGGGTTATCGCTTCTCGGCCTTTTGGCTAAGATCAAGTGTAGTATCTGTTCTTATCAGTTTAATATCTGATACGTCCCCTACCCGGGGACCATATATTAAATTGATTTTTGGAACAGGGAGATGGAATAGGGGCTTGCTCCGTCCACTCCACGCATCGACCTGGTCTTGCAGTATCTCCAGGAACGGTGCACTAACTCCTCCTAACTTTGTCAAAGTAAATGTTTTGGTACGCTAATCTGCGATGGGTTAAAGGCAATGCAAAAAAAAAGAAATCATTAGATGGGCAATGCTCTGTTTAATCTGCGTTATGTTTTCCCGCCCTTTTTGTTAAAAAAAAATACGTCCGTGTGTGTGTGTGTGTGTGTGTGTGTGTGTGTGTGTGTGTGTGTGTGTGTGTGTGTGTGTGTGTGTGTGTGTGTAAATGGCTGCATTTACATAGCGCTTTACAATTTGTTCCTCACATTTTACCCATTCACTCAGACGTTCACACACCGATGGCGGAGGCAACCATGCAAGGTGCCAACCTACCTGCTCATCAGGAGCAATTAGGGGATAAGTGTCTTTAAACAAAGCACAATTGATGCAAACACAGACAACGTGTTGTAAATGCTAGTACAGTAACATCCACCCCCCTGCGTCCTGTATCAGCCGCGCCGGGCGTGCCCGCTGGCCATAATGGGGGTTATCGCTTCTCGGCCTTTTGGCTAAGATCAAGTGGATGACCGGTGTATGCTGTTCCTGGTTTTGTTTGCTTGTTTATTATTTTTCTCAATTTTCCACAGTCGTGCGGTGTATGGGACTGGAAATTGAGTTTTTTTTATTGTTTGTGCTGGCTTCTCCCTACGATGGCCAGCACTCCACGGCAGTCGACCCCTAGGGCTGGGTTACGGTTTTCGGCGAGGTTCATATGGAAGGATGGAACGATGCCCATGTGGAACAGAGATGTGTTTGTGGATGGTGTCATCATGACTCAACTCAAGTTGAAGGCGGACGATATTTTTTGCATCCAGCACAATGCCCAGGAGAGGGGCTACGATGTTTCCTTCAGATCCAGTTTGGGGCTCCAGGGGGTTTTGGAGGACTGCAAGCGGATGGAGGCTGATGTCGGACCCCTCAGCCATTTCGAGGTGTTTTCTCTGGACAGGCTGAATTTTCGAGTTATCAATGTCACAATGTACAACCCGTACGTGATCGATAAGGAGGTGACTGATTTTTTGGCCCCCTACGCTGAGGTGATATCTGAGGTCCGGAGGATCAGAGACAGACGTGGGATCTGGACGGGGCGGAGGCAGGTGCAGGTGCTCCTAAAGGCTGTTCCCGGTGGCTGTGACGGGCTGGCTCATCCCCCAGCCTTCTTTTCCTTGGGGCCTGATAGGGGGTATTTGTTTTATAACAACCAGCCCCCTTTCTGCCGAAGGTGCCGGGTGGCAGGGCACTCTGATGGAAAGTGTGGGGAGGTGAGGTGCCACCATTGCAAGGAGGAGGGCCACATGGCTAAAGATTGTAAGGTTGGTAAGAAATGCCACAACTGCAGTTCCACCGACCACCTGGTGAGGGCCTGTCCCCAGGAGCGGCGGTATTCGTCAGTGGTGGTGATGGGGAAGGAGCTTGCACCGAAGACCGGAGAGGAGGAAGAAAGTGCACCAGTGGCACCAGCACCAGCACCAATAGAGGCGATTCCTGTGGAGAAGGACGCAGAGGCGGAGACGGTACTCCTGGTTGGCAACAAGACAGTTTCCCCTTTGTCTTCCGATGGAGAGGCGATGGACGAGGAGGAGGTGGTCGGTGGAGCCAGCGGAGCCAGTGGAGCCAGTGGAGCCAGAAAACGGAGGTTAAGGGTTAAAAGGACTACACCTGGGTCAGAA